>NC_062554.1:112153705-113403705 GCF_016906955.1 Phacochoerus africanus
TTTAATGATGTGTTTGAGCCTATATGACCATCAGGCTAAAGCAAGCAGTTATAGGAAGGGGTTAACATACTCAAAAAACAGGGCAATCACAAATCCAAACCAAACATTACATTCACAAAAAATGAAAAGAAAAGTACTCAAGCATAAAACAAATGGAAACCAACCAACCAAAAAAAGAAAGGAAGAATGGAGAAACATAGAATCAACTGGAAAACAAGGTTTAAAATGGTAATAAATATCTATCAATAATCACCATAAATGTAAATGGACTAAATGCTCCAATCAAAAGACACAGAGTAGCAGAGTGGATAAAAAAGCAAAAACCTTCAATCTGCTGCCTATAAGAAACTCACCTTAGGACAAAAGACACATATAGTGGGGGGATGGGAAAAGATATTTCATGCCAATGGACAAGATGGGAAAGCAAGAGTTGCAGTACCCATATCAGACAAAATAGACTTTAAAACGAAGCCCACAAAGAGAGACAAAGAAGAACACTATTTAATGGTTAAAAGATCCATTCAAGAAGAGGATATTACAATCATCAACATATATGCCCCAAATGTAGGAGCACACAGATACCTACAACAAATACTAACAGACATAAAAGGAGAAATTGATGGGAACACAATCATAGTAGGAGATTTTAACACCCCACTCACATCAATGGACAGATCCTCCAGACAGAAAATCAATGAAGCAACAGAGATCCTAAATGACACAGCTGAAAAGTTGGACTTAATTGATATTTTCAGGACATTATATCCAAAAAAATCAGAATACACATTCTTCTCAAGTGCACATGGAACATTCTCAAGAATTGATCACGTATTGGAGCACAAAGCTAACCTCAACAAATTTAGAACATAGAAACTATTTCAAGTATCTTCTCTGACCGCAATGGCATGAAACTAGAAATCAACCACAGGAAAAAAATGAGAAAAAGCTAACTACCTGGAGTCTAAACAACATGCTACTAAAAAACCATTAGGTCAATGAGGAAATCAAGGAGGAAATTTAAAAATATCAAGACAAATGATAATGAAGACAAAACCACTAAAAATCTATTGGATGCTGCAAAAGCAGTGCTCAGATGGAAGTTCATAGCAATACAAGCCTTCCTCAAAATATAAGAAAAATCTCAAAATTGACAACTTAACCCTCCACCTACACAAATTAGAAAAAGAACAAAAAAGACCTAAAGTCAACAGAAGGAAGGAAATCATAAAGATCTAAGAGGAAATCAAAAAAATAGAGATTAAAAAAACAATTGAAGAAATCAATAAAATCAAGAGCTTGTTCTTTGAAAAGGTAAACAAAATTGACAAACCTATAGTTAGAGTTCACCAAGAAGTGGAGAGAAAAAACCCAAATAAATGAAGTAAGAAATGAAAAAGGAGAAATCACAATGGATAATGCAGAAATACAAAAAAACATGAGACAATATTATGAACAATTATATGCCAACAAGTTTGACAACCTGGAAGAAATGGACAACTTTCTAGAGACTTACAGCCTGCCAAAACTGAATCAGGAAGAAAGAGATCAACTGAACAGACCAATCACTAGAAGTGAAATTGAATACATCATAAAAACACTCCCTGCAAATAAAAGTCCAGGACAAGATGGCTTCACAGGTGAATTCTACCAAACATACAAAGAGGAACTTATACCCATCCTCCTTAAACTTTTTCAAAAGGTTAAAGAAGAAGGAACACTCCCAAAGACATTCTATGATGCCACCATTCCCCTCATTCCAAAACCAAAGATACCACCAAAAAAGAAAACTATCGGCCAATATCTTTGATGAATATAAACACAAAAATTCTCAACAAAATTTTAGCCAACAGAATCCAGCAACATATCAAAAAGATCGTACACCATGACCCAGTGGGATTCCTCCCAGGTTCACAAGGATGGTTCAACATATGCTAATCAATCAATGTCATACACCATATTAACAAAAGAAAAGTCAAAAACCACATGATCATCTCAATAGATGCAGAGAAAGCATTTGACGAAGTCCAACATCAATTCATGGTCAAAACTCTCACCAAAGTGGGTATAGAGGAAATATTCCTTATCATAAAGCCATTTATGAGAAACCCACAGCCAATATAATACTCAATGGAAAAAAGCTGAAAGCCTTTCCACTAAAATCTGGAACAAGACAAGGATGCCCACTCTCACCACTGTTATTCAACATAGTACTGGAAGTCCTAGCCACAGGAATCAGACAAACAAAAGAAATAAAAGGTATCCAAATAGGAAGATGAGGTAAAATTGTCACTGTATGCAGATGACATGATACTATACATAGAAAACCCTAAGGACTCAACCCAAAAACTACTTGAACTGATCAACAAATTCACCAAAATAGCAGGATATAAGGTTAACATTAAGAAATCAGTCACATCTCTGTATACTAAAAATGAAATATTAGAAAAGAAATACAAAAATACAAATACCTTTAAAATTGCACCCCAAAAAATCAAATACATGGGTATACACCTGACCAAGGAGGTGAAAGACTTACATGCTGTGAAATACAAAACATTAATAAAGGAAATGAAAGAGAATACAAAAAAATGAAAAGATATTCCATGTTCCTGGGTTGGAAAAATTAATATTGTAAAAATGTCCATCCTAGCCAAAGTGATCTACAGATTCAATGCAATCCCTATCAAATTACCCATGACATTTTTCACAGAACTGGAACAAACAATCCAAACATTTATATGGAACCGTAAAAGACCCAGAATTGCCAAAGCAATTCTGAGGAACAAAAACCAAGCAGGAGGCATAACTCTCCCAGACTTCAGGCAATATTACAAAGCTACAGTCATCAATACAGTGTGGTACTGGTACCAAAACAGACATACAGAACAATGGAACAGAATAGAGAACCTAGAAATAAACCCAGACACCTACAGTCAATTAATCTTTGACAAAGGGGGCAAGAACATAAAATGGGAAAAAGAAAGTCTATTCAGCAAGAATTGCTGGGAAACCTGGACAGCTACATGCAAATCAATGAAACTAGAACAAACCCTCATACCATGCACAAAAATAAACTCAAAATGGCTGAAAGACCTAAATATAAGACAAGACACCTTCAAACTCCTGGAAGAGAATATATAGGCAAAACATTCTCTGACATCAACCCTACAAATGTTTTCTCAGGTCGGTCTCCCAAAGCAAAAGAAATAAAAACATAAATAAACCAATGGGACCTATTCAAACTGACAAGCTTTTGCACAGCAAAAGAAACCCGAAAAGAAAACAAAAAGACAATTTACAGAATAGAAGAAAATAGTTTTGAATGATGGAACGGACAAGGGTTTAATCTATAGAACATACAAACAACTTACACAACTCAACAGCAAAAAAAAGCCAACAACCCAATTGAAAAGTGGGCAAAAGACAAGAATAGACATTTCTTGAAAGAAGATACACAGATGGCCAACAAGCATGTGAAACAATGCTCAACATCCCTGATTATTAGAGAAATGCAAATCAAAACTACCATGAGATACCACCTCACACCAGTCAGAATGGCCATCATTAATAAGCCCAAAAATAGCAATTGCTGGAGGGGGTATGAAGAAAAGGGTACCCTCCTGCACTGTTGGTGGGAATGTAAGCTGGTACAACCACTGTGGAGCCCAGTATGGAGGTGCCTTTGAAAACTAAAGATACAATGAGGTACCACCTCACACCAGTCAAGAATGGCCATCATTGATAAGTCCACAAATAACAAATGTTGGAGGGGATGTAGAGAAAAATGAACCCTCCTGCACTGTTGGTGGGAATGTAAGCTGGTACAACCACTATGGAGATCAGTATGGAGATCCCTTAGAAATCTACATATAGAACTACCATATGATCTAGCAATCCCACTATTGAGCATATATCCGGACAAAACTTTCCTTAAAAAAGACACATGCACCCTCATGTTCATTGCAGCAGTATTCACACTAGCCAAGACGTGGAAACAACCCAAACATCCATCAACAGATGATTAGATTAGGAAGATGTGGTATATATACACAATGGAATACTACTCAGCCATAAAAAGGACATAATGTCATTTGCTGCAACATGAATGGAACTAGAGACTCTCATCCTGAGTGAAGTAATTCAGAAAGAGACAAATACCATATGATATCACTTATATCTGGAATCTAATATAAGGCACAAATGAAACTTTCCACAGAAAAGAAAATCATGGACTTGCAGAATAGACTTGTGATTGCCAAGGGGGGAGAAGGAGGGAGTGGGGTGATTGGGGAGCTTGGGGTTAATAGGTACAAACAATTGCCTTTGGAACAGATTAGCAATGAGATCCTGCTGTGTAGCACTGAGAACTATGTATAGTTACTTATGATGAAGCATGATAATGGGAGAAAAAAGAATATATACATGTATGTGTAACTGGGTCACCATGCTGCATAGTAGAAAAAAAAATCGTATTGGGGAAATAACAATTTTGTAAAGAAGTAAAATAAAACAGGAACAGGTACAATTAATTTTAATATATTTTATTTAAATCAACATGGCCAAAATATCATTTAAACATGTAATAAACTTGAAAAATAATAATGCAGTATTTTACTTTTTTTGTGCCAGACACTGAAGGACAAATATTGCATGAGTTAAGGTATACAACGTACCTGAAATAGTGAAATTCATAGAAACAGAAAGTAGAATGGTACTTGCCAGAGGCTTAGGAGAGAGGAATAGGTAGTCACTTTTTAATAGGTACAAATTCAGTTTAAGGTTATGAAAAAGTTCTGCAAATGGTGGTGATTGTAGTTGCATTGAATTATGAATTACTTAATGCCACTGACTATATACTTAAAAATGGTTAAAATGGTAAATTTTGTATTATGTATATTTTGCCACAATAAAAAAGAAAGAAAATTCATTGCTGTGTAAACTCTCTGTTAATATCCAGCTTTTTGGCTTTGAATTTATTGCCTTTACTTTGGGAAGAATAGCTTTTCCATATTGCTTCATGATTACAGTTTAGGAAGTGTTATGTTAGTAATTACAAAATTATACCTTATTTTCTATGTGATTGAGTTCTGGGTGATTTACACAAGAACAAATGAGTTTAACTTTCACTTGCAATTAGAAACGCTAGGACCAGAGTTCCTGTATGGCTCAGAAGTTTAAGGATCTGGCATTGTCACTGCTATGGCTCTAGTTACTGCTGTGGCCTGGGTTTGATCCCTGGCCCAGGAACTTCCATACGCCACAGGAAGGGCAAAAAAAAAGTCTCTGAGAAAAAAATGGACCAATGAACAAAGTGCATAAACCAGAAATTCACCAAGGAAGAAATGCAAATGAGAAAAAAAGTCCACCTTTAATCAAAAATACAAATTAAAACAATACTACTTTAAAAAGCAAGCAAGCAAGCAAGCCGGATGCGGTGGCGCGCGCCTGTAGTCCCAGCTACTCGGGAGGCTGAGGCTGGAGGATCGCTTGAGCCCAGGAGTTCTGGGCTGCAGTGCACTTTGGCGATAGGGTGTCCGCACTAAGTTTGGCAGCAATGTGGTGACCCTCTGGGAGCAGAGGACCACCAGGTTGGCTAAGGAGGAGTGAACCGGCCCAGGTCAGAAATGGAGCAGGTCAAAACTCCCGTGCTGATAAGGAAGAAAGAAAAGAAAGACTAGGACCAAAGACTCTTTCAGAGACAATGGCTAGAAACTGGATTACTGTTATGGATGTAGGTGTGCTTGAAAAGGAAAAAAACAATTCAGTTCAGTGACAGAATTATTTTAAAGGTATAGTACATGAAATTCTAGCTTCTGGTGAGGCATAAAAAATGCTTTATTAGTAAATAAACAAAAGGAATTGTCGTTTTTTTCCATAATTACTCCCACCAGTGTGATATTCAGCTAATCAAGATGTGTAGGTATCAAAAATGGAAAAAAGGGAGAATTTTTCTAACTTAAAATCAATTAATTGGCAGATATTTATTAAGCTTTAGGATAACTTAACCTTGAAACTCAAAGCTGAAAGAATCCTTATGTTTAAAGGTAAGAGAATAAATTCCCAACTTTCCTATGATGTCATGTGTTCAGCTCACAGAAGCAGTGTGATCATGGAAAAACCCACGTTTAACTGTTGGAGATGCCTGTGCTCAAATGCTAACCTTGGCATGAGTAACTGTAAAGTGTTAGGAAGAAATTTGTTAAATCCTTTACCCTCTGTTTACTCACCTATAAAATGGGAAATTTTTATGTCTTAGAATTGTCATGAGGATTCAAGATAATTTATATACAGTATCTGATATTGATAAATGAACACTATTACTACTTTTCTTTTTAAGTTTCTTTTTTTTTATTTCCCCAATACTTTAATATTTTTTTTCTACTGTACAGCATGGGATACTCTTCTTTTGGAAGTTAGATGAGGACACATTCAACCTCTAAACGTAGCATAACTGTGAGGAGAGTAGAATCTCCATTTCTTTCTGTACTTTATAGAATAATTTACAGCTGTAATTAAATAATTGTTTAACTATCTAAGTAACACCTCTTTCCCTTGTAATACTTTTGCCTTATAATATTTATGTAAACTGCATGAAGTCAGGGAATTTGTCTGTTTTCTTCACCAAGGAATTTCCAGATCTTTGGGAAAGCGTGCAAATTGGTAAAGATCCCTGGGGAGAAGAGAACCCTAAGGCAAGAATGGAAACCACAATTCTGAGAGCAAGAGTTTCATGCTCTACCAGCCAGAGTTAGGCAGGGCAAAGAATTGCACAGGTCCACCTAGCTCATTTGCTGAAGCATGCACTATTAAACAGAGGAATGTAGGTTTCAATCCCAATAAGACACTGCCTTTATCCTGCCCCCTTCTTCGTGTGGTTCATATTCTATGTACATGACCTATCAGGTGCATAGGAATGCTGCAGATCACAGTGCCTAGCAGGTAAATGCATGTTCAAAGATATCTGAATACATCTACTATAAATCAGCCTTTAGGTACCAGTATGAATGGTGCCTCAACCTTGCACACTGAAATGACACTGCTCATATAGTTTGTTACTTTTTAACCTAAACAATCATAGAAATAACCATATGGTGCTCTTGCCGTAAGTGCAGTTGTACAAACAACACTAAAACTGAGTTTAGAAAATGTGACTCTTTTACTTTGACCTTGGTTTCTCCATCTCTGAAATAAGGGAGTTTGAGAGAGTGAAATAAGGGAGTTCCAGACATACTGTTTAGTTTTAGATACATATATGTCTTCCAGGAAAAGAGGAAATAGTAAAAAAAAAAAAAAAAAGTAGTTAAAACAGCGAGTCAGTTTTAGTGATTCAAAGCAGTACAGTAGCTTCTGGTCACCACATCATTCTAGGCAGCTTATCCATATCCATCAGGTCTTAATGAACTATTTAGAGGAATATATGATTAAGAAGTTCCTGTTGTGGCTCAAAGGTAAAGAACCCAGTCCCTGGCCTTGCTCAATGGATTAAGGATCCAGAGTTGCTGTGAGCTGTGGTGTCAGTCATAGACACAGCTCAGATCCTGCATTGCTATGGCTGTAGTGTCGGCTGGCAGCTACAACTCTGATTCAACCCCTAGACTGGGAACTTCCATATGCCACACATGTGGCCCTAAAAAGCATATATATATTTTTTTAAGTGGTCCTAACCACTCTAATATCCACTGAGAACTCTTGGGCAACTTCTCCATGGTGCTTCTCTGGGATGGAAGCTACCTGAACCAGAGCCTTGGTCTACCATGTTGAAAATTTGAAGACTGGAAAATAGAGCCTTGAGAAAGCAGAATTATAAATTTATTTAAACCTCCACTCAATACATTGTAGAATCATCAGAACAAACTTTCCACACAGGATATTTGGATGACTGTTATCTCCATCCAGCACAATTTAATATAACCCAAGAGTGTACTTCATTCTACCCTCTAATTTAAGGGCTAAACAGAAAGTTAGCTTTCTTGCATCTGTCCTCTCTCGAGTTTTGTTCAACTTTACCCATCTTTTTTTCGGTTCCTACTTTTATTGTAAATGATCCTCTGAATCAGATGTAACCAGGCTCTGTCAGTAGCAACCTATTTGTTATGGTTGTATCTATTACCAGTGGACCTTGGACAGAGGTGAGGGTAAAACAAGTCCTTGTCCCTCTTGCCTTTCTGTTCCTTCAGAATCTCCAAGATTAGAACACTGGTATTTGTGTGTACAAGATAGAGTAATATTCAAAATATTTGATGACTGGTACTGCAGGAACATGGAACTATACAAAACGATTGAGGATCTTTGTTGCTACAGTGAGGACCTGGAGATTCCCTGATATGTCAGCAATTAATTTACTTGTTGGATCCTCAAGATCACAGAAGTCCTATAGATGAGTCTAGAGTGGTGGGTATAGTAGACAAAGGAATTTTTAAGGAATCTCTGGCAGCATAGTAAGAATTAGGGGAGAATTTAAATTTTTCAATAATTCTCATTTAAGCATGGCCATAACATTTTGTACTGATGGAATATCAACCCTAAGTATACGTATGAATTGCTCTAATAAAGAATTAAGACAATGCCAAAAGAGAATTATAGTAGGAAGGAAAAAGTTAAAGTTCTAGCTAAATTGGCCTTCCCCTTACAACTCTAAAGCAAAGGTTAAAGTTAAGGTAGGTAAAAATGTAAATCCCAATCCTCTGATCCAAAATGCTTACCTCCCGCCATCCCCAGGATTATGTCTCATTTACCAAGTGGCTCCTTACCTCTTTATGTTTGAATTTGCAAGGCCTTTCTCCTGTGGAAACCACCACCTCTTCCTATAGAAAGAAATTGCTTCTTATGAATCATTCTTCCCTTCACCCAGTACCATGCTCATAAGTAGACCCCTGGGCTTGAGGGCTCCTGAGAAGGCTTCAGCCAGGTGGATAGTGAACTCCATCATCTTTATATAGTTTTCCATGCTGTTGGAAAGCAGGGTTGGGATTCTCTGATCTGAGTTTCTTTTCAATACTCTTGCCAGTGGGAACTATAGGCCTCCTAGTTTTTTTACTTTTATCAAGTTGTCTTTACAGTAAGCACAATTACTTAAAATCCCCATGAACCACTTTTGACTACATAGTTGCTGTGAACTGTATTGAGTCCCCCACAAAATTCATATGTTGAAGCCAAACGTCCAATATGACTGTACTTGAAATAAGGAACTTACACAAAGGTTAAGGTTTCACAAACTCACAGGAATGGAGCCTTAATATTATGTGATTAATGTCCTTATAGGAAGAGATACCAGATAGCTCGCTCTCTTTGCCATGACACATCAAGAAGGTGGCCATCTGCAAGCCAGGCAGAGAGCTCTCACTGGAAACAGGTCAACCTGCACTTTCATCTTGGACTTTCCAGCATCCAGAACTGTGAGAAATTAGCTTTCTATTATTTAAGCCATCTGGTTTCTGGTATTTTGTTGTGACAGCTCAAGCAGACTAAGACAATAGTTTAATCCCATATTAAGAAGGAAAATATTTTCTCAATGAATATGGGATTCCCATATCTTTTGAGTCAGATGGTCTTACTTATTCTGAAAAAGCACCATTTTGCTTTGTATGAGATTTGTTTTTAACTGCTCTGACTTAGTAGCCTATTTGAATTATTTAAAAAGAATATAAACATTTACATGGTTGTTTTCTCAGCTTCTGAAAATAGCTCTTAAAAGGAATCTTTTGATGAGAAGTATTAGGTCAAGGCATTGCTACTTATTCCATATGCCACAATTACACAAATTATACAATTATACAAATTGGTATACAATTTCACAAATCTTATTCTGTGTAGCTCCTTACAACTTACAAAGAATTCTGTCTTGAATTTTCACAGACCTGGAGACAGAATTTTTTTAATTTCAAAGATAATAAATATGAAGCTAAGAATAATCGAGATATTTGCCAAAGAACAACAAAATAGCCTATGGCACAAATATTAAAACATGTCCCCTTTCTATGGGTCTAATATTTTTTTCACTATGCAATTTTTTTCTCTCAGCTGTATTCATACTTTGTACCAATCTTGTCCCTTTTATAATAATAAAGTCCAAGAGTTCAGAATTGTGTCTTTCTAATGAGTTTTACACAGCATCTTATATTCAGATAGCTACTTAAACAATTTAAGAGACATTTATTGAGTGCCTTATGTTTTCAAAGCACTATGTTAGTCATTCTCTCCAGGCTTTCAGGAACTCATGATTTGGTGATAGCCTTTTAATAAAATTGCATTTTCTTATCAACTATACCAAAATAATTTAAAAAAAAGGCAAAGGAAAACGAAGGAAATTGCACTGTCTTTAAAAATATGTTTTCAGAGACATGTCTTAATTGATTATGGAATAAATAAAGTTCAGAAATCACAAGACCCCTATGATATTGCTTCTAGCATACTCCTATTATATTAACCCCATCCAACTATGTTGGTAACAAAGGAGCTGACTTATTTTCATCTTATGTGAGATACATTTGATCACAGTTCATTGGCCCAGTGTGTATAGTCGACCAAACCTTGGCCAAAGAGTCTTTTTTCTGGGGTTTTGGATTTTGACATCCAGAGAATCAAAATAAGTTTCCATTTGGAAACTGAAGATTTGAAAAATGACTCTTAGAAGCTCACAGTTTTCATGTGTCCCACCAGCTGAGAAAGATGGTCTTCAAAGTGACAATGTCACCAAGACAAAGAGAAGCAGAGATGATAGAGGTCTGATTGCCCTCAGGTCCTTGTACTAGCAGTTACTGTGATCTTTTGGGAATGTTGTTCTTCCCCTTTCTGAAATTTGATTTCTCTCTCTCTCTCTTTTTTTTTAACTAACATTTTGGGGGTTCTTTGAGTTTGTTTTTGGTGTTTGGGGTTTTGTTTTTTATTTTTAAGCTAAGTCAAGTTGGATTTGTGGCTTCCAATCAAAAGCCTCAACTGATACAAAGATCCACACATCATTTTTATAGCTAAAGTGAAGGGAGCAAATTCAATCACCCATAGTCCTAATAAGAAAAATAAAAATTATGAAAATAAATTTGAATATTCCTTAACAAAAGCTATTCTGTCACTTGACTTTAAAATATTATGTTCATATAGAAATGAATTTTGTTTATGGACGTATACTTGGAAATTATTCCACAGCAATATTTGAGTGCTGCCTTCTCTTTTTTTTCACATGCAAAGTTCTGAGGACCAAAGCCTTTAAGTGTCAAGTCCAGCTGTCTCAAGAATGGAATCATGTCACTAGACCCAAGGTAATATGTTTCTTTCCATGCAAATATGGAATTAGTATCCAAAAATATCTTATATAAGTAGTAAGATTAACACACTGTGTTGTACACTGAAGAAATTATTGTGCATATGATTTATGACATCATACAAACAGGTTAAACATTACCTGTATCTGGCATTTACAGCTCTTTCCACTCCCTCCCCCAGCTCTCTTTCTTTCTCTCAATCTATATATCAATCTATCACTAAGATTTTTACCCTCTATCTGAGATTTCTTCCCCCTAGCAAAATTGTTTTCAATTCTATGCTATGAATGTATGTGTCTTTTGTATTTCCCATAGTTCCGAGAATAATGTGTCAAAAGTGAAATTGCATATTTGATAGTCATCAGTCTGCTGTGATAAAGTATGGATTCAATTGTTGACTATGAATTCTTTTTTCAAGGGACAAAAATGTTTTGAAATACTCATAATTAGGAGGCTAGAACAGACTGAGAAAGAAACATTGAAAAAAGATAAGTGAGAGTTCCCATTGTGACTCAGTGGTAACAAACCCAACTAGTATTCATGAGGATATAGGCTTGATCCCTGGCCTCACTCACTTGTTTAAGGATCTATCGTTATCCTGAGCTGTGGTGTAGGTCGCAGACATGGCTTGCATCCTGCATTTCTGTGGCTGTGGCATAAGCCAGCAGCTGCACCTCTGATTAGACCCCTAGCCTGGGAACTTCCAGATGCCTCAGGTGTGGCCTTAAAAAAGCAAAAAAAAAATGAAAAAGATAGATGAAGTTGAGTCCTAGATTTTCTTCTCCCTCTTGCTCCTATCTCCTTCCCATATTTTACTTGGTTAACTCTTCTTTATTCTTAAATCTCAGTTAAGATTTCATTCCCTTAAGGAAGCCTTTTCCAGTAGGTGTATGATTTTCTGTAATAAATTTTCATTGCATTCCATATTTCCACTTTTATGACATTATTATACCATTTTTATTTATTAATATTTGCATTTCCCTCAAGGATGAAGCTCCTTAAAGGACCGTTTCTTTCTTGTTCTCTAGTGTATTTGCAATTCCAGCCAATATTGGGTACATAAAAGAGATCAAATAAATTCTGTATTTATTAATTAACAGAAAATGTGTTGCCATAGAAACAAAAAAGGGAGTTCCCGTCGTGGCCCAGTGGTTAACGAATCCGACTAGGAACCATGAGGTTTCGGGTTCGGTCCTTGCCCTTGCTCAGGGGGTTAACGATCCGGCGTTGCCGTGAGCTGTGGTGTAGGTTGCAGACGCGGTTCGGATCCCGCGTTGCTGTGGCTCTGGCGTAGGCCAGTGGCTACAGCTCCAATTCAACCCCTAGCCTGGGACCCTCCATATGCCGCGGGAGTGGCCCAAGAAATAGCAACAACAACAACAACAACAACAACAACAACAACAACAAAAAAAGACAAAAGACAAAAAAAAGAAACAAAAAAGGAAAATATTTCAAAAAAACAAAATTCATTTATGAATATGTTTGTTCACTATTTTAGCATACTTTCAATAAATTTTTATAGTCTGTCTGTTTTATTCCTGACATACGGAGATGGAAGAGACAAGCTACTGCCCCCCTGGGAATATAATGGAGAATCACTTCCATAAATTCTTCTAAGCAAATGTGATCATTTCTAGATAAATATAGACCTATACGAAATAGTCAATGTTACCAAATATTATAAAGAAATAAAAAAATAAGACATATAAGAGGTATTATATGTATGATTACTACTGAATTAGTAAATTAAGGATTTGTAATGTCTTTAAAATTTGATATGTTTAAGGCTTACCTTCTTTTAAAAACATATACTTAATTCTTGTGCTGCATAAATCTATATATACCCCATAGATTTTTTAAAAAAAGATTGTAGACCAAAATACCATGTTTTATTTGAAATATATAGTCTCAAAATATAATTCATCAATAAGTACACATGATATCCTATTTCCTCAGTATGGTACTAAATACTGGAAACAACTCTAATTTTGAGATTTAAAAAGCTACTAACTGTGTAAAATAGTGTACCAGAAAGAAGATAATAAATATTGCATTATTCTCTGCTATTTATATGTGTATTCCACCCATTCTAGTGAATAATGAAGCAGCCGTTAAAAGTTCCGTAAAAGATAAAATACTAGTGATCCTGAACCCCAGTTTAATTAGGCTTGGCCAGGATTTATTATGAGTGGAGAGAAACTATTGAGAAGTTTAAAGAAGGGAAGCTCAGTAGGGATTATCTATGTAGTGTGCATATATATTTATAACTCCACTTGGCTTTTTTACCTCAACAAAAAAAACATGTATTTTTCTGTTGCCCAAATAACTTTCTCTTTTGGAAAAAATAAATTTCCTTGAACAAGAGGAGCGCTTATTGTTAAGTGTAGGAACTGGCTTTATCGTTGGTCAAGAGAAGCACTCAATCAAGTGCTTCTGACTCTATGTCTGAAATCTATGACTAGCAATCCAGGGGGCTGAAGGGGTTGCCCTGATGAAATGGTCGTGCTGTTACTGCAATTAATCCTTAAAAGCACATGTTCTGGACTGTCAGGACTCCACTAACTTGTGAAATTGTGATTATTCCTTTTGGGGACAATGCCTTATCTCACTGTACGATAAAGTAACTAAATTATATTCTGGGAAAACAGCTGCTCAGTCAGTTAAGAAACTGGCTTTTCTAGAGGACGTGCAGTCAGGCCCCTGGAACAAAGCGTCACTTTCTGGTGCAATAGCCGACCTTACATCCATAAATGGCCATGCAAAACAGAACAGGTTTACTAACATCATATTAGAGATGCCAATTTATTTTATTTTATTTTTATATAATGATTTTTATTTTTTTTCATTATAGCCAATTTATTTTATTGAGTGAGATTGTTGGACTTTAAATGCTATCCATTGTGTTAGTGCATCTTTTGCATTCTTTCTCTAGAGAAAATTAACATGATTCAACAAGCTGCATGAGTATATGGTGAGTATGGACGTTTAGATGCAATTAATAAAATAGATACTCAGAGCTTTATAATTCTAATACAATCCATTGTCATGTCAAGAGTGTCTTTCAATTATTATACCAAAAACCTGGAACATTATGTCCTTGAATATTCATTACAGTCACTGTAAAGAGCTAAAGAAATTCATTTTCTTTTCTTTTCTTTTTTTTTTTTACTCTTTGTTTGAACTTTTAACTAACCTATTTTTTTTTTCCATCCTACTCTCTCTTGCCATTGCTGGGGGTGGTAGTTATACAGCTGTTCTCATCTCAGAGCTGCTGAATAAGGGTCTGATTATTTCAAACAACTTTTGTAATCAGCTTTCAAGAAGCAAATTGCTATGTTATGTACAGTATCTGTGATTACGGTAAACTGTTCTTTTTTTTTTTTTTTTTTCATAACATTTCAATGTGGGCTTTAATTGCCAAGCCCTAGCATCTTGGTGAGCATTCTGTGAGCTCACTCAATTTATTGAAAAGACAGAGGAATATTTGACAATCCACAGAATTAACATAGTTCTTTGAGCTCAATTTGGTTTTAAAGGATCTATTATAACAAAAAATGCTAAAATTCAGTGTTGTAGTCCTCCCTGGGGGTATCTTTGTGACTCAGAAGTGGGAGTGATAATTTAGCAAGCCCAGTAATTCATTCAGATAAACCTCACAGGTTTTGCTATGCTTAGATATTTATTTATTAAGCACTCACTCAACAAATACTTAGGCAAACACTTAGGATCCCTTAGAAATATTGTCAGGGACCCACCAGGGAAATGCTCCCCAAAGCTGCTTTCAGATATGGCCACAGAAAAGGATACCAGGGGAGACTCCCATACGGTAGCACTTGGAGAGGCAAAGCTACCATAGACAGAGGCCATAAGTGCTAGAGACAGTGCCCATGGGTGCCGTTTTTCCTTCTCTTACTTCCAAAAGGGGTATATTGTTGGAAGTTCCTCTGTCCTGTTTCCTGGATGTGATAGAGCAGCTAAATATATAATTCAGGCGTAAGTCGCTACTTGATTAGGACATCTGTCTGCATGTACCCAAGAAGAAGGCATCACCCAGAAATCCAGGACCTGGAACTGGATGAAACTTTCAGGTGAGGGTAAATGCATTTTTGAGTGTGTGTGTACATACACACACACACACACACACACACACACTCTCAATATATACATATACATATACAATAATATATAATATATAATATAATTGCCTTATATGGACCATATATGGATGCTTTTGGAGCATATTTGAAGTTATGAATATAAGTATATATATGTTATATTTGGAGAATTAAGGGATTCTACACATAATTCCAGTGTGTGTGTGTGTGTGTGTGTGTGTGTGTGTGTGTGTGTGTGTTGGGGACAAAGGGTGGTTCCCACACCACCAAGTAACTCTCAGACCCAGTTGGTGGTCCTACAATTCAACTCACTTCCAACACTATCTACCCAGAGATAATATCAAATCCCACAGGTTAAGGGCTCAGTCCAGCAAATGCCAGTCACAGGTCTGGGTTATCACTCGTACTTCAGGCTGACCGCCTGTAGATGGGGGCTTTTAATGACCTCCTCCTCGGGTTAGATTCATTTGCTATAGCAGCTCAAGAACTCAGAGAAATATTTTTACTTACTAGTGTACTTTTTCATTGTAAAGGGATATAAGTCAGGAGCAACTAAAGGGAAGAGATGTATAGAATGAGTTTTGGGGAAAGTGTATGGACCAGGTACATTCTCCTGTCAAGTCCACATGTTTACCAACCCAGAAGTTCTCTGAACTCTTTCCTTTTGGGTTTTGATAGAGACTCCGTTACATAGGCATTATAAATTCAATCACTGGCCATTGCTGACTGATTCAAACTTCACCCTTCTCCTCTTCCCAGAAATCAGGGGGTGGGACTTCAAGTTCCAACCCTCTGTTGGAGGTTGATTCCGCTGGCCCTGGGGTAGAATATACAAGTCACTTCAGTAACATGAAAGCTGTAGTGGAAAGGGTTTTATTATGAATGACAAGACACCCATTTCACCTTTTTGGCTCTGAAGTGATTTCAGGAACTGAGAACCAGAGACCAAATATTATAACACAAGATGCTCCCATCACTCTTATCATTAAGGAAATTCCAAGATTTGAGGACCTTTGAGCCACGAACCATGGGTAAAGTCCAAATATATCTGAGAAATATATTTTGGCCACGTGAATGACCAAATATATATTTGTTATAAATCACAGTATTGCGGGAATCCAAGAGGTAGAACCTATCAGACATTCATTTTTTCTTCCTGTTCTTCATTTCTTCTTTATTCTGGTGTAAAATCTCTTTTTCTTTCTCTGCCTCTCCCCTACCTGAAGATACTAACAATTACATCAACTACATGCCACAGGAGTGGATATGACTGGCCAAAATGTTCTCCAGACTCTTGTCCAGAGATGGATACTGGACTCAAGCAGCTTCATCAGATGCCTGTACAGGGAGTGACCTTTATGCTGGGAGGTCAGAGATGGGCAGTAAGTGCTGGAGCCTTGAGAGTCCAGACAGGGTCTCTAGCAGATGAGTTCGACATGGAAGAAGTAAGCTGCTGGTTTAGCCTCTTATGCTAATAGCTAAGTTATACTGCCTGAGCAGGAAGCAGAACAAGAAAGGCTCAATTCAGATGAAGTCACATACAGTGGAGCACAAGCACCAAACAGCGGCATCTGGAGATCCTGCAGAGTAGTAAACATGGACTGAGTAACCTTGTTTGAGGATATCTATAAGGTCCTGCAACTCCTCTTCAACTGTAAGAAGACATTGTGTGTCCCCAAAACTGATCTTCTTGGACTCGTGTCTTTGCAAACATCCAAAATTAAAATTTTGGTGAAAATGAAGCCACTCCTTGAAGCTGCACACCTCAAATGGGACACAAACCCAATTGCACTTCACTTGGGATTTGAGCCCACAGTCTCTGACTTAAGAGGGGACTTGAACCCACAGTCTTCTAAATGAACCCATACAACTCATCTCAGGGCTCAGTGAATCTCAAGTTGTTTATGTCTTGGTATAGAAGGAATTCAGTGAGAGGCAAAGTAGTGGATCTATTAATATAGAATGTGTGCAAAGGATACAAGGGGGCAGGCAAGAGGCCTCTGCCCTAAGAAAGAAGTTGGCTACATTTTTATAATCAAAGGGAAAGTGGGGAGGAAGAGACAGCCACCTACTTCCTCTTCCTTTGTAATAGAAAGGAAAATGTGGCCTGAGAGGATGGTCTCGTCCCAGGTCTCAAGTAAGTTCCCAGAACAGGCCACTAAATGAGAATCCTTAGCTTCATGCAGGTAAGAATTGAAAAGCAAGCCATAGCAAAGTGAAAGCAAGTTTGAGAGAGGTATCCATTCCATAGGCAGAATGCAGTCCTTCTCAGCCCCGAATGGAGGAGGGTGGTTTGATTTTTTAAGGGCTGGTTAATACTGCAGACTAACTAGTGGGAGGATTATTCCAACTATTTGAGGCAAGTGGTGGAGACTTCCAGGAACTGAGCCACTGCCCACTTTTTACCTTTTATGATCAGCCTCGAAATGTCAGGGCACCCTTGGATGTGTCATTCAGCTAATGTATTACAACAACCCACACATAAGGAGGCTCAAGGTCTACCAGAAGTTGAATCATCTGCCCTCTTGGGCCTCATGAGGTCTAACAAATTTATGTCAGATCCTCAATGGCTCTGTCATTCTTTTAAAGGTTGTGCTCTGCCCCTTTTCCTCCTGTCTCAAAAGTAGTTTATTTTTGCAAATATTCCAAAAAGGACTTTTAAAAAAATGTAGAAGTGTTAAAGTATTCCTGGATGTAGTTTTTTTCCGGGATGCAAGGTTAAGCAGAAAGTGAGACTGTAAATCGAGGAAAAACAGTGAAAAGGATGGTAAAGAGCACATTACTAAAATTATAAATTAATTAACTCAGCTGTTAAGAGCAAAAAATAAATGAAGAAATAAAGAAGGCAACCAAGATGGCTTTGAATTTCTTAAAAAAAAAAAAAAAACACATCACTGTTGTGGGTAAGGAGGCCCAATCTTACAGGGACCCTCTGAGAGACTGACTGTATTGTGCACAACAGAGGGCAAGGAATCTGGATGTTTATCCATCAGCTATTCTCCCCTTTTTAATTGAGGGTTGATTCTGAGCATTAACTTCCCCAGGGCATCCAGCTTGCCCACACATTCGTGTAGCCAGAGAATGTTCTCAGAGAGACACATACAACTGAAACTATCTATGGGGTGAGCTTTTGGGGTGAGCTCAGCCCATGTGCTGAGAAAGTCTGTTAGCATTTGTCCCCAAAGTTGGGGAGTCGAGTTTGAATTATCATGTCTATTTGATTTAGAAAAATAAAGATTGTAATCCAAATGACAAAATTAAGCCAATTCATGGCAACCACTTCCTTCCACCCCAACTCCAATTACAATTTTTAAGTATAAGTAAAAATATTAAAATATATATATATGTATATATATATATTTAGTTTAAAAGTGGTTTTTGGCATTCCCATTGTAGTTCAGTGGCAACGAACCAGACTAGTACCCATGAGGATGCAGGTTTGATCCCTGGCCTTGCTCAGTGGGTTAAGGCCCAGTGTTGTCTTGAGCTATGGAGTAGTTTGCAGACATGGCTCAGATATGGTGTTACTGTGGCTGTGGTGTAGGCTGGCAGCTGTAGCTCCAATGTGACCCTAGCCTGGGAACTTCCATGGGCCACAGGTGGGCTCAAAAAAGAGAAGAAAGCAAATTAAAAAAAAAGAAAAGAAAAGTAGTTTAGTATAGCCAATCTCAAAAAAAAAGAAAAAGAAATCTCCAGGTGACATAAACAAAAAGAACAGCTATAGCAGGAATTTCAAGTTCCATGGTCCACAGGAATAACCAAATCTGGGACTTAGGGTTAGCACTGCAAAACTGAAGTGAGTGCTATTGCTTTAAACATGAGCCAAACATCCTAGATGTGAAAAATATAGCCATTGAAAGAAAAACGAAGAAATATGTCTTTTTATTTCAAGTATTCTAAAGCAATGTAAACCTGCTACAAATAACACAAAACTGACTTGATGCAATGCAATATGGGAAGTCTATCTTTAAAATTCTGAGGGAAAAATTATTATCTAATAAGAACTGAGTGTATATTTGGCTAAACTGTTGACTGACATGCTGGCATAATAAAGATGAATTTAAATATACAAGGACCTTAAAATGTACTTTTCACAGTCCATTCTTAGAAAGATGCCTAAAGATGTACTCCAGCAAAATGAAGAAAAAGACAAAGCCTTCCAATGACTGCAGTTAAAGGATGATATGAGATCATAGCCATGCCACCCACCTAGGGAGTAACAAGTTCCTATTGATGCAGGAGAACGTATTTTCCAATATTGATATAAACGGCGAGGGAGTTCCCGTCGTGGCTCAGCGGTTAACGAACCCGACTAGCATTCATGAGGACATGGGTTCGATCCCTGGCCTCACTCAGTGGGTTAAGGATCCAGAATTGCAGTGAGCTGTCATGTAGGTCACAGACACAGCTTGGATCCCACGTTGCTATGGCTCCCGTGTAGGCTGGCGGCTACAGCTCTGATTGGACCCCTAGCCTGGGAACATCCATATGCTGTGGGTGCAGCCCTAAAAAGACAAAAAAAAAGAAATGGGGAAACAATACTTAATAGGAAGTATGACTGGAAAAAGGGGGTATTCCAGAGAGAACATAGGAAAAATCACAGAGAAGAGAAAAAGCATCATGTGTGCAGGAAACCTCCAACATTTCAGAAGCCAGAGGTAACCAAAGAATCTGGGGAGGTGAGCAGAGCAAGGTCACTAAGGGGGTTGTTCCTGTGCAGAACATGAGAAACTTGCAATTATCCCTGGCTGTTCACCCAAGAATGTAAGAATCAGGTCCCACCTAAACACATACCCCTCCTTTTAATCTCTTTGATTCAAACCCATCCTATATTCCAGTAGCCAAAGCTAATTGTGGCAAAATTGGAAATAACCAATTGTCACCTCTGATGACATTTTCTACATCCTTTGTGTCAATGGCTGGATCTACCCTCGAGGGTCTCAAATTTTTGCTTCAATCTCTCTCCTACCAAAATGTACTTTAATGAAATCTTCTAAAATTAATCCTTTATTACTTAAGGCTGCTATAAATAAATGTGCTATTATTTTAAGCCTTTTTTTAAATGGTAAAGTGAAAAGCTCTGCTCTTGGTTTAGAAAGTTTTCTATTATTAATAATAAGCTGAGAGTGATCCACTCAAAGACATTTTTCTGAATGGGTACAATATTATCATCACTTTGAAACAGATAAACCAGGCAGAAAATCCCCTAGAATTTAAAAATAATTGTCCCTGATATAATAAATTCATACTTTTAAATTTAGCAAACATTAAAGAAATATAAATCACATAGTTATGGGAAATGATAATTTTATAATAAAACATTTAAATATGTTCAAGATAATAGGAATAAGATTATGCCATGTTTAAAATGAAACTAAAATCAAATGCTAGAATTAAAAACAATTGGATTTTGCTTAGTTCTCTTTTTCTAGCACTTTTATTCTTTGTAGTCCCTGGCTAAGGTAACACCTTCGTAAACCATCTCAATACCAGTAACTTTTCTTCTAAGATAATTTCAGCACTATTATTATTTGTACTTTTCCTCAGCCTAGAATTCACTAACTTTTATACAGATAGACATTTTTTTTCAATCTATTATAGCACATTCTGGTAGGAATGGAAGCAAATTAAGTTAACAATAGATTTTGCAATAATCAGTAATGAGATATAATATTATCTCTTTGGAGAGACAACACCACATAGTGTTAGGACAGTTCTAAAACTTTAATCTGCATTTAGCTCAAATTGGCTAAAAGCTAAGAAGAATCGCCGTATTAGCAGATGTAGACATGTTAACTTTTAAAGCATGTGTAAATAATGAAAATATCTATTTTATTCTCTTTAAAAGGTAGAGAAAAATCAAAGCTCTCTGCAAAACAAATATTTATTTTCTAATATCCTAAATACTAAAAATAATAGCACTTAAATGTAAAACATTAATATAAATGTAAAATGTATGTAAACATGCTCTGGACACTGTAAAGTGCTATGTAAGCATAGTGTAAATGCTATAAAGAAGGAAAATGAAGATCAGGATAGAATCCTAGTCCCTAAGAAACACACTAACCTCAACTTTTAGCAGAAGTAGGTCTAATTCATACAAATAAGATAATGTCAAGGAATTCCTAAATCCCCTAAAATTGAGGGTTTAGATTGAATTTATGACCAAATCACTGTGAATTCCTTTTGTGCTAAAATATATATTAAGGTCTGTAATGTAATGAATATCTGCAGAGATTGCTTCCAAAGGGTTTTTTAGTTTACTTAATGTGATTTTTCTCTACAGGATTTTTGATTTCCCCATTACAGACTTGAAGTCATTGTGGTAGACTGTATGTTGAGTGACCATATAATTTATCACCCAAACCTCAACACTTTTGAGAAGAAAAGAGGTGCTATCAGGCATGAACAGATACCATCCAGAGAAGCCTGGGACATGTGATTATCCTTGCTATTAAGGGGGAACACTGTTTTTTATTTTTGTTTTGTTTTGTTTTGTTTATAGTTGATTGACAATGTTCTGTAATTTTGGTTCCTCAGCTGAGTGAACCAGTTATACAAATATATACATTCTTTTTCTCACGTATCCTCCATCATGTTCCATCGGCTGACTATATATAGTTCCCTGTGCTATACAGCAGGATCTCATTGTTTATCCACTCCAAATATACTAGTTTGTAACTACTAACCCCAAACTCCCAGTTCATCCCACTCCCTCCCTCCCCCTACCCTTTGGCAACCACAAGTTCTGTTCTCCATGTCCAGGAATTTGTTTCCTTTCTGTAGATAGGTTCATTTGTGCTGTATATTAAACTCCAGATGTAGGTGATATCATACAGTATTTGTCTTTCTCTTTCTGACTCACTTCACCTAGTATGAGAGTCTCCAGTTTCATCCATGTTGCTACAAATGGCATTATTTTGTTCTTTTTATGGCTGAGTAGTATTCCATTGTGTATATGTACTGCCGTCTTCTTAATCCATTTGTCTGTCAAAGGACATTTACGTTATTTCCATGTTTTGGCTATCGTGAATAGTGCTGCAATGAACATAGTAGTGCATGTATTTTTTGAATGAAAGTTTTGTCCAGATATGGGCCCAGGAGTGGGATTGCTGGATCACATGGTAGTTCTATGTTTAGTTTTCTGAGGAACCTCCATTCTGTTTTCCATAGTGGCTGTACCAATTTACATTCCCACCAACAGTGTAGGAGGGTTCCACTGTTGTTTCCACTTCATGAAATTCTGCAGCCGTCCTTTATGTATTAAGGTTTGATGTTTAAGTATGAACTATCCAGTTCATGTTGATTGCTTTCCATTTAGATTTATCAGATATTCCACAACATTTTCTCAAAATTTATGGCCACATCTATGGTATGTGAAATTACCCGGGCCAGGGATCAAATCCAAGCCACCACTGTGACCTGTGCCACAGCTGAGGCAATGCTGGCTCCTTAACCCATTGCATCACAGTGGGAACTTCCTCACAAGCTTTTAATATTGTATACTTTAACAATCAGAGATTTATTTGGCATATAAACTGTATTTTCCCAATTCTTTTTGGGATTAGTTGAAACAAGTAAAATATAAAGGATTATATATGGTACCAAAATGTCATTTATTACTATAAATACATAATTTCCTTGATTCTATAATCTATCAGTAAATATTGTAAGTGCTTATTATATGCAAGTTGCTACTAATCCATAGCTAATCCATAAATATTGTAAGAGACAGAATAAGAAACATATAATCAATATACAACTTGATAAATACTGTTCTATAAGTATATACAACTAATTGGTAACAGGCATGCCCAAGAAATTTCCGAGAGGAGGTAAGATTTAAGCTGAATCTCAAAATAAAATCTCATTAATTGGATAAAGACATTTCAATTCTTATATGTAAGTATACAGAGGTGTGGCATGTTTGTATAGGGAGACCTGAGACTCCAACAGTAAGAAGGAAGAAAGGTTTCCATGGAACTGAAAGATCACTTGAAACCGTATCATGAAGTGTCTTGGGCAAGGCTAGTGATAAGGGGACATAGGGAAGGTTAAATTCTACAGACAGTACATAAAGGGAGAATTACAGTTAGTTAAAATTGACCTTGAAAAGCACTTATATTGCTCATAAAGTATAATACTCATTTTTAAAAATAAAGTCCCATGTGGTGTTCTTAGGCACAGTAAGCCTTGAGAATGACTAAATTTCCTGCAGAAAGAAATGAGTGAAATTGGCATGCACATTATCTGATCATTCAAATCTTTCTGCTTTTAAGATAACTATAAAATTCCTAAAATGAACTGGGGGAGAAGATATGGAAAACAATTCTGTGCTTGCTTACAAGGGTTATCAAATTCTGTTGGAAGATTAAGCCTCTATAACCATGATACAAGCTAATTAGATTAGATGATATGACTTGCTGGGTTGATTAAATTCACTTGATAGAGACAATACAGAATGCATTTTATAGATATAGAATATATTTTAATAAACCAACTACAAACTCAGAATGTATGATAAATTACCATGAGTTAAAACATATTTATCTATCAAAGAGAAACAATTTATATGGCAAATTTCTGTTTTACTAATAATAACTTAAATTTTTGAAAAAGTTTGAGATTAAATTATTGTCATACAAATACAAAATTGTAATTAAAAATGACGTTGAAGCCTCTACTTGAAAAATACTGTGTTAGCAGCTAGTTGCCAATGTACTTGAAAAAAAATGATTTATTCGTTTAAAAAAAATATCTAGAATGCAGCTTTTCACTAATACAACTTGACTATCCCTCAAAGTGCCCCTCCTACTCCTGTAATATTAATTTAAATAGGTGCTATTTTACTGTTGCGGCACTCTCCATTTCCAGTTAAGAATGATATTAAGCAAATCAAATTAAAAATAAAGCAGAGGCTGCAAAACTAAGTTGTGTTGGATAAAGATTGCTGATAAGGTATGAACACAAATAAATAGAATACCACGCTGTTGTTTTTTAAAAGAACTCATTTTGAGTGATAGAGCACTCATTTTCTGAGTATTGCAAAGGTGGGCTGAAATCTTCCAAAACGAATTTTTAGTTTTTAAAAAGCTTAAAATATATTGAAGCTACTAACACCAAATGTAAAATGAATTAGAGGGAGACACTTTCAAAGGAGGAACATTAGAGATAAGGTGTTAGAGTAAATTATCTATTTTGTCTATGCTATTTGTCTTTATCTTGGTGTTTTTAAATTAATTATACTAAGCTAATGGAAGTATGAAATTAGCATTAGAAAAATAACTTGAGATCTAGAGTGAGTAAATATCGATTGATTACCTCCAATTTAATGATACAAGACAAGGCACTGCGCAGAGGAAATATCTTCAAATTCATTCAAAATGATGCCACTGATACGGCTGTAAAAGATGAAAAAATGGAAAAAAATAATAATAATAGTCTGAGATGTTTTTTAAAAGAAACATTTCAGTATATCCCATTAAAGGGCTTCTGTTTTTGTTGTTTTGTTTTTTGTTTTTTTTCCTTTGGCTGCCCCCACAGCATGTGGAAGTTCCCAGGCCAGGGATCAAACCTTTGCCACAGTTGCATCCTATGATACAGCTATGGCAACACCAGATCCTTAACCTACAGCATCACAAGGGAACTTCTTAGGACATCTTTTTTTATTTAATATTTCTGGATATCTCACCTTCCTCCTCCAAGGAGTTTCACATTTCCAATTTTTGAAGATAGCTTAAGGTGTATATGAAAATAATACTATAAATCAGTATATATCCCATAAACTCCATAAGCATAGGTGCAAACAAAAATGCTCTTGGATTCTGAAGAGAGCAAACCATTTCTGTCTTTGGTGATGAGAGAGGTCTTTAAGGAGTAAGGGCTATTTGAATCCGGTTTCAGAGGGTAAATAAATGTTGTTGCAGGAACAGCATATTTTAGATTCCAGAGATAGCTTGCTTAAAGAAAACAAGGCAGATGACCACAAGCTGCATTTGGGAAGAGTAAATGCATCTGCCTTCTGTAGATGGTGGTTGATTAATTGGTTGGTTGGTTGGAAGAAAGGGCAAGAGATGATCATTCATTCATTGTGAGTTCAGGAAAGAGAAATGATGCGATTAGAGGGAGCCATGGAGAAAGGGGGTACTTAAAAATCAGAGACCAGGAGTCAATAACCAAACAAGTTACTTAACCCTTAGGAAATTTCATTCTTTTCTTCTAAAATGAAATCAGTAACTGGTTACTGCAAAACTTAAATAAGACAGCCTATGGAGAACATCTAGCCCATGGTTCTGATTTTTACTACTGGACAGAAACAGGGTAATGAAAGGCTGTGAATAGATGTTAATCAAAATAATTTTACTGAGTACTTATAATGTGCCAAGCTCTGTTTTAATCATTTGACAAGCATTAATTTACAAGAGGTTAGGGGAGTAAATTTCCCCAAGGTCACAGAGCTAGAGCCAGGATTTGGACACCAAAAAACAGCACTAACACAGCTGTGAAGGCAAAGGCTGTGGGGTCAGATTGCCTGGGTGGAAGCCTCCCGATCTCACCACTTTCTAGCTGTATGACCTTGTCTAGTAATAAACATTTCTTGGTGTCATTTCCTCCTTCCTGCAGAAATAGAGTTAATCCATCATAGGGGTGAGTCTGGGTTACAGTAAAACTATAAAAACAAACAGTGGGCCAGAGTCACCCTCTCACCCTCCAACCCCATACTAGTTTGCTGACTCCTGATCTAGCCAACTAGCAGCTGGCTGATGAATGGAAAATTATTTAACTAACTTTCTCACCTTACTTTCCCCTTCTATTATATCAACATCAAAGCATTATTGTGAAGATAAAATTAAATGATGTGTGTAGAAATGCTTTGTAAATTCAAACTACTACAGACTTTAGATTTTATAGTATAAAGCCCACAAAATATAAATTGCTCTAATGGAAGATAATGTCCATTATCTATTGAAGAGCCTTTGATCCCAGTGTCGTTGAATCACAGAATTTAGTGATGTTTGTCAAGTTTCTTCCTAAAATTTACAGGACTCCATGACTAGTCTCAGAAGCTTCCAACAGTTTTTGTTTATTGTTGATTTCTCTTATTAAGCCTGTTTTTCCTGATCTGGTTCTTGTGACACAGTATTCTGGAACTGATAAGGTAAATACAGATGACATGGAGTTAGTGATACATGCTGGAAAGAAATCAGTTTACAGAGAACATCTGCCCATTTCTTAGCCATATACTGATTTAGTTCATTCTTTCAACAAGTAATGATTGAGCATTTATTATAATGCAAGCACTTCAATGGTCTGGACATGCAAAGAGGAAGAAGACAGTACCTGGTCTGTGTGAACAGAGCAATTACAATGAACTATACTGTTTCAGAAGATGAAACTCTTTTTCCTTGAAAGGGTTCAGTAAGCAAGCACCTTTTGAGCTGGGCACTCAAGATTTTGCTAAATGGAGAAGGAATATGTGTGCAAAGGTTGTCCTGAAAGAAGATGTTATCAGAGGACTGTGTTTTACAAAATGCATTCATTTGCATGCTATCTTCTTAACTTTTATCATGTCCACATGTTATGTTCCATTGCTTAAAATTTTCTTTCAGTCAATTCATAGTTTTAAGTTTATGTAAATTTACTTACAAAGAAAATTTTTACTAGTTACAGTTTTCTCTGATACAAATATTAAAATAAGTTCCTAATTAAGTACATAAAAATAATAATGAATTTAAAATGTTAATTCTTGGAGTTCATGCCGTGGTGCAACAAGAGTGATGATGTCTCTGAGGCAGCAAGGATGTGGGTTCGATCTCCAGCCAATGCAGTGGGTTAAGTTTCTGTCATTGCCATAGCTGTGGCTTAGGTTGCAGCTCTGGCTCAGGTTCTGTACCTGGCCTGGGAATTTCCATGTGCTACGGAGTAGCCGAAAAAGAAAAAAAAAACAGTAATGCCTATACCATTCAAAATTATTTCTTTGAACACTAGTAATATGCATTTCATACTGGATACCAGTGTTTGAAGGAACCGTGACTCCAAGTAGGGATTTTAAATTACCTAATAAAAACACACAATGTTTAGCTTAGAAGGAATCTTAGAAGCCATGTAATCTAATTGCCAACATTTTAGTAAGGCCAAGGGAGAAAGTAGTCTGCCCAAGAAGGCAAAGATATATCTTGAATTGAGAACTTACAACTTCTAATCTAATGTTCTTCCAGAGCTACATGGAATTGGATTTAGCTTTCAATACTTAATGACTCTGATAAATAAATTTATAGAGCTCCAATTTTAGCCTGTCATCTAAAACCTTATTTGAAAAAATAGATTCAGTGTGTCCTGTTCTTTGATAATGGCATTAAATACTTTAAAAAACACTGATGAAATTTCTAATTTCACTTGATACCACCGTTAGCCAACTGCCCAAAGATAAAAGAAAATAATGGCACTTGAAATAAAGCTGGCAGGCACAATATGTGTTCATCTCTGCCCTATCATGAAAATGCCACTAAAATAATTGTGAAGGATTTTTTTTTAAAGTATGGCCCTCCTCTCCCAAAAAAGAAAGATAAAAGGAGACACCAGTAGATGGAAGGTAGTAATAAAATTTGGGGGGGAGGAATGAGGATAAGCAGATACTGAGTTAGCAGAGTGAAGAGGGCTAAAATGAAAATGCCAGCAAACCAGAGCATGGAAATCAGAAGGTCCTAACACACCTGAATTGAGGGGTAGGATTCAAAGTGGAAGTGAAAACAGAAGGATCAATTAAGAGTCTGGATAAGGGGCAATTAGACCCTGTTGTCCCCTCCCCAATCTACACAACCAGACAACCAGCCCTGAGTGATTAAGTCAGCAAGTCTCTGAACTTGGAACCCAAGCAGAGCTGACAGCTGACACTTAAATGAGAGGCTTGAGTGAAATAAAGCCTAATGGGTGGGAGATCCCTTTCCTTACCCCACTCAATAAATAAGAAAATTCCAATTTGAGGAAAGTAATGAGGCCGAAAGAAAGAATTTATAAATATTAACACTTGACTATTCCTTAGCCAAATGAACAATTTCCCCAATCAAATGTCCTTGAGGGAGGCTGACCAACCCACCAGCCAAATAGACCTCCTGCCCAAAGACTGGCTTTTTAGTAACACTATTTAAAATATGTCTAGACCGCAGATCATGAACATTAAAGGACAGCTTAACATAAAGGACAGAAACAAAAATAAATAATAGGAGTTCCCAGTCATGGTGCAGTAGTAATGAACCCAACTATTATCCACGAGTATGCAGGTTCCATCCCTGGCCTCGCTGAGTTGGTTAAGGATCCGGCATTGCTGTGAGCTATGGTGTAGTCCACAGACACAACTCAGATGCGGTATTGCTGTGGCTATGGTTTAGGCCAGCAGCTGTAACTCCAATCCCACCCCTAACCTGGTAACCTCCATATGCCATGGGTGCGGCCCTAAAACGACATAAATAAGTAAATAAATATACAAACAAAAAATAATTTGGAGTATAGAGGAAAAAGAACCAGAAAAACTTAAAATTGTATTTAATAATTTCAGAAAGAGGCTAATAAGAACAGATTGCTAAAAAAATTAAGAATATTCACAAATCAAAAATAAGGTTTTGGAAATTATAAATAGATAGGAAAAAAATTTTTTAAATCACTGAAAATCTGGGAGTTGAAAAAAGGAAATAATCCTAAAAAAGTAAAATCAAAAGACAAGTTAATAGAATATATGAATATGATAAAAAAAAATTTTTAAAAAGTCTCCCTAGTGAAAATTGAATGGGATTGATCTATTTTAGTTATAACAGGGAAATTTTCTTAAGTGGCTTCTTGGATTTCTTTTATTCACACTGTGTATGTTTGCATTGGACTTGCTTCAAATTGAGTAATCAAATATACTTTTTTTAAAGATAATATTTTTTCCTTTTGTTTTTTTAGGACTGCACCTGCAGCATATGAAGGTTCCCAGGCTAGGGGTCTAATCGGAGCTGTACCACTGGTCTACAGCATAGCCACAGCAACACCAGATCTGAGCCATGTCTGTGACCTACACCGCAGCTCATGGCAATGCTGGATCCTTAACCCACTGAGTGAGGCCAGGGATCAAACCTGCATCTTCATGGATACTAGTCAGGTTTGTTTACCACTGAGCCATGACAGGAACTCCAAAAAAGATAATATTTTAAATGTTTAAAATCAATCAAGAAGCAGCTTAATCATAACACATATGTGTGTGTGTGCATGTGTATACACATGGTTTTGTATATATTATATATATATGGTTATATGCATGGTTTTATATATGTATATAGCCATCATCATATTCCTATTTCATTAACTTCAGCCAATTGCCTTTCATTCATTAAGAAACCTGCTGTATTGCTCATCTGGAGCGCTGATTTCCAGATATCTGTTTTGGGGAGCTTAGGGGATGGTAGAATGGAAGGGAGTGGCAGAAGGGGATTGAGGAGAGAGGGTATCAGGGTAGAGGGGAGTGGGTAAGAGTTGCCTGATCAAAATGAGCAAAGTCCTCTACAACATCAGTAGTTTCTGCAATAATCTCTTAATAATATGGCCACAGAGATGCCAGGGGTTTGATCATTGTCATAGAAAACCAGTAGTAAAAGCAGTAAAAAGAGATTTTACTGAGAAACTATCAAAGTAGGGGAAATGAGCCCTCAATATAGAACTAGCCTCAATTTCGAATAGAATATGCACAAGTGAGGAACAAGCTGTCAGTGGGGTCGGTTATGGGGGTCAGATAACAGAATGTTCTCTGCCTTGGGGGAAAAAAGGCCCTATGGATAGTTAGAAGAAGTTAAGTTCATCAAACTCAGGAAGAAGTTTAATGAACCCAAATTCTTGAATCTTCCCATACATGGCAAAGCACTAAAATAATTAACCTGGAATAACTGTCTTTTGTGACTATACTAATCCTTTACCAAGAATGTATGCTTGACTGTGACTGCATATTTCCTGGGCAATAGTCCTCACTGAGGTCCCTGAAAAAGGCTTAAACTCACATCTTTGTTTGTGCATTTTTCTTTCAGTCAAAACTTGGAAAACAAGAAACTCCGATGGGTACTAGATTTTAATTCTTATTTTTAAAATAAAAAGATGTGATTTAGAAAACAAATGCTACTCAAAGGTACTTAATGAAAAGCAAATTCTTTTTGCTCCCAACGTGCTAATCTTCTAACTTCTTTCCCAAGAGGCAAACATTTTTTGACCCCTTAATTTTTGTTGTTGTTATTTCCCCACTTGGCATAATATGCTTATATTAATATCTCTTACTTTTTCCATGTTATCCATTATCCATTGATTTTTCTGCTATGACAGATGAGGATGTAATTCACTTACACTACTTCCATCTCCCAATCCACCAAACATTGGAATGTCACTCTTTAGGTTAAATCAATAAACCATGGCTACATTACTGTAAGTATGTACAGTTGTTTATTACAGAGCAAAATAGTATCTTGTGATTGTTTTTCCATTCTTGCATAACCAGTTGTTCCCCTAAAATTTTAAAATGATTCTCAATCTTTTCTTTCACTGTCTGTCTTTCTCATATTTGAAAATATTCCAAGTTCCTGGTCGCAGCATATGTTCTGTCAAGAACCAATGGCTCTCCCAGTAGTTTCTATTTTAGTTGCAACATGCCCTCATATTTTCTTCTCCTTTGATTTCTGAATTGTTCGAGAAGGTAGAACTAATTGCATTTATTCTTGTAATTCATCCTTTTCAGTTCTAGCAGGTGCCATCTTTGTCTTCTTCAGGGCGCTCAGACCAATGAGCTTTGACCACCTTGCACTTGCGTCCTGTGGCCAAGACTACTGTTGAGCTACAAAAAGAGCACAGGCTCAAAGTCAGTCAGACCTAGACTTGAAATATAAATCTGCCACTCACCAATTATGTTATCTTAGGCCATGTAATCACTCCAGTCCTTCAATTTGCCACTGTACATTAGAAAATGAATTAGAGAATTTTTCAAGAAATGGTCATGTCCTTAGTTAAGCACATTAACATATCTCTGGGCATGATTCTGAACTCTTTCCATGCATTTTCTCATTGAATACCCACACCAATTTACAAAGTAGAGAGTATTACAATCCCCTTTTTACATCTGAAGAATCTGAGGCCTGTGAAGTTTGAGGAATGTGCCTAAATTCACAAGGCAGCAAGGGATGAAGCCAGGAATGACACGCAAGGGTCTGACCTCAGAGCCCCGACTCTCAATTTGTACCATCTGTTTCCCCTTAGTGTGAAAATGCATCTTGACAAACTGTTCACCGTAATAATAAATCATACAGCTTCTCCTATGCATTACGTCCCAGGATTTTTCTGTAAAGGATGGTCAGCCTAATGGAACATTCTGTTAAAAACCTGATCAGCCATAACTATTCTCCAGGCAGAGCGGCAAGCCCAGCAAAGCAGAGCAGTGAATGGAATAAGTGGGTAGTTTCCACACAGCAAATCCGGCCCCACAGGCTGAGCTTTAAAGAGCTCAACCACGTGATCCATTAGGTTAAAAAAAAAAAAAAAATTCCCTTTATGCTGCACTAAGCCTTCGGACACAAGCCTCTATTATTACATAGCAGTAAGCCCCTCCCCTCCCCCTTAACCCTCCCTATTGGCTGACTAGACAGACGACCTGAGAACGTGATTCCCCAAATTACTGATCGTCTGAATCCTTTGAAAAGTATCTCAAGTGATTGAAATGACAATTTTATATACACACGTATGTATTCCTGGGCCTCACATCTGAAGAGTCTGACTACAAAGGTCCAGCGAGGGCAGCATAATATACTTTTCAAAAGTTTCTCAAATGATCGGCCAGGTTCGGGAACCTGGCTCAAAGCACCCCACTCCATTATCACCCAGGGAAATAAATGATAGCGCTCTTCCCCTGCTTTTCTCCTTCTCATAGGAACACTGCAGCGAGCCGGCATTGTTTTCAGTTCCTTTCTCTGATCTTAGGAGTGAATGGCTGTCCAAAGGTTAACCCATATATTCTCTATGTAGATTAGTAACGAACTAAAACTGCAAGATTGATTTTTCAGCAGATATTTCATTAACCTATACATGCATACCAGTAACATATTTGCCTTTCAAAATTATTTTTCATCGGCTTTTTTGCCTTCTGCCAGTTTTCCATATTAATTTCCATGGAAATATGCTGAATTCTCATTTTCCACTATTCCCCTCGCCCAGCCCCTCTGCTCCTCCCACTTTTCACTTGGCCCTTGGGTCCAAGTTATCCTGCTCCATCACCTGTCCTGGACGCTTGCAGAGGGGACGGCCACAGAAGTGGCCATAGACACATTTGTTTATCTGGATGACAAGGACAGTGAGAGTTAAGAAGTCACCTAGTTATGGAATTCCCCGCTGCCTTCTTCCCAGCCCCCATGGCTCTGTTTTCTCCGCAGGAAGCCAACAAATTGAAGATAATGGTGGGAAGGTTTTATGAGAGTCGGAGTGGAGAAGAAAACAGTGCACACATCATTATCAGAAGATTGATGCCTTGTACATTAAGACTAGAGAAAAGGCTGAGAAGAGTAGATGGAGAGAGAGATCTATTGACCCAGGTTAAGAGCGGCTGAGGGGCTTGTGCCAGACTGTCAGGAAGGCTGAAATCTGTAACCTCGAAAATAGGGTTATTTGCTGTGCTGGAAGGGATGCAGGAATAAAATTCCTCAGTTGTAAAATAAGCCCTGTTGTGGCAAACCTCAAACCGATGGGATGTGAGCAGAGAATAAACTAGAGAGAAGCCTTTCAGGCTGGGTGGGTGAATATTTTGTTTTCCTCCCCCCAAAGAATGAGAGAGGCAGGAGATATTCTGATCTGACTTGAAAGCATGACTGATTCAATTATATAATTGATATTTTAATGTCTGATGTTTATCAGTTCATATATATTTTCAGTAAAGTAGGAAGTTCTCTGGTGGCTCAGGGGGTTAAGGACCCAGAGGTGTCACTGCTGTGGTTAAGGTTGCTGTTGTGGCACGGGTTCAATCCCTGGCCCCGGGACTTCCACATGCCTGAGATGGGGCCAAAAAGAAATTTTTTTTTTCAGTAAAGTAAAAGCATTTGGTGGATTGTTATCATTGTATATCCAATTTACATAATCCTGAGTTTGCCAGACTGTTTAGTAATTAAATGTCTAGCACTTTATTTTCACCTGGATGTGCAGAACAGGAAACTTCGGTACTGGCTAAGGCAGTGATGATGTAGAAGGGATGGGGCCAAAGTGCATTATTTCTTTTTAAAAATATTACAGAACAAAACCCACAGGTAAACAAATACCATAACACAAAAACATTCTGTGCCCCAACCTGTAGCACCTTTTTGCCTTGCTTGGCAAACTGTTTACTTACCTTCTATTTATTCCTCAACACTATTCTGTAATAAACTACGTCATGGCCACTCTAGGTATTCCTACCTATTTTTTCTATGCTACCACAACAGTTTGAACTGACAGCATAAAACACTCTTCATCATGATGTATTTTATTTTATCTTTTGTCTTTTTTTAGGGTTGAACCCGCAGGCATTTGGAGGTTCCCACGCTAGGGGTCTAATCGGAGCTGTTGCTGCCAGCCTATGCCAGAGCCACAGCAACACCAGATCCCAGCCGCATCTGTACCTACACCACAGCTCATGGCAACACTGGATCCTTAACCCACTAGAGCAAGCCCAGGGGTCGAACCCTCAACCTCATGGTTCCTAGTCAAATTCTATTCTGCTGTGCCACAATGGGAACTCCTCGTGATGTATTTTAAACAATTGGATACATCCATTTCCCAATTACATTTTGAGTTTCTCCTGGTAACTGTGTTTTATTCATCTTCCTAGTCCTTCTGAGGCAGGGCAGTGACAGATAGAGAGGGGAAAGCTTACAAGTAAGCAGCTGTAAATGCGATGGAAATAAACAGCCTAAACTATCTTAATGATGTACAGACAGGAACGTCTATCCAGTGTTTCACCCACTTGGGGACAGACTGAAAATCTAGCTCTAAGACTGAATGGACTGAAAGTGCAGTTGCAAGATAAAGGTAGAGGAGATTGTTGGGACGTTCAGAATCGTGTTGGTGTGTTAAATTTCCACTGTAGAGAGGCTAAGCGTTCTGGCTTTGAGTCAGACAGCATGGCATTTACCAGCTAGGAGGCCTTAGGTAAGTCACTCCCTCTCAAAGCTTATCTTCTCATCTCTAAGTTGGGGAAGTTAAGGAAATACAGGAAGCACATCCTTGGTAATCAATAAAGAAGAAGAAGACTAGCATCATTATTAAATAAGATGATCATCCTCATGGTCATACCAGATTTGTACAATGAGAAAAAAAAAATTGTCCTGGAAAAATAATCACTAGCCATGCATTATAGTTGTTAAAAATTCTGGTGTAGGGAGTTCTTGCTGTGGCACAGTGGGTTAGGAATGCAACTGTAGCAGCTCATGTCCCTGTGGAGGCACCATTTTGATCCCCAGCCCAGTCTGGAACAGTGGGTAAAAGGATCCAGCATTGCCACAGCTGCAGTGTAGGTCACAGCTGTGGCTGGGATTTACTCGCTAGCCCAGGAATTTCCATATGGCTGTGGGTATGGCCATTTAACAAAAGAAGAAAAAGCGTTTTTAAAAAAAGTGTAAAATTCAGAAATAGAGACAACGTACTAAGTAAGCCAAGGCTGTCTGTTGTGCCTTTGAGGTGCACAGGGATGTTTATGTGTCTGTGGAGTGTTGGTATGAGTGTGTGTGTGTGTCAGTGGGACATAGAGAGAGTTAGAGTGAAATGGGGAAAGAAAGTCTTTAGATAAACAGTAATTGCCAGGTTACAGTTTATCACCTGTGCCACAGAATAAATGGCTTTCCTAAATTTTATAGACCAAATTGTTCCCCATAAAAATTCATATGTAGGAGCCCTAACCCCCAGTGTGACTGTATTTGGAGATGGGGTCTTTAAGGAGGTAATTTAAATTAAATGAGGTCATAAGGGTGAAGCTTTAATCCAATTTGACTGGTATCCTTAGAAGAAGACAAAGAGACACCAGGAGTGCTGGCTCACAGAAAAAAGTCTACATGAGATCACATGAGTAGAAGGCTGTCCGCAAGCCAAGAAAAGAGGCTTCACCAGAAACCAGCCCTGCTGTCACCACGGTCTTAAACTCCCAGCTTCCAGAAAAGTGACAAAAGCAATTTCTGTCATTTAAACTACCCCACCTTTGGTATTTTGTTACAGCAGCCACAGCAAACTAATACACCGAATAATAGCCTTCTTTCATTTCTCAAAAAAATTTCTCTTGTTCCTGAAAGCAGGAACTTGGGGACCATATAGTCTGATACTTAAAAGGCATCCTTAGTGGGTTCCACCACTGTTTATGCACACACAGTGTTCCTCCTATTCAGAGCCTAGGAGGAAACCCCATCATCACAGTCCTTCTTAAAGCTTGACTGGGGAGCAAATATTTATGGAAGATTCTTTTTATCTTTGAAAAAAAAGTTCATTCTAAGAACATATGAATAGTAGCTGTGAAACCATGATTCCAATCCCAAAATGTCCAACTCTGATGTCTGCTGCACCTTTTCTTTTAGAATAGCAGTGTCCTCCCAGTTTCCCCTAGCTGGCACATAGGAAGCTTGGTCATAAAGCTTGGTCAAATGCTTGGCTGAAAATTGAACAGTATGTCAATTTGTCTTATTCATACTGGTTGATTACATATATATGTATAAATTAGTTCATGGTACTTGATTTTGGACAGAAAGAAAGAAAACTAAAAAACAAGAGGAAAAATTTGCATAAAGTAGCTGAAAAATCAAATTATCTGCAGCCTGCACTGAGATGTTTGAATTTGCTAATGGAATCTTCAGTATTACCTTCCTCATGCTGGATTTAAATACACAGATGTACTTTTTATTTTTATCTCTTTTTTTTAGGAGAATCCGTTTTTACTTTCTCCCTTACCTATAGAAAAAGCATCTGTTTGGGATTTCTCAGGTTCCCAAGGCTATAGCTAGAGTGTGGAATTAGCTTATGCTCAGAAGGGGCTGCCATGTGCTTGTACCTCCTGCACCTCCCACCCCAAGCTATTCAGGCTGCTGCTGACTGCGCTGACAATGCATGTAAAAAAGAGCAGACAGTCTCAATTCTGCTTTAGTCGAGACACAAGAGGAAAAAAAAGAGAGAAAGAAAGAAAGAAATAGGATCTGACCCATTTGCCTATTTGCTTCTCTTAAATACCCAGAAAACTCATTATTTTCAAAAGTTATGAGTTTAATATCTTCACATTGTTTTAATGCTTTACATTTCTGGAGGCTCAAATCGGTTAATTTGTTGTTTTCTTTATTACGTAGCATCTAAATACACCTCATTAACATTCCCCTCTGCATAGTCACAGATCATGTAGAACTTGAGATGGACTTTTTTTTATTTTCATAAACATTGAACAATGAAACAAACATAAATATCTCTATGTCAGGCACCCACTACTCTAATTTTCATTTCCCGAATATTTGAAGAGGGAGGAAATGATGACACCTGACTTTACCCCTTTAATGCGCTTTTCATAGAGTGATTCTATTTTTAAGACATCTTTTTTTTTTTTTCAGAAATTCTATTTCAGCTATTTGCATTCTATAGTTTCTAACGGTTGATCTCAAATTCAGACCTTTTTCCATTCTATCCAAGTTCCTCCTAGACAGTTTCAAAAATTAAGAATAGGGAGTTCCCGTCGTGGCGCAGTGGTTAACGAATCCGACTAGGAACCATGAGGTTGCGGGTTCGGTCCCTGCCCTCGCTCAGTGAGTTAACGATCCGGCGTTGCCGTGAGCTGTGGTGTAGGTTGCAGACGCGGCTCGGATCCCGCGTTGCTGTGGCTCTGGCGTAGGCCTGTGGCTACAGCTCCAATTGAACCCCTAGCCTGGGAACCCCCATATGCCGCAGAAGCGGCCCAAGAAATAGCAACAACAACAACAAAAAAAAAGACACACAAAAAAATTAAGAATAGAGATGGTAGTTTGGGATACTGTATAGTAATTTAATTCTTTTGAATGAATCACTAAGTTAGTAAAAACGTTTGGGGTTCCAGAAGAAAAAATTGGTCTCTCCATATTCAGGCTTGTCTATCAAGGAAATAGATTCTAAATACTGAAAATAGAATTTTATATCTGCTTTTGAATTTGGTAAAGAATGTTTTTAAAGGCTTAGAGTTAATTCCTAAGATTTAACTAGGGGATAGGGGAAAACTGATAAACACTTGTTCAAAGTAGTTACAAACAAATACAAAAATAAGATATTTAAATGAAAACCATTTTTGACAAGCTACAGTATTGAAAAAAAAAAGTGCTTCAAGAGACTCAAATGGGAAAAGCAGAATTTGAACTAAAAGTAAATAGCTGGAAAAGAATCATGATTACCTTCATATCCTATTGACAGATATTTGAACATGAAGAAAGCTGGGAGAATAAGATGCTACAGAACAAACAACCTTAAAAATGATCTAATTTTTCATTCTCAATCTAAGGAATAATGCCCGGTCAAATATGACAAAGTGAGTAGTAAGTAGTAAACTAACTAAAATTAACCAGCAATTTTTCCTCTGGAAAGCAAGTGTCTGTTGGAAAGCAAAACATACCTGTAAGAGACAGAGAAGCAAAAGATGTGGAAATGTTTGAAATGTAGGGTTTATACTCTGGATTTATTTTCCCTTTCTTTCCTTCCAGATTTTGATTTAGAAACCAAGTGTTTTCATTCCAGATATAGAAGGACCAGTTGACTGCTACGAGCTGAATTCATATGTAAGTATTTGGGTACATTAGTTACATATTATTAGAGAACTGAGAATGAGGATGCCATCTCTAGAGAAGTAGGAGGAAGACACAAACCAGAAGAACAGAGATTATTTTTTCTTTTTTTTTTCTTTTTTTTTGTCTTTTTGTCTTTTTGTCTTATCTAGGGCTGCACCAGCAGCATATGGAGGTTCCCAGGCTAGGCATTCTCACAGAGACTATGTCAGGTTCTTAATCAAATGAGCCACAATGGGAACTCCCAGAAGGACAGAGATTGACATAGCTGTGGTGACTATGGCCCTTTCTTCTCCTGACACAAGCATCTTCAAGCAGATAAATACTTCTTGCTTTGGGTTTTTTTTATGTTAAGAATACACTATAAATTATTAGAACTAATGAATGAGTTCAGGAATGTTGCAATAAAAAAGCAATTGTGGAGTTCCCGTCATGGCTCAGTGGTTAACGAATCCGACTAGGAACCATGAGGTTGAAGGTTTGATCCCTGGCCTTGCTCAGTGGGTTAAGGACCTGGCGTTGCTGTGAGCTGTGGTATAGGTCACAGATGTGGCTCGGATCCTGTGCTGCTGTGGCTCTGGTGTAGGCCAGCAGCTATGGCTCCGATTAGACCCCTAGCCTGGGAATCTCCATATGCCTCAGGAAGCGGCCCTAGAAAAGGCAAAAAGACAAACAAACAAACAAACAAACAAAAAAAGCAATTGTGTTACTATACACTTGCAAATGAAAAATCCAAAAATGAAATTAAGAAATTGATTTCATTTACAATATCAAAAATAATAAAATACTTAGTAGTAAATTTAACAAAAGTGCTAAACTTATTGTCTGAAAAGTATAAAATATTATTGAAATTAAAGTTATAAATAACTGGAAAATATCAATACTCCCAAAACTGATCTACAGGTTCTATAAAATCCCTCTTAGAATCTCAGTTGACTTTTTTTCTAGAAATTGACAGACTGATTCTAAATACATATGGAATTTCAAGGGACACAGATAGCCAAACTAATCTTAATGAAAAATAAGAAAGTAAGAGAACTCACACTTCTCAATATCAAAACTTATTACAAAACAGCAGTAATCAAGATAAGATGATACCAGGTCAAAGATAAATACATGGATGAATGAAATAGAATTGAATGTCCAGAAATAAAATCATGTCGCTATGGTCAACTGATTTTCAACAAGAGTAACCAGACCATTTAATGAGGAAAGAATAGTCTTTTCAAGAAATGCTGCTGGGATAAGTGGGTAATTGCTCAGTGGGTTAAGGATCCTGCCTTGCCATGAGCTGTGGTGTAGTTTGCAGATGCAGCTCGGATCCCATGTTGCTGTGGCTCTCGTGTAGGCCAGTGGCTATAGCTCTGATTCGACCCCTAGCCTGGGAACCTCCATATGCCACAGGAGCATTGCTGTGGCTGTGGCTTAGGCCAGCAGCTGTAGCTCCAATTAGATCCCTAGCCTGGGAACTTCCATATCCCATGCGTGCAGGCCTAAAAAGGACAAAAAAAAAAAAAAATACAAAAAAAATAGGAGAAAAAATGTTTCCTTAGGCAGTAATAGAAGTATATGGAGGAAATTTTTCTTGAATGTTTTTGTAAATGCATAGGGATGAAAATTGTGTATTACCTTCCACTGAGAATAACCAAAATTGGTATTGTTCTTCTGATAATCTTATCATACTTCCCACATAAAAATTCATAGCCAAATAATTGTGCTCATGAAATGTTACAATTACGTCATCTGAAAGTAGTACATTTTTGTCTTAATATAGGTAGAATATTCTGCTATATTACACATTCATTTCTAGTAACATAAAAGATTTTCTGGGAGTTTCCTGGTGGCCTAAAAGATTAAGGATCCAAGATTGTCACTACTATGGCTCTGGTCACTGCTGTGGTGTAGGTTCAATCCCTGGCCTTGGAACTTGCACATGCCACAGGATCAGCAAAAAAAAATTGCTGCTTGTAGCTTAAAGCCTAACAATGGGGATAGTAAAACAATTGCTCTAAATTGTTCACATCTCTCTAGGTATTTGATTCTTGGTCTTAAGAAAAGTAGTGTTTTTCTGCAACAAAAATATTTGTTTGAATTTTCATATGTGGACTTTATTTTTCCTTTCAGTACTTTGAATATATCATCCAATTTTCCCCCTGGCCTGAAAGTTCTATGCTGAGAAATCAGCTGATAGCTTTATGGATGTGATGAGTAACTTTTACGTTGCTGCTTTCAATTTTCCATTTTTGCCCTTGACTTTTTTAAAAAACACTGATTGGTTTTTTCGTCACTGCCACTTCCCACGGCCCTACAACCAGGAGCAGCCTGGCCACCTCCCGTCAGGTTCTCGCCACTGTCAAGGACCTAGCAACCAGGAACTGGCTACTGCCCCTGCACATTGCCTCCATATTCCTAGAAGCAACCTTACACTGGCAAATCCACTATCGAGGGGATGGCAGCCTACACACACCAAGGAAATAGACAGCAAGCATCCAAAACAAAAACCCCCATGCCTCCCCCCCCAAAAAATAGGAAGCTCTCACAAGCTATCAAGGGGCACTCTCTCAAATAAATAGCCTTCAAAGACTACAGTAGTTTTTTTCTCTAAACTTACAGAATAAAAAAAATGTAAGTAAAATGAAGAAGCTCAGAAACCATTCCCAGTTAAAAGAGCAGGAGAGGAGTTCCCGTCGTGGCACAGTGGTTAATGAATCTGACTAGGAACCATGGGATTGCGGGTTTGATCCCTGGCCTTGCTCAGTGGATTGAGGGTCCAGCGTTGCCGTGAGCTGTGGTGTGGGTCGTAGACGTGGCTCGGATCACGAGTTGCTGTGGCTCTGGTGTAGGCTGGTGGCTACAGCTCTGGTTGAACCCCTAGCCTGGGAGCCTCCACATGCCACGTGAGTGGCCCTAGAAAAGGCAATAAGACAAAAAAAAAAAAAAGAGCAGGAGAATTCTGCTGAAGGAGCAAACAATGAAACAGACCTCTAAGGGAATTAAGAGCTGATATAAACAGTAATGAAGATTACTTTAGAAAGGAACTAGAAAATATAAGGAGGAGCCAAGAAAAATTAGAAAGTTCATTTATAGAGTCACAAGCTGAGTTAAAGTCATCAAAGAGAAGAATGAGTAAGGCGGAGGCACAATATAAATGACTTGGAAGATAGAATAATGGAAATCACCAAATCAGGACAGCAGACAGAAAACTAAATGAAGAAACCTGATAGCAAATATGAGATCTATGGGATACTATAAAGCAGACCAATGTGCACATAATAGGGATTTGAGAAAGTGAGGAAAAAGAAAAGGGAATTGAAAATATATTTGAAGAAATTATGACTGAAAACTTTCCAAATCTAAAGGAAACATATCAAGATAGAGGAAGCACGAGGGTCCCAAATGAGTTGAAACCAAACAGATCCACACCAAGATATATAATAATAATAATGGCAAAAGTTAGAGATAAGGAGAGGATTCTAAAGGCAGCAAGAAAAAAAACAAAAAGTTACATATAATGGAACCCTATAAGGCTCTCAGCTGATTTCTCTACAGACAATTACTGGCCAGAAGAGAATGGCAATATATATTCAAAGTTCTAAAAGGGAAAACATTTGAGCCTAGAATACTCTATTCAGCAATGACAGTCGGTGGAGGAAGAAATAATTTCTTCAATAAACAAAAACTAACAGAGTACAGCAGTACTAAACCAATTTTAAAAGAAATCCTGAAAAGTCCCCCCTAAATAGGAAAGAAGTAAGAAGATACAGGGTGAAGGAAATCACAACTAGAAAGTAATAACTTAAATAAGCCAGTATACAGATCTAAATGGGGGAAAAAAAAAAACCTATTTGTAAAAGTGACGATAAACACAAGGAACAGAAAAGGATAAACATGTAGATGTAAAAAAGGACATTAAAATCATAAAATGTGGGGAAGGAAAGTAAGAAAATCTAGATTCTATCAGAATTCCTTGTGGCACAGCAGAAACAAATCCAACTAGTATCCATGAGGATGTGGGTTTGATTCCTGGCCTCACTCAGTGGGTCAAGGATCCAACATTGCCGTGAACTGTGGTGTAGGCCAGCAGCTGCAGCTCTGATTCAGCCCCAGCTTGGGAATTTCCATATGCCACAGCTGCAGGCCTAAAAAGAAAAAGAAAATCTAGATAATTTATTTTTGTTTTTTTATTATGTGTTTGAGCCTGTATGACTATCAGGCTAATGCAAGCAGATAATAGGAAGGGGTTAACATATTTGAAAAACAAGGCCACTACAAATCAAAACTAAATAATACATTCAGAAAAACTAAAAAGACAGAAGCATAAAATAAAAGAAAATTATCCAACCAAATAAGGAAAGGAACAAAGGAGAAAACATAGAATCAACTGGAAAACAAGGCTTAAAATTGCAATAAATACATATTTATCAATAATTACCTTAAATATCAATGGACTGAATGCTCCAATCAAAAGACATAGAGTGGAAGACTGGATAAAAAAAATAAATAAGAGCCTACAATATATTCTCTGCAGGAGACTCACCTTAGGGCAAAAACACATATAAGTTGAAAATGAATTGATGTAAAATATATTTCATGAGAATGGAAAAGACAGAGAAGAGGGAGTTGCAATACTCATATCAGACAAAACAGACTTTAAAACAAAGCCCATAAGGAAAGGCAAAATGGAAACTATTTCATGATAAATGACTGAGTGGGATTTATCCCAAGTTCACAAGGATTGTTCAACAAATGAAAATCAATCAACATCATGCATCTCATTAACAAAAGAAACACCCCATGGTCATCTCAATAGATGCAAAAAAAAATTTTTGACAAAATCCAACACTCATTCATGATAAAAAACTTTTACCAAAATGGGTATAGTGGGAACATACTTTAGCATAATAAAATCCATTTATGACAAACCCACAGCCAGTGTAATAGTCAATGGAGAAAAGCTGAAAGCCTTCCTGCTAAAATCTGGAACAAGACAAGGATGTCCACTCTCACCACTTTTATTCAACATAGTATTGCAAGTCCCAGTGACAGCAATCAACAAACAAAAGAAATAAATTTATCCAAATTGGAAGTGAAAAGGTAGAACTGTCACTCTATGCAGATGGCATGATACTATATACAGAAAACCCTAAGGACTGCAGACAAAAACTACTGAAACTGATCAACAAATTCAGCAAAATAACAGGATACAAGATTAACATCCAGAAATTCATTTCATTTCTATATACTAACAATGAAATATTAGAAAAGCAATGTTTTTAAAAATGCCTTTTAGGAATTCCTGTTGTGGCTCAGCAGTAAGGAACCTTACTATTGATGAAGACGTGGGTCCCGTCCCTGGCCTAGCTCAGTGGGTTAAGGATCCAGCATTGCCATGAGCTGTGGTGTAGGTCAAAGATGTGCTGCTGTGGCTGTGGTGTAGGCCTGCAACTACAGCTCTGATTCGATCCCTAGCCTGGGAACTTCGATGTGACACAACACCTCCAAGTGCACCCCTAAAAAGGAAAACAAACAAAAAACCCTTTTAAAATCACACCTGACTAATTAAAAAAATTAAAAATTAAACCTGACTAATGAGGTAAAAGACATGTGCTAAGAACTATAAAACATTAATCAAGGAAATTAAAGAGGATTCAAAGAAATAGAAAGACATCCCATGGCCCTGGATTTGAAGAATTAATATTAAAATGGCCATACTACCAAAGCAATCTACAGGTTTAATGTGTTCCATATCAAATCACCCATGACATTTTTCACAGAATTATAAAAAACCATACAAAAATTTATATGGAACCACAAAAGACCCAGAATTGCCAAAGCAATCCTGAGGGAAAAAGAACCAAGCGGGAGGTATAACTCTCCCATACTTCAGACCATACTACAAAGCTATAGTAATTAAGATAGTATGGTACTGGTACAAAAACAGACATACAGAACAACTGAATAGAATAGAGAACGTAGAAATAAACCCAGACACTTATAGCTGATTATCTTCAACAAAAGAGGCAAGAATATAAAATGGAAAATTTTTCTTCAGCGAGTAGGAAAACTGGCCATCTGCATGTAAATCAATGAAACTAGAACACACTCTCACACCATGCACAGAAATAAATTCAAAATGGCTTAAAAACTTAAACATAAGAGACCATAAAACTCTAGAGGAGAACACAGGCAAAGCATTCTCTGACATCAAATGTAAAAATGTTTTGGTCAGTTGCCCAAGGCAATAGAAATAAAAACAAAAATAAATCAGTGAGACCTAATCAAACTTAAAAACTTTTGTACAGCAAAGGAAACCATAAAAAAAAAAACCTACAGAATGGGAGACAATATTTGCAAATGACACAACTGATAAATGCCTAATCTCCAAAATATACATACAATTCAATAGCAAAAAATACAAACAACCCAATTGAAAAATGGGCAGAAGTGCTAAATAGACATTTCTCCAAAGAAACATACGGATGGCCAATAGGCACATGAAAAAATGCTCAGCATCACTAATTATTAGGGAAAGGCAAATCAAAACTCCAGTGACATAACCCCCTCATGCTAGTCAGAATGTCTATCATTAATAAGTCTACAAATAGCAAATGCTGGTGGGAATGTAAAGTGGTACATTTACTGTGGAAAACATTATGGAGTTTTGTTAGAAAACTTATAGAACTACAATATGATTCAGTAATCCCACTCCTGGGTATGTATCTGGACAAAACTTTCATTCAAAAAGATACATGCACCCCCTATGTTCATTGCAGCATTATTCACAATAGCCAAGACATGGAAACAACCTAAATGTCCAATGACATATGAATGGATTAAGAAGATGAGGTATAGATACATAATGGAAAGCTGCTGAGCCATAAAAAAGAACAAACTACTGCCGTTTGCAGCAACATGGATGGAACTAGAGACTCTCATACTAAGTGAAGTAAGGCAGAAAGAGAAAGACAGATACTATATGATATCACTTATATGTGGAATCTAAGATATGGCACAGGTCAACCTATCTACAGAACAGAAAAAGACTCGTAGACATAGACAGCAGACTTGTGATTGAAAAGGTGGGGGAGGGGGAGGGAGTGAGATGGACTGTGAGTTTGGAGTTAGTAAATGCAAACTTGTGCGTTAAGAACAGTTAAGCAATGTGGTCCTGCTGTATAGTACAGAGTACCATGTCTAATCGCTTGTGACGGAACATGATGAAAGATAATATGAGGAAAAGAATGCATATATATATATTCATCAACTACAATAAATTTTTTAAAAATTAAATTATATTTGATTTATAGTATTGTGCCAATTTCTGCCATACAGCATAGTGACCCATTTATACATTCCCTTTCTTATGTTATCTTCCATCATGGTCTATCCTGAGAGATTGGATATAGTTCCCTGTGCTGTGCAGTAGGACCTCATTGCTTATCCATTCTGAATGTCATAGTTTGCACCTGTTAATCCCAAACTCCCCGTTCATCCCATCTTCAAACTAACTTTTATAACAGTTTCTCTACTTTTCATCCTTTTTCCTAGATAGAGTCTTTCACTTTTCTGAGTTAGTCACCATTATATTTACTTTCTTTCTTCTTTCTACATGCTTCATAATATTTAATGACTAATTAAATATTAAATTAAATTCATTTTTATACTCTATTTTCACTTTGCTTCACTAATAGGAACAAAGCAAATATTCCCCTGAAGGGCACAAACACTAAAGTGCGATAGATTCATCTTGCATTATTAAGTGATAAAAACGTTTTGTGATTGAACCTGCTTCTCCAAGATTCAACAGTCTTCATCTTCCAGGGTACTATTAATGGCAGCACAGGACTAACTTGCCTGGACAAAATGCTTGCAGCAAACATAGCACACTTCACTAGTTAGTGATTTGGGTGAATGAGCAGTCTGAATAGGTTAAGATTTAAATTGTAAGATGTTAAAAACAAACTACCCACTTTGCAGCATAGAAAATGGCAGTTGAAATACCCAAGTGATTTATTTAAATTTGTCCAGCTGTAGAACTTCAACCTGGTCCTGGTTATGTTTATTTGTATATACTGTTGTTAAAATAATAATATGATTGGTGTTCCCTGACGGCCTAACAGTTAAGGATTTGGTGTTGTCATTGCTATGGCTCAGGTCAGATCTCAGGCCTGGGAATTTCCATGTGTAGCGGGTGTGGCCAATAAAAATAAAAATAATGATATGATTAAATATTCCATTTCTTTCTTCTGGAGGGTCAAGTCCACATTTTATTCCAAGATTTCTTTTCAGCCAAGTGCCTTAACTTGACTCAAATTAAGACAGCAAACAGGCCATATTAAAGGTGCAAGTCTATTTGCATTTCTAAAGAGAAGAAACATCCCAAATTAATCCAAATTTTCATATACTTTTTATGTAAGTTTGGTGATTGATAACTGAACTGAAACAATTTCTATAACGTCATCCATCTATGTAGTATGTTTAATATAACCTATTTAATAATATGTTTACTTAAAAGTCCTTCAAACTGCTCCTTATGAAATGACAAAATATCTCATAGTTGAGAACCTTAATATTTCCCAATCATGCTCATTACAGACAACAGAATGACCCATTGGTAGAGCTTCAACAACAGACCTGAAATGACAATCTATTTAGCTAGTAATTTACTGAGTATCTCATTACTTTTTCTCCTACCATAGACATTGTACATTTGCTCTATTAACCTTAATAAGGTTGCTTTTGAAGCTCTTTATTTCTGAGATTCAAATGGGAGCTCTGTCACGTGTCAGCCTACAACAAAACCTAAAAATCCAGACCAGTAAAGCAGATGCAGTGTGCTAAAGATTTCATCTGATACAGAGGATGTGTTATTATGGGTCCTTTCACTTAAGTGAGGCTATTTATTGCCTGTTTGGAAATGAAGACTTAAGCAAGAATAGGTTTCTGTATCCTCTGAGCCCTGATGTTCCCTCATCCTTTTAGGTTCCTGAAGCACATCTTTCTCTAAGGCTGACCTATATAATCCTCAGCCCAGAAAATTATTCTAAGCAGAATAATTTTAAAAATCCATCAAGCATATCCATCCAAATTTGTTACAAAAAATTCTGATGTTTTAGTGAGCCAAGACAATATTAGGCAAGTGATTTTATATGACTGACGCATCCAAAGATTTGGTTCCTTATTCAGAAAGAATAATCACATATTTTAAGTGCATTTTACTGCTGAGTGAAATGGAGTAGTTTTCAGGAGATTTATTGTTTTGCGGGTTGGTTTTATAAAATAACAGGAAAACATTGGAGTCCTAAAGGTTAAACCATTTCAACATCTAGGGATCTGAGAAGTGAGGACTGCCCTTCCACCTCATCTCTGACAACTAGCTGCTCAGCCTCTGCTGGAAAATGTTGAGGGAACTGAATGCATCATTACTGAGGGTCCAAGATTTAAAAAAAAAAATCTTACTTATAAGCAGCCTTCCGTAACTTCTACTCACTCTACATCTTATAGAAACATAAATCAGTCTAAATTCAAAGAATAAATAATACTGTAAATGACCAAAAAAATGCATTTCAAATTTGATTTTCTCGAATTCTTAAATAGACCAATTTATGTACAAGAACCTTCCAAGTCATTTTATTAGAATTTCAATGAGCATGAAAAGACTTAATATGAAGAAAATGTTATTGTTAGCCTCCAAGAGATCAAAAGTATATTTGCAAATACTTTTCCTCCCATTTTTGTTGCCTTTCCTCCATTTTCTTCATTCTTCCTTTAAATTAAAACTCCTTTCCACTGGGAATAATTTCAACTGGGTTCCTCTCTGATTAAAGCAAATGGCGTTGTTATTCTACATGTTTGTGTATTTAATTGGTGAAATGTAAAGAGCAGAGTATTTTGGTGCTTTTCATTCCTCTCCATTTATGCCAAGTAAGCCACCAGGGGGTAAAATACACAGAGCTATTCACATTGTTTAGTAAAGCACAGCCACACATTATTTGCAAATAGCTCTGCACCTTGTAGGAAATAATGCACTGAACACCAGAACCTAATATGAGATAGCCTCTACCTCTCCGACAGGAAGTTATCTTCAAGGTCATGGAGTAAGGAAGTATCTTCAAGGTCACAGAGTAATAGGCCTTTTTCTTTCAAATTCCAGTATTCAAATTGAATTCCATGTCTGTTTGTACTGTGCAGAATCAAATGAAATCTAGGCTTACATAAGCCCACAGCACCTGAAAGCTTTCTTTGTTGGGATCTGAGAAATGAGGACTGCCTCTGGAATATGGTTGCAGAGGTGAAGGCCAAGTGTGAATTTGAACTCGATCCAAAGCCTGATGCTTATAGGGACATTAAAACTCTCAGATGATCCTACAAAATATTCCTGGTACATATTTCAATGGGCCAATTGGTCTTCTAAGTGTATTATTGATTTCTAAGTTTCATCCCACACTCTGAAACTCTACTTGGAGACCCAAGAGATAAGAAATTGTAGACACAAGAGCATATAATGTTGGTAACAAAATAGAACATTTGTTTCTTTTGTATCTATGCTTTTTAAAAAAATTATAGGGCCCTTAAGGATGTTGTTTAGGCAATCAAGTTTTGGACAGATTTAACACTTAAATTTTGTTATGGGTTTTAAGCAATTTCACTCTGTGAACTTTCTACATCCACATAGATTTATTCTAACTATGTGTTGATTTAATAAGTAATCATATTAACGTTTTCAATTTTTGTGTTTTTTTATGAATTCATTTTCTGTTCATTTCATTCTGTTCTGTTCATTCATTTCATATGACAATACCATAGTACTAATTGGTTCATATGTTTTAAGTAGGCATTCTGGGTTCTTTTTGAAAATGTATTTATGAAGGTATAGCTTTCTTTTTTCTTTTATTAATAGTGATAAGCATGTGAACAATTGTTAATGAAATTTTCATTGGTAAAGAAAGTAAGAATGAAGGAGTGATTAGCACTTTTAGCCTTTCTGTTCAGAATATGTAGAGAATTGTGATCAGTAGGGAACTATATTCTACCATGTTTTCTGGGAAAATTTCCTTGGCCTTTCTTGGCCTCAGATTCTCCACTCATAAAATGGATATAAAAATGTCATATTTCATCAAACTTAAGACAAGACTGATTATAACACACATTATTTTATATACCACTAAGGAAAACAAAATATTACTTAAACTATAACACAATACTTTCACACCTTAGAATTCCTTTTTTATGCTTAGAAAAGTCTTTTCTTACATAAAATATGTGATATATTTAATCATTTGTCACACATTTGTCTCTATGGTTTTCTGTGAACACAATTCTCAGTACAGAGGGAAAAAAAAAAAAAAAAAGCTATAACCAAACTGTGTATTCACAGGCAATAGAATTTGTCCTGGCTGAAAATGATTACAACTCTCCATCAGTTTCAGATGCTACCAAGTTTGGAGGTGTTAATATGCAAAGTTTTAAACTCCATGAGGTATGTAATTCTGTTATTATCAATAGAAATAATTATTGTCATTATTGCTTTTCTTTTATGGTTGTTATTGTGATGAAAAATCATTTGTAAGCCACAGAGGAATATGTTTCAAAATGAACATCCAAAGAGTTCCCGTCATCACTCAGTGGTTAATGAATCAGACTAGGAACCATGAGGTTGCGGGTTCGGGTTCGATCCCTGGCCTTTCTCAGTGGGTTAAAGATCCGGTGTTTTCATGAGCTGTGGTGTAGGTTGGCATTGCTGTGCTCTGGTGTAGGCTGGCAGCTACAGCTCTGTTTAAACCCCTAGCCTGGGAACCTCTGTATGCTGTGGGTGCTTCCCCAGAAAAGACAAAAAGACCAAGGAAAAAAAAAATCCAAAGATATCTGCTTCCCATAGAAATCATTATCTTAAAGTTAATTTTTGAGTGTAGCAGAGAAAATAAATTCTCCTTTTCCAGGATAAATTTTTGTGGGAGCTTCTCTGACCTAATGTCTTCAATAACCTAATACGCAATTATTTCATTATCTGCCTGTGAACCTGGAGCTATTGAAGTCTTCCAGGTACTCTGGACAGCACCACTCTTGAATAATCACAATTAATTAGGTAGGTAGAAGCTCCTTTTAACAGTAAGTTTCTGTGAGATTGACTTATTGGTACACCTAAGCATATAAGCCAGACAGACCATCTTACTTGCTTTCTTTCAACTTCTACCTCCTCCTGTGACAGGGACCTTAAAAAAAATGATAGCTCCATTCTGTCAAGCTTTACAGAGTTTAGGGCTTCATATAAATTCCACTGAAGCTACATACTCTAACTTGATGGCCCATCCTAGCTGAACACTGCACTGAACTGCTTCACAGCCAATAGGAGTATCTTTGGAATTGTTGGGCATGGGCTTCCCCTCTGCGATTCACTTTTGGTGGCTTATATGGCAAGGTATTCAGTAATGTAGAATTCATTTCTCTAAGTTCAGTAACCTTCCCAGTTCACTCAACCAGATAAGAATAACATTAGACCACACAATATAAAAATATATTCCTAAGTATGATCTTCTCAAGGATAAAACATGTTTATAGCTCATACTTAAACTTTCTTTGTCTATGTAATAAACACAAACCCAACCTGTTAAAATTCATCACTTTTGCTTCTTCAGTAACAATAAGAGTCTATCATTAACAAAAAAAAAAGAAGAAAAGCCAGGTTCTACTGTTGTTAATGAGAGTATGTGTATTCCTCTTCACAAATATAAAATATAAAATTTATCTTTTCAAACTCAACATGTTTAAAATTTCATGGATTTTCTGTATTTTGAGATATTCAGTGACTTGATAGTTACTATATCTTCTCAAGTTGTATCTTCCTAAATTGTTTAAATTTTTCTTTAAGTGACCTAGCCACACATCCGTCCAAGGGGAGCCTTAAGGCAGCCGCCCAGAATTTTCATCCTGAGATGTGCTCCTCCACTGCCCTCTACTGTAAGTATCAATAATTTCTATGAGGCCACCAGAATGTATAGAGTGGGTTTTTTTGTTTTTTTGGGGGAAAATAATATCTTTAATGGACATATGAAATCTGCAGATAGATTTAGAGGGAAATGTTCCTAATGACAAATCCAAAAAAATGGGGCATGTCCTACTCTCACTTGTTAATAGCTGTGTGTGTCTCTATGTTATTGCATTTTCATGGGTTTATTTCTCATCTGTAAAGAAAATAGCTTCCATCTGTTCAATCTATATAGTAAGTACCTAACTTGCCTATTTCATTGGGTCATTTTTCAACATTTTATCTGATTATTTTAATGTAAAAGCTGTGAAACAATTACATTGAAACATTGATTATTTTATACATTGATATTTGTTCTTAGAGCCTTATCAGAATATCTAATTATTCATAAGGACGGTTTGACATTAGTGCTCTAGACAGTAAATCAGTACACATTAGAGCTAGAGGAAATTCCACATAGGAAACTGTTCTCTACTCAACAATACAGTTTTTACTTGGCTTCTAGAATTAGTCTCCATTGAAAAAAATTCTTAGTGGGCTCTGAACAAAGTAGGTTTGCTCTTACAAGTTGTGAATGATTAGCCCACATTTTAAAATTTTATGTCTCCCTTCCTCTTTGCTTTTTGGGGGTCTTTTTTTCTTTTTGTTTTGGCTTTTGTCTTTTTAGGGTCACACCCACAGCATGTGGAGGTTCCCAGGCTAAGGGTCTAGTCGGAGCTAAAGCTGCCAGCCTATGCCAGGGCCACAGCAGCACCAGATCCGAGCCACATCTGTGACCTACACCATAGCTCATGACAACGCTGGATCCTTAACCCACTGAGCGAGGCCAGGGATCAAACCCGCAACCTCATGGTTCCTAGTCAGATTCATTTCAGCTGTGCCATGAGAGGAACTCCTCCCTTCCTCTTTGGATTCTGTGTAAACCTATTACAAAACAGATATGCAGAAGTAAGTAAAAATAAATTAGGTAAATGAAAGAAAAAGAAAAGGACAATTTATATGGAAGAAATTGTCTTTGCTTTTTGTTCATTTCAAGAATAGTTCCCAATAAAATTATTTGAACTAATAGGTACAGCAAGAGGGTCTTTTTAAAGAGGATGAGTTTAGAAAAGCTTTCTTGGAGTTCCCCTTGTGGCTCTGCAGGTTAAGGACCCAACTAGTTGGAGTTCCCATTGTGACGCAGTGGTTAACGAATCGGACTAGGAACCATGGGGTTGCGGGTTTGGTCCCTGGCCTTGCTCAGTGAGTTAGGGATCCGACGTTGCCATGAGCTGTGGTGTAGGTCAAAGATACAGCTCGGATCCCGAGTTGCTGTGGCCCTGGTGTAGGCCTGTGGCTACAGCTCTGATTAGACCCCTATCCTGGGAACCTCCATATGCCATGGCAGCGGCCCTAGAAAAGGCAAAAAAAAAAAAAAAAAACCAACTGGTATCCATGAGGATGCAGGTTTGATCCCTGGCCTCACTCAGTGGGTTAAGGATCCCATGTTGCCATGAGCTGTGGCGTAGGTCACAGACACGGCTAGGATCTGGCATTGCTGTGGTTGTGGCATAGGCCAGCAAATGCTACTCTAATTCAACCCTTAGCCTGGGAACTTCACATGTGGCCCTAAAAAGCAAAAAGAAAGAAAATAGAAAAGCTTTCCTGGAAGATGTTTTTTATTTTGACATTCCCTTTGTCTCACCTTATATATAGTGTTTTCATTAATTGAAAAGCATAAGATCAACTTAAAGATCTATTTTGGAAAGAAGAAAGGCACACAGGTTATGTAAAAAGAACAGGTAATAATTTTTCATTATTCTAAATTATCTCCAAAAGTTGCTACTTTAAGTAACCTTTATTAAAACAACTTTCCAAAAGCATGATAAATCATACCAAGCAGAGATGGCTGTATTTATAGTGGCAGGAGGAAATTATCTCCAAGTCTTGGGTTGGAACATTTTTGTTCACTCCATAAGTCAATGAGTTAAAACAAGAAGTTTAGTAACGTCTATAAACTTTGACTTCTGCTCCCAGTCTCCTCTTTCTAAATGTCTCCTTTCTCTACTGAGAAAAGAAGTTCATTTATTTTCTTCTCTAACCAAAAATGAGATAGAATTAAAGGTCAGTTACTCACTCCTGTTTATAGTTGGATCAATTTCACTTTATCAAGTGTTCATTCCAACTAAGTCTTATGATATTATATTTCCTTCTGTTCTTCCTTTCTTCCTTCCACAAATATTTATTGTGTATATTCTGTGTTCCAAGTACCTCGTTAAGAGATGGAACAAACCTGGCCTCTATCTTCAGGGAACTTATAGTTTATGAGGAAATAGGAACATTCAACAAAAAAATTACAGAAATAAGTAGTTTTCTAGAACAATATTACAAGCAGAGCAAGTAGTATACGCAAAGGACCCTAGCTGTAAGAGAACTTGTTTCGCTCAAGGACCTGAAAGGTCAGCGTGCTAAAGAAATATGTACATGAGGCTGGAGAATGAAGAAAGAGAAGGATGAGCTGGGTCATGTTAAGGATTTTTCCCTTCATCCCAAGAATATTTGGAACCATTTGGTCATTTAGGCAGAAGAATGACTTGATCAGACCTGTGTTTGAGTGATCACTAGGAGTTCCCGTCGTGGCGCAGTGGTTAACGAATCTGACTAGGAACCATGAGGTTGCAGGTTCAATCCCTGCCCTTGCTCAGTGGGTTAATGATCCGGTGTTGCCGTGAGCTGTGGTGTAGATTGCAGACGTGGCTTGGATCCCGGTTTGCTGTGGCCCTGGCGTAGGCTGGCAGCTGCAGCTCTGATTAGACCCCTAGCCTGAGAACCTCCATATGCTGCGGGAGTGGCCCAAGAAATGGCAAAAAGACAAAAAAAAAAAAAAAAGAGTGATTGCTATGCCATCACTGTGAGAAAAGTGGGGACAAGATCGAATGTAGATTTTTTTCAGGGGATGTTGCCTGAGTGATAGATGATGGAGCCAGAAATATGGAGCCTGACACATGGCCAACTGGAAGAAATTTTTAGAAAGTATGATGGAAAGCATTTGATGTGTGGTTATATGAGAATGTATAAGAGAGAAGTTGTGGAATTGGACTATAAGGAGGTGTAGTTCTGAAGGAGAGAAAGCATGTGATTTCATCACTGAGCATGTTAAGTATCCTCTGTAATTCAAAATGAAACTGTACCTTCTTTGTTCCTCTGCCCTGCTCACACATGGTCCACATGCATACACATAGTAATCACAACATTTCAAAGAAATTTCAGGAACCTTCAAGCTGTATGTCAGAAAACTGATGTAGAAGACATATCCTCTTACTATTAATATTTTGAAATGCTGAATATATTTAAACATATCCATATATAAATGTATATACATATGCCTTTTGAGATATATGTGTATTAGGCATTTATGTGTATATGTGTGTGTGCATACACACATGCATACATATATGTTCATACTGACTCAGGTGTTGTTAATACAGATTCAGACCCTCATATAGATCTTACACGGGGACAGCAGAACACCAGAGCACATTTGAAGCAAAAGACATAGGACTGCCAGAAATAAAATTTTGCAAAATGTTCCTTCATTCATAAACTCAGCCGGGAAAACCACAAGGAAGATCCCCTGTATTTTATTCAGTGTATTGAATGGAATGGAAATTTTAAAATCAGCTGTGAATGAACTAAGGAGAATTAGATTTCTGCCACTCATTGATACAAAAACTGTAAACTGAAATTTAAAGTAAAATCTAATTCAGAAATATTGAAATCCAAAGGGAGTTGTCATAAGCAAACACAAAACTGCTGTTTAGATATAATCAAACACTTTGTTTCTACATAAGGAAACAAGTAACAATGTGAAAGTGTCCATAGACAAACAATCAATAAGGGAATTAAGACATAAAAACTGCAGATGATGTAACAATCAGAAAGGGACTATAAAATAAACTTTAAATGATTAAAGAGTTAAAAGTAAGAAAAGATATCATAGTAATATAATGCAGTATGAATAAAAGATCATCCAGATTTTAAAATAAATGTAAAAAATTATTCTGAAAATATTAAAAAATTTAAGTGAAAAAATACATTCAGAATAAGGTTAAATGACAGAAAAAAGCTAAACTCAAGACAGAATTGCTGGACCACCCTAACAGAAAATAAATGGTTTATCTCCTCAAGCTATTTAAGTGAAAAAGATCTGAACTCAGGAATAATTGAATTTCAAAGTGAGATGCCCAAAAGAAAGGTTTTAGAGATAATGACTGTTATGAGGAAAGGTAATGAAATCAATTACCCATTCTATTATGTGGTCACACAGTCAAAACTCCTCACCACAAACACAGAGCTTCCAACAAACTTTTGGGGACTCAAGTTACAATCTTAAACTTAATGAAAAGATCTTACTCTCACACAGAAAAATCTGAAACGAAACCTGCTTTCCTGCATAAACAACTAAAAAATTGCATAAAGTATGAAACAGAGCAGAACTGTTATTCTTTAGAGAAGAGAGAAACAAGATGAGCCCTATGATCATCTCAGCTTTCTATCTGGAAGTGATTTCCAAGTTATTGTATAGATGGAGAAATATAAGCAAAACTAATTGTCTAATTGAAATAAAACCACATGGAGTTCCCATCGTGGCGCAGTGGTTAACGAATCCGACTAGGAACCGTGAGGTTGCGGGTTCGGTCTCTGCCCTTGCTCAGTGGGTTAAGGATTCAGCAGTGCCTTGAGCTGTGGTGTAGGTTGCAGACGCGGCTCAGATCCTGCGTTGCTGTGGCTCTGGCGTAGGCTGGTGGCCACAGCTCCGATTGGACCCCTAGCCTGGGAACCTCCATATGCCGCAGGAGCGGCCCAAGAAATAGCAAAAAAGACAAAAAAAAAAGAAATAAAACCACAGATTAAAAATTTGAGGAGGCCATGGATGCTGGGATTTGCAGAAAATATTACCAGAAACTGTGAAGAAAAAGAGCTTCAAAAATCTGCATGGAGATCCTTTCAAGTCTTCAATTGAATTCAACTCTGGCCATGGGTCTAGAAGACCAGCTGAATCACAACAACCAGAAAACCATAAGCTCATGATTCCCAGTATTCACACATGTTGGGAGATACTGGGATTCCATTCAGCCAGAGAGGAGAGAACCTGTTAAATACACAGGGCACTCATTACAGAACTCAGAAGGGTCATCCCTTAGTACTAGGGCCAAATAGTCCTAGAGTAAAAGCTACTATAGACTTGCCCTAACAAAACCTGAAGACAAATCTCAAAATATAAGGCAGACCCTCAAGTAACCCAACAAAACAAACTTTAAGATCTTTAAAAGAAGAAAACAAAATTCAAGCACCAAACCAGATAAAAATCATAATATACAGCATTAAGCCAAAAATTGCTAGACATGCAGAGAAGCAGAATGAATTGATCCATAGGGGGAAGAAAGACAAAGATACTGAAGAGAACCCCAAATGGCAAGGATGATGGAATGCAGATAAGGAATTTCAAATACCTTTTATAATCATGCGCAAGGATTTTGAGGAAAATGAAAGTTATTTTTAAAATAATAAAATGGATTTTTTAGTATTTAAAATTACAATATTTAAAATGAAAAATTCATAGTGATGTCAACATGATGGTTGTATATCATTTGCATTTGTTGCCCCACAACAACAGAAAGTATCTGTTGGCATCTGTCAATGGGCAAAAGTGCCTTTAAGGGAGCTCTAGGATCTAGCACCATATGCTAAGGGACTCAGGAGGAAACTTTTCTACCCATGTGCTGGGTAATATGCAGACAGACCTCAGTTCTGGCTGTGGATTTCACAGTTGCCTGTGAACCAATTCTAGCACCTATCAGCCCCAGTCTGAGAGCCTCTGGAAAACATGTCTTAGAACAGCACCCACAGATGAAAGACCCTTTCTAGAAGTACAGGTTTCCAGAGAAGAAGCTCCAATACACCACCAGAGCAAAAAATCGGATGCATTGGAGTAGTTAAAAGGAGAGGCATGATTTTACTCACATCATCCTTCCCCCAAGGTGGCACAGCTTAAGGTCAAGAGAGATCTCAGCTGTGATTTCTCCTACAGGAAAAAAATGTGTGTGAGGGAGCACATAGCTTCCTTAACTATGCAGTATGCTGCCAAAGAGGCTTATTTCTCTCTTGCTTCACCCAGAGTACAGAACTGTGAGCTATATGACTGAGTGGCAGGAAGATGCTGGAAAAGCTTAATATAGGATGAATAGGGCATTAAAAACAAGGTAGATCATAATAAGTTTCCATGGACTCTGTCAAGAAGCCCACCTCCAAGACAGTGGGCACATCTAACATGCAGATCCCTCTAGCTAGTCCATAGGCACCCATTCCACTCCATGCACTTAACTCACACACCTCCCAAGCCTTTGCCCAGCTACCTGTACATGCTCCTGACAGTAGCAGAGAGAGAAATCCTTGACAGATGACTAATGAGCACACACAAAATAGACCCAAATCAGCAGGCTGGGGGACGACCACAAGCTTGAGCTTTAGAGTTATTTTTGGGAAAACAAAAGAAAGGCTATAAGCACACACCTGGTTTGTTGCAAGATCCAGAGAAGGCCTATAGCTTTAAAATTCTGCCACAAGAGAGAACAAGAAATATGGAGCAGGTGTACCCAAAGAAAGTCTGAGACAGCCTCAAAATCTCTAGCAGGTCTAATGGGAGGTAACTCTCCCCTAAAGGTCATTAGTAAAAACTGGAGGAGATGACAGCCATTTCAAATGTGAAGATAGCAACAGAAAACTTCAAGGAACATAAACTACAAAAGGATCACAATAATCTTTTAGTAAACAAACCCAAAGAAACAAAGACATGGAAATCTGCAATTTATACAATATAGAATTCAAAATAGCTGTTTTTAAGGTAACTCAATGAGTGACAAGAAAATACAGAAAAACAATTAAATGAAATAAGGAAAGCAATATACAAACAAAATGAGAAATTTGACAAGAGATGGAAATCATAAAAAAAAGTACCAAACAGAAATTCTGTATCTAAAGAATACAATGAATGAAATGAAAATTGCAACAGAGAGCACCAACACCATAATAGAACAAATAGAAGAAAGAATCTGGGAGACAGAAGACAGGAACTTTGACATTATCTGGTCAGAGGAAAACAAAGAAAAAGAATTTAAAAAGAGTGATAAAAGCCTGCATGGTCTATGGGATACTATACAAAGAACTAATTTATGAATAATTTGGAGTTTCAGAAGGAGAAGAGAGAAAAGAAATCAGAAATCTTATTTAAAGTATGAATGAAAACCCTCCACATCTGTAGAATGATTTGGATATAAAAACTCATGAAGCTCATAGGTTAACAAACAAAATCAACCTAAATGGTTCCTCTCCGAGACATTATATTAAAAAAGTTCAAAACACAAAGTCAAAGAGAGAATCTTAAAAGAATCAAGAAAAAAAAAAAAGCTTGTAACTTACAAAGAAACCCCCTTATGGCTATCAGGGGATTTCTCAACAGAAACCTTACAAGAAAGAAGAGGGTGAGATGATATGTTCAAAGTTGTAAAAGACAAAAACTGCCATCCTAGAATACTTTGCCCAGAAAATGTCCTTTAGAAATGAAAGCAATATAAAGACTTTTCACAATCAACAAACGCTGAGGGAATTTTTCACTATTCAGTCTGCCTTATAAGAAATGCTTAAAAACGTTCTTCAAGACAAAATGAAAGGATGCTAATTAGTAACAGGAAAACATATGAAAGTATAAAACAGACAGGTAAAGGTAAGTATAGAGTCAAAGTCAGAATACTCTAGGACTGTAATATGGTGGAGTATTAATCACTTAAGTCTAGAATAAAGGTTAAAAGACAAGAGCATTAAAAATAACAATAACTGTAATAATTTGCTAATGAATACATAATATAAAAGAGGTAAATTATGACATCAAAAACATAAAATGACAGGGGTGAGGCATAAAAGGTTAGTTTCTGTATGTGATTGACACTATCTGTGTAAAATAGACTGTTATATTCATAAGATGTTTTCTGTAAGTCTCATGGTACCCATGAAGCAAAAACATACAGTAAATACATAAAAACAAAGTGAAGGAAATCAAGGCATACTACTATGAAAAATCATCAACAAGGAAAGCAGCAAGAGAGGGAGAAAGGAACAAGGGAACCACAAATAGCCAGAAAGCAATGGTATTAGTAAGTCCTTACCTATCAGCAATTACTATAATGTAAATGGAATGAATACAGCAATCAAACAATATGGAGTGATTGGATGGTTTAAAAACAATGAATGAATGAACAACATGCTGCCTACAAGAGACTCCCTCTAACTTTTAGGACACACATAGGTTCAAAGTAAAGAGATAGAGAAAGATGTTCTATGAATGTAAAAATCAAGAAAGAGCAGAGTCGCTCTACTTATATCAAACATAGACTTTAAGTCAAACATGGTAACAAGAGACAAAAAAATCACTATATAATGATAAAAGGATCAAGGTATCAAGAATATGCAACATTGTAAATATATATACAACCAACATCAGAGCAGCTAAATATATTAAGCAAATGCTAAGAGAGCTGAAGGGAGATAGAGACAATATTGTAATTGTCTAGAGGACTTCATTACCTCACTTCAATAATGGATAGATCATCCAGACAGAAAATCAGTTAAGAAAACAGTGGATTTGACCCATAATTTAGACTAAATGGAATAGACATATAAGGAACATTCTATCCAACAGCAGTAGAACAACATTCTTTTCAAGTACACATGGAACAGTCTCCAGGATAGATATGTTATATCCCAAAACAATCTTAGCAGATACATAAATTTACAATGTATGTTTTCAGACAATAGTAGAATTAAACTAAAACTTATAACAAAAATATATATGGAAAATTTCTGAATATTTGGACAGTAAATATCACACTTCTGAAGAGTACATGGATCAAAGTAAATTAGCAAATATTTTGCACTGAATATAATAAAACACAACATGTGGGAATGTGGTGAGTACTTAAAGAATGTTTAAAGGGGAATTTGTGGATTTAAATGCTAACAGTTGATGAGGAGAATCTAAAACAAATAACCTTAGTTCAATTTAAGGAGCTGAAAAGGAAGTGCAAGTTAAATCCAAAATAACTAGAAGGAAAGAAGGAAGGAAAATGAAAATGCAATTTCATAAAGTATAAAAATAAAACAATGGAGAGAATTGATGAAATAAAAAAAATTTTTTTCAGGGATTCTCCTGTGGCAGCGGGTTAAGGATCTGGCATTGTCACTGAAGCAGCTTGGGTCACTGCTGTGCTAGGGTTTGATCCCTGGCCTGGGAATTTCCATATGCTTCAGGTGCAGCCAAAATGAAAACAAATTAAAAAAAAAAAAAAACACCATCTTTTCAGAAGATTAATAAAATAGATAAAACTCTACCTAAGCAATAACTAAGAAAAGACAGAAAACTAAATTGCTAGTATCAGAAAAAGACAGATCATCACCATGGATTCTTCAGATTTTGAGAGGGTAATAATGGACTATTAGTAGCATTATGGCAATAAATTTGATGGCGTGGATGAAATGGAAATATTTCCAGAAAAACAGAAATTACAAAAACTGATGTAAGAAGAAATATAAAACATGAACAATCCTGTATTTCTTAAAGCAATTGAATACATAATTAAAAATTTTCCCCTCTAAAGAACTCCAGGCTCAAGGGGCCTCACTGGGGAATTCTATCAAATGGTTAAGAAATATAAAACCTATCCAACATAAATTTTTGAAAATACAAGAGAAAGGAACTTTTCTCAACTTATTTTATGAGGCTAGACTTAACCATGAAACCAAAACCAAAGATATTATAAGAAAGGAGTACCAGTAATTAATATTTCCTCATAAACATAGATGCAAAATCTTTAACAAAATATGAGCAAATCAAACCTAGCCACATATAAAATGGATAATCCAAAATGACCAAGCAGTTTTTTATTCCAGGAGTTAACACTGGTTTAGCATTAGAAAATCAATCAATATGATACCATAGTAACCAAATTAAGTAGGAAAACCATATAACCTTTTTTTTTTTTTTTTGTCTTGTGTTTTCTAGGGCCGCACTCACAGCATATGGAGGTTCCCAGGCTAGGGGTCCAAATGGAGCTATAGCTGCTGGCCTACGCCACAGCTACAGCAATGCAGGATCTGAGCCACATCTGCAACCTATACCACAGCTCACGGCATTGCTGGATCCTTAACCCACTGACCGAGGCCAGGGATCGAACCCGCAACCTCATGGTTCCTAGTCAGATTCGTTAATCACTGAGCCACGAGGTGAAATCCAAACCATATAATCTTCTTAATAGGCACAAAAAATGAGACATTTCACAAAATTAACACACATTTACAGTGATAATCTGAGCAAACTAAGGAACAGGAAGGAAATTCCTCAATCTGATAAAAACACATTTCCAAAAAACCCTACAACTAACCTCATAGTTAGTGGTGAAAGAGTCAGTACTGTATGCGTAAATTTTAGCACAAGGCATAGTTTCCACATTGTCTGTTCTCAGAGTTTGCTTTCAAAATTACACTGGAGTTCCTATCCAATATAATAAGGCAAAAAATAAATGAATAAATAAAAGGCACACAGATTAGAAAGGTAGAAATAAAACTGTCTTTATTGCAGACAATATGATCAGTAGATTTCCAGACAACTTGATTTGTAAACTCTAAATCTAGGAGAAAAATAGTTAAATGACTAATAAGTGAATAAAGCAAGATTACAGGATTCAAAGCCAAGATAAAAATGAATTATATACTAACAACAAAAAATTGATGTATAATAATTGTTGTATAAATACCCTTTAAGTAGGATAATCCCAAAATACACACACACACACACACACACACACACACACACACACACACCCTGCACACCCATATTTCCCATAGGATTCAGCTCCAGTCTCCTATAGTGGTACCTGACTTATGCACCCTTCCTTTCCTTCTTTCTTTAATAACAGCTCTTCACAAGTGATTGCGCACCCTCAAATAAACTACTTGCATTAAAATCCCTGGTTTAGGTTTTACTTTGAGGAACCCAGACCAAAGCATAAGGCAATTTGGTGTGGCCTGGAGTTGAGAAGGTTATGGCCAAACCCTTGAGTGACTAGTTCCTGGGAGGATCCATCGCCAGCAGATAGGCTCAAGATTGTGTGTGGAGGAAATTAGGAGCTGCAGTCTTGCCCAACATATCTGCAATGTGTGGTGGCAGGCTAAGCCCTTAGGAGCTGTTTGTTTGTTTGTTGCTTTTTAGGGCCACAACTGTGGCATATGGAAGTTCCCAAGCAGGGGTCAAATCAGAGCTACAGCTGCTGACCTACTCCACAGCCACAGCAACGTGGGATCCAAACCACATCTGTGACTTACACCACAGCTCAGGGCAACACAGATCCCTGACCCACTGAGTGATGCCATGGATCAAACCTGCATCCTCATGGATATTAGTTGGATTCATTTCTGCTGTGCCACAATGGGAACTCACCCATAAGAGCTGTCTTGAATTGATTCCTTTATCTTTCCATTCATGATGCATGGTGATTCTTTCACCAGTGCAATATAATGATGTAACTTTCAGTTCACACTGATGTCTTCAAGAAAACTAAAGATAAACAGTAATTTTACCTTGGCAGTCTGTTTACCCTCTCCCTTTTCACACACCAAAGGTGAACATTAATCCCCAAGAAGCATCCAGGGATATGACAGAATATGGTGCTTTCTCTTCCACTCAAAATTGCTAGTCTTCCCTCCTCCCAAAAGCCTAATTTGGGAGGTGGGAGAGGATGGAAGTTCTGAATCAGATAGAAGATCTAGGTTTTACAATGAAAAGCTATGAAAGCTTAATAACTGAGCCTATTTTAATTTTAGCTTTTAATTTAAGTTTAGTGTTAAGATAAGTATACTTCAATACAAAAAAAGCATATTTTAATACTAAAAAGGGACCAAAAATTATGAATTGGGGTGATGTCCTAAAATGTCTTACCTTGATCTGGCAGAAGTGAGATGTGGGTCAGGTGGTTGTCAACAGAGCACGGTAGTTACAGAAAAATAGGCAGAGGTAGCTAGAACTCCGTGTGTGTGTGTTTGTGTGTGTGTGTGTGTGTGTGTCTCAGGGCAAGCATAGATCTTTGCAGCTCCTACTAATAGATGACTTTTGAATTTCCCTAGTATTGTAATTCCAGGCTTTGTTTTCAGTGTATACTCTGTTTCCTCGTTTCTTCAAATAGCTATTTACATTTTAAACGTATGTCATATATATATATCTTGGTTAAAAATAAGGTTTAAGTAAGCTGTTTCTGCCCCCTGGAGAATGAATATACACTTAACTTTTGAAAAAGAAAGTGTGAACTAAGAATGGCATTTCTGAAATATGGTTGTAACTACATCAGAATCACCTGGATTGCTCATTAAACTGCAGGTCACTGAGTCAAAGCCTGGACCTAGTAATTAGAATCTCTGGGAGTGTGGCCTCGATAATCTACATTTTTGAAGACACTCCTCAGGTGAATCTAACGAACATCAAAGTTTAAGAATTTTTTTTCTCCTTTCTTTTTTTTTTATTCTTTTTAGGGCTGCGTCTGCAGCATATGGGAGTTCCCAGGTGAGGGGTCAAATTGGAGCTGCAGCTGCCTGCCTATACCACAGCCACAGCAATGATGAATCTGAGCCTCATCTGCAACCTGTGCTGCACCTTGCGGCAATACCAGATCCTTAACCCACAGAATGAGGCCAGGGATCAAACCCATATCCTCAAGGATATTAGTCAGGTACTTAACCCTCTGAGCCACAAGAGAAACTCCAAGAATGGTTGCTTTACGTGATATCCTGCACTTTGCCTTACGGGGAGATATTTTCATATAAGTATATGGAGATCTGCTTCATTCTACTTCATCACTGCATCAGATTGTGTTGTATTATTTATTCAGCCATTCCTCTATTGTGGATATTTTTAACTTTTTGATATTTCAGACCATACAACAGTAACATCTATGTGCATACATCATTGAAACATATGCACATACTATTCTCAGATTCTTAGAATAGACTAGCTGGTTCACAGGATATGTGAATTTGAAATAATGATAGCTATTATCAAATTCACCTACCAGAAAAAGATTTACCCACTTAATAATATAGAAAGGCATATGAAAATACCCATATCCCAAGTTCTCTTAAACATTAGATATTATTGATCTTTTCTAGTCTTTAATAAAAAATGTATTCCTTCAGTTTGTATTCCAATGCTTATTAGAGAGTTGGAAAAAAAAGAAAGAGTTGAGAAAATTTGATATAGTTATTGGCATTAGTACTTTTTCCTTCCATAAACTATTCTTTCTTTTTTTCTTATTTTTTTTTTTCCAGAAGCTCTGTTTGTGTTCTGGATAGCAGGCTTTTGCCTAATGTTTATGTTGCATTTATTTCTTCCCTGTGAAATATTTGTCTCTTGAAGTTTCTCTTTATTCTACAGGAGTTTAAATTTCTTAGTCAAATCCGAGTTGAGGAGTTCCCATCATGGCTCAGTGGAAACAAATCTGACTAGGAACCATGAGGTAGTGGGTTCCATCCCTGGCCTCACTCAGTAGGTTAAGGATCCGGCATTGCCATGAGCTGTGGAGTAGGTTGCAGAGGCGGCTAGGATCTGGTGTTGCTGTGACTCTGGCATAGGCTGGCAGCTGTAGCTCCGATTAGACCCATAGCCTGGGAAATTCCACATGCTCCAGGTGCAGCCCTAAAAAATGAACAAACAAAAAATATGATTTGATTTTCAAGTTTTGTGAGTTACTGAGGAAGATTTTTCCTCATCCAAATATTTTTAAAAATCCTTACACAAATAGGATGTGATTTTACATTAAGCTTTAAAAAAAAATAAAATATATTGATTTACATTTTTGTGTTAGTTTCAGGAATACAGCAAAGTGATTCAGTTATATGTATGTATATATGTATGTGAATGTACTCTTTCTCAGAATCTTTTCTATTATAAGTTATTATAAGATAATTGAATATAGTTCCCTGTGCTATACAGTAAGTACCTTTTGCTTATTATTTTGTCTTTTAATATATTAGAAATTCATCCTTATATGGTGTGAAGTTGAAATTGAGTTTTATCATTTCATGTATAGATAACTGCATCAAGAATATTTGTTAAATATACCACTATATTTTTCTGATTTAAAATATCACTTGTACACTCAATTCCTACATAGGTATTTTTTTCTAAACTCCATTTTGTTGTATTAAACTATCTGTTTCTATTCTAATGATACTTTTTTAAAATTACTATGGTGATATATATTTTTCTATACCTAGTAGAAAGTCTTTTTAATAACTTTTTAAAAAAAAGTTTGTAAAATTCCATTAAAATATTACATTTCTTAGATTTATTTTGAGGTTCTTATTTTTATTTTTATTATTTTTTAGTGATAAATGTGTCTTAAACACATGTATGTCTTATTATTTATAAAATTCTTAAAACAGGACTAATTTATAACATAAATATTTTGTAGGCCCCCAAATTTCTATTGATTTCAAAACACATAATCATCAAGACTATCACATATAATGCAAAGCTTTTAGGGACTAAATGGTGGCAGAATATACCACCCCAAATAGGCCACTTTGGCATAAGGATTATTTTGAGCTAAAGACCCTTGAAAAGCAGCAGGCGCAAGAAGACATTCTGATTCTCCTTTCTTCCTGAAAGCAGGAGATAATACTCCTATGTGAAAGTAGGCTCTCCGTATTCCAAGAGGAAAGAAATATTCTTATCACCAGAGGCAGGGATTCCAGACAGAGTTCTGTACAAACAGATCCTGTTAAAGTAACTCTTCTTTTCCTTTTACCTCTCCATACATTTAATTAATTTTCTTGTAGGAAGATAATTACATTTTGCTCCTTCCTTGGGTCTTCATTCCTTAAGAGGTGTCCTACGTTATGTATAACTTAAATAAATCTGTATGCTTTTTTCCTGTTAATCTGTTTTATATCAATTTAATTCTCAGGCCCAGTTGGAGACCGTAAGAGGGCAAAGGTAAAGTTTTTCACACACTCCCCCACATTTATACATATAGTCCTTATATTTATAAAAATTCATTTTAAACTCATTTCCCTCTCCCTTAACTAGTCCTCCTTATTTTGACAAGCAAAGCTTCTATATACCTTTTTGCAAAAGCCTAAAATGTAGGAGGCAAATCTCTTTTGGTCCATATTTGATGCATAACCTGGAAGAGTTGTTTCTGATCTAAAAATACATATCCAATTGTTTCACCTCTGTTTATCTCTAGTGGAATCACTCTAGGTCAATTAGTCATCATTTTTATCTGAGGTATCAGTTCAGACTAAGGTTGAGTGACATTTAAAAATACATAAATCAGAATGGCTTAAACAAGATAGAAGCTTGCTCTGTCACAAATGTAATAGTGGTTGAAACATGATAAGAATTTGTTCCCCTTCAGTACTGAAAACTGGGTTTCTGACTATGAAAACAAGAATGTTTTCCATTAAGTCAGGGGCTTCCAGCCTATAAAGTGTCAATGGGAGTTCACGGAGTGGTCAGTTGTTCCCAAAACATTTTATGCATTAAGTGCTATCCATACAATGAATAAATAATATTTTTAGTTCTTATTTACTCTATGGTATACTAGATTTTTTTTTGTAATATGTACATCTTTTTGTGGTTAATAAGTTATTCACAAATACTTTTATATAATAATATATAAATTATACATTTTGTATAAATTATGTAATTCATGTCATATATATATACACATAAATATATATACATATATATGCATTTACAATGAGTGCTAACTATATATTATGTATGGTGTGTGACATTCAAAATTTAGCCGTGAAACAGATCAGGCCAAATACTGCTTCATCATGGAAAAGAAGTTCAGAACATAAGTTAACAAGATAAGTGTTCTAAGAAAGAAATAGTGTGCTAGATAGAGAGTAACTAGGGGAGGTAATTTTACAAAGGGAAATCAAGGAAGCCTTCTTTGAAAAGTTAACCCTTAAACTAGATTGAGTCAACTATGTGAGGAACTTGGTGGAGTACATGGGTGAGCATTCCAACAGAGGGAAAAAGAAGCAGAAAGGACTTGTTCTGTTTTAAAAACACAACAGAAGCATGCGTGTGAGGAGAAGAATAATATAAAGTTGGAGACAGGAAAAGTTCAGGTTATTCAGGACCTTTTTAGTTTGGATTTATCCTTAAATCGTCTGATGAGTTTTCAGCAAGCAGGGACATATGAGTTTTACAATTTAAAAAGAGAGCTTTAGGAGTTCCCGTTGTGGCTCAGCAGGTTAAGAACCCCTCTAGAATCCATGAGGATGGGTGTTCAATACCCCCGGCCTCACTCAATGGGTTAAGGATCCGGCGTTGCTGTGGCTGTCTTTCTGGACTAGGTTAAGGATTCTGAGTTGCCATAGCTTCAGTGTAGGTCACAAGTGCAGCTCAGATCTGATCTGTAGGCTGGCAGCTACAGCTCCAATTCAACCCCTAGCCTGGGAATTTCCATGTGCCACAGGTGCAGCCCTAAAAAGAGAAAGAAAGGAGAGAGTTAGAGGGAGAGAGAGCACGCTTCAGCCACCATTTGGGGACTAGATCAGAGGTGCAAGCGCGGAGGAGGGCAGCAGTCTGCAGATACTACCAAGCCTGGTGAGGCACATACTATTTGACTAGTTTGCCGTAAACATCTGTTTTCCTTTTCCTGTTTAGGAATAGCACCCATTTTTATCTGACCCTACTGCATCTCATCCGATTACATTTCCTAGCCTTCCTTTTAAAATTTTTTTTATTTTTAAAATATTTTTCAATTTTTTAGATTAAGGTACGATGTTGTGCCAGATTATGCTGTACAGCAAAGTGATCCGGTCATACATATACATACATTCCTTTTTTCATATTATCTTCCATCATGGTTTATCACAAGAGATTGGATATAGTTTTCCTTGCTGCACAGTAGGACCTCATTGGTTCTCAATTCTAAATGTAATAGTTTGCATCTACTAACCACAAACTCCAAGTCCATCCTACTCCATCTCCTCCCTCCTGGCAACCACAAGTCTGTTCCCTATGTCTGTGAGTCTGTTTCTGTTTCATATATAAGTTCATTTGTGCCACATTTTAGATTCCACATTTAAGTGACATCATATGGCATGTATCTATCTTTCTCTGACATTTCACCTAGTATGAGAATCTCTAGTTGCATCCATGTTGCCGCACGAGGCATTATTTTGCCCTTTTTTATGGCCGAGTAATATTAAAGGGAAAAATATAGGGCAGCTAGAATTGTTGCAAGCAAAACCAAAAAACAAACAAAACAACATACGATTATCTTTCAAAAACGACTAAGATTATTTCAGTAACAAGCATGGTCCCACCGCTTGGATTTTAAAGGAAAACCGAAATTAGGGCATCAGTTCATTTAATAGATATTTATACACCTCCTAGGCACTTAGCATCCTTCTAGACTAGGTTAAGGATTCCAAGTTGCCATAGTTTCAGTGTTAGGTCGCAACTACAGCTCAGATCTGATTCCTGATCTGGGAACTCCATATGCCCCAGGGTGGCCAAAAAAGATTAAAAAAAAAAAATCACCCTCTTAATTGTCAGGTACATGTCTATTACATCTTTTCATAAGGTAGGCGGTATATCTTCTTTGCCCTTCCTCCTATCTAATGCTTAAATTGGAAAGGTGAAGGCTGGAGCTCAAGCAGCCTTCTGGGACCACAAGGTGACACTCATTTAAAATGAACCACAGTGTATCAGACAGTGGAAACGGCTATAAAAGAAGCACAAAAGAATGTCATGAGCTTACAAAGCAAAATGAAATTAATTGTGAGGGGCTTGAGTGAATCTCAGGAAAGACTTTTTCAGAGAAGATGATACTTTAGATATGCTTTAAAATAATGAGAATTTTGATTGATGGTTGAGAGGAAACGACAAGGTTGATAGAATCTTGATTCATATTGACCTCAACAGGCTCGAATAAGTGATCAATAGAACAAAATTTGGCATCTTGCGAGTTTATAGAAGGAAAGAAAAGGCAAATTAAAGCTATTTATCAAGGAGTGTAGAAAAAGAATGATACCAAGGAAAGAAACGGAGACTCTGAAAGGAGGAATTAATTAATAATTTTAGTTTTAGCCATTTGAATCAGAGGTAATGGTGAAATATTTAAGTGGAAATATCCCGATGGCAGCTAGAAATATTGCTTAAGCTGTTAAAGTGACATCCAGATAGACATGCATTTTGAAGCTGAGAGAATGATTTGAATTTCTGAACAACAACAACTGCTAAGTAAATCAGCTGATAGCAGCGGTTAAAGACCAGAAATTCCAAGGCTGATTAGTGGCATCAGTAGGGAGGACAGCTCTTGAAGCAAAGAGGTGCAAAGAGGTGTTAGCACTGTGTTCCTAGCCTCTCCTAGCTTTCCCCCAACAGTTTTGGAGAAGAACTGTTCTGCAGGATTTTAATAGATATGACAAGAAAACAGTGCTACATGCTCCCATGTCTTTGAGATATTCTGGGTTTGGAGATAAACAACTTTACTTCTGATCTGCGTGAGATGGATAATGTGCTATAAATCTCAAAGGAGGTTGGTAACAGTGTGCAGTGTTTTCAAAACTTATTTTGCTGCAGAAAAATTTTATTATAGAATCTTTTGGAACAACATACCATATATTTTGAACTCTGCTGGCTCAAGAAAATGGAGGCAGAGTGGAAGAAAATTGGGGAGGGAGATGGGACAGCCTCTTTTTATCCTGGAGAAAATGCATAACCTACTATTAGAATTTCCTTCCTACCCCATGGAACTTTTGGGGGTCATAGAACCCAATGAAAATTTGGTTGAAGCTATGGAATCTCTCCTCTGAAAATTGTACCATGTATATGTGTATATTCCTTTCTCTGCAAGCCCAAAATATGACAAGGATTAATAATTATGATAATTAATTCCCCCCCCCTTTTTTTAATGGTAACATCTGCAGCATAAGGAAGTTCCCAGGCTAGAGGCTAAATTGGAGCTGTAGCTGCAGGCCTATGTCACAGCCACATTAACACTAGATCTGAGCAGCATCTTCTATGTATGCCACAGCTTACCAAACACTGGATCCTTATCCCATTGACCAAGGCCAGGGATTGAACCTGCATCCTCATGGAGACTACATCAAGTCCTTAACCCACTGAACCACAATAGGAACTCCTAATTTGCTTTTAATGTACATTTATGCAAACTTAAATTTATTTAGTATGCATAATGCAAAAAAAAATTAAATGATAAAACATAAAAGTATATAAATTAGAAGTGATAGTTCTCTAGGCTTGCTCCCTCCTATGTACTCCATCCCTTTATCTCAGAGGTCATTTTTAGCAATTCTCTTTGTATGGATATCCAAATACATTTTAAAAATATAGGTTGGCTTTTTCTTACCACTTGCATTCATAAAGTTCACTTGTCAGACATTTTTCTACATGAGAACATTTTGATTTAGCTTATTTTTTAAATAATTGCTGGTATGATGCCCTATAATTTTTCATTTCCCCCCTCCACTTTTTAATCCATTTAACAAACACTTATTGAATCTTTACTATATGTGAAATATCTTGTTTGCCTGGAGAAGTTGCAATCAACAAAATGGTTATGGATTCTGGTCTTAGGAAGCTACCACTTTAGGAGGGGGAGGCAAATCATAAACAAGTAAAGAAGTAAGTTAAATAACTAGATTGTGAGTATATCTCTGCAGGAAGACAAACAATCCTAGATGAGATAAAGAGTTACCAGGGGAAGGAAATCAGTTTTGAGCTGAGGCTGGATAGATGAGTCAGCTGTGAGAACTGGAAAAGGAGCATTCTAGGCTGTTGCAAACAATTGCATCACGAACCTTCTGTAAAGACTCATTGATTGCTTCCTCTTTGCCAGCAATTGTGTTGTGTGAGGATTCAAATGCGACCAGTTAAAATTTGGTCCCTGTTTTCTGGGAGTCTACATTTTAGGGTAATTCTATAAAATACGAAAGTCAACATAGTGACTTGAACATAGTAATTAGCCAATAAGTGTAAATTTGTATGTGATTTAAACTCTTATTTGCAATCTGGCATGTCAATTTATCTCACTATTCAAATTTGCTTCTGTCAATGCTAGTGGTCATGTATTTTTCACATTAATTGCCTTTGAATGCCTTTTGTGATTTGCCTGTATATATCCTTATAATAGGGAAGAACAAATCTGACTCCACATTGAATCTGTGTCTTTTACTTTAACCTGTGCATTTTATTGCTTTTGCTATAAGTTAATCACTAAAGGCATGTTGCCTATAGCTTAAAGTATACATAATGGTCTATCTCTGGGAACCCTGCCTCCCATGTTTGAGCAGTAAGCTAAAATGCCTTTGTTTCGATCATAGGAAACAGCCTGACCAGGCCCATCTATTAATGGCTGAAGGAAAAAGAAATGAACACATTCCCTCCTTGGGATTTCCTGGAACCAGGAAATATCTGCTACAATTTATCACCTTTTTTACTTTACCTCTTCACTTCCCTTTGTTTATAAAAGAAACTAGCATCCAAACCCAAGCAAAATGGCTCTTTGGGAGAGTAGGCCACCATCTTTTTGGTCTGCTGGCTTCCCAAATAAAGTCAGTATTCCTTGCTCCAACAATCCATTTCTGGATTTACTGGTCTGATTTGCAGCGAGCAGTATGACCATGGCCTAGGTAACATCCTTGGTCATCCTTTTACTGGTCTGTTTGCCTTTAACTGATATAAATGTAGCAACCACTTGTCTGTTACCTTTACATCCTCTCCCTCTACCTGTGGTTGTTGTCTTCTAGTTTCACCACTGTTATCTTGAAACGTAGACTTTTGAAATTTGCTGTAGTTACTATTTCAATTTTCTTTTTAATCACCTTGGGAGAAACTTGATCTACATAAAAAACTTTGAAAGGATGTGTGGTGCAAATATAAACAGAGGTGTCCTAAGGTTTAAGTGGGATACAATATTGACTGAGAAAGACAAAACATTTGTTGCAAACATATTTATCCATACTACGCCATTTGATCCTGACAGAACTTTTCCAAAATAGACAACACTGTTCCCATTTTATATCAGAGGAAACTGTGGAGAGTTCCAATATCCCACAGCTAGTAGGTGACAAGGTTGAAATGGCCCACCTGCTGCAACTGTGACGGCGAATTCATAATATTTAATTTTACAACTGTAAATGTGACATCTTTAGTAGTTTGGTCTAAAATTGACTATGAGAGAGGTGTACACTTGGTTTAATAGTGATTGATATGAAAAATACCTGGAAGTTCTGTTTGCTCTGGCAGCTGCAAAAATTAATGAGGGCAATGTGGTATTTTTGTATGGTTGGATCACTTCTGGAACATTGTGACCAGTGTCAAAGATAAACACAGCTGAGAATGAGTGAAAGCCTTGAAAACAGATTTTGTTTAGTAACTACTCAGAGTCCAGAAAGAGCTGAGCTCCATATCTATCTCTGCCGAGGCGACTGTAAGTTTTAAAAGGAGGCTATGTGAGGCGGAAGAGTGGGCGTTCAATAGAGTCACAGAAGTGAAAAATCAAAAAGGGTCCGTCAGAATAAGGGCGATTAGAGCTGCTTTGTTCGCTAGCTGGCAGTTGGCGAAATAAGGAGTCTGTCCTCCCACAGAGACTAGGAGACAGGTGCTATCCTTCTTGATGACTACATTTGCCAGGAATGGTTCTCAGGTCCTCCAGAGAGACACTTCTGAGTTGAAAGCTACCTATTCACAATTGAAAGCCCTCTGGGAGGTCACAGGCTTGTCACCAGGTGTTGGCTAGAACCAACAGTAGGTGCTCCTGGTGGCACTGAGCTCTCTCAGACAGGCATTTTAATGGGTGAGGTCCTAGGTACAGGCCTTATGCTGGTAGAAACCGTGCTAGAATTCTATCACTCTCTTAGCGCAGGGATTTGCCGATCTGTCACATGACAGTTGTGCTTTCTCACCAGCTTCCACACCATACTTTTATGAGCAAATTTTTTTTTTTCTTTTGTCCTTTTAGGGCCGCACACGCGCATATGGAGGTTCCCAGGCTAGGGGTCTATTCAGAGTTGTAGCCTCTGGCCTAGGCCAGAAACACAGCAACGTGGGATCTGAGCCGCTTCTGCGACCTACACCACAGCTCACGGCAAGGCGGGATCCTCAACCCGCTGTATGAGCAAAATTAAATACTGGGTATGGGAGTTCCCATCGTGGCTCAGCTGTTAACAAACCAGACTAGTATCTCTGAGGACCTGGGTTTGATCCCTGGCCTGGCTGGGTCAAGGAACCTGTGTTGCCATGAGCTGTGGTGTAGGTCGTAGATGCGGCTCAGATCCCTACTTGCTGTGGCTCTGGCTAGGTCGGTGGCTACAACTCCAACTGGACCCCTAGCCTGGGAACCTCCATATACCACGGATGTGGCCCTATATATGGGTGGAGTCTGAAAATCATGGCATGTAAGAACCTTGAAAGAACAAGAGTTTAGCCTTGGAAGAGGTAAAGCCTAGAGGGTCTTAACTCTTTCTGCTCATTCCTGGAAAAGGCTGTGCCAACCTAGGAGTGTTTGAGCTGGTGGAGCTGCAACGGGTGGAGTTCCAAGTAGGTGGCTTAAAGGTCCCTCCAACTAGAACATTCTCTGCTTCCACCAAGCTACGTAATACTTTAACAAAGGCATGCTGCTTAGGTATACAAGCTGCAAGCCAGAGGTGACAGAGAATAAGGGCTGTGGATAACGTCGGACGTTTGATTGGCAATGATCCCAGACTGGTGAAGGGTGACGGGGAAGTTAACGCTCGGTTCGGAGCAAATAGTGGCCTCCGGGTTAACGTCCAGTGACGAGCCCTAGGCAGAAATCCCAGCGCTGGGTCCAGGGCAGAACCGGTCTAGAACGTACGGTTGCTCGGGAGGAGAGCGGCTGACAAGCTGAAGGACAGTCCTGCGCCTCCACCGCCGAGGACGCGCAGTTCCGGCGGGGCGCGCGCCCGGCACGAGCGGCTAGCTCCCGGAAGGAGGCGGGGCTGCCTCGCCAGCCCTTTCCTTAAATCGGCGAGCTGGGCCCGCGCGCCGCCGAGGCACCTCAGCCGAGCGCCGAGCGCTCGATCACTCTCGCTCCCGCAGCCTACGGTCAGCTCACGGGTGGCTCCACCCGCCTTTGTGTAAGTGCGACAGCAGATCGGCGGGCCGCCGGTGGGACGGGGCAGAGAGGAGGCGGCTGTCCCTCGCTCACCCCGTTTCTCCGGCTTCCTTCGCTCCTGCGGCCCCCAGATAGTGACCGCGGCGCTAGGAGAGGCTGGAGGGGGTGGCCCGGTGGAGGCACGCGTGGCGCCAGCTGCTTTGCCACGCGCGTCCGGCATCCCGGGATACCCGGGCCTCCCGCGTCCCTGCTGTTCCCCGCCGCCGCGCGCCTGGCCAGCTGTGCCCGGGCCCGCACGCCGGGAGCGCGGACGCTCTGTGATTCGCCCCGCAGTACGGGATAAAAGCGGTCGTCTGCCCTAGCGATTTCGCGCGCTGTTTAATTAGACAGAAGTTCTAATGTGGCCTTTTTATATTTTTAATGCAGAGGCCAGTAATCCGATATGGAGCATGCCATTACCCCGTTGGAACCCCTGCTTCCCACTGGTACTGTATTTCTTTCCACGCTTTACAGTGACATTGGTGTGCACCTTCCCAGAGCCCTGATGAGATTAAAAAGGCTGGACTACAGACCCAGAATGGTTTCTAGTTTGGTTCTGATCTACTTCTACGCATATTGCTCAACCTCTTTTGTGCTTTAATTTCCTTATTTGAAAAAAACGAGAATAGTTATTAGTCCTTACATATAGCGTCGTCGTTAGGACTAAATGATGATGTACTTCATATTCTCCACCTGGAGAAGAATAAGCCCTGTCTTAATGTTGGTTCTGAGGCTCCTAACAACCGTCTGAACTAATCTCTAACATAGCAGAACATTAGACGCCAAGGGGTAAAGATCAGCCTTTATTGTTTTTATTATTGCCTATCCATTGTGCCCATTTTAAATCCATCAAAAATGCCCGAGATTACCCAGTAAAAATGGTTTAAAGATACATAAGGATTTATTTTAAAATGGTGTAATTCGCATGGAAATAGATCGGAGAATGAGTTTTTCTGAGGCTAATTGTTAGTTGCATTCATTATCATGGGTGGTAACAGACTTGTACGATAATTTCGTAATTTTAAACATGTTTTACTTACTAGGTTTTAATGTGTTACTGTTGGGTAGAACTTCTAGTTTATCAGTTCACCAATTTAAACAGTGTATAGCTTTTTAATGTTGAAAGTTGTTTTCTGGAATATGAATTCAACATTTTTTGGGGGTATTGAATTTGTCAGTGTTCCCACATTCTGGCAATGTTTATGGTAAAACAAAGACTAACAATAGCAGGGGACACAGACTCCTTACTCTCCAGTCATTTGCAGTGTTAAATTGTTTGCACATACTTTAATTTTATAGGTGAAGGAAACAGGTAGTAATGGAACTAGAATCTGAAACCAGATATATTTGACTCTGTTAAGAAGTTGAGTATTTAATTATTACTCTGAACAGCTTATCATAAGTCAAGAAAAGCATTGGCAAACAAACATTTTGTAAATGAAATTTCATAGTGCTCAGTTCGTCAACAGTAGCAGGGCCAGCAATATTTCCAAGAGTAAACTCCGGATTCACTTGGCCGGTGGACACTCAGATTTGTTTCTAAACCTAAGCACTTTACTGACAAATTTCTAGTGTTTTCTAGGTTGAAAGAGGTATATCATGGAGAGAGTGCTGCGTGGTAAAGATTGGAGTGAGGCATCAGGATCTCTGGGTTTAAATCCTAGCTTTGCAGGTTGTATTTCAGTTTCTTTGTCTGTAAAGTGGGAATATTTCGCAGGGTTATTGTGCATATAAATGAGTCATAGAATGTGTAAAGCAGTTAGCTTCAGTGGTGGTAAGCCATTAGTTTCAGCTGGAAGGATCAAGTGGTTGGATCCGAGGGTCAGTGTTGAGATGGAAAATGTTTGGAGCAGTAGATTGTAGGAAGGACCATTCTGCTCCCTGTCTTTTATCAAAGGCTTAGGGAGGTCTTGACTCCTCCGGTTAGACAGTTGGAAGCTCCTCACTGGGACAGGGCACATGGGGGACTGTTAAGAACTGTGATACCCGGTATGAAGCACAGATCCCCCACCAGGCAGATCCTGGTCTCCTTTGAGGAGTTCTGTGGGGTTTGATTGCTTTTCTAGTTTCTTCCTCTTGTTCCTAGCTTCTAGAGATTCCTATCTCATCTCAAACATTGATTTAGGAACAAGGGCTCTTTGCAAGTTTACTTTGAGTCTAGCTATGTGAGAGATATTTAAAGACAAAAGTTGGTGTCCTGAGGAGCCCCTTAAATGCCTGTCCCCTTATAGTAATTAGGTAAATACTTAAGGTTAACTTTTACGTTTAGAGGGATTCCCTTCATCAAACAGACATTTAATACTTTCTAGCAGATGGGTATTTTTGTCTATTAATAACTTCTGTGATTTTAATTTGTAGGTATGGCTTATCTGTAATGCTCACCCAGATTTAGTAGTGGGCAATCTACCAAACTGGTTCTCATCAAATTAACTAATTGCTAAGTGGACCAAAATGCTCATCTCTGGAATGATCGCTAGCTCAGAGAAATATGTATTTTTTAATCTTTGTTTTCTGTAACAAAATTATAAAGTAAATGGTTATTTAAAGAAAAACAACTCTAACCTCTTCTAGAAATAACCTTTTTTTTTTTTTTTTTGTCTTTTGGGGGCTGTACCCACGGCATATGGAGGTTTCCAGGCTAGGGGTCTAATCAGAGCTGTAGCAGCCAGAGCCACAGCAACGCCAGATCCGAGCTGTGTCTGCAACCTAACACCACGGCTCATGAGCGAGGCCAGGGATCGAACCTGTGTCCTCATGGTTCCTAGTCAGATTCCCTTCTGCTGCACCGCAATGGGAACTCCCGAAGTAGCTATTATTAACAGTTCACATGTTCTAAATATTTATTTTTGTACATATACCCCAGCAGATTATTACTCTTGTTTTAAATAAAATGGATTTATGTTGTACATTGGTAAATTATTCTTTGGAGGCAGTGTATGAAAATATATCAATATTCTTATATTACAAACATTGTATGTGCTCTTTGTTCAGTTTTTTTTTTAACAAAGTAGAAGTGTTTCTAATGTTAAAAAACAAGATTCAAGTAAATAAATATTACAGATCTTACTCAATGATTGTTCAAAAATTCTTGTATTGGGCAGTATGCAGTGCAGCAGACAGAAAGAAGCCTGTAGGAGTTGTGCAAAAAGAAAGATTTTTGTAGGAGGAAGGGAGCAGAAAGAAGGAAGTTACACTAACAAAAAGTCGATTGGTTCTAGGAAGGTTACTTTCCTTTTGGGGATGGCAGGGGCCTGTCTGGCAGATGATTTCACTGGTGCTGCTTGATTGATTCCTGATTGGCTGGTTTAAGATTCCACTTTGGGGAGAGCTGAAACTGTACATAACTGGGTTAAACATTGAGTCTGGGTTTGATAACCTGGTGCTTAGCATAATCAACTACGCTTTGGACCTGTTATCTTGTTTCTAACACTGCACAGTCCATCCTACTTGGCAGTGATTATCATTCTAGAACCTTGTATTTTTCTAAATTGTGTGTGTATATAAAAATGAATATAGGACCTGTTTTATGCCCTTTTTCTGCAGCTTTTTTTTTTTCACTTTCCAGCTTGTTATGGTCCATATGATATCCCAAGTTTTGTTTTATTAATGGGCAGTATAGACACAAAGGAACTAGGCTTTCTTAATAGACATTTAGGGTATTTTTAGTTTTAATTGTCACAGTCTTTGTAATACTTTTGCATATTTATTGGGGCTATTCAGGATAAATTTCCAGAAATGGAATTACTGGATCAAAGGGTATGTTTGCCTTTCTGTTATCTAGAGGACCTGCTAGCTAGCTAGTGTGTGTCCTTTGATGCTAAGTGCTATGGAGGATACACATGTGATCCCTTTTCTCTAGAAGTTTACAGTCTTGGAGTTGAGAACAAAACAAGATGGATTCTAATTAGATATTGAATTAGGACCCACACAAGAACTGTAGAAACTGGGGAGAAGGAGATGAGGGTAGGTTGGAGAGAAATCATGGGATGGATAGATATGAGGTGGGCATCCAGAAAAGCCACCTGATGTCTATAAATTTAAATTTAAATGGATTTAAATTTGCAAGAAACTTGGAGCTCCTGTTTTGGGACAGCAGGTAAAGGATCGATTTTATCTCAGTGAGGATGTGGGTTTGATCCTCAGGCCTTGCTCAGTGGGTTAAGGATGTGGCGTTGCCACAGGCCAGGGTGTAGGTCTCAGAGGTGGCTTGGATCCCCCATTGCTGTGGCTGTGGCATAGGCTTCAGCTGTAGCTCTTATTCAGCCCTAAACTCAGCAACTTCCATGTGCAGCATATGTGGCTGTAGAAAGAAAAATAAATTGTGAGAGGCCTAGAGGAAGCAGAAGAGTGTTGCCGTAGATGGGCCTTCCTTGAATGAAAGCGCAGTGCCGCCTGTGTCCCAGGAGCAAGTTCTGTTCATCTGGTGTGGAGTGAAGAGAAGGAAGGTTAGAGAGTACAGGTGAAGGTTTTGAAAGAAGAGCTGAGCAGTGAGGGTAAAACCAAATTGTGGACAAAAGAGAAACTTATTGCAGGTTAGGAGATAGAAAGCTTTTGAACGTTTTTGTGTCCTCCCACCTTTGGAACATTCTATACAAAGGAGTCTTTTTATGCTCTAAAGCTTAATTAAATTAACCGTCCATACCATGGTTCAGCATGGCTCATCATATAAAAGTTGGAAGTCCTTATCTTGACCTTAAAGGCCCTTCACGATCTGATTCTTAACTACTTTTCCGGAATACTTGTTAATCACTCTCCTCTTTGTGTTCAAGCCAAGCTGAACTCCCCACTGTTTACTTATTTGTTGGAGATGCATTACTCTTGCTTAAGCTCGAGCTACATTTATCACTTGGAATGTCCTTTTTCAAACTGCTTTTCTTAACTTTTAGGCCTCCTGTGGGTATGTAGAAGTGTCTCTGTGATTTTAACTTGTGTTTCCCTTATGGCAGAATGCTGATCTTGTCACCTGTTATTTGGTCGTTCACATGTTTTTAGTGAAATGGTTGTCTCTTGACATTTTTCTATTGGGTCTTCTTTGATTTGAAAAAAATCAATTTGTATGCATTTTTTAAAATTGAGATACAGTAGCTATATAACTTTGTATTTTTGATTTGATGCATATGTTTATATATATATACACACACACACACGTTTACAAAGTAAGAGTTTCTTTACATATTCTCAATACAGTTCTTTAAATCTTGATTTTTGTCATCAATAAAGTAGAATGACACTTTACAAGGAGAGTTTTTATGAAGATTAGAGTATCTGTATAGCATTTAACTGATATATAATAAGAAGGCAAACATTTTAGTTATTTTTCTTATTGCCTTCTAAACTTTCTATCTAAATCTATTTTTTAAATTAGTAAACAGTATTTAACAGGTAAGGGCACACTGTCATTTTAAATTCTGTAAATATAGTTTCCTTTTCAAAATATTCTTATAAATCTGGACTTTTTTTGTCACTTCTTCAGTATCTGTAATCATTTGAGTTTTTATCATGAAGCTTTATATTTAGAACTCCATCTGTTGAAAGTAAATTTTATTTATTTTTAACACTTTGTAGCTAAAATAGAAGTAAAGAGTCAAACCATCCTCAGAATCATTATTTTATATGTGCGTATTTCACAAACTTATGTCACAGAGCAACCAATTACAGAGGTTTTAATTTCTGGTTTACTAAAAATACTGATATTTAAACATTTTAATATATTTTTACAATGTAGTACATGTGTATTATAAAAAGAAGGTGCAGATAAACAACAATGAAATAAAAAATGCGATATTTCAGCCTCTCAGAGATTACCACTATTATCTCCATGAATGTGTACTTTTGGTATGTGGGTATTTATATTCCTCTAGATATTTTTTGTGTATAAATACACAGGTATTTCTAAACCAAAATGAGAGCACACTGTAAGTTGCTTATTTAGTAGATAACTTCACATTTCCATATCAGATTTCATAGTATCTAGTACCCAACAATATTTAAATTGTCTCATCCTCAAAATAACTTTTCCAGGTGCTTGTTCCAAACCAGGACTGCCTGTGCATTTGGTTCAGTCTTTTTAAATCTAGTGCAGTTTTCCCTCACATTTTAAATCCCCTGTAGTATTGAATATTGACGTTTTAAATAAAGCGCTTTCACTCTGAAGTGGATCTGATGGATAAAAAATACAGCAATTTGATATGAGTCATCATTCACTTAAAAATACATAATAAACTCCAACCGAAAAGTTCCATTTTATTTTTCCCACTTAATTTCATCATAAATTTATGCTAGGAAGCCTTTTATCTATCACTCTATATTTCTTTGCAAAAAAGATTATGTATATTTAAATTAAAAAAAAATTCCCTTGACCATAATGCTTGGGAGTTACTTATTCTAAACTGAATTACCGTTGCTGAAGTTCATTATGAATTGAATTCCCATTTCTGAGTATTAAGAGTTCACACTTGATCAAGTCAACATAATTGTATTACAAATTTTTGTAATAACTAACATTTACATAACACTATGTGCTTGGGTGTAGTTTTAATGCTTTAACAGGGTAATGCCTTTAGAAAAGTTTTGAAACTAGGAGTCCCAGGTTTGAGTGTTAGCTATCCTCTTCATTAGTTACTTAACCTTTGGCATGTCATTTAATTGGTTAGAAACTTAGTTTCTTTACCTATGTAAAGTTAGGATATATACACACATGAACTCCTTGGGCAAATTTAAGCTACTATAAAGTATAAAAAGCATGTTTAAGAAGTAGAGTCTGTGCAGATGTGAAATGCTCTGCACTAATGAGCTTTATTATACTGATTATTAATTTTTGAAAACCTACATTCATTTTTCTAATTCTCAAAGGAGTCAACTACTTATTTTACTAAATGTGTTCAGTCCAGTAAGGCAAATCTTCCAGAACTATTGTTTCCTGAATTCTATATTTTCTAATATGCTCATTGAATTATTTATATGTATGAAATTATTAATAGCGGTCATACCATTTTGATGCCTCATGGTTAAGTGAAAGTGAATCTGAGAATATCCCATTCAGTATAGTATTCTTGCCATCTCTTGTATTTCTGGAACTTAATTTCTGTTGAAAATGCCTGATGGCTTCACAAAAAATAAAACCTGAAGATAGATATTTGCCTTCTGCAATTTACTAGAGGCTAATTTGGGAATCCCTGGGTAATCTGATTCTTTGGTAATATAAATGTATACTGCATTAGTAGTTCTCTGTGTATTGTAGCAACAGACTCTCAAGAACCCTAGGTGATAACATTTATTGGTATAAAATACAGTCCTAAACTCGACAGTCTTTAATCTCTATTCAGCAAATCCTTGTAAGAATAATGTAAGGGTACATATGAGTTATTTGCATTTGCATTTATTTTAAAATTAAAGATTAAAAGTTCTAAAATGTGGAGTTCTGTTGCAGCTCAGTGAGTTAAGGACCCAATGTTGTCTCTGTAAGGAGGAGGGTTTGACCCTGGGCCTCTCTCAGTGGGTTAAGGACCCTGGTGTTGCCACAAGTTGCAGCATAGATTTCAGGCACAGCTCTGATGTGGTATTGCTGTGGCATAGGCCTCAGCTGCAGTTCTGATTCAACTCCTCACCTGGGAGCTTCTATATACTTCGGGTGTGGCCATGAAAAAATGAAAAATTAAAATATATGGTAGTAAGCCACTTGTTGGTTACATATCCCAACCAATTAAGTATTCTTGTTAGAAATTTCAGGTCTCTTCCCTTCTTTAGATCTGTGCTGTGTAATAACGTGGTTATTGAACACTTGAAATATGGCTAGTGTGACCAAAGCACTGAATGTGTAGTTTAAGTGTGAAAAGCAAAATTCCATCAGTTGTTGGAAAAATTTTAAATATCTGGAATAGTGTATTAGTTTACTGGGACCTCCATAACAAGGTGCCACAGGGATCTGGTGGTGCTGCTGCTGTGGCATGGGTTTGATCCCTGCCCTGGGAACTTCCACATCCTGTGGTGTTGTTAAAAAAAAAAAAAAAAAGCCACAGATTGGTTGGCTTAAATAAATTTATTTTTGCTGGAAGTCCAAGGCTAAGTCTTGGCAAGTTTGATTGCTCCTGAGGCCGGTCAGTATACAAATAGCTGCCTTCTCTGTGTGCTTACCTGTTACCTCTTGGTCTGTGTATCATCTGTGTTCTTTTTAAGTTTTTGTGGCTGCACCCTAGGCATGTGGAAATTCCTGGGTCCAGGGATTGAATCTGATATGCAGCTGTTACACTGCAGCTGTGGCAACACCAGGCTGGGGAATCAAACCTGTGGCTCCTCAGCGACCCAAGCTGCTGCAGTCAGATTCTTAACTGACTGCACCAGGGCAGGAACTCCCAGTGTTCTGTTCTTTTAAGGATTTCAGTCCTATTGGATTAAGCCCACTCATATGACTTCATTTTACCTTAATTACTCCTTTAAAGGCCCTATCTCCAAATATAGTCACATTCTGAGGTACTGCAGGGTAGGACTTCAGTATAGGAATTTATGGAGAGCCATATCCAGCCCTAGACAAGTAGGGCAAGTCAGTTTCCTTTATTAGCTGTAAACTTTCTTAAGTTGACTTGGACCATATTTCAGAATTCTCATGATTGCCAAATAAGGGAGGTTTTACTATTAGTCCAATTGAATATAGCTGGTAGATGAATCAAAAAGAGTCAGTTTCAGTCTTAGTTGCTGTTCTGTACAAATTTTTCTCTCTTCATTCAGTACTTCCTGAGTATCTGAACTGCATGTAATTTAAAATTTTCTATTAGTCTCATGAAAAAGGTAAAACAGGTGAACTTATTTTTAATTACATCTTTCATTTAACCCAGTATGCCTAAAATGGTGTTATTTCAATGTGTAACCACAAATAGTAATTAATACAATGATTGACATTTTTTGTACTAAATCCTCAAGCTCCAGTGTGTGGTCAACACTTCTAGCACCTCTCAATTCAAATGCTACATTGTTATTAGAAATACTCTATCTATCTACCTACCTATCTATCTATCTGTCTGTCTGTCTGTCTGTCTTCCTGTCTTGTCTATTTATGTATTTATTTATGGTCTTTTCAGGCCCACACCCAGGGCATATGGAAGTTCCCAGGCTAGGGGTTGAATTGGAGCTGCAGCTCCTGGACTACACCCACAGCATGGCAACCCAGAATCCGAACTGCACCTGCGACTTACACCACAGCTCTTGGCAATGCCAGATCCTTAACCCACTGAGCGAGGCCGGGGATCCAGACCACATCCTCATGGGTACTAGTTGGTTCATTATCACTGAGCCATGACAGGAACTCCAAAATACTTTATATTTAGTTTGTGATAACTTGTCAAATATTTTGTTTTTATTCATATCAGTAAAGGCTAGCTCATAGACTCATACTTTTGGAACAGGGATTGGAATGTTTCTCTTCCATGGAAAGCCTTTGAAAATAGATACTAGAGTAAGAAATAGTACTACACCTGGGCTTTCTGACTGTGTTTTTGCTGATATCAACTCAGCATTTTTGTCATTTAAATTAAAGCGGTATGCCTGCTTTGAAACTTGGAAAAATTGCATTTTTTTTTTTTAAGGAAATTTTAATCCCCTTGTAGATGACAGAGACCTCAGTCTAAAGCTTCTGCTTAAGGATTGTGATGTCTTTGTTATCTAGGGCTTCCTAAGATATCGAAGAGGTAAACTAGTGGATTTTCCAGTTGTAAGGATTAATTCTCATACTTTCCCTCCGGCTCAATTAGAAATCCCTCCTACATCATTATTGCTTTGACTCCTAATGCTTATCCTTGGTATATAACTCATAATTGTTGGAATCCTTTCTTTTTTTTCTCTTCAGTTTACTGAGACTTTGCTGTCATAACTGCTCTTGGTATGTTTGATGTAGTTTAACTTTTTCCGATGTTTTACTTGATTTTCATATTTGCCTTAATTTTTCTTGTTCTTTTAATTCGTTTCATTATATTTGATGACAAAAATGTTTGGTTCATCCTCCTTCTTAATGGCCAAATTGTTTCTTTTGCCTCAAAGTAATATGTCATTAACTTTATAAGCCATCTTTTCCACACCATCTAGAGAATCAGTTTCCTCTGTTTTAGTGGTATTAAGTCTCTGTAGCCCCCCATCTTCCTGTATTAGCATTTTAATAGCTACATGCCTTCAGAAACTAAAGCTTCTAAAGTGAGTTAAAAATAATCTTAATTAAAAATAATCTTGTAAATTGGTACTTTGTATCATTAATAGAAATAATGCTATTCTTTTAGACAAAATAATTGAAAATATCAAGTGAAGCTGTGGGGGCGGTTTTAATATTCACAATGCTAGAATGTTATGTCTTGATCATATAAAAAATCTTCTGTAGGTTTTGATATATTAATACCAGATGTCTTTTGAGGTTTTCTAGGAAAATGAGGTGTGTTTGTACATTAACTTCCCATTCAAATGAATTTGGTTAAATCCATCCCAAAGCGTTATTCCTTGTAGGTGGCAAACAGATGCTGAAACAAATGCATTTCCTTCTGAGAGTATTCCAGTGTCTTTATCACACCGTTGTCTTTGAAGGTGTTCATTTATCACAGTGGAAGTATTTCGTTTGTTTTTATCACTTCAGAGAATTTAAGCTTTTGATTTGCTCTTAGGGTCCTGTGTAAGTTGTGTAAATTGGGCTTCTGGCCCAATTGCTGCTATTTATGTTGAGGCAGCTTTATTTTTCATTTGCGAAGTAGGAAAACTCTTGCAGTTTATTCCTGATCTGAGTAAAAATGCTGTCAGCAGTGAGTCCTATGCTTAGAGAGAAGACCTTAACCCTCATTGTTCTGGGGCAAACATGTCTTTGGTAGCACCGCTCTGAGGTGGCTGTCCGGCTTTTTGGTATGTGGTTCTGTCTTTTGAGCAAATACATTACCATCGTTGGTTAACTGATTGTTTAAAATGTGTATTTAAAATAAGCTGAAATTGACCTGTAGTCCTCTTAATTTCCAACTGAAATCATGCAGAAGACTTGTACTGGCTTTCTACTTAATGGACATCAGATAGTGAAAGACCTTAACCAGCTTTTTCTTTTTTTCTTTTTTCCAGGCTAAATATTGTAGCCATTTGTTCAACAATTATTTGAGTGCCTAACATGTACCAGGAACTCTTCTAGGCAGTGGAAGACATACCTGCAGTTATCCTTACATGTCTTATTTCTCAGATCTACTATCCCAGTATAGGCATCAGTAATATCCTGGAAAATCAGATTTTCTTCTCGAGAATGCTTATCGAGAGTCTGTTTTCCATTTTTTTAAGACTTTAGGTGTGGGGCTACTTTACAACAAAATTGAGCAGAAGGCATGTAGAATTCTCATCTGCCCCCTGCACATGTGTAGATACCCTTCTCCTCATCAACATCCCCACAGAGTGGTACATGTGTTACCACTGATGAATCCACACTGATAGAGTCCGTAGTTTTCCTTAGGGTTCACTCTTGGTGTTGTATATTCTGTGGGTTTGGACAAATGTATAATGAAGTATAGCCATTCTTAGAGAATCACACAGAGCATGTGCACTGCCTTAAACTTTCTATGTGCTCTGCCTATTCATCTGTTCCCCCTACACTGATCTTTTTATTTTTTCCACAGTTTTGCCTTTTCCAGAATGTCATATAGTTGGCATCATTCAGTATGTAGCCTTTTTAAGTTGGCTTCTTTTACCTATTAATACGCAGCTAAGGTGCCTCTGTGTTTTCTCATGGCTTGAGAGCTCATTTCTTCTTAGCACTGAATAAACTGCTGTGGTCCGGATGTGCCACAGTTTATCTATTCACCTATTGAAAGACTTCTTACTTGCTTCCAAGTTTTGGCAAGTATGAATAAAGTTGCTGTAAACATCCACGTGTAGGTTTTGGTGTGAACATTAGGTTTTCAGGTCCTTTGGGTAAATACCAAGGATGTAACTGCTGGGTCATGTGGCAAAATTAAGTTATAGTTTTGTAAGAAACCACCCGACTATTTTCCAGCGGGCTGTATGTTTTACTTTCCTACCAGCAGTGGATGACAATTCTTGTTTTTCCACTTCCTCCTCGGCATTTGGTGTCCTCAGTGTTCCAGGTTTTGACCATTCTAATAGGTGTGTAGTTGTACCTGTGGTATTATTGTTTTCACTTGAGTTTCCCTGATGACATTTGAGGTGGAGCTTGTTTTTTGTGTGCTTACATGGCATATGTATGTTCTTTGAGGTGTTTGTTAAGGTCTTTGGCTCATTTTTTTTAATTGAGTTGTTTGTTTTCTTATTGTTGAGTTGTAAATATTCTTTGTTTTGAAAAACAGTCCTTTATCAAATGTATGTTTTGAAAATACTTGCTCCCATTCCTTGGCTTGTCTCCTCATTCTTGACACTGTCCTTCACAGAGCAGAAGTTTTTAATGATGACCAGTTTAGCAATTATTTCTCTCATGGATTGTACTTGTAGTGTTGTATTTCAGAAGGCATCACCATACTCATGGTCATCTAGGTTTGGTTCTTATGTCCTAGTAATTTTATAGATTTATATTTTACATTTGGGTCTTTTATCCATTTCCAGTTTATTTTTGTGAAGACTGTAAGGTCTGTGTCTAAATTAATGTTTTTGTATGTGTATGTGGGGTTGTTCCAGAATCATTTGTTGAAGAGACCATCTTTGCTCCATTGTATTGCCTATATTTCTTCGACAAAGATCAGTTGACCATTTATGAGGCTCTATTTCTGGTTTCTCAGTTTTATTTTTCATTGATGTATTTGTCTAATATTTTCACCAATACCACGCTGGGAAATCTTCGAGTTTCTCACCATTAAATGTGATGTTTGCTGTAGATATTTTGTGGATAGTCTATATCAAGTTGAGAAAGTTCCCCTTTACTCCTAATTTACTGAGAGTTTTTAATCATGAATGGGTGTAAGATTTTTCAGCTGTTCTTCCTGCATGTAGTGAAATGATCATATACTTTTCTTTTTTAGTCTGTTGATGTAATGGATTATATTGGTTTTCAAATCAGTCTTGCATGCCTGAAGTAATCTCACTTGGTTGTGGTGTATAATTGTCTCCATCCATTTTTTTTTAATTCAATTTGCTAATATATTGTTGAAGATTTTTGCATCTAAGATGATGAGACATAATGGCCTGTAGTTTTCTTGTAATGTTTTTGTGTGGTTTTAGCATTAGAGTAATGGTGACCTCATGGAATGAGTTAGGAAGTATTCCTTCTGCTTCTACCCTATAAACGAGATTGTATAAAATCGGTATGCTTTTCTCCTTAAATGAGAATTTGCTAGTGCACCCATCTAGGTCTCATGCTTTCTGTTTTGGAAGCTTATTATTGTGAATTTCTTTAATAGATATAGATCTGTTTAGATCATTTATTTCTTGTGTGGGTTTGGCAGAGTGTTTCTGTCAAGGAAATGGTCCATTTCATCTAGATTATCAAAAATGTGTGGGCATAGAGTTCATTTTATTCCTTCAGTATCGGTTTCCATGGGATCTGGAGTGATGACCCCCTCTTTCATTTCTGTGTTTTCTATTATTTTAAATTGTAACATGTGCAGGATATTGAGAATGTTGTTCAGGAAAGTTTTGATAAATCATCAGAGGGAGATGGTCGGTGCTTTAAGATTCCAAAAAACACAGGGTAATGGAGCTTTTCATAACCTTTTTTAACATTTATGCATTTCCTTGTCTGAGACTTTGCCACTTACATTGAAGTACCATTCTGGCATCATTGATATTACCTGGGGCTTGTAAGAGGCATAATCTCAGGCCCCACTCTAGACTGACAGAATAAGAATTTGCATTTCAGCAAGACCCCTATATGAGTCTTATGCTCCTTAAAGTTTGGGAAGCACTGACCTAAGAAATACAACAGATTCTTTTTTTTTTGGCCACGTCCACAACATGTGGAAGCTCCCAGGCCAGGGATCGAATCCATGCCACAGCAGTCACATATGCCGCTGCAGGGACAATGCCAGATCCTTAACCTGCTACACCACAAGGGAACTCCTTAGATTCTTTTTAACATAATTAAATAGCAAAAAAAAATCTCCATCACATTTAAGGATAATATTTATCATTATTCAAAACTTCCTTTAAACTGGTAGCATATATGGCGGAGATTTTCTTTCCAGCTTTATTGTTGTCTGTGGAAATACGTAGTCTGATACTCTGGACATACACACAGTGGCAGAGAGTGGATCACCTTGGTGTGATGCTGCGATCCCTTTCTTTGCACCAGCAATATCTGAAGTGTGTGTCCCCTTTTTTGGCAGACTATGCTTTTCAAAATATCTGCATGTGATTCTGATATTTGATCACTATAGTTGGGATATAACTTGAGGCTTTTCTCTTACATACTTTTGTTTTTATGTCCTTAATGCTTCTAATGATTTTTTTTTGTATCCATAGAGGAAACATATTTATATATATTTCCAGACTGTTCAGTCATTCATTGAGCCAACATTTGAGTGCCCGCTGAACATGTGGTGTCATGTTAAATCCATACAATTGAAATATGTTAAAGAAAAAAAAAAGAGAGAGAGAAAGAGAGAAATACATGGTCCAGGCCTTCATGGAGATTATAGCCTAACAGGTTAAATGAACAAGCAAGTCAGAAGTTAGAGTGCAGGGTAATAAGAGACATCATAGGGGAAACTCCGGCTATTAAGTGGATCCCATAGAAGGGATTTGGCACTTCCAAGGCTTCTGGAAATAATATTTAAGCTGGGAAATCTACTTGAGTTGTTTCACTTTTTTTTTTTGTAATGAATGCTGTGAGATAGATGCATGTCTTAGTCCATATTATATTTTGAAGGAAAATTTCTGAGAGTGGAATTACAGAATCAAAGATCTGAGTCTCTACAATTCATAATACATGTTACTAGATGGGTTTCTAGAAAGGTTATACTGAGTTAGGTGTTCAATAGCAGTATCAGTTTCCCTTTCAGTGCCCTCGTGTCCCTTGCTGGCAATGCATGCTCTGCAGTTCTTGGTGGAAATACTCCTGGAGTGTAGCTTCCCCTGCTCCCCTCCCATCTCATGTGATTTTTTGCTTTACTTCTGTTAGTACCTACCATAATCTAAGTTGGGAAGATTGTTCAAGACTTGACAGTGAGCAAAAGAGATTACTTAAGAGTTTTCTTCAGTGGGACACTAGGCTTGTGGACCCACCAGTGAACTTGACTCATTTTTTTGTTTGCTTGGTTAGGGTGTTTGGCAACTCTGTAGTGTAGAAGATGACTGATAGTCATGCAAATTATTCTTATTCATAATAATGTAAAAAGTTTTTAATCCTGTATAGATAACAATTAATTTAAACTCTGAAGAGGAGCTACCCTCTGATATTTTATTGCCGTATAGTGGAGATTTCTAAATTTTCTTTCTGTTTATGGCACTTTTAGCATCTCAGTAATTTTTTTCATGGTGCCACTAGGCCAAAAGTTGTTATTATTAAGTAGTTAGATCCAGACAACTAAGTAATAGTTTGTTCACTTGTCCCTGTTGTTTCACTGAACCACCCTGAATGACTTGGTGCTCATTTTGTGAATCCTTCTTATAATAGAGTCACCATTTTTGCATCTATTAGCAAATTCATTTCAGTAATCCTATGTCTATATTCGGATTCAAACTGTTACCCTCATTAATTAATGAGTTGAATAATGATTTTGGCATTTGCTCATTTTGTATTTGCATGAAAGTCATATTTTTAAACTTTTGGAAAATTATACTTTAGCACCAGTTAAATTTTTACTTTGTTGTTAATGTAAAAGGTGAATAAGTAGATAGTTTTATATTTCTTTGAACTCACTTTTTTGTTCTCTAAATAATTGATCACAGGCGGTGAGCAGTAAGAGTAAAAATGCATCTGAAAAAACCAGCATAAAGCCTTGCAGAAGGGGCAAAGTGGGAAGGACACCCACGCCTCAGATTACACAATGCTGAACGTGGTTGTTACATGGTGTTCATTGGGGAAAGACCTACAAGCAGAGAGGTAGCAGAGTGCACATAATTCTCCAGACTCTCATCCTGCAGAGAGGTGCTTTGGCTGGGCACACCTGGACTGGAGTGTATCTTGGAAATGGCTCTTAGAGAGGAATTTCACCCTATAATTTTCCACATCTTTGCTGGAACCTCTTTCTTTTTTTTTTTTTGTCTTTTTGTCTTTTTCCAGAGCCGCACCCGTGGCACATGGAGGTTCCCAGGCTAGGGGTCTAATCGGAGCTGTAGCTGCCAGCCTATGCAGCAGCCACAGCAATGCTGGATCTGAGCTGCATCTGTGGCCTACACCACAGCTCACAGCAACACCGGATGCTTAACCCACTGAGTGAGGCCAGGGATCGAACCCGCAACCTCATGGTTCCTAGTTGGATTCGTTAACCACTAAGCCATGACGGGAACTCCAATTCTGAAAGTGTTTTACCCTCCAAGTAAAAATTTTTAAATTTATACATTTTAAATTTTATAAAACTTAAATTTTAATTTTGAAACTTGCAAAGAGGGTAGGATGCATTTGGAAATTGATGAAGTATCGAAGGAATGGTGGGTAAGAGAGTCTAATATACATGTGATAGAATTGGAAGACTGGAAACTTTGACATGAGAATATCAGAAATAAATAAAGCACGACTGGGGAAAAATGAGCTGATGGTGGGAGTTTATAGTTGCCTAGTGCCTAAGGCTTTTATAATTTTTAAAACCAGGTTAATTTGGAAAGTTCTTAAGCCTGGTGGAGACTTAATACAGTTTTGTTCAAAACTATCCAGTAGTTTACCTCTTTAATTTCACCTCTTTCTTGATTCAGATTACTGTTACAGGAACAGTTGGTTTTTCAAAGTTCTCTATGGCCGTTATCAACTGACCTACTGAGTTAGTGTTGTGTGTGTGTTAGTGGCTTTGTTGGGATGTGCCTGAAGTAATTCCTGTTGATTAAAAAAAATCTCATGTGAAGGGAACCCATGTGTATGCTGGCTCATGCTAATGCCATTCATAGAAACTCCTGATTCAGCTGAAGTGTGTATTGGTCTGTGATAACTGAAAGGATTATGTATACCGTAGTATTGTATGCTTGAAATAGATCATAAAAATCACCCTTAGGAGATGAGTTATTGTTTCCACTTGCCAGGTAAGAACGGTACTTGAGATAAAGTCTGACATTACACTTTTGCCCTTCAACTGTTTTTTGAAGTATAAATGGCTTGTGTTTAGTCAATCTTCTTGTTATGAAATCGAAGCATTTTTATGGCCTCTGAGAGCTGGGGTTGCTGACGCAGCTGTTGACAGACACAGAAGAACTACTCAGTTGAGACAAGAACACTTTAAAGATGGTTGAGTTCTGTGAGGAATTTTCTGCTCACTTGTACCACACAGTTCAAGCCATATGTGAGCTGCATAAACTATACTTACTCATTTTCACCTCTTTGTGTCTACATAATGCAAACACAAATTGCTGTCATCAGCATAAAGATGTTGGTGGTGATTTTGAGTATCTGTTGAGAGCTTACTGTATGCAAGGAGCTGTTCCTGGAGTTGCACACATGTTACCTTATTTATTCTCACAACCACTCCTAAGAGGGTTGTCACTCCCATTTTAGATATGAGAATACTTTAGGTACGGAGAGGCTGACCATCCTGTCCAAGGTCTCATATCTAGGAGGTGGCAGAGTCATGGTTTAGGCCTAGGCAGTCTGGATGCAGAGCCTGATACAGAAACACTGTGCAATACTGATATTGTGTGTGTACATGTGGTTTTATTTCCCTCCTTTGAAAACCTTCCCAAACTCTATCACTTTTCTCTGGGACTACTTAGACCTGTTCTGATCCTGGTCAGTGATAACACCACCACCGCTACTGCTGCCACCCCATGGCTGCCACCCCTGCCTTTTGTTGGAAAACACTGTATCAGTTAGGAATGCATTTGGTTATAAGCAATAAAAAAAACCCTCATCTTGTAGTAGACTAAACAATTAGGGATTGGAGCTCCCATCATCAGAGGAAATGCATTAGACTAGGAACCATGAGGTTGTGGGTTCGATCCCTGGCCTCGCTTAGTGGGTTAAGGATCCGGTGTTGCCATGAGCTATGGTGTAGGCTGGCAGCTGTAGCTTCTATTAGACCCCTAGCCTGGGAACCTCCATATGCTGCAGGAGCAAAAAAAGAGAAAAATTTAGGGGTTTATTTTTCTTAAGTACTAACGGTTTGGGGGTAGGTGGCCGAGAGCTGGTGCAGCAGCTGAATTCTGTTGATGGGACCACAGCTTTGTTTTTTGTGCATGTCCATCCTTTCTGTGTTGGCTGTTGGCTTCATGCCTGTTATTTCATTCCAGGCAGGAAGAAAAGGATGCAGGGACTTAAAAAGGGGGCAGCCAGCCTCATTCATCCTTTTATGTCAGGAAAGAGAAAAATTTTCCAGAAGAGTCACATAATTGACTTTTGTTTTCTCTCATGTTGACTTGAACTAGGTCACATGGCCATTTCTAGAAACCAATCACATGGAATCATGTTATCATAACAGGTTTTTAAATCTATCTCAAATTTAAATGGATGTTTAGGCATTTGGTGACTCTACAATGTGTTGACTTACCAAGTCAGTGATACAGGTCATAAATACCTAGAATGCAGTTAGACTGGGTCAGGACATATTTTAGTTTGGATACTTGTACTTACAGAATTTTTTTTGTTGTTGTTTCTTTTGATATTTCTGAGTTTGTTATTTATGTCTAAGAGGAAGGATTGTTTAATTCTGAAGTTCAGGCCAGGTGAGGGACTTGAGATCAAAGAAGTTGGCCAAGGATCAGGAGGCAGTGTCATTTACTGGGTGGTGTTATTGTTGGTTGGTATACTTGTCTGAGTTCTTGGAGTGCAAAGACAGGACTCCTTATTCATTTTTGTATCTCCTCTGCTAAGTGTTTTACTACTTATATTTGAAGAATGAGGCAGATCATTTAAGTTGGCTTTGCCAGGAATGCTCAGTCCAAAATCCATGCCTTGTATGCACCATGATTTCTCCTCTGGTCCTTGCATTGATGTGGAAACTCTATGTAACGGGCACCTAATTACAGTCAGCCTGCTTGACTCCCTGAACTTCCTGTCTTGCCCTTGGTCTTAGCAGCATCTCCCCAAGAGACTGCTTTTCTGATGAAATCTCTCATGAGATTTCAACTTCCTCTTGTTATCCCGAATTTGGGGATTTCCATCTCTTGTAAGGCCAGCTATGTTATTAGCAGTCTTGTTTACTTGCTTTATTCTATATTTTATAAAGCATTTTAAAGTGTTTATAATAAGAACATTCTGTAGAAGCTTAACCTGCAGTGTTTGTTCTATATCTTTGTCTTAAGTAGAGTTTTTTTTTTGTCTTTTTTTTTGTTGTTGTTGTTATTGTTGTTGTTGTTGTTGCTTTTCTTGGGCCTCTCCCGCGGCATATGGAGGTTCCCAGGCTAGGGGTTGAGTCGGAGCTGTAGCCACCGGCCTACGCCAGAGCCACAGCAACACAGGATCCGAGCCGTGTCTGCAACCTACACCACAGCTCACGGCAACGCCGGATCGTTAACCCACTGAGCAAGGGCAGGGACCGAACCCGAAACCTACATGGTTCCTAGTCGGATTCCTTAACCACTGCGCCACGACGGGAACTCCGTTTTTTTTTGTTTTTTTTTTTTTTTAAGTAGAGTTTCTTACACACATTTAAATGTGTGAGTGAAAAAAAACTCAGTTTTTTCCCTACTGCTGGTATATTTACCCATCAATTTAGTGGCTTAAGATAATAATTGTTTACTTTTTCCTCACAATTATGCAATTGGGAGGAATCAGGGGGTTTTTCTTCTCTTCCATTTGCTATCTGTTGGGGCTGGATTGTTCAGGATGGCTTCTTCACTTATACCTATGGGGCCTTTTCTGGAACAGAGCTGGCTGAATATATGTTTCCGTCTGGTCTCTCCACTGTGGTACCTGGACCCTTGCCAAGGTCTCCAAGCAAGTACATACTAGGAGAGTAAACCCCACTATGGAAGCACTTACCCCTGCTCTCTTCCTGTTTATTATTGTTGCTTTGACAAAATTTTAACCAAGCTCAGAGTTGGATGTGCAAGGTTTTGAATGTCAGATGTGTTTTTTTGAGAACTGTCAATGTCGATAGAGGTTTACTGGTTAATCGATACATTGTATATAATCTCATGCTATCAATCTTGAATGGGTTCATTTTATTTCATTTTGTTTTGTATGTATTGAATTTTGTTACGTATCTTCTTCCTTAAAAGGAAGGAATATGGTTTAAATTGCAACCGTATTTTAAAACTTTTAATTTTTATTAGACTTAACCAGAGTTCCCAACACCTTTTACCGTATTTCCATAAATGCTAACATATTACATTAACCATAAGCTAAAAATTGATATCAGTTCAGTATAGTACTATTAACTACAAACTTTGATTTGTACCAGCTTTTCCTCTACCCATTTTCTGTTGCAGAGTCTAATCCAGGATCCCTCATTGCATTTGTTTTTGTCTCCTTCATCTTTCTAATCTTTCATGGCTTGGATACTTTGAAAAGTAGTCATTAATTATTTTGTAGAATGTCCTTTGATTTGCACTTGTCCGACTTTTCTCGTGACTAGGTGACAAGCATGCCACAGAATTGATGTAGCCCTTCTCAGTGCCTCTCAGATCAAGGGCATATGATGTCAGTGTATCTTACTACTGGTGACATTAACCTTGTTTACACTTGATTAAGGTGACTTATTACAGATTTTTGTGTAAAGTTACTATTTTTTCCTTTGCAACTAATAAAATATCTTCAGGGAAATACTTTGAAATCATGCAAATATCCTGTTTCTCTTCAAACTTTGGCTCACTGTTTTTGTGTGCATCTTTGTCTCCTTGCTTTTCTCTTCTTTCTGTAGAAACTCATAGATATTTTATTTTATAGAGTATTTAAATTTCTTTATTTTATGGATTATATTTAAACACAGTAGTTAACCTTGTTTCCCAAATTATTCTAGTTTTGGCCAGTGAGAACACAGATTGATTTCTGTTCCCTTTTGACATATTCCTGTCCTTTTTGAGCATTCCTAATTTCTGGCATTTCAGGTACTCCATGCTCATCTTATATTTTCCTTGCCTCAGCCTTGGAATTCACCAGTTAAAGAGCCTTGGTTTCTTTTATTGGTGAATGGTATTTAGAAGATAAAATCTCAGGGCTGCCTCTGCTTATTGCTGCTTAAATTGCTTCGAGGCACTCTCAGTAGATAGAGCCAGGAAAGTATGCATTCTAATTCTTGAGAATACAACGGAGCTGTATTTCTGTGTGTGTATTAAAATGCCATGAATGCATGGCATAGGTCACAGCTGTGGCTTGGATTCAATCCCTGGCTCGGGAACTTCCATATGCTGCAGGTGTGGCCATAAAAATAAATAAATAAATAAAGTGCCATGAGTTCAAACTGATGTCGCAAATTACTACCCAGTATCACATGGTTCATTCTAGTCTTCCCACTTTCCTTATTTGTAATTTCTCCTACAATGAGAAACCTGGTTCTCATTATCTACAATTTTCTTTCTGTTCAAACTTAGTATGCATATAAAGCGCTTTGAGAATTGCTAACCTATAACCCTATGAGAAACAAATTTACTATTTGTATATAGTTCTTGTTGTCTTGAGCCCTACTGAATCTGGTTCAAATATTATTTTCCAGAGTTACTTTTATTGTGTTATTATTCAACAAATTAAATAGTTTTTATAATGGGTCAAAAATAGGAGTAAATGAAGAATAGGAAAAGTAGATAATATAGGAATTAAGGCTATTTCCTAAGGAAATAATATGTATGTGAAAATGTGTTTCTTAGAATTCTGGACTTTTGACTTCTGTGTCAGTTGCTCAGAGGTATTTTAGATCATTTTGATTCAGTTTGAAGTTTGCCAGAGAGGTGAACTATTACAATAATAGAGTATTTAAATTTCTTTATTTGTATATTTTACTGATACCTAAAATATATGCAAGAATTTAAAAGGTTCCTTTTTGATAGGTATGTAAAAAGTTAGGTTATGGTACACATAAGAATGATACATTATGTATTTTTAGCCTCATTCATTTCACTAATTATTTTAAAAGAATTGAGTACCTTTTTCTTATTTTAAAGGTAGTTTTACGTTTTTGCAGAATGTAAGCTGTGTAATGCAGTCAATTTCTTCTTAACAGTGGCTAAATTATTGTTCTGTTGCTTTTTTCAAACTCAGGCTCTTATAGAAAGATTGGGAATGATTGTCTGTTGGTTACATATGTATGACAAATTTAAAAAAAGAAATGAAGGCTAAGAGAGAGAGAACCTTGGAGCCTAGAATTTATCTTCAGAAGAGTATCTCCTTTGGAGAGTACATCATAGTGGCTAAAAATACTGAATGAACTAAGATTGTGATTGAATGGGGTAAATTGAAAATGATTTAATAAGGATAATATAATGGTAGGATTTGGATTAAATAAAACATTTGAACTGGAAAGTCATTGTAAAAAGAGAACGATTGCATATTTAAAAAAGTTTGAAAAACAATAGCAGTTATATTTGCTTTCACATATTTGTATGAGTCATAACTCAGAAAAATGCCTATACGCACAGTCAACTTAATTCCATTAGATAACATCTGTGTAAATGCCATATAAATAGCCAGCTTGTTGAAAAAAATCTGGTGTATGTTACAGTTTATGTTAAATAGCCTATTAGAGAAATAGTATATACATGCTGTCAAAGTATCATGAATATGTAAATCTGTTCATTACTAGGTGTTACTACTGTGTGTACCAAAAACAATCAGGTTTTAATGTGTGTCTTGCAAGGATTTGCTAGGTAACAAAATTCAGTGGGTTCTGTAAGGATTAACTGCTGGTTTGAGTTCATCAAAGTTATGTCTATTAAAGAGTTCACTTAAAATATAGAACACATGGACTTCTCTTATGGTGTAGTGGATTAAGGATCTGGTGTTGTCTCTGCAGTGGCTCAGGCCACTGCTGTGGCATAGGTTCAATCCTTGGCCCAGGAACTTATGTCATGCATGCAGCCAAAGATAAATGGTAACAACAGCAGCAACAAAAACACATACTTTTTTTTTTTTGGTCTTTTTGTCTTTTTCCAGGGCCACACTCGTGGCATATAGAGGTTCCCAGGCTAGGGGTCCAATTGGAGCTGTAGCCACTGGCCTACGCCACAGCCGCCGGCCTACACCAGAGTCACAGCAACACAGGATCCGAGCCACGTCTGTGACCTACACCACAGCTCACGGCAACGCTGGATCCTTAACCCACTGAGCAAGACCAGGGAATGAACCCGCAACCTCATGGTTCCTAGTCGGATTCATTAACCACTGAGCCACGACGGGAACTCCTATTTGTAGATATTTTTAATGGAAATATAATTAATTTACAATGTTGTATTAGTTTCTGGTGTATAGCAAAGTGATTCAGTTATATATATATTTATATATATGTATGTATATGTGTGTATATATATATACATTCTTTTTCATAATCTTTTCCATTGTGTTTTATTACAGAATATTGAATATAGTCCCCTGTGATATACAGTAGGTCCTTATTGGTTATCTTTGTTTTTTTTTTTTCTTTTTAGGGCTGCTTGTGTGGCATATGGAATTTCCCAGGGGTTGAATCTGAGCTACAGCTGCCAGTCTATGCCACAGCCACAGCAACATGAGATCCAAGCTGCATCTGCAATCTGTACCACAGCTCATGGCAATGCTGGGTCCTTAACCCAATGAGCGAGGTCAGGGATGGAACCTGCATCCTCATGGATACTAATCGGGTTCGTTACCGCTGAGCCTTGATGTAAACTCCATTTTATATATTGTAGTTTGAGTCTGCTTATTCCAGATTCTTAATTTATCCTTCCCCTACCCCTCTTTCCACTTTGGTAATCATAAGTTTGTTTTTTAAGTCCGTGAGTGTGTCTGTTTTGTGAATAATAAGTTCATTTGTAGCATATTTTATTTTGTAGCATTCACTTAGTATTATGATTTCTATGTCCATCCCTGTTGCTGCAAATGGCATTATTTTATTCTTCTTTATGGCTGAGTAGTATTCCTGTGTGTGTGTGTGTGTGTGTGTGTGTGTGTGTGTGTGTGTGGAATCTTCTTCATTCATCTGTCAGTGGACATTAAAATTTTTTCCATGTCTTGGCTTTGTAAATAGTGCTGGTATGAACATTGGGGTGCATGTATCTTTTTGAATTAGAGTTTTCTTAGGAAATATGCTTAGAAGTGGGATTGCCGGATCATATGGTAACTCTATTTTAAGTTTTTTAAGAAACCTCCATACTATTCTTCATAATAGTTGTACTGATTTACATTCCCACTGACAATGTTGGATGGTTCCTTTTTCTCCACACCCTCTTCAGCATTTATTTTTTGTAGACTTTTTGATGATGGCCATTTTGACTGATGTGAGGTGATAACCTCGACTTCTCTAATAATTAGAAATGCTCAGCATATTTTCATGTGACTTTTGGCCATCTTTATGTCTTCTCTGGAGAACTATCTATTTAAGTCTTCTTCCCATTTTTTTGGTTTTCTTTTTCTGCCACCTTGCAATATATGGAGTTCCTGGGCCAGGGATCAGATCCGAGCCATAGTTGTGACTTACACCGTAGCTGTGGCAATGCTGGATCCTTTAACCACTGCACAAGCCCAGGGATCAAACATGCGTCCTAGCACTGCAGAAATGCTGCTGATCCCTTTGCACCACAGCAGGAGCTCTGGGCTGGTGTTTTTTTTTTTTTTTTTTGTCACTGAGTTGTATGAGCTGTTCGTGTATTTTGGAAATTAAGCCCTTGCTGCTCACATCATTTGAAAATATTTTCTGCCAGTATGTAGGTTTTCTTTTCATTTTGTTTATGGTTTCCAAGCTTTTAAGTTTGATTAGAAACCATATGTTCATAAAATGATTTATTATATGAATTCTTCTGTTTTTCTCTCCTTTATCTTTTTTTTCTTCCTGAGACTTTTAATTTTTTTTTAACTTTCTCCCCCTTTTTTAAAAGCCTCCTTCTAGTCTGCTTTTGATCTTCAAAAGAAATTAATTTGAGAAGTAAAGGGATGTTAAGGAGTCCTTAAAATAGGTTTTCAAATGGACTGAAGATAAATGCGTAATACAAATTTACAAATTCTTTTTTTTTGTTCTTTCTAGGGCCTCACCCATGGTGGCATATGAAGGTTCCCAGGCTAGGGGTCCAATCAGAGCTACAGCTGCCAGCCTACACCACAGACACAGCAATGCAGGATCCGAGCCATGTCTGTGACCTGCACCACAGCTCATGGCAATGCCGGATCCCTGACCCACTGAGTGAGGCCAGGGATTGAACCTGCATCCTCATGGATACTAGTCAGGTTTGTTAACCACTGAGCCACAACAGGAACTCCTTATTATTTATTTATTTATTTATCTAATAGAAGTTCTTAAAATCACTTGTGTTATAATTTGTCCCTACGTCTAAATAACCACCTACTCTACTCTAGCCCTGCCTTATCACTGAGTCTTTTAGGAATAGACAGGTGTTTTTATATAGAGTTCTATTAAATACTTATTCCAATATGTTCACTCTATTTTTGACAAAACTAGACTGTATTTGAAAACATAGAAACACAATCCAAAACTAATTACCGCAAAGCCCTCAATGCAGGATTGCCTGATAATTATGTGCTAAATGTTTTATTCTGCCATACAGTTACGTAAGACTGGGGAATGAGGGTCATAAGCATTTTGTAAGTTGTTAGATGTAATTATTGGGACTTTTAAATTCGTTTTTGGCCTTTGTACGTAGTTGAGAATAAGATATTTGGCTTAGTTTAATTTTAAAAAAAGGTAATGGTGAATGATCCTAGAAAAGTGTCAGATTAAATTTTGTAAATGAAATATATTATTGTGCTGATTAGCTCTGAAGAACAATAACTTTAAATGTGTATACACAGCTGTACTCAGAGTATTGTTTTTTTGTTTGTAGTTTTAAACTCAAAATACATTTTTTCATGGAGATGAAATTGCAGTGTTGGTTGAGGTCTTAGACCAGCCCATAAAAACCCATTTAATGGATAATGAAGCAGGATTGTAATACTTCAGATAATTGGATGTTCCAAGCTTCTGAAATTCTGGCTGGGAGCATCAGAACAGGACTCCAGAAGTAGCGTTGGAAGCAGGTTTGGTGGCAGTGGAGACAACACCCCCAGCTGGGAAGTACAGCCCTCAAAGTGGTGGCTTGTACATATGTGGGCCCTAAATCCTCACTATTGGCCGTGTTGTGTTCCAACTCATTTTTCTTTCAGTCTCAATTTAAAAAAATTTTTTTATTTGATTTTCTTTTCCTTTAAAGCTCTACTTGCCCAATAAATTATAGACTGTATTATAATATTTTAGTTTTTTTCCCTTCACATAGTCATTGTGCGTGAGCAATTGTAACTTTCAATTGTAGAAGGTAATTATAATGTGAAACTGAAATCTGAGTGTTCTGGAAGAAGCTTGGAATATATTGACAGCTTTTTCTTTGAAAATTACTTTAATTTCTTTTATCTTTGTTCAGTATCTTAACTTAAGCTTTTAAAATAAGAACTAATTTTCTGAAGAGCTGTTGTTCTCTCCTATAATGTCAGAATCCCACAAAGTGATATAGGGCTAAATTTTCATTGAAGGTTGGAAAGTAATTCTTCTCCATTTTTAATGGCAACACTGTCAAACCTAGTGGTAGAATGATGCAAATAATCCTTGTGGGCTGTAACTATTACTAGCCTACACGTGTAATTTCAGGTGTATTCAGTCTTTATGCAAACTTGAAATCGAAGCAGTTGATCTGATAGTTTGCTTATGCCAAGTTTTAAAGTTTATTATATATATATATATATATATTTTTTTTTTTTGTCTTTTTTCTATTTCTTGGGCCGCTCCTGTGGCATATGGAGGTTCCCAGGCTAGGGGTCGAATCGGAGCTGTAGCCACCGGCCTACGCCAGAGCCACAGCAACACAGGATCTGAGCCACGTCTGCAACCTACACCACAGCTTACGGCAACGCCGGATCGTTAACCCACTGAGCAAGGGCAGGGACCGAACCCGCAACCTCATGGTTCCTAGTTGGATTCGTTAACCACTGCGCCACCACAGGAACTCCAAAGTTTATTACATTTTTGTTGAAAGTTCCTGTGCAAAGTTTCTAAGTGATGACAGAATAAACTGAGTTACTCTGAAATTAAAGGTTTAATGGTTTTTTTGTCTCTGGCAGTTTTCTGCCCTCCAAATGAATGGTGGAATGGTGTTTTTTTCTAAAGGCTTAACCTTCAAATTCCCTTCTTCTTTCCATAAACTTTTCCTCTGTTTGAGGCTAATTTGATAAAGCTGTGGTTAACCCTTGAGAGTATGATATTTTTTGCTCTAAAGAGAAAAATCTTGAGATGGGAAGGCTGTAAAGGAAGCTTCAGTTTAGTTAAACTGTGATCAGACAGCTGCAGTTCTATTCTAGTTTTTCTGACTGTAGTTTTGGGGTAGGCTTTGGATAATATTAGTTTCAGATTGAAACACTTAGCTAAGTTTAGATTTGGCCTTTTGTTTGCTTGATATTTTGACCTTCACATTTTTATCCTTTAGGAAGAAGGATGCTTCTCAGTTGGTCCTCTCCACTTCCACAATTCTCCTGACTCTTCCTGGGATGTTCAGCCGTTGTTTTCATGGCCTGTTCTTGTGTTAGATGGGTGGTTGGATTAGATGATGTTATGTTCACTTTCAGCCCAGCAGCCTGGGGTCCTGGCCTCCCTCTTCAGGGTGCACTGTGTTGTCTCAAGTCACAGGTAGCTGTTGGGGATTTGGAGGCCTTGACTGTGAGTGATGAAGAAATCAATTTGTTTCTTCTGATAAAAGGGTTATGGGGATGAGAAATACGGTAAAGTATGTTGGAGAGAATGAACGTTAACAAAGGAATTCAGACTTGAATTCAGTCCAGCTTCTGCTCTGAATAGTAGAAAGTAGCTAACATGTTGAAGAAAGTATTCTTAAGTGAAAAAAAAAATAGTGGGTTTTTTATTTAATGTAATTACAAACATAGAAGACTATCTGGGCATTTATCATTGAGCCTTTGAATAAGCCTCATAAAAAACAGTAAAAGAATATGAAAAGTGACATCTTTGAAATATACTACTCAAAAAATGCCATCACAGTCTGTGAAATTGGATGCAGAGATAGATCATTAAAGGAAAAGACTTAATGGAAGTTGCTTCATGATTCAAAATAAAGTCTTTTATAATGTGAAACTTGATAATAATATACAAGCAAAAGTAAGTACATTTCCTTTGCCATTACAGGGTTACTATAGAAGAATGAGTATCATTTGCTATGAAAATGTTTTTATTTGGACCTCCAGTGATATTTACATACATTGGTGTGGAATCCATTTTAAATTTAGTTACACACTTAACTAAGGCACACAGAAATGAAACTTAAATTGCAGGAGGATAAATTATTTTAATAGAGTGTCATAACCACAAGAGTAAATATAACTTACCATTTTTCTTTTATAGTCAGAATTTTCATTACTGTAAAATTTCACTTTAAAAAGAACCTTGCATAAATGTAATTGGTTGTTTTTTAACAAATCCAGAAGCATGAACTCACTCTGCTTGATGAGGAAATAGAATCTGTGTAGTTATCCGTTTCTTGAATTTTATAATGATAAATTGGAATGACTGACATTTAGTGTACACAAACATTCATTTTGGGGATTAGTTTAGAAGTATTTCCTTTAAGTTAAAATGGAATAATCTTATTCTCTTTTTTTTGGATTTTGAAATAATCTTATTCCTGAAAAATGAACTTTTAAGTCTTTTTCCCCCTAAATTTTTATTAGAGAGAATTGAGGTTTTATGTTGCATTAAGTTATGTTACAATTTGCATAATGCTGATTGGTACAGGTTGGAGATAAAATGTAAATTGGGTTTTGCAACTGAAGGAAAGCAGAACACATGACCTCAAAATGTGGCCCATTGGCATGTAGATTATTTTGAGCTGAAGGCAATCAAGACCCAGGAGACTGAAGAAAAAACTTTACCTTTCCCTTAACTAGGTAAAAGAATTCAAATGGGGGTTCTGGCTCAGAGAGAGAGAGCACTATTACCAGAAATAACTGTATCTGAATAACCTATCTGTATAGCAAGGCAAACATCTAATTACCAAACATCTGTTCTTCTTGTCATATGAATTGCCCTCCTCCCCTTTGAAGAAGCCCCAGACCCCATCCCGTTCCTTAGCTCAGGATGGCGGATGAAAGCCTCAACTTCCCTACTCGCCCTTGGATCTCATACTCTTATGGGATCCCATACAGATGTAATTAAAAATTTCTTACATCAATTTAATAAATAGACCAGCCAAAAGAACCAGAAGGATAAAGGAAGAATTTTTTCCTTCTCAACACAATCAAAAAGATTGATACAGCTATGTCTTTTACCCCTTTACTTAGATACATATTATGACCTGTTAAAATGTGGAAAATGAAAAACGTATTTAAGAAAACTTGGAATTAAGGGAAATAGCATTTTCTAAAGCTCCATATTGTTTAGGGTTTTTTTTTTTTTATATAATAAATGTGATTCTTAATAGTCATCCCTTTGTATCTGTGAGGGAATGATTATAGTACTTTGCATGGACACCAAAATCGGCAGATGCTCTAGACCCTTAAATAAAATGGTGGTAAACTGTGCACATCCTTCCACATACTTTTTTTTTTTTTTTTGCTTTTTAGGGCTGCATCTGCAGGATGTGGAAGTTCCCAGGCTATGGGTCCAACTGGAGCTGCAGCTGCCAGCCTACACCACAGCCCCACCAATGCTGGATCAGAACTGTGTCTGTGACTTACACCACAGCTCATGGCAAAGCTAGATCCTTAGCCACTGAGCAAGGCCAGGGATGGAACCCACATCCTCATGAATACTAGTTGGGCTCCTAACCTGCTGAGCCACAATTGGAATGTGTTCCCCCCCTTTTTTGCCTTCCATATACTTTAAATCATCTCTAGATTATTTACAGTACCTAAAACAATATAACTTATGTATGTAAATAGTTGTAAATCCTATGTAAATTGTTGTTTGTGCAGGGCAAATTCAAGTGTTGCTTTCTGGAACTTTCTGGAATTTTTTTTCCTCAATATTTTTTGTCTGTGGTTGGTGGAGCCCAGAGATGCAAAACCCACAGATATGGAGAGCTAACTGAATTCTCTAGCAAGGTGTATTTTGAAGAGGAAAGATATTTGTGGATGTGTCCAAAGGTAGTAATTTGATACCTTTCTTGAAAGATAAACGGTGATGAAGTTAAAAGCTTTGTAGTTTCAAATAGCTTTAGTACTGGCAGCAGGAAACAAGCTGTTTGTGAAAACAGTATGAAATGTAGCTGTCTAATTTATCAGCAAGAACAAATTCCTCATATGTATATTAAGCACTCTAGGTACCTATTACTGATCTGTTAATGTTTGCTCAAAACTGGAGAAAGTTTGCCTGTCTTTTTAAAAACTTACTACTTTTCTCTTAAGTGTTCTTTAATTAATTTTTGGAATTTGTATCTACTTACTAATAAGAAAATGGTTTTACTTACTTATTGATTGTTTGATTGCTTTTTAGGGCCGCACCTGCATCATAGGAAAGTTCCCTGCCTAGGGATCGAATCGGAGCTACAGCTGCTGGCCTGCACCGAGCCTCATCTGCAGCCTACACCACAGCTCATGGCAATGCCAGATCCCTGACACACTGAGTGAGGGATCGAACCCACATCCTCATGGATACTAGTCAGATTAGTTTCAGCTGTGTCACAGCAGGAACTCTCAAGAAAACCTTTTTATTGGTGTATAACAACCAGAAAATTATTTAGCGTGATCAGTTTTCACGTATTGAATGCACCTGAATCATGTGCTGTTTCTCACAGAGACTTCCACATATGGAGACCTTCATGTATGGCACATTTCTGTCATCACAGCATTTAATGAACATTAACTTCCTCAGTGTTTTTTGAATATTCCTTCGCCAGCTAATATTAGAAGTTACTTAATTTTCTGAAGTTACTTGATGAAATGTTATAACTCAAAGATCTTAGCGTAGCCTTAACATGTTAATGATTTTTTTTTTCTAGTGATTCTGCAATGTTGACAAAACTTTTCTGTACTTCTTTTTGCTTCTTCTCATGCTCCATATAGTATTCAGTTTGAACAAGCACCTTTTTTTTTTTTTTTTTTAAATAAAATTCTGATATGTACCAAATACTGTGCTACTCTGGAGGGTTACAATAATGAGCAGGCATCTAGGCCTTCCTGATTCAGGATAGAGATGGAAAGTAACAAATTAGCATGAAAACTGCTCTAATAGAGTTAGGTACTAGAGTATGTGATGGAAGGATGGCATGGAAGCAGTGTTCTCTACCAAAGCAGGCATTAAGGTTATTAGTCCTCCTATTGTAAACAGAACCAAATGTACTCCAAAATGGTTTTAGGAGATTTAGACTTTGAGTCCTAACTTGACTATTTTTGAAAGAGTGAGCTATTGTTTGAAGGTCTGATTGATCTTTATCAAAAATTCTTTTATCTGATTGTTCTTCTGTTCTCTCTTTTTCTGTGTATAACCATGCAAGTCTACTTTATTTCAACAACTGAGGAATAAGAGCTGATTATTATTTTTGTGAGATGGTAAGAAGATGAGGGATTATAATGCTAACTGTGGTGTGTAGGATCTTTGCCAGTATCAGCCTTCTCCATCTACTGTAGTCATGGGTAGATACGAAATTCAACAACTAATTTTGGACACTGACTATGGGCCAGGTAGTATAGGTAAGAAACAGTATAGTCCCTGCTTTCAGAAGTAAATGATCAAATTGGGCATCTGAAATAGAATAATCATAGTACTGCTGTCACAGTGCAGTGTGCCAGCTGCCCTAATTCAGGTATGAAGCAGTTGGCATCAAGATAAATAAAATGGCATGCTAATTAAATGGCTTGTGTCTTAGACAGTGATCATTAATATATTATTTTTCATGTTGAAAGGACAGTTGCTAGATAACTTTATAAGGCTACTGGTTTGAACTAGTGGCGGGAGTAACATGACTGATAATATCAGTAGGATTGAGTTTACATTAAAGGGGATTGTCACTTTGTCCTGATAAATCAGGAACTAATGGTGGGATCAAACCTATAATTAGAGTTTTCCTTTTTGATCACATTGGTTTTTAAAAACTGTTTAATTAAAAAAAAATTCAGACTAATAAGTAAGCTCTTTACAAGCAGCCAGGCTAAAAATGTTTCCTTGGCCTTGGTTTCAAGAAATTGCCTGACCATAGTTGCTAGGGTTCACTTAACAGTTAAATACTGAATACCTGCTCTGTACCAGGTATTGGAGGTGCACTGGTACTAGTGGAATTTGTTTAGCTGGAGGAAAATCGGCAGTTAAGATACCGACGTACAGTATAATGTGTTTGAAGGTAATAAATGTGGTGGGAAAAAAGAGGCTAGAAAGGTTGGAAGTGTGTGTGACAAGGGAGGCAGGGGTGGTGCAGAGTTAGGAGGAAGCCCAGTTCTTAAGCCTGCCCTCATGTCTCACACCAGTTGCAAGGGACTTCCCTTTGCTTCAGTAATTTGCTAGAGTACAAACAGAACTCATGAAAACTGTTATGCTCACGGTTACCATTTGCTGCAGGGAAAGGATATAGATCAGGAGAAAGCAGCTAGGAAAGTTCCAAATGCGGAGTGACCAATTGTCCTCTCCCTGTGAACTTGTGGACAGCTTGCTTGGCATTGATGTGTGGTGTTCTTGTCAGCCTCCTCTGACGGTAGCGTTGAGTCATTGCAAACCAGGTGAGCTCACCCAAGCCTTAGTGTCTAGAGTTTTTATGGGGGACTCTTCATGTGGCTATGGTTGATTGGCTATGTGGATGATCTCAGTCTCTTGCCCCTCCGGAGGTCAAACCCACTCAAAGCTCCCACCCTTAGTCGCATTGTTATACTGTTCTGCAAGACCCAAGGTTCCCAGGCAAACAGAGACCCTCTTATCAAACTTTATAATCCAAAGGTTTAGAGATTATCTCCTGGAGGCTGAGGGCAAGGACTAGAGCTCTCTTTAGGAAGACTAAATTAACATAATGAGTGCTTGCTTATGTTAGTTGTTAGGCCAGTGATCAGTTTGGAGGTGAGGGAGTACAGTATTACAGGCAGAGAAATAGCCAGTGAAAAATCCTGATGCGGGCTTTATACCTGCCCTGTTCAAGGAGCAGCGGAACAAGGAGGGCTTGGTGTGGCTGGGGCAGAATGGGAAAGGAGTTGTGTTAGTTAAGGGGAGAAGTACGAGGAGCTGGGTTGATTTTGCTTTTTCTTGGTGTGAAATTGGGGGAGGGGATTGGAGCAGAAGATTGACCTTATCTGATTCAATCATAAACCAGATCTGTTTTGTTGATAATGGGTTTAGGAGATAAAGGTGGAAGTAGGGCAGTGAGAATGTTGCAATGGTCAAGGTGGAAGTTTACTGTGAGTTGGATCAGGATAGAAACAGTGTAGACAGGAGAAAGGGTAGGAATCTGGGTGGTTTTTACAAGTAGCATTAACTAGATGTGCTCATGGATTGATGGGGGAAGGGATGAGAGAGAGAAATCAAAGGCGACTCTGAGGTTTTTTTGCCTGAGCAGAAAAGATAGTTTTGGTGAGAAGATCAGGACTTTTGTACCTGTTAAATTTGAGATGTCCATTATGTATACATATGGACATGAGCTATCCAGGTTGGCTACACAGCTTTGGAGTTCCGGTGAGAGATTAGGATTGGGGTTAAACATCTGGGAATCAGCAGGTTATGAGAGACTGGATGAGGTCATCTGAGGAGTGGATGCACACAGAGAGAGGAAGGGACCAAGGGCTGACCCCGGGGCTCTGCTGACTTAAGGAGACTGAGGAAGAGACAGGAACCAGCATGAAACTGAAGGACTCACAGCGAGCCAGCAGGAAGACTAGAGGAAGGTAATGCTTTGCATGCAGGTAAAATGCTTCCAGGGGAGTGATCAGCTGGGATGAAGCCCTGCTTATAGGTTACTGAAGGTGAGGATTGAAAACAGACTCTAGATTTAGCAAAGTAGAGTCCCTGATGACCGTGATGTGAGCATTTTCACTGGGTGGAAATAAAAGCTTGACTGTAGTGGGTTTAAAGAGAGTGGAATGTTATACATTGAGGAAAAAAATGAGAGTAGAGTTCTCAAAGTTTTTAGCAAAATTTTGGAAGCATTTTGCTATAACAGAGCAGAGAAATGGGGGGGTGGGGGGCAGAGGCTGAGGAAGAATTAGGGTGTGTGTGTATGTTTCAAAGCATGGAGTGTTCATACCATGATGTATGCTGATAGGAATGTTCCAGCAGAAGGGGAAACAATTAGGTGGAGAGAAGAAGGAGGACCACAGAAGTGATGGGGGCTAGTGATGAGATCCTAGTGCATGAGAAGGGGATGGGACTGGGACAGGAAGAGGAGCTAGGTCTTAGGAACATCAACAGTGTGGTTTATGCTCAAAGGAGAGTGCGCGTGTAAGATAGAGATGATGGAGATGAATGGATGTGTTTGTGTGAATTTGTGGAAGTTTTCTGATGGAGTGTTACCACTGAAGGAGGGTATAAAGTTATAAGGCGAGACTGCAAATAGGGAAGGAGGCTTGAGGGCAGAGAAGTGGGACAGTCTGAGAGAGTGGGAGAGTGTAGACTTCGTGTGGATCTGTGTCCCACTTAATTCTCATTTTGTCATCTCTCTGTCCCTGAGAAACCCATCAGCGACTTTTTAATATTTTTTCATGTGGTTTGATGTTGGTTACTTCCCTCAGCCTCCAAATAATTTAATCTTCATGTATAATTCAAATGTATTTAAAATGCCCCCGAGCTCTGTAGCTCTGCTGTTAGAAAAAACTGGAAAAAAAGATCTTTCCGTCAGTATCATCCCAAGTGTTCAGTCCAGAAATACACAGAATTTCCATAGTGCTTTGCTTGAGAGTGGAATCTCTAAGGCCAGACTCCCCACTGTGAGCTCTGTGATTTTTTTTGGCCAAATGAACTTACCTCTTGAGTTTTCTCTTCTTAAGAACAGGAAGTGGGAAGAGCACTTGGCCATCGTGTTTGTGTGAGTGTTAAACAGAATACTTAGATCAGTAAGGGCTCAGCTAATGCCAGTTCTAAAACAGCAATTTTCCACAACTTTCTTCTCCCATACTGCAACAGAATGAGCTTTTAAAAATTTCCCAGGTGGAAGCAGGTAGACTCTTTGGGGTAAGGTTTCTTCCTGCAGGGCCCTCCAGTTTATCTGCAGGCTGGGCTATACCCAACCTGCTGTGATGGTAACTGGCACCTTTTTTCTGATTCTGGGTTGACCTGTAGTCTCATCCTAGCTGTGCTTAAGAGGTTCACGTGACACAGGCACTTCCTGGTTGCTTCTTGCTGGATCTGCAAGTGCATGAGCTGAACACCAAGAGCTGGCTGAACAAAGTAGAATTGAAGTATGAATATGATTCTCTGTGTTATGATTAAAATACCTCATGAACTGTTTGCTTTGGGGATGAGGCACAGACATAAGCTTACAGTCTCTATATATTTACCTTAAACTGGAAACCTCTTCTAAATGGATGATTTATTCGTTTTTAAATCCTCAAAGAATTTATAGGTATTTTGAGGAAACAAGACTTTTTGGGGTGTTCATTTAGTGTGAAAATGTCTTTGATAGGCTGGCACCCCAGACATACTTAGAAGTATCAGGGGATTAAAACTACAGGGTAGGAGAGAAACTTTCTATTTCACAAAATGTTCTATTTCACTGAGACTAGGAGAGATCTGCTTGTTAAAATGAGACATTTTTGTAAAATAGTTCCTTGTAATTGAGTTTCAGTGAACCATGGATCCATGACGTGGAAGCTAATGGAAATCTTTTATGAAAGCAGTGGAGCCCTGGGACACAGGGGCTAGTTCTTAGCTATTTTAGTTAAAAAGCATTTATCGATTGTATGCTGAATGCAGAGCCCTGTATTGGGGAGATGGGAAGGAAACAAAGGCAAGACTTTGGCCTTTGAGGTGTGGAGTAGAGATGGTGTAAAATTTTAGATTTGTGAGAACCAAATTTAGTCTGTCACCCCACTTTTTAAATCCATAATACCAAAATACTCACATTGAGCTACTCATTCTATGGTGATTATTAAATGATGCTGTGAATTTTCAGTGGACAGGTAGGATTAGAGAAGAGACTTCATATCTACATGGTACTGGTTGTAGAATGACTGTGCTTTACTGGAGTTTAATCAATTGATTTCACAACAGTTACCAAATAATTACATTTTCAAGTTACAGAACACTTAATCAGTTGAGCAATTTTATTTGGGGGTGGGGGAGATGTGGCCAATTCAGAAAATTCCAGCAGTCTTCAATTTGTGAGATTTTCTTAAACCACTGTTTTTATACATGCTGTGTTGATTATATGGAATTTCTTGGACACTGTTCTTCTTAAAATAGTATTTAGTCATCCTTTTTAACTCTCTTTTAAAGACTATAATTCCATTCTTGACAAGAATCTAAAATTTCAAGCACTGACTTTTGTGTTTTGTACTTATTTGCAAGTCAAATTTTTTTGCCAAAGAAAATTGGTGAGTACTTGAATCGAGATAATGTATACTTACAAAGTGAATATAATCTTCTGCAAAATTTGCTTTAAAATGATATCTTGAATATTGCATCGTCTTTTAAGATGTCAAAATGTAACAAGTGCTGGAGGGGCTGTGGAGAAAAGGGAACCCTCCTGCACTGTTGGTGGGAATGTAAACTGGTACAGCCACTATTGAGAACAGTTTGGAGATACCTTAGAAATCTATACATAGAACTTCCATATGACCCCACAATCCCACTCTTGGGCATCTATCCGGACAAAACTCTACTTAAAAGAGACACCTGCACCCGCATGTTCATTGCAGCACTATTCACAATAGCCAAGACATGGAAACAACCCAAATGTCCATCGACAGATGACTGGATTCGGAAGAGGTGGTATATATACACAATGGAATACTACTCAGCCATAAGAAAGAATGACATCATGCCATTTGCAGCAACATGGATGGAACTAGAGAATCTCATCCTGAGTGAAATGAGCCAGAAAGACAAAGACAAATACCATATGATATCACTTATAACTGGAATCTCATATCCAGCACAAATGAACATCTCCTCAGAAAAGAAAATCATGGACTTGGAGAAGAGACTTGTGGCTGCCTGATGGGAGGGGGAGGGGGAGGGAGTGGGAGGGATCGGGAGCTTGGGCTTATCAGACACAACTTAGAATAGATTTACAAGGAGATCCTGCTGAATAGCATTGAGAACTTTGTCTAGATACTCATGTTGCAACAGAAGAAAGGGTGGGGGAAAAATGTAATTGTAATGTATACATGTAAGGATAACCTGACCCCCTTGCTGTACAGTGGGAAAATAAAAAAAAATTATAAAAAAAAATGCAAAAAAAAATAAAATGCAAAAAAAAGATGTCAAAATGTTAAAATAAGAATTTGGGGAGGGAAGTAGCGTTTTAGTACTTCGTAGAAATGAGTAATGAATAAAATGAAAAAACTACCTGATTTAATGATTACTAGGAATATTGAGTGAAAGTTAAATGGGAGTAGAATAGCAGTGTTATAATATTTAATTGTTTCTTGGATAGACCTACTTTAACTAGAAAAACTTTTATTCAAAAAGGCTGTATCTAGGTTTAGGTAAGAATTTTGATTTCAGTGTAAGGTTTTCCGTATTTTTTTTGAGTGTCAAATGTGTTCTCTTTTTCTGTGAGAATAAAGTATTTACTCTCAATTTGTATGGTTTCGAGGATAAGGAACATGTTGTGTTGAGCTTTCGCACTGTAGACCTTTAGGTCTGGTAGAGGTCTGGTGATACATGTTTTAGCAGGTCGACTCAACACATGGAGGTTAAGATTGTAAGTTCTATAATAAGTACTTCCAACTCAATTGATCAGTCAACAGTATTTGAGTACTTATTGTTGGTCTCGTACCCTGGTAGGCATTTTAAAAATAACAGAAAAGTCACCAATATTTGTTGTATATTTCTCTAACCCTTTTTTTTTTTTTTCAGGAATGGTACCAAGTTGATAAAATATATTCTGAAATGAATAATGTTAACAAATTAGTTGTGAGGTTTACTGGCATTAGCCATCTCTTGGTTAATATTATTTTTTTAGTTAATATATTTTTCTAATTTTATACTTTGGAACTGTCTAGTCCTTAATATTTTAATGTTGCTCATCGCTCTTGTAAACAGTAAAAGGTTAGCTGAGTTTTAATTTTATTTCTAATCCGACCATCTGTCTTTGAACTAAAGATTTTACTTTTGTTTCTGGACTGTGATTACTGACACATTTGTATTCATTTCTCTTATTTTTTTAAGTATGAAAGTTTTTCTGTGAGTGTGTGTGTTTTTCATTTTTCATTTTAATGTAAGTAGGAATTTTTAGCAAGTTGCAAAAAAAGTATTCAGGGAGGCCCCATGTACCCCTCTTCCACTTTACCCTAATGGTAACATCTGTGTTAATATAGTACACATTAAAACAATAGCAAAACTAGGAAATTGACAGTAGTTTTCATGCAGCTTACTTGGACCTCACCAGTTTTAAATGCACCCATACATGTGTGTTTGTGTGCGTGTGCACACGTGTATTTGTCCCACGTGCATGTTTGTATAAGCACCACCATATTCAAGGTACAGACTGTTCCATCACCCCGGGCTCTCTCACACCCCACCTTTATAGCCTCACCCACTCCTCTCCCTCCTGCTCTGTCCCTAACTCCTGGCATCTACTCATCTGTTCTCTGTCTTTATAATTTTATTTTAAGAATTTTATATTAACTTAAGTATACGATGTATAACCTTTTGAGATTGTCTTTTCCACTCACCGTTATTCCTTTGAGATCCGTTCAAGTTACTGAATATTTCAATGGTTTATTCCTTTTTATTGCAGAATTCTGTTCCATGGTAGAAGTGTTCCATCCTTTGTTTAATCATTCCTCCCATGAAGGATATGTGGGTTGTTTCTAGTTTGGGGTTATTGCTAATAAATCTGCTGTAAACATTCATGTACTGGTTTTTGTATGAATACCAGTCTTCATTTCTCTAGGATAAATGCCCAGGGGGGGCACTTGCTGGATAGCATGGTATTTTCATGTTTCGTTTTTTAAGGACCTGCCATACTCTTCCTGAGTGATTTGTCTCACCAGCAGCGTGAGTAGTCCAATTTCTCTCTACCTTCCTAGTCATTTGATAGTATCAGTTTTTTTATTCTAGACATTCTGATAAGTGTGTGATTACACTTCACAAAGGTTTTAGTTTGCAGTTCCCTATAAGAGCTAATGGTGAATTTATGTGCTTTTTTTGCTGTCTGTATGGCCTCTGGTGAAATATCTGTTCATATTTTTGCCCATTTTCTAGTTGAATTATTTTTGTATTGTTGAATTTTGAGAATTCTTTCTGTATTTTATTTTTATTTTTTATTTTTTCCATATGTTTGTAATGATTTTTATCTTTTACATTATAGCTGATTTACAGTGTCTTTCAGTTTTCTACTGTACAGCATGGTGATCCAGTTACACATAGATGTATACATTCTTTTTTCTTACATTATCGTGGTCCATCATAAGTGATGAAATATAGTTCCCTGTGCTATACCACAGGATCTCATTACTTATCCATTCCAAAGGCAATAGTTTACATCTATTAACCTTAAATTCCCAATCCATCCTACTCCCTCTCCCTCCCCTTGGCAACCACAGGTCTGTTCTCCATGTCCATAATTTTCTTTTCTGTGGAAAGGTTCATTTGTGCAATATATTAGATTCTAGATATAAGTGATATCATGTGGTAATTGTCTTTCTGGCTTATTTTACTTAGTGTGAGTGTTTCTAGTTACATCCATGTTGCTGCAATTGGCATTCTTTTGTTCTTTTTTATGGCTGAGTAGTATTCCTGTGTGTGTGTGTGTGTGTGTGTGTGTGTGTGTGTGTGTACACCACATCTTCTGAATCCAATCATCTGTTGATGGACATTTAGGTTGTTTCCATGTCTTGGCTATTGTGAATAGTGCTGCAATGAACATGTGGGTGGGCACATGTGTCTTTTTCAAGGAAAGTTTTGTCTGGATATATGCCCAGGAATGGGATTGCTGAATCACATGGTAGTTCTATATTTAGTTTTCTGAGGTGCCTCCATAATGTTCTCTATAGTGGTTGTACCAATTTACATTCCCACCAAGAGTGCAGGAGGGTTCTCTTTTCTCCACACCCCCTCCAGAATTTGTTGTTTGTGGACTTATTAATGATGGCCATTCTGATTGGTGTGAGATGGTACCTCATAGTAGTTTTGATTTGCATTTCTCTAATAATCAGGGATGTTGAGCATTTTTTCATGTGCTTGTTGGCCATCTATATTTCTTCCTTGGAGAAATGTCTCTTCAGGTCTTTTGCCCATTTTTCCGTTGGGTGGTTGGCTTTTTTGGTGTTGAGTTGTTTGTATATTCTAGAGATTAAGCCCTTGTCAGTTGCATCATTTGAAACTATTTTCTCCCATTCTGGAAGTTGTCTTTTTTTTTTTTTTGATGGTTTCCTCTGCTGTGCAAAAGCTTGTCAGTTTGATTAGGTCCCATTGGTTTATCTTTGCTTTTATTTCTGTTGCTTTGGGAAGCTGACCTGAGAAAACATTTGTAAGGTTGATGTCAGAGAATGTTTTGCCTATGTTCTCTTCTAGGTGTTTGATGGTGTCTTGTGTTACATTTAAGTCTTTAAGCCATTTAAGTCTTTAAGCCATTTTGAGTTTATTTGGTGCATGGTGTGAGGGTGCGTTCTAGTTTTGATTTACATGCAGCTGTCCAGGTTTCCCAGCAACACTTGCTGAAAAGACTGTCCTCCCATTTTATATTCTTGCTTCCTTTGTCAAAGATTAATTGACTGTAGGTGTCTGGGTTTTTTTCCGGGTTCTCTATCTTCCACTGGTCTGTATGTCTATTTTGGCACTAGTATCCCACTGTCTTGATTACTGGGGCTCTGTAATATTGCCTGAAGTCTGAGAGAGTTATGCCTCCTGCTTGCTTTTTGTTCCTCAGGATTGCTTTGGCAATTTGGAGTTTTTTATGGTTCCATATACAATTTGGATTGTTTGTTGTAGTTCTGTGAAAAATTTCATGGGTAATTTGATAGGGATTGCATTGAATATGTAGAATGCTTTGGTTAGTGTGGCCATTTTACAGTATTAATTTTTCCAACCCAGGAGCATGGACTATCTTTCCATTTCTTTGTATTCTCTTTCATTTTCTTGATTAATGTTTTATAGTTCTCAGCATATAAGTCTTTCACCTCCTTGGTCAGGTATATTCCCAGGTATTTGATTTTTTGGGGTGCAATTTTAAAAGGTATTGTATTTTTATATTCCTTTTCTAATGTTTCACTGTTAGTATACAGAAATGTGACTGATTTCTGAATGTTAATCTTATATCCTGCTACTTGGCTAAATTCATTGATCAGTTCAAGTAGTTTTTGTGTGGAGTCATTAAGGTTTTCTATATATAGTACCATGTTATCTGTGTACAGTGACAATTGTACCTCTCTCCCTATTTGGATGACTTTTATTTCTTTTGTTTGTCTGATTGCTGTGGCTAGGACTTCCAATACTATATTGAATAACAGTGGTGAGAGTGGGCATCCCTGTCTTGTTCCAGATTTTAGTGGGAAGGCTTTCAGCTTTTCTCCATTGAGTACTATATTTGCTGTGGGCTTGTCATAAATGGCTTTTATTATCTTAAGATATGTCCCCTCTATACCCACTTTGGGGAGAGTTTTTATAATGAATGGATGTTGGACTTTGTCAAATGCTTTTTCTGCATCTGTTGAGATGATCGTGTGGTTTTTTGACTTTCTTTTGTTAATGTGGTGTATGACGTTGATTGATTAGCATATGTTGAACCATCCTTGTGAACCTGGGATGAATCCCACCTGGTCATGGTGTACGATCTTTTTGATATGTTGTTGGATTCTGTTGGCTAAAATTTTGTTGAGAATTTTTGTGTTTATATTCATCAAAGATATTGGCCGATAGTTTTCTTTTTTGGTGGTATCTTTGGTTTTGGAATGAGGTGGCATCATAGAATGTCTTTGGGAGTGTTCCTTCTTCTTCAACCTTTTGAAAAAGTTTAAGGAGGATGGGTATAAGTTCCTCTTTGTATGTTTGGTAGAATTTTCCTGTGAAGCCATCTGGTCTTGGGCTTTTATTTGTAGGCAGTGTTTTTATGACATAACCAATTTCATTTCTAGTGATTGGTCTGTTCAGTTGATTTCTTTCTTCTTGATTCAGTTTTGGCAGGCTGTTAAGTCTCTAGAAAATTGTCCATTTCTTCTAGTGTTGGCATACAATTTTTCATAGTATTTTCTTACGGTTTTTTAATATTTCTGTAGTATCTGTTGTGATTTCTCCTTTTTCATTTCTTATTTTGTTTATTTGGGTTTTTTCTCTCCTCTTCTTGGCGGGTCTGGCCCATTTTGTTTATCTTTTCAAAGAACCAGCTCTTGGTTTTATGGATTTTTTTCTATTGTTTTTTGAATCTCTATTTTATTGATTTCCTCTCTGATCTTGATGATTTCCTTACTTCTGCTAACTTTAGGGTTTTTTTTGTTCTTCCTTTTCTAATTCATTTAGTTGGTGGTTTAAGTTGTCGATTTGAAATTTTTCTTCTATTTTGAGGAAGGCCTGCATTGCCGTGAACTTCCCTTTGAGCACTGCTTTTGCGGCATTGCATAGATTTTGAGTGGTTGTGTCTTCATAGTCATTTGCGTCAAGGTATTTTTCAGTTTCCTTCCTGATTTTCTCATTGACTCATTGGTTTTTTAGTAGCATGTTGTTTAGTCTCCTGGTAGTAGGTTTTTTTCTCATTTCTTTTCCTGTGGTTGATTGCTAGTATCATGCCATTCTGGTCAGAGAAATACTTGAAATAATTTCTACACTCTTAAATTTGTTGAGGTTAGCTTTGTGCCCCAATATGTGATCAGTCCTTGAAAATGTTCCACTTGCACTTGATAAGAATGTATATTCTAATTTTTTTTGTGTGTTTAATGTCCTGAAAATGTCGATTAAGTATAACTTTTCTGTTGTGTCATTTAGGATCAAGTGTCTGGGCTCTGCCCAGAGCATTTGGCAGTGACAACTTCAGGGCAGGTGTGTTCAGGTGGAGCCCACTCACATGTCCACAGTGGTGACAGGACACGTCTCCCTCTGGCCTCCGAGACGACTGCTGTAGTCCATCCCCGCTACCTGTAGATCACACAAGAAGCATCACGTTGCACATAGGCCCCCATTGCCCTTGGTCCACACAAGAGGTTCCTGACCACCAGTAGCCTGCACAAGAAGCACCCGGTCTCCCGTAGCCTGAGCAAGTGGCTTCTCACCTCCCGTAGCCTGTACCAGATTCGCCCCACCCTCTGAGAGTCCACACCCTCCCCAGCAATAGTGCCTTGCTTCTCCTGTGGGCCCAGACCTTCTCCCAGGTTCCCTCTGCTGTGACGTTTTCCACTCCCCACCCCGTAGCACACCGCTCCCCTGCACATGACACAACACTCCTTAGCCACTTAGGGTGTCCCCACACAGCCAACCCTCGTCCTCTCCCAGAGACTGACCTCTGGAGCCTAAAGTCTCAGTGCCCAGCCTCTGCCTGAGCATCTCAGGTGGTGGTACAGATGATCTGTATGGCTCTCACTCTACTTTGACCGCCTCAGTCCAGCTGCTGTGCTTTTCTTGGAGACTTTGAAGTCCCTCTGTCTTGGCTGATCTCCCTGTCATTTAGGTGGCTTCCCAGGGTGTGGGTTCCTTTTCTCCTTCACAGCTCCCTTCCCGATGCCTTCTCTCTCTCTCTTTTTCTTTTGTTCTACCCAGTTATGTCAAGAGATTCTTGCTCTTTTTGGAAGTTTAAGTTTTTCTACCAGCTTTCAATAGATGTTCTGTGCGAGTTGTTTCACATGTAGATGTGTTTTTTTCATGTGTTTGTGGGAGAAGATGAGCGCAACATCTTACTCCTCCGCCATCTTCATCTGCTTCCCCCATTTTTATTTATGTATTTTTTTGGCCATGCCCTCAGCATGCATAAGTTCCCAGGCCAGGAGTCAAACCTGCACCATAGTAGCAACCTGAGCCACAGCAGTAACAACACCTGATCCTTAACCTGCTGTGCCATGTTAGGTATCAGTGCTTTTCGTGTCAAGTGTTACTTTCCTTTAAAATCCTCTTCGTTATTCTTTCTTCTCTGGCTATTTTGTTTTAATTCTTATTTCACTGTTTTCTTCTTGACACTGTGAGAAGTTATTTTACCCCATGTGCATTTTTTGTTCTTATCTTAAAATTTCCAACATGTACATTTGACTTAAAGCATAAAGTTAATAATTGTTTACCTTCCTTCTAAGCAGATTTTAGTACCTAAGACTACTTTATTATACTATCCCTTCTTTAGACTTAGGCTAATTTTGGTTGCTCTTTTAGTTAATGTTTTCAAAGCCACAAATTATTCCTAGTGTAATGATTTTATAAAGGATTGTTAGACAGTTGGTGCATTTTAAAATCCCTTTAATCAGTGTCATTCATGACAGTTATTTCATTGTGTGTTGAGGTATTCACATTTTACAATATTCTGTCATCATCATCTGGCTTCCAGTATTGCTGCTGAGCATCCATTGTCAGTCTGATTGTTCCTCCTTAACCACAGTGTCTTTCTTTAGATGAGGAGGGGAAAAAAGTCAAATGTTTATGTTGGCATTCCCATACAAACTGAACATCAGGGTAAACAAATAATTGGATGTGAGGAAGTTTTGCTTTATAGAAATATTCCAGGTACTAAATCAAAGAGGAATGGTAGAATTAGAATCTCAACTGCTGATGAGCAGTGTTGGCATTCAAGAGCTGCAACAGAAATAGAACTTCAACCCCAGACAAAATAATGAATGTCGACTCTGATGATCACAAAAGGAAAGATGTCTTAGTCTGTTCTGGCTGCTCTAACAAAATACCACAGACCCTGTGGCCTATAAACTGCAACAGTTTATTCCTCACAGTTTGGGAGGCTGAGAAATCCAAGATCAGGGTGCCAGTGTGGTTGTCTTTTTGTGAGAACCCCCTTCCTGCTTCATAGTTGGTGCTTTCTCATTGCATCCACACAGGGTGAAAGGGGGGAGGGAACTCTGTGACGGGTCTCTCTTTTTTAAGTTTCACTGAAGTATAGTTGATTTACAATATTGGAAAAATTTCTTCTGTTCAACAGAGTAATTCAGTCATACATAGGCACAAATCCATTCTTTTTTAGATCTGTGGGGTCTCTTTGATAAGGTCACTAATCCCATTCATGAGGGTTCCACCTTCTTGACCTGATTATTCCCTAAGGACCCACCTACTATCCTTTTGAGGGGAGGCCATGTACAAGGGAGTGAAGTGGAAGTGAAACCTGGATTAAGAGAGATTTAAGAGATGTATTTGCAGACCTTGTTTGATTTCTCATTTGAATGAACCAAGTATAAAAAGAATTTTTCATACCAGAGAAATTTGAACACATGGAATAATTGATATCAGGTAATCACTGTGGGTTTTTTTTTGAATGTGAAAATGATATTGTGGTGGTGGTTTTTAAAAGAGATGCATTTTTTAGAGATGCATGCTGAAATATTTACAGATAAAATGATATGATGTATAGAGTTTACTTTTAACAATGTTGTTTTTGTTGCCTTTGTGTTGAAAAAGATTCTCAAAGGATGTGAACCTCACTTTTTCTTGGAATGTAAAAGTTATTGCTATTGGGTAGCCCCCTACCTCAGCTTTGTACACAAGTTATCAATCATGAAGGATGACCTGTCTGTAAAGTAAGGTAATTTTGAGTCTTGTTCCTGAGTTTTGTTTATAATGAGCTGTTAGAAATTTATGATGAAGATAACTGGGCATTTACTGTTATATTGACATATTCCATGGCTATACTCATATGCAGGTATTTTGACTTGGTAGTTTATGATGTGAACAAAAGTGTCTTGTGCTTTATGGGATATTTAATATTGTCTTATGGAAGGAAAGAAAGTCAGCTATCATTTTCAGGAGGCTTGTTGACGTAGACATGTGTTTTCTACCCATAAGCCTGAATATGTATTCTTCTGACATATTTATTGTTTCTATAAAGCATGGTATTCTTAAACATTTAAGAAATGTGACTTCTATAATATTTATCCTCTGCTAATATATTATTTATAGCATAGAGTTGTAAATTCTCAGAAAAATTCATATTAAGACAACTACAAACTCCCAAGAGTCAATATTTTAGATGCCAATCAGTGCTTTTGTTAATTCCTAGAGTTTTTAAAAATAAGTCTTTTGAAGTCAATTTTGTATTGTTCTGCAGCCCTGTATGATTTTTTTTGTTCATTTTTTGAAGTTTTATTGAAGTATTGTTGATTTGCAAGGTTGTGATAATTTTTGCTATACAACAGAGTGATTCACTTATACATGTATATGCATCCATTCTTTTTCAGATTCTTTCCCCATATAGATTATCACAGAACAGCGAGAAGTTCCCCATTCTATGCAGAGAATCTCCCTGTTAGCCAGTCATTCCATATACCACAGTGTGCATACGCCAAAACCAGACCCCAAGTCCACCCCCCAACCTGTCCCCTTTGGTAACCATGAGTTTGTTTTCAAAGTCTGTGAATCTGTTTCTATTCTGCAAATAATTTCATTTGCATCCCTTTTTTAGGTTCTTTTTTAAGTACTGTCATGTGACATTTGTCTTTGTCCATCTGACCTGTATGATTTTACTCTTGTTAAAATAAAACATTGGAAGTGTATTTAGTTTAAATGGCATGATATAAGTAACAAAATTGAGCACCAGTGGGTACTGATGATGCTTGTGAGGGAAGAGCTGAGCAGAGGTGGGTAGACTAGATTCATTGTTAAGTTTATTAACATTTTCTTAACTTTTTAGTGGTTTCATGAATGGTAACATGCAACTGATGCCTGTGTCTAAAACTATGGTAATTTACTTTTGGGGATGCTATAGATATCAAGAACTGTGAGCAGCCTCAGGTTTTACCTCTCTTGCAAGTTACCAAGTCAGCAGCCACAGTTTTACGTGTACTAGTAAAAGACCTGAGACTCCTAGGTCAGAGAAGAAAAGTTCACTTCTCATAGCAGCAGCCAGAGTGCCAGTTTCCTGGACCTCCTTACCTAGTGGATGGTGGGAATAGGTTCAGATGACACCTGTTTATGCTGTGGTTTGTAATACTGAGAAGAACCCAAAGTTTATGAATCTCCAGTTTTAATATGTAATGGAAAGGAAGTAAATGCCATGGGAGGTGGTATTTATCTTTATTATACTGGACAATAAGGAAGCCTGCACTTTGCTCTAGAGGTGACATTGTCTGTATCTTCCAAACTATATTGAAAAGATAGTATGCAGCAAAAATAGTCGCTGCCTCCCTTGCCAAGACAAACAGAATCATTGGAGACACATAGAGAATGACCTTGGACACTATTTACCCAGTTTCTCTGCTGTCCTGGCTTCTAATGAAATTTCACAGAATACCCTATTCTGTTGGTGACTCTAGTTTATCAGATCAGCAGACACTCAGACCAAAACCCTGTTGAATTTATCTCACACAAAATTTAACCATACTCCAAGGCAACAGGTTGAGGTCAAGCTGATATGGGCCACTCACTGGTAATAGTCCAAGGGTAGGTAAAAATATAATAAGGTTCATCAAGGCCATATTGGCCAGAGCCATGAGAGGGGCTTAAGTTTCGCCTCCTTAACAGGGACACTGTATCTGTATTAGCTTCTGCATAGTTGGTGCTGACTGTTACAGCTGCAGCTGCCCTGTGGACCTCAGGTTACAGCTTATTTGAAAATGAGTTGCATGAGCCAGCAACTTTGCTTCAGGCGGCAGGGTGAGAGATAAAGTTTGTCCCAGAGGAATAGTTGCCACTTTTTCATGAAAAGCTGAGATGCCACTGGGAATAGCCCAGCTAGTTCTTGAGTATGTAATTTCTATCCTTATGGGAGGTTCTTGGGCTCTTCCTACCTTGATACTCATTGAGTCTGAGTTGATTCTTCTCTGAGTGTAAATATCAGGTCAGAGAGTCACACTGCTTTGGAGGGTCAGACACTTAGTTTCAGCAAGAGCCTAGTGGCAAGCTCAGAGCTGCTTTTCAAAAGGGAGGCATCTTGTAACCATGGTAACCATGCACCTGGTAACCATGGCACAGAGGTGATGAGTCCAGAACCCTGAGGCAGGTGTCTGGTTGGAGGCTTACTCCCCTTTGCTTGGTGCTCTAAACAGTCACAGAGTCATCAGTCACAGAGTCATCCGTCACAGAGTCTTGTAGCTCAGAGGTTATATTAGGGTTGAAGGCATGCTGCAGCTTGTTAGCTGATTTCCAGCAGAGTCTTTTTTGGAGGCTCAGAATGATATTGGTTTGTAGATTAGCCAGTATTAATTAAGTACCAAGTAGAAGGCTTGAGTGTGGCACCTACTATTTCCAGAATCCAGAGTTCAAGAAGATATTTGGACCCCCATTTGTTGGTGTGGGACTGAAAGATTTCCTTGACTGCTAGAGGGACTGAGTGTGAACCTGCCTACAGAGTCCTGAGAAATTCAGCTGGAGAAGGTGCCTGTGTATTGTGAGGTCATAGGCCCCTTTGCAGGCAGGGGTGTGAAAACACCATGGTCAGGACTGGGAGAGCGAGGCTTCTGGCAGTCACCCAGGATCTCTTCTACAGTGACGTCAGAGGAAGCTAAATCCGGACCCGCCCCTTGGTGGCAAAGAGTCTGAGGAATTGCAGTTCCCCAGCGATATGCCTGGATGTCTTGCACATGAGTGCAGTTTGGTCTCGGGGCTCAGGGGCCTGTGGGATAGAAAAGAAGGTGTTGGCATTGGTCTGTGGAGGGTCCAGTTACAGTCACAGTGGCTGGAAGTGTCAGGAGCAAAAAACTGGATTCAGGCAGCGGTGATCCACTCTCGGCCTCCAGTTCTTGTTTGCCTTTGACACTGGCTGAACGTCGATGTTGGTTATCAGATTGTACTTCTCTTACCGCCCCTGCTGCCTGTGCGTCCTTGACGAAGGATATGATTTTCCTTCTCCTGGGACTCCATTTTGCTTCTCCTGGCCCAGGAGAGGGAATATAGATAGAGGGCAATTTACATGTTTGACTAGCACTTTTTTTTTTTAATTTTATTGACGCTTTATTGACACTTTAATTTTATCTACATGTTTGACGAGCACTTTTTTTTTTTAAGTTGATAGACAGTGTTGTATTAGCTTCAGGTTTACAGCAGAGTTACATGTCATACATATGTTATGTACATATATGTCATAGATGTGTAACTGGCTTATGTGTAAGTATATACGTATGTATAACGGATTAGCACTTCTTTACCTGCTGCTCTTTCTTATCCGGATGAACCATTGTCCATGTCACTTGTGGGACAAGGCAGCACAAGCATTTCACACATACGTCCTACTTTACTTTCAGGTGTAGACGCCACAACAACAGTATATGGAAGAGCCCCTTACGAAGTCACCTAGTTTTAGCCTCGGAGGGAGACAGCTCTCCAGTATCTTGACTGTGCAACCAGCCTTGAAAAGATGGTCCAAAACAAAGGCAGTCAGTGCTTTGCTCACAGGATGGACAGAAATGCAAGCCCCCCTGAGAACTGTCCCCAGCAGTAAGGATATGGATCCCTGTAGCCTCCTGTCCTGCTTGTGGTTTGGAGTTGCTGTCTCTCTATTCTGTTTTATTGTCAATATGATTGTGTCTATTTTATGTCTTCTCAAATTTGCCGAAGTTTTAATGCAATGATATTATTCTCCTTTAACTTTTAAAAAAATATGCCAGCATTGCTAAAGTGATCCTGAAAAAGGCACAGGCCGGTTTCCTGAGCTCCTCTGATTGATTCGCAGTCAGATTTTCCTCCCCTTTGGCTTTCATGAGTCGCCTGGCTTCTGGTTTCTTTTTCTTTTTCTTTTTTTAATTTTTTTATTTTCCCACTGTACAGCAAGGGGGTCAGGTTATCCTTACATGTGTACATTACAATTACATTTTCTCCCCCACCCTTTCTTCTGTTGCAACATGAGTATCTAGACAAAGTTCTCAATGCTATTCAGCAGGATCTCCTTGTCAATCTATTCTAAGTTGTGTCTGATGAGCCCAAGCTCCCGATCCCTCCCACTCCCTCCCCCTCCCATCAGGCAGCCACAAGTCTCTTCTCCAAGTCCATGATTTTCTTTTCGGAGGAGATGTTCATTTGTGCTGGATATTAGATTTTTTTTCACTCAGTATGCCTTCTTGGTCTTCGTGAACTCCTTTTAAAGTCTCAGACTGTAATTCTACGGTGTTCAGTAGAGGTTTTTTATGTTTGTTCATTTGAAAATAGGATCAAGCATTTATTATATGGCAGTTACCTTCTTGGCCCTGAGGCTGCAGCAACAAATAAAACAAGTAAGACTCCCTTCTTCCCTGTCCCTCCTGGATCTTCATACTCTGCTAGACATGTGCTGAGCATCTTACTATATTATTAATATATTAATAATATTATTTAATCCTTATAACAGCTTTATGCCACGTACTGCTAATACTTAGTATTTTGTCCCAAACCAGTGATTTTTGCTGTACCCAGGTGTGGCTTCAGGCTGAAAATAAAGTATTCTACCATCTCTTTCATCCACAGCAGCTCTATGTGCATCCCTCCCCACCCCCAACTTGAGCCCTGGCATCCCATGGTGGGTGGGTAGGCTCTTCACCTTTGGCTCTGATGGCTGCATACCTCATCCGCTTCGAAGACACTCACACACATGCACAGTTGTCAGAATCTGGCTCAGCTGAGTCGTTCATGAAGAGGAGGAGAGTAATAAGTATATGTTTTCTTAAAGAGTAAGTTACCTCACTTCCTAAATTTGTTAGCATGTTTTATACATAAGAGCACTTTTTTTTTTTTAAAGGGAACATCATGTACAGTGTTCCTTAGAAATAATAACCTCTAGAGGCCACAACCAAGTAGAAACTGTGAATGGAAGTTGCAGCTGGGTGGTTTCTCTTCATGTAAAAAAGATTTTATTCCCCCTCTATTCGTTAAAAAAAAAACTAACGTTTTTAGTGAGATTTTCCTTTATATTTTATTCAAGCTGCAGTGTGACCATTAGAAATCTTAGAGAAGCAATTGTGCATTGTGCTGGTGATTCTGGGCCAAAATAATTGCAAGAGATGACAAATCCACTTGAATGCCAAATGTTGCCAGTAAACTCAGTGGTGGTGGGTGTGCGCCCTTGAGATAAACATAATGTCGTTTATAAACGTTTCAGTGCATGGCATTTTTTGGTTATATGAATAGTCTCAGTGAAAAGATAGTAAAAACATACATTTTAATATTCAAATGATGTTCTAAGAGATGAGTAAGATTATTCACCCCAGAGAGAGGAATTGGTTGGTAGGGGACTGGAAAGAGTGACTTCAGTTTCACTCTATATGCTATTGTATCTGTTAACCTTAATTCCAACCTTAATTCCTACTCAGTGATGGAAACTGGGCAAAGTCCTTAAAATTTTGACGAATTGGAAACAATTGTAAATAACTTCCAGGAGCCTTTGCAGCTCTTAAGATCTATAGTTGATTATTCATACCCGTAGGAAAGGAAGACACACTCACGCACATGCACACGCACACTATTATTACAGAAGGTTGAACTTTTCATAAAATTCAGTATAATCATGCTAAGGAATTGACTACATTTTCAAACCTTATATTGTTCTTGGAAAATCTCGAGTGTTTCTATTACAGGATAAATATTGTCTTTTTAAAAAATTATTATTCCAGATTTTGGTAAGCTTGGCCCCACCAAAAATGTCGCAAACAGAAAATGTTTATTTACAGAAGGAAATGATTTTTTTAATACCAATTAATGAAAGAAACTGGCCCTGGACCCTTTAGTTTATAGATATCTTGTGGATTCACAGGGTTGTAAATTGTCTTCAAAGAACAAAATTAAATTCTCTTGGTTCTAATATCTTTACCAAAAATAATAATGAGCACTATAGGTGTTCAGTATCAAATGCCATCTGCTTAATGAATTTTGGACAAAGAGGTGAATGGAATATAAAAGCAAATCAAGAGTGTCACAGTAGGCTGACTGTGAACAAATTCTGAACATAATAACTTAGATAGCTGAATATTTATTTGCTTTCAAAAAAGTTATTAGAAATCTGATACCAGATTCTCAGAAAAACCTACGTCTTTATTTCTGCCTAAGGAGTTACATTTATTTTTTTAAATATATCCCTAAGAGGAAAAAAATTGAGTTGTATTTTCTCAATTTCATTATATTTATCATTAATATATTTCCTTATACCTCTTTTCTCTTGTATTTCCTAATTCTATGCCTTTTGTTTTAGTTTTCCTTAATATACATTTTATATCTATAATGACTTTTTTCAAAGACCCTTTTGTTTATTTTTTGAATTTGTTTAGTTTTAATTTATCTCCTCTCTTCCTTTATTTATTACTTTTTTCCTTTCTCCCTTCCTTCTTTTGTTATCCTCATAGTATCCTCAAATCTCTGAGGGTGTCTGTCAAAGTTGTTCTCATTTTCATTCCTGCATATCATCTTAAGGTGGTTGTTTTATAATTCATTGATACTTTTTCTTAAGTATTCTTACTTATCCTTAAGTATCTTTGTACTTTTTTTGTTTCTGTCTATGCCTGTGGCATGTGAAAGTTCTTGGGCCTGGGATCAAAGCTATGCCATAGCCGTGACCCGAGCCACTGCAGTGACAATGCTGAATTCTTAATCTGTTGCATCACAAAGGAACTCCTTTTTGAACGTTTTAAAAGATAAATTTAGTAATGAAAGCCTTCCTGGGTTGGTTTAGGCGTGTGTAAGTTTTTTTAGGGTTGTATGGGATTTTTTTTTTTTTTTAATCCATACAGATTCTTCCTCAAAGGAAATCTTCTCAAATGCAGGTCTCATAACTAGAAGTGAATGCACTGGAGAGGACACTGAATTTTTATTGCTAACAGTGGAGTATTTGAGAAGGTCCCTGATAGGAGCCCTGAATGTGGTTCAAGGGCATGGGATTTTTCCCCATTTCTTTAATTCTTTCAAATAAATAGTTTCAAAATCGAGTGTATCAATTTTATAATTTTATTCAAATATAGGCTTTTAACTCAAGACAGCTGGTGGTATTTATACATTGAGAAATGGATTGGTGTTATTATCTCTTTAGGTTAATGCTAGTTTTGGTGAAAAAGTTTAGGATAAACCTGGCCCTGAAGCCACACATGCCAGTCTTGGGCTTGTTCTTATATTTTATTTATTTCTCTCACACAACCTTATGTTAATAATCTGTCTCCTGCTGGACTCAAGGATGTCTGAGGGCAGGTGCAATGTTTTTATCTCCAGTGCCTTTATGCCAAGCTCATAAAAATGCCAAGCACAATAAAAATATGTGAAATAAACAGATGGATGAGAACATTGAGGCACAGAAACTATTTATTTCTCTCACACAACTTTATATTAATCATCTGTCTCCTTCTAGACACTAGGATGTCTGAGGGCAGGTACAATGTTTTTATCTCTAGTGCCTTTATGCCAAGCTCATAAAGATGCCAAGCACAATAAAAATGTGTGGAACAGATGGATGAGAACATTGAGGCCCAGAAACTGACTTTTAAAAAGCTTACAGTTACAAAAAGAGTCTATTATTTGTTGAGTGCTGCAGGTAAAGATGTCTTCCGACTTTGTGGAGCCCAGGTTCATTAATTATGGCAGAAATGGAACTCAAGTCCAATATCGTATCTGTGTCTGTTTCACCTTGCTCTACAAAGGAGAATTAATGAGAAAGCTTAGGAGAGTTGTAATAGATGACAGTTAACATTTTGGGATTAGACTCAGTTCCTTTGCCTCTCTGAGAGTTTCACGTTAGGTAGTCAAAGATTAGGTCTGTGACTTCTTTGTTGCTTCATGGTTCCGAGTATACATGTTTTTTTCAGTTCCCACATTTCCCTCCTTCTCTCCCTGGTCTTCCCCATGATACTAGGAAACAATATATTTAACCTAGGGATGAGCCTACATAGTTTTTCTTTCTGTCCCATAATCAATGTTCTATTTTCTATTTTGCTACTAAGCCTAATCATTGCATGTCTTAACTCTCTTTGCCATAGATATTCCCTCAAATTTATTTAAACTCATTTGATCTTTGTTACATGTACCTTGATTTATCAAGTTCTTTTGTAGCTATTCCTCAATTTTTAAGTCACAATTACCTTGCTAAAATTTCTAACCACAAACTTTTGTGTTTTCTCATGCTTGGTTCTTTGTCCACTACTTTTTTTACTTTTCTGCTATAAAAAATCGTGCAAAAAAAAAAAAAAAAAAAAGAAAGCCCTTGCATGTACAACCAGGCCACTGTAATAGGTGTTTTATTTTCATTTTCTCCCTCTTATCAAATAGGTGTTAAGGAAAAAAAAATTTTCAAACTGTTAAAGAAAAAGAATTATTCAGTAACACTTGTTAAAGTGCAATAAGGAAGACTATTCAAGGAAGGGGTTATGGTAATAGGTGTAGGACTACCTCAGTGGTCTCCATTGGGAGGGAGATTGAGATTGAACTCAATGGGCACTTGGGAATTGATGGCCAAGGAGCAAGGGAGTGTTCATTGGATGGAGAATGACTAAGAGAAAGTGAAGCATTGGAGGTGGGGGGTGTGGGGAGGAGGGGTGATTCTGGCCAAATCAACCTGACAAGATTCTTACTGAAGGCAGGCAAGGGTGACCAGATGTCCCCAGGGGAGTGGTGGAGGAAGAGAAGCCCCAGCAGATATTGAGGGGAGGGACCTTCTGGTTAAACTGACTTAGCAGGGTTCATGCTAAGGTTGGACAATGCAGAGATGGCTAACAAAACCCAAAAGTTAGTCATAGTTGAAAAAGAGTTCAGGGCAGGCTGAGTAGAGTTTGGTTAGTGAGAGAATCTTTGTCACAGGTGGTGCATCCTTTGCATCTGGAGAACATTTTTCTTTCTTGTTTGGATACCTTCAAGTTCTTAGAGGTCTGTTTTTGTTTCAAAGCATATTATATATAAAATGTATAAATATGTAAACTCTGTACAGTAGTTCTTTGAAGAAAATCAAGTTTAATCTTGAGTTTTATATTAGCTGGTGTGTTCTGTTCATTGCTGATTTTAGATACAATTTTCAATGGGCTTAATTGGCCATACAGTGATATAGAATAGTACATAAATTAATTATAATATGAAAATTCACAGTAATGGTAGTAACTAGAATTACCTATGGTGAGTGTCTGTTCAATAGTCTATGCAAGTAAAATTTTTTTTTTTTCCCCTTGGAAACCTTTCAGCATTTGTTTGGCCCCTATGCACTATGTTCTATCTAGATGTGAGGTAATTGGTATCTCTCATGCATTCTTTGCATTTTCTTTGTTTTTTTAAAAATGCAGTCTCTCATGAAATGTTAACAGACTCAGCAGTTTAGAAATGACCCATTTTTCCAGTTTATCCGGTCCTTTATTTTTTTAAAAAAGGTTTAAAGTACATTTTTTGTGGAAGATGTTATTTTAGATACTACTTTGGATTACTTAAAGTCACTTACCTTCACAGAATTTCAAAGCAAACCAGTAATTATTCAGTGTCTTTTTGGTTTATGTTTGTTGAGCTGCTACTTTGTGCTCCGTTTTGTGTTAGGCTCTTGAAAGAAGTGTAAGATTCCTCTGTTCATGAGAAGCTTTTACTCTTGCACGCCCCCTCTAGCTATTTCTCCCCTTTTCCATGGGTTCTTAGAGACTTTTCTGTCACATTACAACCTTCAGAAAATTGGGGTGATACGTTGCAATCTCTGTCAACCAGATGTCCATGTGTGACCTACTTGTATCATTCTTTTGATCATTCTGGTAACCTCTGGCTTAGATTTGATGAAATACATAGTACTTAACACATGAAAATAGTATACTCATTATATATAATTTGGGAAACAATTTTCAAAGGTTGATAGAAGGAAAAATACTAGTATGAAGAAGAAACTTTCCTTACATTAGTAATCAGGAGAGTTTAAGACACTGAAACAATAGGACTTTTAAATGCTAAAAATCCCCCTCCCTAAAATTGCCTTTTATCTTTGAGGTTCTTTTAATTTTCCCATCTGTTTTCTGCTTCTTTGAAGGTTATAGGCAGCCTCTTGATTCTGCTGGAAACTCAGTGGCTGTTGATGGATTACTATGTCTTCCACTTAGCCTTTTTTGAGTTTTTTCTAAATCAAACTCCAGGTCTCAGGCTTCTTGAGATTTGTATGAGGTATAGCACAAAGTAGGAAATGGACTAAGAATGGAAGAGCAACCCAGAGGATTGAGTGTAAAAGCCCAGCCTTGTTCTGCCACTTGCTCAGTTACTTTGCTGCTCAAGCATTGGTTTTCTCTTAAGCATGATGGAAAAACTAATAGGGTTTTCCTCCATAATTTGTAACTGGGAGGATGAATTTCCACTCCTTCCAAGTTCTTCTGGCTAATCAAAGAATTAAATTGACGTGAGACAGATAACAAAAAATTAATAGAAAATTCAATAGAAAGGAAAATCAGAAGTTTAATAATGTGTATACACAGGAGCGATCAAACAAAACTCACCCAACAGGCTGAAGCTGTCCTCGTAAATAGCATCCTTGTAGTTCCCGTTGTGGCTCAGTGGATTATGAACCCAGCTAATGTCCATGAGAATGCTGGTTTGATCCCTGGCCTCACTCAGTGGATTAAGGGTCCAGCATTGCCACAAGCTGCGGTGTAGACAGCAGATGTGGCTCAGATCCTGTGTTGCTATGGCTGTGGTGTAACCCAGCAGCTGCAGCTCTGATTCAACCTCTAGCCTGAGAACTTCCAAATGCCTTAGGTGTGGCCTTAAAAAAAAAAAAAAAAAATAAATAAATAAATAAATTAAATAACATTCTCAACAAAAGACAAAAGAGGATGCCAAGGGTGGAGAGTAGGTTCTGGGAGGTTATCAAGAAAAGCACAGTAAACACAGGTAGACTTGGGCCATCACCCTCTCTGTCTCCATCAATGAAGTTTTTCCTCTTGCTGGTAACCCCAGAGAGGTAAATGGAGATTTTCTTTATAAATGCAAATGTTTCTTCAGAAGAGTTAATTCCTATTTGATTTTCACAGTTTTTCCTGTATCTGTTGTTTCTTAGAAAATGATCAGCTTAAAATAATTAATATACCAAGGAAACATATCTTTGGGGTGGCAAATTCTGTTCCCCTACCTAGGGATTAAATGAAATAGTGTATATTTGATGCTTTGATCTCTTTTCTTTTTCTGTCTGTCTGTCTGTCTTTCTCACTCTCTCTCACTTGCAGGCCTACACCACAGCCACAGCAACACTGGAACCAAGCTGCATCTGCGACCTATGCTGCAGCTTGCAACAATACTGGACCCTTAACCACTGAGCAAGGCTAGGGACTGGATTTGCATCCTCATAGGGACAACACTGGGTCCTTAACCCACTGAGCTACAGCACAGACTCTGATGCTTTGATTTCTAGCTTGTGTGAATGTAAAATATTGCCTGCCATATTAGTAAACAAAGCATGTTGCAGCCATCAAGCCATAACATTATAGCTGCCCCCATGGTGAGCCCTGAGGGAGCTTATATTGAAAACGGGATACCTGCCATCTAGCCCTCAGATGCTGCAGTCACCTGCCCTTGTGCACTCTGAGGAGATTCAGGATAGGAAAGCACAGGATAGTGGTCTCAGATAACTGAGTTGCATATCAGAGGGATGGTTTCAGTGAGCCCAGACTCTTGCATATTCTCATACATAGAAAAGTGCTAAATTCCTTAACTTGAGCTATCTGGTTTTCTTCAACACTAGTCTTTTGATGTTCTGACTACCTGGTCTTTATTGCAAAAACTCCCATATATCCTGGCTCCTCCCTTGCTTCTTCAGAGCATTCTTCAGAGTGATCTGAGATGCTGTGTCCTGGGCTTCAGTCCTCAGTCTTGTCTGCTGAATAAAACATAAGTTTCAGCTTTTAGGTTGTACCTTTTTCTAGTATTCAGCGAACACTTACGTAGCATCTCCCTTTGCCAAGCCCCAGCAGCAAAGAAAACAAAGGTACATATTCTCTCTGTGCCTTTGATAGTGGGGGGAGAGTCTAAGTACTTGGTATGTCATAAGCCTTCAGTAAATGTTACCTTGTTGTGTAAAAAATTATTGTATAACACAGCTTACCTAACAGAACTTGCTGTATAGTAAAATCTTGGCACCTTATTACTCTCTTTGGGCTGACAATACTTGAAGGGAGGAGAGTCTAATTATCTCCTCATATACTCCTACCTATGGCTCTTGCTTCCTTAGGGCTCAAAGGAGGGAACTGCCAAGTGTTTCAGATAAGAGCTTGCTGTGTAGGCACTTACCATTCAGATGCTAATAGGATAAATTTTTTGGCTTTTATACTTGGGAGCAGATTTTATCTGTCCTCTTTAGATTTCATTCATAATCTTATTCAGGTGTTCTTTTTAGATTGTTGGAGATGCCTGTAATTTTAGAAGCCCTACTTGCTGAATCATAATGGTGAGGAACGTGAGTTGATTACCAGAAAAAATGTTAAGAACTATTTCATTTTAACTTTAGTGTGTCACATCTAAAGAAGACTTTCACAACCTACAACTATCTGGAACACCTTGACATTGCTCTAAGCAGTAAGGCCAATAAATAGCCATATCAGAATGGAGATTAAAAACAAACCACAGTTATTTGAGTCTTTAGAATTTCTTGCTGAAATTAGTGGAAGGGCAGATGGTAATCATTATTATTTAGAATGGCCTACAGTGTATCTTATTTACTTTGTGGCTGCCACTTCTGTCTAGCTTTTTCTCCTTTTTAACCTTTGTTAAAAAGATAGACTGAGGAGTTCCCATTGTGGCTCAGCAGATTATTAACCCGACTAGCGTCCATGAGGTTGCAGGTTCTATCCCTGGCCTTGCTCAGTGGTTTAAGGTCCATTATTGCTGTGAGCAGTGGTGTAGGTCCCAGATGCAGTTCAGATCTCGCATTGCTGTGGCTGTGGTCTAGGCTGGTAGCTGCAGCTCTGATTTGACCCTTAGCCTGGAAGCTTCTATATGCCACAAATGTGGCTCTAAAAAAAGGGAAAAAAAAAAGGGTAAACTTAGGCACATTACATTTTTTATTCTCTTTTGGCCACCCCGAGGCATGTGGAGTTCCTGGGCCAGGGATCGGATCCATCTGAGCTGCAGTCACAATCTAAGCCTCCTCTGCAGCAATGCCAGATCCTTAACCCATTGTGCCTGGCCAGGGACCAAACCTACGTCCCAGTCCTCCCAAGAAGCTGCTGATACTGTTGTGCCATAACCGGCATTCCCAATATTAAATTTTTTGAAAGTTTATGTGAGCAAAGTTCTCTTCGAGTAAGGCAACTCCTGATTAGTAGTTAGGAGTGGTCAACTGCCAGGAGCTAGGGGAAAGGCTTTATTGAACAGGAAAGATGCAGAAGCAACACAAGGAAATTTTTTGATCGATATTGTTTAAGCACTTGCCTTATGTGGGAAAGCCTAGTTGGTTGTTTGGGATGGGTTGTTCCTAAATTTTTTTTTCTGGGATGAGTGTATGTTTATAGTTGACTCTGGCTTAGGTTTGCCTCTGCTTGCATAGGCTATGAAGTTATTAGGCCACCCTGTTCTCATGACCTCCTTGTTTAACGCCTCTTTCCCCCTTTTACAGTGTTGGCCACTCTTTTGTGTCTTTGGCATTTGGTATTTTCTCTGCCTGGAATGTCCAACCTCTCCCGCTCAGGGCATCATACTCTCAGTCAGGACTGTTAGAATGTGTCTTCTGTGACATCCCTGGCCCCCTGGTGGTTTGTTTCCCCTTCTGTGGGAACTCATTGTACTTATTCACGCATTGAGTTTAGGGGTTTGTTCAGTCTATTGTCCTTTGCACTGTTTTGGAAATTATTTTTCTCATTGGCCACAAAATGTTAATAACTGTCTTAATATCACAGGCTTTTTCATGGCATCACAGGGAAATAATGGTTTTTAAATATAAACAGTAGTTTCTATTAGAAACGTGGAGAACAGCATGGTCATCTTAACATCCCCAGTGTCTTTTATCCTGGCATCATAATTCCATAATCTTTAATTGATTTATTTATAAGCTTTATACAACAGACGATATGCATGATGTTGGTGTGCAATAACAGAAAGAGTAGCTTAAATACTGATTGTAATTGCTGCCATTCATTGTAAGATCCACTATTTTCTAATATGCCATTAAAAATGGAAAAAAAAAAAAAGACTGACACAGTGCTAAGATACCACTGATTCTAAGATACATCCTGAATGCATTCTAATGTGCACTTTAGAGGTGCTAAAGTGTGCACAGATGTTCATTTTTAAGTCAGTGAAATGTGGTAATGTACCTTCTAAAAAGATTGAAGGCATTCCCCTGTAGCTCAGCAGGATTCGTGGTGTCTCTGGAGCCCTGGGAGGATCCCTGGCCCAGCACAGTGGGTTGCTGTACGTGCAGCAAGGGTTGCAACTCCAGTTGGGATCTGATTCCTGGCCCGGGGAATTCCATATGCCACAGGGCAGCCAAAAAAAAGAAAAAAAAGAGGAAGAAAGAAAAAAGACCTAAGACTCTGTCAAAGAAGAAAATGAAAAATTGGTTTGCTTTCCCTCCTTTGCCTTTGGTAGGTGTGTGCGTTAACGATTTGGTAGGGAAATCCTCAAATGCCAGGTGGCTGGAAGGTGGAGGAGTGATGGGATAGAGGATCTGGGTACCCATCAGATTACCCGATCTACTTTCATAGTACTAGACACAACTTACAAATAAACCAAGCTGTAAGTAGAGAATTGATTAGTCATGCATATTCATAAAAAATTTTAATAAATTCTCATCATGTTTGAAGAACTTTTGTGTTGCCAGATCAGATCTGGCTGCTTGAAAAAAATCAATACTCGGAAAAGTTGGTTGAAAGGAAAGTTGCCTTTAATCAGAATGCCAGCAATCTTCGGAGAAGGTGGACTCGTGTCTCCCAAAACCACCTCTGAAGATTCTGCTTGGGGCCATGAAAGTTTTACAGGGAAAAAGGGAAGTGATCTCAGTTAATTGTTGAGATGGGGGGTCAGAGTCTCACCATGTCCCACTGCGTGCAGGCTTGTCGCTTGTCAACTCGTCATGTTCCTCTGGATGTTGTCTGTACGCACAGTTTGGTCACGCAGTTTGTTTGCAAGGTTATTGAAGGGGAGGCTGGGGAAAAGACCTGGTTATCTGTTACTTATTCTTCATTTCAACTTCTGTGATCTACGGAAAGAACCAAGTTAGACATGGTATTGTGTGATTAAAAGATTTCAAAGGTGTGCAAGGGATGGAGATGAGTAGAGTATGGGGGTGCCTGGTTTAAGGCTGGTGACTAGTCAATTGGGTGCCTTCTGAAGAGAGCTGCCTACAGTTTTATGAGAAATAGTACACGTTGCCCAGTAAAAGGATTTGGAGCAAAAAACAACATTGGATGCATGTTGAAAAATGAGTTGTTTTTCTTCAGAATCTCATGTGGCGGCTCAGTACAAAAGTTAGTTGTAAGAGCATGAAGATTAGCTACTTGATTAGCTCTTTGACCTGATACCAGCTAATGTGTCAGTATCCCTCACAGGCTAGGTGAAGATAAGGAGACCCTCAGGACGTGCTTGGTTATTCTCAATGTTTCTGCCAGCTTTCTAGTGCTGCGCTTTGACAGCTTATTGATCATTTGATATGAACATTGAGGTTGTAGAGGACAACGAGAGCCTAGCACCAGTCTCGTACTTTTAGCTAATGGGTAGTGGAGCAGGCATTGGACTCAAAGATGAGAGGTCTAAGTCTAGTCTCGCGTCAGCCTCTGGCATCATGAACTGTGTAAAACTTAACTACCTTCTGGGCTTGAATTCTTTGGATCTTGACTTTTTTTTTTGATGATGGTGAGGTTGGAAATAATGATATTCGTCCCGTTTCTTCATGAACTCAGTCTGTTACTTTTATAATGCCATAGAAATAGAATTTAGTTTGTAGCATGTTTAGAACTGGACCATATGTTCCATTAAGCAAGGGGCACCAATATTGAGGTTGCCCTGGTTTATTCCTTAACATTATAAAAAAGTTTTAAGATGTGTTTCTGTTGCTACAGGATATGGTGACATTAGAAATAATTTTGTAAGACACAGAAAGTCCTAAAGATTAACTGGGGAGTAGTAGTCTCACCAAAGGGGAAAAGTGGGGAGGGATATATTAGGAGGTTGAGATTAACACACTATTATATATAAAATAGACAACCAACAAGAACCTGCTATATAGCACAGGGAACTATACTCAATATTTGTAATAACATATAAGGGAAAAGAATCTGAAAAAAAGGTATAACTAAATTACTTGCTGTATACCCGAAGCTAACCCAACATTGTAAATCAACTACCCTCAATAAACATTTTTTAAAAATTAAAAAAAGACTAATTTGGAAGAAATTTAGAACACTATAAAATTATAACAGATTTGTGTACAAGTGTCTATGATTAGTTTTAGAGTAACTATTTTAGTGAGACAGGAAATAACACAATGAATGATTTTTAAAGTTTATGTCAGAAACAGCTATTTAATGATTTCTTTGTGCCAAGGCCTAAGCTAAATTTTGAAGATTTAAGGGATGAGTAAATTATTGCTTCTATATGCCTAACGTGTATCAGTTGTTGAGTGAGAAGCATAGGACTGCCATTAGCAGAGGGAATTAAATATTATGGTTTTTAGGTGATAATGATTAATGGGGGAAAGAGAGAGAGGTTGGAAAAAAGGAGGTAAAATATTTTCTCTAAGATGTGAAGGATAATAAGGTCTTTGCCAGGGGCTGAGAGCTGGGTTTGTTGAGTATTTATTGACTTTGTGTCAGGTACCATACTGAGCTATATGTGATCCCTCATTGACTTGTCCCTTATTACACTTGGACTCAGATATTAAATCAGTTACTCAAATAAAGTCACACAGCCAATAAGTGACAAAACTGGGCTGTGAACTAGGTCTGTGTAATCCCAAAGCCCTTGTTCTTAATCATTGTACTGTTCTTGAGGCCATTCAAGGCAAAGGGAAAGCCACGTACAAAGATACAAAAACTGTCAAAGTATCTGCTGTCTTGACAAAACGAGAAATTGGTCTAGCCTGGCCTCCTAGACTAGAGCCTCAATGTGGCTGAAACGGTGACCTAGTCTCTGACACAGCTGCCTGGATGTGCTGTCTAGCTGCTAATTTATTTGAATAATGGTTTTGAGTACCTACTGTGTGCTAGATATTTTGCGTGGTGCTGGAGTTTCAGAAATGCGCAAGGCTTTACCTTCAAAACCCAAGTCTAGTAGTGCTACTGTTATTTTCAGCTATGATTTCTTGCTTTGTGCATAGAAAATTGGTCTTGTAGTCTTTAAATTTCTTCACTTTTGTGTTATAAAATAGTTCTATAACTATATTCAAGTACTTTATATCTGTAGACACAGTATAAACATATATACACACATGCTGTATCTGTGCAAGTTCATAACTCTATTCTGGAATTAATTTCAGTGTGTGGTATGAGGCAGGGCATTAATAGCATCTTTATCTTCAATTTTCTTCTTAGGAGGCCCTTTCATTTTCCCTATTGAATTACTACTGCTTTGATATTCTAGGTTGTTCATAATTTCAAGGCTCTAGCTGTTGATTCAAAAACTGCATTGTGCATGCTGATAAAATTATAAAGTTCTATAAACAAATATTAAATGAATTTGTGAATAAATGAACAAAAAGATTGCATTCTTTTAACTAATATGTAGCTAATGCTACTTCCTCCTTCTCTCCAACCTTCCTTCCTTATGACAGCTTCTCCTTGTCATTTTGAGGTCTAGGCCAGCATATTGTCAGTTTTCTAATCTAATTTAATTTGCTGTCTTGGCTAACAAATTTCCCCTTTTACCTCCTTTTTTTTTTATTAAAAGTAATACAGATGTGATTTCAGCATTTATGTAACATAACGGCAAAGGCAGAAAAAGTTAATGATTTCCTTCTCCGCTTTTCCTTCTCCTTCTCCTAAGGTAATTGATTTTAACATGTTACACCTTTTTCTTGTTCATTTCTGCTAACTACTGATGAAGCGAAATGTTCTATGTGAGAGAACGATGAAAATACTAATAGAATTGGGAATTGGGACATGGAAAAATTCTTAAGTTTAACATTGATTTATAAAAATCTTACCCTAAGCTTTGAAGAACAGGTATTTTCTGAGTTTCCTACAGCATATTTCAGTGGAGGAAAAAACCCTACATTTGGCTCTTTGAAGTAGTGTGAATTGCATCTCTTTGCTGTCCTGAGAATCTGTTGTAAGTCACCTTTCTAGCTTTTTAAAAGACCTAAAAATTTTTTTATTATAGTTGATTTACAATATTCTGTCAATTTCTGCTGTACAGCAAAGTGATGCAGTTATACATATATAATATAAACATTTTTTTTCACATTATCTTCTATCATGTTCCATCACAAGTGACCAGCTATAGTTCCTGTGCTGTACAGCAGGATCTCATTTCTTATCCACTCCAAATGCTGTAGTTTGCTTCTACTAACCCCAAACTCCCAGTCCATACCACTCCCTCCTCCCTGGCAACCACCAGTCTGTTCTCCATATCCATGAGTTTGTTTCTTTTCTGTAGATAGGTTCACTTGTGCTATATATTAGGTTCCAGATAGAAGTGTATCATATGGTATTTGTCTTTCTCTTTCTGACTTATTTCACTTAGCATGAGAATCTCTAGTTCCATCCATGTTGCTGTAGATGGCATTTTTTTTTATGACTGACTAGTATTCCATTGTGTGTATGTACATCTTCTTAATCCATTCATCTGTTGATGGACATTTAGGTTGTTTCCATGTCTTGGCTATTGTGAATAGTGCTGCAATGAACACAGTGCATGTATCTTTTTGAATGAAAAGTTTTGTCTGGACATATGCCCAGGAGTTGGATTGCTGGATCACACAGTAGTTCTATATTTAGTTTTCTGTGGTACCTCCATACTGTTTTCCATAGTGGGTTGTACCAATTTACATTCCCACAAATGATGTAGGAGGGTTCCCTTTTCTCCACACCCTCTCCAGCATTTGTTATTTGTAGACTTATTAGATGGCCATTCTGATTAGTGTGAGGTGGTACCTCATTGTGGTTTTTGATTTGCACTTCTCTGATAATTAGTGATGTTGACCATCTGTATGTCTTTTTTGAGAAATGTCTATTCAGGTCTTCTGCCCATTTTTCAATTGGAGTTTTTTGTTTTTTTGCTGTTGAGTTGTATGAGTTGTTTGTGTATTTTGAAGATGAGGCTCTTGTCAATTGCATCATTTGAAACTATTTTCTCCCATTCCACAGGTCTTTTTTTTTTTTTTAATGGTTTCCTTTGCTGTGCAAAATCTTTTAAGTTTGATTAGGTCCCATTGGCTTACTTTTGTTTTTATTTCTATTGCTTTGGGAAATGGAAAACATTTATATAGTTGATGTCTAATGTCAGAGAATGTTTTACCTATATTTTCTTCTGGGAGTTTGATGGTATCTTAAGTCTTTAAGCCATTTTGAGTTTTATTTTTGTGTGTGGTGTGAGGGTGTGTTTTAGTTTTACTGTTTTATATGCAGCTGTATAGTTTTCCCAGCACCATTTGCTGAGGAGACTGTCTTTTTCCCATTTTATATTTCTGCCTCCTTTATCAAAGATTAATTGACCATAGGTATCTGGGTTTATTTCTGGGTTCTCTGTTATGTTCCATTGGTCTGCATGTCTGTTTTTGTATCAATACCACACTGTCTTGATTACTGTAGCTTTATAATACTGTCAGAAGTCTGGGAGAGTTACGCCTCCTGCTTGGTTTTTGTTCCTCTGGATTGCTTTGGCAATTCTTGGTCTTTTATGGTTCCATATAAATTTTTGGATTGTTTGTTCCAGTTAAGATCAGAGAGGAAATCAATAAAGTAGAGATTCAAAAACAATAGGAAAAAATCAATAAAACCCAGAGTTAGTTCTTTGAAAGGGTAAACAAAATTGACAAAAACCTCTAGCCAGACTCACCAAGAAGAGGAGGGAGAAATCTCAAATAAAAATAAGAAATGAAAAAGGATAAATCTCAATGGATACTGCAGAAATAACAAAAAACCATAAGAGAATACTATGAATAATTATATGCCAACACAATTGACAACCAAGAAGAAACGGACAACTTTCTAGAGACAAACATCCTGACAAAACTGAATCTAGAAGAAATAGATATTTTAACAGGCCAATCACTAGAAATGAAATTGCATATGTCATAAAAACACTCCCTACAAATAAAAGTTCAGGACCAGATAGTTTCACAGGCAAATTCTACCAAACATACAAAGAAGAACTTATACCTATCCTTCTTAATCTTTTCCAGAAATTTGAAGAAGAAGGAACACTCCCAAAGACATTCTGTAGCACCATCATCACCTTAATAGCAAACCCAGACAAAGATACTGCTAACAAAGAAAATTGTTTCATAGGGAAGCTTTTCCATTAGTTCTCCCTGAGTTTCTTTTGGAGTATTTGACATTCTTGTCATTTAGAGTTCATGTTTAGTTTGTGAAATACCAGTCTTTTTTGGGAATAAACACATTTTGTCATTTAGGAAAAAAAGAAAAAATTGTTGGCCAATATCTTTGATGAATATAGATGCAAAAATTCTCAACAAAATTATAGCCAACTGAGTCCAACAACATATAAAGAAGAGTATACACCACAACCAAGCGGGATTCATCCCAAGTTCACAAGCACGGTTCAAAATATGCAAATCAATATCATACACCTCATTAACAAAAGAAAAGTCAAAAACCACATGATCATCTCAGTAGACGGAATAAAAGCATTTGAGGACTTCCCATCGTGGTGCAGCAGAAACGAACCTGACTAGGAACCATGAGGTTTCTGGTTCTATCCCTGGCCTTGCTCAGTGGGTTAAGGATCTGGCATTGCCATTAGCTGTGGTGTAGGTTGCAGACTCTGCTCGGATCCTGTGTTGCTGTGGTTGTGGCTGTGGCCGGCAGCTGTAGCTCTGATTCCACCCCTAGCCTGGGAACCTCCATGTGTTACAGGTGCGGCCCTAAAAAAAAAAAAGAGCGTTTGACAAGATCCAACATTCATTCATGATAAAAACTCTTACCAAAATGCTTATAGAGTGAAAATACCTTAACATAATAAAAGCTGTTTGTGACAAACCCACAGCTGGTATAATACTCAGTGGAGAAAAGATGAAAGCCTTTCCCGCTAAAATCTGCAACAAGTCAAGGATGTCCACTCTCACCACTTTTATCCAACATAGTATAGGAAGTCCTAGCCACAGCAATCTGACAAAACACAAGAAATAAAAGATAGTCAAATTGGAAGAGAAGAGGTAAAATTGTCATTCTATGCAGATGACATGGTACTATACATAGAAAACCCTAAGTACTCCACACAAAAACTACTTGAACTGAGCAATTAATTCAGCAAAGTAGCAGAATACAAGATTAACATTCAGAAATCAGTTGCACTTCTGTATACTTATAATGAAATATGAGAAAAGGAATATAGACTTGGGAGGACAAGACGGCAGAGGAGTAGGGGGACACGCTCGCCATCTCCCACAAACACAACAAAAAAAGCACATCTACAGAATAAATGACTCGCACAGAGCAGCAACCAATTGCTGGCAGAGGAACCTAAACTCCAATAACGGCAAGAAGTGCGTGACATTACTGGGCAGAATGGGAGAAAAGAGGAGAGTGAGAGAAGGTGCATCCGAGCGGGACGGGCGCTCCTGAAAGGGAACTGCGGAGGAGAAAGGGATCCCGCACCCTGGAAAGTCACCTACACGGGGGAAAGATCAAACGAATGGAGGAATCTCCAGATGCAGAGAAGAGTGTAGCAGTAAGTTGGAGTATGGAAAAGCCGATCAAGAACTGAATGGACCATCTGAACTACGGGCACAGTCACCAAAAATTGAGACACCAGGGTGGGGGGTGGGCACCGAGTCCTTGGCTCCAGAGGCCGTCCTTCTGAGTTGGGCTGCCCTAGGGAAGAGCCTCTTAGGTTCTCAGTGACCCAGATAGCTGCTCCAGCCCCCAGGGGGTGCTGCACTCCTGAGGAACAGCTGCCCAACACCACCAACCCCCTGCAAGAACCCCACAGCCTAAAAACACCAGAGCAAGCTCTGCATGACCAAGTGAAATCTGCTACCATCGTGGTGTGGACCTCCCAGTCCTGTCTGCCCTCAGGAAGCCCTCCTTTGCTTCAAAGAAACACTGTTAGCCCCATCAACACTCCAGAAGAGCCACAGTGCCTCAAAAAAGATTGACCAACAACGCCAGCCCTCAGGAAATATTCCACGGCAGTGACAAGGCAAACACTGCCCGATAACGGAGAGTACAACTCCCTCAGGAGAAAGAAAACAACAAGCAAGATGAAGAAGCTGAGAAACCACCCCCAGTCAAACCAACAGGAGAACTCACCTAAAACAGTCAACAATGAAACAGATCTCTGCAGTCTGACAGACCTGGAGTTCAAAAGAGAAATAGTGAAAATACTGAAGGAATTAAGAGAAGATATGAACAGTAATGCAGATACCCTCAGAAAGGAACTAGAAAATATAAGGAGGAGCCAAGAAAAACTAGAACATTCATTTGCAGAGATGCAAACTGAACTAAGGGCAGTAAAAACCAGAATGAATAATGCAGAAGAACGAATCAGTGATATGGAAGATAGAATAATGGAAATCACCCAATCAGGACAGCAGACAGAAAACTGAATCAAAAAACTGGAAAGCAATATAAGAGACCTATGGGATAATATAAAGTGGGCCAATCTACGCATAATAGGAATTCCAGAAGGAGTAGAAAAAGATAAGGGAATGGAAAATATATTTGAAGAAATTATCGATGGAAACTTCCCAAATCTAAAGGATACTGGGTTGAAGATACAAGAAGCACAGAGGGCCCCAAACAAATTGAACCCAAATAGACCCACAGCAAGACACATCATAATAAAAATGGCAAAAGTTAGTGATAAAGAGAGGATCCTAAAGGCAGCAAGAGAAAAACAGAATGTTACCTACAAGAGAACCCCCATAAGAATATCAGCTGACTTCTCTACAGAAACACTACAGGCCAGGAGGGAATGGCAAGAGATATTTAAAGTGCTAAAAGGAAAAATATGCAACCTAGAATACTCTATCCAGCAAGAATATCATTTAAAATAGAAGGGGAAATAAAATTTTTTCCAACAAACAAAAACTTAAAGAATACTGCAACACAAAACCCAGGTTAAAGGAAATATTGAAAGGGCTTCTCTAAACCAAAAAGAAAGGAAGGAAAGGGAAAAAAAAAAAGAAAAGAAAAAAAAAAAAGAAGAAGAGGAAGAACTAGGACTGAGGAACCCGCAATCAGAGAGCAGTCACTCAAATAAGCCAGCATACAGATTTAATCATGAACATGCTTCAAACAAAATAAAATTAAAAAGAAAAAAATAAAAAAGAGTCATCAAAACCATAAAATGTGGGCAAGGGATGTTAGGAAGTAAATAACCCTTTTTTTGTATGTTAATCTTCTTAATTTTAATATAGTAATGAAGTGTTTGAACTTACAGGACCATCAGGCTAAAACACACAATTATGGGAAGGGGTTAGCATACTTAAAAACAGGGCAACCACAGGCCAAAACCAAATATTGCATTCGCAAAAATGAAAAAAAAAATACACTCAAGCAGATAACAACAGGAGATCATCCAACCAAAAAAAAAAAAAAAGAAAGAAAGAAAGGAAGAATGGAGAACCATAGAATCAACTGGAACACGAGGTTCAAATGGCAATAAATAATCATCTATCAATTATCACCTTAAATGTCAATGGACTGAACGCCCCAACCAAAAGACACAGAGTGGCTGAGTGGATAAAAAGGCAAAAACCTTCAATATGCTGCCTACAAGAAACTCACCTTACGACAAAAGATACATATAGATTGAAAGTGAAAGGGTGGGGAAAAATATTTCATGCCAATAGACATGACAGAAAAGCAGGAGTCGCAACACTCATATCAGACAAAATAGTCTTTAAAACAAAAGACATAAAGAAAGACAAAGAAGGACACTACTTAATGATTAAGGGATCCATCCAAGGAGAGGATGTTACTATCATCAACATATATGCCCCAAATACAGGAGCACCCAGATACATACAACAAATATTAACAGACATAAAGGGAGATATTGATGAGAATACAATCATAGTAGGAGACCTTAATACCCCCCTCACATCAATGGACAGATCCTCTAGACAGAAAACCAATAAAGCAACAGAGATCCTAAAGGAAACAACAGAAAAGTTAGACTTCATTGATATCTTCAGGACACTACATCCAAAAAAAGCAGAATACACATTCTTCTCAAATGCTCATGGAACATTCTCAAGAATCGACCACATAATGGAACACAAAGCGAATCTCAACAAATTTAGGAGCATAGAAATTATCTCAAGTATCTTCTCTGACCACAATGCCATGAAATTAGAAATCAACCATGGGAAAAGGAAAGAGAAAAAACCTACTGCATGGAGACTAAACAACATGCTACTAAAAAACCAATGGGTCAATGAGGAAATCAAGAAGGAAATTAAAAACTACCTTGAAACAAATGATAATGAAGACACAACCGCTCAAAACCTATGGGATGCTGCGAAAGCAGTGCTCAGAGGGAAATTTATTTCAATACAGGCCTTTCTCAAAAAAGAAGAAAGATCCCAAATTGACAACTTAACCCTCCACCTAAATGAATTAGAAAAAGAAGAACAAAAAAGTCCTAAAGTCAGCAGAAGGAAGGAAATTATAAAGCTCAAAGAAGAAATCAATAAAATAGAGACTCAAAAAAACAATAGAGAAAATTAATAAAACCAAGAGCTGGTTCTTTGAAAAGGTAAACAAAATTGACAAACCCCTGGCCAGACTCACTCAAAAGAGGAGAGAAAGAACCCAAATACATAAAATTATAAATGAAAAAGGAGAAATCACAACGGATACAGCAGAAATACAAAAAACCATAAGAGAATACTATGAACAACTATACAGCAACAAGTTTGACAATCTGGAAGAAATGGACAATTTTCTAGAATCTTACAGCCTGCCAAAACTGAATCAAGTAGAAACAAACCAACTGAACAGACCGATCACTAGAAATGAAATTGAAGAGGTCGTAAAATCACTCCCTACAAATAAAAGTCCAGGACCAGATGGCTTCACAGGTGAATTTTATCAAACATATAAAGAGGAATTGGTGCCCATCCTCCTTAAACTCTTTCAAAAGGTTGAAGAAGAAGGAATACTCCCAAAGACATTCTATGATGCCACCATCACCCTCATTCCAAAACCAGACAGAGATACCACCAAAAAAGAAAACTATCACCCAATATCATTGATGAATATAGATGCAAAAATTCTCAACAAAATCTTAGCCAACCGAATCCAACAACATATCAAAAAAATCATACACCATGACCAGGTTGGGTTCATCCCAGGTTCACAAGGATGGTTCAACATATGCAAATCAATCAGCATCATACACCACATTAACAAAAGTCAAAAATCATATGATCATCTCAATAGACGCAGAAAAAGCATTTGGCAAAGTCCAACATCCATTCATGATCAAGACCCTCACCAAAGTGGGTATAGAGGGAACATTCCTGAATATAATCAAAGCCATTTATGACAAACCCACAGCAAATATAATCCTCAATGGGGAAAAACTGAAAGCCTTCTCACTCAAATCTGGAACAAGACAGGGATGCCCACTCTCACCACTGTTCTTCAACATAGTTTTGGAAGTCCTAGCCACAGCAATTAGACAAACAAAAGAAATAAAAACATCCGTATAGGAAGAGAAGAGATCAAACTGTCACTGTATGCAGATGACATGATACTATACATAGAAAACCCTAAGGACTCAACCCCAAAACTACTTGAACTGATTCATAAATTCAGCAAAGTAGCAGGATATAAGATTACCATTCAGAAGTCAGTTGCATTTCTGTATACCAGCAATGAAATATTAGAAAAGGAATACAAAAATACGATACCTTTTAAAATTGCACCTCACAAAATCAAATACCTCGGAATACACCTGACCAAGGAGGTAAAGGACCTATATGCCGAGAACTATAAAACTTTAATCAAAGAAATCAAAGAAGATGTAAAGAAATGGAAAGATATTCCATGTTCCTGGATTGGGAAAATCAATATTGTAAAAATGGCCATACTACCCAAAGCAATCTACAGATTCAATGCAATCCCTATCAAATTACCCATGACATTTTTCACAGAATTGGAACAAACAATCCAAACATTTATATGGAACAACAAAAGACCCAGAATCCCCAAAGCAATCCTGAGGAACAAAAACCAAGCAGGAGGCATACCTCTCCCAGACTTCAAGAAATACTACAAAGCCACAGTCATCAAAACAGTGTGGTACTGGTATCAAAACAGACAGACAGACCAACGGAACAGAATAGAGAATCCGGAAATAAACCCTGCCACCTATGGTCAATTAATCTTTGACAAGGGAGGCAAGAACATAAAATGGGGAAAAGAAAGTCTATTCAGCAAGCATTGCTGGGAAACCTGGACAGCTGCATGCAAAGCAAGGAAACTAGAACACACCCTCACACCATGCACAAAAATAAACTCAAAATGGCTGAAAGACTTAAATATACGACAGGACACCATCAAACTCCTAGAAGAAAACATAGGCAAAACCCTCTCTGACATCAACATCATGAATATTTTCTCAGGTCAGTCTCCCAAAGCAAGAGAAATTAGAGCAAAAATAAACCCATGGGACCTCATCAAACTGAAAAGCTTTTGCACAGCAAAGGAAACCCAAAAGAAAACCAAAAGACAACTTACAGAATGGGAGAAAATAGTTTCAAATGATGCAACCGAAAAGGGCTTAATCTCTAAAATATATAGACAACTTATACAACCCGACAGCAAAAAAGCCAATTAATCAATGGAAAAATGGGCAAAAGACCTGAATAGACATTTCTCCAAAGAAGATATACAGATGGCCAGCAAACACATGAAAAAAATGCTCAACATCACTGGTTATAAGAGAAATGCAAATCAAAACTACCATGAGATATCACCTCACACCAGTCAGAATGACCATCATTAATAAATCCACAAATAACAAGTGCTGGAGGGGCTGTGGAGAAAAGGGAACCCTCCTGCACTGTTAGTGGGAATGTAAACTGGTACAGCCACTATGGAGAACAGTTTGGAGATACCTTAGAAATCTATACATAGAACTTCCATATTACCCCGCAATCCCACTCTTGGGCATCTATCCGGACAAAACTCTACTTAAAAGAGACACATGCACCCCGCATGTTCATTGCAGCACTATTCACAATAGCCAAGACATGGAAACAACCCAAATGTCCATTGACAGATGATTGGATTCGGAAGAGGTGGTATATATACACAATGGAATACTACTCAGCCATCAAAAAGAATGACATAATGCCATTTGCAGCAATATGGATGGAACTAGAGACTGTCATCCTGAGTGAAATGAGCCAGAAAGACCAAGACAAATACCATATGATATCACTTATAACTGGAATCTAATATCCAGCACAAATGAACATCTCCTTAGAAAAGAAAATCATGGACTTGGAGAAGAGACTTGTGGCTGCCTGATGGGAGGGGGAGGGAGTGGGAGGGATCGGGAGCTTGGGCTTATCAGACACAACTTAGAATAGATTGACAAGGAGATCCTGCTGAATAGCATTGAGAACTTTGTCTAGATACTCTTGTTGCAACAGAAGAAAGGGTGGGGGGAAAATGTAATTGTAATGTATACATGTAAGGATAACCTGACCCCCTTGCTGTACAGTTGGAAAATAAAAAAAATTATAAAAAAAAGAAAAGGAATATAAAAATATAATACCTTTTAAAATAGCACTCCAAAAATTAAATATCTAGGAATAAACCTGACCACAGAGGTGAAAGACTTATATGTTGAGAAGTATAAAACATTAACCAAGGAAATTTAAGAGGGTTCAAAGAAATGAAAAGATACTCCATGCTCCTGGATTGGGAGAATTAGTGTTGTTTAAACGGCCATACTACCCAAAGCAATCTATAGATTCAATAAAAGACTTTGAATTCCACTTAGTGTAATTAGTATAAAAAATTATCTGGTAATTTTGGGAGGAAAGAAAGCTAGATAGTGTTCCAGAAATCATCTGCTTTTAGTTTTACTCTGAAACTTAAATTTTACTCTAAACCTATTTTGATGACTCCTGGTTATATTCCAGTGTGGTTTTGAATATTTTTGGCCATCTGAAGAGGGTTCTCTTCTTTCCATCAACTAAACTTGTTTATTTTACTTTTTTTTGATTTTAGTAATGTAAGCACAGTGTACCAAATTAATAAAATATACAAGATTAGCCCGTAAAAAGGAATGTTTCCTTTTCTTTATGTGTTCTAACTAGCAGTTCCCCTCTTTGATATTCTTGGCATTTGCAAAAATATGTGTATATTTTCTTAAAATTTTTCTTACACACATAGTTATGTAACATCCCTTTTTTTTTTTTTTTTTGCTTTTTACATGTACTTTTGTCTTGGAGCTTTTTCCATAGTAGATAAATAGAGCTGTTCCACTGTGTGGGACATCAGAAAGTCTTATACTAATGGATTGTTTTCATTCTCTCGCTATTAAAACAAAACAAAACAAGTTTTGGATATCCCTGCTTACGGACTATTTTGTGTCATCATTTCTATGAAGAAGGGGAAAAAAAAGGAGTGGTAGAGAAACTTGACCTTCTCTGTTTACTTCACCTGGAGCAATATCTGATTAAGTGCTGCTAAGATGTTCTTTGTCAGTGATTCCTTGATACCTAATGCCCACATTTGTTGGTGTCATAGCTCTGCCTACCAATTGTAGGAGTTCCTCTTGAATTCTCTAAAAGTTCCCAGTGCCCGTGGGATAAAAATGTTTACCTACCTTGAGTTTAGTAAAATTTCCTCATATGTGGGCTTGACTCTTGATAGGGTGGACTTTTTATGGGTAATCAGAATTAGTTTATGGTACACAGTTTCTTTAGAATTTATCTATGCATTTTCTTCTTTCAAAAGAGCAAATGAAAAGACTTCTGTTTTATTCAGAAGTACTTTGATCCCTTGGTAGAGTGCTGTGTAATCAGCGACAATTTGAGAAGGGTGTTGAACGAACACGTTTAGTAAACTCTGAAGTTCTAAATAAATATCAGCTCTTTTCTCCTTACAAACCATAGGTCTCAGAGAACATCATTCTGTGGTTTGAATATGTCCCAATTTAGCTTATTTTGATTATAGGTAGAACTCAAGTCAATCCTATTTAAGGAATATTAAAAAAGAAAAAAAAAGTCTGCATGTTGTTATTATTTATTCATAGTTTTGTTACCAGTGAAATCCACCAAGCTTTGAAGAGCACCCATCCCCCAAAGGTCTTCTTTATAACTGACCAACTCAAAGCAGGAGATCTAGAGAAGGTATTTAAAGGGAGTCGTTTATTGGCAGGTTGAACTGCTTTGAATCTCTTTGGTACTCCTTCTATTCCTGGTTAGTGAAAGGGACATTCTCTTCTTTTTGAGGTGGTTGGAAATGGATTGAGGTTGCAGGAATAGCCTGAGGATAAAACATAGGCCCTCTGTTTTAGAAGCACGTGCCAAACTTATATGGATTCTGCTTTCAGAAGACATTCTGAACTGCCTTTTCAAGTGCCAGCACTGTTGTGGGCCCAGCTGTCAAGACATCAAAATCAGCATGATGGACTAAAAATTTTAGTGTTTGATGATGAATCCTTAGGGCTCTGACATTACATCTACAGTGTGCTGGGCAGTGATTGATTTTCTTGATTGATGGGAAACACGGTTCATTGTGGCCCAGGTCAATGGAGCAAAGGACAGTTGATGAGTGGCTTTGAACTATGTCAGCAACCTGAGATGTGTCAGTGTGCAAGTGGAAGAACTTAGTTTCCCTTCGTCTGGGTTTTAGTGAGGATGTGTTTATTGGGAATACATGGAAAAGTTATATTCTCCTTTTATGTTAAGAAAGACTCAAACCAACTTACTCTCCCTTCCCTATTCTTCTACTTGCACAATATAAACTTACTACTTGTTAAAATATGAACTGTTCTTTTTCTTTTTCTCTTTTTTTAAAAAATTTTTTGATTGTTATTTCCCCAATACAATGTTTTCTTAACTAGCATGCGTTTCTAGCCTAGGTGAATTCTTCTGAGAATTTACTGGGCATATTGTTTTTAGTGGCATAGTTTTTATACTAGGATTACCAAACCTGGACATACTCAGTTCTTTTTTTTTATTATTACTTAATGAATTTTACTACATTTATAGGTATACAGCCATCATCACAACCAAACAGCATGCCCATCCCAAACCCTTTTCTTTTTGTTTAGGGTTTCCTTTGCTGTGCTGAAACTTTTAAGTTTAATTAAGTCCCATTTGTTTATTTTTGTTTTTACTGTCATTACCCTAGGAGGTGGATCTCAGAAGATGTTGCTGCCGTTTATGTCGGAGAGTGTTTGGCCTATGTTTTCCTCTAAGAGTTTTATAGTATCTGGTCTTATATCTAGGTCTTTAATCCATCTTGAGTTTATTTTTGTGTATGGTGTAGGGAGTGTTCTCATTTCATTCTTTTCCATGTGGCTGTCCAGTTTTCCCAGCACCATTTGTTGAACAGGCTGTCTTTTCTCCATTGTATATTCTTGCCTCCTTTGTTATAGATTAGTTGGCTGTAGATGAATGGGTTTAATTCTGGGCTTTCTATCCTGTTCCACCGATCTATCTTTCTTTGTGCCGGTACCATACTCTTTTCATGACTGTTGCTTTGTAGTATAGTCTGCAGTCTGGGAGCCTGATTCCTCCAGCTCCGTTTTTCTTTTTCAGGATGTCTTTGGCTATTCTGGGTCTTTTGTGCTTCCAAACAAACTTTTAAAATATTTTCTTCGAGTTCTGTGAAAAATGTCCTTGGTAATTTAATAGGGATTGCATTGAATCTATAGATTGCCTTGGGTGGTATAGTCATTTTGATAATATTGACTCTTCCAACCCAAGATCATGATATGTCTTTCCATCTATTTGCGTCATCTTTGATTTCTTTCATCAGTATCTTATGGTTTTCAGAGTACAGGTCTTTTGTCTCTTTAGGTAGGTTTACTCCTAGGTATTTTATTCTTTTGGATGCGATGGTAAACAGGATTTCTTCCTTAATTTCTCTTTATACTCTTTCACTGTTGGTATATAGAAATGCTGTCAATTTCTGTGTATTGATTTTGTATCCTGCGACTTTGCCAAATTCATGGATGAGCTATACCAGTTTTCTGGTAGAGTCTTTAGGATTCTCTAGAGTATCATGTCATCTGCAAATATGGTAGTTTTACTTCTTCCTTTCCCATTTGGATTTCTTTTATGTCTTTTAATTCTCTGATTGCCATGGCTAGGACTTCCAAAACTGTAGAAGAGTAGTGGTGAGAGCAGACATCCTTGTCTTGTTCCTGATCTCAGTGGGAATTCCTTCAGATTTTCACCATTGAGAATGATGTTAGCTGTGGGTTTGTCATATATGGCCTTTATTATGTTGAGATAGGTTCCCTCTATGCCCACTTTCTGAAGGGTTTTGATCAGAAAAGGGTGTTGGATTTTGTCAAAGGCTTTTTCTGCATCTATTGAGAGGGTCATGTGGTTTTTATTCTTCAGTTTGTTAACATGGTGTATCAAACTGATGGATTTGTGGATATTGAAGAATCCTTGCATCCCTGGGATAAATCCCACTTGATCATGATGTGCAATCCTTTTAATGTATTGTTGGATGCGGTTTGCTAGTATTTTGTTGAGGATTTTTGCATGTGTTCATCAGTGAGATTGGCCTGTAGTTTTCTTGTTTTGTGGTATCTTTGGTTTTGGTATCAGAGTGGTAGTGGCCACATAGAATGAGTTTGGGAGTGTCTCTTCCTTTGCAATTTTTTTGGAATAGTTTCAGAAGGATAGGTGTTAGCTCTTCTCTAAATGTTTGATAGAATTCGCCTGGGAAGCCATCTGGTCCTGGACTTTTGTTTGTTGGAAGTTGTTTAATCACAGTTTCAATTTCAGTACTTGTGATTGGTCTGTTCATTTTTTCTATTTCATCTTGGTTTAATCTTGGAAGATTGTACCTTTCTAAGAATTTGTCCATTCTTTCTAGGTTTTCCATTTTATTGGTGCATAGTTGCATATATTAGTCTCTTATGATCCTTTGTATTTCTTGATGGACATACTCAGTTCTGATGCATCATGGAAGCTAATGCTCTTAGATGGAAATTGATCTAATTGTTCAGAATCTATTTATACTTCCATCCTAAAAGTTTGAATGACGGTAACTAGATATATGCCCAAGTTGGTAGGGCTTAATGGCACATTACATGGATCTTTTCCTCCCTAAAAAGGTGCTGCATGTAAACATCCATTTAGCTTTAAAAGCCTTATTAATTTTTTCTCACAGAGTTCTTTAATTTTGTGGTTGCACTTCTGTGGACCTCCTTCAGTTCCCTTTTCTTTCTCCTTTCTTTCTTTCTTTCTTTCTTTCTTTCTTTCTTTCTTTCTTTCTTTCTTTCTTTCTTTCTTTCTTTCTTTGAGTTACAATAATCAAAACACCATTTTGCTGTTTTAAGGCAAGGTGATTGATTTTTGTTTCTGTCTTTTCTAGTATCCTTCTAGAAATATTTTGTAGAATATTCACTTAAGTATAGTATGCAGTGCTCCAGGACCTAGAAAGGGTCATTGTATTTCGTGGGCCTGTTACTTCATTCTGTGAGGAATTGTGTTTTGTATGGAATCATTAGTCTCTGGGTAAAGTGAGGGGAGTCACTTGTTAGAGTAGCTGGTGTCAGTTATTCTAAATGGGTGTAAAATCAGAGTTGGAAGAGCTTCTCAACAAATATGTACTGAGTGCTTTCTATGTGGATGAGAAGAAGGCAGCAAAAAAGACTGAGAGGAAGTGGCCTGTTAGAAAGAGAGTTAGCAGAGTGTGTTTTCTGAGAATCAGGAGGAGAAGATAATTCAAGAAGGATGTAGAAAGTGATGTACTCTGTTATGCTACTGAGATATGTTGGGCAGGATGAGCATTGAGATTGAGCTGTTGACTTTTACAGCAGAAAGTCGTCACTGACCCTGGCAATAGTTATTTCCAGGAGGTGGTGGGATCAGAATCTCACTGAAATGAATTTTGCTGAAGACAGAGAGATGTGGTGGAAACTGAAGATGATGTAGGGAAGAGGGACTACATAACTTATCCTCCAAACCAGGACACTTGTTTGTGGAAGGGGGCACAATTTATCATTATGCCAGGGTACCAGGGGTATACTGAATGGTCACTGTTAGTGGTGGTGGGCAAGAGAGATTTCCCAGGAAGCATCTGTTTTATGTCTCCTCTTTGTTTACTTTCTCTGAAGCAATTTCTTATATATGACTTAGCAATTCTTAGTCCATTAGTAATTTGATTATTTTAATCGACTTTGATATGGTATGTTTGTTCAGAGCTTTTTAATAGTTTTGCTTTGTCTACATGCAATTTATTTCCTCAAAGAACGGATTGACTTGACAGTTTTGATTTCCCTCTGTACCCTTTAAAATATCTTGCTCTTAAATATAGAAGTCTGTGCCATATGAAAATGAAATTCGGTGCCCTAGAGTTTTCATTGTTTAATTGAAATACTTTCAGGGATGAGAGATTCATAATAATGGTCTTTGGTCCTCTGACAGAATTGCTATTAGATATAATGACTGGCATGTGTTTTGGCTAATATAGATTTTATCTGAGTATCATTTTTTAAAAACAGATATTTTAAGCCCTAGATAATTTGCTAATGCATTCCAGTAAATTATTTTTCTATTGTACATTGCGTTTTATTTCAGCGTATTTTCATTTAGAGTAGTGGCTTTCAATCTTTTTTTAATCTCATACCATATCAGTTAAAGAAAAAAGCAATCAATGTTTGCTTATAAAAATATTATACATATAATAGATGTACGTTTTTCAGAAAATAGCAATTAAAAAGAATGAGATAAAGATGAAAAGAACAGTATTTCAACATCATGTTGCTTTTTATGATGGCTTTCTACTTTTCATCAGCATGAGGCACTGGATCAGTTGGTTCTCAATTTTGATTACCCATTAGACTATCTTATGATATTTTTTAAAAACAATGATGATACGCAGGCCCTACTTTAGGCACATTGAGTGAGAATATCTAGCAAAGGAGATTGTCTCTCTCTCTTTTTTTTTTTAAATCTGTGATTCTCATATACAGTGAGGTTGAGATCACTATTTTATATACTTAAGGGTACATTTGTCATTTGTGGTAATTGAGGTAAATCCAAAATTCATCTTTTCCCTTACTTCTCTCTTCTTTCCTCCTTACTTTCCTTCCTTTCTCTCTTCTCTCCTCTCCTCTCTCCTCTCCACTCCTTCCTCTTTTCACTAAGTTCTTGCCAGAAGCAGTTAGATTGTGTTTGAAGATTGTTAAGATCTACTTCTAGAAGTCATCAGTTCTGCCAATTTCTTGTATGATTATGCTTTGGCAGAATTTATATTATTTTTAGTACATGTTGAAGAATATTTAAAAATTAATCAGTGTTTTGGTAAAGGTTAGGCCATGCAAAAATCTACAATTTTACTGGGCCCAAGTAGACTGTAAGTCCTCCTAATATGCTGCAGAAGTGGGCAGGCACTGCTGGGGCCATTGTGTGGTGCTTGCACTTTTTTCTTAGATCTCAGTTAGGATTGGTAACCCTGACCATCTGCTGTAAGGACAAGTGAGGGGCCAGTGCTTGTCTGCATATTAACTATCATTGTCTTAATTTCTTTTTAATTAAAAAAATGAATAAACTTTTTACTCCTGTGTTGCATGACTGAGTTTTTGTATAATTGATGTAGAGGTGTGACTAGGGTCTATCTCTATACATAACCCAAGGAATTTTCGTGCACAGAGATTTGAAATAAAAAGAAATTGGTTTTCTTGAGATTTGCTGTTCTAGTGTCCTTATTTTATTTTCCTAATTAAAAGAAAATCTTGATAAAGTTATTTTTCCAGAGATGGAATAGAACTCTGGTGCAGTGTTTTGTTTCGTTTTCTTTTTGGATTTATACCTGCAGTCCAAACATACTTTTGGACTCTGTCTAAATGGCAGTTTTGTTTCATGGAATAATTGCTGAGTGAGTATTTCATGGAATAAATCTTTGTTCTGTTTTGTTCCCTTGCCCTAGGGTATTAAAAATTAATATACTTTATTTTTTTAAAGCAGATTTATATTTTCAGAAAAATTGAGAAGACTATAAAGAGAGTTCCTGTATATCCATCACCCTCTGTGTTCAGTTTCCCCCATTTGGCATGTTAAATTAGTATGGTACATTTTTTGTAATGAATGAACCCATATTGACAGATTATTACTAGCTCCATAGTTTACTCAGATTTCCTTAGTTTTTACCTTATGGCCCTTTTCTATCTCAGGATTCCATTTAAAATATGACATGACATTTAATTGTCATGTCTCCTTAGGATCCTGTTGGCTGTGGCAGTTTTTCAGACTTTCCTTGTTTTGACGACTTTAGCAGTTTTGAGAAGTATTGACCAGGTATGTGGTAGCATGTGTCTCTATTGGAATTTTTCTGATTTTTTTTTTCCAATTAGACTGGGGTAATGGCATTTGGGGAAGATGCAGAGGTAGAGTGCTAATTTCATCACCCTATTTACATAATTTATGACCATTGATGTTGACTTTGATGACCTGGCTAAGTGATATTTGTCATGTTCCTCCATTGCAAGGACTCCCCCCACCTCCACAGTGTGCTTTTTGGGAGGATGTTTCTGTGTTCAGCCCACACTATGCTGTGCATAGCCCACTGCTATGCTTCTCCTCTTTAAGTTGAGTATCTACTCAAAGAAATCATAATTTATTTGGAATTCTTCTGCCTGGGAGATTTTTTTCTTTCCCCCTATTTTATTAATTAATTCATTCATTTTATTACATCAGTATTGATTCATGGATATTTATCCCTGTATTTTGGGTTGTAAGCCAGTACTACTTATTTATTTTGTTACTCAGATTGTTCCAGGTTTGAACATTGGATTATTGGGAGTTCTTTGAGTTGGATATTATTATTCCCCTTTGACTTCTCCCATCAATGTTTCTTTTGGGTTTTTTTGGGGGGGGCAGTTTGGGGAGAGTGCTTCCTTACTTTCTGGCACTATTTGATGACCCAGGCTCATCTATATATTTCCTTCCTCCAATCATAGGAGCAGCCATTTTTTTTCCCAAAGAATCAGACCTGTTTTCTTTGTTGTAAATAAGAGAGAGATAACTACATAACAATGAAAGAGAGGTTGGTTACCCCTCCCACCTTTCTTAACATCTGAACTTGTATTTTTTAACTAGTCCTTAGCCTTGAGGGGGCCTCTTTGCTTTTTAGCTCAAGGCTGATGATTTGGCTTCATTTTTCATAATTCTTTCATGTCGTAAACTTGGACCTTTGTACTTATTTCAGGATTTCCAGGCAACTTGGAGGAGTTTGGTTTTGATACATCTAGGATCAGGGATTTTCTGTCTTCTATCATTGAAACCCCTTTGAAAAAGCAATTCAAGGATTTTGATTTATCATATATTCATCTTTGAGATTGCTTTAGAACCCTTGCTTTATAACGTTGTAATTTTTATAGCATGAGAAAGAGGTTCTTCTTAGCCTTTTTCTGAGGACTTTTTGCACAGCTCAGGAATGGCATCAGTATGACTTGAGAAATACTTGAAAGATGACTGTCTTTACCTCTGAGGTCCTGACTCTTTTTTTCTAAATTCCTGGATGTTTTAGAGTCCGAAGGCAGTGTCCTGTGGTTCAGTATTCAAGAGTGACATGAAGTTCTTTCTGCATCTCCTCCCATAAGCTATTTAGGAACAGTGGGTGGTCTGGATGCTCCTTTTCCTGCAGCCTCCTCGGGAATAGTAATCATGAGGGTTTTGAGTGTAAGATGAATGCCAGACTGACTTTATCTGCTTGCAGTTCCAGAGGAGACTATATTAGAAAAGGAAAGAACATTGCATCCTAGTACCTAAATATCTTTATGTACAGAACCAGAGTAACATAGATGTTATGCTTAGAAATAGCTGAAGTCGTTAATTCTTGATTACAAATATCATCATTGGTAAATCATAACTGAACTGTACATTTTCAAATGGCTTTGTTCTTCTCAAAAATGCTTTCACACATAATACCCTAATGAAAATATAGGCTTAGAGGAGCAGTAATGTGGGTAATAATGCTTTTCCCCTTCATCAGATTGTTCTTTGAGCCACAAAAATACCTAGTTCACATATCAGTGAACTAGGTGTCAGTGAGAGGAGGAAGTAGCTCATTCATTTAAACATACATGCAGTATTGTTGAATGCCTCCTTTAGCAGTGCAAACCTTGCCAAAGATTAAAGGACCATTGGTTTATCCAAATTATTAGCTCCTTGCCATTAACAGCAGATTGAGCATTTTCCATGTGCCAGGCTGTGACTCTTAACGCCTGTTGAATGAATGAACGAGTTTTTTCTTCTTGCATTTTGAAGCTTGGCTACTCTTTTTATTTTATTTTGTTTTTTGGTCACCCTGTGTCATATGGAGTTCCCAAGCTGCAGTTGCTGCAATGCTGAATCCTTTAACCTACCGTGCTTGGCTGGGGATTGAACCTGTGTCCTGGCACTGCAGAGATGCTGTTGCTCCCCTCGTGCCACAGTTCATCTCTAGATCATCTTTACCTCAACGGAGCCTAGACCCTGATCACTGCATTAACTAAATTCAGTTTTTCTCTATAGAATATCAAAACCCCAAACAAATGACTTAAACAAAATAAAAGTTTTGTGGTTTTTTTTTTCACATAAAAGAGGTCTAGGGAGCCAGGCTTTGAAATGCTGGGATGGATGTTTCCTGGAGTCATCAGGGATGCAGGGACCCAGTCTCTTTCAGGCTGTTGTCCTTGTTCTTAGCATCCCAGGTGACTGCTAGACTTCCATTCAGTAGATTCACTCATCTTGCTCCTGATGGCAGGATGGAGGAAGAAAAGAAGCAGAAGAGAAAGTTCCCCTCCACTTGAAGGAGACTCCCTAGAAGTAATCTATAAGGCTCCTTATATACATCTTCTTGGTCCGAACTTAGTCTTAAGACTACATTTTGTGGCAGAGGAGGCTGAGAGATAGTTTTTCACCTGGACAGTAATGTGCCCAGTAAAACAAAAACCAGAAAGGCAAAGAATGCAAAAACTAAAACCAAAACAACCCCCCAGCCCCTTAGGATTCTATTGTTAGAGAAGAGAAGGAATATTGGGAAGTAATTATTGGTCTCTGCCACAATCATTCACTCTAATGCTGCCCAAAGTAGCCTCCTAGCTTTCCTTTACTACCTGACAAGTGATTTTGCTGATTCTCAAACTAGCTGTCATCATTGCCTCACATTGTTTACACATACTCCTAGTTCTACTCCCAGAATTGGTGGGAAAAGTCCTAAATTATAAAAAGTTCTGATAGAAGGTGCCTGTTAGTTAACCCCAACTGACTTCCTGTTTTTAAACTTGTGGATTGTCAGCATCTGAAATCCATTTCTTATAGCAGTTGTTTAAATTTTCCACTCTCCTTCCCTATTTTCACTTGTTTTTGTTTACTTTTGTATAAATAAATCTACTCTGTCTCTAATTCAATTTTGTGTGTCTCTGTGATATGTCGTCCTAGGCCTCAATTTCAACACCCATTTTTGTCAGCAGTATGTAAGTCTGGTTTTGGTGCCTGAACAAGACTACTTCGTGTTCTCTGGATACCTCTTAAGTGAATAAATGGTCATTTTCATTCTCTCTTCCTTCCTCCTAACTAGTATGTACTATTGTCTATACTGAAAATAATTTCTCTGGACTTGCTGCCCTCCCATTTTTCTCAGTTCAGTTTTAACTTATTTTATTTATTTATATATGTATTTTAGTTTTCTTTATAATGATTATTTTTTCCATCTAGCTGGTTTACAGTGTTAGTTTTCTACTGTACAGCAAGGTGAACCAGTCATATACATGTTTACGTTCCTTTTTCTCACATTATCATGCTCCATCATCAGTGACTAGATATAGTTCCCAGTGGATTTTATTTTATTTTTTATTTTTTTCTTCTTTGGCCACCCTGCGGCATATGGAGTTCCAGTCTGATCCTTAACCCATGGTGCTGGGCCAGGGATTGAACCTGTGTTCCAGTGCTCCAGAGACACTGGATCCCATTGTGCCACAATGAGAACTCCTAGTTTGTTTGCTTTTGTTTGTTTTTTGTTTTTTGCTTTTTAAGGCCACACCTGCAGCATATGGAAGTTCCCAGGTGAGGGGTCCAATCAGAGCTGCAGCTGCTGTCCGAAGTCACAGCTACAGCAATGCAGGATCCGAGCCACATCTGCGACCTACACCACATCTCATGGTAACATTGGATCCTTAACCCACTGAGTGAGGCCAGGGATGGAACCTGCATCCTCGTGGATACCAGTCAGGTTCATAACCTGCTGAGCCACAATGGGAACTTCCCAGGGCACTGCTTTTTAAACTTTCCATGGTAACAGTTCTACTGGCAAAGGATAGCAGCTTCCTGTGTGCTATTTTCCTTGTCTGGAATGCCCTTTCCTTTTTCATATCCAACTACTTTTTCTTAAGACCAAAATCTGCCCATCACAAAGATTTCTAGGATGACAGGAGACCTTACTGACTTTTTAGGCTTTGAATTCCTGCCATGCTCATTATCTGTTACCCAGCACTCCTCTTATCCTTGTGTTGTACTGTATTGTGGAATAAATCATCTTTGTTATAAATGTCTTATCTCACAGATACCCTGTAATCGTATTCCTCCTTCCACTCCCAGTGCCTGGTATATAACGGCACTTAATAATGTTTGTTGTGGATGATGGCATCCCCTTTTCATTTCCTTATCTTGTTCCATTTCTAACACTTAGATTGCTTTAAAAAAAACAATTAATTTTTCTTATCACCAAACATTTCTTTTCCATAAATGAAATGGGAGTGCTTGGACTGAGCTGAATGACAGATTTTCCGCAGCTTGATTGCATTCTGCTTTGCACTATTTACAGTACATTATAAAAGCCTTGAAATGATTGTTGGAGAAGTAACTTTGCTTCATGTTTCTTAGTCTTTTGAGTATCATTTAAAAACTTGGAATAAAAGAGTCCTGAAAAGATCTGGTAAGATTTTGGAAAGCAAAGTTTCACGTTGAAGAGTTCAAGATAGGATGGGGAGAGAATGTGAGTGAGAGGGAGAATGTGAATAAATGAGAATAAGAAAGAAAATAAGAAAAATGAGTGAATTAGTATATACCATTAGACTCACACTGCTTGGTAAACAACATCAAGATGATATCAAACAGCCAGGCAGAGGGTATTTGTGTCAAAAGTGTTACACATATATATCATAAGGATGCAAATTCGTATTGGGCATTTCTGGTGCCCACCCACTACATAAAGACGCTTACCCCATTGTCTTCATGATAAACTATTTTAATAATAAATTTCTCAGCAGTATAGTGGTGTGGTGGACAGAAGACTTAGTGCACTTGTTTATTTTACTATTTTTTTCCATAGGGAATTTGAGATACTGCCTTGTGATTTTGAATCAGCCTTTGGACAAGTGTTTTCGTCATCTTTGGCACAAAGGTAACCTTAATTAGCATTTGTATTTCTTTGCCTGCTTACTCTACTGGAACTAACATGAGTGTTAAATTCCCCAGAACCCAGCTGCAATACCAGAAAGTGGAATTTATAATGTAATTTAATTACTGAATTATCAGAAGAATCCATTACTGCATCTCTGTTAACCTTTTTACGTATGTGGTGTCCATAGTGTGAACCTCCAAGGACAGAATTACAATGCAGCACTACTCTTGTATGTCAGAGCTACTGCTTAAATGTTCATCCTGAGCACTCAACAAATGTTTCTTCAAGTGTAAATATTTTTGGCACCAGGGACAGTAAGAAGCATGTACAAGCCTCACTCCCTCCAACATTCAGTAATAAGTTATCTGCAGGGTGACTGGATTTGCAGCATTAAAAAAGAAGACATGTTACCAGAATATTAGAATCTCTAGGGATGTTGAAAACTATAGTCAACAATGGACTAGTTTCACAGAATTAATACTTCTGTGAGGTTTCATGTAAGAAATGGGCTTTATTAACTCTTTTACATTATTCTTTGATTTTTATAGCATTAACTAAAGAAAATATTCTGTAGTCTTCACTGTGTTTTGAATCTCTGCTCTTCTTTCATGTAATCTTGAGGTTTTTTTTTCCAAAAGGATACTTCTAAGTTATCAGTGTAAGTTTCGCGTCAGATTAGATATTCAGAAGAACTTAGATATTCAGAACAAACTTAGATATTCAGAAGAACTTAGATATTCAGAACAAACTGGCACGGAGTTTGTGTCTTTGAGTGCTAGTCTATTATGTTAATAAGCTCACATCTGTGGACAGAGGTAGTTGTGATACTAGAGGGAATAAATTGTTATAGATTGCTCTGTGTAAATGATTTCTCTTGTCTGGGTATTCTAGATTTAGTCATAACATAGCCTACTGAAAATTTCACATTGTAATTGTGCTAAGATGCTGAGATTGCCCTGAAAGTTAGAAAATTACTTAAATATTAACTTGTCTTTCATAACACTTACTTTCTTACCTGTAATTAGGTATTTATTTGGCCATAAGGCCAAAAGTTCTTTTTTGTCACTTTATCTCTGTTTCCCAGTGCTTTGTCTGACATATAATTGCTTAGTAATTGCAATGAATGAAGAGGGAATTTAATATGGTTGCTATTGCTAATTAATACCAAAGTAAACTTTTCAGGCACTTCTCTTTATCTGAAATTATATCAGATTCTGTGGTATTTTTAGAACAGTATGTAAGCAAATGTGTTTTACTGTCAACATTAGAAATAGACAAAGTATTCGTTGATAGGAACTTGTCGGAAACCATGGATAATGAAAACTGTCTTATGTCTCAGATTTTAGAGGTAAATGGTCCTATTTTGCACATAGTGTGAAATGATGTAGATTTTGGAGCTGACTGAAGTTCTTCATTTCATTAGTTTTTCTGCAGTGAATTTGATCTGAGGGAGTCTCATGCCTGACATAGCAGCCGATCACCGATTTGCATAAAAAAAAAATGAACACTTGGTCAGTATGTCTACATGGAGAGCAGTAATAAAGGATCCAGAGAGTCCTGGGTACTGAAATGGTTATATCATTCTCACTTCCAAAATAAGTTTTCTTTAGGTTATTGAAATGTTAAGTTCTTTCATCTTTACCTCTAGGATAATTCTTGGCCTTCTGGAGCCATTAACCCTTAGAAAAAGCAGGTCTGTTGACAAAGAGTAAGGGGAGGTGAAATTGGTCTTTTGTGATTCTCATAACAATAGGCTGTGGTCTGTGTTTGTGTTGCTGTTCTTCCAAGTAAAGGCAATGAAATAGGGAAACTTTGAGTTTGAGTTGTTGCTTTTCACAAAAGAGAGAGGCCTAGAAGAAAGCATGGGGCAGCATGGTGGATAGGGCATGGGGGAGTTGGGGAGAGAAGATAAAACTGTGGCTTGGGGATTTTATTTCAGCAAGTAAGTCACAGCTGGAGGCTGCCATGCTGTCCCTCCTTAGCTCGGATGTGCAATATTTCCCTTAACATCTGTTCTGTGGATGTGATTTGTCAAGGGCATTATTACAGAAAAAGTTGAAGTCTTCTACACAGCCCAAATCTATGTAAAGTTTATAATTTACCTTTAACATGTTATGCCAAGGACTTCTGTTGCATATGGATTTCCTGAGCTTTATTCCATGGGAAAGACTTCTTCTTCAAGAAGGAAGGGAAAGGAGAAGGAGAAAGAAGAGAGAAATTATTTTTCAGTTTCTCCCTGTAATGTTTAAGTGACATGTTAAGAAATCCAGTTTAAAGAAGAGATGCAAGGGATAGTAACATAAGTTTCTACATGTATTTTCCCTTTAGTGTTTCATGAAGTTTTGGTGATTTTCTTGGTCACAAGCCTTGGAATATAGTCCTACCTGTTGAGCGTCTTGTATACTCATGTTAATCTGGGGATGTAAAGTAAGTGCTTCACTAGGAGGTAAATAGGTAAAAAGAGGTATAGTTAGTGAGGAGCTAATGAACTTTTCTGTAGCAATCAGAGATTATAGGCAGTTGTGACTATTGCCTTCAGATTTCTTAACCTCTTTATCTCTCTTTTCTTTTTTTCGAGTCAAATTTTCTCTTCTAGTATCTTTTTCACCCTGAAATATGTAAGTGAAAAAGATGGGGATGTTTGTACTTGAACGGCTCTGCCTCTTTCCTGTTGTAGGTGAGTTTTTCTCATCTTGGAGTCAGCAGGCTTACCAGGGTCCTCACAGATAGTAGGAGAGATCTCTGAGCTACATAAAATTAAAAAACAGGAAAGAAATAAGAAATGTGACATTAATTCATTTACCTGGAATAAGGTTACATAGATAGACTGTATTTCAGATTTCCAGGAGTTTGACTTCTTAAATTGTATTTTCATTTTTAACATGAGTTCATAGCCTCTTCCTGCCTCATCCGTTTGACCTACAGAACAGTGGTGACCAGGTTAACTGCATTGTGAATTAATTGTCAGATTGTGTTAATTTTGGGTATTTATGGTCTCACACCTTTTTTCCTCTAATAAGGAATTACTTTCCTTCTCTTGATTTCTTTCTCTTTAATTTCTCTGGTGACCAACCTTAAGATCAGCCCAGGGTACGGGCAACATAATGCTGGTTCATTTTGAATGAGGCTAAGTCCTAAGATACCTGACAAAACTGAGTCTCTAGGTTTAAGGGAGGCACATGCAGCATTTCATGAATTGAAATAGAAGCAAGGTCTTTGACTTAATGTATTTATTGTTTATTTTATGGCCACACCTGCAGCATATGGAAGTTCCTGGGTAGAGGTTAAATCAAGAGCTGCAGCTGAGGCCTGTGCCACAGTTTGCAGCAGTGCTGGATCCTTAACCCACTGAGGGAGGCCAGGAATTGAACCCACATCCTCATGGAGGCTATGTGAGGTTCTTAACTTGCTGAGCCACAACAGGAACTCCAAGGTCTTTGGCTTTATAACATCATTGTTTTCTCTTCTGTTCCATTTGTTATTGACTGATACAGGTTAAGGTCCTTCTGTGAATGGTACTAGGCTTGAAATTGTACTGAAATGGAAATCTGGCGGGGGTGGTGGTGGTGGTGGCGGGGCACAGGTGCAGCCTGAAGAAGTGGGTCTGGAGCAAGTTGGCTCCGAGGCCTGAGCAAGCAAGACCTCAGAGCCACCGTGCTCCAAACCCACTTCTTAACAGCTGTGAAATTATTAATTGCATCTACTTTGCATCTACTTTGCTCATGTCTGCATGCTTTCCTTTTTTTCTTAAAATGAAAACTCCTTACCTGAATAAAGCTTTTTTTTTAGTAGAATCCTGACTTGCTCCACTAATTATACTGATCTTGTGATGGTGATTAGTATTTCCATCAGATTTAAGTTTTAAGTAAAGTCTGCTAACCTTGTTGTACTGATCATTTCCTTCATAAATTATGCACTCCAGGGTGCTGTCAGCTACTTTCCCCCTTATTATTTGATGTTAAAGTTCAACCAAAGTTAGCAAATGTGTATTATGTGGACTTTTCTTTTTTCTTTCTTTTTCTGTTCCAATTTCTCTAGGCTGTCGGATTTTCTTACCTCACTCCTGTTTATTCTCATTAAAATAAGAGAAATTGTGTATCTGTAATTTTTATGTGTAGATTGGTTGAATTGGTTGGTAGCTTTAATGCCAAGCATGGTATCAGTAGCTATTTTATTCCTATTATATTTATTTGTATACATTTATCCTTGTTAGAGGAATTTCAAGGGAAACATACTTTTTGCTAATTGCCCTGACATTTCAAATTCACCTTAGGGTTATTACCCTAAAGCTGACTCTGGAAGCGCTAATCCTCGTCCATGTAGTCTATTCTCTGGCCTCATCTACCATTGCTACCGCATCCTATGATGGTTGATATAATAGAGCTGCCTTTTTTGTGTGTGCCTGAAATAGGTTTTTACTTATTCATCTTGCAAACTTCCACTTATCCTTAAAGGTCCAACTCAAACGCTACCTCTTGTGAACAAAGGCTTCCTTAGGTTGCCAAGGCTGTGATAAATTTTCTTCCTGGGGGGTTGTTTGTACAGTTTCTTTTACTTAAAAATATCACCTTATCCTTCCATGGAGATAAGCTTCTTAAAGAAGGATACAAAATGCTTAGCCGATGGTGTTTTCCTCTTAGTTCCTGTGAGACTATCCTGGGGGCAGCTTTTGTAGGTCATCCTAGCAATTGCTGAAGGTGTCTGTCTTTGGTGCTTTCTAGATCCTGGGAATCCTCTTGCCCTGATATGAACCAGTTATAGTAGGCAGCAGGTGTGTGCACAAGGTCCCTCTCACCTCTCAGTCTCTCTTCTCTCTCCTGTCTCTCTCTCTCTTTCCTCTCTCTCTCTTCCAGATTCTTCTCTGGTTCTCAGCCTAGATTGGGTCTCTTTTCTACTTCTGCTGAACTAGAGCTCTGCCAATCTTTTCTTCCCTTCCGCTCTGCGACTCTCAGATGCTTATTTCGTATTTCCTAGTATAACCAGTCAGAACTGATGTTTTCATTGATCTCACCTCCTTTCCTCATAGCTCACGTGCGAGAATGTATTCCTTCTTTGCCTACTGGGTTTTATGTCTTTGGCAGTTGAATGTTGACAAATGTGTGAGTGGAATATATCCTCTTTGTCCATGAAGGTATTGTGGTAAGGGATATCTTTTATTATGTATAAGGATACAAGATTATGCAATGCAGTTGTACCCTTCTGATGTTAATGTCTAAAGAGATTTATCATATTTTTCTGTAATACTTGTAATGCTTCTTTCTTTAAAATAATTGCTTTGTGGAGTTCCCGTTATGGCTCAGTGGTTAACGAATCCGACTGGGAACCATGAGGTTGCAGGTTCGATCCCTGGCCTTGCTCAGTGGGTTAAGGATCCAGCGTTGCCGTGAGCTGTGGTGTAGGTCACAGACATGGCTCAGATCCTGCCTTGCTGTGGCTCTGGTGTAGGCGGGCAGCAACAGATCTGATTTGACCCCTAGCCTGGGAACCTCCATATGTTGTGGGAGCAGCTCTAGAAAAGGCAAAAAGACCAAAAAAAAAAAAAAAAAAGAAAGAAAGAAAGAAAGAAAGAAATATGTGTGTTGCAAAAATTTAAAACTTCACTTTTTATAATGAAAGTGTCAGTCCTCATTAACTATTTAATATTCCCTACATTATTTGTTTTATGCTTGCATCTTTTCTTATGGCCCATGAAATTATTTTTATATGTATGTTTAACTGTCAATTAGAGTAATAAATGAAATCCTATAACTTAATAGGAAAATGCCCTTAAAATAGTGACTGCCAGGCCATATGACTCTGTATGTTTTGTGGCAGTTAGTGTAGACATTCTGACTGCCTGCTTAACTTTGTTCTTTATGCTGTTTAGTTCTGTGTCCTAACTGGTATGTTGGTCTTAAATGTAATTATAAAATGGCTTCTATGTGAGTATGACCACTTATGTTTTTAGGTTTCATAAAATATATATATATATGTATATATATATTTAACTCATTCATTCATTTATTGACTTACATTTTGTTCCACATTTAATTTACACACACATGCATACACACTTATACACACACTGTTTTGCTTGATGTTAAGCCCAGTGAAGTGAGCCTGATATGTGGTTAGAGGAGTATAAGCATTATGAATAGTTATTATTATTAATAATTACTAATAGTTATTCTTGCTAGGGGAGCCATTGTAGTGTGGTATCCTTACTGAAACAAAATAAAAGTTAAACAAAAACCCCCAAAGGATTCTGTCTTTACACTGAACTGATAATGGAATACTATATAAACCCAATGAAAACTAAAGCATCTCCTTTAGTTCATTTATCTGGGGGTGAATTCAACATTTTGCATTTTTTTTCCTTAAAGTTGAGGATGCCCAGCTCTTTAGAAGGTGTAGTATCATTCTCCCAGTCAAAATACTTGGGTCTTAGACGGCCTGCCTGAAATGCAGACATTGTTATGTTCAACAGCTCTTCCCAGAAATTCATTGTGGAGACGTAAAGGTTTCTCCATGACACTTTTCCTTCATTTCACCTGTAACATAGAGCTTGTTCAGTTAGCTGAAACAACAGGCTTCGGAGAAGCAATCAGAAAACCATGGTGTGGTTCACCTCTTTTCCCCCCCACATTACGTAGTGTATCTTACTCTTAAGATTCTGGAAACATTTATTTTTGCCCTGCTCTGCTTTAATATTTGATCTCTATAAATATTGTTTTATGTTAGATAAGTATTAGGGTTCCTCTGGGTTTTTTTTTTTTTTTTGTCCCACTTTGCTTAGTGGCTTCTCCCTTGTAAGAAAGAGGTTCTGTATATGAAAGTTTATTTTTTAAAGTCATGCTATTTAATTGAATATAAATGAGTTAAAGAACATCTCCACTGGTTAATATTTGTGTACAATTACAGATTAAAAATAACGACTTTTTTTGTAGTACTAGTCTTTGGGTGAAGCTGAGCCTCTCTCAGGCTTTAGTTTCACAGTAATAGCTGCTTGGAGTCTGGGAAGAAGCTGCTGTTGGGAAGCAGAAAAGATAGTGAGAGAATGTAAGATGCTCATTGAGAGACAGATGTTTGGCTGAGAGAAAATCTGATGCACAGTCCTTCTATGTCTAGAGTCTACTGGCAGTGTTTCGAACAAACTGAATGGAGTACCCCTAGTAGGAAATCACTTGTTTCAGCTAGAACTGAGAGAAACTGTAGGGGGAGGAAATATTCTGATTTTGAACACATTGAATAGACTTGAATAGGGTGAACTGTTAGATACATATAATGGTAGGATCTCTGTGAAAGTAAAATAGTGGTATCTTCTAATATTTCCTTGCTATCTAAGTAGTTATCATGTATTAAATTTTTATGGATTTGCTGGTTATGACTGCCTGATAGGTAGAATGTCATGTGCATTTCATGCATTTCTGTCATTTAAATGCATTCAAGCAGAGATGTAGTTAATACTTTAGATGGAAAAATGCTAGGCTTTAGGATATCGACGTTTTATTTTAGTTAGGATGATCTGGGAGGCATCTGTTCTAGTGATGAGTAGCTTAGTCATTAGACTTAAGAATTCTGTAACAGTTAAGCTTATCACAGTTTACTGAACTACCAAATTGACACTATTTGTGTCATTTTCTGCTCTTACTGTTTCACAGAACTTATGTTGTAAGCACATTTAAGTGAACGTTGAGCCAAAGATCTGATGAGCAATTTGCATACTTGGTTCAGGTTCATTAAGCAAAAGCTGTAGTCCCTGTAAATAAGGCTGGCAGAAAAGATTGATCCCACTCATACGGGGACTACAGAAAGTTATTTAAATCAGTAGCATTTTAATATATCAGTGCCATCGAACAAAACAGGCATTGTCTAATATGAAGCTTGAGTCATAGTCTACTATTCTCATCTTCAAGATGATGGTCCATTTCTATTGAATTAGATCTTTCCTTATTCTGGGTCTTATACTTTAAATGTTGTCAGATATTAAGGATCTCAGTGTTAATTTCTTTCTTAAGATTCATTCTTAGACCATCGTGTTGTGTGGTGTTTTGTTTCAGTGAATACAGTATCACAGGGCATTTAGGGAGTTGGTTACCAAGCACATGTTCATTTGCCCATCACACAGTGAGTCTGGAGCAGAGAAAGAAAAGTTTGTTGGAGTTCCTGTCGTGGCGCAGTGGTTAACGAATCCGACTAGGAACCATGAGGTTGCGGGTTTGGTCCCTGCCCTTGCTCAGTGGGTTAACGATCCAGCGTTGCCGTGAGCTGTGGTGTAGGTTGCAGACGCGGCTCGGATCCCGTGTTGCTGTGGCTCTGGCGCAGGCCGGTGGCTACAGCTCTGATTCAACCCCTAGCCTGGGAACCTCCATATGCCGCGGGAGCGGCCCAAGAAATGGCAACAACAACAACAATAACAACAACAACAACAACCACAACAAAAAAAAAAAAAGAAAAGTTTGTTGTAGGGCCATGCAGGAGGCACATGCTTCCCAAAACCCTGAACTCCTCAAAGGCATTTTTAAAGGTGGAGTTGGAGAGGGGCACGGTTGGTTGTTGCAAACTTCTAGGTGTAGGAGTCTTCTGTTCTTGCACCTGTCCAGGTAGATCAAGTCTGGATGTTCCTGTAAACCTCCATCAAAGCAAATGTTACTCTCTGTTTTGCAAATTTTATCTCTGTGTGTGTGGAAAAATGTTATACCCTTAAAGGTCAGAGCCTTGAGAATGGGCTCTTCTGTATATTTCAGACTATAAGGAACATTCTTAACTCCGAGCAAAAGCAATAGAATACAAAGGTTAGAGTAAAAGAAACAGATCTAACGTGATTGATAGCAAAAAATCAAGTACTTTATATTTGAACTGCATTTATAAATCAAGTACTTTATATTTGAACTGCATTTATAAATCTTCTGCTATATGTCCTCATTCCTTGGTACTTTATATGAACTGTTATACTTGATATTTAAAAAAAAAAGTCATTCTTAAATATCAATTTTATAGCATAACATTTTCTAATAATGTTTAATGAGAGGCAAAAAAGTTCCAATATTTCCTTTTTTAACCCATATTTTTTTTTCACTTTGTCAGTGTCAAGCAGTGTACAAAGCCCAGAATATCAGCGAAAAAGACACAGGCCCTATTGTTATTGTGCTTACAATCCACTGTTTGATGTTTCCAGTACCATTGTATACATCATATAATATTCTTGGCAAACTAGAATGTATTATCATTATGGATTGAATTGTTTTCCCCCTGAATCATATGTTGCATCCCTAACCTCCAGTTTGACAGTACTTGGAGATAGTATCTTTAAAGAGGTAATTAAAGTTAAATGAGGTGGTTGGGTTGGGTCCTCACACAGTAGGACTAGTGTCCTTTTAGAATAGGAAGCTATACTAGGGCTGGAGCTTATAGAGAAAAGGCCAGGAGGTCACCGTGAGAAGGCCGCCGTCTGCCCAAAGAGAGGAACCTTGGGGAAATCAACCCCACGGACTCCTTCTCTTAGACTTGTAGTCTCCATAACTGTGGGAGAATGAATTTCCATTGTCTTAAGTCATCCTGACTGTGGTATATTGCTGTGGAAGTCCTAGCATCTGATGGTATTAGATAGAAGGCTTCTGGGCAAGTTGAGAATTGTTCAGTTCTCTTTTCTAGAAAAGCACTGATCTCAAAACTCCTTTTCGTTTATGAGCCTGCTGTAATCTTGTAGCTCCAGTCAGTTACTGGTAGCCTTGAACCTCTCTTGAGCCCCCTTTATTTACAGAAGGCATTTTACTGACTTCAGAAAAACCCTGGTAACAGCCTACCTATTAGATATTAATTTAATGGATATAATCAGAATTTGGGAGATCAATTTTGGACACCTTAAACAGATACAGAAAAAGGTGTGGACCTTGGAGTTCCCGTCGTGGCTCAGTGGTTAATGAATCTGACTAGGAACCATGGGGTTGTGGGTTCGATCCCTGCCCTTGCTCAGTGGGTTAACGATCCGGCGTTGCTGTGAGCTGTGGTGTAGGTCACAGACGTGGCTCGGATCCCGTGTTGCTGTGGCTGTGGTGTAGGCTGGCAGCTTCAGCTCCGATTCGACCCCTAGCTTGGGAACCTTCATATGCCACGGGAGTGGCCCAAGAAATGGCAAAAAGACAAAAACAAACAAAGAAACAAACAAACAAAAAAACGCCAGTTAGGTTCACTGCATTGCTTTAGGACCATTCTTAGTGTCAAGTCTGGATGTTCTGTAGGTCATTCACATAAAGACCAACCTGATGAAACTCTTCCCTCTTCCCTCCTCCCTCATGGGATGTGGCCTCTTTGCAGCATCTTTGCCTGCTCTTTGCACTGGATTTGTTCACTTAGGGGTAAACTACAAATGCCACCACTGACTCTCAGCAAAACTGTCAGTACTAGACAAGATCACCTAGGGACCGGAGGATATTTTGGATAAGGAGGCAGTAGCTTTTAAAAAAAGACGTAAATGTGTTTATAAAGAAAGAAAGCCTTATTTCATGTATACTGTTATTTTGTTTGTTTTTATAGTTTTGTGTTTCTCATTTGGGAACAGACATAATAGTTTTTTAATTAAAATATTCAAGATACATTCCTTTTTTTTAATGTTTACATTAGAAAAATACCTCACTTCCCCCCCAGCTCCTGCCATGTTAATACAAATATATATGTATAAACATATATAAATACATATATAAACTTATGTATGTAAAGATATATATATAAACTTCGTGTGTATGTGTTTATGTGTATATATATATATAAACATTTATATGATACTTGGGTGGTTTTTATGAAGTGAGTGAACTCATTGAATTAGCTTTACTAGAAAACATATTCACCAGATTATGCAAGGATGGGAAATGAGGTAAATTAGTAAAATCAGTCAAAAAAGACTTGCCAAACCTAATATCTTTTAAAAACTATTAGTCTCTCCCCGCATTTTCCTTTCTGTTCTTTTCTGGACCTTCCCACCCTCCCTTCCTTCCAACTTAAATAGTGAAAAGGTGAAAAAAATACCAATAATGGTTATGTTTCCTCTCCAGTAAGTCATAAATAAGTGACTGTAAGAATTTAGCCTTATACAATATTTTATTTTAAATTCTTTTGGCCTGAAGTTGAAATCTATCTATCCTATATGTAAGTGGTCACTGTGTAAAACACATTCCAAAAGAATAGAAGTTAATGGAAAATATAGTCGCATCCAGAATATTTGTTTTCGAAATTATAATTCTGCCCTAAAGGTAAAAATGTCATGTAATTTTACTTAGAATATCAAAGTGTCAGAAAAGTGGACCCTCCTCTCTTGTGTCCCATTATTACCTTTAGGTAATAACACAGGGGTATTTCAGCTTATTCGGTGATGTGATGTGTCTTTGGGATGTTTTGTGCAGTTCAACAGAGGGGATGATAGAGGATAGAGAAGGTGCAATGCATTTTTTCAATTGCTAGAAGCTTTTGGTTAGGTTAAAGAAAATAGATGTAATACTGTGTTTAAAAAAGTACTTATCATTACCAGCCTGTATCATTCATTAGACATTTCTTCAGTGTATAAACTTATCACTGATTACAAATTCAAGTCAGTCTTCTTGCTTCACGACTATTTTATACGTCTTACTTATAGTGATGCATTTTAAAATTTCAATCTTTTTCCTGGGGTTTTTCTGGCAATTTCATCATGAGTCACAGCATTGTGTATCCTTTATATTCAATAGCATGTACAACATTGCAGAAATAACAAAAAGAGCATTATCTTTGGATGGGCTGAAAATAGGTTGGGTTCGTCACCTGAGAGGGGAAAAAAAGATAAATATAAGCTAAAATTTGTGGGAGTATGGATGTGAATGTACACAAAAGCAAATTTAGGAATCTTGAGAAATATAAATATGCCAACCTAAGCAACTCTATGTTTTATTTAACACACTAGGCTTAATATGTGACTTATCCATGTCCATATGCTTAAATTTACTAGGTTCTTCTTTGCTTTATGTAGGCAGAATGATTAATTTTGCTTTTCTTTTTAATTTTATTAATCTCAATTATTACTAAATTATAGATGTTCTTGAGAAGATGTATCTTCATTCATAAGATTCAGAAGGCCTCAGAGGACTGTCTTCCAAAACGGTTTCTGGTTGAATAAAATACCATCTCTCTTTGTTGGAAATGAGATGGGAATATTATCCTAATGATGCAAGTGGACCATGGTTTCTAGTTTTTATGCGACATTTTTAGCAGAGGCCTCAATAATAATTTCCATTCCACTTGTGCCTTTTTGTAACTTTTAAATAACAAAAAAAAAGTTAATGCTACAAATTAGTCTAAAATAGTACATTTTTCTAATGATAATGAAATTGTAAGCATGCTTTAACGACTTCTTAATATTTTCTTGGAGAAGTAAAGTATTTATCTTCTCAGAGTATAAACACAAATCAAGATACAGCCGTTTATTTATTTATTCTTGTTTGGCCACTCCACAACATATGGAATTTCTAGGCCGGGGATCCTATCCCAACCACAGGACACTACAGCTGTGGCAACTCTGGATCTTTAACCCTCTGTGCCTGGCTGGGCATCGAATCTGAGTCCTAGTGCCTCTCAAACACTGCCTCTCCACCTATCACCTTGCACCACAGGGGGACCTCCTACTTTCTGAGTTTTAAAGAAACAGCACTCCTTTCTTCCACAGGAGAAAAATAAATAGAAATCACATGTAAATTTTGTTTTTCTTTTGTAAATAGAAAGCAGTCTTCCTATACTTAACAACATTAAAGGCTGTGTATGCATTATTCTCCGTATGTTTGGTTAAATGTGATGTAGAAATGATTTGGAGGTTCTACTTGTGACATCTGCTAACTTTCCATAAGCAGGCAGCTATGCACTGTTGTAGCCAAGGAGAATCCTGAGGCCTTTCATATCTCTGTCATTCATTCTGTTTAACCAAAATTAGAGGGTGAGATAGGAACATTTATGTTTGATTCTTTATGAGAGGCGACTGGTGTTCAAGTTTCTGAAGGGGAGATGAAGGGATGCCTTAATTCTTTGTTCCTTGTTTAAAGGGAAAAAAAACGCTTTTAGTTAGAGTGAGTCTTGATTAATTGTATAATCTCAGCAAATTGGAAAATTTTTCTGTTAACCTAGTTTTTAGAAGTTACAAACCATAAATGGCAAACTCCCAATCAGTGTGAAAACAGCTTGGTAAGGATCCCATCTATCCATCTCTTAGATTTATTTGATCGCTACACTAATGAGACTTCATATTTTGAGTGCTGACCTTAGTATTTGGAGATCTTTTGCCATTAAAGTGGATATCAATTACAATTACTATATGGTGCTTATTATATCAGGAACATTCATAAAATATAACTATTTTATATAAGGATTTTTAATGCTTGTTAAACAGTGGTTGGAGCAAAGTGGAATTGGATATTTCTATTGCATTTCTACTTTAGAGTCAACGTTGAATTTACTTTCGCCTACCAGTGAGCCTTTTGTTTCCCTCGTCAACAATTTTATATCATCATGCTATTGTTGGTGGCGTCTGTCTTGCTGGTTTTCTTTCTTTTTAAATTTTTGTTTATTTATTTATTTATTTTGGCCTCCCTGCGGCATTTGGAGTTCCTGGACCAAAGATCAGATCCGTACCACAGTTGTGACCTATGCTGCAGCTGCAGCAATGCTGTCCTTAACCCACTGTGCCTGGACCAGGGATCAAACCTGAGTCCCAGTGCTGCAGAGACTCCCCTGATCCCATTGTGCCACAGTGAGAACTCTTTTTTATTTTTGAACATTATACTAATAATAATTTCACCTGCCTTTATATTCAGTTTGAATCAAAATTAAAAGGCAGTTTATTAATTGTGGTACATGAGTAGTATCACTTCAGTAAATTTAAATAGTATTTTAAGTAAAAGTAAAAATTATTAGTAGTTAATTGAGCTTTCCATGTTTCAGTTTTTTTTTTTTTTTTGTCTTTCTAGGGCTGCATCCATGGCATATGGAGGTTCCCAGGCTAGGGGTCCATTCAGAGTGTAGCTGCTGGCCTACACCACAGCCACCGCAACGCGGGATCTGAGCCCCATCTGTGACCTACACCACAACTCATGGCAGTGCCAGATCCTTAACCCACTGAGCGAGGCCAGGGATCGAACCACGTCTTCATGGATGCTAGCCAGGTTCGTTAACCACTGAGCAGCACCAGAACTCCCCCATGTTTCAGCACATTTAGGAATGATGTCAGCACATTTCTGAAAGTTATTTTAAGGCAAACCCAAAGTGATATGTCAACAAAATAAATGAGGAAAAAATAAAGATAAATAACAAGTTATTTACGATCACGCAATGAAAATATTATAAATTTGAGTGAGCTTAGAAATGTAGATAGGAGAATTTTTATTGCTAAACTTTTTGTATTACCCAGTCTCTTTTCCCTTTCTTGCATGTATCAAGAGAGCCTTAATATGGCATCTGGAGGTTATTATACTTGATTGATTAATTGGGTGCTGTCATTATCTTTATTTCATTTGACCTTTTCAAAGAGCATATTTTCAGCTTGGGTACCATAAATAAAAGTGGGAGGAAACATTTCTTCAAAACAAGCTGATAGATGTTAATCACTTCCTTTCGTTATCTTATAATATCAGTAACAGGCGTGTTTTGCTTTTCATTAACTTAGGAAATTCTGATTAACTTCTTAAAATTTGCATGATTCTCACCCATTTGTTTTTTACTACCCTTGTTATTGGGAATGATTAAGATCATTACTTGGCACCTTAGGTGATATTATAGATGATGATGGTACTTCTAATTTTTTAAACTATTAGAAACTCAGTTAAAATAATTTTTAGGTTAATATTACTGAAGGAAATTAAAGAATTGGAAAATATAGTTTACCAGTGAGTATTTAGAAAATAAATCTATAGCTAAGCCGGTAATGTAAAGGGAAAAATACAAATGTGCCAAAACAACAACAAAAGCTTTCCCACTTCTAGTCGAGTTACAGAACATTTTCCAGTTTCAAAAATTCCTTTACCTCTCCTTGTTTTATTTTCTCCAGAAAATGGGATTTTTCCTGAACAGATTTTATGAGGCTGGATGAACCACTGTTCCTTCCAGTTTTTGGAGATAAGCATTACATAGAGGATTTTTCATGAGATTTAAATTCATTAGCACAGGAGTTCCCATTGTGGCTCATTGGTAATGAACACAACTAGCATCCAAGAGGATGCTGGTTTGATTCCTGGCCTTGCTCAGTGGATTAAAGATCTGGCGTTGCTGTGAGCTGTGGTGTAGGTCCCAAACCAAGGCTTGGATCTGGAGTTGCTCTGTCTGTGGCACAAGTTGGCAGCTGCAGCTCCGATTTGACCCCTAGCCTGGGAACTTCCCATATGCTGCAGGTATGGCCCTAAAAAGAAAAAATAAAATAAAATATAAAAAATCGTTAGCACAGAATGGAAAGTGATTGTGAGAAAGACTCAGGTTTTAAGGGGACAGTTTAATGTCAGGATTGGAGACTGTATTTGTTTCTCCCTTTGCTTTTCTCTGCATCCAACTACTTTGCCATGTACAGTCAGTGTATAAAGCAGAGCTTTTTAACTGTATGACCTCCTCCCTATCCACTCCCAGCTTTGCTTCATAACTGCTTGGAGACCAGCAATAGATAATTTTAATTAAGCAGTATTGATGTTTTTCATGAGGGACTACATTAATAGAATTGTTTTAGCTGTTAACGTTCCATATTGGTTTAAGATTTGTTTTCAAATTGCTAACTGATGTGTTTTATTCCTGGCCTGAAATATGCTGTCCACTGGCTATTTCTATACACATCTCCTACTTAGCACATTTGAAACCGCCTCATCTTTCTCTTAAAATCAGAACTTCTGAGGACTTGCATCCTCTGTTATTCACTAAGATAAGATGCCCTTAACTTCAGACTCTTCTTTTTTTAACTTTACAGATGTGTATCGTCTATTGTTGGTTTTTTTCTTTATTCTCATTCATGCCTCTTTCCCACTAACTGATGTCTTCAAGGTACTAATCCTGTCATTTGAAGGTGTTCTCAGAATTATCTGCCTCTGATTATTTTCTCTCCATCTCCTGTGTTCTATCTTCATTTTTTTTAAAAAGTTTTATTGACATATAGTTGCTGTACAATATTATGTAAGTTATAGATCTACAGTATAGTGATTCACAACTTTTAAAGGTTATACTCCATTTATAGTTATTGTAAAATATTGCCTATATTTCCCATGTTGTACAATGTATCCTTGTATCTTATTTAGTACCTAATAGCTGTACCACTTTTTTCCCCATCCCAACTGCCCTTGACCTTGAATTAATTAATTCAGACAGGTTCTTACTCTCCCTAGAAGCTTGGAGGGTGTCACCATTGCATATAGGATCAAGTTCCAATTCCTTAGGCTTTTAGCTTTTTTTTTTTCTTAATTTTATGGCCTCACTTGTGGCATATGGAAGTTCCCAGGCCAGGGATTGAATCCAAGCCACAGCTGCAGCCTATGCCACAGCTGCAGCATTGCTGGATCCTTTTAATCCACAGCTGCAGCATTGCTGGATCCTTTTAATCCAGGGATAGAACGTGTGCCTGCACAGTGATCCAAGCCACCGCAGTTTAATTCTTAACCCACTGCACCATTGAGGGAACTCCTAGTATTTTATACTTAATGTTATTACCATCCTTACTTATGTGTGTCATATTCTTGCTCCTAACATTTCAGGGTAAGGCCTTGGATGTCTATCTCTCACGTCAGTGTCTAGTAAGGCACCTTGGATGGTGTGGAATAGAACCTCTGTGCCTTGGCCATTCTGCCTGACTTCTTGCCCTCCTTTCTATCAGCCTGCCTATCTGCACCAATTTGTTTACGGTTATTTCATGTCCTACGTTTCCCATTTGAGGAAAACTAGTCTGATGGCTGCAAACTTCTTCACCCGACCCTCCCTTTTTTTGGTAGACACGTAAACCTACTCAGTTTCTTTCTTTTTTTTTTTTTAGATTTCCAGGATATCCATAACCAGTTTTTATACAGAACGTTATTTTTTGCCTTCTTGAGTCCCTCATAACATGAAAGCTCTGTATATTGTATGCCATGGAAAATTATCCCTATAGATTCCTCAAGGTACTCAAAGAATTTAGAAAGTAGGAAGCAGAGGAACTCTTCATTTTGTATGTCTTTTTATTTCTGATTAGCTTCCATACAATCAAAGTGGTGCATTATTTTCCAGGTGATGGTAAAGTTGTCACAGAACCGTTGCTGTTTACATTTAAACAACTTATTCTAAATACTGTTTGGACAGTTCGCATATGTTGTAGGTAGTGGTAGTATGTCATGTCTCTATAGTATGACAATATCTTTTCTAATCTGATAAAACTTCCACAGTATAAACTATGTCTTTCTCATATCCAGCACATTAAACAAATTTATATTAGCTTTAAACAGTGAATTCAGAGCTAATATTTTTAGGATCTATTTAACAAAAATAATAAATCATTTTGTTTTAAAGGACCCTACCAAGAAAGTGAAAAACAGATCCATAGATTGAGAGGAAGTATTTGCCAATCATGTATCTGATAAGAGACTTGTATATAGAATATATAAAGAACTTTTACAACTCAATAAGAAGATAAATGACCCGTTTAAAATATGTGCAGGAGTTCCCATTGTGGATCAGTGGAAATGAACTGAACTAGTTTCCATGAGGAAGTGAGTTCAATCCTTGGCTTTGCTCAGTGGATTAAGGATCCTGCGTACTGTGAGCTGCAGTGTAGGTTGCAGATGTGGCTTGGATCTGGTGTTGCTATGGCTGTGGTGTAGGCTGGTAGCTGCAGTTCTGATTTGACCCCTACCTGGGAACTTCCATATGCTGCAAGTGTGGCCCTAAAAAAAAAAAAGGAAAGAAAGAAAAAAACAGAAAAAATTAGAAAAAAAAATGTGCAGAGGACCTTTATAGACACTTTTCCAAGGAAGACATACAAATGGAAAAATGCTCTACATCAGGGAAATGCAAATCAAACACTTGTTACTTCATGAAATGGTTGAATATGGAGTTACTGTTTCACCCAGTGATTCTACTCCTAGGTATGTTCCCAAGAGAAATGAAAGCATATGTTCATGCTAAACTTGTCCTTGAATGTTCGTAGCACCATTATATATAATAGGCTCAAAGTGGAAATGATCCTGAGTTACATTAACAGATGAAAGGATAAACAAAATGTCAGATGTCCATGTAATAGAAATTTGTTCAGGCCATAAGAAGGAAAAAAATACCCAAACATTCTACAACATGGAGGAACCTTAATCATTAATCTAAATGAGGGCATCCAGACATAAAAGACCATGTATTATATGGTTCCCTTCATATAAAATGTCTCAAACAGGTAAATCTACCAAAACAGAAAATATATTAGCAGATGCTTAGGGCTGACGGATGGGGAGTTAGGGGAGAGTGACTAAAAGGTATGGGGTTTCTTTTTAGAGTTGTGAAAATACTCTAAAATTGATGTGTGGTATTGGTTATACAACTCTAAATATTCTAAAATAATTGAGTTCTTTAAATGTGTTAATTTCGTGGTATGGAAATTAGATCTCTGTAAGATGTTACAAAAATAATAGTCATTAAGGTACATTTAGTATCATCTAATCTTGATTATCCTAATAACTTTTATGGAGTTCCTGGGCCAGGGGTCAGATCCAAGCCATAGTTGCGGCTATGCTGCCAGATCCTTTACCCACTGTGGCAGGTGAGGGATCAAGCTTGCTTCCCAGTGCTCCAGAGATGCCACTGATCCCATCGCACCACAGAATAATGAACTCTTATCCTAATACCTTTTAACATTTGTATTATTTAGGATGTTCACTTTTCTTGTGAACTTTAATTTATACCAAAATCGGTCTGGCACTCTGTCCTTAAATTTGCATGTGGTTGTGTAATTTGGGCCAATGGTTCTCAAACTGAATGTGTGTCAGAATGATCTGGAGGGTCCCAATCTCAGCATTTATGTTTCAGTAGGTATATGGCAGGGCTTAAGAATTTGCTTTTCTAACAGGTTTTAACAAGAATGCCTCTGGTCTGGTTTGAAAAGTAGTGTTTTAGGTCTTAAGACATACTTTTTTTTTTTTTTTTAAAGCACATTTATTAGCGTCTGAGCTAATGGCCTTGGTAGATGTAGATTTTTAGCACTGCGTGATTTCTTTCTTTATGCTGTTGTTATATCACATCTCTCTTTTACCAGCAAGAACATCATTTTTTAGTATTATATTTGGCTTCCTTTTGTGAACACATCTCTCCCCTTATTTGCATTAATGGGCTTCATGTTTGAGTGCAAGATTCTTCTTACAATCCAACTTTTGATCTTGATTTTCTTTAACATTTGTGGTACCTATTTTCTTTGCAGATCTGCCTTAGAAAGTTTAAAAACTTTATTAATGCTACACAAAATAAAATATTTTGAACAGAAAAAAAAATAAAGCTGATTTCTTTACAAAATGATACATTAAAAAAGCTAGACACAAATGTCAGTTATGTTTGTGGTGCACTTCACTGTTCCAAGTACTTATTTTAATTCCCAGATCAAAGAGTGATTTTAGTTTAATTAGAACACTCTTGTTTGAAATATTTTTACTAGGCAAGCTTTGTGTGGAAGACTGTGGCAAGCATTCATTATTAGCATTAAGTTCTTAATCAACGGAACTGCTTATGGAGGAAATTTATTGTCTTGATTTAAAACAAGCAAACAGAACATTTTTTGAAAGGGAAATACCTTGAGGTTTCTGTCACCCTGAAGTCCTTAAGCCTCTTGTCCAATGTTGGGAATTAGTCATGGTCCAAAATATTTATGAACTAATAAGTGAAATGGGGATCTGGCGGGCTGCTGGGATTACAGAGACGTGAGACAAGACCCTTTCCTGGGAGAGATTTACAGTCTGGTAGTGTGTGTCCTCGTCAGTCAGTGAGGATTTACGTAGCGTTTAGATTTACTGGTTCTGTGTACCATATTTGAAGGGGATCTGAGAGACATATAGGGAAAGCCCTGCCCTGGAGAGCTTTCATCCTATATGGAGACGAGACCCGCACAAGAAATGACCACCTTTTGCACAGAGTGTATGCTGTGGGGTTGATGGTATGTGTCTGTCAGGATTCTAAAATGGACTCAGAATAGAGCTGGAGATCAATGTGAGTGCACACACACCAGGAGTTCAATGAAAAGTGCCACAGGCAAAAATGCCATCTTTGGTAATAAATTGCAAGGAGATCAAAAGCGATGTTACAAATAGGAAAAATAAAACAGCTAGGCCATAGAATTCTTTCTTACATGCGCTGGTGTGGAGGGGAGCAGTTGTCTCTCATGCTGAGGACTCCGGATGAAGGCAGGCCAGGTCAGGGCCCCTCTCTTTCCTACCCTCGTGTTGGAGGACATTTTATAGTGGGCTTTGGCTGGCCCCACAGGGGTGGAGGGATCCCTCTGAAAGAGCAGGAAAACCTAGCTGCCAAAAAACAGCCAGCTGTTGAGAATGTTTTACAGTGTTGCAATAAGTAATGCACCATGATTAAGAATTTCACATTCATGGGAAAAAAAAAATAATGAAAAATATAATAACATAGAAAATATTAGAAGCAGCTTAATACCTTGGGCTCATCGGTCACATCGGAGTGTTAGGACAATCTCAGGTTATAATGACCTTGGAAAACTCTATTTCTAATATCTATTATGAGTCAAAGAATTGCTGTTGTCTCTTCTTTATGTAATGGTAACAGTAACGCGACCGTTATGAGGAATGCTGTGTACCGCAGGTGGGCGTTGTCTGCTTAAAACTCTTTGAATTTAACATAAAAATTCATTTTGCATTATAGGTGTTCTATGTGTGTATACTGAATTACAGTTAAATTTTTGTGGTTGTTTTATTTCATGCTGGGGCCTTGTTACTTTTAGTTCATAAGACCATGCTCAGTTGGTTTAGCCAGATTTTTTGGTTGAGCCAAAATGTTTACTAAAGTGAATTAGTCAAGAATTTATAAATATATGTATAAAATATATATTTTTTACTTTCTTCCAAGAGTGGTCTAAAAAGGGAACTTAAATTTAACCAGCTTTCCAATACTGCTGATTAAAGATGTATGAAGTGTTTTTATTATTCATAAATGACTATGTAATAATATTGGACTATCATATTGTATGTAGAAACATTTCCAAATGTATAAAAGAGTTAAATGTAAACAATAAAACTAATAAAAAAAATCGTTGAATACAATCAGTTAGGATATTGTGAATGTAGGATTAAAGGAAAGTTCATTTCAACTAGGATTGGAAACCCAGAGTTTAAAAGTAGGCATGTTTGATTATAGAAAAAAAATTAGTAAATTTTATGTAGCATAAAATACTATAAACAGTGTTAAAGGAAAAAGAAACATATTTGGAATAATAAGTATAGACACATGATAGGTGAAAGGTTTTTTTATCTGTAACATAAGAACTCCTGTGTACAGAGAGGTAAAAGTCAACTTAACCAAAAAAAATTTACTGAGGATAAAAATAGGCATTTTAGATGAGAACTAATTCAAATAAACTGTAAATGTATGAAAAGATGCTCAAAGTTACAGAAGTTGGGAAAAGCATGTTAACATAAGGAGATATCATTTTGTACCTGTTAAAGTGACAAAAATTAGAGTAACAGCTATTGCTGTTGGAGATACAGGAAATGGGATAATCCGATAGTGTTAGCAGAGATGGAAACTGTTATGTCTTTTTCTTGGAAAATAATATGGCAATCTCTACTACATAAAAAAAATACATGTCTCTTTTAATTCTGCACTTCCAACTACTTTACTCTCTATCCCATAGACATATGAACTACATAGGTGAAATATATATAGGTATATATGCAATGACACATACATATGGACATTTATTGCAAGATTCCTAATAGAGGCAGAAAACTGAAAAACAAAGAAAATGCCTATCCATAGTTGAATAGTCTCTAGAAGGTGTCATAGAATATTATGCCATTTTGAAGAAAAGAATTAGAGCCATGCTAATTGCCTTGGAATTGCAGTGAGGTTTTTTTTGAAGGAGAAGGAAAGCAAGATGTAGTAAGGTTCCAATTATATTATCCTATTTTGGTAAATCAAAGTAAAAAATGTTGTTATGTACACATTTTAATATGTGTGAAAATTGATGTCTGTATATCAACACGGAGAAGCATAATCCTAACATGTTTCTTGGACAGTGGTTAGGGGAAGAATATCTGGTGATATTTATGAGCATAAAGAGAAGACGACAGCAAGCAAAAAACTGAAAGTATAAAAATAGCATAAATAAAACCATTTATGGGAGTTCCTGTCGTGGCACAGCAGAAACGAATCCAGCTGTTATCCATGAGGGTCTGGGTTTGATCCCTGGCCTTGCTCAGTGGGTTCAGGATCTGATGTTGCTGTGAGCTGTGGTGTAGGTTGCAGACGTGGCTTGGATCTGGTGTTCTGTGGCTTTGGTATGTATAGGCCGGCAGCTGTCGCTCAGATTCAGCCCCTAGCCTGGGAACTTCCATATGCTACAGGTGTGGCCCTAAAAATGAAAAAAACAAAAACATTTATGATATGTAGTTTTGAGACTTTTATATAAATTGTATATACATATTAAAAAATAAAAATCTTAAAAAGTTGAGGACAGTATGCCAAGAGAGAGCTGATATGTGTGCAAAGAAATTGAACATAGACAACTCTTGGCTGGAAGTTATAGGCAGAACTGCAGTGATGTGCTGAAAAATATCTATTTGACAATTATAAAAAGCTTTTCTCTAGTTTTTTTTTTCCCCTAAAGGTTAGTAACCTATTGCAACTCTGCATCTCCTGGAGCTAGCCAGGCCAGTTGCCTCCAGTTAGGAAAGATGAGAGAGATTTCAGTTTTCATTGCAACCATATAATTGGGATTTCAGGAGGCAGGGCCTGCCATAGAGAGCCAGGAAGCAAATAATGGTTTTTGCAGCTAAATGCATCTATTTTGGTCTAAGGTATTTCAAGTTGGGATTGGCTCTGACCCATTAAAGATTTGTGAAATACAATTTCATTATCTATCTTTAGTGTTCTGTCTTTACAGTAAAACACAGAAATCGCATCACCCATAAAAGCTTTTATGATGTTTGTCTTCTGACTTTGTAACCAACCTTATTTTTCTCATTAGCTTTTGAGTTCTGTGACTTAAGATTCTTTTACTACTGACATTTTTAGAATATAACTGTTGTAGTTGGGAAAGAAATAACCTTTTATCAATAATAGAATGTTTAGACCCTCCTTTTTTATATCCAGTTTTTCATGTATAGCTAATAAACATAAAATTGTTAGGTATTTGACATTTGTTTTCAAGGAAATAGTTGAGACTTCAAGGATTACTTACTGGTTGGTTATGAGTTTTGCATTTGGTTTTGACCAAACTTATTTGGGCAGATGTGTTACCAGTGCAAGTTCATGTGCCTAATGTACTGTGAGGCCAAACAATATTGGAGGGCCATGCAAGGAGATTGGTGGCTGTGCCCCCCAAACTCATTTCAGCAAAGCACTTTTAAAGGCAGGGTGAGGGAGGGGCAAACTTCTTGCTGTTGGAACCCTTAGTTCTTGCAGGTCAGGTTATGATGTTCCTGTACACCTCCAACAAAACAAATGTTATTCTCTGTTCTGCAACTTTTTACCTTCATGTGAATGGGCTCTTCAAAGTCAGAGCCTTGAGAATAGGTTGTCCTGTGTATTTCAGTCTTTATGCAGCTTCCTTTTGCAGAAGGTGCAGAGCCACCATGATTAAGCACAGGCAACTGAGCACAAAAGTAAAAATAAAAGGAACAGATCTAACATGGAGTCAGATTTGTTCTTCCCTATTACAGAAGTATCACTTTGGAGGTAAGGAAGATTGAAGTTTTAAAATTCTGAAAGTTAGAATTGAACACACCAGTAAAGACATGTGTGACCCCAAGCTTTAAACCACTGCTGATAATTGCTCAGGACAGTAAATAGTCCTGTTAAATGTAAGTTTTAATCGTAATGTTCTTATATTTATGCAGAATTTACCTATCACTAGAAACTAGGCAGTACTAAGCAGTTGCCTTTTGTTTCTGTCTTCTATGATTTCTTTCCTCAGCGTTTTGTAATTTTTACCATACAGATCCTTTACATGTATTTTTCAATTTATATGTAAGCTCTTTGATTTCTTTGAAGTGATTGTAAATGATATTATGCTTAAAATTTTTGGTTTCTACCTGTTCATTGTCAGCACGTAGAAATGTGGTTGATTTTTGTGGTGAGGGGGATGAAAACATCCTAATTTGAAAAGTGACACTATGTGTTCCCATAGGAAATAATGAAGTACACTGTTCTTATTTAGGCAACATTCTTGAATATTTTTGATAATGTTTTGAGATTTTATGTAATATTCAGGAGTTCCCGCTGTGGTGTGTGGAAACGAATCTGACTAGGAATCGTGAGGTTGTGGGTTTGATCCCTGGCCTCGCTCACTGGGTTAAGGATCTGGTATTGCTGTGAGCTGTGGTGTAGGTCGCAGATGCGGCTAAGATCTGATGTTGCTATGGCTATGGCGTAGGCCGGCAGCTGTACCTCTGACTGGACCCCTAGCCTTGAAACTTGTATATTCTGTGGGTGAGGCTCTAAAATGCAAAAAAAAAAAAAATGTAATATTGAGCCACATCATAGGAACCATCTTAAATATAACTATTGTTGGAGAAAATTTTAGGAAGAAAATATTTATCCAGAGAAATAATTTTCTAAAGAAATAAGTGATCCATGATATATGATTTTAGAATACATTTATGGTATAATTCATACAGAAACAGTCATCTAATTTGAATTTCTGAAGTTTGATATTTTTAGATTAAATTTGTTTCGATTATTTTAAAAAGTCAGCTTGATCATCCTTACCTTTAAAATTGCTTCTTTTAGGCACGTAGACACTTAGATTAAGCATAAAGATCTGGACATAGTATGATATTTAAAATGAATTTCCACATATTGATTTAGTCAGTCATCTACTTAAAAATATATATTAGTTAAATTCAGTAGTCAGCACACACAGATTCATATCTGAATTCTTGCAGTGGATTTATGTATTATTTTCTCAGCCACCTAAGGCTTGCTAGTAACTTTGTTATTCTCTGATAAGGCCTGTCTTTATTAGTTAATGTTGACTTTGCTGCTTTCACACAATATTCACTACCTCTCTTTATTGGTTGCAGAGTTACGACCACCATAAATAAAGCAAGCGTGAAGAGGAGGCAGAGACAGAATAGACAATTTATTTTCATGTGTTTTTGGTTACCATCTAAATCACAGTTGTCAGAGGAAAGTAGGTTTTAATGGTCACCCTTAACAAGTTTAGGGAAAAAATGTGCATTTTTACTCTTAACATGTTGTGTTTTATGGATCTATCACATTTGGTTCGGAATAATGATGATTTGATAATGACATTTTATTATTCAAGCTTGATGAATAGGACTGGGAAGGGTTGTTTATTTTATCCTTCCATTTCACTATAACTAATGATTTGGCAGGAGTGAGAGACTACTCACTGGTTCTATACAGAGACTCTGTTTAATGTTTTTTAATGAAATGCTTGAGTTCAAATAGGAATAGCTGTAGCCTAATTCAGACCCTGGCAGTGGTAAGGCTTCTTCCTTCTAGTATGTGTGTCAGTGGGATCTCCGTCTGACTTCATTTCAAATGCATGTTTTGAGGATTAGCATGCAAATACATAGGACTATATATATGTATACACTCAGTAATCTCTTTAAGTGCAGAATCCTTTTGTTCGTGTGAAATTACATCTGAGAGATCTTCGGGGAGTTCCCAGGACAGGGAATAGATGAAAGTGGAGCCCCTTCGATGGAGGTGGCCCACAGGGCACCCTGCATAGTGCTGGTTACCAGACCTCCCCACTGCCCAGCTGCCTTCTCGTCTTGTCTCCAATTGATGTGTCACAATGTAGATAAATAATAGGGATTCTTGCTAATCCCTCCTTTGCTATTCCTTAGGCTTATTTTTTCTTCTCATGGTGGGTTAGTTGATAACTACCTTTTGATTATAAAGAAATTTTAAAGTGGTTGCATGATGTAATTTAGCTAGTTTGGATGGGATAAGCCCATTAAGTTTGTTTAATTCACGAACTGATACCACTGAAGACAATACCACTATGTGGACAAGAAGGTGCTTTTTAAAGAAATGGAAGTTTTAATATATATCCATTGGATATGGAATCCATCCAAAATAAATAAACAAAATTGCAGTATGCTTCCCATTGTGATATTTGTTAAGCAGTTCCCTTGTGCTGCCGTGTAAAAAGATAGAGTGAAAAAAGGAAAAGATAGATATTTAAGATGAATTGTTCGTACATTTAATGTAGCATATTTAATATTTTCAATTATGTGAGGTTTGAACCAATATTCTTCAGTTAAAGCTTTTAAATGACTTTTTTGTGGCTACAATTAAGGTTCTGATCATTTGCCCTTTGACAGCTAGAATGAAGAAAAACAATTAGCTCCAGTTGGAATGTTGTGCTGATGGGGCTTGTCATTTGGCCAAGATAAGATATAATGAAACAGTCTTGGTTACTTCAAGACTAAGTGGACAGTTTGTGGGTAGTTTGGATAATTGGCCCATGGATCTGCATGTTAACAGTGAATGTTCTTAATATACTATTTTTTTTCTTCCGACTGCACTCATGACGTGGAAGTTCCCGGGCCAGGGATCAAACCTGTGAAACAGCCTTGGAGGCAATGCTGGATCCTTAACTTGCTGTGCCATGGGGGAACTTCCCTTAGTGTATGATTTTTAATCATTTGAACAAAATTTTATTTTGGGGTCATAAAAGTTCATCACAGTCCTTTGCAGTGTTACAGTAAATATTTAGTCCCTGTTGTCCTACTCTTAGTGGAATTTCTAGACATAGCATTGAAATGTAACTTGGTATAAAATTAGAGTTGATAACTGAAAAAAATATATAATTATTTAAAAAGCAGCAAAAAAATTAGTTTGAAAAGGAGTTGAATGATAGAGTTTTTATGAGATCTTTAGACTTTTAGAGAATAGCATAATTTCCCACTGAAAATCTAAGGAGTGAAAGAATGTGTGTGTGTGTTGAATGTACTTCTCCAGTTGTCTACAATTGAGTCCCTATATTTTATTTTATAAGTAGAAGTAATAAGAACTACCTTATTGGATTACTGTGAGGATAAAGTGAGGTAATATCTAAACCTGAAAGATTGTAATTACTTGGTAAGTGGAAGCCATTATTAGAGTTGTTATTTTTAAGAACAATGTATATAGTTTCTACTCTTTTAGCCTCATTGAAGTTCATAAATGTAGTTTACCTATAATTGAAGTAGTGGCTTATCCTCCTTGTTCTGTTTAAGCATGGGTTATTTCTTCAACTGGATTCACTATTTCATCTGTTTTTCCTTTAGAATAAAACCAAAAAGATTCTGCCCCAAATTGCAAATGAAAAGAAAAAGGCAACTCACATCTCACCTTACCAGCCCCAATAATTTTTATCAGGATTGCAGATGCAATTTAAGAATTTGGACAAAATAGAAAAAAAAAAAAAAAGTAAAGGGCATCAAAAGAAAATGTTAATATAATAATAATGTCTATAATTATATCACTCAGAATATCCCCTGTGAATACCTTGGAGTATGTCTTTCTAATTGTGTGTGTTTGCGTTGGCGGGGAGGGGGAAATTATAGTTATTAAAATAGAACTTAAGCTGCAGAAACAGTTTAGTTTCCTTTAAAAATATTGCATGATTATTTTTTCATGTCACAGCATATTCTTTGAACATTGTTTTATTGATACATCATAATTAGTTTAACATTTCTCTGTTGCTCTGTTCTGTAGTATAAGTGGGAACTAGTATTTTTTTGTCTCTAAAAGAAGCACTAGCAGAAAAGCTGCTGCCCAGTGTCTGCTTGTCTATATTTAATTTTTCCCTTTGCACTGATTTTCTTTCCTTGTAATTTTTGTTACTGTGCTAAAATAATTCATAACATTTTTTTTTGAAAGTAGGTTTTTTATTAGCTTCTGGCTCTATATGTGGCCTGTGGTTATTTAAAGTTGTGGAGTTCCCATTGTGGCTTAGTGGTTAACAAACCTGACTGGCATCCGTGAGGATGTAGGTTTGATCCCTGGCCTCGCTCAGTGGGTTAAGAATCCGGCGTTGCCATGAGCTGTGATGTAGGTTGCAGAGGTGGCTTGGATTCTGTGTTGCTGTGGCCCTGGCGTGGGCTGGTGGCTACAGCTCTGATTGAACCCCTAGCCTTGGAACCTCCATATGCCGTGAGTGTGGCTCTAAAAAGACCAAAAAAAAAAAAAAAGAAAGGAAAAGTTGTGAGGTCCTAATCTCTTTAAGGACAAAAAAAATGACATTCTGATAAATTTTGTATCTCCCTCAAAGATAATTTTAAGTAATAATAACTCCACGAATAGACGAACAGCCTAATCATTCAGTATGTAGGCCATCCTTTAACACATGTGCCTTGAGAAACTTAGGCAATGCACTTCACAGATTTGGAAGCTGAAAATTAAATATTTATTTAGTAAATATTTAGCTGAATGCTTGCTCTGTGCCAACTAATTATCTTTTTCTGGCCTGGGGATACAGTGGTAGATAAGATGTGATTTCTGCTGTCATGTAGCCTACAGTTTGTTGGACAGATTATGCAAAATAAAAGAACTGAAGGAAAATATCTGATAGTGATAAAATTGAAGCAAACTGAAAGGTAAGGAGAAGTCACATTTGAATTGCAATCTAATCCTGTAAAGTTCTGGTGGAAAGCATTCCTGGCTGAGGGAATGGTAGGTGCAGAGGCCCTAGAACAGAATGAGGTTGATGTGTCTGAGAAATACAAGGAAGTCTGTGGCTGGAGGATAGTGAATGATGGGGGGGTATGCAGTTTTTTCTTTCAAGTTGCAGAAAAAATATTCTTTGGAGGTATTTACTCAAAAAAGCTTAATTAAATAGGATTTTTAAAATGGAGTTATCGCATTATATTTTTTTCACTATTTGAACGACACATTTGTAGATATTGCAGAGCGATCATTACAAAAGTCCACTTAACACTCGCCACCATAAATAGTTATAAATTTTTTTTTTCTTGTGATGAGAACTTTCAAGATCCACTCTCCTAATGACTTCAGATATGTGATCCAGTATTATTAACTATAGCCAATTTGCCGTATATTGCATTCCATGACTTTATCATTTTATCAGTGAAAATTTGTACCATTTGACTCCCTTCCTCCTTTTTTGTCCCCCACCCCCACCCCAACCTCAGGCAAATAGCAATCAGTTCTCTGTATTCGTGAGACTAATTTTTTCTTTACTGGTTTATATTTAGATTCCATGTCTAAGTGTGACCATACAGTGTTTTTCTTTCTCTGGGTGACACCTATTGCACTTAGCATAATGCTCTTGAGGTCCATCTATGCTGTCACAAATGGCAAGATTTCCTTCTTCTTTTTTTTTTTTTTTTGTGTGATGGAATAGTAATCTGTTGTGTAAATATACTGCATGGTCTTTATTCCATCCATATCCATCAGTGGATATTTAGGTTGTTCTATGGAATTTTTGAACATTTCCATAGAAGTTTTATGTGTACAGTTACCTCATTTCTTAGTCAAAAACGCTAAATCTGAGATGTGCTTCTCAGAACCCATTTTAGCTTTTGGTGCTCCACTTCTTTTGAAACCATACATTTCACCTTGGGACTTGAACCCATGTGCTATGGCTCTACCTCAGCCAAGTCTCAGATTGGGACTTGAACCCATGGGCCTGGAGTTGAACCTGGCCAAATCCCAGACTGGGACTTGAAGCCAAATCTTTTATTAGAGTCACTCAACTGGTGTGAGGACTTACTGAGGTTCAAGTTCTTCATGTCTCAGCACAGAAAGAATTCATTAAGAGGCAAAGTAATAGGCAAAAAGTAGATTTATTGGGAGTTCCTGTCATGGCCCAGTGGTTACCAAATCTGACTTGGAACCATGAGGTTGCAGGTTCGATCCCTGGCCTTGCTCAGTGGGTTAAGGATCCGGCATTGCTGTGAGCTGTGGGGTAGGTCGCAGACACAGCTCGGATCCCGCGTTGCTGTGGCTGTGGCATAGGCCAGTGGCTACAGCTCCGATTCAACCCCTAGCCTGGGAACCTCCATATGCCACGGGAGCGGCCCAAGAAATGGCAAAAAGACAAAAAAAAAAAAAAGATTTATTACTATAGGACACTTAAGAGGAATACAAGTGGGCAGGCCAGGGGACCCTCACCTGAGAATTGAGGCTACATTTTTATAGTCAAAGGAAAGTGGAGAGGGGAGAAGACCACTTTCTTTCTCACTCTTTGAGTCAGGCTTACCTCACTAGCTCCTCTGTGACATGTTCCAATCAGGCAATAAGAGTGTTTGACCCTGTAGGTCAAACTAGGGCTGTCTTGGTGCTTATCAGATCAACAGAAGAGGGCATAACATATGCTAAAATATGTTAAATCATCTCAGGCTTTAACACAATGAGGGGCTTTATTTTGTAATGTCACTTTTATATTCCTGTCCTTGGTTCTAAGAATCTTCATCTTGCTGGATTCAACCAGCAGGATGCAGGGCTCATTCTTTCACTAAATGGCCCAGGCCATATCTCCTGCTTTTATTGATGGCTTTGTAGTTAATTAAGCAAGTCTGCTTCTTTTCACAATGTTCTGATAGCTTTCTTGAGTGATCTTTCACTTACAGTGGTCTCCCCTAAGTTCCCTCTCTGTCTATAATCCCCTACTGGGATTTTGAAAAACTGCTGGGCAACTATCCTACTCTGCCCCTGTCATTTTTACTGATGAAGGCCAAGAAGGATTGTGTACCCAGAACTCAAGACTTGACATTACTTACTGAGAAAAAAATTGGGAAGAACACACCTTTGCATTTGTATATATGGAGGCAGTAGCAATTCAGAAGTTTTTTGATGATGCTGGAGGTGATAAAAGCATGGCAATTAAATTTTTTTAAATGTTTAATTGAGAGGTACTCTTCTGAGGTCTTTTCATAATTGATTTATTTAGTTCTTACCCCAGGAAGTGGACGCTCTTGTTATCCCCATTGAACAGATGAGGAAAGCAAGACAGAGAGAGTAATTTGCTCAAGGTCACATAGTAAGTCACATTCACTCAAGGTCTCAGAGCTGGGATTCAACCCCTGATTTACACTTGCCTGCCTAAGATAAATTAAGTCATTGGTGATTAATTTCACTGTGTCATGTGAAAAGTTAATGATTAAAAAGTCTTAACAGAACCTAGTGATTTAATTTTTTTCATTTTGGAAAATATTCTCTTTCAGTACTTGTGAGTACATAAAACCTATTGTTAGGTATTTAACAAAGCTTACTAGGGAAAAGTGAGACTGTAAACTTTGGTATAGCTATATTGTTCTTTTTAATGAGGGACAGTGGTTTTCAGGCTTCACAATCTTTGAATCTTACAATGTTTACATTTGTAGCAGAGCTAAAACATGTCTGTTACATATCCCTAGACAATTCTAGGAAAACAGATGCATTAAGGATCTGTTGTATTTTAGATTATCTAAGGTCTTAGTTAACCTTTTACCGTTTACCTTTTATGAAGAACAGTTTGCTGGGTCTGAACTACAGCTTATGATTAAAAATTAATACTTAGTGTTCATGGACTCAATTTAGGTTGTATTTTTATTAGAATGCAATGACAAAAGATAAAATATTTTTATCAACTAGTATTTAGAGATAGAGCAGTAGCAACCCAAGGTATAAACTTTCCTAAATGTATTTGACTCAAAGTACTCTACAGTGCTGAGACAGGAGGAACTCTTAAACAATGACACAGAAAAACTGGATAAGACAAAAACTGGCAAGAACCAACTAGGTCCAAGATGGCAGAAGACTGGGTTTCCAGTAGGCCTTGAGCCTCAGTACATGCTCATTGTGATACACTGCAGTGCTGGGTTTGGTGAGGGAGGAATGTGCAGGGCCAAGTCTGTAAAGCAAGAGAGATTTATTAAGGCATCCGTAGCAGATGAGCTGAGCTCAAGATGGTGCCAGTGCCAACTTTGAGGAGATGTCAGGCTTATAAAGGGTCTGTGGTGGGAGTTTATGGCAGGAACTTGTGACAGGAGCAATGAAGAAGGAGAAGGGGAAGGTTGGGGGAGGGAGGTCAAGTTCCATAACAGATGGCAGTTAGTCTTTGTAGGTGGTTAATCTATGTAGGCAGTTGTTTTCTGTAGGCCATTCTTTATTGCTGCCCAAGGTGAGCCTCCACATTCTGGGAGAGGGTGTAGATCTTGTGTGGGGCCTTACCCATGTCTGCAGCAGGTCTCCAAGGTGGACAGCCACATTCGGGGGGCTCGGGGGTCTGTCTCCATCCTCCTGGGAACATATCATGCAGCCAAATGACACACTCACAGCACCATGACAGTTCCGAGGCTGACCATAAAAGGCCAAAAAGTGGTCCTGGACATCTCTGTTCTTTCCTCAAAATAGATGAAATAACCCTCCCAGTAGAGAGGCTGAGGAATTACGTAGTCTGTATAAACTAATCACCACTAACCAATATTTTGGACCCATATTTTGAGACAGACCTCATTTTCCCTATGGAATATGTATCTTGCGCAGGAATCCTGCTTTCACTGTATTATTACCTACCCTTGAATTCTCTTCTGTGCAAAGCCAAGGAACCTCACTTGGTGGCCCTCCCAGGAACACATTTGGGATGTGACCATCCTTTCGTGCCTCGTTTTCCTGCAGCATCTTTATCAAGGAGGATGAAGAAGGTGGTTTTCTCTCCCTCCCTACTTCTCCTTTGACTATTAAAAGCGCCTCCCACACAGTTCTTGGGGAAGATCCCTCTTGCATGCCCCCCTGTATCCTTTATAAACATCCTATAGTATTAAATTCTCTTCTTATCACTTTTTCCCTTGATGAATTCCTTCTGCACTGAGACCTAAGGAACCTGAGTTTCATTAAGTCCTGAGACCGGTTGTGTGGTTCAGTTGGAAGATTGTGAGGTCAAGTCCTGGGTGAGGTGTGACTGCGTTCCAGTCCCATCTGAGGTGTGGTTTCCATACATGTAGTGCTTTACTGTAGCATTCTTTATCGTAACAGTTCACAGTCTTAATACGAACACAGTATGAATTTAGAGTGAACAGTATGAACATTAGAATGAACAAGACTCATACTGTGCATGAGTCTTGTTGATATTAAATCTATGAATATTAAAAACATTTAGTATTTGAATCACTTCCTGTTTTTTAATTGACTTCAACTAAAGTACAGGACAGTGTAGGAGAGGTAGGATTTGGGTTATTTTTTAATATATATTTTTGCAGTTATGTCTAGTGATGCCTATACTGTGTTAGACTTCCCTCTTAGTCAAAATTATTTACAAATTACATTGTCAGATTTTACGATTATTTCTTTTAAAAGGGAGCTCTCAGTGAATGATTAGATTCATGAGACTAGATAAAGTGAGGAGGCTTTCTTCTTAAGTGGATGGAATTGTTTAATGAGCCCCCATGTACACATCATTCATCTTCAACAATTACTAACTCATCACCAGTGTTGCTTTATAGATAGTCTTCCATACGTGGTTATTGTAAAGCAAATGCCAGAGCTCATGGCATTTTCATCTGGAAGAAAAGAAATTATTTTAAAAATTTATTTTTACTCTTTGTTGTATATGGTTGCCTTTAATATTAGTGTAATATATATAAGTTCTTCTATTGAAAAACACTGGCAGGCCTCATTGGGCATGCATGAATTAAGCCAGATGCCTGGGAAAGATGTGAAAACAGATGGAATTTTTATGTGTTAGATGTTGTGATCAAACGTGCCACCAATGTTTCATTCTGCTTTCCTAGATAGAAACAGCAAATCATCTTTGATGCTTCCTCATCTTCAGTCTTCCCTTCCTGTTATGTCTCCACATTCTATTGATGTTTGTCATTCTTTAAGTATTTTTAAAATTTACTTTTAGCTCCATGTATCCACTGCTACCATCTCTCTGATCTGATCCCTGTGTGTCTCTTAAGCTATTTTCTCTTCCATTGCAGTTTGTGCATTTTCTTTTCCCTTGCAGTTCCTCTTTTGGAACTGCCTCTCCCAACTTGTACCATATCCCTTTGCAGTATCTAAAGTGTTCATTCCTTTCCACTTAAACCCTTTTTTCTGATACTCACTTTCTTCTATAAGAGGACCCTGTCATAATATCATCTTTTTTATTTACAAACATAAACCTTCTAGGCTGCTTTCCTGAATACCCTTCATGTGTGCTGGGCCATGCTCATTCTTACCTCTCTGTTTTGATATATGTTCCTTACTCAGTTTGTAAATCTTTCCTCTCTCTGTCTTTTGATCTCTAATCTGCCTTTCCGTTAAAGTCCAGCTTATTTTCTTCCTCTTCTGCCAAGTCTCTGTTGATGACTCCAGGTCTACAGTTAGCTTTTCCATTTCAAAATTTACGTAAGTGTGAACAGTAGGTGCTATGAAATGGAGTCTTTGGTTGCAGTTTCTCTTGTATTATTCCAATTTCCTTATGGATTTGTGTTTCTAAGCTATATAGATACCTTCTGGGGACAGGTAGTGTTTGTTCACAACATTATGGGACATATAGTATGTACTTGGCATATATCTGTTGATTAAAACTCTTGAATACGATATGTACTTGGACCATTTTAACTGATTGTTTGGTTTTTTTTATTGTAAATGTATATCCTTTGCCTTTTTTTTTTTTTTGGAGGACTCTTTTCTTCTCCCTGTTTATTTACTTCTAATTGTTGAGATAGTCGATCTGCCTTTCACTTCCGGAAGCAGAACCAAGAGGGAGAAGCAGTTAGCATCCTGTCATCATCATTGTTGTAGTCACCATGCTTCATGCACTGAAGGATGAACCAGCACTCCTGAGGGTTGTGAGTGTTAGTGGCGTTGGGACAAGGAATAGTGCCTTTATTCAGAAAGGCAGCAGGTGGATAAGATGGTGGACTAATGTCTCAAAGAACCATCTTGCCAGGGTTTGCCCACTAGTTTATTTTATAGAGTGAAGAGACAGAGTGGGTAAAGTAAAAAAAAGGTGATAGGCTGCTGCAAATGTTTCTTAGTTCTTGAGGATGTGTTATTTTCTTCATTCCTGCAACCACTCACAGGTGGACCTGGTCAGTATGTTTCCTATGAACTAAAACAAAAGTATTTTAGCTTAACACTCAGGCATGGGAAGTAGAGTTCCCAGAGATGGGCTCTTATGGATACTTTAAGCTGTAGGCAACATCCCATTGGTGATTACTTTGTAGCAAAAGCTATAGAATACAAAGGGTAAAGTAAAAGAATCAGAGCCAATATGGAGTCAGATTTGTTCTTCCCTATTACAAATAGGAAGTGGATATATTAAAAAAGTGCAAAAAATAAGATAGTAAGCAGTAAGGGCAGTTGTGAGTAGGGAGAGAGAGCCCAAGAGAATGGTTTTTGGATTATGATAAAGGAAAGATAAGCTGAACATTTAAAAAGGAAAAGATGGTGGGAGAGCCTTGAAGTTGGAAGGTGAATGAATGCAGCCACCCAGGCTGTAGGGCCCTTAGGGACTGCTGTTTTAGACAGCAGTCTAAATGCTGCTACTTCCATTGTTTAAAGGAGGGATGTATTAGGGGAAAAAGCTAATTAAAACATTTAAAAGATGGTCACCAGAAACAACTCTTAAAAATTAAAAAGACTTAAGATATTAAATAAACATCTTAGAATTCAGTTTCTGAGTCTTAAATAAACATCTTAAGTTGTTGGTAGTGGTGGTGACTTTGTTTTGCGTTGCTTGCTGGCTGTGCTGTCCCATTTGTAATTTAGCCACCTGCTGTTTTAATCAAACAGCTCAACCAGATCTCTAAATCATCTCCACTTGGATCTCAAAAGAATACAGATGAACTGTTAGCTATGTCATCGTCTCATCTTCTGGACCTGTGTTGTTTCCAATCTGGTAGCTAGCTACTAGGCACATTGGGCCATTTAATTGGTGCATTGGGCCATTAAAAACTAAGAAAATTTAGAATTCAGTTTCTGAGTCTTACTAGCCACATGTTATGTGCTCAGTGGCCCCTTGTGGGTTGTGCTATTTTGGACAGTATGGATGTCAAACTTTTCCATCATCACAGTGTTCTGTTGGACACATCCAGACTGTAAGGTTTACAGGTGGGAAAATGTGAAGAGATTTAAAATATGATCTTAAGTAGGCATTTACTTTTGTTTTCATGATTAGGATGACAGTTTAATATTTTAAGTATATTGTTTGCAGTTAGGATAGGGAAAGGAGAGAATGGTTCATAAAGAGATGCATCCCTGTTGTAAGAAGTTTGCTGACCGAGTGTGTGAAATCATTTTCTTTCTTCTCATAAGGATTATCCTTTTCTGGGTACCTTTTCTCAAGTCTTTAGAATCATCACATGGAGTCTGAATGTACATAAACATATTTGAGTTATAACAATTCCAGGCTCATGAAAAACAAAATCTGCATTTTATTTTGTAATGAATTTGAAAGGTCATTATTCAGTCTTTGAGGTTAGTCGAATGTTCTCTGTATTCTGAGGTTTTATATGTGAGGGTAGTGTTACCCAATTTTGTCTAAAGATAAGTTTCACCCTGTCTTGTGATTCAGAGGCACTCCTGTCAAACAGTGGATCATAATTCCCCCGAGAGAGTCATTTCTAACAGGCACCTCAGCAGGCAGGTTTGCAGAACACCCCTCGCACCATTGACTTACCAAATATTAACTGTGGTAGGCTCGTGACTGCTGACAGATATTAACTTTACTTCCCCCAAGTAGAACCCGGCACTCGCCTGGCAGTGGAATGTGTTTACCGTTTTTGTTTTTGTTTTTGTTTTTTTGTCTTTTTAGGGCCGCACCCATGCTACATGGAGGTTCCCAGGCTAGGGGTCTAATCAGAACTCTAGCTGCTGGCCTACCCACAGCCACAACACCACCAGATCCAAGCCATATCTGCGACCCACATCACAGCTCATGGCCAGGGATGGAACCCGCAACCTCATGGTTCCTAGTCATATTTGTTTCTGCTGCGCCACGATAGGCACTCCTGTTTACAGTTTTTGAGTCATTCTGATGTTAATTTGTAAAATAGATGAAGGAAAATATTATGGCACTTGTAATGAAACAGTGTCTCTCTATCTATACATTCTTATGCATTTATTTAGTCATAGAAAAATGTTCTCGGTTGGTTAAATGACCCAATCATCAAGAGTATACATTTTGTAATAAATCATCAAGAGTATACATTTTATAATACATACTACATAACAAGTATATATAGACTCTCTTAAATAATTGAGAAGCTTCCCAAAATTGAAGTTGGAAGATAGCTGTATACAAGGTAGTTACCTAGGCAAACTATAAAAATGTGCTGTAGGAATTCCTATTGTGGCTCAGCGGGTTAAGAACCTGACTAGTATCCATGAGGATGAGGGTTTGATCCCTGGCCTTGCTCAGTGGGATTAAGGATACGGTGTTGCTGTGAGCTGTGGTATAGGTCACAGATGCAGGTGGGATCCTGTGTTGCTGTGGCTGTGGCTTAGGCCAGGAGCTGCAGCAGCTTGGATTTGACCCCTGGTCCCTGAAAAGCAAAAAAAAAAAAAAAAAAAAAAAAAAAGCTTGCATTGGTGAAGCAGATACTTATTCTTGGAAGAATTCATGGAACAATTATATGTTTTTCTGCAAAGTCATATCCAGTTTTTTTTTTACTCTTGATTTAGCCACATGAGTGATCATACTAAAATCTAGTTTAATAAGAGATCTTTTAAAATAATTTAAACAACTTAGTGAAAATAAAGTATTGTGTCAGAGTTGGTAGAATTTTTTTTTTCTTTTTAAATGATGTTTATAACAATGGTGTTTCTTCCTGTTAATGATATTTTTGGTTTGGTTGAACTATATTATGTATTCAAGCTTAGTAAATTTAATTGACCATATGACTGACATATAATACATAGGGTGACAAAAGCACACTATATGGCACAAGGTGACATGGGGTTTGAATACCAGTTCTGCCATGTCTTAACTATATTACCTAGCACATAGTCAGTTAGTTATTTGAACTTCAAAACTACACTGCTAAAAATGATGGTGGGAATAATTTAGTGGTTCTTAACTAGAAATTAACATTATCTTCATCTGTTTATCTCCATATCTTTTGATTCCTTTTTATATTCACAACTAGGTTAATAAAAAATTTTCTTTTTCTATTTCTTTTTTTTTTCTTTTTATGCACCTGCAGCATATGGAAGTTCCCAGGGTAAGGATTGAATTGGAGCTGCAGCTACAGGCCTACACTACATCCACAGCAATGCGGGAACCAAGTTGCCCTGTGACCTATGCCACAGCTTGCGGCAATGTTTTTTCAAATAATCAGTTCATTTTACTATAAATATGCCCTGCCCTATCCCTTCCTTTTGACATAAGGACTGGAAAATTTCCAACTCTTGTGTTTTTGTTTTTTCTATTTTAAAATTAATTCGTATTTTTATTGCGTTGTGATCATAGAATGTTGTTTGTCCTGTTTTTCCTGTTTGGAATCTTGATGACATTTTCTTTGTGGCTTGTATATACAGGTAGTGTCTGTGAATTATATATGGACACTGGAAAATATATGGTTTCAGATTACAGATTTTGATATATTACATTGTACCTTACTAGTTATATATTTTTTTCTGTACCCTTAATTTTCTTGGATTGGGAAAGGAAGAGAGATTCTTCTACCAAGGATTCATGACCCTGCTTTTTTTTTTGGTTTTCACTTACAAAGTATGCCTTTGCCCATTTTCAATCTCTTAAACTTACTTTAGTTCAGGTATATTATTTATAGAATACAATTGGGTAATTTATTAGAAATGGAGAAGGGAAACAAGTCCAGATATGTGGCATCTGAAAAGATTTTAAGGAAAGTCTGATGCTTGAGGTAAACCTTGATGGAAGCAAAGAAGGACCTTGGTGTGTGGGGGAGAAGAAGGTGGCTAAATGTCCTGTGTACTTTAGGCAGAGAGATCAGCAAAGGCTCTGACTTGAGAGGCAACAAGTCATAGTGTTTCCATGTATTTTTTGTTTGTTTTGCTTTTTTCTTTTTTGGCTGCTCTGTGGGATATAGAGTTCCTGGGCCAGAGATCAGATCTGAGCTATAGTTGCGACCTACACCACATCTGCAGCAAGACTGAATCTTTAACCCACTCTGCTGAGCCAGGGATCAAGCCTGTGTCCTGGTGTTACTGAGACACCATGGATCCTGTTGTGCCACAGCAGGAAGTCTTCCGTGGTTTTTTTTTTTTTGCAGGCCTTTCTGCTTCGTTTTTATTTATCAGTCGGGACCGTGTATTTTTTTTTTAACCTGTGATCTTTCCTAGAATTTTTTTTTTTAAAAGAAACTCTGTGGGGATGAAATTTCATGGGTTTTAAAATGGTTTAAAGATGGGTATTCATTTTCTCTAAATGTAAACAGCAACTTGACTGGATATACTTGGGACTTAATAGAGATCATTTCAAGCATATTGAGTGTTTGTGTAGAAAAAGCTGGGGCTAGCTTAATTTTTTTTTTTTCTTTCTTGTCATTAAAGAATACTTCTGGGCTTTTATCTTTAAGTACCAGAGATTTAAAGTAGGCTTGATTCAATGTTACCCTACTATGTGGTTTTTTTCCCCAGCATGCGTTGTGCCCTCTGTCTGTAGGTTTATATCTTCCTCTACTTTGGAAGATTTGTCTTTAATTTATCCTGTATTCTTGGAAAAACAGTTGCACACGTGAATTTTTAAAAAATATTCCAGTTACTTTTTTTTCTTTCAGTCTTTTCTAATTTGTTGTAATTTCTCCTTCTTTTTGCTCATTTCTCCATCTCGTCTAACATGTTCATTCCATTTCACACATCTTCATTCCACTTCACACATCTTCCTGTTTAGACTTAATTTTTGGATAAACTCTACAGCTTTGTCATGTATCTTGTTCTGTGATCTTGTCATATCTTTCTAAAGCTTCGTATCATTTCTTTGAATGGTTTTACTTCTTTCCATTAAGTTCTTGGTGTTGTGTTTTTCGTCGTGATTTTCATTTGCTTGGTGGCATCCCTTTTCTGGGGACTTTTCCTCATCTGTTTTTCCAGTTACTTCCTATCCCTTTCTTCCTCCTTCCTTTCTTTCCCTCCTTTCCTTTCTCTCGTATCTCCTTGGTCTCTTCTAGATCCTGTAATGATAGTTCCTTTTTAATTAAACTTGGAATGAGTTGAATCACCCCACTGCCACTCCAAATCCCTGATTTGAAACTGGCTTATGGGGGGGCTGAGGGAGCAGGGGTGGCAGGAATTCTGCCTTGTTCTCAGAGAAGCACTTTAAAGACAGAGGATTGTACATTTGAATGTTTAATTTTATGTGCTGCTGCCAGCACAGTGGAAGCTGGGAATCTGTTCACAGATCAGTCTCCCCTGCCTTGTCTCAGCGACCGTGTTGCCTATACTGATTTTGTATCTGCGTCTTTAACTAAAGTGCCTTCCTATACCTTTGCTTCGGTTTCACCACCTTTCGCAGCTTTTTCACATATATTGTGATTGGGTGATAGATTTTGTCTCATCTATGAGGGAATTTCCAGTTCTTTTTATTCTACTGTTGTTTGGGGGATGGACAAAGGTCAGAGACTTCTCTGCTCTGCCATCTTAAAAGAAGCTCATATTTTTTTTAAGTCTTTCAGTAAAACTGTTTTAGCTGATAGAAGCCTTCTGCAGAGTAATATTTAGGATTTGTCTGCTTGGTTCTCTTCATTCTTTCATTGCTTGGTGACTGTGCTTCTCTTTTCCTTGAGGACCGGATTTCAGTGTCTACGGTTGGGTTTCCCAGGTGGGTTAACTGTGAGCAAGTGGACTGACCCAGTGCTGTCAGGGTTGTCTCCTTTGAGCTTACACCATGGTACTGCATTTATTAAAAATATTGGAGGAATCAATATTTCCATCTCAGTTCATTTCTCCAGGCTATATTGTACTTCTTTGTGCATTTATGAGGTTGTATATCTTATGAATTATTAAAACAAGCTTGAATATATCTTTAAAAAAGAGTGGGAGTAACTTTTATTTGCCTGTCCTCCCATCCTGAGGCACTGGTTTCCTTTTATTATTGAATTCTACTTAGTGTTGCTTTTTATGTTCCAAGGATCAAAGATGTGGGGGGGGGGAGAAAAAGTTCATGGTTCTATACTTTGATGGAGAAGGAGATAGTTATTTTAGTTTCTCTTACCAAGGACCAAAAGTTATTTTCAAATGCACTGCAGCCAAAAAAAAAAAAAAAAAGAAAAAGAAAAAAGAAAGGAAATAGCATGTGCTGCTGTGCAGTACTTATAATTGTTTCAAATTCACAAACACAGCAATGAAGCATATTTTGCATAATGAAATATTTATTTTTATCCATCATGCTTGCAAGCTGCTCTGCATTCACCCTGTTTGCAAACAGCAGCAGCAGCATTTCTTCAACATGAGCCAAATGTAATTTCCAGCTGTTGGAATTAATTCTTTTTTAGGTCTTGTTAAAAACTGTCACCCAATAGCAAATTTCACTGTTTTCTTTTTGGCCTTATATTTCCATTGACTTTTTTTCTTGTTCTTGTTTTCCCTCCTGAATAAAAGTGTTTTTCAGTGATCCTTGGTATTTGATATAGGATAGAATTAATAAAAGGAATTCTTGCCTTTGTGTAACTTACTGTATCGTTCACTAAGTAGGTTGATCAAAACTCTAATTTTGACTTCCTTTCATTTCATAATTTATTTAAAAAAATTTTACTATGTTGATTTATAATATTCTGTCAATTTCTGCTGTACAGTAAAGTGACCCAGTTATACATATATATAAAAAATATACATTCTTTTTTGCACATTCTCTTCCATCATTTTCCATCACAAATGTTTAGATACAGTTCCCTGTGCTACACAGCAGGATCTCATTGTTTATCCACTCCAGATGCAATAGTTTGCATCTACTAACCCCAAACTCCCAGTCCATCCTACTCATTTCATAATTTAAAAAAATTTAAAAGTAATCTCTAGGCTCCATAACAGAGAGAAACTGTAATATTACATATACTTAAAATAACAGTAAGTTTTAAAAAAATCTTACTGTCCTCATGTAGATTTGAGTCATGACCTGTGCAAAAGCCCTGAGGTTGTAAAATACTCTTCAGTTCCTTCCTTTGGGGATAACAGGTTTATATATGCAGTAGGTAAGATAGGTTTTGTTCTGGGTACCGTGGCATTTGCTTATCATGGATTTTATTTATAGAACTACTTCTCCTTTAGATTTCATGATCCTTCTAATAGAATAAAAGCAGATAATAGGCACCATGCATAGATAATTGGTTAAAATTACTTTTGTTTCATTTGTCTAAAGTTGCTTCTTTTGGGAAGAAATACAGAGATATAATTTTTTAAAATTTTAATGAAAAAGACATTTTGCGTAGGGTTCTTAAGGGGTAATGTAACTAATCTAGCCTTGTTTCAGCTCATCTATGTAGTTTTTTGTTTTTGTTTTTTGGCTGCAGTGTGCAGCCATGTGAGGCAGGATCTTGGTTCCTATACCAGGAACTTACCTGCTGCAGCAGTGAAAGCTCTGAATCCTAGCCACCAGGCCACCAGGAAACTCCCCTATCTAGGTAACTACTTTGTTCTCGCACCTCTGGGCTTCTGCCTGGAATGATTTCATTTCTTTCCCCTTTCCCCACCTAGCAAACTCATACTCTTTAAGTAGTAATAAAACATTACTATTTTTTAAAAAATTATTTGTGGCCACAGTTCCTGTGGTTTGCTTTCTTTTGCAGATGCTCCAAACTGAGTTGTCTTTGTCCTCTCTGCATGTTCCCCTAGAGCTTTGTACTCACAACATGTTTGGGAAACATCTTAGTGTTATTATTATACTTACTTCTCAGGCCTTACTACCCAGCGCTGGTTAATACACATGTAATATGAGCTACAAATGTAAATTTAAATCTTATAAGAAGGTAAAAAGAAATAGGAAAAATTAATTATAATACTGTTTTAGTTAACCCAGATATTCAGAGTGTTATCATTTCAACATATAATCGTTTAATTGTAAAAATTGTTCATGATAGATTTTATATTATTTGTGTACTAAGCCCCCCAAATTCAGTGTTTATGTTATACTGACAGTTGAGACTAGCTGCATTTCAGATGCTCAGTACAAGTGGCTAGTTGTATGGCATAGTTCTAGACTGCAGTCTCCTTTGGGTTGAAGCCGTATGTGGATTTTGCTGTATTTCTTTCTTTTTTTTTTTTGTTTGTTTGTTTGTTTGTTTTTGTTTTTGCCATTTCTTGGGCCGCTCCGCCGCATATGGAGGTTCCCAGACTAGGGGTCTAATTGGAGCTGTAGCTGCCAGCCTACGCCACAGCCATAGCAATGCGGGATCTGAGCCGCGTCTGCAACCTACACCACAGCTCACGGCAACGCCGGATCCTTAACCCACTGAGCAAGGGCAGGGACTGAACCCGCAACCTCATGGTTCCTAGTTGGATTCATTAACCACTGTGCCATGACGGGAACTCCCGGATTTTGCTGTATTTCTGGCTACCACAGGGGCTCATTCGGTCTGTCCCTACAAATGAATGAGTGAACAAAATATACTGGAGGGTTATTATATAGATTGATGTTGAGCACTAATAATTTCAGTGCCTCCAGTCAAGAGAACTAAGGCATACTGACTAAAAAGAGGTCCCAGATTTTGGAAGGATCCTGCATTCTAGTCCTGAGATAGGACAGTGGGACTGAGTTTTTTTTTTTTTTTTTGTCTTTTTGCCATTTTTTGGGCTGCTCCCGCGGCATATGGAGGTTCCCAGGCTAGGGGTCTAATCAGAACTCTAGCTGCCAGCCTACGCCAGAGCCACAGCAACGCAGGATCCAAGCCGCGTCTGCAACCTACACCACAGCTCACGGCAACGCTGGATCGTTAACCCACTGAGCAAGGGCAGGGATCGAACCCGCAACCTCATGGTTCCTAGTTGGATTCGTTAACCACCGTGCCACGATGGGAACTCCGGGACTGAGTTTTGAAGAGATATGTTGCCAAGGATTTATTGCAGGAGACAGTAGGAGAGGAAACTAAGAGAGCGTTCAGCCTCCATCCAGGGTGCCCTTTTTCCAGCTGCTATCCCCTGATCCAGAGCAATTGATAGCACCTTTCCTTTTACTGGTAAACTAAGATGCTCCTTCTACAGTAAAGGAATCAAATTTGTAATCAAGTCCTATGTGTACCTTTTTAATACAAATAGAGGCTAATATGTGGACTTCAGCTTGCCACTTAAAGAATAAAACTGATATAGTTGTATCAGTTGTACAAATAGGTACAGTGTGGATAACCATTCATTATTCTGTAGTAGATTAATAATATGCATTATCCTTTTAGTATATACAATTGACAAAATGTTTCACATGTGCCCAAGGAAGCCTCTAAATGATAACTGTCATTTTTAAAAAAGAAAAACATGTAAACCGTCTTACATATCTAGTCATAGAAGATCAGATGTTTTTGATACATTCATTAACTCTGCACAGGAACTAAATGAGTCTAATGAACTAGATTTGTATTTCCAAATGGAAAGCCATCGAAAATGTAACACTGAGTGAGGAAAGCAAGTTCCCAGAACACCATTTAAAAAAAAAAATTCTTATGTCACACAATATACACAGTGCTATAAATTTCTCACTGATGAATATGTATGCCATACAAAAGTTAAGTAACAACAACAACAACCCAACAGCAGACTCGAAAGGTAAGCCCAAATCGGAGGCATGAACAGATTTAGTCTTTATAGAGGGCTGTAGTGAATAACTCATGGAGTTTTTTTTGTAATACAAAGTGCTGGATGATAACAATTGGCAATTCTAGATGGAGGTCACAAAGGTATTATCTGTCTTTGTTCTTTGATGTATTTTAAATTGTTCTCAATTTATGTTTTATACATTCAGGGGATCTCTGAGTCCATACTCTTTTTTTTTTTTTCTTTTTGCCTTTTCTGGGGCTGCTCCCAGGACGGCATATGGAGGTTCCCAGGCTAGGGGTCTAATCGGAGTTATTGCTGCTGGCCTACGCCAGAGCCGCGGCAATGTGGGATCTGAGCCTCTTCTGCGACCTATACTACAGCTCATGGCAATGCTAGATCCTTAACCCACCGAGTGAGGCCGGGGATCAAACCTGCAACCTCATGGTTCCTAGTCGGATTCGTTAACCACTGAGCCACGATGGGAACTCCTATACTCTTTTTTTTTTTTTTTTTTGAAAGTGAAAATTTAGGATTAAACATGGTGGGGATATTTTCCTTTATTAGTGTACTTCATATGAATTATTTCAAGCCTTTGCTGAAAAGGGATGCATAGGTGGAGAAGTATCCTTTTGATGTATACAAGTACAAAAGTGCACTTTATAACTGAATTTTCTTTGTTCTGTATTTCAGGCTAGAATTTCAGTCCAGATCCCTACAGGCGAATACCTAATAAACTCACTGCCCCATAGGACCTTTTATACCCTTGTGAGTTAAGATAAAAAAGGTTTTTTTTTTTTTAAGAGTCTAGAATAGCCTAAGCCTTTTAAAGATGTTTCAGCCTTGGTATATTTCAGTTCAGGTCAACAAGCACTTATGAAATGCTTGTTTGTGGCTTGAAGCTTGGGGGTGCTTAGGAGATAGTGAGGAAGAGGAGGAAGGAAATGACCACCCTAGACTTCTCAGGATACTGAAGCAGCTGGAAAATGTCCAGTTGAATAAATTAACATTCACTGGCAGAGAGGGAAAAAACAATATATATATATTTAAATACAAAGTTATTAATTTATTGCCCCTCAGGTCCAAATACATACTTCATGTGATAATGCAGCTAGACCTTCTAAGCATTTCTCCTTTGCAGTGAGTATACTGTTAAACTGTGTCAGCAGAGGGCATGGGAGAGGGCATTGCTGGATGAAGGGGCTTCTCTTCCAAATTCCAGCATCCTCCAGAACCCTTTCAGGTGCTTCATAGTGAATCCCAAGGCCAGCACCTCCCTTTAAATGGTGTCTTCCATACTTGAGAGGGAGGAATTCCCACCACTGAGCCCTTTCCCGTGTTGTTTGCTTCTATATCTGCTTCTGTATCCTTTACCTTCAATCCCCCATTGCTCCAATCCCTGTTAATACTTTTCTCATGTTTATATTACTTTCACATGCATGTTACTTCCTGTGTTCAAACTACTGCATGGTATCTCCTGATTGGACTCTGATGGATACCGAAGATAATCTGTGTTACCTCCAGCATGCTAAAATCAATACAAGTGACTTTAATATTTAAAAGATGTTTTAGGATCTCTTCATCTGTTCGTTTTTTTTTAGTAGGACGTAGCTAGTTCTTTGAATGGATTAGTGGATCAGTAGATGTGAACATCTCTGTGGCTCTTACCGTGGATTTTATTGCATTGGAAAAGCTGTGTGCATTATTGTTCTGGGGGAAATTGATGCTTGTGGTTCTTACACATTAAGCTTGTGTTGTTTCATCCTTTATACTTCACTTTGCTTTAGTCTGCCAACACAAATGCACAGTGGAGGCTTTCTGGTATAATAAAAATAATGTGGACTCTATTACCAGGTGAATCTAGGTTCTAATTCTGGCTCCATTGTTATAATAATTCCAGTTCTAACTCCATAACACACAAGTGAAAAATCTTACTTTTAATTTCAGCTTCTCACTCTGAAGCCCTCAAGGAAATTCGTTACGTAACTTGGGACAAATCACTTTGTGATTTTGAGCTCATTTTCCTGGTCTATAAAATAGGAAATTAAATACAAACCTTTCAGGTGGCTGTAAGGTTAATTATGTTGTAATAAAGTACCAATAGCATGTATAAATGGTCTAATTTCTCTGCTTCCTTGCTAGTTTTTGATAGAAAGTCACCGTATTTTATTTTAGCTATTTTTTAAGGATGTTATGATATCTTGTGGTTTTGAGTTTCTCTAATAACTAGTGATACATAACATTTTTATGTGCTTTTTGCTATCTCAGTTGCTTTTGTTCTTTTAAAATTTTTCTGAAAGTGGAGTTCCCGTCATCCCTCAGTGGTTAATGAATCGGACTAGGAACCACGAGGTTGTGGGTTCAATCCCTGGCCTCGCTCAGTGGGTTAAGGATCCAGCGTTGCCATGAGCTGTGGTGTAGGCTGCAGATTTGGCTTGGATCTGGTGTTGCTGTGGCAAAGGCCAGCAGCTGTGTCTCCTATTAGACCTCTAGCCTGGGAACCTACATATTCCACGGGTGTGGCCCCAGAAAAGACAAAAAACAAACGAACAAACAAAAAAAAACAAAAAAATAAAATTTTTCTGAAAGTAACATTTGCTGTAATTCTCTTAAATTTTGGGGGGAAAAAAAAACAGTAAAAAACTGACTTTTTTTTTTTGGTCTTTTTTTGCCTTTTCTAGGGTCGCTCCCATAGCACATGGAGATTCCCAGGCCAGGGATCCAATTGGAGCTGCAGCCACCAGCCTACGCCAGAGCTCACGGCAACACCGGATCCTTAACCCACTGAGCAAGGCCAGGGACTGAACCCGCAACCTCATGGTTCCTAGTCAGATTCCTTAATCATTGAGCCACAACGAGAACTCCTTTTTTTTTTTTTTTTTTGGTCTTTTTGACCTGTTTTAATTAAATATTTGCCATAGCAGTTGTTGCTGAGGTTTCAAACCAGGGCTTTGCCAGAAGTTATTTCAGATATCCAGTTATCTCAGTTTCTTTCTAATATTTTGGTTCCTTGTTACTTTTGATTTAAGAATAACCAAAGCAAACAAACCTACAAGCAGACCCAAACTCAAGCCCAAATGAGAAAACTGCTCTGAGCAACACTTAATAACAATTCGTCTATCCCACAAACTGTATTTTGTGTTTTGAATTTTTACTAAACCTTTCATCAGTGCCTTTAATGTTTAACTGCCATTAGTCTAAAAATATTTCCACTATCCAGACACACCTTGAGGCAAATACAATGTAGAGAAAAGCGGGAGAGGAGCTGTACAAAACTTTACATCTCTTATTGTAAGGAGAACGTAGCAGGCCCATAGCATTATATTATAAATGGATCAGTTTCACCCTTTGGTGGAAGATGATAGAGGGCCAAAAAGAGCAAGAGATATTTTATGGAGTGTGGCCAACCAGTGGACCGAATGACAGTGTAGGGGATACCAAACAGTTGTAAACAGTAGCAGTGTTTGTCACTTGCCAAGGACAGGAAACTAAGGGTCACCTCTGATCTTACTGTGCCTCCCTCCACATCCAGTCTCTCAGCCAATCCAGCCACTTCCAGCTCCTAGGCAGACTGTGAAGTACATCCAAGTTTCCCTGTGTTAAGTGATGCACATCCTGCCCCTCCCCACCCCACAGTATCCTCCCAACCAGTGTCATTACTTCCACTCTTGTCTCACCTGCATCTGTTCTCAACATAAAAGAAAGAAGGGTCTTTAACCTAAGTTAAAGTAGGATTCTTTCAAAATTAAAACCCATAATGGCTTCCCTTTATATGTAAACTCTGTTCCGTACCATGACCTGCTTCATACCTATGGTTCTTGACTGCCTCACAGTTTATCTCTTTAAGCTATTTCCTTATCTGGCTAAACTTCAAAGCAACTGGCCTGCTATTAATTATTTTTTAAAAATGAGCTTTTTCATGCCCTGATAAGTCATGTTTTAAAGAGTAAGATTAATTTAGCTCTAAGAATGTCCCAAGATAACTTACAAACTAAGAACTATGGTGCTTAGCAAGGTATTTATGTGCCCCCTTGAAACTCTTTAATTGTGCTTTTCCCCTGGTTATAAGTCTTGACTTAAAGAAGGCCTGATATGATTTGTCAGATAGTCACCTCTTGCTTTTAACTTAAACCCAGCGATTCTTTTTCTTTCCATCTATTTCTAGAAACATTATCTCTAGAAATATTATCACTAATTCCTCTCCTGTCTTCCTACTCAGAGCCTTCAAAGAGTCCTTCCCCCAACACTTTTTTTCTCCAACCAGGAGGAATTAACTTGACTTTATGCTCAGTTAGAAAAGGAGCATAGTCAATTAAAAATTATGATATGTGAAATTTTTATATTAGTTGATAATAAAAAATATATAATTACTTCTGTTTTTAATTATTTTGTATTAAGGCCCAATTGCTGAAGTTACCCAATTATTACCACTTAGATTTAATGGTTATTGTTTAAAAGAATAGATGTGTTTGCTAGAAACATTTACACAGTAAATTGTGTTAAAATGTATATTTAACAAAAAAATTTTTGGGGGGGCACATCTACATCACATGGAAGTTCCCAGGCTAGGGGTCGAATGGAAGCTGCACTATAGTAGGCCTACGCCACAGCCTTGTCAACATTAATCGGAGCTGCATCTTTGACCTATACTGCAGCTTAAGGCAACCCTGGATCCTTAACTCTCTGAGCAAGGCTAGGGATCAAACCTGAATCCTCACAGAGGCTACATCAGGTTCTTAACCTGCTGAGCCACAACACAAACTCCTAAAATATTTTTATAAAGCTGTCAAAGATACTAGGAAAGGTACAAATATGATCTGATTAGGCACTTTTTCCTTCTGTCTTCACAAAGTAAGATAAATATATCAGTCATTTGTGTAACAAATGATCTGATTTTGATATATTTTCACTTTAATAAATGCAAAAATAAATCAATTGAAATATGTCTTTCATACAAGTTCTGAGATCTGATGAGAATCCTGGTGCTAAAGGGAAAGGCAAAGAAGGTAACTCCTGTACAGTCTTTAATTATGTAACACATTTTCATCAACAAAGTGATTTTTGTTTTTTCACTCGTGCCAAGTGAACTAGCACCATCATTGCCCTTTTCTTCTATTCCACCTCTTCTTGGTAGTTCTAAGGCATTTAATTATTTTTATTCATTCATAGAAATCTGCCACATCTCATTATTTTGTCACTGCAACTTTGCCAGTGTTTGTACATTATGAAGTGTCTGAGATGGTATTTCTCATCTCATGTGGGAGATGATGTGAACTACTCAGAGTAGCATATGGTCAGAAGCACCTGACCTCAACTGTTGTGACTTACGGCAGTAGTTTAGCAGTAGGGTCTCACATGAATAGGAGGCATAAAGTGTGGAATCATGATAGAAGATTACCTGGAATGTCACATATTAATATACATATCGATTGTAGAAGAGGTCTTATTAAAGATTCTGGAAGTCTAAAAGAGAGGATGAGATGGTAGGTTTGCATCTGGGATAAATTGGAAGGCAGTTTAGCTAGGACATACGTTGCTTTATTGATTCACCTGATATTCGTAGCTAGGTAGAATGTAGTTTCTGGGTGATAGTCTTGCTTTTAAATTGGAATTTTAGAGGATAGTGATAAGCATTCTACCCTACAGCTAAAAATGGTGGGACTCTGGGCAGCCTGCTGAAGTGTAAGTGGTCCTCCAGATTGGGCAGTGGGAGTGATTTTTCCCCACTAGGGGATATTTTCCATTATCTATGGATATTTTCGGTTATCACAGCTCGAGTATTACCGGCATCCAGTGGGTAAGGCCAAGGACACTGCTGAATATCCTACAGTGTACAGGATGACTCCTCACAGTAAAAGCCCACATTGTGAAGAGTGAGAAGGTTGAGCAACCCTGTATTACAACCAACACCAACAAAGATGTGTTACATGTTTCCTTATTCCTTGTGCATTGCATGTACCTATTTGCCATCTTGTCCCTAAAGAATGGCCAATCTTTAGTAGAAATTTACTGGTTGAGAATGCACTCAGCCTTAATCATTCCAACAACTTACATTTGGACATACAAGCGTATGCTGGCTTCATATATTAGGTCGTGTTTATCTTTGCTGCTTAGCTCTTTGTAGGTTTTACACATTATGAGCTTTACTAATCTTTTAGGAAAATTTCCCTGTGCCACTTTAGGATGAATAGGCAATTTAATGTTTGACTGTTTTGAAGATTTATTAGTAATGAGGTATTTGATGTCACTCAGTGTTAAAAAGGTACCTGATTGTAGTCTTTATAAATAGCATCAAAGATGACTAAATGTCGTACTTTGTCTTCATAGTGCCTAACTGGGAGAGGAGGAGACAAAAGGTAGCAGAGAGAAAGGGTAATAGAATTTACACAGGAGCATTTATCAAAAGGTAATAAAAATTTTTTAAGATAAAAAATAAAGATTTTTATCACATGGCATGAACCAGCGTATTAGGACTAGCACAGCACTTCACATTGTAGACATTCAGTATAAATACCATTTGCTTTTCATTTGAAATAAGGATAATTCTGTGTTACTGACTTACTAAAATTTAAATAGTGTTCCACTATTTGTGGGATATTACAAATAATATGAGCTCTCTTAATCATTTCTCGTAAGTATACTAGAAATTAAACCTTCATCTAAAACTCTGAAAGAGTTATCTAAATGGCAATTAATTATGCATTTCAATAGTACTGTGAGCCAAGAAAATTGTTGCTCTGTCTCTCAGAGCCCCTATTCACATGAAAAGCTTTGAATGAAAGTATTTCCAAATGAAATAACGTCTTGATAGGAAAAGTAGGCTAATTTGTTAACCATGCTTAAGAACTAACTAATTTGGATTATAATCAAGGCTTTGCAGGTAAGAGTATATACAAATAACAGGCCAGGTACTTATAAAAATATACCCTACGTCATAAGACCTTGATCGCATACAGATTTGAGGCTTAATACAGGGCGTATTCTCCGCTTGATAGAAAGATTGCATGTCTGTGAAGTAGAAATTAATATTTGAATTAGTTAAGGCTCCTTCAATTTCAAATGACAGAGAACCCAGCTCAGCCTTTCATGAGGCAAAAAGGGGAATTGATTAGCTCATGAAATTGGAAAGGCTATTGCTATGGCTACGGGGACTCAAGCAATACTCTTGTCTCTCAGCTTCACCCTCCTGTATTGGCTTCATTCTCTGGGTTGCTATGTTAGCCCATCATAGATGCAAGCTTCTAGTCTCTCAGGTGGCAGCACAGTAGAAAAGGGAACCTAGGAAGTCTCCTTAGGTTCCTTTGCCTCTGTTTGGATCACATCTCTATCTCTGAATCAACCACTCTGGGCGTGGATTGAGCCATTTGCCACATCTGGATTTGGGTGTAGAATTAATGACACTTACGGGTAAGAACACAAGAATAGGCTTCCCTTGAAGAAAATAAATTATGTAAGAAAGAAATCTTTGTCCTAACCCTGTCCTCTTCTGCAGAAGTACCACTATAGCCAATTTATCCTACTTATAATTGTGTAAGTGTAGAAATCCGTTCCTTTATTACTTTATACATACATGATGGCATCTTATGTCTATTTTTCCTTGCTTTTATCACTGGCCAATATATTTAACACTCCCCCTTACGAAGATCTCTAAGGAAGATCTTGTAACTCCTCTTTGAAGTCACTGAAATATGCTAAATAGACATTCTCTTTTTTTATGAATTATTTAAGAAATACCCAAAGTGAACACCTAAATGTGCTCAAGGATAATAGTTCATTAAAGTAAACCTTCTATGAATCCTTATATAAAGTGTATTTCTTATTAGGTTCCATTATATGGTTGAGGTTTTAACATGACATTTACAGGTAAATGTCTTTTAACAAGATATGTTTCTGGTAGAATTAACTGATTTAGATCTTCTTGGCTGATTTAAGTATAAAATATGAAGTACAGCTTTATATTAGCACTGACCCTAGTGATGAAAATTGGTTTAAAATACTTATCTTCAGGGAAAAATGGATTAATGATGTAAATGTAAGACTTCTAGTAGAAAAGAGAGAAAGAGCTTCTGGACATTGGTCTTGGCAGTGATTTCATGGATGGACATCAAAAAGCAAACAAAACAAAATTATACAAGTAGGACTGCATCAATCTAAAAGGTTTGATTCAGTCCTACTTGCATAAGAGAATAGGAGAAAATATTTGCAAGCCATATATCTGATAGGGAATTAATTTCCAAAATATATAAGGAACTCTCACAACTCACCTTCCAGAAAAAAAAATCAAATAACATAACTAAACGTTGAATGAGAAAGTGAGTAAACATTTCTTCAAAGAATACCTCCAAATGTCCAACAAGCATATGAAAAGATGCTCAATGTTACTAATCATTAAGGAAATGCAAATCAAAACCATAATGAAATACCACTTCAAATCTGCTAATTTGGCTAGTATTAAAAAAAAAAAAAAGACAGCAGGTGTTTGTGAGGATGTGGAAAAAGTCAAACTTTTATTCATTGTTGATAGGAATTCAAAACAGTGCAGACACTATGAAAAATAGTGTGGAGGCTCATCTAAAAATTAAAATAGAACTACCATTTGATTCAGCAATCCTACTTTGGTTTTTTTATTCAAGAGAACTGAAGTTAGATGATTAGAGAGATATCTGTACTCTCCTGTTCATTGCAGCACTATTCACGATAGCCAAGATCTGGAAGTAATCTAAATGTCCGTTGATGAAATGAATGGATAAAGAAAATGTGGAATATACAAGTAATGGAATATTATTCAGCCTTAAAAAAGAAGTGAATCTTGGAATTTGCCCCTCCCTCCAAAAAAGGGAAGAAACGTAAGGCCATCATACCCCATGAAAGAAGCTAGTCACAGAAGGGCAAAGATTGCACAATTCCCCTTATATGTGAAATCTAAAAGAGTTACCCTTGCAGAAGCAGAGAATATGGGTTGCCATGGGCTGAGGGAAGGGGCAAATGGGGAGTTACTGTTCAACAGAAGTATATTTTCAGTTAGGCAAGATGATTCAGTTCTAGAAATCTGTTGTACAACATCATACCTAGAGTTAATGATAGTGTATTATTCACTTAAAATTTTAAGAGGGCAGATCTCATGTTAAGTGTTCTTACCATAATAAATAACAAAACAAAATAAAAACCCCAGTGTCCCTTGTAGTGCCTGATAATGGAACTTCTGATATCCATGTAGTTGTGTATGTATTCATATGTTTAATGAGTGATTATCACTTCTTTACCAGTGTGTATTTGTTGGTAGAGTATTTCTGAGGCTTATCCTGAAGGTTCCCCCCATTTTTTTCCATCCGGATGACTCCTATGTGTGCTAGAGCTGGCTAGCTCTGGTTGGAGTTGCAGTTTATGGAGATTATGTGTTTTATGGTTTCTAAGGCAGGGAGAGAATCCTGGCTCAAACCAGTGATGTTGACAGACTAGACTGGTTTCAGGTACACAACAAATTGTATCTTTGGAGTACTAGAGAAAGAAGGACCTGTGTTAGGAATAAATAGGATTTGGGTAATCGGAGGTATTTAGCTGTCCAGGATCACAGTAAGATATTTTCTGAATAAGACTCTGGCTCTTCATTTTCCTTTAGGTGAATGTAGGTACCTTTAACTCAGTCCTGACCAAGCCTGTCAAAATATTTGATAGCTTCTCCTGGTAAAGGGGTTGGATCTGGAATGAATCTTTTTTTTTTTTTTTTTTTTTTTGCTATTTCTTTGGGCCGCTCCCACGGCATATGGAGGTTCCCAGGCTAGGGGTCGAATTGGAGCTGTAGCCACCGGCCTAGCCAGAGCCACAGCAACGCAGGACCCGAGCGCGTCTGCAACCTACCCCACAGCTCACGGCCGGATCGTTAACCCACTGAGCAAGGGCAGGGACCGAACCCGCAACCTCATGGTTCCTAGTTGGATTCGTTAACCACTGCACCACGACGGGAACTCCTGGAATGAATCTTGTTACCTTATGTATCTTTTCCTTTTTACGTTATTACTATTGGTCTTAAAATTGTAATTACAATATAATTCGAATTCCATGTAAAAATATTTTTACCAGCACAGCGTTTAATGAAAGGAGCGAAGAAGTGTCTTTTCCACGATTCCATGGCTATTCCCTGTAAATAATGAAGATGAAAGAGTTTTTTTGTGTGTAATAACAGAGGTAGCCTTAGACCTGATTAACAAACTAAGAAGATGTGATAGGCTTTACCCAACGCTAGGTTTACTTATCTCTAAGGAAGGGGACAGGACAGGTAATAAATATTGATTGGTCACAAACATGATAAAGGTCTAGGTACTTTCCAGGAGTGACTTCCAAATGTTCCAGTCACTTTTCTTTTGCTGTGCTCATGGCCGTGGCAGCCATCTATTCTTGGGTCTCTTGGGCTTTTACCCCTGGCTGGTTGTTATGAGCTTCCTCAGGGTGTAGGTCTAGTGACCCTTCTCTGGTGCAGATGCCTCTTACCAAAGCTGCCTGCTGATTACTTGGGTAAACGTTCTTGACATTGTAACCTTAGTCTGATCTCAGTTTTATGGAATTTGGCTTCCTTCAGTACATTCTCTGAGTTGCTGTTGCAAGGATGATTGACCAATGTTTATGTAAAGTTTTAAATAAGAATATATCTTATAAGATATATCATATGAATACATTTAAGAGCTACTTTTTAAGTGGTTCCATATAAGCACCTTGATATATTTCGCCAGTATTCAACTGGTGATCATGTAAGCTTGCTATCAGTATTTTTGGGATTATATGTAATAATATCACAATGACTATCCTTGAATATATGCCTTTGTGAATTTGGGCAAGTTTTATAGAGGCTACTTAACATTTCTGGATCAAAGGGCATGCATGTTGAAATATTTATAAACCTGACAAATTCTCTCTCAAAGTTATAATTTTATCAATAGCATGTAAGAGAATTTGTTTCCTCATGCTACTTTCTTCTGGCTTTATCTTTGTGGTCTCTCTTCAGTCCCTAAAAAATTTTGAGAGTTTGGTAAAATATATATAATAATCCTTATTTGGCATTGGAATCAGCACACTTGGGATTAGCTCATTCAGAGGCCTAATAAGTGGCTGATCTAGATTGGAATCAAAATCTTTTCTATCTCGTGTCCCTTCAGTTGACTGACACTGAAAAATGTTTCTCTGGTTTTATTTTTTCTTTCATCTTCATATTTGGAACCAATTTAACAGTCTACTTTTCAGAAAGTCAAATTATTTCTGTCCATCTTCGTTCAACAGAATTTGTGAAATAGCCACTTAAACTCTGATTGTGAGTAGAGCTCTTCATTATTTGTCAGTAACATTAACTTACATTATGTCAGGTTAAAAAACTGCCAGTTTATGGAGTTCCCGTCATGGCGCAGTGGAAACAAATCCGACTAGGAACCATGAGGTTGCAATCTTTTGCCTTGCTCAGTGGGTTAAGGATCCGGCGTTGCCGTGAGCTGTGGTGTAGGTCGCAGACGTGGCTTGGATCTGGCGTTGCTGTGGCTTTGGCGGAGGCCAGAGGCTACAGCTCCGATTAGACCCCTAGCCTGGGAACCTCCATATGCTGCAGGTGCGGCCCCAAAAAGACCAAAAAAAGGCCAAAAAAAATTTGCTAGTTTAAGTAAGATACATTTAATATGCTTATGAACTGTACCAATATGTAAAACTGATATACATATTTTAACACATCTTAGTCATCAGCTGTTTATTAGGCTGGTGTATAGTAAGTAACTATTCAGTGATTGAAGTTATAGTATTTGATAAATCTGCAAAAATTTTGCTGTATAAGCCAGTGGAATTTTTACATGAAAGTTAGGTCATGCAGTAACTTCTATTCATTAAAGCTTGGGACATTTTAAATGATGATGGAGTGAGTATATTTTTGAGGCCAATTCATGATTTATCAAAAATGTCCTATTTGAGAGTGTTCTCTATCACAGTTCTTTAGTTGGTCACTTCCAGTAGTGGGGATATTTATTTACTCAGTTTTCAAATTGCTAACAGTGAATTCATGACAGCATTATGCAGTACATGCTTGAAGTTTTGTTTTTTTGTGTTTTTTTTAAATGCAATTTTAGGAGTTACCTGGTGGCTCGGTGGGATGAGGATCCACTGTTGTCACTGCTGTGATTGCAGTTACTACTGTGACATGGGTTCAGTCTCTGGCCCAGGAACTTCTGCATGCCACAGGCATGGCTAAAAAAAAGTGCAATTTTATTTATGTTCATGGAAAATATTTCACTAACAAGATATACAAATTAAAGAATATGTCTTTTGGCCAAGCTTTTTGGACAGCAGAACAAAATAGTGGAACTTGTTTTTCCGTTCAGATGGATTGCATGACAACCCAGCTTCTAGGTGGTGATAGAATAGTTCTCAGATTACATCATGGTTATTTTGACTCTATTAGCCATCTAACATGGAAATAGATATGGACAGATTTCCTTCCTATGACTCAGGTATTTCTATTTTAATAAACTGTTCTCAAAATACCAATTAAAATCTGGATGAGAGAAATAACAGACATGAGGAAGAGGATTGTAAAAGCAGCACTGATCTTAGCTGAACTAGATTTAATATTAAGCCGTCTTAGAGATTGGTCCACTGAAAACTAACCTCTCCTCTCCCTCATCTCCTACGGCAGTATATCACTCCTGCCACAGCACTTACCAGTGTCTACAGGGCAGTGCACACATGTGCATCTCTTTTTCTTTTTTCTACTCTAGTGTGAGGATGGAGAGCTAGTTATTTTGTTATTCATCTTCAGTGAATTAATTTTTACATAAAAAGATCCCATATACTAGTTAATTTTGTTTACAGAGAAGTGTTGTAGATACTCTGAGCGTAATTACTGATGGCTTACCGTCTGTTTCTCTTTATCGGTCTTTTTGACCTCCCTATTCATTTGTTCTATAGCATCGTGTACATGTGAGATCATCTATCCATTTAGCTTTTGATGATTTTGAATTTTTAAGGTTGGACATTTAGAAAATGTACAGAATATATTGTGGTCTTCTGTGACTTATGTTTGTGGTATAATTTGAATTTGGGGTACCATTCCTTAAAAGGAAATGTGTGTTGTCAGTAATTGGTAAAATAAAACGTCCCTCTTAGATATCTTTGTAAAAACTCTTATTTTCGTTTTATACTTTTTAGGGACCTTAGGCTTTTCTTTTCCATGAGCACAATCCTTTTTGGACTTTTATCTTCCTTACAACAGAAGTAGGGGGACTAATTTTGTTGAATGCTTACTATGTTCCAGTATTGTGATAAGCACTGTATATAATTATTAGATCATTAATTGATTAATAACTCTATGCCATAGGTGATACTATTATCATTTACATATGAAGAAGCTGAAGCCAAAAAGAAATATTTTTTTTTCTGCTTGGTCTCTTTTATTTCTGATGTAACACAGGACACAGAAAACAGTCTCATATATTGTGGATTAGTGGAAAATACATCGGGACCTTTACTCATGCCAGTATGGTCAATGAGCTATCCTTTCCATCATCCCACTTGTTATTAAACACCTCGAAATTTGGAGGTGGATATTATAAACACTCTTTTAAATGTGTAGCTAAGTTTGCAGAAAGGGAAGATGATGTCCTAAGTGCAATAAGATGAAAAAGTAGCTCAGAAAAATAGTTGTCTCTTGGTATCTGTGGGAGATTGGTTCCAGGAGCCCCCAACATACCAGAATCTGCAGATGCTCAAGTCTCTTATATAAAATGGTACAATACAGTGAACACAGTCAGCCCTCTGTATCTTATTTGTTTCACTTCCACAGATTTAACAGCAGATCGCATTTGAAACCCTTGGCTTTGGACGCTGGCTCTAGTTTATTTCTTGTAAAACTGGTGGTGTACAAGGTCTTTGCTGGTTTTTATCATCTATTGATTGGTTTTAAAAGCTGTTTGGGGACAGAGGCCAGGCTTTAATCTAATCAGGGTGAGACATTAGAATCTCAGACATCTCAGCATTCATTCCTACATTGCCCAGGATTTTTTTAAAAAGTTTGATTTGAAACTATTAGGTAAGGAATTGTTTTTGTTTTTGTTTTTAAAGGGAATAAAAGGATGAATTGATACTAATAAGGAACCGAACATTTCTGGGAAAATTAGAGAAGTAACAACAAAAATCATGGACTGTGGACTAAGAAAATTTCAAGGAATGATTGATCAACAGCATCAAATTTTAGGGTGGTATCAGGGAAATAGCGTGGGGAGGAAAAGGATAAAAAGCCCCAGTTAGAGAAGCAGCTGACCTTATTTGATTATCTTAATATTTCCCAAGTTTCAGTCAATTTTGTACCACCATATCTCTGTCTCTCTCTCTCTCTCTTTTTTTTTTTTTTGCTTTTTAGGGCTGCATCCACAGCATATGGAACTTCCCATGCCAGGGGTCATACTGGAGCTACAGCTGCCAGCCTATGCCACAGCCACAGCAAGTCGGGATCCAAGCTGCATCTGCGACCTGCACCAGAGCTCACAGCAATGCCCAACCCACTGAGCAAGGACAGGGACCAAACCCACATCCTCATGAATTCTAGTCAGATTCGTTTCCACTGTGCTACAGCAGGAACTCCCACCTTCTCAATGTTTATAGTCACACATTATTTATATTATTAGTAGTTTAATATATTAAAATAAACTCAAGATGTTATACCTATGATTTATTTTTAATTTTTTTTTGGCTGTGCACAGAACACATGAAGGTTCCCAGGCCAGGGACTGAACCCACGCCACAGCAGTGACAGAAGCCGGTGCAATAACACCTGATCCTTAACATGCTGCACCACAAGGGAACTCCATGATTTATTTTTAAAAGAAACCTTTCATATCACAGTAAAATATGGAAATGCACAGTACCTACCTTCTATAGCAAGTATCTATAAGATTAATAAAATAAGGGAGCTAAGTTATAAGCTATGTCCTATTGCCTGTTGCTGAGCCTGAGGCCAATCTTTTGTTCTAAAGAAGGAAAAACAAGCTTCAAGAGATACTGAAGACGTCATGTACAGTCTCCCCCTTTATTTAATAAGAAGATTTGGAAAAAGCTAGAAATAGGAGATGCGCTTTGTCTAGGAGATTGACTTACCTGTGTGTCTGATGTGTTAGGATGTGTTTTAGTACCAGCAGTGTCACTGGCTGAATGGAAATGATCCAAGGAGGGAAGCAAGACTGGGTGTGCGTCTGAGCACTTGCCTTTAAACAGTTATCATTTGAGATATTCCACTTTCAGCTTCCTGTATTGAAACGTTCTTTGTTCTTTTCTATTTGAAGCTCTTTTTAAAGCCTGTGCGGATGGAGGTGCCAACCGCTTATACGACATCACGGAAGGAGAGAGGGAGAGGTATGCTTTCTTTCAGTCCATGTCCCTTATAGCACTAATTCTACTCTTCACCTTGTGTTATTCTTTTCTTAGTAAATGGTGACTGTTTATTTTACTTCAGACTCTTTTACAGAAAATCAGTGACAGAGCTACTTAACCATGTTGTGTTCTTTCTTTGCTTTGAATGGTATCTATTAGTAGAAATAGGCCAATTCCTATTCTTATTTTATTTATTTATTTTTTGTCTTTTGTCTTTTTAGTGCCACCCCCATGGCATATGGAGGTTCCCAGGCTATGGGTCCAATTGGAGCTGTAGCTGCTGGCCTGTGCCACAGCCATGCTAGATCCAAGCTGCGTCTGCAACCTATACCACAGCTTACAGCAACGCTGGGTCCTTAACCCACTGAGTGAGGCCAGGGATCGAACCTGCGTCCTCATGGATGATACTCGGGTTTGCTAACCACTGAACCATGATGGGAACTCCATATTCTTATTAAAAAAAAAAAAAAACACCCATTCTGCTATTTTAAAAGTCTCATTAAGTGGCATTTTCAATTATCAGTATTTGAGGATGTTGAACGTTGACTAAAATAATGGTAATTTGAGTTTTCATTTAAACAGTTTTAAGGAATACAGACTAATTTCATATATATAGTCTGTTGTTGGAGTTCCCTTATGGCTCAGCAGGTTAAGGATCTGGTGTTGTCACTACTATGGCTCTGGTTACCACTGTGGTGTGGATTCAATTCCTGGCCCAGGAACTTCTGCATGCCATGGTGTGGCCAAAAAGCATTCTGCTGTAGAAGATGCAGGATTTTTATATCAGTATTGAGTAAAACTCAGGATAGTTTGACTTAGTTCTGAGTTATGCACACATATTTTTTTAAGAGGTAAGTAATTAGTTCCCAGTTGTGGCTCAGTAGAAATGAATCTTACTAGCATCCATGAGGATGCAGGTACAATACCTGGGCTTGCTCAGTGGGTTAAGGACATGGCATTGCTGTAAACTGTGGTGTAGGTCACAGGTGCAGCTCAGATCCCATGTTGCTGTGGCGTAGGCCAGCAGCTACAGCTCCGATTTGATCCCTAGCCTGGGAACCTCCATATGCCATGGGTGTGGCCCTAAAAAAAGACTAAATAAACAAGAGATAAGTAATTTTTTTTGACTTGTTATCTGTGCTGATAGGTTTTCCTGATCTTTGCATGGTGAGCTGTTTTTAGATGTGAAAATACATTTGATGAAAACACAATTTACTTCTAGCTTATTGCCAACATGTGTATAGTTCAACCTCTTGGCAAACACAAGAATTTATAGACTAGTTATAAGTATGCTATGAAATTTAGTTCCACTTCTATCATATGTGTTATTAAATGTACTAAAATATTTACAGCTTGAGAAATCACTTCCTGACTGCAAAGAAATAAAAATACTATGATGCAATATACTGTAGGTTTGAATTAAATACCTGTATTTTGAAATGATGTAAAGTACTTCTTTATGGCATCAAAATTTTTACTTCAGTTTCTTGGGAGTTCTTGTTGTGGTGCAGCTGAAATGAATCCGACTAGTATCCATGAGGATGCGGGTTCAATCCCTGGCCTCACTCAGTGAGTTAAGGATCTGGCATCGCCGTGAGCTGTGATATAGGTTGCAGATGCAGCTTGGATCCTGCGTTGCTGTGGCATAGGTTGGCATCTGTAGCTCCAATTTGACCCCTAGCCTGGGAACCTCCACGTGCTATGGGTGCAGCCCTAAAAAGCAAAAATGTTGTGGCTACTTTTTGAAAGCAGCTGGTTGCTTATAGGAGAAAACTGTATTTCCTTGAGATTGGGCATGCTAATGCCTAGGGTCTGGATGATTATTGAAGAAAAAAGCAGCAGTGACAGCCTAGGAAACAACTTCCGTTCTTAACATTCTGTGCTTTTTTATCTTTAAACTTTATGGATTCCCCTTACTATATTCTCTAGGACCTGACAGGGATAGTGTGTGAAAAAATACTCAAGTGTGTGTTATAAAAAGTGCCTGGGCCAGTTAGTTCAGAGAGGAGCATGATGGTCATAAGGGCAAGATTATGAGTTGGGTGCTGTTGGTTTCATGGCTATAGCCTGCTTGCTGGACAGAGTCTAGTCCTGAGAACTGTTTCTCTCATGGTGGGTGTAGCTCATGAACATAATTATATGAACCACAGCTGTGAGAGGATATTAACACAGTACTTCCCAACTCTTCCTTGATCATAAGAACCATCTAGAAAGCTTGTGGAAAAAAATTCAGATTTTTTTTTTGCCTTTTCTAGGGCCACTCCCACGGCATATGGAGGTTCCCAGGCTAGGGGTCTAATCAGAGCTGTAGCCACCAGCCTACGCCAGAGCCACAGCAACGCGGAATCCGAGCCACGTCTGTAACCTATACCACAGCTCACGGCAACACAGGATCCTTAACCCACTGAACAAGGCCAGGGATCGAACCTGCAACCTCATGGTTCCTAGTTGGATTCGTTAACCACTGAGCCACGACGGGAACTCCCAAAATTCAGATTTTGATACTGATTACTTTTAGTGGACTGGGCTAGACACTAATAAGAAAGATAACGTATAACACTTTGACTCACAGTTGAAAGCAGTGTGCATCGCCAGATTTGGGAATAAGTGCCATTATTTTTGCCTAGATTTCAAAATAATCATTTCTAATATCTCTTAACACATTTACAGGTAATCTTGTGGAAATCTTCTGAGAACATTTATATGATTTATCTAACAACCATTTACTTTTATGGGAAGATAGTCAATAAGAAAATGTACTTGCTGTTTTGCTTTTGATTTTCTAAAAACCATGTTTCCAGCAATGCGTAGTCTGCTGCTGAAGGACATGGCTGGCTGGGTTAGGGTAGAGTCCTAATAGGGAGATGAATGAAAATGCTTCACGTGGGAATTAAATCCTTGGAATATATCCTATTAAATCCAAACCCTAACCAGTTAAACTAATTGGATGTAGGTGACTAAACATAGTTCCTATTAACTGTATTTTTAATAGAAAGGCTTTACAATGGAAATGGAAGAAAATATTCATGAGTTTTAAAAAGCCAAGTATGGGTTGTGCACCACTGCTTCACTTGTCCCTATTTTTTAATTTCTTTAATGTCTCAACCTAATACCTTACAGTTACTCAATAAAACATGAATATGAAGAGCATCGTCTCCAGTTGAAGGGAGAATGAGCTAGTACACATTAGGAGTGGAAAGAAGGAAGACCAATGGAGACAGTACAGAGGAGCAGGGTCTCCAGGGGGACAGTGCTGAGGCAAAGTTCAGTGGCGAACTCACGGTCGATCTGTACCAGATGCCTTCCACCTTCTGCGTCTTTCGTAAATATTTGTCTGTCTTTGTTTCAACTTTGAAAGTCACCTCTCTCTCACGTCTCTCTAATCTGGTGGTGTTTTTTGTTTGTTTGTTTGTTTTGTTTTGTTTTGTTTTTAATAAGCACTGAATGTCTGGGTTTACTGTGAAAACAATACATGATTATCTAAATATATGTTAGTGATTTGGGAGAAAGAAAAAGAAAATTAAAATTATCTTTTATTTCTAACAAAGTAGCAAAGAATTGCATTGAGTCTACCTATTGGTTCTGCCCTTGGGAACTACAGAAAACATGACTGATTTTTCTTGCTCAAGTGAGTGTAAGCTTAATGAATGTAAACTCCTCTGTGCCTAGAAAATTGTCCGAGAATAGACACTCAATAAATATGTGATAATTATTTGATTACATTTACTCTATTTTCTCTTCCCATAAGGTTTTAAGTGACTTTGATTAATGACCTGCGTACTTTGGATCTCTGATTACTTCTGCTCTAAGAGCTGATGGTTTCTTCTTTGGGTGTGTGTTCAGTCTGGACATGAGTCTGAATCAGGGTGCAGGCCCGGGCAAGGAGACATGGACACCACTGATGATAGTGGGATCCTAGCTTTGGTTGTGGACTTAGGATTAAAGAGGAAGAAATTTTATGAAGATTCAGTCTTTGAACTATGTTTCTATACTCTTTTTTTTTTTTTTTGACTTTTTTGCCTTTTCTGGGGCTGCTCCCAGGATGGCATATGGAGGTTCCCAGGCTAGAGATCTAAGCAGAGCTGTAGCTGCCGGCCTACGCCAGAGCCACAGCAACACGGGATCTGAGCCGCGTCTGCAACCTACACCACAGCTCAAGGCAATGCCGGATCCTTAACCCACTGAGCAAGGTCAGGGATCAAACCTGCAACCTCATGGTTCCTAGTTGGATTTGTTAACCACTGAGCCATGACGGGAACTCCATATTCCTGTACTGTACATACTGTACATATGTACCTACTGTACCTACTGTACATACTGTACACATGTACATACTGTACATATTGTACTGTCCTGTACATATTGACTCCCTAACCCCAGATGTCTGTTTTCAAAATACAGTGTAGTAAGTTTGGGTGTCATACAGACTGAAGTCTGGGTTGTGGACCATTGGGAAAAATAGTCTATATTGATCATTTTAAAAGAAATAATGCCTTTGCAGGTAGGTAAGCATTTTTAAACTGTATTCTATTAGAATCTAGTTAAGATAAACTGACTGAAATGAGAGGGCTTTGACGTGGGCTCTCTCTAGAATAACCCAGGGCCAGAAATAAGAATGTAGCATTTAACTTGTGATTCATTCCTTTATTCAGCCTTTATTGAATACCTTGTATCATTAGACATTTTCATAGTTACTGTGAATACACAAATAAATAAAATATAATTCCTACCCCCAAGAAATTTAGAGTTGAATCAAAGTACAGAAGAAATTAGTCTTCAGTGTGATAGAGTATAGAGCACATAATGTGAAGGCTCTACTTCAGCGCGATAGGTTCTAGGACAAAGGAAGGCATGGAGGTGAACGATTAAATTAGAGTGGGGGTGTTAGAAAATATAGAGGACCCTAATGGAGTATACAGGGTTAGTTAGGGGCCCAGAGTTTGGTGTGCGTGCGTGCGTGTGTGTGTAAGGATGTGTAGTTAGTAGGGGAGGTGGAGTGTTTCTCCTTTGTCTCCTGAATAAAATCTAAACTTATTACAATGAGAATCAGAGTGTGGCTTTTGCAAAGCTTGTCAGCCATGCCCAGTTTCCTGTCTTATCTTTTCCTAAGCCCTTTCACTCTCTGGGCCTTTTCCAGGCTGATCTTCACCTTGTACACATGGGTCCCACCTATAATCCATTCTGATTGTCAGTTTATCCATTTGGATTGGTCGGTACTTATAGATCCTTTGCTATCCTGACTTCAGATGACTTTACTAGCATATGCTAGCATTTTCTTGTAGCAAAGTTATCGATGCAGCAGTGCTCAACTGAAATGCCACCTGCCCCACGAGAGTTCTTGAATCCTTCCAGCCTGATGGGACTGGATGTCTCTTACACCTAAGTCATACTTTTAAATTACAGTGTTCTGTTCACATTTTACCTTGATTTAGAGCTGTAAAGACCTATATCTTTTACTAGCTTATAAATTTCTAGTGATCTATTGTCTTTTAACTTTGCATAATACTTTGTAATTATTTACTTTCTCATTTTACTTGTGATTTACCTACCTGTAGATGTATCTTATCTCCCTCATTAGGTGGTAAACTCCTGGAAGGCAGCGATCATAATTAATCTTCTTTATGTGCTGCATAATATCTAGTACACTAATGAGCATATAAGAATTTATTGAATTAATGATTTTTCTTTGATATCTTGGCAGAAATGTCACAAAGAGTAAGCATTTTTACAGCCAGGGATTTCTAAGATATATTATAAGCTACTGGAAGTATCTTGATGCTAGAGAAGAAATTTGGGGTAGACACATACACACATTAGCATGTATAAATCAGAAATGGTTATATCTAAAAAGATGATTTTTTTTTTTGGTCTGAAATCATGACTAGTAATATGTCCTACTTATTTCCAGAATGTCTTATATTACACTATATTCTAATTCATATCTGAGTCGAGTCTTTTTATCATAAAACTGAGATCCTTGCCTTTGCATTCATTGGTATTTAAGGCTAACTGTGAGGTTTTTTTTTTTTTTAAATTGTGATTTTGTGGCACTTTCAGAATCTCAAACTCACAGCGTAATAGTCTGAGAAATCCCTATGAATTTCGGCGCCATTAATGTGTAGGAATTTTAAATGGGTAGTGTTGATTTAAATTAGTTTTCTCAGAGTAATTGATGACTGACTATAGCATCCTGACTGGGACGTCCTCCAGAAGATTATTTTTGCGTAAACACTGTTAGAGTTGAGATTAGATGGTTAGGAGTTGCTTTTCTGTTTCATACAAATGACTCTTCAATTAAACACACATTCACAGGGGATGAGGGCCAGTGGGGCTTAAAGAGCAAAGCAGGGTTCATCCTTGAACTCTTATGCTTCTCACTTCATCAGTTTTCTCAGTTAAGATTTCAGACTTTCTGGCTTTATGTATTTTTACAACTTTCCCATCACAGATCAGTACTGTTCCCAAGTGGAACTTGGGTCCCCTCACCTGCTGGTCTGCAAAGCTAATCTGCTGACACCAGTTGTAATGAAGGAAAGTACAGTGTTTACTTTCCTGCAAGGAGTAAACTGTGCTTACCCCAAGCAAGGAGTGTGGTTGGCTCACACTCACAAGACTTGAACTCCCTGATGACTTTCAAGGAAGAGGGCTTTTAAAGGCAACGTTTGGGGTAAGGGCTACACAGGGCATGACCTTCTGTTGGTTGATGTTCTGAAAAAAAATGCACAACGTGAGAAGTTGTGAGTTAAGTTTTATTTGGGGCAAAATGAGGACTTTAGCCTGGGAGGCAGCATTTCAGATAGTTCTGAAAAACTGCTCCATAGAGGTAGGGGGAAGATCAGTATATATGTGATTTTGATGAAGGGGAGAGATACAAGCAATAGAGCACACATTTTGCAGAATGTTGCTGCTAGTCTTGTGAAGGTTGCTGCTAGTCACGAGGAACAAACATCACCATGAAGGATTTTAGTGCTTTTCTAGATATGGGGAGAGGCAAGAATTGGGATCATAAAATCTCCTAACAATATCTAACTATCTGAGGACCTGTTCTTCCAGTTTTCCCGGAGCAGAGTGTCTTATGCCTGATCTCCACCCTGAACTCTTTGGGGGTGTTGAGGGTCAGCAGCTGCAGCAGCTCAAGATTTACTCCTAGTAAAGGCAGATGGCCAGTGCCAATCTCCAGTTAGCAGTGGCAAGGTAACAGGGTGATGTTTCAGGAATCTTAATCTTCAGCTTTCTGGTTTCAACCAGCCTGGGGTCTAGTGAAACTGAGTAGAACCTTGTGGGGATCCTGGGCACAAAAGCCTTTCTGGGCCCCCCATTTCTTGCCAGCTGGGAATAGGCTTCAACCTCCATGACCTTCCATGAGTTCCAAATGGCAGGTCTAAACAGTTCTAATCAGAAATGGATGCAGAGGTAAGAGAGGAGCGGTCAGGAAACACTGGTGCATCCTTGGGGAAGAGTCCTGGTTTCTCCTCAAGGAATAGACATAACAGTATCTTTGAGCTCTTCTGCAGAACTAACCCAACAAATAAAAGATACTAACTACTTGATGTAGCATTCTTCATTCCAGACAGAAGGACCACCAGAACCAGTCTTGGGGCCACCAAACACTAGCTTTGAAGAAGAATGAAAACTTCCATCTATGTTGATCCTTATCTGCAGCCCTATTTTTCCACTCCAAAACTAGAACACCACCTCCTGTTCTTTCCCAAAGGAGGGCACAGTCTTTAGGGCATTAGTCTGCTGTGGCTTTCTTTGGCTGGCAAAGCAGCAAAGCTATTTTTTTTCCTCCTTCTCCCAGATGTCTGTCTCAACATTTTTATTTGGCACCAGTGGACTGAGGCCAAGTTTCAGCAACACTAGTGCTTATGATCAGCATGTAGTCACCATCTTCCACCTGATTGAGAGGGGTCTTAATTCCTACAGAAGAACTCAAAAACGTGTCAGATTGTTAATTATATCTCTTGAGGAGCAGCCAGGACTCTGCTTTATCATTGCAGTATTGTTTCTCGACTGCTTTTCCTTTGTTTCCACCTTCCCTCATTTCCCTAATTAGTAACTGCTTGCGCCTGCTATTTGGAACTCAGGGAAAGCCTAGGAGACTAAAGTCTTTTTCTCCAGACAAGAAATGGGGGACCAGTCTTTATGCCTAGGAGAGCCCTTCAGGGTCCTGCTTAGTTTCAGTCCCCTTTTTTCTTTGATATTTTTCAATCCTGAGGGGCACAGGGTAGGACAAGAAAGGGAATAAAGTTTTAGATAGAGAGGTTAATCATGAACTCAGAAGGTGAACTTGGTTTTATGTTCTATGGGTGATCTCGGGTGGCTATGAGGTGGCTATGGCATGTGGTGGCTTGAAGCAGAATCTCAGTTCCCCAGGCAGTGATAGAACCCAGGCCCTGGTGGTGAGAAGGCTAAATCCTAACCACTAGACCACAAAGCCAGCAAATTGGAGCAGGGGCCTAGTTCTTTGTCTGCTTCGAAGAAAGAATTCAGCAAAGAGATGGAAAGTAGTGAAAAAAAGTGCTTATTAGGAAAAAAAAAAGTACACTCAGATAGACAAGGGAAGGCTCAGAGAAGGATTAATGCCTTTGCGATGGTTTAAATCATTTATATGATGGCAGTCTTTTCGGTTCCTTCTTGGCCAGTCATCTTGCTTTGTCTGTCTGAGGGTCATCCCCTGTGTGTGTGCACATCTTTTAGCCAAGATTGATTCTAGTGCAGGGGGTCTCTGGGAGGCTGACAGAACCTATTGTGATATGGCACCCCCTCCCTTCTCTGACCCCTGATGAACCTTTCTGTGCATGTGTAATTTGGGGGGGTCTCCTTAATCTCAAGAATGAAGAATATGTGGTTTCCCTATCTTTCATCCAAACAGGAAAACAGGACTCAGCCCCTCCTTGCTTCTGCCATCTTACCTTTTTTTTTTTGTCTTTTGTCTTTCTAGGGCCACACCCATGGCAAATGGAAGTTCCTAGGCTAGGGGTCTAATCAGAGCTACAGCTGCCAGCCTAACCACAGCCACAGCCATGTCAGATCCAAGCAGTGTCTGTAACCTACACGATAGCTCACAACAATGCTGGATCCTCAACCCACTGAGCGAGGCCAGGGATTGAACCTGCAAACTCATGGTTCCTACTCATATTCATTTCCACTGCGCCATGACAGGGAACTCCATTATCGTATATCTTGAAGAATCTGTTCACAGGGGACAGATTCCAGCTGCTCAGCCTGTGGCCCATCTACCTCCTGCCTCAGGGAGACTTGGTACCATTCTTCAGAGTGATCAGTGGGAATGGAGGATGAATATTATAACTCTGTCTCTAAAGCTAACTGCATCTCTACTAAATTCCAAGTATAATTTAAATAACTAAATCAGATCATATACTGTGATCAAGTGTGATTCATCTCAGGTTCACAAGGATGGTTCAACATATGCAAATAAATCAATGTCATACAGCACATTAACAAAAGAAAAGTCAAAAACCCCATGAACATCTCAATAGATGCAGAAAAAGCGTTTGACAAAATCCAACATCCATTCATGATAAAAACTCTTACCAGAATGGATATAGAGGGTACATACCTTAACATAATAAAAGCCATTTATGACAAACCCACAGCCAATATAATACTCAATGGAGAAAAGCTGAAAGCCTTCCCACTAAAATCTGGAAGAAAACAAAGATGTCCACTCACCACTTTTATTCAACATAGTATTGGAGGTCATAGCCACAGCAATCAGACAAACAAAAGAAATAAAAGGTATCCAAATTGGAAGAGAAGAGGTAAAATTGTTACTCTATGCTTATGACATAATCTATATATAGAAAACCCTAAAGACTCCACACAAAAACTACTCGAACTGATCAGTGAATTCAGCCAAGCAGCAGGATACAAGATTAGCATTCAGAAATCAGTTGCATTTCTGTGTACTAACAATGAAATATTAGAAAAGGAATATAAAAATATAATACTTTTTAAAATTGCACCTCAAAAAGTTAAATACCTAAGGATAAAACTGACCAAGGAGATGAAAAACTTATATGCCGAGAACTATAAAACATCAATCAAGGAAATTAAAGAGGATTCAAAGAAATGGAAAGATATTCCATGCTCCTGAGTTAGAAGAAGAATTAATGTTATTAAAATGCCCATACTATTCAAAGCAATCTATAGATTCAGTGAAATCCCTATCAAATTACCTATGACCTTTTTCATAGAACTACAACAAACAATCCAGAAATGTATATGAAACCACAAAAGACCCAAAATTGCCAAAGCAATCCTGAGGAATAAAAACCAAGCAGGAGGCATAACTCTCCCAGACTTCAGGCAATATTAACAAAGCGACAGTAATCAAGATAGTGTGGTACTGGTACAAAAACTAACATACAGATCAATGGAACAGAATAGAGAACCCAGAAATAAACCCAGACACTTACGGTCAATTAATCTTAAACAAAAGAGACAAACATAAAATGGGAGAAAAGGTAGTCTCTTCAGCAAGTAGTGCTAGGAAAACTGGACAGCTGCATGTAAATCGATACAACTAGAACACACCCTCACACCATGCACAAAAATAAGCTCAAAATGGCTTAAAAACTTAAACGTAAGACACCATAAAACTCCTAGAAGAGAACATAGGGAGAACATTCTCTGACATCAACCATACAAATGTTTTCTTAGGTTGGTCGCCCAAGGAAATAGAAATAAAAACAAAAATATAAACCAATAGGACCTAATCAAACTTATAAGCTTTTATGCAGTAAAGGAAACCATAAAAAAAAAAAAAGATAACCTACAGAATAAAAAAAATACAAACGATGCAACCGACAAGGGCTTAATCTCCAAAATATACAAAGAGCTCATACAACTCAACAGTGAAAAACCAAACAACCTAATTGAAAAATGGTCAGAAAACCTGAATAGAATAGACATTTCCTTAAAGAAAACCTACAGCTGGCCAACAGGCACATGAAAAAAATGCTCAACATCACTAATTTTTAGAGAAATGCAAATCAAGACTACAATGAGGTAGCACTTCACACCAGTTAGAATGGCCATCATTAGTAAGTCTACAAATGCTGGAGAGGATGTGGAGAAAAGTAAACCCTTTTACACTGTTGGTGGGAATGTAAATTGTTACATCCAATATGGAAAACAGTATAGAGGTACCTCTAAATGTAGAACTGTAGTATGATCTAGGAATCCCACTCCTGGGCATATATCTGGACAAAACTTTCATTGAAAAAGATACATGTACCCCTATGTTCATTGCAGTATTGTTCACAATAGCTAAGATATGGAAACAACCTAAATGTCCATTGACAGATGAATGGATTAAGAAGATGTGGTACATATCACAATAGAATACTCCTTAGCCATAAAAAAGAACAAAATAATGCCTTTTGTAACAACCTGGATGGAACTAGAGACTAATACTAAATGAAGTATGTTGGAAAGAGAAAGACAGACACCCTATTATATCACTTATATGTGGAATCTAATACATAGCATAAATGAACCTAGCTCCAGAAAAGAAAGAAACTCATGGACATGGAGAACAGACTTGTGGTTGCCAAGAGGAGTGGGATGGACTGGGAGTCTCGGGTTAGTAGATGCAAACTTTAGCATTTGGAGTAGTTAGGCAATGAGAGCCTGCTGTATAGCACAGCGAACTATATCTAATCACTTGTAATGGAACATGATGGAAGATAATGTGAGAAAAAATATGTATATATATATATATATATATGTATATGGGATAGACATGCTGTAAAATTTGGTTGTGATGATTGTTGTACATCTATAAATGTAATAAAATTCATTAAGTATTAAAATTTTTTTTTCAAAAAATAACTGAATCAGGTGGGAGGCTAGCTGTTAAAATTTTGCACCTAAAGTCTTCATCAGTACAATTAAACCAGACATCTAGAAGCAAGGATCTGATCCACCCATAAAAGAATGGTTGACCTATCTATCTACATACGAAGAACTTTCAGAGATTTTGTTCTCTCAGTCTATTTCTTTGCAGGCCGCTAGTTGTGGCGTCCAGGTTGGGAATTGTGTAGTGAGATGGTGTGCATGGACTCATTAGTTAGGTCGGGATTCAGAATCTGATTCTGTGACTTCATTACTCTGAGATGTTTTGCAAGTAATTTAATTTCCTTGGGCTATGTGACATTTCAGGGGGAGATGTATCTTTCTGGAGCAGTCAGAGCAATGTTGATGAAGAAATGCATCACTTTTGAGGCTGGTTATACAAGACTTGGATAAGCCAAGAAGGGTGGCCCTTCAAAGATACAGTGTGATGAATTATAGGATAGTTAAATATGCATATGCAGTTCTAGGCAGTATCTGTAAACATCCTTTCATGGCTAATACTCTGTGTGCAGTCATTGTAACACTACTTAGAAAGGTCGAAAGCACTTATGGTATTGTGGTTGGGATTAGGGGATGTAGTGTCCTCATGTTCAGTGGGTGGAGTGGCTTCTCTGATTCTTTTTTGTTTTTAGTCGGCTTTGCTCAGGAATAATTTCCCATGAGAAAATTTGTGCGTTTTAAACATATCATTGAATTTGTTTTGAAATGATAAACAGTTGTATTCACCACCCAGTCAAGATTAAAACTTGTCCCTCATCCCCAAAATTTCCTTTCTGTCCTTCAGCAGCTGATCCCTTCCTCCCTACATTCTGACTCCCACAGCCTTGTAGAACGGAATTACACAGCTTGTTTTCTTTTGTGTCTGACTTTTTAAAAAAAAATCTATCAAATGCCTTTGAGATTCACCCATGCTATTGTATGTATCAGTAGTTTGTACCTTTTCACCGTCTGGTAGGGTTCTGTTAAGCAGGAACACCACAGTTTTGTTGAAACAATGCAATTGAGGGATTTGATTCTTGTTTTAGTTGGAATCTGTTATCATTTTTTTAGGTGCTTCTTTGAGAGGAATGTTAGTTCTTTTCATTAGAACTAAACAAAAATTTCAAAGCTCCCACTTCAAACCTAGAGGTTATGTAAACAGTAGAAGGCACTCATATGGGGCCTATGTTTTCTCTATCTCAGTGAAAATTCTGCAAAAGCTAGCTCAGTATTGCTAGATTTTTATGGAATAAGACAATAAATGTAAAACTGTTGTGGAATAAGTTGGTCTCAAGTCTCTCAACTTACATTGTGATCTTGAATGTATGTGATAATTAATTTTAGTCTACCTGTGACTCTAATTTTCTCAGTGATTGTGATTTCCTTTAACGAAATTCAAGCATTTCATGATATAGTTGAAAATGTACCTTTGGTATTAACCTACATAGAATGGAAATTTATAGTTTGCTTAAGGAAAACCAAAGATACTTGGTTTTGCTTCTTATAAGCTTAGCAGTAGCAATATTTAGTCATTTGCTTTGGCAAGTTTTTATTAAAAAGTATTTATGCAATCAAATTACTAAGCTCTGTATGCATGTCAACATTATTGGGTTGTTGAATCAAAATAGAAGGTAAAAATGATTGGCACATTTAAAAGAAAATTTATGATAGAAGTCTTGGTATTAAAGAACCCTACACTACAAACTGAGGACATTTTTTCTTGAATTATCGAATGGATTAGTTTAGTAATATATTTTAGTCTGTTGGTTATCAAATACTGTAAATCAGAGGTCCCAAAGCTATCCATGCATAGCTCTGAATCATTTTGGGGTATTGGAGGAGGGGGGAAATGCGTATGCAAAGATGCCATGTTTGTCAGATCATGCGTGAAGTCAAAATAAATTTTCAGAGTGAGATGATTTTGAGCAGCTGCAGGAAGTCAGTTTACAACTAAATTTAATCAGAGGCATTGTTCTTTATGGCTATTCTATTTCATAAAGTATGTTCCTGACAAAACCCTTTTCCTTTCCTGCACCGTGCATGGAGTCTTCAGAAATAAATTACCTTCAGAGGATTTTTCAGAGAAACCTGAATCATCAGTCAAAAGTTTTGGGTTAACACATGGCTCTATTAATTTAACTTAAAAAAAATAAAGCTGAAATTTTTTTTAGCATTGTTAATACCATTTAAGAGCTCATGTATTTCATCACTTCGTTTTGCTTATTTTCAATATATTATTAGAGTACTGAATTAAGTAATAATTGAGTAATCACATAATACATATATATTGTATATTCATAATATAATCATGTATATACCATGTGTGTAATATATAATACATGTTACATAAATAAAATATGTAATCACATAATACCACACACATATGTATTTAATTGTGTATGTATATATTTATAATTTTTTAAAAATTGTGGAATGGTCTCTCATTTTCCACATGGCTTTAAGTGAGTACACCTACATGTATGTACACATAACACACACACACACCTAGTACACTAGATACTTCCTGCATGTTTTTTTTGTTATTAAAATTCTATTTTTGTCTGATGGACCCAAGATAAGCAGAGTAACTCCAACAACAAGATGGCATATATTATTTGCTGACACATCATTACAGGGCATGAAATTTGAGTTGATGATGGGATTGTACCTAAGCCAGCTGTGGCCTTCCTGTTGTTAGGGGACAGAAAAGTGACAGCTGGAATTCAGCTAGCAAGGTCAATAAACTTCATGGGAAAATATCCAAATGGCAGTTACACCAAGACGAGCCTTGAGCTATGGTGTGGCAATCCCAGCTTACAGATCTGAGAGTTGAATTCCTTGAAAACTTGAGTTTTGCCTCTGTAGCCACAGAGTTTGAGAATATGCTAAAGAATCTCAGAAAGGACATTTAAAATACAACACAAAAATACTTTACCACCGAGAGGGAAAAAGTTATTGTGTGTATGTATGTGTATGTGTATATATACACACACATTTATACACACATATATACTTTTTTTTTTTTAATCTTCCATCATGGTCTGTCACAGGAGATTGGTTATCATTCCTTGTGCAATACAGTGGGCCTCATTGTCAAGATACTTTAACAGAATACCATATCTGATTCATTTCTGAAAACTATAAAAAATCTTTTAAAAATTCATTTACAAAAAAAATCCCTCTTTTGCTTTTTCTGAGTGTTACCATCCTTATGTTTCAAAACTTGGCTTGGAGTTCCCGTCGTGACTCAGTGGTTAACGAATCCGACTAGGAACCATGAGGTTGTGGGTTCAATCCCTGGCTTTGCTCATTGGATTAAGGATCCGGCATTGCCAGGAGCTGAAGTGTTAGGTTGCAGACGTGGCTCGGATCCCGCGATGCTGTGGCTCTGGTGTAGGCCGGCAGTTACAGCTCTGATTTGACCCCTAGCATGGGAACCTCCATATGCTGCGGGAGCGGCCCAAGAAATGGCAAAAAGACAAAACAAACAAAAAAAACTTGTGTTATGTTTCCTAGTAAGTAGCAGTTTCTGTATCTAAGTCAGGCACAAATTCTCTAAGCCACCCTTTACTGTCACTCCACATTATGTTGAAAATCAATGGATGTTTCTGCTTAATGGTACAAAACTCTTTGTTCATGTTTTATTTATCTTTGGAAAATAACCCTACTACCCAGGAGGAAATTTGACAAATAATAGATGACAAATAAACATTTTAAATTAAGCAGTATTACTCCTTTTAGCTAGTTCTCCCTGAAAGTAATTATAATTTCCCTGCAAGTAAGCCAGGAGATGACAAATCCTGAATGAACTAAGGATATTTCTTGGTTAGATTTCTTACTTTGCCAAGTAGGGCTCAGTTATTCCAAATCTGTTTTATTCCATTGATCCACTAAGTGTGTTTCCCTTTTCATAGCATTTATCACAACACATTGAAATCACCCATTGGCACATCCCACCAGCCTGTAACCCCAATGGAGTCTTATTGTCTGACTTTTTCCCTGTCTCATCCCCAGTAATTAGTTCATTATGGGCCTAGTAGTTCCTAAAGAATGATGAGACATGATCTTCCAGAAAATTTTAATATATTTCCTATTACAGATTAATTGTAAAAGCGTATTTCTGACCCAGTAAAGTCATTCTTAGTTTTTTTCTTTCCAGAGGAGAATTAGAGACCAATACTAAAACTCTTCCGTTAATGTGGTTAGGAGCATCTTACTTAAATTTTTTCTACCCAGGAGTTCCCATTGTGGCACAGCAGAAATGAATCCAACTAGGAACCATGAGGTTGCAGGTTCAATCTCTGGCCTCGCTCAGTGGGTTAAGGATCTGATATTGCCGTGAGCTGTGTTGTAGGTCACAGATGTGGCTTGGGTCCTGTGTTGCTGTGACTGTGGCTGGCAGCTGTAGCTCCTCTTGGACTCCTAGACTGGGAACTTCCGTTTGCTTCAGGTGTGGCCCTAAAAAGCAAAAACAAACAAACAAACAAAAAATTTCTATCCATAGGGGTTCTTGGTGGTAAAGAACAGAAACAACTCTGACCAATTTAAGCAACAACAAAACCCTATAAATGTACTTAATAAAATAAGTGGGAAACCTGGAAAGTTGCGCTTGGGAAACATACAGGGAGCTAGAAGTCAAATCCACAGCTACCTTTGTGTTTCAAGTACAGGAGAGGCCTTGGAGTTAGCCCTCTGTGAGCCAGCTCTGCCCACTGCAGTTGAACTCTCAGTAGTCAGTCCTCCCTTGTGTAAGGGCACAAGATTAATTGACCAAGCCCTTGTTTCTCTGGGTGACAGGCGTAAATATCTGACTCCTGTGTGTTTCCTGAATGGGTTGTGTCTAACATCAAGATTCACAACATGTTAGTTTCTGTAAACATGCTGCCATCATGCCCTGGGACAGTGGAATGGTCCTTATCATTCATATTTCCCACTCCAAATGCACCTCCCTAACAGTATTTATTGTGATGTAAAATGCCCCAGGTTGTGAGATATTTTTTTATTCTTCCCGCTCTTAATAACAGTCAATTAAATGGTTACCTGTCATGCATATGTGATAAAAATTCCTCTCATTCATTCAAAGAAGTTTAATAACATTCCTCCCAAGTTTTAAAAATGTATTGTTTACATATCCTTAGTTTTACTTGTTAATCAGAAGAATCTGTATTTCCCCTGTCTTCATGTTACTATGTATTTTTTCCTGTTTTCTCTTCCTTCCTTCCATTTAATTGTCTTTTTAGGGCCTGTGGCATATGGAAGCTTGTAGGCTAGTGGTCGAATCGGAGGTGTAGCTGCCGGCCTAAGCCACAGCCACAGCAACGTGGGATCTGAGCCGTGTCTGCAACCTACACTACAGCTCATGGCAATGCCGGATCCTTAACCCACTGAGCAAGGCCAGGGATCAAACCTACATCCTCCTGGATACTAGTCAGGTTCATTTCTGCTGAGCCATGACAGGAACTCACTTCCTAACTGTTTTAAATCCCATTCTTATGATTAATTATTTTCCTAAGGAGGGGGGGTAATTTTTCTAGATAGCTTTTGTGTTAAAAAAAAATGTTCCTAATATTTCCAAGACAAATTACATTGCACAGCATAAGGCTTTCTTTACCTCATCTGGATCTCTGACAATTGAGTAAGAGAATACAACTTTCTATTGATTTGTAATATGTGAAAAGATTTCATTATTTGGAAGTACAGTTTTGCTTTAAGAATACAATGATATATATATATATGTGTGTGTGTATATATATATATACATATATATATATATATCTTTGTAAAACTTTCTTGATTTGTCTTTTTGACATGATGTTTCCCCAGATTCATTCCTTAATTAAGGAATATTGACATCAGGGACTAGACAATCACAGGGAACGTCATTCGTAAGGCACTTGTCCAAATGAGCAATAGACAAACTTGAATATTAACTAATGTTATTATCATAAAAAAGAAAAGGTCAAACTTGCCTCCAGATTCTTTTATCTACTGTAAGGACTGAAAAGGGATGTGAAATTTTTTGAAGCTCAGAAGTTTTTCTGTACTTCTCAGTCTCAATTTTGACTATGATATATGTCATCTACCTTCAAGATAAAACCAGGTGCATGGCCTAGAGATAACGTTTTAGAGACTTCATATAAATTTTTTTTTTTGTAAAATTAATTGTATTTCCAATTTGCCAGTGGCCACTAGTCAAAGGGTTTTTATGCCACCTCCTGTCGTCAGAGGCAGAGTGATGGGCTGTCTGTAGTCAAACCCACATCTTCGATGTCTCCTTCCCTCTCCTCTGCAAACATTTCCCAGAATCCCCTTCTCCATTTTGTTCCAGATGAGTCTGCACATGTGCACCCCAAGTGTGAAGACTGGAGGGAGAAGAGAAGGAGAGGCTGTTACTCTCCAGAGGTAGTTCCAGCCAGGCCTGTGTGTAGATGATGTGTGAATGGTTCACAGTGCTGCTGGGTGGGTGCCTGCTATGGTACTTTAAGACATTGATGCAGCTGGAGGTGACTTTTGGCAAATATTTGCTTTCCTGCAGGCTGAGACCATCAGAAAGGCTTCTGGAATAGCTCATGAGAGCCACCAATGTAGTACTGCAGATGGAGATTGCTGAGGATAACCTTTCTGACCTTTGTTCCCCAGCCCTTCCAATAATTATGTAAACCTATATTTCTCTCTATGAAAGCCCTTTCTGCTTATCGTACATAGAGCAGCTTCTTCTTTCCTGATCAAACCCTGACTGAAATGGGCAACATGGTATATATACTGAACACTCAGAGTGGAAAGATTTTTTTTTTTTTTTGGTCTTTTTGTGTTTTAGGGCTGCACTGGCGGCATATGGAGGTTTCCAGGCTAGGGTTCGAATTGAAGCTGTAGCCGCTGGCCTACACCAGAGCCACGGCAACATGGGATCTGAGACGCTTCTGTGACCTACACCACAGCTCAGGGCAGCGTCAGATCCTTAACCCACTGAGCGAGGCCAGGGATTGAACCCTTGTCCTCACGGATGCTAGTTGGGTTTGTTAACCACTGAGCCAGGACGGGCACTCCCTGGAAAGATCTTATACATTATGGTCATTCCATACCAGCCCACTTGGTTTTTTTGTTTTTTGGTTTTTTTTGGCCTAAGTCATTTTTTTTCTTTTTTTCCCTTTTTAGGGTCGCACCTGCAGCATATGGGAATTCCCAGACTAGGGGTCAAATTGGAGATGCAGCTGCTGGCCTACACCACAGCCACAGCAACTTGGGATCTGAGCCTCTTCTGTGACCTATAGCACAGCTCATGGCAACACCAGATTCTTAACCCACTAAGTGAGGCCAGGGATCAAACTTGCATGCTCATGGATACTAGCTGGGTTCATAACCCACTGATCCATGATGGGAACTCCCTCATTTTTTTTTAAAGCAACTCTTGGTTTTCTGTTTCGTAGATATATCCTAATTTGTTTAATGAATCCCCTGTTGAAAGATCCTCAGACATCTTCTCATTTTAAGTTTTTCTTTGTTGTAAACACCATGAACATTTTTGTACTTTGCACACTCATGTGAGGTATCTATAGGATAAAGTCCTGAAAGTGAAATTGTTCTGTCCCAAATAGGTTGTAGCAGTTACACCAGTAGTGTCTGACTTTGTTTTTTTGGAAATTGTCTGTGTGATTGGGTGAGTTAGTTAAATAATCTGAGTTTCACTTTCTCTGGTGGAAACCCCTGAGTTTTTCTAAGAATGATGTCCTGTATATCCTAGGCAGTAATAATGAGTCTAAACATTGAAATCCTTTCTCTTTCTAGAGGACCCATTTAGGAGCATTATGAAAAGGTTTTCTGTATTTTATATTTTAAAAATACATATCACTTGAGGGTAGTTGATTTGGCTTTCAATAAATTAAATCAGAAAGGACCCCATTACCACATGTAACAGAAATGAAGAGGCCATGAGGTGAGACCTTCTTGTTTCATGCTCCTTCTCTCTGAATTGCCAGAACTCTGTGGAGGGTTGTGTTTGTGTATTTCTAACAGGATATATATTTGTGTGGGAAGCAAGAAATGTTTAGAACATTATTTTCAAGTTTAGAAGTTTTAGTTCTTCCTTGCAACTAGTACCAACACATGTAGTTTCCATAATAAAATGTGTCCCTTTTTTTCTTTTTTTACGAAAAGCCTCACTAACAATTTGCTTTACCAAATTGTTATGGTAGCACATACCTTAACACTAGGATTACATTTTGCGTTAGGGAGGTAAGGGTTCCTAGACCTGGGTTTATTTCAGATCTCAATTATGAGACTAAATTGCAAGTTTGATAGTGTCTAATCCATCATCAGTACTCGAGAAGTATTTGTTAAAAGAATGAATGGGTGTGTTAATTACAGGAGGTATTATGACGTATATTTTCATTGAAAACAATCTACTGCCACCTTTAAAAAATACTGACAAATTTAGAAACAGAAAAAAACTGTTTTCTGAGTCGAAGTGTAGTATTTAAAAAGGCAGCTGAAGCTTAGAATGCAGTTTTCTTGATACAGCCATCATCGTATTTTTTCTTTCATGCAAAATTCACTTATTTATCACTAGCGGCCTCTAGTGTGTATTCAATTTTTTCCTGCTAGGCTGTAAATTAGTAGGTTATTAGTAACTGGAGAGCACTTCCATGTGTTAGAAACAAGAAAAACAACTATAGTTTCTGTCATCGTAGCATTATATCAGTCAGTGAAAAGAACATTTCCACATGATAGTGTATGTAGCCTTATGATTCCTATTACCAGTAATAGGGCGTTCATGGTGAATTTCCTCCGTGTGGCAGTTAATCTCCAAAGTATACTTGTGATATGTTGGGAGAAGGAGTTGATGGTCATGCAAGGCATGGACACATTCTAATGCTTTTAATAGGCTGGACTCATGTTAGGATACAGATGGTGGAGGTTATCAAAATACACAGCAGAAGTCTGAACCAAACTGCCCTTGTTGCTCAAGTTTAAACAAAAATGTATTCAAGTGATTGTAAACTAATCATAATTACAAATAATAACAGTACAAAAATAAATTAGTTTAAATGAAATCTGACTTAGTTTTTACCTTTGGTTTTTTATTTTTAACTACACACACACACACACACATATATTCCTTTTGTTTTTAAAAGACACGTCCTCCCTTATCCCAACTTACCTTCCCACTTATAGAAGTATTTCAAGTTCATTACAATGGAAAATATAAAGGAAAGATACAAAGTGAAAAAGAAAAATAACCTGAAATCTTCTAGATTCTTATTGTTTATATTTTTACACATCTTTTTCAATCTTATATTTTTCTAAGTTTGTTTCTCTTATTGAGTGTATATATGTATGTGTATGTAATAAAATAGGAATTTTTAATGCCTATATTATTTTTTACCATACTTTCCTATTAACATTATATACATTATCATATCATTAAATATAAATTTTGTTACATTCTTATTTATCATCTATTTTCTGTATATTAGGAATGTGTGTTATTCATAGTTTTTTTATAACTCTGATGAGTAAAACTTAGATGTATTATTATAAGTAAAATTTGTATGAGTTCCTGGCACTTAAAATAGATTCCTGGGAATTAAGATATGAGATCAGAAGTTATGTATTAAAAAAATCAAATCCAGATTGACAGTTTGCTTTGCAGGATACTTGTGCTTATGCTCACTTTTACCAACAATGTAAGATCATATACATTTCGCTCCACTCTTGCCAGCTTTGTTAATTTGTTGTTGTATGATGTAGAAAATTATGTTCAATTGTTATTTTTCAGTCATTCCATATGAAAGACATTATTGTAGGAACTGGGTTGTAGCCGAGAACCAAATACCTGACTTTTTTGAACTTTTATGAAGATAGATAATAAATCAGATAAATAATGAAAACACAGGAGTTCCTGCCATGGCTTAGTGGTTAGCGAACCCAACTAGCACCCATCGGGATGGTGGTTTGATCCCTGACCTCGCTCAGTGGGTTAAGAATCCGGCATTGCTGTGGCTGTGGCGTAGGCTGGTGACTACAGCTCCGATTGGACCCCTAGCCTGGGAACCTCCATATGCCATGGGTGCGGCCCTAAAAAAAAAAAAGACAAAAATAATGAAAATATAAAGTGTATTACCAGGGTCAGGAGAACAGAAAAGCAGGAGAAGGGATAGCATATTTTGTGGTAGAGTGGGAACAGTTAAAGTGAGGAACCCTCACTGAGAGAGTGACTTCTGAGTTAAGACCTGTAGGAGGGGAAGAAGTGAGAAATAGACTTGTATTAGCGCCTCTTGATGGGAGGACCTGCAAAGTCACCTTATAAAGGAATATAGATGGAGAGGGAAAAATAATTATGGATAATTTTGCAAGCCACCTGCCACAAGTAGAAAGAATGAGGGGGAAAGTTACTAAGAGGAGTGCAGTTAGAACGTTAACTGAGGGCCTTTGTAGGTAATACTGATAGTTTACTCAGTGAGATGGGAAACTGTTGGATGGTCTTGAGCAGAGGATTGGTATAAGCTGTCTTATCAGCATTCTAGCCTGGAAGATGTGAAGGAAGAGCAAGATTCAGAATATTCTCTGCCAGAAGAGGCTATAGAACTTTCTGACAAGCCAGTAATGAAGAGTGACAAAGAAGAATGGGAGATTTTGGCCTGAACCCAAAATCTGATTTTGAACCAAAAAGACTGATTTTTCATGTGATGAGATTTAGATGATGGTAATAGGACCGTATTGGTGGGAAAAAGAGCAGAGATTCAACGATACATGCGTAGAATTTGAGGTGTTTGTTATACATCTAACATTGAGTAGATTGTTGACTATGTAAGATTAGAGGTGAGGGAAGATAGGTGCTTCAGAACCATCATTACATAGAAGGCGTTTAAGGCCAAATGACTTGGTAAAATAACCTAGTGAGTGCAGACAGAGGACAAAAGAGGTCAGGAGACCGAGCTGTGGGCACTTCAGTGTTAAAAAATTCAAACAAAGTATAAGGACTGTTGAGTAGACAGAGCAGGAGTAACCAGTGAGTTAGCAGGAAAACAGGAAACCATAAATGGTAAATCAAATGAAGAGGAGGGATCAAGGAATAGAGAGTAATCAGTTGTGTTATATGCTTCTGATGGATAAAGTAAAATGGGAGAACTGTTCATTAGATTTACCAATTTGGCAATAGGTAATCTTTGAGGATAAAAATATAGAAGCTACCTGGGAATTCCTGTTGTGGTGCAGCAGAAATGAATCTGTCTAGGAATCATGAGGTTGCGGGTTCAATCCCTGGCCTTGTTCAGTGGGTTTAGGATCCAGTTGCTGTGAGCTGTGGTTTAGGTTACAGATGGGTCTCGGATCTGATGTTGCTGTGGCTGTGGTGTAGGCCGGCAGCTGTGGCTCCGGTTGGACCCCTAGCCTGGGAACCTCCATATGCCACGGATGTGGCCCTAAAAAGCAAAAATAAATGAATAAAATAAAAGCTATCTGTACACATACCTACATATATAATGATTATAAATTACATGCAGTCATACACACACACTAAGACATTTAAATTCCTTTTCTTTGTGTAGTGTCTTTTATCTATTTGATTTTTTCCTAGTTGATTTTCTTTCTTTTTGAGTAAACTATTGGTATCAAATCTCTTTGAACAAGGGTAGTCACCCTTTGTCATTTATATTTCTTCTAAATGTTTTCCCTAATATGCCTTTTACATGTGTCAATGGTGTTTATCATCTATGATTTTCTGATTTAGAAGTGACCAATACCTAAGCCATTATCACCAGATTATCAGTTCTTTCAGATTCCTAAAAGGCAGAAATCATTATTACATACTGTAGGGAACTTCCTGAGCTCTGGTCCCTGTCTTTTAGGATAATGGTTCACACATCCACATAGAGTGGATAGAAGCAGCAGGATTAAAAAACGGAAACTCACCAGGGTAAGAAGTACATTATTTTAGCAGGTCAGCATATGCCTTAAATCCTTACCTTCTTTTGTCACTTTCTTAAGGAAGGTTTAATTCCTGCTATGGGGGAAGCTGCACGGAAAAAGAAAGAATAAGGATTCAAAACACTATGTTAGCAGAATGGTCAGCTAGGCAGCTTATTATGGTTGGCTGTGGAAAATTTGGGAGGAGCAGACAACCTATTAGTGACCCTAATGGCATTTATTACTAGCTATATTTATTGAATTCTGTGTATTATGTCTCCACTGAATCACAGAGAGAAGTAGAAAGCAAATAAATTACAGAGTCGTTCACTATCAGTGAACTAACTTTTATATTTGTTAAGGTGAAGAATTGGCATTAATCTGTGTATATGCTTTGGGGCTCTTTTTATGTTTGTAAATAAGACATGATGAAACTTTCCACTCTGTATTATGTCAAGTTTAGCATGGTTTTCCTTGATATTCATAGCATTTTCTGGCACTACCCTGCCCCCCCACCACTACTGCCTCTTGGAAAATAACCCCATAGCTTAGTTTGTATTCAAATAATGTCTCAAATCTTTCCTCTTCTTGTCACTTTTGGAAAATGAGTAATTACAGTAAAGGGCAGAAGGAGAAAGTGATCTCGTATTAAGAGCCAGAGGAAATATTTACTTCCGCAACTTTTATTGCATATGGTATGCAAAGCCCTGTTCTGAAGCTGAAAGAGCCACAAAGTCTTTCAAATCATGACATTCCTGGCCACTTGCGAATACAGGTGACTGAAAGACAAATCAGCTATCCTCCAAGAGGTGAGGAAATGACTCCATGATGTACATATACTATGCTTTCCTTTGTTTCCTAACATCCTTCACCTTTCATGTCTTCCTACTTTTCATTAATTTGTAACATTTTATGCAGGACCAACTATTATCAAGCATTTCTTGCCCTTTCTCTGACTGGCTGGTCTTCACCAGCCTGGCACTTCCATGTTCTTCAGTAGCATTCTGTGCTTGACTTGGGGAATCAGTGATTCTCTTCTGTGATATCTACGCTTAGACTTTAAACTCTTTGATGCCATGATAACTTTGGTATCTGCTGCCTGGCACACATAGTATTTAATAAATATCTGATAAGTTGAATTAAGTATCCTATATCTGTAGAATTCACAAGTATGTAATTTTACCTCTAACCTCTCCTGAGTGCTCTCTGCTTGTACAGCTTTCAGCTGAACTTGGGCACTGAAATACTCAATAATCTCAAACTCTCTAACTGTCTAAAATCTAGTTATTACTTCGCCTTAACCAGTGGTGTTAAGATTCAGTCAAATTTCTGAGACTTAAATATTGCTTTTAGTCTTTTAAAATTGTTAACTGTTGATGGAGAATGTTGAGAGAGATGATTAGAAAGATGGATTGAACCAGTTTATAGAGAGGCCTTAATGACTAGTCCGTCTTACAGGAATAGATGTTCCTCATAGGTAGAAGAGTTTCACACTAAATCATTGCCTGCACCATGTTTCAGTTGGGCAACAATTAGCCCTAAGTAAATGGTGACCCCATCTCTTTATCTCTTATCCACAAACCTCATTTCCATCCTAAAAGTTGAGTCTTTTCAGAACAACATCTTGCAGGAATGGTGAAAGAAAATAAAAAAATGCTGGTTATGTGCTTCAGTGTAGTTTATATTATAAGTATTTGTTTTCTGGAAACTCACTGTACATATATTATCATGTAGTAGAAAAACCATCTCTTCACAAAGACTCTTATTTAGGTCTTAACACATTCACCTCAGAGAAAACCTGCTAGGTTGTGTGCAACATATAAAAAATTTATTTTAATGAACTCTTTATTGTATTTGATGTGTATTATATGGTTCAATATGTGCATACTCTTTTGTCTCCATGTTCTCAGTGTAAATATTCCATAAATTTTTCTTCCATGGGCCTCCTTTTGTAGTGTTTTCATCTTTCTTTGCCTTTTTCTGGAGCAGAGAAGCAGTATATTTTGGTCACAGAGTTGATATTAAATTTTAAAATTACTTTTCTTCTGAAACCTTTCTACCTTAGATTTTGCTGCTGAATTTATTTTTTTCCCCTTTATATCTCATCTTTCTTTGGCTCTAGTGATAGACAGGTCATTAATTAAACATGTAAACTGGTTCTCTGGAAGGGAAATAATCTCATTCCTGAAACTACTGCTCAGTTATGTAGTGTTGTCTGAGTTTTGAAGATCTAGCAAAAGTCACAAAGGCAGACCCAATTTATCCTTCCATATAGAGAAAATCCATTCCTGTGTGTCATGAAAGCCACTGACAACACATTCCACTACCTGCATATATAACATTAAACTGCCAGTGTTGGGGAGATGGTAAAATGATTTCTGATTTAGCATTCTAATATATGCTTGGTATAATTGTAGTGTCTTACCAAACAGTATACTAAAGTGTTAAGTTTATTGATTAAATATGTGATTTGTAAAATTACCATTAAATATTATTTTAAAGTTTGATGTCCAGGATTTCCCACTGTGATGGAACAGAATCGGTGGCGCCTCTGCCTTGCCCCGATGCAGGTTCTATCCATGGCCTGGCAGAGTGGGTTAAAGGATTCCACATTGCCACAGATGCAGAGAAGTTTACAACTGTGGCCTGCATCTGATCCCTGACCCTGGGAACTCCATATGCCTCGGGTTGGCCAAAAAAGAGAAAAAAAAAAAAAAGTCCAATATAACATTTTGGGCCCTGATTCAACTTTGAAATTCTGTATTTGTCGATGAGAAAATGGTTTTCTAAAATGCATCTTTATCAAAATTTGAGGTGTGCCCGAACTGTATTATAAAATTAAGTTGGTTATATATGTGTAATGTATATATAAATATTAAGGAGCTCCCATCGTGGAGCAGTGGTTAACAGATCTGACTAGGAACCATGAGGTTGCAGATCCGGTCCCTGCCCTTGCTCAGTGGGTTAACGATCCGGCGTTGCCGTGAGCTGTGGTGTAGGTTGCAGACGCGGCTCGGATCCCGCATTGCTGTGGCTCTGGTGTAGGCCGGCGGCTACAGCTCCTATTAGACCCCTAGCCTGGGAACCTCCATATGCAGTGGGAGCGGCCCAAAGAAATATCAAAAAGACAAAAAAAAAAAAAATTTGAGGTGTGCCTGAACTGTATTATAAAATTAAGTTGGTTATATATGTGTAATGTATATGTAAATATTAAATATAATGCATAATTATATGATCTAGTAGGATAATTTAAGATTCTGTGAATATTAAGTGGGATAAAATAGATCTAGAAAAATTGAAATCCATGACCTAGTTTGAAGACATATGATTGATTTTAATTAGTATCAATTTCATTGTGATTATAAATGAAAGTTTTAAAGTCTCATAGTTTTTTCTTAGTGGTCATGGTCATACTTCATTCCAGGAAGTACTGACTTACAGTTGATTACTTTGAGCAAGTGAGAAGAGAAAGAATATTATGCATCATAGAACAGACTTTGTATAGCATCAATCCCATTGAATTTATTGAGTCCTATTTTTAGCCTTGAATGGAAGTTGGTTAACTATAGCTTGCAGGGCAGCTGCCTATAAGAAAAGTTTTATTAGACAACACCAATGCCCCTTGCTTTCCTATTTTCTATAGCTGCTTTCCTGCTATCATGACAATACTAAGTAGTTGTGACAGAGCCCTTAGAGCCCACAGAAGCTAAAGTACTGACTGTCTGACTCTTTAAGAAAAAATGTCCTGACCCCTGGCCTGGAATATGGTCTATTTTGAAGAATGTTCTGTACAGTTGGAAAAGAATATATGTAACTGCTGTTGTTGTCTGGAGTGTTCTATAAATACAGGCATACCTCAGAGATACCATGTTTGGTTTCAGACCACTGCAATAAAGCAAATATTGTAATAAAGCAAGTCACATGGATTCCTTGGTTTCCCAATGTATATGAAAGTTATGTGTACACTATATGTAGTCTGTTAAGTGTTCAATGACATTGTATCTTAAAATACAATGTATATATCTTAATTAAAAAATAATTTTTTGCTGAGAAATGTTAGCCATCATCTGAGCCTTCAGCAATTTGTAATCTTTCTGCTGGTACTGAGGTCTTGCCTCAGTGACGATGGCTGCTGACTGGTCAGCATGGTAGTTGGTGAAGGTTGCCATGGCTGTAGCAATATCTTAAAATAAGACAACGGTGAAATTGGCCACATCAATCGACTCTTCCTGTCACAAATATTTCTCTGTAGCATGCAATGCTGTTTGACAGTATTTTACGAAACTTCTTGCAAAATTGGGGTCAGTCCTCTCAAACCCTGCCACTGTTTTATCAACTCAATTATGTAATATTCTAAACCCTTTATTGTCATTTCAACAATCTTCATAGCATCTTCACCAAGAGTAGATTCCATCTTAAGAAACCAATTTCTTTGCTCATCCCTAAGAAGCATCTCCTTATCTGCTCAGGTTTTATCACGACAGAGCAACGATTCAGTTATATCTTCAGGCTCCACTTCTAGTTCTCTTGCTATTTCCACTATATCTGCAGTTACTTCTTCTACTGAGGTCTTGAACCCCTCAAGTTCAGCTATGAGGGTTGGAATCAACTTCTTCCAAACTTCTGTTAATATTGATATTTTAACCTTTTCCCATGAATTGTAGGTGTCCTTAAGGGCATCTTAGAATGATGAATCTTTTCCAGAAGGTTTTCACTTTACTTTGCCAAGATCCATCAGAGGAATCACTATCTATGATAGCTATAGACTAAAGATTTTTTTTTTTTTTGGCTTTTTAGGGCCACACTCATGGCATATGGAAGTTCCCAGGCTATGGGTCTAATTGAAGATAGAGCTGCCAGCCTATGCCACAGCCACAGCAATACTGGATCCGAGCTATGTCTGCGACCTACACCACAGCTCACGGCAATGCCGGATCCTTAACCCAATGAGCAAGACCAGGGATCGAACCCGCAACCTCATGGTTCGTACTTGGACTCATTTCCGTTGTGCCACGATGGGAACTCCCCAAGACTAATGTATTTCTTAAATGACGTAAATGCTGAAATTGCTTTTGATTCATAGACCACAGAATGGATATTGGGTTGACAGGCATGAAAACATTAAATTCATTGTACCTCTTTGTCAGAGCTCTTTGGGTGACCAGGTGCATTGTCAATGAGCAGTAATATTTTGAAAGAAAACTTTTTTCTGGCATTAGATCTCAACAATGGGCTTAAAATATTCAGTAAACTGTTCTCAACAGATGTGATGTCGTCTAGGCTTTGCTGTTCCATTTATAGGGCAAAGGCTGAGTAGGTTTAGCCTAATTCTTAGGAGCCCTAGGAATTTCAGAATAGTAAATGATCACTGGCATCAGCTCGAAGCCACCAGCTCTCTGAGCCCCTAACAAGAGAGTCAGCCTGTTCTTTGAAGCTTTCGAGCCAGGCATTGACTTCTCCTCTCTAGCTATGAAAGTCCTAGATGGCATCTTCTTCCAATAAAAGTCTGTTTTGATTACATTATTGTATAGTGTAGCCACCTTCATTATGATTATCTTAGCTAGATTCTCTGGATAACTTGCAGCTCCTACATCAGCATTTGCTGCTTCATCTTGCACTCTTATGTCTCTCCTTAGACCTCATGAATCAACCTCTGCTAGTGTCACACTTTGCTTCTTCAGCTTCCTCACCTCTCTCAGCCTTCATCTAACTGAAGAGAGTTAGGGCCTTTCCCTGGATTAGGCTTTGATTTAAGGGAAGGTTGTAGCTGTTTTGATCTTCTGTCAAGACCGTTAAAACTTTGTCCAAATCAATAGTAAGGCTACTTTGCTTTCTTATCATTTGTTTCTTCACTTGAGTAGCACTTTTTATTTTCTTTTGAACTTTTCCTTTGCATTCACAGCTTGACTATTTGTTGCAAGAGCACTGCCTTTCAGCCTGTCTTGGCTTTTGACCTGCCTTCCTCACTGAGCTTAATCATTTCTAAGCCTTTGATTTGTGTGACACTTCCTTTCACTTCACCATTTAGAGGTCTTTTTAGGGTTAGTATCCGGCCTAATTTCAATATTGTCATGTCTCAGGAAATGAGGAGGCCTGAGGAGAGAGGGAGAGAAACAGGGAAATAGCCAATCAGTGGAGTGGTCAGCACACACACACCGTTCATAGATTAAGTTCATTGCTTTATGTAGATGCAGTTTACGGTACCCTAAAACATTACAATAGTAACATCAAAGATCCGTTATTGCAGATCACCATAACTAATGTAATAATAGTGGAAATGTTTAAAATATTTAGAGAATTACCCAAATGTGCACAGAGCCAGGAAATGAGCAAGTGCTATTGGAAAAATGGCACTAATAGACTTACTCTACACAGAGTTGCTGCAGATATTCAGATTGTAAAAAATGCAATGTCTGCGAAGCCCAGGAAAGTGAGGAGCAATGAAAGTTGTCTGATAGTGTTTCTTATATTCTTGTTGTTTTCTAAGTCACATTCCATACAAATCACCCACATTCCAGTCGTTTTTATCGTATTCACAGATATGTATAGTCATCGTGAGTCAACCTTAGAACATTTTCATCATCTCAGAAACTCTGTACCGTTAACTCTCATCCTGCATGCTCCCCCAGCCCTAGCAACCACTAATCTACTTTTTGTCTTCATAGATTTTCTTATTTTGGACTTTTTCATATGAATAAATTTTATGTGGAATCCAGACTGACTTTTTTCACATAGCAGGTTTGGAGAGCTCATACAAATTGAAGATGTGTCAGTACTTCATAACTTTTTATGAACAAATTATTTTCCACTTTATGGCTGTATCTCATTTTGTTTATCCTTTCATCATTGATGGATGTTTGGGTTGTTTCCACCTTTTGAATTGTTAAGAATGGTGTTGCTATTAACATTACTGAACAAGCTTTAGTCTGCATATATGTCTTTGTATCTCTTGAGTAGATACCTGGAAATGGTATTACTTGTTAAATGGTAACTCTTGTGTTTAGTCATTTACTGCCAGAAAGAGACTTTATCCTCTCTTCAGATCCTTTGCCCATTTACTAATTAAATATTCCTCTTCTTCTTCTTTTCTTTTTTTTTTTCCTGGCCATTCCCTTGGCATATGGAAATTCCTGGGCCAGGGATTAAACCATGCCACAGCAGCTACGCAAGCCTCTGCAGTGACACCTCCAGATCCTTAACCTGCTGTGCCACAAGAGAACTCCTGATTGAGTCTTCTTTTTATTGTTAAATTGTAGGAGTTCTTCATATATTCCAGATACAAGTCCCTTATCAATATATGACTTAAAATCCTTTCTCTTATTTTTTTTAGGCTGTCTTTTCACTTTCTTGATGGTATCTTTTGAACCACAAAAGTTTTTACTTCTGTTCAAGTCCAATTCATTTTTTTCCTCTTTCGTTACTCTTTTGTTGTCTTATCTAAGAAACCTTTGCCAAATCCAAGATCATAGGGTTTTACCTCTGTGTTTCCTTCAAAAGTTTTGTTTCTTTAGCTCTTATACTAATCCATTTTTAGTTGGTTTTTGATATAGTGTGAAGTATATGTCTAACATCATTCTTTTCATGTGACTATCCAGTCTTTCTAGCCATTTGTTGGAAACTTTTTGGTTGAAAAGATAGTTCTTGCCCCATGAAGGGCCTTGGTACCCTTATTGAAAATTAGTTGAGCTTATAAATATGGGTTTATTTGTGGATTCTGAGTTATATTGCATTGATGGGTATGTCAGTTTGTGTCATTACTGTGTTATCTTGTTTATTGAAATTGAGAAATGGGAGTCTTCTTCCTTTGTTCTTCTTTATTAACTTGGCTATTTGAGGTCTTTTGTAATTCCATATAAATTTTAAAATTTACTTTGTTTCTACCAAAAGTCACCTGAGATGCAGACTATTGCATTTGGAATGTATAAGCAATGAAGTCCTGCTGTATAGCATAGGAAAGTATATCCAATATAATATGAGAAAAATAATGTATATATACATATTACTAGGTCACTTTGCTATAAAGCAGAAATTAACAGAACATTGTGAATCAACTATAATTAAAACAAATTAAAAAAAACCCCGAAAAACAAAAGTCAGCTGGATTCTGATAAAGACTATGTTAAATCTGTTGATGATTTGAACCTGTTGACAGGTGGTATTGCCATCTTCACAATGTCAGGTTTCTAGACAAATTTCTAAAAAGATACAAAATCCTGAAACTGATTCAGAAGAAGTAGACGATCCAAATAGACCTAAAGTAATGAGGGATTGAATTAGTAATGAAAATAACTACCCCAGAAAAACATCTTGGTGCAGATGCTTCCCCATTGAATTCTACAAAACATTCAAAGAAGAATTAATAGTATTTTTTTAGTCTTTCAAATAAAATAAAAAAGAGACCATTCTCCATCAATTTTATGAGGCTGATATTACCCTGATACAAAACTAGACAAAGATAATACAAGGAATGAAAACCATAGACCTATATTTCTTTTGAATATGGCTGTAAAAATCTTTAACAAAATACTAGCAAACTGAATGTAGCAACATATAAAAGCATTATATATATGATCAAATAGGATTTGTCCCAGAAGGGGTGGTTCAGTTTCTGAAAGTCATTTAGTGTAAAACATCATTTCAGTGGAATGAAAAACAAAAATTACATGATCATCTCAATAGACACAGGAAAAGTGTTTACAAAATTCAGTACACCTCATGATAAAAGCACTCAACAAACTAGGAATAGAGGGAGTTTCCTGAAATAAGCAATATTTTCAAAAACTCCAGAGCTATCATCACACTTAAAGGTGATAGATCATAATATTAGGAATGAAGTAAAGATAATCTACTCTTGTACTTTTATCCAACATTGTCCTGAAGATTCTAGTTGTAGCAATTAGGCAAGAAAAAGAAACGAAGGCAACCAAATCAGAAAAGACAAAGCCATCGTTATTTATAAATGACATCATCTTATATATAGAAAATTCTAAGAATACCACCCAAAAAATGATTAGAACTGGGAATTCCTGTCGTGGCTCAGCAGGTTAAGCACGTGATTAGTATCCATGAGGATTGCAGGTTCAAACCCTGGCCTCGCTCAGTGGGTTAAAAGTCCAGATGTGACTTTGGCTGACAGCTACAGCTCTGATTAGACTCCTAGCCTGGTGACTTCCATATGCCACAGATGCAGCCCTAAAAAGAAGAAAAAGAAAAAAAAAGATCAGAACTAACAAGTTTAGCATGGTTGCAGGGTACAAGATCCATATGTAAAAGTCAGTTGAATTTATGCACTTGCAGTGAACAGTTTGAAAATGAAATTATGAAATCAGTGCTACTCACAATAGCATTGAAAGAATAAGATAGGAATGTATTCTTACTATTCTTTTTGTATTGGTTGTTTTATCAGTTTCTAAGAGATGATTGTTGAAAATGGTAACAGTGGATTTATCTTTTTCAATTTTCTTTTGAATATTTGGAGCTTATTTTTAGTAGTCTCATACTAAGTGACTAATTGTATTGATAAATTTATCCCTTTAACATTATGAATCTGATTCCTCTTTTCTCTCTTTATATTCCTTGTTTTGATGTCTACATTGGCTTATAATAATAAATTTACTCCTACTTACTTTGGATTAGCATTTGCATGGTATATCTTTTTCCATAGTTTTACCTTAAATCCATCCATACCTTTATATTCAGTGTGAATTTTTTAATAGACACGGTGTCTTGTTTTTTCATCTAATACTAAATCAGTGTCTTTCAATTGGAGTATTTACACTATTTATATTTAATGCATTATTAGTATGGTTCCATTATAGTTTTTTCCCTCACTGTTCTTAATATTCTTTTTTTCCTCTTCCTTTTTTTTTAATAAATTGAGTATTTTTTTATGATTCCACACTATCTCCATTATTGGCTTATTAGCTGTAATTTTGTGTGGTTAATCTGCTGTTAGTACAATCCAGTATATTTTTCATTCCAGGTATTGTGTTTTTTCTTTCTTAAAGTTCCATGTGCCATCTTCCATTTTCCTTTCATTGTGTTCATGTGTGCCTCTACCTTCTTCAGCGTATGAAACATGTTTGTAATAGTTAGTTAGTATCCTTGTCTGGTAACACTGTCATCTTTATCAATTCTGTGTCTGGTTATGAGTCAAATTTTTATTTATTTTTTATTTTTTTAATTAATGAATTTTATTACACTTACGGTTGTACAAAAATAATCACAACCCAATTTTATAGCATTTCCATCCCAAGCCCCCAGTGTATCCCCACACTTCCCCAACCTGTCTCATTTGGAAACCATAAGTTTTTCAAAGTCTGTGAGTCAGTCAGTATCTATTCTGCAAAGTAGTTCATTGTGTCCTATTTTTAGATTCCACACATAAATGATAGCATATGATGTTGGTGTCTCGCTGTCTGATTGACTTCACTTAGCATGATAATTTCTAGGTCCATCCATGTTGCTGCAATGAGTTAAATTTTTAATCTTTGCTGGCTTAATTTTTTGATTTCCTGCTAAACATTTTGAATTTTGCATTATTTGTTCCTGGATTTGTTGTATACCTTTAAGAGTGTTGAATTTTGTTCTGAAATTTGATCAAGTAACTTACAATGATTTCATACTTTTGAAGCTTTATTTTTAAACTTTCATGTAGTGGGTCCAGAGTAACTTTTGAGACTAATTTACCCTCGCTATTAAGGTGAAACTCCATTTAATGATTGGTTTATTACTAGGTCTCTGTACCTTTTATGACTGGAATGTGGATGATATCCAGCCATATTTTATCTCTAGGGATTGATGGGTCCATTGCTTTGTGGTATTTTCTTTGTTTGTTTGTTTCACCCCCATTGGCCTTCTCATATTGGAGCAGGTAAGTATGCATCCAGATAGTGAAGGGAGCCTTTCTGAGGCTTTCTAGAGCTCTCTTTCTCTCTACAGTTCCATTTTCTACATTTTCTAGCTCTTCAGCTGTCCTTAAATTTAATCTTGGTTTCTGTAATTTAGGAGGCCATGGGTCTCTGAGTTTTCCTTCATTGTGCTCTAAGCCAAAAGCTGCCTCTAGGGAGAAAGCAGTTAGGGCTTATCTTATTTTTATCCCTTTTTTTGAGAATCACTGTCCTGAGCTGCTTGTTTTCCACTAGCTGAATACAACTGTTTCACATATTTTGTGTGATTTTCTAAGTGGCTACAGTGAGAGGTTAATTCCCACGGTATGGACAATAGGAGCTGTTGACATATTTTAATTTTTTAACCAATCCATAAAATTTACATCCTTTATTTTGAGGTAGAGCACTGGGTTATAGAAGTGAATATTCATTTGTTTGTTTGCTGCCTAGAATGAAATATGCTTTCAGCAAGCCTCATATGATTTCATAATTGTACCTCTCCTTACCACTTCTCTGTTCATTAAAATAAATCATAAACCCCAAAGCATAAGCAGAGCATACCTAGGGATTGATAGCTTATGGTAGGGAGTAACACACACTGCTGTGCAGTTGGTACTCACACTGCTGCTCGATTACTGTGCAGCTCTGGTTGGACATACAAATAGGACAGATTTCAAATAAAAGCCAAGATTTTGAGAGAAGTAAAATTATGTCTTGTGATGGAAGTGTAGCAGGAAAGTTTCCCTATTCCAGGCAAGGTAATCCTTCAACTCAGAAACGGAGAAGGAGGAAGAAGAGCATTTTGAATCTGTGTGGCCCCTGTGCAGTTGTCATCTCTCTCTACACACCTCTCAGTCTTGGTTTTCTACCACAAAATTAAGATGATAAAAATGAACCTTACAGAATTATTATGAAAATTAAGTAAACTTATACTAGTTGGTAAATATATTCTTTATAATCACGTTGTATTTTTTATACAATGTGACTTCTTTTTCATAGTCTGTGTTCTGTCTTTCCTAAGAATGTCTTTCTTATCCACAGTTACAGAAATATAGATCTTCCTTGACTTAAGATGGGGATACATCCCAATAAACACATTGAAAGCTGAAAATATTAAGTTGCAAGCGCATTTAATACACCTGTGCTGAACATCATAGTGTAGCCTAGCTTACCATAAAAATGTGCAGAAGACTTACATTAGTCTGCAGTTGGGCAAAATCACCTAGTACAAAGTCTACTTTATAATAAAGTGTTGAATGTCTCGTATAAATTATTGAGTACCGTACTGAAAGTGAAAAACAGAATGGTTGTTTAGGGAGAGAATGGGTGTATGTGTGTTGGCTGTAGACTTGTGATCCTGTCTGCCTGGGATCTGTGGCTCACTACCCAGCATCTCTGAGAGAGGATGAATTGTGCTGTCACTAGCCTGGGAAGAGATTAACATTCACAGTTTGAAGTATGATCTCTACAAAATACTTATTGTTTCCACACCATTGTAAAGCCAAACAGTTGAACCATTGGAAGTCAGGGGCTGTATGTATTTAAATATGTTTTGATACCTTTGTTCTGTTAGAGACTTACTAAGACTGTTGAACTGATTATATCCATAAATACAATCAAAAGGTGGTACCGCTTTTACATATTATTGTATTTTAGATCACCTGATTTTGGGGTTTTTTTCTTGCCTATTAAAGTTGTGCACTTTTGCAGAGAATATTAATTAGCCCAAATCTTTGAATGATTAATTCTTGTGTCTTTAGATTAGATACCTGTTTTTCCTTGTATCTGGAGCCATACAGCCAAGAGTGTTCTTAAATTTTCTCCTCCTAACACATTCCTATAATCAAAATCCTATTCCTTCTTTAGCAAGGAGCACAATCCTTCTTTCCTTCTGCCTCAGTGATCACTAATATATACAAGTTGACCAAATTAATATGAATTAATAAAATCAGCAGGGGCACAAGCTGTTGTGTAGAGAACTTTCTCCATAAGAAACTCTTGTTCCATCTGATAAATGCATATGGATGGGAGGCTGTAGGCATGGTTGTTAATGAATAAAGATTGTGTGGCCTGGGTTTGAAATTTGGTTCTAGCTCTTATTAGCCTAACATTGGGCAAGTTAGCTTTTCTAGTAATAACGTATATTTTAACTGAATAGCTTAAATCCTGCTTACTATGTGCCAGGCATTTTCTAAGTACTTATCTTAACTCTTAATCCTCACAATTACTCCAAATTATCCTCATTTTATGTAAGATGAAATGAGGCTCAGAAAAGTTAAATAATTTGGACAAGTGAGGAATTAGGGAGCAGGCTTCATAGGAAGTTCATATTGAAAGTTCTTTTCTTCTTTTCCACCTCTCCTTCCCTTTCCTTCCGTCTTCTGTCCTTTTTCTTCCCTTTTTACCATTTTCCACCTTCTCCTCCTCTCCCTCCTCCCATTCCCTCCACTCACCCTTCCTCTCTTTCCTACTCTGCTTTCTCCCCTCCCCCGACCTTCTTACCTTTTCTCCTTTTCCTCCCTAGTTACTCTTCTCTTCCTTTCATCCCCTATCCCTCCCCCTGGTTCATCCTCTACCTTTTCGTTTTATTAATATCGGCATCTGTGTACTTGTTGCTCTGGTCAATACCAAAATTAGTCAGAGATCCTGCTCCAGAGAACTTAGAATCTAGTAGAAGCTAGAAGACATTTATAGAAATTGCTTCAAAAGACATGGAAAGTAAGAACGTCCATTCTGTAGAAGTTGTAAGGGGGTGGCTGTGTCTTCTTTGGGGACAAAGAAGGATGTGAGGAGGGATATCCTTCTTCGCTTGTCTCAGAAGATGTCTTTGGAAAGACAGTAATTCTATTCTAATACATCATGGTTAAGTGCATTTTCTAAATATGTCAACCTTCCTCTCAGTTACTACCTGTGATGAATCTTTAGCTCATTAATTAATCTCAACACTTTTTTTTGGTGGGGTGGTGGGCGCCGCACCTACAGCATGTGGAAATTCCCAGGCCAGGGATGAAACCCACACCATAGCAGCAATCCAAGCCACAGCAATGACAAAGCCACATCCAAACCCAATGTGCTACAAGGAAACTCCTGATCTCAACTCTTTTTTTTATCTCTTATTTTGTCATTGGTGAATGGCAAGTGCAGTAAGACCTAAAATGGAAATAGCAAAGGAGTCTATGCCATTTATGCAGTGTTTTTCAGTATGGTACTAACAAGTCAGTGTTAATAGATCGAGGGTACCCAGAAGAGGTCCACTGGTGTGATGGATGTCACCAGTAGACAGAAATGTGATCCCTGATGACATAAATCCATAGACCCTTCCTTTGTTGCTCTGTGCAGTCAGTTCCTAAATAGTTTTGAAAATAATCTTCCTGTGTAAACTTTTATATCATCGTGTAATTTCTCTACATCTGTGAAGTAACCTTCCCAGTAAGTATCTTTTCAGAATGCCAGGTGCCATGGCAATAGGTGCTCAGAAAATGTTAGCTGGACTTTTAATTGCAACATCCAAAAGCTCATTTCAGAAAGTTTCAAAAGCTAGTGTTGTATGTCATGAAGAGTTATAATTACCTTAGTCATCTCAGCATGTATACCAGGTGTATTTTTGCTGTGAGTTGTCTTAGGAGTAAACATCCTCGTTCATTTTATTTTACTATTTTATTTATTTATTTATTTATTTATTTTTGCTTTTTAGGGCCACACCCACAGCATATGGAGATCCCAGGCTAGGGGCTGCTGGCCTATGCCACAGCCATAGCAATGCAGGATCGAGCTTCATCTGCAACCTACACCACAGCTCACGGCAACACCAGATCCTTAACCCACTGAGTGAGGCCAGGGATCAAACCCACAACCTCATGGTTCCTACTTGGATTCGTTTCCTCTGTGCCATGATGGGAACTCCCCATGACTGATTTCCTTCATTATTCATAGGGTAAGAAAAATTCTAATACTCTGTAGGATGATATATCCAAAGGGGATAGATGTTCCACTGACTTATGTATCATTTTTATTTATTGTCAAAATCAGCATGGTAATTGAATACTGCCAAATTGACTTTAGATATCCAAGAGGCTAAAACTTGTAGAGGCAAATAGAGTTAGTCTTGTTAGGAAGTCCCATGCTTCAGACTACGCAGAACCGGAGTCCTAAGTTTAAAGGGATGAAGTACTGGCCATGCAGACAAAATTCACCTGACTTTTCAGATCTCACTTCTTAAAAAGGGTAATGGGATATTGGAGGGATGATTGGTTTTATCCTTTTAAGCAGTGTCTCAGTCCCTTTAAGTTGTGTAACAGAATACCATAGACTGGATGGCTTATCAACAACCTTCACTTCTCCTGCTTCTGGAAGCTGGGGAGTTCAAGGTCAGACTGCCAGCAGATTCATTTCTAGTGAGGTTTTCTACTTGTTTTTTAGATGGCTGTCTTCTCACTGGGTCCTCCTAGGATGGAAGGGGCAAGAGAGCTGGGGTTTCTCTTTTAAGGGCATTAGTCTATTCATAAGGGCTCCATCCTCTTGAGCAAATCACCACCTAATAACATCAATTTAAGTTTTAGGGTTTCAACCTATGAATTGCCTAAACATTCAGACCTAGGAGCAGAAATATTCTGTGGTCCATATTACCTCTAATTTGCATATGGTTGAATGGTGGTAAATGGAGGCATTTGAAAGAAACTAAAAATGGATGCATTTTTGCAACAGGAGAAAAAGATCTGAGAGATACGAACTAATAGTTTATTCTAAGCCCTAAGTAAGATATAACATAGTAATTACCTAAATAGTTATAAAATGAAATTGAAGTCAAAGAGGAGTTCCCTGGTGGGTCAGTGGGATAAGGATCCAGCTTGTCACTGCTGTGGCTTGGGTTGCTGCTGTGGCATAGGTTTGATCTCTGGCCTAGGAACTTCTGCAAGCCACAGACGTGGCCAAAAATAAAGAAAGAAATTAAAGTCATAGATACTTTGGCAGGAACATTTTGAGGAGAGACATCTGTAGGAAGATTTGAAACAAGGCAAGGTGATTTAAAAACCTAGGTATTTTACTCCCTAATTCTGCCTTATTCTGAGAGAACTGTTGCTTTTTGCACACGACTGATATTCATTGAATATTTCTGAAATCGATTGCAAATTTTAATAAATGACTATTATTGTTTAATGAAAAGACAGAGCCATGCAGTTTATATGATACAGAACTCTCTGGTGGAACCTTCCCTTAGTCATTTAGTCCTAAGAAGATGTGTAGCTCAGAGAGCTGATCCAACAAAGACCAGTTAGATTTGACATCAGAAGTGATATTTTCGATTGTGTTAAGAACTTAAAAAACTGTACAAAAGAAGAAAGTTAGTATTGGGTTTTTTAGTATTCCTCTTTATTAATTTTATCCTGGATGTGTATACCAGGTGTTCTGAGTCAGATTCCTTATTATCTCTGTCCCCTATGCTGTGGATTTTATCCCTTGATTCATGTAGTAGATAGGTCATTGATCCTGTGGTGGTAACTGCGTACTCCACAGGTGAAAGTCAAGGAAATAGAATATTTCTCTTAATGCATTTATTTTTTAAAAAAATTATATTTATTTATTTACTTTTATGGCTGCACCCAAGACATATGGAAGTTCCTGGGCCAGGGATGGAATTCCAGCTGCAGCTGCAACCCACAATGGATCTTTTAACCAGTGCATGGCACAGCTCCTCAGAGACCCAAGCCACTGTGGTTGGATTCTTAACCCAAGGCGCCATGGAAGGAACTCCTTCCCTTAATTTATTAAATGGGAGATGATAGCTGTGCTTCTCTCCTCTTGAAATGGTCTCTTTGGAAATTTTATGGGCCCGAATCTTAACCCCAACGTATTGTTACATCAGTCAGATCTCTCCAACAGACAGCTATCTCCTTGGGTCTTGGCTTTTAGGACCTAGAGATGTCTCTAAGTTTTGTGGCTTTATCTCTTTTGACATTCAGTGCCCAGCAGTAATATTCAGTCTCCCTTTAACTAAGAACCTAGTCCCTTATGTAACAATTTGGGCCTCTTGTGAAGATGTAGAGAAGTTACATTATGATTTTGAATCCAAAAATTAACTGAGTAAATAGCTAGATCTAATTTTCTTGGTGTATGAAGAGCAGAATATTTCCAGAAGACACGAAGGCAAATATTCCCTTCTTTACGTCATATACACTTAGGAGGCTCAGGAAGCTGGGCACTGAGAAATCAGGGAAGTTTTCCTTCTCCACAGTTAGGTGTTTTAAGTGGGAAAAAATTCTACCAGGTCATATGGATGTTTATGTAAAAATAATAAAGCATGGCTTATGAAGATATAGTAAGAGTGGTTTTCTGAAATGAGTTCTGAGAAAAATATAAGTGGTAGGAAAGAGAAATAAGATAACTGTGATACAATTATAAATGTGCATTTTGAGGAATCCCTTCCCTCTATTTAGTAGCCCTGACCTTATTTCAGACCTATCTAGAAGACTCCTGTTTCTAGAAATACATCAATAGGATATTTGGAAAATGTTTTTGCACTGACTCCTTCTCTACAAAGAAGGCCTAATCCTCATCATCAGTTCAAATCTCTTGAAAGTTTTGAACTGGGATGAGGGTAAAATGTCAGCATTTGTATGTACTAATAGAATGTGCTATGCAAAGATCGAGTCTTTATGTTATGGGTTTTCAACTGGGAGTTTTTTTCTTAAAGTAATTCATTTTTGATCTCTGTCTGTATTTTTAAGCAAGATAAAAATTGACTGATAGACTAAATTGACACATCATTTGGGTATGTGGAGTTCCCCTCAGTCATACTCTGTGAAAACGAGGTGTGAAAGATATGATATACATTCACTCTAAAAATAGACTCTTTTTCATTTTGAGTATATTGTCTCTCTCTCTGGTCTTTATGATCATAGTTGTAAAGGTTAGCAACGACATACATTTAATTAGTTGGAACTCTTTCTTTCAGCTTTTTGCCTGAATTCGTCAATGGCGACTTTGATTCTATTAGGCCTGATGTGAGAGAATACTACGCTACTAAGGTAAACCCTTAGCACGTCCACATTTAAGATCTTTCTCATGTGATTGCTTTTCCTATTGTCTTCTCTGATTCCCTTGGTGAATGTGTAAGGATCTAGAAACTCATTGCTTGGTTCCTTAAGTTTTTTACTAGCAATTGTAATACGAGTTCAAATGGAAATTTAGAAAATGACAAGTGGGAACACAATCTTAGAAATTCTATGACCATCAGATAAACATTAATGCTTAGTCCTTTAAGCATGTCCATTTTAATTGAGTTGATAGCTTTTATGGTTCATTAAAAACATTACTATTGTTGTCTGCATCCTCATTCGTTATTAGGTATTTTTCACACATCGTTTTAAATTTCACTTAATGAATTACTGTGTTTTACTTAACCAGTTCCCAATTGATGTACATTTAAATTTTGTCCATGTTTTTACATGGTCAATGGAAGACATCTTTGTAAATGAATTTTTAAAAAAATATCTAAATGTGTGTTCCTAGAATTTTAGAACTACATTTTTCTCTTTAATATTTAGTTTTCTTGAAACTGTTATTAGTCTGTTCCGAATAACACTATTCATTACAACTCAAAATTAATAATAATGTGCAGCTTATTAAGGTGTTCATTTTGTCACTATTGCTCCAACTTCCAGAGATACTTGCTATTTAAGAACATAGAAATGATCTAATTGAGAGGGATAGAAAACACAGAGGAGTGTATTATATACCAATCAAGCTTTCACTGGCTTTAAAAGCAGGGCTTTTTTTTTTTTTTTTTTTCTTTTCTGTTTAGGGCCACACCTGCATGTGAAGGTTCCCAGGTTAGGGGTCTAATCAGAGCTGCAGCGGCTGCCCTATACCACAGCTCAAGGCAACGTAGAATCCCTAACCCACTATGTGAAGCCAGGTATCAAACCTACATCATTATGGATACTAGCGGGGTTTGTTTCTGCTGAGCCACAATAAAGAACTCCAAAGCAGGGTTTTTTTTTTTTTTTTTTTTTTTTAATGAAAATTAAAGGCTCAGCAATTTTTCTAGCCACAACACCATCATCTGTGTTATTCTGAACTGGCACTAGTAAATTATGCATTTTTTAAAGAAAAGCAGTTTTTGAAAGAAACTTTAAGTTCTTTATAAGGCTTGGAGATGGATGGAATAAATTCAAAAAGAAGAAGGAGGAAAGCTTTCGTAGGAAGGAAGGAAAGAAGGAGGGAGGGAAGGAGGCAAGGGAGGAAAGAAGGGGAAAAGAGAAAAAAGGAAAAGGTGAATCTAGGTGCGGAAACAAGGTAATGAGGTTATAAAGTGCAGGCTATTGTGATGGAAATTCCAGGACCAACAGAGAAGGCAGATGTGGGCACATCCCATCTGCCCAGCAGCTGATCAGACTTTCCATCAGCAAAGGAAGACTGTTCCCAAGTCAGTGTTTGATATTCATGCTCAATTACTTTAACATTGGCATGTTTCTCTTCATTCCCCCCAGTCTCACTTCTCATTAACTCCATGCCTCAACCTTGTTGGGATGGAAAGCCCTCAGCTTTGCTTACAATGCAGAGTTTTAGAAATCCATAGATATTAATCATAATTTGGAGAGGCAGGGACAACAGCAGACTCAGAAACCAGTTGAAGATCTGGCCAGATGTGACTTTTCTCCCCCTCTCTTGAATGCTGCTGGCTTGCCAGGACTGTGAGTGTCAGTCTGACAGTTCTTATGGAGGGTGAGGAAATAGCAGGAGCTAATGGGAAGCCAGCTTTTTGTTTCTGAATGGCTCAGGGATAAAGGAAGAATTTGAGTTAATACTTTTTGATGAATTTCTCTTACGTTTCCTGATTCACTTTTGATTTTAACCTCAAAAGCTAATTTTATGTTTCTTAAGGTTTAGTTTTTAAAGTAGGATGAACTGAATCGTCTAATTTCTACATTGCATAGTTCTAAATTGAAAAAAAAAAATCCAGTTTTTTTCATGTAACTCACCACTTTTGAACTCTTTGGATCAGTTTGTAAAAGGCACCGGTGATGTCTTGTATAAATAATGTCCCCTGTAGAGCACATGGTGAATGTTTGGCTGCAGTTTTAATGGTGATGGTAATGACAACAAGTTAATGCAGCGTTACATACCATTCATATGAGCCATTATCTCCAATTTAAGCCGTCTTTTAAGTTGCTCTGTTACAAGTGAAAGGAGGTTATTTCCACTTTCAAATACACTTTTTCCCCATCTTCCCTGAGCTGGAACTGAGGCTGTATTGAAAAAAGTAAGATAAGGGGGAAATTTAAAATGCTTAAGTTTTATTAAAATCATAAAGTGGATTTATAGCCAACATTTATTTATATGACTTTGCTCCCCACTACAGATATATCTTGGACTTACAAGAAAAATCTAGGTTTATATGACTCTATACAACTTTAGAATGGTTTGCCTGCTTAATTTGTGAAAACCTCTAAAATATAAAGTAGTGGATTTGTCAGCTTTTAAACAGAATATACCGAAATTCTTGCCATTTGTATTAGGTCATTGTTACTATGTAACAAATTGTCCTAAAATTTAGCAGCTTAAAGCAGCAAACTATTCTCACACAACCTATCTGTGTAAGGAATATGAGAGTCAATTAACTGGGTGGTTCTGACCCAAGGTTTCTCATCAGCCTGCTTTTTCTCTCTTCTCAGGGCTACATGGGGGCTACATAAATCTCTTTCAAGATTACTTATGTGGTTGTTGGTCAGTCTCACTGGCTGTTACTTCTCACTAGCTTTTTTAAAAAAAATTTTTGAATTTTTTAAATTAAAAAAAATATTTTTTGTCTTTTTAGGGCTACACCTTCGGCATATGGAGGTTCCCAGACTAGGGGTCTAATTGGAGCTACAGCCGCCAGCCTACACCAGAGCCACAGCAATGCCAGATCCGAGCCATGTCTGCGACCTATACCACAGCTCACGGGTAACGCCGGATCCTTAACCCACTGAGAGAGGCCGGGGATCGAACCTGCAACCCCATGGTTTCTAGTCGGATTCAGTTCTGCTGCGCTATGACGGGAACTCCCTCACTAGCTTTTGGTTGGAGGCATCAGTTCCTTGCCATTGGGATGTTCACAGGATGGCAGCCTGCTTTCCAGGGAAAGAGAGAGAGGAAAGAAAACATGCATGCAGGAGAGCCAGCTCCAGACAGAAATAATGGTCCTTTGTATGATCTAATTTCGTCACTGATATACCATCTTACTGAATCTTCTTCCACATGTTATTAGTCACACAGACCAACCTTGGTACAGTATAGGACCAGGCTACATATAGGTGGCCAGCATTGATAGCCTTGTGGATACTTGCCACCAAACCATCTGACTTGGTTCTGATAAAACTTGAGTGTTAGGCAGTGAGAAAGATGTTTTAATTTGGTCAGAATGCATTCTTGGTCTTTAAGTAGTAATATGTAAGAGGAAAGAAGAAACCAGAAATGGCCATTAGCAGTTTCTCTTTGATTAGGTCTTTCTATGCATAACCTGCTTCGATTCCATACCAATCACCTAATCATTAGTCTTTATAGCCCTTAAATATTTACTCGTGTGGATTTTGTACTGGAAGGGGACAACCTCTGCTCTACCACTTAATTCCATGTGGTCCACAGGGTAAGAACCAAGCTATATAATTTATATCTTATATTAGTTAACATGTAGTGATTTGTGTTTTCCCATGCATGCCGAAGCTCCATGTAACCTACTTTTGATATTAAACATATAGATACAATAAACATTGATTATACATACTGATGATCCAACTGATGATATATACCGATGTACAATGCTATTTCCCTGAATCATATGGTGTGCCATTCTTAATTTAGTCCATAAAGCCTCTTTTTTTTAGATAGCTGTAAAATCGGTGATTCCCCCTTTGCCCATTTGTCTTAGTTCTTCTCTGCCTGGTTCACTAATATTAACTCAGAATGAGGAATGTCTCTCAAAGATTTTCCCCTTGATGTTTTATTTTATATTTTTTACTTTCTGAGTCAGTCAGTGCTTCCTTAATCCAAGGCTAAAATCACCTATTTCAGTCCTTTTAATTATTCCATCAATCATGCCTACATGTGTTTCAGTTTCCTGAGACCTTTTGATGAAACTGTAATATCTCATGTAACTTCTGATATTCTTTCATTGCTATATAGTCTGTGGGGATTTTACTGGATATAGGAAAAGGGTTTTAAAGCATGTGTCTTTACTGCTTAGGAGGGTAAGGAACTAGTTACACTATTTAACTAATGCCTTAAAAGTCAAAGAAAAACAAATTTTACCATTAATGAAGATGCATATGATAGAAGATAGCAATGTGTTGTAAGTATAATGATAAAAATGTAAAATATTTAAAATATAATAAAAATTAAACAATGCTATTTAGCCGAAGTTTATGTTGTGGAAACTGGGGCCCATAAAGCTTAAATGATGTAAGGAAAATGGTAAAGCTAGTCAGAGACAGCTCTTGGATCAATGTCCATATTTTCTCTTAAAAGAATTTTGGCGAGTTCCCGTCATGGCATGGCAGAAATGAATCCAGCTAGGAACCATGAGGTTGAGGGTTGGAACCCTGGCCTGGCTCAGTGCGTTAAGGATCCGGTGTTGCTGTGAGCTGTGGTGTAGGTCGCAGACATGGCTCGGATCTGGCGTTGCTGTGGCTGTGGTATAGAACGACAGCTACAGGTCCGAATGGATCCCTAGCCTGGGACCCTCCTTATGCCATGGGTGTGGCCCTAAAAAGACAAAAAGTAAAAATAAAAAAATAAAAGAAAAATGAAAAGAATTTTGTTAAATCTTGGACTTATTTGCTATTACCACTTTTCAGCAGATTACATCTTCGATCCATTGGACAAGGTAGTTACTCCTTGTATAAGGTATTGAGCATTGCTGGGAATGAATGGCAGAATCACCAGCAATGTGAGAGTGTCAGTGTGATAACCAAACACCCTCCCTTCACATTTAAATTATGTTTCTCCCTTTCATCCCCAATTCTGGAGTGGCAAGCATTGGGCCAGACCAAGAATGACCAAACAAACTGTAGATTATTAACATACACAAAAGCCATAGAACATGGAAGTGAGCCAGGACAGAACATCGAAGAACTTGTGTTGCTTTTGAGAACTATGAGATGCTATAAATGTTATATCCAATAACAGAAAATTGCCCATAATTTTACATCTCATCATAGTGGCTGTGTTTTACTTTTAGGAGACTGAGGATTTGGGTTTGAATATGTTTTTTGCCCTGTCAGAATAATGGGAAATGGGCTTTTGGTTGACATTTGAGTAGAAAGTCTGATTTTTCTTAAATTGACTACTGATGTTAAGCAGAAAATGATTGTGGCTCAGTTCTAATTTAAAGACGAAGACATTGATTTTCAAATAGCGCAGGCAAGAGGTATGGGTAAGTATACTACTTAGAGATGTCATCGCTAAGTCTTGGCTATTAGTAGTGTTTTTTTAGTTTTTAAGTTTTTATAAATAATGAAGTGATAATGTTTTCATGAACTAGCTATGTAAATTATTTTTGAGTTGTTAGCTTGCTGAATGGAAGTCGTACCAAAGCATACAAGATTAAATCATTTTGTAAAACACTGGCTTTCTCATATACTTTGTAATAATGAATTTTTAAAAAATGTTATTTGCATGAATGACCTCTAAAAGTGAAACTGGACAGGGCCCTATGGGGCTCCTGGGCGCAAAAGCCTTTCTGTGTCTCCCATTTCTTGCTCTTAGGAAATAGGCCTCATTCAGCCTCCTTGACCTTCCCTGAGTTCCCAAGAACAGATTCAGACAGTTGTTGATCAGGGAAGGGAGGAACATTCATCAACAATAGTACAGCTTTGAGGCAGGATCCTGGTTCCCTCTCAAAAAATACACATAATAATATAGGCATTTTATACACTTAACAGAAAAGTTGTATTCCTTATGCTTCTTTTAGAAAGGAATACTTTAAAATTGAACAGCTTGGAGTCCTTCCTTATCCTTCTCCCTGACTTAATTGCACCTAGACCCGATCACCGGTAAGCTAAGATTAAGCACCCTGAGCACAATTGCCTGTGGGTTAAAGATTATTAGCATGATGTTTTTCAGGAACTTCCCTGGTTTGTTCTAATCTCTGATCAATATGCCCTTTTTGCAAGTAACTGTTACTCTAAGCAATGACCCAGAAGACCACCATTGTGAACTTACCCAGATCTCCTGAATCCAGCTTTGATGAGTAGGATTCCCCCAAAAGAAAGAAGAATGGATGTTTGTCCCAATCCTGACTTCTATCTGAAAACCTGTTTTTCTTCTTTTTACTGTAAAACTCCTTGCCATTCTTTCTAAGGGGGGCGGGAACACAGTCTTTAAGGCATTAGCCTGCTGTGACACAACTCTGCTTGGCAAAACAATAAAGCTATGTTTTTCTCCTTTACCCAAAACTCTGTCTCTGAGTTTCAATTCGGCACTAGCAGACAGAGGGCCAAATTTCGGCAACAGAGGTGCTATAAAGAAGATTTTAATGTAAAGGGGTAATATTTTATGTTGCAAAATTGTCTACTTAAGAGCTTTTTAATAACTATCCCCAGTAACATCGATTTTTAAAAGATTTGTAATTTCTGTAAGCTTACAAGTGATGAACCTAGATTTGATTCAGTTATCAAAATCAATTATGATTTCCTTTCGAGTTTGACAAGGCCTTGCTTCAATTCTGTATAAATTTAACAGAAAATTCACTGACATTTTTAGTCTTCATGAATCTGATTATTTTGTACTTTTAGCTGTGTCTCTTCCTCAGTTCTGCCCAGCCATATGACAACAACTTTTAGATATGGCAGAATTAACTAATTTAGAGAAAATGGCAAACTGGACTGTGAGAAATTGTATAACATCAGCAAGTTTGACTATTATGCCAAGCAGAGGAACTGTGTAGGTATATAAAGCTCATCTCCACTTATTGGTATATTTTTTAAAATAAAACAACAAAATAAATCAAAATCCCCTGAGTATAGCAAATTCTTAGGCTTAAGCAGGAAGACTAATTAACATATGCTGAGCTATAAAGGCTTTGTTAAGAGAATTACAGACAGGCAGTTTCCCTTGACAGCTGAGTGACAGGTTCTTTACTTTATACTCTCAAAACTGGTTGGCTTACCCTTATTAGCATCTCAGTAGGGGAATGATGAGACAGGCAGGGGACACTACCGGAAACTGTCTCTTGAATGCACCTTAATTCTTATGCTTTCCTCAATCATAGTCCTTTCAGATTGTCTCTATTTTTCAAAGGCTGTTTTGTCTGAATTTGTTTAAATACTTAAGGTATTTAAAAAGGGGGAATCCAGGTCCTTTATATTTTTGAGAACTCTCAAGCAGCTAACATGTGACTCCTGGGCTCTGCCTGCCTCTTCTCTCACTCTCTAATCTCTGGGGCCACTCAGACTGTTTCTCTTCCCTCATTCATTTGACTCACGGAACTCCCTACTCATCCATCCTGCTCCCTCACTATCCTCTTGGGTATCCCCACCTATTGCTATTGGGTTTTCCTTCCTTTGTTCATTTCTTGCAGAGCCTGATCTAAACAGTTTTATCATAATTTTCCTCCTTATCCCTTGTTAATACGTGATTTGCAACCCGAAGCCTTGGTCATTTGTTCTGGGATCCCTAGTAAGTTCTCGTGAAAATTTATATGATGCAGATGTCTAATCCTTCTTTTACATACTTGGTATAAAAAAATTTACACCAAGTGCCACAGGATACTTGGTATAACAAAGATTTCCATGATCAAGAGTTTGTGAAGGAGTTCCCATTGTGGCTCAGCAGTAACGAACCTGAGTAGTATCCATGAGGACACGGGTTCGATTCCTGCCCTCGCTCAGTGGGTTAAGGATCCAGCATTACAGTGAACTGTGGTGTAGGTCACAGAGGTGTCTCAGATCTGTCATGGCTGTGGCTGTGGCATAGGTTGGCAGCTATAGCTCTGATTCAACCCCTATCCTGAGAACTTACATATGCTTCAGGTGATTCCCTAAAAAGACAAAAAAAAAAAAGTGAAATTTGATATTCTTTAGGTCTCTCTTAGAAATGCACTATGCACAGTATCATTTAAAGTAAGTCTGCTGAAATTTTAAATTTGTTTACCTTAGTACTTCTCAAATGAGACCACTGAAAACCTACCCTTTATCCATTAACATTTAATGTAATATTTTGGTTTCAAAAATATATTTAGATGCTTATAAGTTTGTTCTACTGTTTCTCTACTTTTAAAACTTGATAAGAGAAAATAATCAATACAACCTCGAAAATAACAATAGCCCACAATTAAAGAGCTTACAATATGCTACTTTCATATGCACTTTCATTTATAAACTTATTCAATCCTTGCAACAAACTTTATTAGGTTAGAACTGTTACCTGCATTTTACAGGTTAATATGGAAGCCTGCCTAAGCTCGCACAGCTAGGAAACGGTTGAAGTGGGATCTGAACAGGCATTCGGCCCTCAGAACCCATGCTCTTTTCTAGCCATTTCACCATAATCCTCTGGTTGGAAGAGGGGGGTTTCCTCAAAGAAAATGAGGACCAGGTGAGGAAATCCTGCATTCTCCTTTGTTTTGTGAGTGTTCAGTTTTCCTTTCCTATTTCTACTTAGTTCTCATTATTGAGCAACAATACCAAGCCACCTTCAGTGCTTCTGTTCCTTCCTCACCAACATCCCGGCTTTCCTAGGAAGACTTGGCAGAGTGCCCCAGGGGAGACTAATTCTATCCTTGGCATACTTGTAGTGGGTGTGAAGGAGAGGCACCTGGATGAAGAACAGGTCTCTGGGTCTTGATGCTCACAGGAATATTGTCAAATAGAAGTTTACTCAAGCATCCAAATAGAGGAAGAATCTCCCTAGCTGCTTGTTTTCAGGGTCCCTAAGATCATCTTCAAGTTTTATAGTTCCCTAGAGGACTTGTAAGACTCGGCACAGAGTCATATGCACAGCTAGGATTTATTACAGCAGGAGGCTGGAAAGCAGAATCAGCAAAGGGAGAAGGCACCTGGGGGAAAATTCTGGTGACATGAGTTGCCAGTTCCAAGAGTCCTTTCCTGATGGAGTCACATAGGGTGTGCTTAATCATATGGTAACAGATGTGAAGTCTTGTCACCAGGGAAGCTCATTTGAGACACAGTGTCCAAAATCTTACTGGGGGCATCCATGTGTAAGCCCCCACACCCTCCACATAGCATATATCAAAATTCTGGACTCCCAGAAGGTTAAAAAAAAAAGGAGATGTTCAGCATAAACCACACTGTACAAATAATTTAGGCACAGTGGGCCACTGTTGGGGACAGCTGTTTATTAGCTTGGGGAACTGTCTACCATTTGAATTCTCAGGTAGAGAATTAAAGATAGCATTCTCAAGCTTGCTGGGTTAAATCTTTTGGGCACCCTCTTCCACTGGGAATGCTGGCTCTGCTTCTAGGAAGAAAGCCATCATTTACGACCTTGTGCTGTTTTAAAATGACTTTTGATTCCTCTTAATAGGAGTGGTGACTTTCTTGTTTGAAATGCTTAAAGTTTTCATTCAATGCCATGTTGAAAGGAAAAGTTATTTTACAACATCCAGGGCAGTGAAGATTTCACCAGATTAGAATGTCTCTTTATGTTTGGAATTGAATGGAGAATTGCTACAAGGTTAAATTACATTTATTCATTTCTTTTATACACCATCTAGAAAATCCAAAAGAGAACACTGCATTATATTAGGCAACCTGTTACTTAGAGGTTTTGTTTTTTTTTTTTTAAAGAATTTAATCATGTGACATTCTTGCTGATGAAATTGTTACTTGCTGGCTGTCATTTGATAATTTTAAAAAACTTTTTAGTTTGAAAAGTAGACCTGTTTTTAGAAGTCTGGTAAATAAAACTGAAGTAGCAATCTACCACAGTATGCTTTATATAATAAAGATGAAAGTGGAAAATTGTTACTTTGTGATTACATCTCTACAGGGTAAAAAGACAATTTTGATACCTGTGTCAAGGAACGTAGATCATTTAGATTTCAATTTGCTTTATGTAACTACTCCCCTTCTTAGCAAATTTGAGAAAAGTTTGGGCTAATTTTAGATCTCTGTCTTTGATTATTCAGAGTATAAGTCATTTTTCTTTATGCCTGCTGAGCTTTTAATCTGGCAAGCAGTTTCTTATTACAGAGTTCTCGTCAATTCAATTTAATGAAAGATTATGGATCCTCATTAGTAAAAATGGTACTAATAAGTTCATTTTGGGGGAGGACTCTTGAGTGTACCTCTCAGAATATTTTTGAGTGTTTGTCATGCTTACGTATAAGAAGAAAGGCTGCTTCAGCAATGAATAGAGGAAAATAAAAGTGTGAGGAAGCTAGAATTTTAAGACCCAATAAAGTTCTTTTTATTGTTGATTATTTTGAAAAAACATATCTACTTGTGATGGTATGATAAACTATATTTCATGTTTTCAGAGCCAGCTTGAAAAATGATTGTTGATATCTTCTTGCTGTCTTTTCTTTACCCTTGACTGATACCTATTTCCCTTCCCAGAAGTGTCTGTTTCTTCATACTGTCCTTTAGCTCTTTCATTCTCAATTGGATAAACCACTTCCAGTCCCAGCCCTGCTTCACCTCTAAAATTACATTTTCCTTTTCTCTCAAATGAAAGTCATCTTTCCCTTAATGAAATATCCGTTTGCTATTTAGAAGCAAGTACAGCAAGCAAATAAAGTCACAGTAAGAAATGAATGATGAATTATTTTTCATACTGTTACTTATATTTTAAAAGAAGAAGCTCTTCACCTCCTGTACTACTGGTAGAAATATTCATTTTTACAGCCTTCCTGGAAAGCACTCTGGCCAGGTCTATCTAGAGTCATAAAAAAATGTTCTTATAGTTTTCCTAATAATTGCACTCCTAGAATTCAACTCTTAGAAAATAATCAGAAATAAACACTTATACACAGAAATTTTCAGCAGAATGATAGGTTTAATAGGGAAAAAATTGAACTGCATCATAAATATAATGATAAATACAGTGACAATGTAAGGAGTTGGGGAAATAGAAAAAGGCAGGAAGAGGGAAGCTAAATGTCTGTGGGTGCTCTGAAGCTCCAACCCCTGGGCTATGGTAGAAGCAGCCTGGAATCAGGCAGGGGTTCATATCTGCCTAAAACTAGAGAATTTTCAGGATTTAAAATGGGGTAAAACCAACTAAGTAAAGGTTTAGTATAAACTACAAAGGCATTTTTCTGTTTAAACCTCCCAAAATACCCAAAGTTCAACAACCCCAGATCCAAGCCATGTCTGCGACCTATACCACAGCTCACAGCAATGCCAGATCCTTAACACACTGAGAGAGGCCAGGCATCAAACCTGTCTCCTCAAAGATACTAGTCGGGTTCATTACCTCTGAGCCACAGTGGGAACTTCCTAGTTATTATTGATTTAGTGAGGAAGGCTGTTTATTATCAATAGATCACAACTTTAGGATTCTAATTTGAAGATACTTCTGAGGTTATCTGATTTTTCAGAGAATTATATATTAGAAAAAAATCTTAATTTATGAAAAGCAGTTTAGATTTTGTAACTCTACATGCATATTTTATTTAATTATGCTGGGTGAGAGGCTATATGCCCATCACTCCAAATAAATTTTCAGAATTGTAATGAATAGTACCTAGGAGGGAATAACACTTGTGAATTCTTAATCTTATAAATGCAGTCTATAAAGTTACAGTAGTTGTCTCAGAGTCCTATAAAATTTTTGCAGGATAATTTGCCCAAGTCCTTTCTTGTCCTAAATAGATGGGCACTAGTGACTTCACCTAAAATAAATAAGCTAATAGCAAGTTTGGGGATGCCTTCGTTAGATGGGCACTAGTGACTTCACCTAAAATGAATAAGCTAATAATAAGCTAATAGCAAATTTGGGGATGCCTTCATTAGATTTGCTTCTTGTTTTAATGAGGCCAAGTCTCTCTCTAGATACAGTGCATGAAATAACAATTGGTATGTTTTATAGTTTTTTCCAAAGGATTTGTTTCCTTTCCTATTAGGGGATTTTAAAGGTGTCAGCATGGTATAACCTGATTGGTGTTATGTGTGTTAAATGTAAAAACTCATTAACCTACATTAGTTAAGGTATTGGCAAATGGTAAATTAAATAATCTAGAATGGCAGCCTAATGGCTTTTGTATTGATTTTTTAAAATTGGGTTGATTATTGACACTCATTGTCTTTTAATAATTTCTTACAAGTTGTCAGTAAATTCAAAAATATTTTTAGAAGCCTTTGCACAAGGTTCAGTATTTGCTTACTCTAGTAATCTCTGATGTGAGGCACTGTGACTGTAGCATCTGATGCTTCTAGAAATTCTTTGGAAGTGCTGAGCTGAGTGTTTCTCTGGGTTTATCGCTGTGCCCAGTACTTTCTGGGCACTGTCACCGGACATCTGGACAGCAGATTTAGTTTACATATTAGTTCCATGACAGATGAGGGCTGTGAGGCTCAGGCAGATTTCTTTCAAGGCCTGAAAAATTTCCCTCATATTAAGTTCCTTATACATGTATAGAGTTTGGTGGTTAAAAATCACCATTTGTAGGTCTAGAATAAGATTGGTTGATGAACTCAACCCATAAGTCAAATCTGGTCTGCTGTCTGTTTTTGTAGAGCTGGTAACCTAAGAATGGTTTTCATAGTATCAAATGGTTAGAAAAAATCAAAAGAGGAAAACCATTTCATGACACATGAAAATTATGTGAAATTCAGATTTCAGTTCTATTGGAACATAGCCATTCCCATTTATGTATTATTTTTTGTTCCTAGATGCTTTCATGATGCTAGGACAGAGCTGAGTAGTTGAGACAGAGGCCTTATGGCTTGCAGTATATGAAAGAGTAACATTTGACCTCTTATAGAAGAACTTTGCTAATCCTTGGTCTAGAATGATAATTTATCTCAGGCTCTTATAAGTGACTTTATTCATTATTGAGTGCTTCCTACTTGCCATGTACCTGAGATGGGTTCTTGTACTGTGAATGCAGAAGTGAACAAAGGGATGTAGTGAGTCCTTCATGGAGCTTACAGTTTAAAGGTTATTTTGATTTTTAAGTAGTAAGTTAGATTAATAAATTTACATAATAATACACTCATTTGTGGGGTTTTTTGGTTTGTTTGTTTGTTTTGCTTTTTAGGGCTGCACCCATAGCATTTGGAGGTTCCCAGGCTAGGGACTGAATCAGAGTTACAGCTGCTGGCCTATACCACAGCCACAGTAACACAGGATCCAAGCTGTGTCTGCAACCTATAGTACAGCTCACGGCAGTGCCAGATTCTTAATCCACCGAGTGAGGCCAGAGATCAAACCCGAAACCTCATGGCTACCAGTCGGATTCGTTTCCACTGCGCCACAATGGGAACTCACCATCATTTGTTAAATGATAAAATATTTAGATACTCATAAGGTAGTAGTGATTTTAATAAAATCATTTGTAAAATCATTTGGTTAATCTAAGCATTTACCATAATCCTTATTTGAGCCTTTTTTCTTTTTACAATATGTGTTGGTATACCACACTGAACCTAAACCTGTCTTTTTTTTTTTTTGCATTTAAGGGCCACAACCACGGCATATGGAAGTTCCCAGGCTAGGGGTTGAAATGGAGCTAAATCTGCTGGCCTACACCACACCCACAGGAATGTGGGATCCCACTGTATCTGCAACCTACACCACAGCTCATGGCAACTCCTTAACCCACTGAGCAAGGCCAGGGATTGAACCCATATCCTCATGAATAATAGTTGGGTTTGTTTCTGCTGAGCCACGACAGGAACTCTAAACCCATCCTGTTTTAGGTGTCTTGTGCTTTTATTGTTATTAGGATAATAAATTGCAAGCTGTATTTTTGTGTTTACATAGTTTTATATGCTGGCGGTATTGAAAATTAACTAGAACTATTTCCATTCCAGAGCATGTTCTGAAAACTGTTTATTGCTAAATTTTTATAAAGTTTCTGGTATCAGATTGTTTCCTTAACATTTGTCTTTCTATTATGAAAAAAATTATGAGTCATTCAAAAACACTGTAATTTATGTAGTACTTTATACTGTTGCATTTGTATTTCACTTTCCCTGATTGGATGTTAACTTTATTAATGTATTATTACATTTTAATTTATGTAATTGCATATGAAGTATTAATATTTGTCACCCTTTTAAGAAGCTGTATTGATCATGCCCTAAAACAAAATTATCTAATTTCCTAATGGCAGCAGAGAGCATAATACCTGAAAATATAACATTGATGTTGCTTTTAGTCTCATAAGGAGATAAATGGTTTTAAATCTTTTCATCATTTGTCTGTCTATCCATCAAACTTACTTTTTTTGGGCAGGTGGTGGAGGCATGTCTACGACCTGTGGAACTTCCCGGGCCAGGGATCAAACCCGCACCACAGCAGTGTCACAGCAGTAACAATGCTGGATCCCTAACCACTGGGCCATGAGGGAACGTCTTTCCTTTAAACTTGTATTGATTGCTTGGTAAGTGTTGGAATTGTCCTAGTAACTGAAATGCGGAAGTCAGTTTCCAGGGAATGAGATTCCGTCGACTTTGGTTAATTTCCTCCATGAGTACATTGTGTCATATGTAAAGTACTGCTGCTATCTTTTTTAGGTTGATTTGCTTCTTTTCAATCTTCAGACTCTTCAGATCTAATAAAGTATCAAGTTAAACTAGGATTAATTTACTTATTGGTAACTTTCTACATCTCTCTGTACCTTTAATACTTGCTTTAAAATTTTGTTTTCCTAAGCCTTAGGGCATCTATCATTTTAATATGAATTCATAATATATCATTGATCATTGTGAATTACTTCAGTTTACTCTTACATATTTTCTATTGTGGTACAATTCTTAACATTGTAAGATTTTGTTCTTCATTTACACCTTTACTGAGGAAAAGCTAATACAATCATTGATTTTTAAATTTTTTTTCTGGGTAGGTATCTCTTGCTGCAGTGTATTGCAGTTGGCTCTATGTTGGAAAATGTATCTTAGCCCCAAAGTCATAATGGGATTTTGTAGTTCATATACATGTATCTATTAGGAAGCTAATATTGGAAACTGTTTCTTAGAAAGTGATATTTTTTAAATTGGACAAATCTCGAGTTCCTATTGTGGCTCAGTGGGTTTAGGACCTGATGTCTCTGTGAGGATACGGGTTTGATCCCTGGCCTCATTCAGTGGGTTAAGGATCTGGTGTTGCTGCAAGCTGTGGTGCAGGTCATAGATGGGGCTCAGATCCAGTGTTGCTGTGACTGTGGCCAAGGCTGGCAGCTGAAGCTCCAGTTTGACCCCCAGCTCGGGAACTTCCATATGCTGCAGGTGCAGCCATAAAAAGAAAATAAGTAAATGAATTGGCCACATCTCATATCTTTAAATCTTCTGGGTCCATAGATAGTAAATGTGAAGGTTCATTTGGTTTCTTTTAAACATCAAGTCCAGTAAAATTCTTCACTGTTCCCAGTGTTTGTAAGTCTAGGAAATTGAATCTTATTCTATATTATCAATAACTATAAATAGATATAAGAATAGCACGTCTACATTTTTCCTTGTTTGCAGGAGCTTTGATAGTCTCTCATCTTTAGTTTTATATTTATCCTTTTCTAGCTCTTATTATGTTACCATGAGACCTAGAAAACCGTGAGAAAACATCTTTACTTCACCAAAGGTCTGTTGCACTTGGCCAAAGTTCTGTTGCAGTATTGCACTTTGGTCAATACTTTTTTTTTTGCAGGTTTCCTTTCTAGGTGTTGAAAACTGCCCTGCGAAGGCCTTTGGAACTGTTTCTATTCCCAGTGAATTCATTCTCAGTCTGTGATGAGATTAGGATCATTTAAACTGGTGAAAATTCTAAGAAGCTGTGGATGGCTGATAAATGCCTCAGTTAGACTTTCTAGTTCTTGGTTTAGATGCTGCCTGAATTTTTCAGTGCTGGTACTCTGTCTCCATGTCCTGATTTAAGCTTTTTCTGTGTGTCCACCTTAAATTGAAGTGAAGTAAGATATTATTCAAGAAGCCTTGCTTATAGTTCAAGTTCCATTTTTTTTTTTTTTAATTTTTGGTAATGTCATTCTCTGGAGCCAGCCTTAGAGCTGTCATAATGTTATATGACTTTGTTCTATCAGATATCTCCAAATTTGTTCCTACTTTGTGGGAGTAAAGAAATTGGATTTCTAGATGTAACTTGTTGCTAATTACAATTTAACCCTCCAGTTGTTATCAAGTCAATTAAACCTTTTTTACTTTCTTAATCTATAAATATTATAGTGGATTAGATAGATTATTTCTTGGATTCTCTTTAGCTATAATTTCTCCTATGGATCTGTGTTTATTCTGTAAAAAAAAAAAAAACTGTGAAGGAGGTGATGATGTATTAGTCATCTTGCATTGCTATTTCTCTTTGCCCTTGTAATTATTTCTTTTTGTTGGAGTAGCTGTTTCTACTATCAGTACTTAAAAGAGGGAGATAATTTCTCTTAGTAGTATATGCTATATTTAGCAATAAGATGCTGCACTGTCCTATCCCTTTGCCAGCATACATTTTTATTTCTCAGGAATATTATTTATTGAACATTTACCATGTAGCAGACTGTGTGGCTGGGCACTAGAAACAGGAATGAGTAAAACATAATTCCTGTCCTCAAGGAACTTTCAGTATAGTGTTTTTTGGTTTGGTAACAATATAATGTCCTCAGTCCTGATAATGTCCCCGTATGCTCTGGCATATTCTTGTATCTTCATTCTGAGGAGTGTTAGCCTAAGATGAATCAACTTCTTTATTTCCTTGCTTGGGCATGGTAGTAAATTTCAGTGTTCTTTTAGGGTCAGGAAAGTGTATGTCAATGATCTTGTAAAGATGACATATATCTTTTAGGGCATCACATATTTCTGAATGATAAGAACTTAATTTTTTCATTGGTCACTATATTGTAGGACAGTCATAAATGAATGAAGCACAGGTTGAGTGTGACACATTTAAAGAGGCCTTGAAGTTAAAGAAGAACCTTTAAATCTACCGAGAGTGGTTCTTGAAATAATTTAAGAGGCAGTATGGGTGTTTTGTATCCTTGAAAACTCTTTGAATGGCAACTTTATATACTAGATTATAGTTAACTTTGCCTTACTCAGCTGTTTGTCAGAGACCTCGCATTGTTTTATTCCTGAATTAAGAAGTCTGAAGTACCATCATCCTCTGGTTTTTCATACCTTTGCTTCTGTAAGACATTGGAGGAAAAGGTATCATTTTAAAAATATTGTTCCTGGAGCCATCTCAGTTCGCTAGTGCCAACAAGCTGGCATTTTTGTAGCATCATGCTTACAAATATATTTCAGTGTTTTTCAGCAGGTTGTACAGCTTATCTGTTGTTATAAGTCACTTGATTATGTCCAAAAGATAATCCAAAAAGACATATTTATACATGCATAACTCTTCCTGCTTCTTTTTACATGGGGAACCAAAAAAGATTGCTATAAAGGGATTTTATAAGACAGCTAACTTGATTGTACTTAAAATGTAGTTTATCATTAGCACAATATTAGTTTTTCCATTTGTGTAAATAAATTTAGGAGGTCTGCTCAAAGACATTCAAAGTCTTTTAGAAATAGTTTCATTTTAATTTCAGGTATTTCACTGTGAATTGATTTTATTATACTTGTGCCTGAGTCCTTAATCTTGAATGTCATCACAGCAGTGATTTTTTAAAAGACCATTAATGTAGTCTAATCTGTACTTTTTGGGGTAAAATGATTGTCATAATCAGATCATTATTATGATAGTCTAACATCTTTCCTGAGGTGTCCTGTTATGTGAAATTAAAAAAATATAATGATAATGATTCTAATGATCAAGGTATAATACAGGCCTAACAGGATATGTCTACTGATTCATTCTCTTTATAGCTCTTGATCTTGTTCATAGCCTGACATCATTACTTATTCCAGCTTTTTTATCTTATTTAACACAGGGATGTGAATTTATTTCAACTCCTGATCAAGACCATACTGACTTTACCAAGTGCCTTGAAGTGCTCCAAAAGAAGCTAGAAGAAAAAGACCTACAGGTAAAATAGGCACCTATTTGGTGGTTAAGGGTCTTACACCAAAGATGTGAAATACCCTGCTTTTACTCATCTGAAATCTTTACTTGCTTTCATGCTGATTAGTTGGATTCCCTTGTCAGGTTTTTTCAGTATATTGAATAAATCTGTATGTAGTTGCCCAAACTGTGTGCATTTAAATCAGAGGTCACAGATTCTGGTACTTTATAGTGGTGCAGTCCCCAAAGGGATGAAGGGGACTTTCTAAAAAGCAGTCAAAACTTTCAGCTAATTCTCAGGGAATAGCTGCTTTCCATCTCAGGTTGGTTGTTATGCAGAGGTAGGGGGTGTGTGTGTGTGTGTGTGTGTGTGTGTGTGTGTGTATGCATGTATTTTATGTGTGTGTATATAGCCTGTAGACAGGACAAACAAATGTGACCTAGATTTGGCCATCATTGCAAACTCTTAGTCAACAAATAAAATAGTATCAACTTTTTTTTTTAAAATCAAAGAAGAATCTGCTGCTTTGCAAGTCTGTGCTCTACAAGGTGTTAATGATTTTCGCCTAGCATCCAAGTGTTTAATCACATCAGTTAGCTAAGGCACACATTTGTAATTTACTCTATATTTTTGATACTTATTGAAATAGTATGTAAACTTTTAAAAATCTGTTTAGTGAAGATCAACAGAATTAAACCTGAAGCATTGAATGACAATTGACCATTGTTTTCCTGGGAAGGGGAGGAAGGTAAGCCTAGGCACAAGATGAAATGTGTCATTTCAAACTAAGAGAAGTAGGCCCGTTATAGGGGTTTTCACAGGACAAGTAACAGGAGGTTTGTTTTACCCTTTGCTCAGTAATCCAGTGAAATAGCTCAGGCAGATCTCCTATCTTGCCTCTTTCTTTGTCGTGGCTCTGCTATGTAGACTTTATCTTCAGTCTGGTTTCCTTGACTGTCTCCAGTGGATGTCTGAAGCAACTTTTTTATGCCTTCCCATCAAGAGGGATTAACAGGCAAGGGAATCACTTCCTAGTATCATGAGACTTAAGTCCTGAGATCTCTCCATTGGTTTTGGCAAAGCATTGCAAACTCTTTGAGAGTAACCTGATTATCTTGGATGGGAGCAGGGAATGGGGTCCATTCACATGATCATACGGTCACGGGTAATACACGTGGCAGGATGGCACAGGCGTTGAAGAAGCAACCCTAACTTCTTTCCTTATAGAAGTTCATGAACAATTTATTCTAGCATATATTTATTAACTTGAGGCAGTAGATCCTTTTCTCTCTTTGAAGAAAAGCCTTGTTAACTATCAAAATTAGAAAACTCACTGGGAAAATTCAACAATAGTAATGGAGTGAACATTTCTTATCTCTGTTGTAGCTTAAACTTTCCCAAATGTGCTGTTTCCAGCAATCAGTTATTGTATTTATATATTTATTTGTTTAACAAAAATGGAAAACAACCTATTGAATTATCTGCTTCATCCAGACATAGCTGATGTTGAGTTTGTTAGGAAAAAAAAAATGTAAATCTTGATGACTGCTTCAATTTTCCTAGTATTTCCACTGAAAATATTCAAACCTGGGAATGAAATTTGAAGTTATGTGAGTTTCATTCATTGTATCTCATTGATAGTATCTGTAACACAGTATTCACTCATTGAATCTCATGACAGATAATCATACCTCAAACTCAACAAGACTAAAATCCAGAGAGAGCCTCAAAATGGGGGAGAAGAGGGTGATTAGGTGTATGTGATATGTGAAACAAGCTGGACAGAATCTTTGCCTGTCCAGTAGGGAGGTCTGAAGCAAGAAGAGTACCTGTCCTGGTCTCTGGGCATGGGTATGGGTTGGAAAAAGCTTTTTCCACACTTAGAACAAGTTGAAGAGAAGACAAGTTTATTGAGGCAAGAAACACTCTTGACACAGCAAGCAGACTTCCTGCTGATCAGGGAGAGCCAACCTTGAGTGCATGGTTGTGTATGTTTTTATAGCTCAGGGAGACAGGAGAGGTCTTGTGATATATCCACTATCCACTAACCTGCTGATTGGTTGAGGCAAGAGCGGTCTTACCTACACTTGCAGGTTAGTTGGGAACAGATAAGGGCACTATATGGGTGGGGTGAGAAGTGAGTCACATACCTTTCCTAGGTGGGGGCAGGAAGGAGTAGGCCAGGTTGCTCAGGATGGGGGAGGGGCATTATAATGAGATGGGCAGATGATGATAAGGATCTGGTAACAGAGGCTTTGAGTTCAATCTCCTTGGAGAGGCCTTGAAGTCCCATAGTACCTATGAAAGGACTCCTGCATGGGGCAGAAAGAGCCAGACCCTCCTGCTCCCCCATTGCCTAGTCAGAGGCCAGAGGCTGACAGGAAGAGTGTGGCATGGTGGCATGCTCTGCTGTGTGATGAGGGGGTTGCCCCTGGCCTGTGATAGCTGCCATCCTTACAGGCCACTGAGGAGGTCTTTCTGGGGAGAATGGGAACGGGGCAACTCCATGCTTGGCATGCTTTGAGTCTAGCACATTCTCCAACCTCAACTTGTGCCCCATTTTGTTCTCATTCCTAAACTATGCCAGATTCTCTCCTACCCTTTGCCTCAAGGTGTTTTTGCACGTTGCCCCCTCTGCCTAGAATTTTTTGAATATGTGTTATATTTTCCTTGGCCTAGACTACCACGGCAGAGCATGGCTGACATCCTCAAAAAGGACCTTCCTCCCCCATGGCTCTGGGCTAGGCTCTGCCTCTCTCTTTCCTCCTTTAAGATACTCTGAACACTTTTTATAATTGTGTTATTTCTAATTTTTTGCTTGAGATTTTTTCCCAGGTTGACTGTGCAGCCCCCAAAACTAGGATTAGGTCCGTCTTATTCATGATTGAACAGCAACACTTTGCCCATAAGAGATGCTTGGTGAACACTGGGCCTGAGTCAGCCACTGTGGGGAACACAGAAGAGAGCAGGACATGACACAGTGATGGGAGAGGCTTTTTTTTATGAGGTGGGGAGCAAGGAACAAATAGGACTGAGATGGCAAAGGGGAGAAGATGTTGGACTAGTACCATGGTGCACAGAGAGAATGGCTAATACCTCAGTGAACCTAACAATAGATGGTTTAAAGAGCTTTTTTTTTTTTTTTAATGTCTTTTCAGGGCCTTACCCATGGCATATGGAAGTTCCCAGGCTAGGGGTCCAATCAGAGCTATAGCTGCCAGCCTACATTACAGCCACGGCAAAGTGAGATCTGAGCCATGTCTGTGACCTATTCGACAGCTCACATTAGTGCTGGATCCTTAACCAGATACTAGTTGGGTCCATTACTGCTAAGCAACAATGGGAACTCCTAAAGAACTTTTAGACAGAGAATGGTGTGATTACTTTGGTGTTATAAGAGGCATGGTTAGATCAACCAAAGGCTACTTACTCACAATGAAAACCATCCGAGGTAGCTATCATTCAGACTCAGACAGGTGGTTTGATTGTTAAATCTGATGAAGTGGAATATTTGTGAGCTTCTACCTGACTTTATGTTGGGAGCATAGCACAGTCTTTGATGTAATATAATAGCAATAGAAAAGTAGTAGTAGAGAGAGTAGAAAGGAAAATCATAAAAGGGTCCCTTCCACATATTTTCTACCCCCCCAATGAGATCATATTAGGGCTTTTAAAATTTTCTTCCTAAAAATACACATAAATTCTATCAGAAAATCCTTTATACTTCTCTACCTAATAACTCCTAAAAATTTTTATGCATTTCTGGTTTCCCACTTGCTAAGTTACCAATATGAATTGGTAATCAAAGCCTCCATATTTCATCATGAGATCTTATTGGCATATACTTTATTAATTACAATTTAAATGAATTAAAGCAGTATTTAATATGTTAAGGAACCATACTATATAGCATACTAGAACTTTATAGAATTTGGATTAAGGTCTGTCCTTATCCTAAAGGAGTTTACTATCTAGAACATGAGATTAATTGTAAAAGAAAAGATTTCTCAAAATTATCTCATGTATTATTTGTTTATCTATTTTAAACCTGCTCATCCTCCATTCTTATTCCTCTGCAAAAGGGTTCTCTGATAGGTGACTTTAATGCTTTGCTTTTATGTTGCCACATTGTTTTTCTGTAACTGAGTCATGAATAATACATTATCAGGATGCCATCTAATATGACTGACTCTTCGAAGAACACATAGATTTTCTGATGCTGTTATATACATTTGAGATCTAAACCCTGGAATTCAGTGGAGAACATTAAGAGCTATTGCTCTGAGTTTCAAAAAAATGTAAGATGTACATTGTTTAGGTTGAAGCCAAAAGTCTAGATTATAAGGCCCTAAGAATAATAAGTCTCCTAAAATACAGATTAGGTTATTTCCTATTATTATATGGCAATAGCCTCAGTTACATAAGTTTCTGATATTTTAAACAGATTTTTTTTTTCAAGGGCCTTACTCATGGCATATAGATGTTCCCAGGCTAGGGGTCGAATCAGAGCTGTAGCTGCCAGTCTATGTCACAGCTACAGCCCGCAGGATCTGAACCATGTCTGAGACCTACACTGTAGCTCATGGCAATCCCGGATCCTTAACCTACTGAGCAAGGCCAGGGATCGAACCTACGACCTCATGGATATTAGTCACATTCGTTACTGCTGAGCCACAACAGGAACTCCTAAACAGATTTTTATATTGGACAAAATTTGGGCAGAAAAGTTGCTATTAATTTCAAATTATGTATTGGTAGATTTAAACTCATACTAGTTTTATTTGCTAAAACCTCAATATGTTTTAGCCCATTTATACCACATTATTTTTGTAAGCAATTTTTTAATCAAATGGTGCAAGATGCAGAATAAGTATTATGTAAATAAGTGAATGCCTAAATTTGATACACACACACACACACACACACACACACACAATTATTAATGACTGCAAATAAAATTCCGTGTTAAGGCTGTAAGATTGACCATTAACCCAAGAGGGCAGAGTAGAAAGACCTTAGGTTCACCTCCTCTCAGAAGCACATCCAAATCCCAACTATTCTTAGAACAACTATCAATGAAAAAGATTGGCACCTACCAGAAAAGATCTTAAACAACTAAAGCTGTAAAGAAGGAAGCACAATGAGATGAGTAGGAGGGGCAGAATCATGAGAGTCAGGACTCATCCCCCAGGTGGGTGACCCACAAACAGGAGAATAATCACAACTGCAGAGGTTCTTCCCAAGGAGCAAGGGTTATGAGCCCACATCAGGGTCCTCCAGCCTGGGGGTCCTGTGTCAGGAACCTGAGCCCCTAGGATTTGGGGCTTCGAAGGCCAGTGGGGCTAACTTTCAGGAGACCAAGAGAGCTGTGGGGAGATGGAGGCTCCATTCTTAAGGAACCCAGGGCAGAAGTAGTCATTTGAAAGGCGTTTGGGTCAGACCTACCTGAAGATCTTGGAGAGTTTTTAGACTCTTTCTATCTACTAATCCTCAGTAGTGGACACGATTGTTTCATAATGGACCCATGACTTTTTATGACCATACTAAATATCCATTGCTGCTTTGAAAATCAAATATAAGACTGACTGTATCTGATTGGGCTGATTACTTATTGGTATAATAAGATTTAATCTCTCAGGTTACAGAAAGAACTATGTTAATACTCTAAGAAGTAACTTCCAAAGTACTATGGTGTCTTCAGTGTAGTCTGCTCTGATAAGCTGATATCTATGGCAAGATTCCAATGTCATCTAAAGCAAAATGTAATAAATTTGTTGTACATGTAAAAATGTATTCTGGAAAGGAATAAATACTAACTTTACACTAGAGTAGCCTAGCAGATACCACTCTAATCAAGGAATCAAAATTAACATCATCAGTGATAATTCATGTTAATAGCACATGCCCCTGTCTCTAGGTACAGAGTGAGAAAGGCACTTGAGATGTTCTTCCTAAAACATATAATCTTAGTTTAATCTTTGAAAAAAATTAGAGGAAGCCAAATTGAAGGTCATTCTACAAAATACCTGAATACTATTTTTTAATGTGATGAAAGACAAGGCAAGATTGAGAAATGGTCACAGAGCAGAGGCGATGAAAGAGACATGAGAACTAAATGCAGTGTCACATTCTTACTTGTATCCTGAAGTGGAAAAACTGGTGAAATGTGAATAACGTCAAGTTTAGTTAATAGTGGTACCCCGGTGTCAGTCTTATAAGATGTTGACATTAGTGGGGACTGGGTAAAGGGTACACTCCCTGAACCATCTTCACAACTTTTTACTAAATCTTGAGTTATTTCAAAAGAAAAAAGTTTACTTGATGAAAACACTTTCTTTGTATCAAATGTGCTGTAACTATAGATTCCTGTCATCTCTCTGTGCTGTGACTCCTAATAATATAGAATAAAATGGCAAGTACTTCAGTCAAAGTAATTTTTTGTGGATGTTCTCAACTTTAAAGTGTTTCCTCAGAAAGTTTCACAGTGTGAGTCTCTGTGGCATGTTGGCAGCAACTGTACGTGAAAACGATGCCTGCCTGAAAATCTGAGCTAGAAATTGGTTGGTATCTAAACCCTGTGACCAGCCAGATCCTCTCCGCCTTCCAAGTTTTTCAAGGGACCCAGGGATGGTAGGACGCAATCAAAGAGACAATTTTATCAGGACTGATTTTAAAAGGAGTAACCCTGTCGATTCTGCATTCCCTCCTGACCTGTCAAACCCCTGTGGTCTCCATCACCACCTCATTTTCTCCCTGGCTCTTCTTATATTGATGTTCTGTCATACCTGCCTTTGACTTTTACCTTGTTTCTCTGGGTTTCAGTTATCATTCTCTGCCATTAACTCTAACTTATACCTCACATCCTGAACTCCAGAGCTTTATTTCCAACCACTAACGGGAAGGCCAGAGGAACCTCATTTCAGTGTAAACCAAAATTCATCATCTTTCTTACAAAATCTCATTTTCTCTTTCTTTATTTTCTGCCTCACTCAATGGCGCTGCCATCCATCCACCTGGCAGAAACTGGAGAGTAACTTTATATTTTACTCTCCTTGTACCATCCCTCACTGGTTGGTCACAGTTCCTTCAATTCTACAGAGATCTCCTGTGCCCACTTGGTTCTTTCCATTCTCGCTGCTACTTCTTTAATTCACGCCTTTATCATTTCTCACCCTGGCTATTTTATTAGTCTTCTTTTTGCTCCCTTCACTCCATTCTCTTACTACAGTTTATATCCTCTCTCTTAAATGGATATCTGCTTTAAATCTTTCCTTTTATCCCAGTTATTCAAATAAATCCTTTCCAATCAATAAATATATTTCCAATAACATCAAAGCAGATTCCAAAGGACGTCCTGGCCAACCACAGCCAGCACATAACCTCTGTGAAAGAATCGTCTTAGGAGCATTGTCTACTAATTCTCCCAGAACATGTGTCCAGATTCTTCACATTCTTTGTTGTCTGTAATTGTAAGAGTGCATATGCTTATTATGCAAAGGATTAGTCACCAACACATTGTAATTAGAAGTTAGGTGCTCAAATGTTTAGGGTAGGCTCACATTCTTTTAGTTGCATGACTGCAGAAAGCTATTTAAGTTCTTTAAGACCAGCTCTCTCATTTGTAAAGTCAGAGTAGTAATAATCTACATGTACCAGCGAGTTATGAGGCAAAACACTTACTGCAGTGCCTGCCACATATAAAGTCCTTCATAAAAATATGATACAGCAGTGGTGGTATTAATAGTTATGTATTGTTGTGCACCTTAGCTCTTGTGATCTTCCAATATATTTTATAGAATATATTGTATTTTGTTTTATATAAAGTATTTGTATATTTATAGAATATATTTTATCATATAAAAATAGAATATAAAATTGAATTTTGTAAATATATTTGATAAAATATTTTATATCTAATATAATTCTGCTTAGTTTTAGAAACTTTTATATATAATGTAGTTATACATAGCTATATTTCTTTTATATATTTAATACATGTGTTAGTATATTTAATGTATTTATTTTATAAAAATAAATAAGATATATGTTATAAAATATTTTGATCTTACAGTAAATTTCATGGAATAGCATGATGTTAGAATTAGACAATATTTTCTAAGAATTTCTTAAATTGGTTCAAGTTTATAGCCCAGGTTCATGGGTTCCTCATTTCCTTTTTTTAAATAATGAAAACGTGGGTTTTTTTTAATTTAGGTATAATCGACACACAACAGTATTAATTTCAGGTGTACAACATGATTCAACATTTGTATAAATTGTGGAATGATGACCACTATAAGTCTAGTTAACATCCTAACATTGTTTCTTTTGGACATATTCTAATTTTACAAGATTTCTCTTGATATCAGAAACTTGAATTAAACAGGGTGCTCCTTGCATGTTGAAATGTTTCCTAGGGGAGGTCTTCAATGTCCTTGTTCCCAGCGAACCAGTGAGAATGGGACCTGTATGTTTAGTGACAAGAGTCCAGAGCAGGCAAGTTTGATAGCCCGGTAATCGCTGTCTGCCTCTGCCTTGATGGAGAAAGAAGAGGAAGGTGTGTTCCTGCTTCCCCCATCCTGCAGGGGGCACTGCATGCCTTGTGCCCACCGAGGAATGTATTCCCCAAGATGAATCAAAAGTTTACTTCAGAGTCCAAGGGCAGACTTTCTCCCCTTAGATGTGCTGTGGAAGCTACTGGGGATCTTCTGCCACTCAGCTTAACAAACTTGTGTATAGTGCCTGTCTGCCAAGTCAGTGTGCTATTATTTGGTGACCAAATCCATGACCTCAGATAGACTTCACTCTAATAGAGGAAACAGATATATAGGTAACCACAGAATAATTAAGACTCTCACAGTTGCTATGACTTGCCTCTTTAGAATAGAATAGCTCTTTTTAGTCAAATGTTGGTAAAATTTATTAAGTAATTTGCTTTAACTTTTTTTTTTTTTTCCCCAGGGCCGCACTCATGGCATATGGAGCTTCCCAGGCTAGGAGTCGAATCAGAGCTACAGCTGCTGGCCTAACGCCACAGCCACAGCGAGACCTGAGCCATGTCTGCAGCCTACACCACAGCTCACAGCACTATCAGATCCTTAACCCACTGAACGAGGCCCAGGATCAAACCCATATCCTCCTGGGTGCTAGTCAGATTCGTTTCTGCTGAGCCATGATGGGAACTCCTAATCTGCTTTGACTTTAACAAGCCCTTTTATATTGCCCCAGATTTTGTCCCATTATAATTGAAAACTTTTTGGTGTTGGCCAATACATGGAGATACCCACTATTATTACCCACTATTATTGGTCGTATACACAGCTGCAGTTTTTTTTCTTCATTTTATGGGACAAGGGAAGGAGGTGTGTGTTATGTATAATTACTATTGTACTATTCTTTTCACTTCATTAATTGGTATTTTACAACTTCTGGGACTGGCTGATTTTTATGAGTCCAAGTTATTTGCAAAAGTTGAGAGCTAAAAAATGAGAATACATAGAGATTGTCTTATATCCATTACTGTTGTGAACTTGACAAGAAAAAAAATCTTACCAACTTCCTTAAATTACTGAAGGCAATACCTCATAATTCCACCATCAGCTCTGTAGCTGAGGCATTGTAAGACTTTTATGAGAAGTTTTTCTGCCTTCATTCCTGTGCTTATCTACCCAAAAAGAATGTTGTAAGCGCATATCGGTAGTTTTTTATGAAATTCTAGAAAGCGACACGTCACACACATAAACACACATTCAGTTCTACATCAGTATGTTTACACAAACCACTTCTTGCTTTTTAGTATATAACCAGCATTACTGTGTTTATCAAGTGCCAAAGTAACTACTTATAAGTTCAGGTTCTGGAACAAATTTGGTGCAAACTTAAGTATCAGACAAGGAAGCAAGAAGAAAAAGAAAATTCTGGGCATCGAGTGAACCAGCAGGCTGTTTCCTAGATCATTCTGGAAAAAGTCTTCAAAAGAGAAATTCACATCTCTGTTTTTCCTTTTTCTTAGAGACCAGCAATCTTTTTTATAGTGCTGTGCAACAAGAGAAAATAGATATACCCAGTGCTTTGAAGTGACTCGGGAGATGCTGCTGTGGATATAAAAAGCTTACTGCCTTAGGGGCTGTGGCAGCCTCATCCATCCCTGCCAGAGGAGAAACATGCTTTTATAGGCCCCGGGACAAGGGTTAAGTTTATCTGCTTACTTAGAATCTCAGCTGGATGACTTGCTTGCCAGATAGAATTTCTTATTAATGCAAAGAATTACAGATATGGTTGGTGTGGTGCTCCTTTGCAGAAGGACACTGACCTTATATAAAAAAGGACTATTTTATTCCAAGTTACTGCATGGTGGAGAGGAGACACTGCAGATGGAAGAGGAAACTGTATCTTGAGAACTTTTGTTAAGAATAATGCATTTATCATGGAACATCCTGAAATTGCATAGTCAATGATAACACTTCTTCTTATTCTGTGTATCCCTTTGCAAGTCATACTACCTGTGGTAGTGCCTACCCATAATTATGATTGTCCGCAATGATAGTATCTATGTTTTTAAGAAATAATCTGCTTATAGTTTAAGTCATGGTTGAAGAACTGACATGATATTACTGCTTATCACAGGGATGTATACCTCAGATCAATGTGTTTTCAGTGGTAATTAAGTAATCAGGAGAAGAGTTATATACATAGACATACATTCTTCTTTGTGTTACGTTTCTTACAAAGTTCCACTTAAATCAGAGAAGATGGAATTGAACCCCAGACAAGAATCCAGCCAATTGACATCTGGTTTCAGCCTTGCAAGACCCTGTCACACTGTAATGGAATTTTGATCCACAGAAACTGTGAGATAATAAACATGTGTTATTAAAAAAAAAGATCAGAGAAGATGGAATCCTATAGCCTTCACTCTCCATCCTTCTCCTCTCTTAGTAACTGGAAGTAGAAAATGTCTTTTTATTCCGTGACCATCTGTTTTCTCAGCAGAAGTTCTGCTTAGCATTCCATGGTCAATGTGCTGGTCCATAGCAGCAGATGCCTAGAGTAGAAATAGTTTAGCACAGCTTCTTTTCTGGATCTGCTATGAACCTTACACTCCCAACACATGCGTGACTGTATGTACTTGACAGTATGAAGAGCTGTGTCAAGGTACTTTAAAATACATTAGGAAATAGGAATATATGAATTCAAAATACACTGGTTATGTTATAGTTCTATTTCCTCATCCATTTCTGGTAGATATTTTATATGCCTGTAAAATTGACCCTTAAGATTCTAATTTTTTCAACACATCCATATAGATAAATGAAATTATTTCAGAAAGAAGAAATTATTATCGAACAAATACTGTCTTCCAGATTGTACTCAGTTTACTGTGATGCTTATGGAGATGGAATATGTTTAGCAAAATAGCAATCCACATTGCTTATAACTTAAAGTCAACCTGAGGATGATGAGGTGATCAGCAATTTTGTATACATGTAATAGCCGAGGCAAACTTATTACCTTGCAAGAAATAAGCTTCAAGTAATTAATGTCACTGCAGTAACAGTTTTAACATTCTCACTTGGCATTATAAAATGGTCCAATGCATATCTAGAAACCAGAGTGTTAATGACCAAGTGCAAAATTTGCAATCACAATGTCTCTATTCTCCCAGAAGGTGGAAAGAGGATAATTAACATAAACTATTTATATTGCACCAGATTGCAAAACCTAAGGATTGCACTACAGCAAGCCTGATAGCCACCTCTTATAAAATGGTCAATAAAAAATGAAGAGAGTTTTATACCACTAAACTTTGGGAAAATAATGCGCCCAAAGTACTACAAAGAGCCAAATCTAATCCATCCAGACATGAACCAAGACTTTCATTTATCATTTTAGACAAGAATATGCAGCTAAGACTTATTTTATGGCTGAAGCAAAAAGGAAGAAATATTGCTTAGAGAAAACAAATCATGATGATGCAAGATAGGATAATAACTATTAAAAATGATCACAAGTACTGAAATACTAATCTACTGGGAACAAAGCCTCTCTTACCAAAAATCAGTGAGTTTGCAAAGGTTTTGGAAGTTATCTTTCTCTTTTCAACTTGGTCAGTGATGGGAATGACTAAAGAAAATATGGGTTCTACCTCTTGGTACCTCATAACCATTTTTTCACAGAATGGGAGGAACGACTGCTTAGTTCTCTTTCAAATACTCAACTTTAGTAGGGCATCATGTATGTTAAAGAATTTTTAGCCAGAGTGAAAAATATCTGATGCTTTTTGATTAGTATGGTCTGGAATGCAGATTTGAATTTTTTCATTCATCTACCAAGCAGTCATTTAGCTTCAATGGACGATGTTTACACAAACTGTAATAGCCTTTCAAACTCTTCTTCCACATAGCCCATGGTTTCTGAATGTGATGGAAATCATACTTGGAGTTTTCATTTTGCACAAATACCAACTGTGTTGAAGATGCTATGCTGGGTATTCGGGGATTTTGAAACCTCAAATAATATATCTTTCCATTTCTCAAACCCCCGTAATTCAAAAAAGATGTGAAATACCTTCATATCCTGATGGCATGAGAGATTTGGTGCCCATGATTACCTCAGTAGATTTATAATGTCCACGTTATTTATACAGACCATGTCTTTATGTAATTTTACTTACCCATAAATACAGTCCTGACTCTTTAAAGAATTTAATTTTCAACAGAGATAATAAAATTAAAAACTCATATGAAAGAAGCCCCCGAGAATATGTGTTTTATTTATTCTGTTCAGCTCTCCTTGGCACTCACTTCCTGATACAGAGAAAAATATGTACATGTAGATTTGCTCTTGCCATTACTTGCTCTATTTACATGGAAAGAAAAATAAATAAATAAATAAATAAATATATATATATATATATATATATATATATATATATATATATAACCGTATTCTTTTTATTTATATGGAAGACATGTCCATCTCCAGGAATCTCATTGATATGGTTTGAGGACCAATAAGCCAGTTAATCAAGGATATATTAGTACTCAGATCTGTAAGGAAAGACAGCAGTGTTATTATAACCAGGCTGGAAATGTTTAATTAACAAATTCAAAACCATTCCTAAGGTAAACCAGAAAAGCATTGCATTATTCTGGGAATGAGCTCAGTCATTGTCCTATGCTGTGTCATGACCAGAGGATCTGAAATTAAAGCATTTGAGGGCGATCTGAGGTAAGCAAAGAAAACTCACTGTGTGCAGTAAGAGTTTTAAGAAGGAGAGTGAGCATGGCCATCATCAGTGCTAGAAATGTTGTTTGGGGTAACATAGGAAGAATCTTTAGTCTCATGATAAAGAATTTGAATTTTGATATACAGATAATGTGAATTTTTGAATCAAATGTCATAATATAATTTAGAAAATTAGAGTAATAATTGTGTGTAAGCTGACTTGAAGGATTGAAGTCCTAATGATAATATTAAAAGAAGCAATTACAAGATTCTTTGAAGGGTAGCCCTTTAGTAATCTTTTCTATTAAGAATTCAGGATCTTAGAAAATAAACTTAAAGCATATGCTTGGTGATGAGTGGTCTTCTTAGTGGCTAGAGTTAAAGCTGCCTTGCAGCTAACAAATGTCTGTTATGTCTTTACCAGTCACTCCGTCAAGTACTGTTGAACAGTGCAAACCAAATGAGATACAGTTTCTGACTCTAAGCATTTGTGGCCTTTGAGGCAGATGCCCTGTAAGCAGGAGAAGACAGGTGAGAATCCCCATGGAAGTGAACACTCTCCAGTCTGGACTCTCCCTGTGCAGGTGGTAACTCGGCTGCATCTGGAAGATAGACTAGGAACTAACCAGAATCAGGGGAGTGTTCCATTCTCAGTATTCAAGGTCAAAGGTAAAACTCTTCAGTTTGGGATTTCAAAGGGTAGGCAGTACTGAAATCACATATGCACACTTGGACAATAAGTGCTGGAGAGGGTGTGGAGAAAAAGGAACCCTATTACTCTGTTGGTGGGATTGTAAATTGATGCAACCACTGTGGAAAGCAGTATGGAGATTCCTCAGACAACTAAAAATAGAACTACCATTTGATCCAGCAATCCCACTCCTGGGCATCTATCCAGAGAAAACCATGACTTGCAAAGACACATGTACTCTGATGTTCATTGCAGCACTATTTGCAATAGCCAAGACATGGAAACAACCTAAATGTCCATTGACAGAGGAGTGGATCAAGAAGAAGTGGTACATGTACACAATGGAATATTACTCAGCCATTAAAATGAACGAAATACCAGCATTTTTAGCAACATGGATGGACCTAGAAATGATCATGCTAAGTGAAGTCAGCCATACAATGAGACACCAAGATCCAATGCTTTCACTGACATGTGGAATCTGAAAAAAGGACAGACTGAACTTCTTTGCAGAACAAATTCTGACTCACAGACATTGAAAAACTTATGGTCTCCGGAGGAGACAGTTTGGGGGGTGGAGGGGATGTGCTTGGGTTGTGGGATGGAATCCTGTGAAATTGGATTATGATGATCATTATACAACTACAGATGTGATAAATTCATCTGAGTAATAAAAAAAGCAAGTTTTGTGTAAACATGTTTATGACATTTCTTAATAATAGATTTACAGTTTGACAGTTTGACAAAGTTGGATGAAAATATTCTGTTCAAATTCATTTTTTTTTCTTTTTAGGAGGTAGAGGTCTGCATCTTTGCAGACAGTTTACAAGTTCAGGCACTGAGGTTTGAAATCTTATGTGTTCTGAGCGCTAAAGTGTTTCTAGAATGTCAGTGGAGTGGGAGTTCCCTTACGGCTCAACAGGTTAGGATCTGATGTTACTGCTGTGGTTCAATTCCTGGCCTGGGAATTTCTGCATGCTATAGGCTTGGCCATTAAAAAAAAAAAAAAGGAAAAAAAAAAAAAATGGGGTGGGGATTAAGAATGTAATTTAGGAATCAGTGCTGGAGTAGTTTGGACTTTATTTTGTAGATGCTGGGAGAGCCAGTACTTAATTTTAAGCAGAACTGTGGCATGATTAGATTTGTGATGTAGAAAGCTTTCTCTCATAATCAAGTGGAGAATAACTTGGTTACAGGGGGCCAGGCAGGAGGCCAGTGGGGTTACCCAGGTGAAAATGACAATGTCTGAATTAAGGCTGCAGCAGGGAGAATGGAGTACAAATTATTTGAGGAAAAACTAGAAGCCTCATTATCGTGCCATTGGAAGAGGCATTATTTCTTTCTCTCCAACAGGCTTACATTAAAGCGTGACTCATTGGGCTTTGTTGAAATTTAAATGGGATCCCTGTAGTATTGTTTCCACAGTCTGCCAAGATGCAACCAGTTACATTTTGTGTTTGTCAGTACTGTATATTCTGATCCCATAAAACTCAGGTCTTTAATTTCTCTGGTGTCTCATTGTACTTCACGTCAATCACTGGAATTATTTTATAGGCTTATTAAAGCATGTTCTGATATTGCTGAGTTTTTGTCAGTTTGTTTTTGTTCTATCTTCAGCCAGTGATTTCCTTCATAGCCTGCTTTGGGTTTTCTATCTTTAGATTAGAGTATCAAACTATTGGACCAAAGATTTTCATCTTCTATTCAAGCCTATCTAGAGACTAGTACAGATCTTTGAAAGTTATAGGGAGCTTAAGAATAATCTCTAATTTTTTTGAGATTCTGATGTTTAATTTTGTTAAGTTGGCTATGCTAATGTTACTCGTAATTTTCAAACAGTGGGGTAAACATGTGTCTTAGTTTACATGGGATAGTCCTGGTTTATGCCTGTATTCTTAGTGTAATTATGTATAATGGCCCCCTTTTACTTTTCAAGAGTGTCTCAGCTTGTACATTAAATTATGTGGTCACCCTATCTATCAGGGAGACCCAGAAAGAAATTGTCCATTTATGCATTTCCAGAATTCAATTTATGGAAAGTCAATGCAATTAAAATATGCTGACAGCCACTGTTCCTGCTGTAGACTTTCATGCATGCTGTATCTGTCTCTTTGAGGACAAATGGAGAAAAACATGTCATTTGTTTACCGAAAGGTCTTTCTGCTCTAGTATAAAAATGAAATTCCTTCTCTTTTGGTGTTATATATCCTTCAACCAGTCTTATCATGATTTTATAAAGGCAAATAATGCAGAGACAAGGTTTTTCATTTATTTTCTAAATGAAATAGACCCAATTATTATTTTACCTATTATAGTGGAAACCAGAGAAACTTACAGGGACTGTTAGAAGTGAAAGGGATCTTGAAAAACCATGTTATGGAATTTAATATATTTCTTACCTTTATAGATGAGCCACCTGTGTCACAAGGAGGTCATGTAACTTGCATGTGGTTCCTTGGCTGTTAAAGAAATATACCACACTATAGCCAGGTCTCTGGTGTATTAATCAAGGGTTCCAAGGTTCTTTGGCTAGACATGATTGCAGATGAAGAGCCAAAAGCAATTTCTATTCTACCATTTCCCTTTGCTAACAAAAAAGGTCCATGTGAAATACCCTGACATGAGTGTAGGAAATGAATAGAAATCAATTAGAAATTGATTTTTTACATTCTATATGTTCCAGAATATGGCATATTTGGTATGAACTTGTATTATGTGTGTGTACAAATATACTATTTAAGATATTTTATCCACAGAGATAATAGGATTATAACAACACTTTTAGACGTACAAACACTGTTATTGTATCATAACAGATGGAAAACATGTTAGCCTCTGAGAGTAGCTTCTGTCTTTAGAGGATGGTAGATGTATTCTGAAATAAATAGACGGCCATAGAATGTGCACGCTCACTCTCTTGGTACCCTGTGACACTTAGGGTCCATCCTCATTAAAATCCCCTATATTCTCAACATCTTTACATCTCCCTCCAACAGAAACTGGGCTTTTCTCTAAGGACAGCAGTTCTCTGCAGCCATGGTGGTACTGCTGTTTTTGTCTTTTCTCCTCCTGCTTTTTCTTAGATGGGGCCCTGCAGGAAGGGGTGGATGTCTTCACTGCCCTTTGTTCTTTTGAGACCGTGTGGTCTGAAATTCTGGCCACAGGCCACCTTGAGCACTTGACATGCAGCTAGCCTAAATTGAGATGGCCTATTACTGTTGAATACATTGAGAATTTTGAAGCCTAAGTGGGAAAAAAATGTATACTATCAATATTTTTCCAACTTTTTGGAGATGATGGATACATAGCACTGTATAAATTTTTACATGATGATGTATACATATATATTGCAGAATGATTCCAATAATAGAGTTAGTTAACAAGTCCCTTACCTTACATGATCACATTTGTTTGTTGTGATGGTGAGAATATTTAAGATCTATTCTTAGCAGTGTTCAAGGACATGGTACACTGTTAACTAAAGTTATCATGCTGTACATTAGATCTTCAGAACTTATTTTTTATCTGGACGTTTGTAGCCTTTGACCAATGTCTCCCAACTTCTCCCATCTCCCAACTGCTGACAACTGCCATTCTACCCTCTTTCTGTGCATTCAGCTTTTTTATTTTTATTTAATTTTTTAAGGGCCATACCCACAGCATATGGAGGTTTCCAGGCTAGAGGTCGAATCAGAGCTGTAGTGGTTGGCCTAACCACAGCCACAGCAACATTGGATCTGAGCTGCATCTTCAATCTGCACCATGGCTCATGGCCACACTGGATCCTTAACCCACTGAGGCACACCAGGGATCAGACCTGCGTCCTCATGAATGCTAGTCAGATTCGTTCCCGCTGAGCCGCAGTGGGAACTCCACGTTCAGCTTTTTAGATTTCACATGTAAGGGAAATCATAGTGTTTGTCTTTCTTTATCTGACTTATCTCACCTAGCATCTCATGTCCTCCTGGTCCGTCCAAGTTGTCACAAATGGCAGGATTTCCTTCTTTCTCATATCTGAATACTATTCCATTGTGTGTATGTATTATGTAAGTGTGTATATTATACATATGTATTTGTAACATATATGTATATATCATATATTTTTAAATCTTCTTTACGTATTCTTCTGTTGGCAGTCAGATGGTTGTTTCCATGTCTTTGCTTTGTCAGTAATGCTGGGGTGAGCCTGGGATGTAGGTATCTCTTTGAGATTTCTTTTTTTTCCTGTGTGTGTGCTTTTTAGGGCCACACTCATGGCACATGGAGGTTCCCAGGCTAGTAGTCGAATCGGAGCTACAGCTGCTGGCCTACACCATAGCCACAGCAAGCCGCATCTGTGACATACGCCACAGCTCAGGGCAATGCCAGATCCCCGACCCACTGAACGAGGCCAGGGATCGAACCCTCATCTTCATGGATACCAGTTGGATTCGTTTCCACTGTGCCACAATGAGAACTCCCAAGATTGCGATTTCCTTTATATTTGTACTCAGAAGAAATAGAATAAAGACTGCTGGATCATATAGAAGTTCCATTTTTAATTTTTTGAGGGACCTCCATAGTGTTTTCCATAGTGGATATACCAGTTTCCATTCCCACCAACAGTGCCCAAAGGTTTCCTTTGCTTCACATCCTAACCAACACTTATTATTCTTGTGGTTGTTGTTTTTTTTCTTTTTTGCTACTAGCCATTCTAACTGTTAGGAGATGATATCTCATTGTGGTTTTGATTTATATTTCTCTGATGGCTAGTGATGAACATCTCTTCAGGTACCTGTTGGCCATTTGTGTGTCTTTTCTGGAAAAATATCTGTCACATCCTCTGCTCTTTTTTTAATTGGATTGTTTGCGTGGTTTTTTTTTTGTTTTTTTTTTTTTGGCTATTGCATGAGTTTCTTTTATATTTTAAATATTAGCTTCTTATCAGACAGATGGTTGCCAAATATTTTCTCCCATTTCATAGGTTGCTTTTTCATCTACTTAACTGTTTCTTTGGCTTTGCAGAAGCTTTTTAGGTCTATGCAGTCCCACTAATGTACTTTGTTTTTGTTTACTTGTATTTTTGTTGTCATATCTAAAAAATTGTAAGACCATTGCAAGACCTTTGTCAATATATTTTTTTCTAGACGTTTGATGGTTTCAGGTTTTATGTTTAAGTCCTTAATGTATTTCAAGTTAATTTTTGTGAACAGTATGTGATAGGGGTCCAGTTTTATTCTTTATGTAATTCTTCCAGTTTTCTCCAACACCTCAATATTTTTAGTACATATTACATGTTAAAATAGTATTTTAGATAAATTACATTACATAATATATATTTTAAAATTTACCTTTATTTTTACTTTTTTAAAAGTAGCCATGAGAAAATTTTAAATTGGGTATATGTCTTGCATTGCATTTTCACTGGAGAGTGCTGATCTATTCTTTTTGTCTCCTACAGTGTCAAGCCCTGAATCTCATGTCATCAGATTATATCATCCTTATTGCTACTGCCATAATCTTGATTTATTATAATCCTGATCATTTCCAACCAATTGTTTTAATGAACTTAACTTCTGGGTCACCAGTAATTTTTTTTTCAGCAGTATTTTAGTTCATGGTTAATTCCGTACACACTTGAATGAACCTTCCATTACATTGACCTCTTCTTTCCTTAAACTTATCCCCTTCTGGTTAATTCGTTTGCCTCTTTTCCTTCGTTACTCAATTGTATGAACATATCTAAACCTTGCCTATACAAGGTTTATAAACACCCCTACAATCTCTGTTTTATCCATTTGACTCACTCTGTTTCCTGTTTTAATAATTCTTCAACTCCACGAATACTCTGGTCCACTGGCCATGCTTTTACTACCCATCAACCTTTGTTTTATTTCTTCATTTATTCAACAATATTTATCAGACACCAAAAGGTACATAATAATGGAACATGCTAAGCACTAGAGACAGAAAAATCTCTGCCATCATTTAATGTTCATCTAATTATGGTGACAAATAACAGGACAAGGTAAAAATATAAAATATTTAGCATGGGTTAGCTAATGATAGGTACTAAGGAGAAAATTTAAGTCAGGGAATGAGTATATGATCCACTGGTGTGGAGGAGGAGACCTTTTTTTAGATTGATAGTTGATGAGATAAGTAAAGACGATATCCCCATGTGAATATCTGCGGATAATGCATTCTAGGAGGAAAGACCAGCAAACGCAAAGTTCTTGAAGTAGGAAAGACTCTGATGTCTTCAAGAAATAGCAAGGGGGAAGTAGTTATGATTGTAGCCAAGAGGAGGAAGAGAAGGGAAATAGAGGGTGAGACCAGAGAGATGCCTGGCTATCCGATGTTGCAGGAAAACCATGATTGGAAGAAGAATATTATAATCTGATTAACATTTTAACAGGAATATACTTGATACTATATTAAGAATAAACTGTGGTGAAAGAAGGGCAGAAGCAAAGAGATCTGTTAGACACTAAGGTAATATTTCCTGTGAGGTATAATGGTGGCTCACACCCTCTGACAGATTTTGGTGGTCATGGTTGTGATGTGGTTGTGGAGAAATTGTAATGAAGGCAGAACCAGTAGAATTTCCTGAGAGAATAAACAAGGAGTGAAAGAGAAAAAGAGGAGTGAAGGATGACTCTTGGAGTTTGGGCTGGAGAACCTGATATGGAGAAGGCTGTGAGTGGGAGATCATGAGTGGGAGAAAAATCAGGTTAACTTTGAGATCTCCATGGGATTCCAAATGCAGATGTCAAGTAAACAATTGAATATATGGGCCTGGAAATGAGGGGAGAGTTCTGGATAAAGATAAAGAGTTAGGGAGCGTTGCCATTAATGGCATTTAATTTGATACATGAAGCTCCATGAGAACACCAATACAGGAGAGAGTTAATTAAGGACCTTGTCCTAGGCCACTCCAAAGTTAATGAGTTAACTCTTGAGAAGGAACAGCCAGTGAGACCAAGACAGTATAGTCTGCTGAAAGCCCATCTTTCTGTAAGAGGCTGTACCCAGGAGGAGGAAAGAATAAATCTGTCAGCTGTTGCCTACGGATCAAATAGTATCAGAATTGAGAAATGACCATTGGGTTTTGCAGTGAAGATGTCATTGCTAATAGTTTTTGATGGAGTGATTGGAGCTGGCCAAGTTATCCCTTGTCTGTATTATGGTGCTGATCTCTTCATGGTCTCCTGGTTTTCTTCTTTGCCTCTATACGGTTTATTCTTAAGGCCTGGTGATAAAAACATAGGGATCACGTCACTCCTCTGCTCAGAATGGCTCAGGACTTTATCATGGCTTAATAAGGTGCTATACAAATCTAGCATTTAGAGTTTACTCTGATTCTTCCAACTAATTTCTTCTACAGTTCTCAGGACCAGCTTCCTGACACTTGTTGAAAATGCCTGGGGCCATGTCACTGCTTTGAGGCCATAATACAGTCTGTTCTCTGAAGGGCATGGCCCAGTGTCCTATACTGACTCTCTTATCCTCTTTGGTCCTTCCTGCTCTTCTCTTACCTCTCCTACAGAGCTCCAAGGTAGTCTCAAGTAGAAGTTCCTCTTCTTGAAAGCCTAGCAGTTTTCACCTCCCTTTTCCTGCTCTCTTGTTCCTTTTTAACACTTGCCATCTTTTTCACGTACCAACTGATATGTCTGTTTTTTGTTTTTATCAATGGTGTATTGTCTTCCATTTGAATATTCTCCATGAAGGCGGGAATTTTTGTCTTCCTTACTGATATATCCTAAATATTTAGAATAGAACCTAACACATGGTAGATGGTCAATAAATACTACCTGTGGTAACAAAGTCAAATTATTCTTTTCAAAAGCCACTAACTATTTGAGTCCTTGCCAGGTAGGGAAGTATAGATTTGTAGGAATTGGATGATGTTAGCTCAGCCTCAAAATCAGCTTCTTGCCTCTCTGGTTATTTATTCAATTTTCTGTGACATTCTATGCCTAGAGGAGGCTTAGTAAATACTTGTTGGCTGTGTTGCACACGCTGCCACAGGCATCTGTGATTCATAGACCTCCTCTAGAAGGAGAGAGACACAAGTTTATCAACAGTCGTAACAAAGTGTGCTGTGAGAAATAATTGGGGTGGGGGGGTTGATGATCCATCTGGTGCTGATACGCAGACGTGGAGTTAGCACCACAGAGAGGCTTGTGAAATTAAAGGGCTGTTACACTCACAAGGTCCTAGAGGGGAAGGCGTGCAGTGTGCCAGGTGGGGGTCACGTGAGAGGAGGGCGCAGGAGGTGGGCAGAGAGAGTGAGGATTCCTAAGCAAGTGCCTTATTGAAGATTATGGTGGGGACACAGGCAAAAGCCTGATAGGCCGTCCTTGATGCGTTGGAATGTCACTCAGTCAGTCGGAGAGGGGCAGAAAGGGGAACTTATGGCAGGGACCAGCCTTATCCCACCAGTACCTCTGGTCATCTGAGCCTGCTACTCACAGCCTGTTTGTGGGGATGTGGAGGCGTCTGGCAAATAAAATGTTTTGAAAATTTCCAGTATGCTGGGTAATGTTTGAAGTCAATGCACAGGGCTTTGTATCCAGATAGAGGAGGCATCGTGGCAGTCTGTAAATGGCCTGCTTTAGGCTGGACCCTCTGTCCCAGTGGCATGGTTGTCCCAAAGGCATAATCTAGGCTTGTAAAGACTCTGTAAATGTAAGGGTGTGGTTTCTGTTTTCTTTCTTCTATTTCAGTGAATATCAGAAGTCCTGCTTACTGCTGGAGCAGGAGAACCAAGGAGAGCTCCTCCCACCCCCCTGCAGCTTCCATTGATCTGTTAAGGTTTTTAATCAGTCTTGCTAAATACTTCCTGGAGGGAAAATGAGCAGTGGTGAGAAGTCATTTTACTGCTTCTTTATTCTGAAAACTTCAGTGACCGATTTACAGATATTGCTTATTCATCTTGATATCCCTGTGTGGAAGATATGGATTAAATTTCAGCCTCAAAAGCTGTGGGGTCCCTCAAGGCCTGGAGTATAGTGATGAGACACCGAGAACCTAAAACAGGGATTCTAGGATCTGCATAGCGAATAAAGTATGTTATTATCAGGCCCAGGTTCTGATAGGAATTTAGGATTATGTGGAGAGAATTGTGCCCTGTGCTTTTTACTAGAGCTTTAGAACTTTCTCTATTTTTTTTTTTTTTTCATATATGGCTTCTTTTCATGTCTTTCTCTTCCATTTAAAGCAAATTGTAGTTCTTCTGAGGTCCTGTATAATTTCCGGGCCTTTCTCCTCCTGTCTGAAGTGGCTTCACTCATAAGATCTGCTAGATATCACTAGAAGTCATTACCTGACTTGATAACCCAAACAAAGGCTTGCAAGCTACCCCTTTCCTCCGAAGGTTAAGAAGTGTTCAGTCTTTACCTGTGTATTACACATGCTTCCTACATGGTCCTCCTCTGCCCCAAATCTAATTCTAGAAAGGTCTCCAAAGATAGTATTAGGCGCTTATATGTGTGCGGTGTACTTGTCTTAAAATACTCTAGCTTTGACATGAAGCATCTACAGAGAAGAACAAAGAAGAACCAGATTTCTTGGTTCTTCTATGTAGTTTACTTCTTGTGTTTTTGTGGAACCCCGTTCTGATTTATATTTTCCTGCAGTGTGGCAATTAATCTATTTTTTCCTTAGGCTGACTAGTCTTTTCTCACAGTGTTTTCACTCATTTATTCATCAGCATTTGAGTGTCTTGTATGTGTGAAGCTCAATGCACAGGACCCAGGGCCACAACCTGTGGACCAGAGAAGCACAACCTTGACTTCCTGGAGCTTATACCACTTACTGTTCCTCTAGAAACTGATCAGGTTATACTGGTGCTTGGGTGGTGTGTTACTCTTCCAAAATCGGACCTTCTTCATGGACTAAATGATATCTGAGCTTTTAAAATGTACCATTTTAAAACTAAAAGCCAAATACTTCCTATGTTTAAGTAATTTCTGTTTTTTTCCAGGTAGAGTGACCGTAACAGTATTTATTGTATATAAGGTTTTCTTACATTATAATTAAGCTTTTCATTTTTTCCTCTTCCGGGATCAATAGACCAGCTTTGACTCTGCAGATGCAGAATCAGGCTGACCAGCAAAAGAGAAGAAACCAGGCAGTGCCTCCTTTTCATTCTCCTGAAGACCTTGGGCCAACTGCCTTGTGTAGGAAACTGTCACCCTCACCCCCTTCCGCTTCTCTGCAGCCTTTTCATACCCATTGTCTTACACATTAGGAAAGCACCACAGTAATTTGATATAGTAGTATCTTGGAAATGTATTTTCAACAGCAGGGGAACATTTAAATAAACTCAATTGTAGATATAGGAAATGCTTTCTTTAATGTGTTAATTTAGTGAAAAAAAAAAAAGTTCCAAACTACATGTAACAACAAAAAGGTTAATAGTAATATAAATGTAATAATACCAAAATAATCAAGGTAATAGAAGAATAGCTAACATTTTTTTAAAAAAAAAATCACTGTGTTGTGAAGGTGTTTTCAATGCTTTGTCCTTATTAACCCACTTAGTTACCTCATATAGCTCCCACAATGACCCTATCAGTTGGTCATTTTTACCTAGGTTTTATATGTGAACATAAAAATGAGGTACAGAGAGTTTAGGCAGTTTGCTGGGTTCAGTGAAAAGACAGTGCATGTCCTTAGGATACTTGGGTTCTAGTGGGGTGACACACCCGTAAAACAGGCTCCCTTACTGTTGGGTGCTCTCTGTTATCAAAGTGCCCACAGGGATGCTGTCGGGGGGTGGATGGAGAGAGGCACCCACTGTGACATCAGGAAGACTTGCAAGTTCAAGGGCCAGTACACAGAGAGTGTTAAAGGAAGAGTTGGCTAATTTTCTGGGTGAATAGACAGTTGGGAAAAACTTAAAACTTGTACCGAAAGAGTGCGTCTTGAAACCTGACTCTGCCACTCACCAATTATATGCCTGAAGTGACTCAAGTCCTTCATCTGAACAACACAAATGATGCCTATATTTCTTGATGGCTTATCTAATAAAATATGGTATTAAAGCTCTGTGTGGGAGTTCCCATTGTGATTCAGAAGGTTACGAACTCAATGTTGTCTCTGTGAGGATGTGGTTTCAATCCCTGGCCTCACTCAGTGGGTTAAGGATCTGGTATTGGTGTGAGCTGCTGCGTAGGTCACAGATGTGGCTTGGATCTGGTGTTGCTGTGGCTGTGGTGTAGGCCAGCAGCTGCAGCTCTGATTCGACCCCTAGCCTGGGAACTTCTGTGTGCTGCAGGCATGTCCCTGAAAAGAAAAAGAACAAAAGGTATAAAAAAGGCTCTACGTCTGATGATACGTAATTATTTTACATCTCTTAAATATGTGACTTTGATTTTCCTTTGCTTTCTTAGGTAGATATGATTGTGACATTGGGAGGACTTGCTGGGCGTTTTGACCAGATTATGGCATCTGTGAGCACCTTGTTCCAAGCAACTCGTATCACGCCATTGCCAATTATAATAATCCAAGAGGAATCTCTCATCTACCTGCTCCAACCAGTAAGTGAGGTTATATATAATTGCAGTGCTTCTGCAAAACTTCTAACACTTGTGTAGATGAGGAGAAAGCATCTGCCCAGTTTATGTGTTTGAACTCTGAATATAATTGACCATGTTTGATTACTTGTGGCTACTTGATTGCCTCAGGTCACTGAGCAGGAAACATGCAGGAGAAGCCACAGCTTTTATTTTGCAGAAAGACAAGACAAAACCAAAAAAAGATTTTAATTAAATTGATTAGGTATTAAATTTAGCATTTTGAGCAGCTAACTGTGAGTGCCACTTGAGAAAAATCTCAACAGAGGAAACAAAGCTTGGCAAATATTTCAAATGAAATTCTCATATATTTTCAGTGTTTTCATTATAATTGGAAACTGTATTTGATTTTGTTCAGCACTTAAAATCTTAAGCTTTTACTGTTCATAATTGTTTGCTTGTTAGCTTCATTCTAGTGATGATGCCATTTATTTCCAATGATACACATCAAGGAAATTTTCTATCTATGTAGTGCTTGGAATGGAATTCTTATTACATAAACAAGTTTTATGAGGTTGATTGGTGAATTTCAGTTTGAAAAGTGATCATTTGATAACATTTTTAAAGACTGAATAGTTTTTTTTCTTTTTTGCCTCTTATTAGAATGTGCTACTCATAGTTTTGTTTCCACTCCATCTGCTATTCACCATCTATAGCTTATCATTACCTAAAAATCATTATTTGGCTAATATGGTGAGTATAATGCATGCTCACCATTGATCAGTCAGTTTTGCATTTTGTTTTTGGGGTTTTTTTTGGGGGGGGTGTTGGTTCTTGGCATTGCCTGGCTTTGTTGCTTTCTGGCATACTTCCTGTGAGATGTAAAAAGGAAACTGAAGAATTCAGTTTTTAAACTCCATACTGTCCATTTATTTGGTCAACAAACAGTAATGGAGTGCCTGCTACCTGTCTGCTGGGCAATTGAAGATTAAATAGAAAGAGTAACATGTGGTCTTGACTCTCAGGTATGTGTCCAGTGAAGGAGACATTTATAAAACTCAGACATAAAGCAAGGTTAAAAGGGTGATCCATAAAGATGATGAAAGATTATATATTTTGATCATGGGTGTGGTAAGGAAATGCTTCACAGAGGCACTCCCATTTTACTTACTCCATTAACTCAACAAATTTTTATTGAGTACCTGTTATGTGTCAGAACTTTTCCGGGGATACTGCAGCCAGCATCAAAAACAAAAACCCTTTGGAACATGCATTCTGCTGAGCTTACAATTACATTTCAGTAGAATCTTGAAGGATGAGTAGATGTCTGCTATGGGAGATGAGGGGCGAGTCACTCAAGTCAGAAGGAGCCACTAAAGAAAGATACAGCCTCGGGGAACATAATGGGATCTATAGGTAATTCTGTGCAGATGCATGGAAAATACCAAGATATCAGACCCAGAAAACTAGTTTGGCTCCTGACTGTGAAGAGACTTGAATGTACCTAGTTGAGTGGGAACTTTTAGCCCATAGGCCATGGGTAGTCATTAGAAGTTTTCCATTAGCAGTATGACATGCACAGATAGGCTTCTTAGTTTTCTAATTAGATGTTTGTGAAGTATTGTAATTTCCCATCAGTTCCTGAAAGTGTGAAACTTTCTGTCATTGTGAAGCACTGAGATTTATGATTTTATAATGATCGATAATATAAATGCTAAAATAGTCAACATGAACACTATGAAAACACTCTGGCTAAGAGATAACTAGTTTGTCACAGATGAAGTACATTTTTTTTTCCCCAGGGCTGACACCCGCAGCACATGGAAGTTCCCAGGCTAGGCATTGAATCTGCAGCTTCTGGCCTATACCATAGCCACAGCAACACCCTATGTGAGTCATTTCTGCGACCTCCACCACAGCTCACAGCAACACCAGATCCTTAACCCACTGAGCGAGGCCAGGGATCGAACCTGTGTCCTCACGGATACTAGTCAGGTTTGTTACTGCTGAGCCACGACGGGAACTCCCATGAAGTACAATCATTTTTAGAGTCAAATTGAAAGATAAACCGATAGAAAAAATTCACATCTATAAAATGACTTCTGTTCTTAAGATTTTTTTTCTTTCTTTTTTCTTTTCCTTTCCTTTTTTTTTTTTTTTCTTTTTGGTGTTATGAATCTTCATTGTATAATTGTAGACTTCCTAAAATGTATTCAGCTTGAACTTCCTTGGAATTCCTCCATCAGTAGATTGCTGTCTGTCCTTAGTTTGGAAAACTCTTCAGCCATTATGTTTTCAAATATTGTCTCTCCTCCATTCTCCTTCTCCTTTCTTCTGAAACTCCAGTAAGCCTATATAAGGTCCTCTTAAGTGTGTCATATGAATCTCACAACTTTTCTTTCATATTTACTGTTTTAATCTTTCTGGTCTGCATTCTGAATTTCCTCATCACCTCTGCAATCCACTTAAGTCTTTGGCTTCAGCAAGTTATATTTTGTTTTGAAGTTGTATTTTGCTACTGAATTCATCCATAGGCTCGAATCAGACTGCAGCAGAGGCCTGCACCATGGCCATGGCAACACCAGATCTGAGCTGCATCTGTGACCTATGCCACAGCTTGTAGCAGTGCCAGATCCTTAACCCACTGGGTGAGGCCAGGGTCAAACCCACATCCTCACAGAGATATGCTTGATCCTTAACCCGCTGAGCCATAATAGGAACTCCATCCACTGGCTTTTTAATTCCTGCTGTGATTCATCTTTCTTACATGCTTTCCCTTTACTCATGTTTTTCAAGACTCTTAAAACATAATTATCACCCTTACTTTATAGTCTGGAGTAATTCTGATATCTGCAGTCTTTATAAATCAGCTGTCTTTTATGTTCTCTTTGGCTTTTATATTCTGTAATCCCAATTTGTTCTGTGTTTTGCGATTTTTAGCCATGACCTCATATTTCCTTTACCTGTGGGAATTATTTGAAATAGGTGTTAAAAGTGAGTCCAAGGAGAAGTTAGAGTGGACTTCTAGCCCAGTTATTTATGGGCACTAGTAACTCAGGACCTTTTGTTTGAGACTTTTTTGGCCACCTAGGTGGTATGAATTTTGAAGATAGTTCTGCTGGGAGTTAGATTTCTGGTTACAAACTCCCAGGGGAGACTTGTCCCTCTTCCTAGGCTAGGTTTGATCGTGCAGTTTTCCTAGCAGTCCTGGGGGAATGTACATTATATTTATCTTAGCACTGAGAGTCTCTGCTTAAATGGTTCAGTCTCCTTCTACATGCCAACCTTTTACATGTTTCCCAATGACCTTCTTTACTCCAAGGCCTAAGAAACAGAAGCTCAAGTTCATCTGATTTGGTAAAAACCAAATACTTATAGGAGGAAAGTTAGATTTGGTGTTCTTTTTCAATAAAACTTAGTTTTTGGCTTGTGAATATACTTTGGGGGGAAAAAGATGTTTGATGCATTTTTAAAAAGATTCCTTTTAATTTTTTTCTAGCTCTTTTATTGTTTTCAGTTGGCCAACGTACTAATGTACCCTCTGCATATTGCAGTGATAATTAATCCAAAAATCTCAGAGGTTTAACTGAAATTAAGCTTAAGGGTTTTTTTGTTTGTTTTTATTTCTGTTTTTTCCCCTCATTAATGGAAATTCTAATATGGTTTGGGCAGTATCCTCTGTTTAGTATCTAAGCCAATTGGGACACATTGAGGCAGAAAGGGAAAAAAGATTACTATAGAAAGTGGCACTGCATGTCTTGAAAGGCCATACCTATTTGTCGCTTGTGTCACCTTTGGTGGGAACACAGTTACACTGCCCCAGCCTAACACGAGGTGGTCTAGGAGAGGAAGGCTATGGGTCCAGAAGAGGAGACCGAGCACAAAACGTCTCTGTCGCCTGGCCAGAAAGTCTGGGATCATGACTCTACACACTTTCTAGAAACATAATTATCTTTTTAAAATTTTTATTTATATGTCAACCTTTAATCATTAAAGAGGAATCCTCAGTTCCTCCAACACAGTAGTCATAGTAGGTATGCCTGCATCACCCTAGTACCATGCCCTCTAGAAGCTCTCTCTGGTCACTTTGATTTTGTCTTATTGAAACAACTAGAAAATTACGTTATCCTATCAAGTCATTATTACACAGTGTGAGACCAAAAGCTCACACAAGACCACACCCCCTGCCAAGTAGAGGAAATGCGAATCTTTAGCACAGAAGGCCGCCTTTGGCTCATCAGGGCTGGCCCTGCTCCTCTTCGCCTCTGGACACCTTCCCAGAGATACATCCCAGATCCCTGCTTCTCTGTCAGTTGTAGTGAGAGAGTAGTTAGATGACTGCCAGGGCTAATGCAAAAGCTGAAAAGTGAGTATGTTTGAGGGCTTAAAATATAAATCAGTCTACCATATTTTTAAGCTTTTATTTTATTTATTTATTTATTTATTCATTCATTTATTTATTTATTTTGCTTTTTAGGGCCACATTCATGGCTTATGGAGGTTCCCAGGCTAGGGGTTGAATTGGAGCTACAGCTGCCAGCCACAGCCACAGCAACACAGGACTCAAGTCGCGTCTGCGACCTGCACCACAGCTCACGGCAAATGCCAGATCCTTAACCCACTGAGCGAGACCAGGGATTGAACCCACAACCTCATAGTTCCTAGTCGGATTCATTTACGCTACTCCACGACAGGAACTCCTTTTTAAGCTCTTTTAATTATACACTTATGAAATGTGGTTAACGCCAAAATAAATTAAAAGCTATACTTAAATTATTGCACAGAAGCATTCTCCATCCTGGAAATGGGACATGTGCCATTGGAGCTGAAATGACTCTGTAGAGATGTATTTTCATGTACTTCTGTATTGTATGTTGCAAAGTATATGTAGTAAAGCATATATATTAGGTATTAGGCGTGTTCTGGAGGGATATTCAGAATGGATGTCTACAGGATACTGTTCCTTGTTAGTAGGACTTAATTTAATCAAAGTCAGGAACTAGACTCAAGAAATCATTGGTATGCTTTAGTGCCCAATAAAGAGTGGCTTCAGAATGCTTTAAAAAATTAAATTTTTTAATTGAAAATCAGCAAATAGCTGTTCTTGAGAATGAAGATAATCTGGGGACTTCTACACGAAGTATCTCATTTGAGCTTCATAATGACCCTGGGAAGAAAGCAAGGACAGATCATACAGCCACACAGTAGCATTTTGACTCAGCATTGTTTCTACTGCACTACATTTCCTCTTCCATGGGATTAGTGAACTAAGGTGGAAATGCCATACTCTTATAGGAAGTCATAGTCCATAGGCTGGTCATTATCAATAAACAGTGTATAACTGAGTGTCCAGTTGGTATGTGTGTATGTGTATTTATGGGTGCGTATATCTTTTTTTCTCTACAATAGTCTTTTTAAAAAAGATAAATCTTAACAAGGTCCTACGTAGAGCACAGGGAACTATATTTAATACCCTGTGAAAAACCATCATGAAAAAGAATATGAAAAAGCATGTAGATATATGTGTAACGGAACGGCTTTGCTGTACACTGGGAAATAACACAACATTATAAATTGACTATGCTTCAATAAGATAAATTTAAAAAAAGATAAATCTTGGATGCACTTGAAGAATCTATCCAATCTTGTGGCTATATCCCAAAATTAAACAAAACTAACTCTCTGAATTTTCCTCAACTCTAACAAAACCTACATACAAGCATTTTTATCATTTAAGCAGATTAAATGAGATTACCATAAAACTTTGTGAAAATATTTCAAAAGTGGTAACATTTATTATACCTGTTAATTATTATGAGTATTTTTTTGAGGACAGTGTCTTCTAGAATTGGTTCTATAATTCTAGGCTGTCTGAAATTTAAGAGAATAGCAGGAGATGTGAGACGGCTTATGGGATCTGTGTGTTTGGCTGAGAGATGCTTTGTTGCTGTGTCTGCTATCTGACCATTAAGTAGCTAGGATAGCCCCAGAGTGTGGAACTAAAATGTGCTTCTCTCGACTTTTCTACAAGTCTCCCTACTCTCACATCATCTTCATGTTTCTGTAAGGTTCTGTGTTTCTTTCAGAGAGTGTGGGTATGAGACCCTCAGGAGACTGTGTTGTGTAAATAAGCCGTCATCCTCCATTCATTTATTGTTAGTCATTTGGAGCGGGACATGTCTAGAGCCATGGACATTAAGTTGTTTAGGTTGTTCCAGCCTAAAATCAATCATCTAATTATTGGGACCTCCCATTGTGGCTCAGCGGGTTAAGCACCCAATGTAGTCTCTGAGTTTGCGGGTTTTATCCTTGGCCTTACTCAGTGGGTTGAGGATCTAGCATTGCCACAAACTGTATCATAGGTCACAGATACAGCTCGGGTCCCCTGTTGCCTTGGCTGTGGTGTAGTCCTGCAGCTTCAGCTCCCATTCAACCCCTAGCCCAGGAACTTCCATATGCTGCAGGTAAGGCCCTGAAAAGATTTAAAAAAAAAAAAAATCGATCATCTAATTCTCTTTTTAATCCCCTTTCTATAACTTATTTTAGTTAATTACAAATTGGGTTTTAAGACAAGGAGACAATTGTACAGTTTCAGATCTATATAAGTATAGAAGAATGCTTGGACATTTTTAGCTGGTTGACTTTTTAGCACATAATAGTGTTTTTGATTGTATTTTGGCATATTTCACTTGCCGTGGGTCAGATGTCATTAAGAGTGAAAACCTCAGTAGGTAGCATTTACTTTGAAGAATGTTCAAACTGCCATTTTAAAATAGCAAATTAAAAATAGAATGGATAAAGTAAGCATCTCTCTTTTACTTCCAAAAAAATGTGTTCTTAATAAGACATCATGACCTTTTATGAGCAGAAGATTTTTATGAAATTGGTGAGAGACGTTTTAGCCGTGAAGCACCACTGGTGTGAATTACCAGCTAGGCTATGTTCCGCCATGAAGACAGCCAGGCACTCAGAGCATGTTTGTCGTGCTAACCATGCAGAGTGTAAATGGCTCCAGGTTTCACATACATATTTTCTCATTTTCTGGTCCTGTGCTTTTCAGGAGTCGGGAAACATTAGCTTCTGTACACTGAGCATAAATTATCTTTTATCTCCAAGTTTTATGGCAGTTGGTAATACAAGTTAATAGGATTTATGACCGAGAAATGAGATGTCCAAGAGTTAATAAGGTGTGCCTTTTGCATTATCCTAAACATCTTTCAGTGATTCCTCTTCAGAATTCCAGTGTTTGGTGTTGGATAATGGTGATACAGAACAGATGCTGCCAGTTTTCATCTCACTTGAACGAACTTCTAAATATGTTGTAAATATTTCTTCCTCATGATCTTAGTCATTTTTACTACTGCTTGTTTTTCTTCCTCTCACTAGATCAGTTATTTATTACGTAACATTCTGATGTTTTCAGCATTACACATGGGTAATACTGGTAATGAATATGATAGAAATATGTTAATAGTCTGATAGATGCTGAATATTCATGATGCAAATTTGGCATGCATGAGGGCTTCTGCAGAGAACTGAGGATGGAGGTCCATCTGTCCACACATCTAGGACCATCTCATCTATGATAACACCCGAGAAGTGGTTCTCAGAGTGATTTAGAGTGAGGCGACAGGGAGTTCTCAATTCTAGACAACACCAATCATCTTCTCACTATGTATTGTCCAGTTATAATTCCTGTCTTTGGAATTCTTATTTTAATGCTTCTCCTGTATCTTTTCAATTTTTATTGTTGCTTTGCCTCTTAGAATCTTTTGCATAAATTGTACAGAATCATATAGGAGATATTAGAGTACACAGTGTAAAGCCTGAGAGAGCGTTCTGTAGATGAGCAGTTCCAGGGACTGAAAGTGATTTGCCAAAGGTTATATGCAGTATTTCTTTGAAAGAAAATACATGCTGAAAATGAAGTAGATTTCATGAGTCATGTCTAAAAAAGGACCACTAGACACTTCGTGTCTCTAAATGACCTGTGACACTGAGCCCTGGCAAGCTCCCTTTCCTCTTCCACAAGGCAAATTGCTAAGCTTCATTCCTTCTTCTGTCCTATACCCACTTAAGTGTCTTTCTCTGGGCAAGTTCTGCCACTCACTGTCTGACTTAAATACTCTTCAAAGTGTCTCTTTGCTTTGCTCACTCTTTCTCTTCAGCTTATCTGCTCCATGTGCCAAGGTAGCAGATGCTTCTCCACTGGGACTGCAGACAGACACACATCCGCCCATAGCACCCCTTTCTTTCCCTTGCTTCTGACCCTGCCGGGCTGTCTAGGAAAACGTTTCTATGTCCCTTTTCTCCTTCTCATCTCTCCCCTTCCATGTACTTTTCCTCCTCCTCTGCTATATAGCATTTAAAAAATACAAACAAAACCTATCCATTTGTAGAATGGTGTGTTACTACATGTATCAGTAGGCAGACAACTAGAGACAACAATCAGACAGTGCTAGGGCTGTACAACTCTCATTATGTAGGCACCCCAATGTCCCCTTTAGATGTCTATAGAAATTTTCCTTCTGTGATGTTATCCATGTTTAATTAAACTAATTTTCGTTAAGAAGTGAAATCACACATTCATAAAGTGTTGATTTTGTGGGTATTGTTTTCTGTTCTGCTGATTCTGTTTTTGTTGATTTACAGCATAGACTTGTGATAGACGTGATGGTGGGTGCTGTGTTCAGAAATAAAAGACACTGCTTCTATTCTACCACCTAGAGCTTGGTGAAAAAGACAGAAGAATAAATAGCAAAATGTGTATTCATTATAAGAAAGCACTGGGTGCTCTGAGGATGGCGTGGAAAAAAAAAAAAAAAACAACTTTAACCCAGACTGGGCTCAGGGCCAGTGGTGATAATGTGGACAGTCTCTCAGGGAGATCCTATCTGATGAGGATTTAGGCAAAGGTAGGAATAAAGACATTTAATGTGAAAAGCCAAGGGGGTCTCAGAGAACTTGGCACATTTAGGGGAACTCCACATTGCTGGATCCTGGGGAGTAATAGGGGATGCAGCTGTGAGAAAGAAGGTTCTAGATCACGAGACGCTTGTTTGTCTTCTCAGGAAGAAGATCTTTATATTGAGGGCCAAGTTCAGGTAGTAAACATTTTTTATCAGACAAATGGCATGAGGTTAACATTTTAGATCATTTGGTGGCAATGTGGAAGATAAACTGGAAGAGATGGAGACCATTCAACTGATTTGGAAATCCAAGAAAGAAATGTTAAGTAAACTTAGGCAAATATGATGATAGAGTTCATTGGGATGTGCGCTCAAAAGTCTTTGCTGCAGAAACACAAAGGGGGAGTTCAAAGAAATGCCCAGGATTCAAGATTAGGCAATGGGGGTGTAATCTTTCTTTGAGATAGATAATATGGGAACAGACGAAAAATGGTGAAATGGTCAGCTGACTTTGGGACACAAAGAGATTGGTCTGTCTTTGGAACTGAGCAGAATTTCCTAAAAGAGTAAGGATATATAGTAGTCCTGGCCTGGTGGTGTACCTTGAGCATCATCGATACATACATGGTAATTAAAAATTTGGAACTGGGAGTTCCTGTAGTGGCTCAGTGGAAACGAATGTGACTAGCATCCATGAGGATGCAGGTTCGATCCCTGGCCTGCCTTGCTCAGTGGGTTAAGGATCTGGCATTGCCTTGTGCTCTGGTGGAGGTTGCAGACACGACTTGGATGCTGTGTTGCTGTGGCTGTGGTGTAGGCCGGCTCCGATTTGACCCTTAGCCTGGGAACCTCCATATGCCAGGGTGTGACCCTAAAAAGACAAAAAAATCAAAATAAAACAAACAAACAAAACCAAAATACGTTTGACTGGACTCCTCATCCTGGAAGGAATTATAGAGTGAAAAGAGCAGTGGTGGATGGTAGAACTGTAGGGAGTACCTTAAAGGAGAGGAAGTAGAACCAAAACAGACTGATGCTGGAAACCAAGGTAGTTTAAGAGTTTCAAGAGGCAAGGGTGTGATCAGCAAGGGTATCAAGAATAAAATATTGCTTTGGCAGCTAGGAAGGCATGATAAGGTACAGTTTTCACGGTAAAATGTAGGTAGAAACCAGATTATTATGAGTTGAGTGTTAAATGGGAAGGGAGGTAGAAATAGATTTCTCTTTATTATTATTTATCCCTTTTCATTGTTCCCTCATAAGCTGTTGAATTTTTTTGACTGACCTGGGTACTAATGATAGCTCATAAAATTGTTTTGGTGAGACTGTTTTCCAAGTTAAAAACAAAACCAGGACATGAATGTGTGGGACCAGAAGTGTGGCAGCCATGCTGCACCTTTGTCAGATGGCTTACACATTTATGCACACAAATTGTGTCACTAAATACAGGTACACTGCAACCTATTTTAAATCCATATTTTCTTCCAAAGCAAAGAGAAGGATCTGCTTGCCCCCTGCCAGCCCCGCAATCCTAACAGCCCCTCTTGTGCGTGGGCACCCTTGGTCTGAGCATCAGCCTGAAGCTTTCAGTCAGACCCTTACATCTCCTTCTTTCTCCTCTTTTGTCTTCTCAGGGTTACATGGCCTGGGGAAATGGGCCTGCCTATTGTTTTGCCAAACTGATGAAAGTCACTTTCTCTGCCCAAAACATGTTTTTGTTTAAGTCATTCTCTTCTCTTAAAGCCCTACTCAGATTTTCTGTCTCCTATGAAGAATTTTCAGGAGATCCTGTCGTGGCACAGCAGAAACGAATCCAACTAGGAACCATGAGGTTGCAGGTTTGATCGCTGTCCTCGCTCAGTGGGTTGAGGATCTGACGTTGCCATGAGCTGTGGTGTAGGTCGAAGACATGGCTTGGATCTGGCATTGCTGTGGCTCTGGCATAGGCTGGAGGTTATAGCTCTGATTAGACCCCTAGCTTAGGAACCTCCATATGCCACGAGTGTAGCCATAAAGAGCAAAATTAAAAAAAAAAAAAAAAGAATTTTCGGATAACCTCTTTGGATTTCTCTCATCTGGATTATTTTCATCACTTTTAAAAATCTTTTTTCTCCTATGGGCCTCAAGCAGTCTATTCATAAAACAAAACTTATTAGGTTATAATTTCTCATTTTCTAAACTTTTAAAAACATACATTCACCTATTTTTTTGTTTTGTTTTGCTTTATTAGGACCGCATCCATGGCATATGGAGGTTCCTAGGCTAGGGGTTGAATCTGAGCTATAGCTGCTGGCCTATGCCACAGCCACAGCAACGCCAGATCCGAGGCACATCTTCAACCTATACCACAGCTCACGGCAATGCTAGATCCTTAACCTACTGAGTGAGGCCAGGAATGGAACCCACATCCTCAAGGATGCTAGTCAGTTTCGTTTCCGCTGAGCCATGATGGGAACTCCCATTTGCCTATTTTTAATCAAAGGTGAAACAGTAACATTCCCACTTAGTTCATCCCATGCTAGCCAAGTCCAAACAAATACGATGTTTTAGATGATCTCAGTGTACTCTTCCCATCATCAAGACTCTTCATTATTGTAAAGCCCAGGATGCCTGGGCCTTTCAGCTTGGGAGTCTGAGGCTCTGACTTCCTGCGCATAGTCCCTATTTGGCACGTGCTTTCTCCCTAGTTTGTTCAAAGCCCATGTGGGGAGTGATAGCTTCTTTCAGTAGCTGGTGGTGTGCTAGTTCTCTTGAGCAAATACATGAGGAGGAGGATGGTGAGGGTGGTGGGTTTTAAAGCAGCCTGGATACAGTGAAGCCTCAAGGGGAAAAGTGGGAAATCATAACTGTCATATCCGCCACTCACCCACGTAGTGTACAAGTCCTTTGACCTTAACGAAGTCTTTCATGCGGAGAAATTTACAGAAAGATGCCCATCAGCAAAAACCTATGGTGATTCCCCTTGTGATTCCCAAGCAGCAGGGGAGGAAATATCAAATTCAGTCTCCGTGGAAACTGTTTAAAAACTTATTTGAACGTTGGCCTTTCATTTTCCACCACGAGTGACAGAGAATCGGTTTAGGAGACTTGATGCAATCCATAAAGTGCTGTGTGCAGGTAAAACAGTAGGAGAGATAGCATCAGCATTTGTCTGAGCTCTGCCGTCAGAATTTGTCCTAATCCAATTCTGGGTAACGTCGTGGAATATTGGATGCTGGGTGTCATCTTTCTCTGTGTTCCCCTCCCACAGTCCTCTGTGGCAAGGACACAAGTACACTGTGTCATGTATACTCAGTTCAATTGAGCATTGCTTCTGCATAGTCCTTTGATTGAAAACAAAGGATTGCCAATGCCATATCAGTGAACTGTGAAGCGATCTGAGTGTTACCAGCAGGTAAATGAAATCAGCCTCCAGGAAAAAGATTGGCACCAGTGGAATCTTCTATCTAAGGAGGTTCACACAGCTCCAGCTGGGTTGTGATGCTTCTCATCCAATTAAGATTTATTTTTTTTCCCCCTGAATTGGGGAGCATTTTGATCTTATTTGTTCCAATACCATCACACTTAAAAGTGAAGAAAGAGTGGAATATTTATCCAAATAAGGTTAAGCTGGGAGGGCTAGGATTTGAGGATACTTATTCAAACTATACATGCACCCTGGATATGTTGAAGCCCTTCCAAGGAATGACTTAAGGTGCCTCATGCTCAAACACACATACATATACACATACATAGCATATGTAATATACATGTACATGCACACACATGCATCAAGAATCTTACCTCTTCCAAGCCAGTCTTACTGAGAGGAAGGTCTTCTGGGAAGGATTTTTTATATAGTTGTCTTTTAATGAATGGATTAAGAAGATGTGGTCCATGTGTACGGTGGAATACCTACTCAGCCATAAAAGGAAATAATACCATTTGCAGCAACACTGATGTAGCTAGAGATTCTTATACTAAGTGAGGTAAGTGAGAAAGAGAAAGACAAATACCATAAGATATGACTTCTATGTGGAATCTAAAATATGGCCCAAATGAACCTATCTATAGAACATAAACAGACTCAAAGACATAGAGAACAGATGTGTGGTTGCCAAGATAGAGGAGGAAGGAGTTTGATGAACTGGGAGTTTGGGGTTAATAGATGCCAACTATTACATTTAGAATGGATGAGCAGTGAGATCCTACTGTATACCCCAGGGAATTATATCCAGTTTATTGGGATGAACCATGATGGAAGACAGTATAAGAAAAGTAATGTACATATATGTATGACTGGGTCACTTTGCTGTATAGCTGAAATTGGTGAAACGTTGTAAATCAACTCTAGTTTAATAAAAAAAAGAAACTCCCTTCAGTCCTTCATAACTTTGTCACGATCAAAACTAAGATACTTGACTTAGATGCATATGACGTAGTTAAGCAACAAAGTTTGTAAACATACATCAGAGTTGGAAACCAAGTTAGCAAAGCAGAGTATAACCAAGGTGATGGATAGACTGAGAACAATTGAAAGAATGTTAAATTTTGACAGAATAGGATGCATTGAAGACGCCTTTTGAGTTTTTGTGGCTTAGAAGGTTAAGGGCCCAACATTGTGAGGATGTGGGTTTGATCTCTGGCCTCGTTCAGTGAGTTAAGGATCTGGCATTGCTGCAACTTGCAGCATAAGTTGCAGATGCAGCTTGGATCTGGCGTTGCTGTGGCTGTGATATAGGCTGGCAGCTGTAGCTTTCATTTGACCCCAGCCTAGCAACTTGATATGCCACAGATATGGCCGTAAAATAAATAAAGATTCCATATTGTCTTCTGAAGTGGACTGAGATACTGCTGATATGACATCAGGTAGCTAAGATAATGTAAATGTCAAAGACATACTGAATATTAATCTACCATTGACGTCTTTGGAGGGCCATGCATGGGTTATAAAATAGCCTCTGTAACTGAAAGGCTGGAAATTTTCCAAAACAAATATTTGTAAAGAGATAGAGTTTGTGAAATACCTTCATTGTTGGCTCATGTGATTCTCAGCAGACCTATTGAGCAGGCAGACAGGTCTATTGTTCCTGTTTCTCAGGTGAGCAAACTGCCTAGAAGAGCATTGTGAGTGCATGGAAAATCAGTTTTTAATCAGTGTATGGAAATTCAGGAGAACCAATCCAGGTTTTCCTAAATCTTTGTCCTGTGCCCTTGGCTTTTATAAGCTGCTGCCTGTTAGAATCCTTGCTTCCTCTCTGAATTGCACTAAAACTTAAGGAGGCTTCAATAGCATGAAGAGATAACTAGCTTCAAATGTCTTCTGTGCACTGAGAGTGGAGCATCCAGGAGCGGGCATTGAAATCATCTGTATAATTTTTTTTCTCCCTAATCAACTTTTTTTTATTATGGAAACTGCCATATATGCAGAGAATTTGAAAGAATAGTATAAGGAGTGACACATTCCAACCATTTTTAGTTCTTTAAGCATTTTGTCCTGTCTGCTGTATCTGGGAATGGATGTATTTGGGGGTCATCACCATTTGAAAGTAAATTGCAGGTATCTCATCACATTATCTGAAATATTTCAACATGGGGAATGTTATTTAGAAACCAAGATCTAGATGATAGACCCCCAATGCTTATTGGGTCTACGGTGACATTGCTTCTAGACGTTTTTCAGTGAACAGAACTAAGAAACAAAAAAGTGGTGTGTAAGTATAAATCACAAGTTGTATTAATATTTCAAATTCAATTTTTCTATACAATTTTAATTTATTTTTTATTAAAATATAGTCGATTTACAGTGTCGTGCCAATTTCTGCTGCACAGCAAAGTGACCCAGTCGTATATATATATATATATATATATTCCCTTTCTCATACTATCTTCTGTCCCAAGAGATTGGATATGGTTCCTTGTGCTATACAGTAGCATTGCTTATCCTTTCTAAATGTAATATTTTGCATCTACTAACCCTAAACTCCCAGGGTTTTTAGGCTGTTTTTAGGCTGTTTTTATTTCATAGTTTTTAAATTTCTTTTACCCCTCCCCTCAAAATTCCTGGTTTGAAATAACATACTCTGATACTATAGTATATAGTAGCTGGTTTCAAAATTATCATTCTTAAATTACCACTAATAGGAAAACTACTGTAGGAAAATTTAGAATTTTTTTTTCAGGTCTTTCTGTCTTTAACTTATAGCCCAGTCAGAATATTGTGTCTAAAATTGGGCACTTGATATAGTAAATTTTGTTCTTTCTGTGGTTATGCTACTAACTGAACTCTTAGCTTCATTTGTTATAGTTTATTTGAAATTATGACTTTATTTTTAATTATTATTTTAAAATATTTTCAAGTAATTGCACAGCTCATAAGGCAAAGCGTCATGTAAAGACAGCATCAGGAGAAGTCTTATTTTCATTTCCACCCTCCTTTCCACTGCTACTTTCTTTTAGAATCTTCCATATTCTTTAAAAAAACTTTTATTTTTTTAAAGATAAAAACAACACAAATGTGTATATATATTCTTATTTTGCCTACCTTTTACATGAAATTTAGCATTATGTATATATATATAGATGTATATACATAATACATAAATGTATATGTCTCTACCTTCCTTTTTTTCACTTAATATTTTGGAAGCCACTCTATATTCAGTCATAGAGACCATTCTCCTTCGTTTATTATGCTTGCCTAGAACACTATGGTGTGGATGTATCCAAATGTAGCATAATTTATCCATGTGTAACCTTGCGAAAGAAGGTACTAGAAATTCTGATTGGGGTAGTCCTTTGAGTTGTGGCTTATGTATATTTTGAACATGTTCCTCAAGTGATTCTGTGCACATTCTGATGAAAGAACCACATTGCTTTCATAAAACCTTACGAGGTGGAGACAGTAGCACCCAGTTTGAAAAACGAGCCAATTGGAACTTGAAGAGAAGCAGTGACTGGTCAACAGTTACTCTTCCATTTGATGGTAGAGCAACAGTCTAGATTCCTATCCAACTGACCCTTTAAACCTCTCCCCTCCATGTTTTTGTTTACAATTAAATGATTCATGTACTTAGTATGATGCCATTCCATGTAGAAGAAGCAATTTTAAGAGATAACTCATTAGGCAAGCATGATGTGTAAAGACCACATAATTCTTCTCTAACATAGAATCAGGCTTCACTGCCGCCTTTCTAGAGCATAGATAAGAGTTTAAATAGAAAGAAATGAATGGATATAATCAGTTTCCTTATCAAGAAAGAAGAATATTCTATTATAGCTGAGATAGTAATGATAATGAACCAGAGTCTTTGTTTTTTGGAAAAAGTCATGTTGATAGAGAAGCCTCAGAATTGATGAATTGCATACACGTTGGCCTTTCAAATTGTCTGATGATAAGAAGTCAATTTCACACCTACCAGAAACCCTCAAGGTAAAAGGCACAGAATATAGGACATGAGTCTTATTTTATCAGGTAAGTTAAATGTACAGAAATGCTGCTCAAGGGACAGTGGGAAAGGATTTATTTTCTCCTGGGTGAAGCTAGCCTATTACGGAGTGAGCACTCTTTGAAATTTTGATAATAGTAATTGAAAAGCTATGAATAGAGCTTAATTTTTTTCTAAGCATATTTCACACTATCAAATATTTCCAGAAATGGAGCAAGCATTATGAAAAATAAAAGGACTTGGATATTTTTTTTCATGCATTCATTCAACCAACATATTAACAAGGACTTAATATCAGGTACTTTGCCAGATTGAAGATGAATAAATTACTCTCAAAAAGCTAATAGTATCTTCACCAAATAGATCATTATTTCACAATAAGTAAAAGAAGTCCAGTATTGTAAAAACATGCAGACTCTTATCGAAGCCTAGAGAAGCAGCACACTATGTACCATAGACAGGTGTAGGAAGGTACCTGGAGGAGGTCATGTCTTGAGTTGGGTCTTCAAAATAGACAGATGAGAAAGTGTGCATTAGAGTGAAGGAGTCAGAAACAGAGAGCAGAGGATATGAGCAAAGTTGTGTATTGAAGAAACCATGCAGTTTATTTTGGAGAACTGTAGAAAGCCTGTTTCTGGGATGGAAAGAATATGGTGATAGATGAGGGGAAAGGAGCCAGATTGAAGAGGCAACTGAAGGTCACCTTCTCTGCTCTGTTAGGGGATTTGGATTTTCATCCTTTAGAATTGGACAAATGATTTGTAACTTTTGAGGGGTTAGAAACCTGTTGGAGAATATGAGGAAAAGTATGAACCTTCTCTTTAGAAAAATGTACATTTCTACATTTTAAATGTAATTTCATTCCTAAATTTTAAATGTAATTTCTAAATTACATTTAGAATTTCTAGAATTAGAATTAATTTCTAATGTACATTTCTAAATTTTAAATGTAATTTCAAGAGTTTATAGAAGACCCGAGCCTATTTAGCGTGTTCCATTCAGAAACCGGCTGTTTCAGACAAACCCTCATGTCCCTCGTTACCTTATCAGTTAGAATGACAGGACCTCATTGTCGTCTTACATAAGACTACCACATGGAGTTGCTAATAGAAATTATCACATGCAGAGTAGCCTAGTTCTTCAGTAATGTTGAAGATAAGGATAGTGGCCCATCCTGGATCTCACCCCGTGAAGGTCTTCATCTGAGTGAGACTTTGTTTTTGGTTTTTTTTGTTAACTTACGTTATAACCTGACAACTTTATGAAGAAAAGATCATTCTCCCTATTTCTCGGATGAGGAAACTGAAACTTAAGATCTTACAGCTGGTAAGATGCAGAGATGGGAGGTACCCAGGCACTCTGGCTGCGTATGTGCTGCTCTCCACTCCTAGTTATTGCATCAGACTCTCCCTGAGAAAAATATTGAGGTCACTTTCAACACTAGATGCCTAGTGATACAAGTCAGTATGCAGATCATCTGTTCTGTTCATTGAACTTACATCTTTGATAGAAAGGTTTCTGCCCTTGCAAGCACCAATTCATTGCAAATACCTTGGCAACATAGTTTTGAGTAGTATTAAATATGGCTATAAGATTATTAGCAGCAACACTTAATACTGCACATCATGCAGGAGGCCGCCTTAAAGAATTTCCTTTGTAAAGCCAAATAGTACATAATTCTTTAAAACCGCCTTCTCCTGAACACACACTTCATTTAAAAGAATTTTACGAACCAAATTCTAACTTATTACTTAGCATAAAAATGTTGATGTGCAACATTAAAAAAATAAATTAATGCTACAAATCTCATCCTCTGTCCCTTTTATCTACAGTGCTTTTTACCTGAAAAATTGCATTTATATCCAAAATAGAAGTTTATTATAACAAGGCTCTTTTGCAGAGGAGTTACATTCAGAGAAAGGAAAACATTCAGAACCATTAGAAAGGGAACTAGAAGGAGACTTTATATCATTGTTAATTTTTAGAATAGTTGCGGGTGTATGAAGAAGCAAGATGAGGATATAATTCCGTAGTTTATTAGGTCTGAAAAGTGTCAGTTATTCAGTGCAGATTTAGGTGTAGTCTAGAGGCTTCTGGCTCTGAGTGGGAGGTTTGTGTCCTGACTGTGGCTTTTGGGAAACTCTGAGTCTCAGTTTCTTCATCTGCAACTTTGGAATGATACTGCATATGATATTCATGAAAATCAAAACATACAAGGTCTTATATATGAAATTACTTTTTATTTTATTTTTTTGCTTTTGTTTGTTTTCTTTCCTTTGGGCTTCAAGTGGAAAGTGTTGAGTTCGTCATGATACCTCTTGTTTCTTGGCATATGATTATCACTTATCATTTTGTCTCATTGTTTAATTTGGACTTGTTGGTTCAAATCTCATTTTTCCTAGGATTTCCTATTCATAACATAAGAAACCATTCAAATATATTATAATTCATCTTTCTGTTGTATGCGTTTTCCAAAATTTGTATTGTTTTTATGACCATCAGAAAACAGTTCATAAGCATTTGTAAAAGAAAGGGACTCCTAAAAACCATACCTAAAGTGACTAAAGTTAAAAATAATTACTTTATATGATAAAATACAGTTTTTAAATGTTCTCTATTATTTTAAGATTTTTTTTTTTTAATGGCTGTACTAACTGCATATGGAAGTCCCTGGGCCAGGGATTGAATCCAAGCTGTGACTTACACCACAGCTGCAGCAATGCCAGATCCTTTAACCCACTGCACCAGGCCAGGGATCCAACAACTTGAGCTGCTTCAGTCGGATTCTTAACTCACTGTGCCACCGTGGGAACTCCTCAAGATTTAAAAAGTTTTTTTTTTGTTTTAATTAGAGTGTAGTTGATTTACAATAGTCTGTCAATTTCTTCTATATAGCAAAGTGACCCAGTCATACATATATATACTCTTTTTCTCATATTGTCTTCCATCATGTTCTGTCATGAGGTCCTACCTCATCGCTTATTCATTCTAAATGTTATAGTTTGCATCTACTAACCCCATACTCCCAGTTCATCCCACTCCCTTCCCCTTCCTCTTGGTAACCACAAATCTGTTCTCAATGTCTGTGAATCTGTTTCTGTTCTGGATTTTTTTTTTTTTAACAGTTTGTTATGATTAGGAATCCACACAAGGTCAGTACCTTGCAATTGGTTAATATTTTTGTTGTCTCTTTTAATCAGTAAGTCCCCTTTTCTATTTTGCTTTTTCTTCTTCCTATTGTTCTTCCCCTCAGCCCTCAACATAATTGTTGAGTAAACTCTGTCATTTGTTTCATGGAATTTTTCCACAGTCTGAGTTCATTGCATGGCATAGTATTGTGAAATAGTTTCTATTTTCCTTTGTATTTTGTGATTTATAGTTAATTTTAGAGCTGTGATCAGAACACTTAAAAAATTGGAGGGGAGAACTGAAAGTGGTGACATTGCATCATAACATTTGGTTGTCTCTTTCTTGTGATGTTATAGCCATTGATAATCATCAGTCACCTCCATGAGTTTACTTATTAGTATTGCTCAATGCTAATACTAAACTCTTCTACCATTACTGCTTCATTTATTGCCTGAAATGCCTCCGTAAACAGTGGCTTCCCTCAGATGAGCTACTAGGTTATCTTGTGGAACAGTTTGTAAAGGAAGGCAGGAGGTACAATAATTCTTTTTTCTTTCATTTGCGGTTTTTCAAAAAAATGAATTGGTTCACTAGCATTCTTCAGTCCTAGTCAGTTTTTTTTTTTTTTTTTGGTTCATGGTTTTAAGGGCATTTGTTATGTATAATCAATCCATTCTGTTTATTGTCTTTATTACTCCTCCAAGAGTCCTATCTTTGGCCAGTGGGAGCATATTCAGTTTGGCTCCTGAATCTTTTTGACGTAATTCCAGTAGTCTTTGATAACTTACCTGCTTTCTGTTTCTATAACACATTCCTGGCTTCGTCTTGGACAATTCCTGGCTGAGTCTTGGAATTTCCCCAATGGGCTCTTTAGTAAGAAATAATATGGGAGTTCCTATTGTGACTTAGTGGTTAATGAACCCAACTAGTATCCATGAGGACATGGGTTCGATCCCTGGCCTCGCTCAGTGGGTTAAGGATCCAGCATTGCTGTGAGCTGTGGCTGTGGTGTAGGCCAGTGGCTGTAGGTCCAATTCCACGCCTAGCCTGGGAACCTCCATGTGCCACGGGTGCAGCTCTAAAAAAAAAAAAAGAGAGAGAGAGAGAAAGAAAGAAAAAGAAAAGAAATAACATGGAAAGACTATAATCTAGGCATTAAGAGGGGTGCTTGTAGCTACTAAGTTGATTCAGTAGACAAAGCTGTTTTTTGGGGGTTTTTTTGTTTTTTTTTTTAAGGATAATATTAGTACATACTTTTACTCCCCATTCAAACTCAGTACTATAGGGAAATAATACCTTTGGATGAGCAGAGTTTTAAAATTTTGATGATGCCTATTCTAGCCATGTCTTTTGGTACGGATCATGCTTTTGGTGTTTCATCTAAGAAGTTTTTATCTAACCTAAGGTTACAAAGAACTCTTTTTATGATTCCTCTTAGAAGCTTTATAGTTTTAGGTTTTACATTTAGGTCTGGGATCCATTTTGATTTAATTCCTACATACCATGTGAGAGATGGATTGACATTTATTTATTTGCATATGGGTATCCAGTTTTTCAGCACCGTTTGTCAGAAAAGCTATTCTTTCCCCACTGTATTGCCTTTGAAGCTATGTCAAAAATTACCTGTGTACACGTGGATTTATTTCTAGCCTCTCTGATATATTCTCCATCTATATTTTAGTTTTGTTATGCCAGTACGAGAGTGATAGAATTGAATGATTTTTTTTGCGTCTCTTTGTATGTTGCCAGTGTATCTTTTGGATAGATCCCTAGAAGTGTGATTTTCTTCTAAATGTTTCCCTGTAAGAGTGTACAGTGCAATGGTAATAATATTGGTTTCATTTCAGCCTTACTGATCTAATAGGCGAGAAATAATATCCCAGAATAATTTTAATTTACATTTCTCCTATTACCAGTGAAATAGAGCATATTTTTATATCTTTAAAAGTACATCACATTTTTTTTTCTCTGAACTTCCCATCTTTTATGTAACATGTTGGTCTTCTTTTCCCCCATATTGTTAGAAGCTCTTTATATATTAGTGATATTATTCCCTTGTCTATAAGTTGCACATACTTTCCTGTTTTTCTTCTTTATTTTATGTTTGGGAGAGTGTATGTTTGCACTTATGCTTTGCTTAAATTATATTGATTTTTACCTTATTCTTACTAATTTTTATGTAATTTTTTAAAAAATAGGCTTATATTTTAGAACAATTTTGGATTTACAGATTAGATTGAACAGATAGTACAGAAAGTTCCTATGTGCTTCCTTTACATTACACATGGCTCCTCCTATTTTTAACCTATTATTAATTATTAACGTACATTAGTTACAATTAATGAAATAAAAATAGATTTATTGTTGTTAACTAAAGTTCATAGTTTATTCATATGTCGTTACTTTTTAACCTAATATCCTTTGTCTGTTCTGGGATCCCATGTTACAATTAGATCTTGTATCTCCTCGAGCTTTTCTTTATGGTTTTCTTGGTTTTTTTCTCAGACTTTGCTCGTTTTTGTTGACCTTGACAGTTGAGGACCCTTAGTCAGACATACTGCAGTGTGGTGCTCTATTGGAATTTGTCTGATGTTTTTCTCATGTGTACACCAGTTATGTGTTTTAGAGAAGAAAATCACAAAGTTAAAGTGCCCCCTTTTTTTTTTTTCCTTTTTAGGTCTGCATGTGTGGCATATGTAAGTTCTCAGACTAGGGGTCAAGTCAGAGCTGCAGCTGCCAGCCTGCACCACAACCACAGCAACACGGGGTTTGAGCCATGTCTGCGACCTACACCACAGCTCACAGCAATGCTGGATACTTAACCCACTGGGTGAGGCCTGGGATCGAACCCCAATCCTCAGTTGGATTTGTTACTGCTGAGTCACAATGGCAACTCCAGTGCCATTTTTAATCACACTATATCATGAGTACCTACTCTGAACATGACTTAGGACCTTTTGTTAACCTTGATCATGTGGCTAAAATATTGTGTGTCTGTTTTTTTCCATCATAAAGTTAATGTATGCCCCCCTTGCATATGTGCCCTGGAGGAAGTCACAGTCTGCAGCCTACATTAAGGAATGGAGAGTTAAATTGGCCCTGCTTTAGAGTAGAGTAGTTACCCAATTTATTTGGAATTCTTTATGGGAAATTTCTCTCTTTTACCCCATTTAAAAATTTATTAGGTAATTTATTTTTATCAGTTTGGCTCATAAATATTTATTTTATACTTTGGTTTGTATTCTAATCCTACTTCATTTGATTGTTTAAATTGTTCCAGTTTTGGCCACTGGGAAATCTTTTATGTGATTCCCGTGTTCTTTTGACAGAGCCCCATAAGTGAGTGTATGTATATGTGTACACACACATCTGCATACACATGCTTCCTTTCTTTATACCACAAGGTATTCCAAGTTTATCATATAAATTTCCTGCCCTAGTCTTGAAATCACCTATTTCTTGAAAGAGTTCCGTTCCCCTTTTTTTTGAGAATGGCTTGAGAAGGTTTGGATGCTAGGTATGCTTATTGCTACTGGGGTGTAATTTTTTTAGACCCTCTTATCAAAGAAATATAGATGTGTATTCTAACCTGTGTATATACCCATATTTATACGTATTTCTATGTGTAACCATTTGCATCTATATTAAGTTTAACATGCGTTCTTATTGATATTTCCAATTGTAGTCCATTATCACATGGGTCACTGTCGCTTATTTCTCTTGCTGTAGCCTTTTAGTTCAACAGTGATAAACCTGAATCCCATCATCCACCATCCATTTAGTTAATTATTTAATTTCAATATACATGCATAGGAGTGTTAGTGTTATTAACTTGTACCCTTGTAGGAAACAACGTTATCAACTAGAGGACAGTACTTTTTTTTTTTTTTAATAAATTTTATTGGCGTAGAGTTGACTTAGAAAGTTGTGTAGTTTCAGGTGTACAGCAAATCAAATTAGTTATGCATATACATGTATCTGTTCCTTTTCAGATTTTTTTCCCCTATAAGTTATTACACAGTATTGAGTAGATTTCCCTGTGCTATACAGTAGGTCCTTGTTATCCATCTGTTATATATAGTAACATGTAGATATTAATTCCAACCACTAATTTATCTCTCGCCACAGATCCCCTTTGGTAATTATAAAGTTTGTTTCAAAATCTTTGAGTCTATTTCTGTTTTATAAGTTCTTTTGTATCATTTTTTGTTAGAGTCCACATACCATTGTCTCATATGGTGTTTGTCTTTCTCTTTCTGACTTAACTTCACTTAAACTTCACTTAGTATGATAATTTCTGGATCCATCCATGTTGCTGCAAGTGACACTATTTCATTCTTTTTTATGGCTAAGTAATATTATACTGTATAAATGTACCACATCTTCTTTATCTATTCCTGTCTTTTTTTTTTTATCTTTTTTACGGCTGCACCCACAGCATATGGAGGTTCCCAGGCTGGGGGTCAAATTGGATCTGTAGCCACTGCCCTACGCCACACCCACAGCAACATGGGATCCGAGCCGCGTCTGCAACCTACACCACAGCTTGTGGTAATGTTGGATCATTAACCCACTGAGCGCGGCCAGGGGTTGAACACACATCCTCATGGATACTAGTTGTTAGCTGCTGAGCCATGATGGGAACTCCCAGTCCTCTGTCGGTGGACATTTAGGTTGCTTCCAAAAGTCTTGGCTTTTGTAAATAGTGCTGCAGTGTACATTGGGGTGTATTATCTTTTTGAATTATAGTTTTCTCCAGATATATGCCCAGGAGTGGGATTGCTGGTAGTTCTATTTTTAATTTTTTAAGGAAGCTCCATACTGCTCTCCATAGTGGTTACACCTAGAGGACAATACTTCTATGTTGTTTCTTTTGCCATTAGTTTTACAGACTCACTTCCAAAGTACTTAGGTCAGCACCAGTTTCCTTTTCCCTCTATTGAGGCTATTCCATATATTCATAGCACAGTTAGGTTCTCCTGTCACAGTCTGCATTTAGCCCCTGAATCCCCTGATCCTCCTAAATGATTTTTTTAAATGATTTTGTATATGATAAAATATAGCCATTCTTTGTATTGTAAGTTTCTATAGGTTTTGACAGACCGGTCCTGTTTTGTGTCCACCACTATAATACCCTGTGTGCAGTACAGTGTTACCACCCTAAGCATCCCCTGAACTTCACCTGCTCATCACTTTCCACCTCCCCACTACCCATGGAAACCACTCATCTTTTTACTCTCTCTGTACTATTCCCCTTTCCTAAATGTCATAGAGTTGAAGTCACACAATACGTAGTCTTTTTAGACTGGCTTGTTTTGCTTAGCAATGTGCTTTTATGCATCCCTCATCTTTTCTTACTGGCTTGTTTTGCTTAGCAATGTGCTTTTATGCATCCCTCATCTTTTCTTACTGTCTTTTTTACTCAGCATTGCATTTTTAAGATCTATATGTGTTGCTGTATACATCGACTCTTTTCCTTTTAATTTTTTTCATAGGATTAAGTGTTGTATATCTGGTATATTTGCCCATCCATTCTCTGAGTGCTGGATGCTAGGTTTCTTCCAAACTCCACCCGGCTACATCACTACTAATAATTTCACGATGAATAGTCTCACGTATATGTCCTTATGGACCTGTGTGAGCTTTTTGATGACATATATATATATATAGGTAGAAAAAGGAATTTCCAGATCATAAGATATATATTTACTTTATGTAACTAGTGCTGGATTGCCTTCTAGAATGGTTTTACTAAGCCAGCAGTGTTTGAGGGTGTGTGTGTGTGTGTGTGTGTGTGTGTGTGTGTGTGTAATCATCCCTATATCCCTACCATTTGATATTATCCAAATTTCTGGATATAAAGTATATAGGAATCAAATGGTAGCTCATTGTGTTCATTTACATTCCTGTAATTACTAGTAATTCTGAGCATCTCTTCATATACTTGTTCATCTTTAATAATTTTTCTGTTGGGATACTTTCAAGTTTTTTATTGCTGATTTGCGTGTATTTCTTACATATTTTACAGGTAAATCCTCTGTCAGTTTTGAACATTTACAAAATGTCTTTTGTCATTACATCATCTGTCTATTAGTTTTAGTCATTATGACCTTTGTTGACTAGAATAATCAGTTTAGTTTTTGGCTTAGTCAGTGGTGGTACCATTTACTGACATGCTTAAAACTGAGAGAAGAAGAGGATGAACTGAGAATTGGGGATAAGGATGGAAGCTCCTTTTGGTTCTGTTAGGTTAGAGATGCTCATTGAACCTTAAAGTAGTCTTGAACAGGCAGTTTGGATATGTGAGTCTGGAATAAACATGAGATTTTTCTCATCTTAATATTCTAATAGTTTTTGTTATCCCTTAAAGATTTTCTTTTCTTTTTTTTAATTTTTATTTTGAAATGTAGGGCTTTGTTGTTTAAAGTTACTGAGAAAATTTTTATTTAAGAAATTGGAATTGAAGGTACTTTAAATTGTATCCTACTATTTTTCTGTTAGATGTGCAGTTTTGATCATAATTTTATTTTTGTATTATCCAAACTATTGCATCTTTGTAGAGTCATGGTTTCCTAAGGAAATGTACGATTCTAACTTGTTTCAAGGACTCTTTGGATATATTTCATAGAACATTTACTATTCACCTTATAAATGATAATATTTCTCCATTTCACATTTAGATTCTAAAAAATAACTCAAGGTGACTTTCATGTTAAAATTGAATGTGAAAATAGATAGTTTTGATGTAAATCTATAATATGTTCTTGGGATTTGGTTATCAAGTATTGAATATTATAATTTCAGGACAATCTTCCTCGAGATGAAAATTCCCATGAGTATGCAAATATGAATCTTTTTTTAACATGGTAATAATTTTTACTTCAAGATTATTATTTTTAAAAGCAAAAATCTTAATTATCGAATGCTTTTTAAAATAGAAAAAAGACACTATTATTATTGTCTGATTTGTGATGTCCAAAGTCTGTTTTCAGCAACTTCTGGGCTTGCAAACAACAGAAATAAAAATTTCAATCAAATAATAATACTAATTTACTTTTTTTCTCTTTTTTTCTTTTTTTTTTGTCTTTTTAGGGCCACACCCATGACATATGGAAGTTCCCAGGCTAGGGGTAGAATTGAAGCTGTAGCTGCCAGCCTACACCACTGCCACATCAATGCCAGATCTGAGCTAGGTCTGCGATCTACACTGCAGCTCATAACAATGCCGGATCCTTAACCCACTGAGTGGGGCCAGGAAGCAAACCCCAGTCCTCGTGGATACTAGTTGGGTTTGTTCCTGCTGACCACAACTGGAACTCCCTTTTTTCCTCTTTCTTAAGCCTCACAAAATTCCTTAATTCTAGAGTCCTCCTTGACTGGGTTTTCTTTTTTCTTTTTTTTTTTTAACAATATTTATTTGTTTTTTTTTTGTGTGTGTGTGTGTGTGTGCTTTTTATTTTTATCAAATACAAGAGTTATTTCTGTTATATACAAATGTATGTAAATCTGTCATTTATTTTTTCTTAAACCATAACCAATTCATTATCATATATACATATATTTTAAATAGAATCCTTTTGGTTGTTGTAAATAATACTAAAATTCTAATTAGGATGTACAATCATTAACACAAATCTATGGTTTTATGTCTTAAAATATACTCATAGTTGATTTTTATTATTTAGGGAGAAAGTATATCATTTTAGCTGTTTAAGTTTATAGAGGTGATATTTCTTCCAACAAGGGATATGACCATCCTTAAGAAGCCAAAACAAAGAAAATCTTTTAAGTACAGGGGAAAAAAATGTTCCTTATATTGCTGTGCTGAGCACTCATAAAAATGACTGGTGGTACTTTCAAGCATCATTCATCAGGCGTACTTTTAGAGGAAAAAAATCTCATTATCCACTCCATATTCATTTAGGTTTTAAGTGCTTAGAAGACTTGCCATAGCATGGACTCAAGCTCTGAAATGATAAATCTTGACACATCTCAATTTTGCAGCCCCTCCTGGCGCAGAAGTTTGAGTCCCCATGATGTACAGAAGCCTTACATTCTGTTTTGCCCTAGATTTTTCACATTTCACCCATCACTACTAACTTTGTGATGCTGTTTGCTTTTACATATCCTCTTATTTTAAAACTGGACTAATCTAAAAGTTTCCTATTCAGTGAGAAACACCAGAAGAATATATCAGGCATGTGGTACTTTCGCTAACACGTTCAATCACAAAGGGCAGATGGGGAGAATTTTATCATATTCAGGTAGGCCTGGAGAACAGGATTTGTCAGAGGTTATAAACATTGCATTTGCTGTCATTCTGTGCTCCCTCTACACTCTCCTGTGCCCTTCCTCCACCACACCATGCTGACTTCTATAGTAGAATTATCCTGATTTTTAAAAATTCATTGTATTTGAGTATATAAGTTTGGGTTTGGAGAGAAAGGACTGGGAGTTTTTAAAAAATTATTTACTCATTAGTATCTACGAAGTAGCATTTTAAAGAAAGTATTACTTATGTGAGTAATACTAAAATTCATTGAGAATCAAAAATTGCCACAAAATTGTCACCTTTTCCCAATAACTTCTTATACCAATTAACGTGTTCAGCATGTATCAGAAGATAAGGATTCAGATTTTTACTACTACTAGGATAGATAATCTATCCAAACAAAGCAGTGCTATGAATGGTGGGATTTCTGGCTGGGCTAGGATGTTAAAAAAACAAAAACGAAAAACAGTAAAATTGTGGCATTTTTTTAAGACACATAATGATTTGGTTGTACTGGTTTTTCTTTCATGCAGTAGGCTCTCTACCCACTTTTTTTGGCCTGTGTTTTCACAGAAGCCTTGGGATACTGGGAGAGTGACATCACACGGCTGTGTAAACTGGCCTTAGTATGGGGGTTAAGGTGGAACAGGGGTAATGTATGTAGACAGGGGTGAAGTTAGATGAATGTATTTCATGGAAGAGGCACTGCGTGGAAGTTGTGACCTGTCTTCTGCCTCTCATTTTCTCTATTAGCTTATCCAGCAAAAGTAGAGGATAATTAAAAATAAAAACACCAGGGCCCCTTTCTTCACATAAGCACATCATTCACACGTTAAACCTACTTCAGTCATTTTTTTAACTTGTCATGACAACTTAATGAGGATGGAATAGCTAAGTTTTACTAAAAAACTGTATTATTTATTAAAATCTTACATTCTGTTCTAAGCACTTTATATGTATTACTTGATTCAACCTTGACAACAACTCTGTGATGTTAGGTAATATCATGACCTTGGTTTTGCAAGTGAGGAAACTGAGACAGAGATTAATGTAATTGTCCAAAGTCCCACGGCCCGTAGGCGGCAGGGCAGCTCTTGATCCCAGGTAGTAAGATCCACAAGTCCATGATAATTCTCACTACAGTATTGCTGACTCTCTTAGCACTGTTGCCAACACAGTGTTAAGTACAAGCTAAAATACGACGACGGGGATTGATAGCCAGTCTTCTCTTATAGTCCTTAATAGGATCATGCTAATTTTTATTGAGATTATCAACTAAATGGAAAAAGCAGCACTTAATTATTTTCATGGATAAGTAGGAAGAGGTAACTTCAATTAAAAACCACGCCTATGGAGTTTCTGTCATGGCTGGGGTTCCCAGTGTGGCTCAGCAGTTAATGAACCTGACTAGTATCCATGAGGACATAGGAGCTCCCTCAGTGGGTTAAAGATCTGGCATTGGTATGAGCTGTGATGTAGGTCATAGATGCAGCTTGGATCCGGTATTGCTGTGGCTGTGGTGTAGGCCAGCAGCTACAGCTCCGATTTGACCCCAGCCTGGGAACCTCCATATACTGCGTGTGTGGCCCTAAAAAGACAAACAAACAAACAAACAAAAAACATGCCAGCTGATTGAAGATCTGGAGTTTTCAACTATTTTTTGTACCCTTGACCAGGTGCATCACTATATCTCAGAAGAAATGGACAACTACTATGACTGAGATGTTAAAATACCAAATGTTCACAAAATAATTACTGCTTATTAAGGTCTCCCCATGACCTAATTCCCAGTGTTCCCTGCAACACAGAATTACTGATATATTATAGAAAAAAATTAAAAATATTTTGTCCTGCCTTTTTAAATTATGTGTCTCCCTTTAGTTTTACTTTTTTTTCCTAAGTCAATAAATTATATGTACATATATCTATTTATTTCACTTGCCTTTGTGTCATTTGCTTACAGTATGCCAAAATCACACATTTTGCACATTTTAAGTATAGAACAACAAAGTGGTGACAGGATTAATCATGATATACAGTCGCGAAGTATTCGATAGTATATTGAGTTTGGATTTGGACAATGAAAGAGGAGAGGATATGAAAATGACAGGGACATTCAAGAGCAGAACCTTTATTTTTTATAATCCCACAGACAGTTTTTTTACAGATAACTTCAGAAATTAAACCCTGAAAACAACCTCAGTGCAGTGTTTTTGTTTTGTTTTTTTCTAAGTGCCTGCATTCAGCAATGAAAATGCAGTGCTTTTCTTGTCCAGGTCTAGAAGAAAAAAATGCTATCAGTTATTTAGAATCTGATTTATGCCTTAAGAGAGTAGCTGCCACTCTCTGTGATTTCAGGGAAGCCGGGTATCAAGGAGCAATTTTCAAAGAATTGAAAGCTTGGTGCAGGGTTATGAATAAACTCTGAGAAGCTTTGACCTTCCCTGTCAAATGATAGGACCATAAATATGTTGGTAATTCTGCTTTGTTGTGAGTACCTGTTCTTTTCCATCATTGTGGAGTTTCTAGGATACCATAAATTGGTACCAGTAGAACTAAAACAGAATTTTTTATTGTATAAAAAAAATTAGAAGAGGAGGAAAAATAAGGCAGAGAAGACGGGGAGCAGCCTTTTGTGTGTTTGCTCCTAAAATATGTCTGGAATTAGAGGGTCCAATTGTGGAAACTTTATAGTATCTAAATTAAATTAAAAATAACTATTCGGCCATACTCTATTATTTATTTATATGAAATTAAGTAAGTGACTTTTGGATAGGAGGTGAGATAGTTAATACACAATGTTTTTAAGCCTCCCCCCATTACACCAAATTCATTACGAACCATGGCTCATTCTTGATTTCATATGGTCTTTTTTAATGATTACCTAACAGTATAGTGAATTTAGATAGATGCAGCATAGTGAAGCATAAAATGTGTCTTTTTGTGATTGTATTATCTATCTTCATTTTATTAACAATTTATTGATTGTTGTGGACTCTTTTTCCTCTAAAAGTACCCATACCTTTTCCAAGGTGACAGTTTAAGAAAGAACAAAGATAAGAGAAAAATTTGTCCAGATAACCTACAGCAAAGGGTACAAAGAAAAGCTAGTTTTTTCTTATTAGAAAAAAAGAAAAATAAAACTTTCCATACTTTAAAAGAGATCCATAGATTCTTTTGAACAAAGGTCAATATATACACATATACATATATAATACACACACACACTCATCTGTTGTGCTGTTCTAGGGACACTTAAAGAAGCAGAAAGGGCACAGGAAATGAGAAAAAAAGTGGCGAGCATGCAGAGAGCAATGCAGACAAAGGCATCTGGAAAGAGAACGAGATTTGTAGTTACCTATGGCTGTGTAACATGTCGCCACAAAACTTGGTATCATGGAACAATAATAAACATGTATGATGCCTCAGAATTTCTCTGCAGATCTGGAATTTGGGCTGTTTTGGATGCTTTAAGCTTCACCTCAGGAAGTTGAGTGCTCGTTGAGTGCTCCTGGTATCGGTCACATATGTGGCTCCGTCCCACAGCTGGCACAGTGGTGGTGGTGACTGTGGTGAAGGGCAGGGAGCAGCTCTGCTCCCCTCCACGTGGGCCAGGTTAGCCCTTATCCATGTGGGGCATCACTAGGCAAGGACATAAACACCAGGGCAAAGTGCAAGAGAGGACTGGACACACATGCGCACATACACTTGTAGGACTAGGGGAGGGAAGAGACTGGGTAGTTCAGTTGTGAGGTGAGTGTGACCGTGGTCATCCTGCCACACACTTGACTGGAGACAAACATCAACTGCTGTGATACCAGTGACACACGTCAAACCCACTGTGTCACATCTAGTTGCTTAACTGTGCCACTTTGATAAAAATCCTTATAACACAAAACTATGAGTCTGAGCTGCATTAAGGCACAATATTTCTTACCGTAATATTACCTCAAGATATCAAAACCTAAGCCCTCCGGAAATCCGCACTTCTACCTTTCTCATGTTAAAGACTCTTGCTTCATAGGTAAGAGGTACTAAAATAAGACTGCTGTCACAATTAACATTGTGATCTATATAATTTGAAGGGTTTTATTTTTCAAAACTGTACCAACACATAATATTTCATATATTATGGAGTGCTTTTCAGATTGCTTTCAGAAGGTAAAATTATCCTAACATTCTTGACATGAAAAAGGAGAGGCAGGTAAATCATCTAGAATGAAGAGTAACACATTGTTTTCTTGCCCATTTTAGTCCTTTTGAAGGATAAAAATAATAGTAAAGAATTTACCATTTATGCTGCAGCAGACACTGTTATAAGTACCGCACCGATCAAGTCATTTAATCCTCCCAACAGTCCTTTTATTCTGGTTCCATGGATGAGGAAAACAAAATGCAAACATGGTGAAAGGGATTCAAATCCATGAAGTCTTTCCTCAGCACCCGTGTCTTTAATCACAGTGCTGTACATAGAGCAGACTCCCTCAGGCTAGCTCAAAACAAGAATTCTTTCCTAACGACAGCGTTTCTTTCAGTCTCGCTCCATGGACAGAATCTAGAAGTCTAGCCAGAGTTCTCAGGGGCTAGAAGAGGGAAAGGGAAAGCTTTCAGAATGCTGGGAGTATTTCTCTTGGGGAGTGGGGTCAGTGTAGGCATAGGTGGGTCTGACTTATTTTTAAAGAGGCACTGGCAGCTGAATTGACTCTGGCGAGACCAGAGGAGATCTTGCCATGGTGACGTGGAGAGGGTCGGTTGTAGTGGAAGCATTTGTGAGAAGCGATAGGGATATGGATATTTAGAATATAGCATAAATAGGATTTATATATAGATTTCTTCAGGGGTTTGAAAAAAAGAAGAAAAACTTTCTACCTGAGCAGTTGGAAGGAGAGACTAGATATCCACTTGATCACAAGCTGTGTGGGGGGTGGGTTTGAGGTAAAAGATCAGAATGTGTTCAATAGGCAGTATGTTCAGGAGCAGAGTTAGAGAGAAGTCTAGGCTAGAGATACAAATGTGGAGTTTGCCAAGCTCTGGATGATCAAGCTCTCAGAGGACATGCAGGTAGGGCAATTAGAGAGGAGAATCTGACTGAGACTGAGGAGCTGAGCCCTGAGGTGGTCCAGCTTCAGGATTTGGAGAGAGGAGGAAGAGAGAGAGAGAACAAAGGGCAGTGTGGGTGAACAGGAAAACCAACAGAGTGTGCTGTTCTGGAAGCAAAGTACAGATAATATATCAAGGAGGAGTGGGTGATGACCCATGGCAAATTCTACTGGTAGGTCAAGTCAGATGAGGACTGATAATTGACTGCTGGAAGTCACTGGTAGTCTTGATGAAAGCCAATTTGGAAAAGAGGTTATTTAAGCAAAGGCTTATTGGAATGAATCTAAGAGAACTGGAGGAGAGAATTGGAGACAGTGAATTTAGGCAACCATTTCTAGGAATCTTAATATAAAGAAGAACAAAGAAGTGGGTTAGCAAGGTGGTTGCTGGCACATGAATCGGAGGTTGAGAGTAGTTAAAAGAGAACAATTGAACTTGGTGTCCCCACTTTGATAAATATTTATTGTATTCCTGCTGTGTGTCCAAGAGGTGTAAAAATTAATGAGATGTGGTTTTGTTCCTTGAGGTATTTCTCCTCAGGAAGGTTATTAGACTTGAAACAATGTGCTGAAGAGCTTAGAGGCACAGCAGCCCAAGCTGCAGGTTCATGAAGGGCTTTGGGAAAGAAGCACAATGAAAGAAGGGATGCACAGACTAAGTCTTGGAACTTGTACCATCTGACTGTTCAACCCAACTGCCTCTAATACATATTTATAGGATCTAAGGAAGGAGCAAAATTCCCTTTCTTTTCTGAACAAAAAATAGGCAAATCTTTTAACAAATACTTTAAATGTTAATTTTCTTAATCTTAGCCCAGTCATTGATTTTGCTTTAACCATTCTTTGTGAACTCCTGGAAGACCTTGTAAGTATGTTTTAAAAACATGAATGAATGTCCCACATATCCTCATCAGCACCCACCTTATGTTCAGTCCCTGGAAAAAAATGTGTAAATAGAATGTGAGATGCTTAAGACAGTAGGTGATGTCAAAGAAGATAGTCTTATTAATTCACTTCCTGCACAAGTATTTATTATTTGGACCTTTGGACAAGATCATGCAAAAGCTTAACTTGTTGATTGACTGTAGTGAACAAGATAGTGAGCAAGAAAGGGAAGGAAAGCAAAGGAATGAAATGGTCTGACGGGCTTTTGAAGATAGAAGGAAGCTGAGAAGGACATGATGTTGTAGTACAATGAAGTAGATGTTAAAATCACAGCATACTTAGTTTGAGATCCCATATCTCCTAGTTACTAGTTGAGTGACCTCAAGCAAATTAATGACTGTACTGAGTCCACAGTCTCTATCTTAGTAGTAACTCTACCAGTCCAGGTTGTTATGAGAATTACAGTGCTCAGAAGAATATAAGGTCGGAGCAGATATGCAAAACTTGTTACTCACTTCTCTCTCTTTTTCTTTGGCACTTTCTCATTATTTCTTCCAGTGAATAAAGTTTGATAGTCATGCTGGGGCTTGAAATAAATAAATGATTGCAAAGTTGTCTTTTTCTCTCCCCTTTGTCAGGAGCACTAACAATATCCCGTGAGCATTGTGAGCATGAGTGGAAAACAAAACAAAACAAGACAAGACCCCTCAGCTCAGTTAAACATGCTGAATATCAGCCATACTGCATCTCAGCAAGCAGCACACTTCCTGCAGTGTAGTTACATAGGATAATGAATAGGATCATCCAGTATGTCTCTCTACTGTCAAACCACCTCACAGTTACCCTCCCCACCCCTAGCAGTCCTAATGACTTGAAGTCTCTGGGGTAGCAGAAAAGAGAGGTGCATGGGGTGGGGAGTTAATGAATCCGACATAAAGGAGGGGTCAGGTACAGGAGGATGTGCTTGGAATAATTGTGGGGAGCTGGTCGTCTGTTGCATGGGACTCAGCAGACAGAAGGAGAGCTAGAGTAGCTAAGAATACAAGGAGGATGGTTGGAATACATCTTTCTTTTCTTTTTTAAAGTTTGATCAACCTTTAGTTGATTTACAATATTGTAATAATTTCTGCTATACAATAAAGTGATTCAGTTATACATATACATCCATAGATATCCATTCTTTTTCAGATTCTTTTCCCATATACGTTATCATTAGAATATTGGGTAGAGTTCCCTGTGCTTTACAGCAGGTCCCCAATGGCCAGTCATTTCACATGCCTCAGTGCGCATATGCCAATCCCCAACTCCCAGTCTATACCTTCCTCTCCATCTGTCTCCTTTGGTAACCATAAGTTTGCTTTTGAAGTCTGTAAGTCTTTTTCTATTTTGTAAATAATTTCATTTGTATAATTTCCTAAGTTTGTCTTTCTCTTTGTCTAAGTGACTATTTCACTTAGTGTGATAGTTTCTCGGTCCATCCATGTTGCTGCAAATGGCATTATTTAATTCTTTTTATGGCTGAGTAATATTCCATTGTATATATGTACCAGAAATACATCTTGCAGTGTTAGCATTCCCATCAACTCTTTACCAATTCTGAAAAAATAAGTTCAGTGAATTTAGAGTCTGAATTGAATTTTATTTAAATCATTTGCTTGCATTGAAGAAAAAGAATATTGAGTTCCCTTAGGACTAGGCTGAGTTCAAATCAAGAATTTCAAGAATTAAAGAGTTACATTTTGGAGTTCCCGTCGTGGCACAGTGGTTAACGAATCCAACTAGGAACCATGAGGTTGCGGGTTCAGTCCCTGGCCTTGCTCAGTGGGTTAACGATCCGGCGTTGCCGTGAGCTGTGGTGTAGGTTGCAGACGCGGCTCGGATCCCGCGTTGCTGTGGCTCTGGGGTAGGCCGGTGGCTGCAGCTCAGATTGGACCCCTAGCCTGGGAACTTCCATATGCCGCGGGAGCGGCCCAAGAAATAGCAACAACAACAACAACAACAACAAAAAAAGACAAAAAAAATAGTTTATCGGGAGTTCCCATTGTGGCTCAGCATTAATGAACCTGACCAGTATCCATGAAGATGCAGGTTCAGTCCCTGGCCTTGCTCAGTTGCCGTAAGCTGTGGTGTAGGTTGCAGATGTGGCTTGGACCCCACATTGCTGTGCCAGTGGTGTAGGCTAGCAGCTGTAACTCCAATTTGACCCCTAGCCTGAGAACATCCATATGTGGCAGGTGCAACCCTGAAAAAAAGCAAAAAAAAAAGTTTACTGAAAACTTTTGTATAGCAAATGGAGATATGACTCTTCTCTTTAAGATATCTTAATGTCCTATAAAGTTAAACATAAAAATGATTACAGAAAAAATTCTCTTTCTCCCATCCTGCTATTTCATATTAGTCTTTTTCCCTTAAATATTACTGGGACAAAGTGACTAGATTTTTTAAAATAAAGAGCATAGAGAAGTGGAAAGAAAACTTACATTCCAATGAAACTTGGAGGACTCGTTAGTGGGAGAGCAGCAAGTAAATCAGTATTTATAATAGGAACGTTTGAAGCCCTGTTCTTGGCACCTTACACATATTCTCATTTAGTCCTCAAAATAACTCAGTGAGCTGGTATTGTCATGCTCATCTTACATACAAACCTAAAATGTGTACTCTGTATACACTTTGAAGTATATTTTGAAAACTATTGTTGGGGTATTCATAATTGTTGGTTGTGTGTGGTTTATCTCAGCATCCAGTTAAGCAGACATTATCTACTCAAAGAATTCTGTCTAGGTGCCTGTATCGAGATCTTTCAGTTCAACTAGGCCCTTCCTCATCAACTCTAATTTTGGTAAAGATTAACTCTTTTAGCAATAGTTTTTCCTCTTGCTCTAAACCATTAGATATTTATTAGACAGTTAATATATTCCTTCTCCTTTGCTGTAAGTCCATCAGCAATGAAAGGCCAAGTTTTGCCTTCAAAGAAATTTTATTCGCTTTTGAGAGTTACCGTCGTGGCTCAGTGGTTAACGAATCCGACTAGGAACCATGAGGTTGCGTGTTCAATCCCTGGCCTCGCTCAGTGGGTTAAGGATCCGGCATTGCTGTGAGCTGTGGTGTAGATCAAAGACGAGGCTCGGAACCCCTGTTGCTATGGCTCTGGCATAGGCTGCTGGCTACATCTCTAATTAGACCCTAGCCTGAGAACCTCCATGTGCTGCTGGTGTAGCCCTAGAAAAGACAAAAAAAGAAAAAAAAGAAAGAAATTTTATTCTTTTTTAAGGCTTTGTAATATGAACCCATTTGAGAGATGCAATATGGTAAAAAAAATGCTCTGTTTTATAGTATAAATAATTAAAGATTGTAGCCATTTGAAGCAAGTGTGGTCTGTGTTAACTGGACCATAGAAGGAGCCTGCAGAAAAAGGTAGTGTTCGACCTTTGCTTTGAAGCTTCTCTCGGTTAAGGATGGAGAAACAGCCTAAGAATAGACAGGAACATGTGGATATCCTGATCATACCACTCGTTAAGTAGAGTAGCATTTATCTGAAGGTATTTGAAAACTCTGTGTTCACTCTTTGACTCAAAACATATCTTTTGGTGTAACCTGTCCAGTTTCCACTGTTAGAAATGCTTGGTTCTGGGATAAGTATTGTCTTTAGAAGTCATTGTGTAAAACGCCCATATCTTTTGGAGGAGCAGAGAGGAGGTTTCTGACAATTTAGTATGAGCACACTTACGGATTATTTTCTCTGACTGTAATAAGAGGGAAGCGCAAAGATAGGATAGAAAACATTGTAAAAAAAAGCATCAGTACTGAAGCGCTAGGTAAGGAACGATGAACATCGATTTCATCATTTTATTTTGAAATAGTGTAGTGTTGAGGGTTAATGAGGAAACTAGTCTGTCATAGCATTTTACTGTCTCTGACAATAGTGGGTATTTCATAAATGTTTTTGACTTTAAAATAAACTAGCTTAATGAGCATTCAGAAGGTTTTCTCTTGGATAAACATGTATGGAGTATTGTCATTAACCTTTTAATCAGAGAGTAAAACTACCTACTGTCAAAATACACATGATCCCATCTTCAGGTTACTAAATCATTTCCAAAACAAAAATTATATGGAGGTTATTAATTTCCCAACATATCATTGAGATGTTCCAGACATGGAGATGTTAAACACCAAATAATAGTTTTTGATGCAAAATTAATAGTTTGTGTGCAAAATTAGTATTCCAAATCACTATTTTCTTAGGTGGATTTCATGAAATGCAAATTCCGCAGGTAATTAAGAGGTGTTATTTTAAGAGGCAAGTAGAGGATCTCTAGTCCAGAAAGTTTGGGAAGCACTCATTCAGGTAAATAGGGTTTTCTGCTTCAAGACAACCTGGCCCGGCACGCTCATGTGTAGTATGGCTTCCAAAAAGGGAAACTAAAAAGAAATCGTTCCAATCTTATCTGGCCCTGTGAGAGTGTTTCGTGGAATAAACTTTGGAAAATGTGGTTCCGACATGATGTGAAACTTAAAAGCTATCTGTAGATAGGGCATTAATGCATTTTCAAGGGAAATGCAATCAATCAGTGATAAATAAATAATTTTAATCCAGCACACTTGGGTTTTGAGTTCTATGTTTGTGAAACAAAATAAAAGTAAAAATACAAGTCCTCTAGCTGTGAGATTTTATAACTACAAGTTCACGGGTAAGACCATTTCTCTTGTGACTACTTTCAGTCATGTGATTAGTCAAAGTCTGAAAATGTATCAGCACGAAAGTCTGCTTTTATGTGGGAGAGGTAAGTCTCCTCCTGGTAAATCCAGGGGAGATTCTTTATTGACTTCTTTCATTATTCTTTCCTGCAGGCAGTTTAAATTCCTGTGGTGGTAGCTGATATATTTTTTAAGGACTTGGACAAACTAGCAACAGATGAGCTAGCAGAGGTTAGCCTTGTGTTTTATCAGTGCAGAGCAATATGCCATTCATATATTCTGGGTCTAACTGCATGTCAAGAAGTTTAGCTGCAGTTAGCCACAGGGTGTGAGTTCAGCATTAACAGCATTGGGACGAACAGTTATCCACTTTATAAACTAGCATCCGCATCTGCTCCTTGTATCTTTTCCACTAAGTAGAAAGGACATTTGTGTTCTTCCCATATTGAGTTGCTTTGTGAATGATCTTATTAAAGTGCTATGTATTTTGTGAGCCCCACACTACGATATCTTAGCTTAAAACTTGGTGTCATTATTAGATTTAAGGACTTAGAGATATAAACAGGATTCAGATGCCTCAGTGTTTGCTACTTTTGCAAAAGCACAATCTATGGGGTTCCCGTTGTAGCTCAGCGGTTACAAACGCGACTAGTGTCCATGAGGCCTTGGGTTCGATCCCTGGCCTTGCTCAGTGGGTTAAATATCCAGTGTTGCCGTGAGCTGTGGTATAGGTTGCAGACGCAGCTCAGATCTGGCGTTGCTATGGAGTAGGTTGGCAGCTGCAGCTCTGATTCAACCCCTAGCCTGGAACTTCCATATGCTGTGGGTGCAGCCCTAAACAAACAAACAAACAAACAAAAAAAACCCCACACTCAATCTAGGGTGAGCCACACCTTTTCTCTTACTCATGTCCTTGTCATTTTCAAGGAGGAGGTATAAGACAGTCAAAAGGACAGTGATTTCTTATCCCTTCCTTAGGCGTCCACTTGTATGTATTTCACTCTAGCTTGGCATTACAGCCTAGGGACAAGGAACTGTTGATGCTGCCTGTCCTTCACATGCTCATAAGTATGATTTCCAGCATAGGAGCCAAGCCACATTTTTGTTGCCTTTCAATGATTTAACAATTTCATCCCTTATTGAGGTTGCTAATAGGTTAAAAGTAACCATGGTTGGAAAACCAAACTGACCCTGATTGATTTTTGTTCCATCTTTAGCATATAGAACTGCCTTTGACTTCAAAGAGTTATCTTAGCTCAGAACAGGAAGCCATGCAGTGATTCATGAGAGTAGATGGAAGTCAATGATTAGCTCATGTGCCTCTGATCTCCAGTAATGGCATAAATCTTTGGGGAAGTTCTTTACTGTCAGGCTACATGCCTGCCTATGTCACATCCCACATAGGCCAGCATATATTTTGAATTGAGAAATCTGAGGAATGAACAAAAATTCCTTTTGTTGTTCACTGTAAAGGTGTCACATAGACTTGAAAATATAGGAGAAAAGCATAATATTGTTTTCTGTTAAGCATACCAGGCTAAATTTGCGAATTTGTAAACACAAAGCCCATTCGCATGTGGCTAATGAACACTTTTTTTTGGAACAAGAAGGAAAAATGTTAATTGATTGTAGGCTAAGACCTATCTGTGACTTCTTAGGTCCACAAACTAATTTATTCCCAGATTGAAAATTTCAAGGTCTGTTGAATCTTAAAATAATGAGGAAGGCAATGAATATATAGCAAGGCTAGAAAAGAAAGCTTACCACTGTGTCATTTAAATCAGTGGATTTTGTAACAGCCACCCTCTCCCTGGGATAATAAAACTTAACATGTATATGTGTTGTTTCCTTTGCATTATAAAAGTTGAAAAATCTTCTGAGCAGGGAGTTAATATCCATGAATTGAGAAATCACCCCTTACTTCCTTTATCATTCTTGACTCTAGTTAGTCAGAGAACCAAACATGGTGATATGTTCAGCTGACCACTACCAAAATATTAAGCAGGCTACAACCAGAGGGAGGAAAGTCTTCAATTAAAAGATGGAAATTAATGTCACACACTGAAAATAAGACAATCCAAGGACATGTGAATCCTTGTTTGATAAGAAATGAAGTCACAGATCTCTTTGTCAGAGACACATTACCAGAAACAGGTAGAGCCATCTGGGCCAGGTGTGCATCCCTGACCTTCTTTGTCTGTAGCTGCTACCCAGTGCCTAGGAGGCTCTGGGTCACCTGCAGCCCCTCTGATGTGCTGCACTTTGTGATGAGGACCTTGGCAGTACAGCCCTTGTCAAGCTGGGATGTGCCACTGTTGAAAAGTCACCATTGTTGCTATTCCTTCACTGCTAAAGCCAAAGCAAGTCTAAGGAAATCAGAATATCTACAATACTTTCTCTCTGTGTCATTAACTCTTTTGGTTATAAAGGAAGTTTTGTTCCTGCTTTCCAAATTTGTTAAAGTCTGTTATGTTTGGCATCTGTGAATAGTAATTGGTATTATCTTTACCTTCAGAGAGAATCATTTCTATAATGGAGAGTAGTAGGGAGAAACAAAGTTCAGAATTTGTGTGGCAAGCTGTTCATTCTCAACCTAGGGAAAAATTACCTACAAAGAAAGGTGACTCATGGCTTAAATAAACGAAAAAACCCTACCCCCCCCCACCCCAACCTTTTATGTGAAAAGAAGCAGAGCAAGATGGTGAAGATAACTGAGAAGCTTCTGTGTTTCCCATTTTATGTAACCTCTCATCTAGCTGGCACCAGTTTCAAACCTACCAGCACACTGCTGTTAGTCCCACTTAAGGGATGAGAAACTGAAGGTCATTGAAAGACTTTAAAAAAAAAATTAATACCCTTTATTTTTAGATCAGTTTTACATTTACAGAAAATGAGCAAATGAGACAGAGTTCCCATATTCCTCCTCTCCTGCTTGCAGTTTCCCTTATTATCTTGCATTAGTGTGGTATATTTGTTGCAAATGATGAACCACTATTGATGCATTATTAATGAAAGTCCACAATTAGAGTTCACTCCTTGCATTATATACACTGTGGGTTTTGACAAATGCATCATGTCACATGTTCACCATCACAGTGTCACACAGACTAGCTCCATCACCCTAAAAATCTCCTCTGCTCCAGCCATCCAGCTTCGGTTGCCACACAAGCATCCTTCCTTCCTCAGGGAGCCCCTTTCTCATGCACTGCTCTCCACTCTCCACTCCTGATCGGCTCTCTGATCTGTCATCTTTCCCCACTTCCTTGTGCTTTGTCGTCCATGTACTGGTCACAGTTTTCAAGTATACAGCTATGTTAATAACTTATCTGTGATGTTAGCTTGGCGGTTCATGAATGAGTAATATTAGGCGGAAGAACAGAGCTATTTAAGATCTCATTCCTCAGTCCATTGCTGCCACTTGGGCATGTTACCTATATTACCAATAACTCAAGCCAGGAGCAATTTTAAAATCCCCCTTTTAAATAATGTGCAACGTTAGGCTCTGTTTCCTGATTCTAGTATGATGTAAAATGGTGAGAAAATAAGGACCACTGCGCTTTACTCATTTCCTTGTGCCTTCTGTCAATCATAGCATTACTTTCACATTGAAATATGTAGAAAATTTCTATGACTATAATCTGGTTTTTATGCTCTTAATTAGAAGAAAAGCACCAAAGATGATTATTCAGGAATGAGATTAATTTTTCATTCCTGACATTTTTTTCATGGCCGTATTTCAGTTTTTCCTCTTTAGATTATTTTGTCTATTTTTTCCTTCAAAAGAGTTTAAGAATTTCTAAATCTTTTATCTTTTCATGTCTAAAAAATATATTTCTTGTTTTATTTATATGAGATTTCATTGTCGAGTCAGTTATGCTCATAGGTTCATAGGACATTATCACCTCCAGTCCAGGCAAGAATCCTCATTGACTGATCCATTTTTTCCCTGTTACCCGTATGTCAATTCCTATTAGGCAAACACAGTGTGTGTGTGTGTGTGTATATATTTAAAGATTTTAAGTATATTTAAACTTTAAATATTTAATATTTAAAAATTTAAATATATTTAAACCCAATTTTTTACCTTTGTTATTAGAAAACTGTCTTATTATATTTGCATTTGTTTTAATTTGTATAGATGGGTTCTGTAGGTAGTCATGATTCTCTTTCCTCCTATGCGTGATGTTTTCACAATGCATTGTGTTTTCTTTCTTTCTTTTTTTATTTTTTTGTCTTTTTAGGTTCGCACTTGTGACATATTGAGGTTCCCAGGCTAGGGGCCCAATCAGAGCTGTGGCCCTCGGCCTACATCACAGCCACCACAATGCAGGATCCTTAACCCACTGAGCAAGGCCAGGGATAGAACCTGCATTCTCATGGATGCTAGTCAGGTTCGTTAACCACTAAACCATGATGGGAACTCCATCACAACGCACGGTGTTTTCAATCTATCCGCATTTTTGTGTCCATCTAAGCCATTGCTTGGTATGTATCTACACGTGTCGCTTATCTTTTCTTCCAGTGATGGACACCACATTCAGACATGTTTTATATTTTCTTTAAAAATCTTCTTTGCGTTTGAATGTATTTAAGCCCTTCTAATTGAATGTATATGTATGTGTGTGTACGCACTGCCCTCCACTCCCCACTCCTGATCAGCTCTCTGATCGGTCATCTTTCCCTGCTTCCTTGTGCTTTGTCTTCCATGCACACACACACATATATCCACACGCACATAATAAACAGGTAGTAAATGTCTGAGTGAACTTGTGTTAAATATAAGACTCACAGGTAATCTAGGGAATTGTTTTCCTAATAAAAGCAATCTTTTGACAAAAGGCAAAGTCCACTCATATATATTGAGGGCTGTATACAGTAGAATAAGTTCTCAGAAACTTACAACATATAATGCAAAAGGCATAGTTGCAAAAAAGTAAAATGACTGTACAAGGAAACCTAGGTTTCCTTAGTCTGGTAATATGTCTTATATTAATTACACCTTAAAACAATATTTTATTAAAATCAAGAATATCTTTTGAAGCTTATTCCTCTAGAGTTATTTGAATTATGAAAAATACTTTTGTAATTCTATTATTGAATGCATGCATGTCTTGACATTTTCTCACAAGGACTAAAGAATCTTTCTACAAAAACCATGTACTCCACTGATAATGAATGAGGTTAGAATGGAAAACCATTAATTTGTGGGAAGAGAATTCCTAAGGGTTTTATTGGAAAGTAAACATTGTAGCCTTGGTTGAGCATTACATTTAACTTTAATGGTCTTGTAAACTCACAATTTGAGAACATGGCAAATTATATCAGTGTTCATAATGAAAAGAGAAGAATCATACTTGGTTCAGAGCATTTACTCTCCTGGTAGAGATACTTCTCATCCCCTAGAGCATCTGTGGGTGTAGGAAACAAGTTAGCCACGAGTAGGGTTGACCTTGAATTCTAAAGGTTGGAAGCCTAGATCTCAGATAAAAAGCAGAGATTTTAGTTAGGAAGCAATGTTGTATTTACACTCAGGTATTTGATTAAGACCCTATAATTCTGTATCATTTAGTCTACACCTTCAGCACGTAGAAACCATTTAGCATTTGGAATTGGCAGGTATAAATAGGAACCCTGATTCTCCCCCCGTTATATGTGGTCCTGGACACGTTTAATCTCTGCAAACTTCAATTTTCTGATAAGGAAAAATAATAATTAACAATAAGCTACCTTGTAAAACTGTTGCAAGGATTAAGTCCAGTGAAAGTTCCTAGGATTATTCAGTACATAATACATGCGTTCGTTGTTAGGAATAAGTATCATAAATCATGCCAAGTTCCTGGACAATACCTGGTCTTCACGTCACATTAATGTGCCTTCCTTTCTCTCCCCCATCTTAATGATCATTTCTTCTCTCTTTCAGGGAAAACACAAATTGCATGTAGATACTGGAATGGAAGGTGATTGGTGCGGCCTTATTCCTGTTGGAGAGCCATGCAGTCGGGTTACAACAACAGGCCTGAAGTGGAACCTCAGTAAGTAGAGCCCTTGCACAAATGGTTTCTTTCTGTTCTTTCTTTTTGAAAAAATTCTCTTTGATAAATAATTAGAAGTGGAATTGCTAGGTCATATGGGAACTCCATGTTTAACCTTTCAAGTAACTACCAGACTGTTTTTCAAAGCAGCTATTTTGCATTCCCTCCAGTGATATCTGAGGGTTCCAATTTCTCTACATCTTCACCAACACTTGTTATTATCTTTCTATTATTACTGTTATTATTATTATTATTATTATCCTAGCGATTATGAGCTGGTATTTCATTGTGCTTTTTATTTGCTTTTTCCTGATGATAAATGGTATCAAAAACATCTTTTTATGTGCTTATGGGCCATCTGTGCAATTTCTTTGGAATAATGTCTATTTACATCTTCTGCATATTTTAAAATTGGGTTATCTCTTTTTATGTTGAGTTGTAAGATTCCTCCATGTATTCTAGATAAAAGCATTTTATGAGATGTATGATTTGAAAATAATTTCTCAGAGTCTTAGGCTTATTTTTTCATTTTCTGAAATTTAATTAACTATATTCATTAAGTTAATTTAATGAAGTCCGGTTTTTCCTTTTATTGATCACACTTTTGGTGTCATATCTGAGAGACCTCTTTGCCAAGCCTTCTTCATGATTTTGTATGCTTAAAACCTACTTTACTTTTCCAAAGAAGTAGCTTTTCTATAGACTTCTTTTTATAGCACATGCTGGAGATTTTATAAGATTAGCAGTTCTTACTACATTTTAAAAAGTTTTCCAGTATCTATGAACTGTATTAGGTACTAGTCATACTGAAATTGCCTGGTTTGAAAAGAACAAAAAAAAATTAAGTGGATCTCTTCATGAAATGAATGCTGATTCCAAAAGAAACCATCAGGCATGGTGAAATGAGTCAGTCCTGATCTCTAAGAAATAACAATGATTTAGTCAAAATGTGTTGATTGAATATCCAAGGAATTATCTCCTGATTGACCAATACCTCTAAGGTTATAAAAAGTAAAATATGGGGCCATGTCATCCTTGCATAGTATGTGAAAACTTTCAGGTTCCCACAAGGTAATAAATATTTCAAGAAATAAATACATGAAAGATAAAAAGATATTTTAAAAGGTCCTTATATGAGCCACTTCTGAAACAATTAGGAAAAACTAGAGATATTTTGAAGCAAATGTCTGGAGAGCTCATCAGAATTTGAAAGGATGGGAAGAATACATCTCTGCCAGCATACAGAAGTCTGTGACAGCCTTTGAAGCTGGTTAGCTGAAACCAACATGAATGCCTGTTAGAAACTTTATGGAAAACATTTCCATCTGAGAAGAATTGTTTTGCCCTGGAGTTCCCATTCCTTCCGAGGACCCAATCCAGACAGCGGTGAACATCCTCCTGAATTTAGTAGTGACCTCGTTTTCTTTTTCTTTTTTTTTTTTATTTTCCCACTGTACAGCAAGGGGGTCAGGTTATCTTTACATGTATACATTACAATTACATTTTCCTCCCACCGTTTGTTCTGTTGCAACATGAGTATCTAGACAAAGTTCTCAATGCTATTCAGCAGGATCTCCTTGTAAATCTATTCTAAATTGTGTCTGATAAGCCCAAGCTCCCGATCCCTCCCACTCCCTCCCCCTCCCATCAGGCAGCCACAAGTCTCTTCTCCAAGTCCATGATTTTCTTTTCTGAGGAGATGTTCATTTGTGCTGGATATTAGATTCCAGTTATGAGTGATATCATATGGTATTTGTCTTTGTCTTTCTGGCTCATTTCACTCAGGATGAGATTCTCTAGTTCCATCCATGTTGCTGCAAATGGCATTATGTCATTCTTTTTTATGGCTAAGTAGTATTCCATTGTGTATATATACCACCTCTTCCAAATCCAATCCTCTGTCGATGGACATTTGGGTTGTTTCCATGTCCTGGCTATTGTGAATAGTGCTGCAATGAACATGCGGGTGCACGTGTCTCTTTTAAGGAGAGTTTTGTCCGGATAGATGCCCAAGAGTGGGATTGCAGGGTCATATGGAAGTTCTATGGATAGATTTCTAAGGTATCTCCAAACTGTTCTCCATAGTGGCTGTACCAGTTGAATATAATCAAAGCCATTTATGATAAACCCACAGCAAATATAATACTCAATGGGGGAAAACTGAAAGCCTTCTCACTCAAATCTGGAACAAGACAGGGATGCCCACTCTCACCATTGCTCTTCAACAGAGTTTTGGAAGTCCTAGCCACAGCAATTAGACAAACAAAAGAAATAAAAGGCATCCATATAGGAAAAGAAGAGATAAAACTGTGACCTCGTTTTCTAGGGCTGCGGCCAATACTTGCAGAGTGCTGCACAGCAGCAACACGAGGGCTGTAGCTTCCTTTATCTTATAGGAGTGCGCAAGAGGCACAGAGTAGAGGAGAATCTTCTGTGCGCTGTAGAACATCCTTGGATCCCCTGTGTGCCACAGTTACATACATGTCCTAATTCATTTGTCTCTGATTTTAATTTGTTTTTTAAATTTGTAATACCATTTTTAAAGGTTACATTCCACTTACTGTTATTGTAACATATTATCCATATTCCCCGTGTTGTATAATATGTCCTTATAGCTTGCCTTATACACAGTAGTTTTACCTCCCACCCCCCAATCCTGTAATGCCCCCCCGCCCCACCCCCACTGCTCACTGGTAACCACTGGTTTATTCTCTGTATCTGTGAGTCAGCTTCCTTTTTGTTCTATGAACTAATTGGTCATATTTTTTAGGCTCCACATATAAGTGATATCATGCAGTATCTGAATAATAATGTTTATTCTGGGAAAGGATCTTGGGCATTAATTATGTGGCTTTTTATATTCCTATCTGTGATAATGTTTCTGTCCTGCTATAATACTGTATACTATGACTTACAGATTACTCTGACTTTTGAAAGTGTTACTTTTTTGTCTACAATTTTGTGAAAATAAGTAGTAGCAACTTCACGGTGTGTGAAAAGCAATAGAGTTGGGACAGAAAGTGTTTCATAAGTAGTTTGTAGTAAAGGGCTAATGCATGGGGACTTCTTTTTTGTTGTTTTTTTGGGCCGCACCTGGGGCATATGAACGTTTTTGGGCTGGGGTTGAATCTGAGCCACAACTGCCGGCCTGCACCACAGCCACAGCAACACCAGATCTGAACCATGTCTGGTCTGTGACCTACACCACAGTTCATGGCAACACCAGATCCCCAACCTACTGAGTGAGACCAGGGATTGAACCTGCATTCTCATGGTTACTAGTTGGGTTCTTAACCCCCTGAGTCACAGTGGGAACTCCCTGAATGGGGTCTTCTGATGAGTAATACTACCTCATTACAAAATAGTAAAGATAACTGTGAAATGATGCCAGGATGGCTTGAAGAGAAGTGGATGGGTTTTTTTCACAGACACTGCATTTTTCACACTCGGTGTCATTGTGAAAGCATAGCCCTGAGCTCAGTGTCAGTTTGTCTCTCATGCCCACAAAGTGGCAGGACAGGGATGGGCCTAGAGGAGGAGAAAGGAGATGCAATAACTTAGTCAGGGGTTGCTCAAATCTTGGGTGAAGGAGATAAGCAAGTCCTCATAAGGAAGTGTGTCAAAATCTTCGTTAAGTGGTCTTGAAGCTGGCAATCTCCCCATCTGCACCCATTCTCAAATATGATGCCACAGTCCTATAAGTAGTCTGATTCATCTCTTTCAATTTGTGGTATCTCACATCACAGTCTGTCTTTAAAGCGACTACCTATGGTCGTTCCCATCACTCAGATGTGAATCTTTACCAGTATTGTTGAAACCATGTATATTACAGTATTTTAGTTCATAGCAATGTGATGTGTGTCTGAGAACAAGAATTTCTCTGGGCTGTACATATGTGGGAGTAAAATAGCTGCATCACAGGCAGTTGCATCCTCACCTTTACTAGACATGCCACACGGCTCTGATAGTGTCTTACCTGTGTACACTCATCACGGTGTATGAGAGTTCCCATGTTCTCCATCCTCACCCCGTTCCTGGGATTGTCAGATTTAATCATTTTTGCCAGTCTGATAAGTGTCAATGACACTTCATTGTGGTCTCTGATTGCTGGTGAGGGAAAGCATCTTTTTGTCATTATTAGCCATACATGTTTCCTCTTTCGTGAATTGGTACCTTCTTTTCCCCTTTCCACCACTGGATTAGGTGTTTCCTTCTTATTAATTCTTAGAAGCTCTTCAGACCCTAATGGTCTTCTTCCTGGCTCTGTTTTGCCTCTTCCATTTGTTTATGGCATTTATGTACACAGAGAGGATATTAAGTTAAAGGTACTAAAGTTTATCCATATTTTTCTTTAAGATTTATAATTTATGGGTCATAAATCATCTTTCTATTCCCTGTGGTTGTAAAGATGTTCTCACATTTTAGTATTAAGGGGGTTTTTTAATGCCTTTTCTTTCACCTGAAATTGACTCTTGTGTATGATATGAGTTAGGAATCTAATTTTTTTTTCTTGCTGATAACCAATTGCCCTAGCATCATTTATCATCCTTTTCCCAGTGATTTGTGATATATCATAAGTATTTATATTCATGTGTATGTTTCTTGGGTCTCTGGTCTATTCCTTTGGCTTACATTCTTCTTCCTGATACCGCACTGCCTTAATTACATAGCTTTATAGTAAATACTGAAATGTGCCAATTTAAATCTACCAATCTTCTTCCTCAAGATTTTCATGGCTATTCCTGGCTTTTTCTTTTCTTCTTCTTCATAAACTTCGGCATTAGCTTGACAAGTGTCACACAAACAAGTCCGTTGGAACCTTTATTGGAATTATGTTTAATTTACAGATTACTTTTGGGGAGACTAGAACAATTGGGAAAGAGAATTTCTGTATGACACTGAGTCTTCCTGTCCAGAAACATAATTTGTCTCTCCTTTTAATTAGAACTTTTAAATCGCTTTTGATAATTAAAAAATTTTGCCCATAAGATTCTGCACATCTTGTAAAAGATGTATCTCTAGAAACCTTATACTTTGTGTTGCTATAGTAAGGTACACCATTAAAAATTTACATTTTCTGAGTTCATTGGTAGTGTATAGACATACAGTTGCCTTTAGTATATTGTATTTATGTATTGCTGAACTTTTTGTTTCTAAAAATGTGACTTGAGTTTTCTGTAGACAGTCACCTTTTTCTTAGTAATCAAGTTTTTTTCTTCTTCATCTGTAACAAATACGATTTGTTGTATTAGGAGTAACTGAAATAGTAGCTTTAAAAAACACCCCCCTTCCCTTCAGATAACACAGTATAGAGTTAAATAGTTAGAGGGCAACGTTTCTATGATTTCCTCAGCCTTTGCCTCAAGATATAAGATATCTGGTGCAGCTCCAGCCACTGTGTTCCCCATTCAGCATCAGAAGGGAAAAAAAAAAAAAAAAAAAGGGAGAGAGGAAGTGGGACAGCCCACATCACTGGAAAATAAGGCATCAGTGATTCCCAGCATTTCCAGAGATCTTTCCTGCATGCAATCTTCCCTCAGTTCTCAGAACTATCAAATATCAACCTAGTTGTGCAGGAGGCTGGGATGTGAAATTTTTGAATATAAGGACATAGTCACCCCAACTAAACCCAGGTCCTATCAGTGAGGAGGGATACAATGAATAAAAGAGTTTTCTATCAAAAAACGTCTTCTTTGTCTACCACCTTGATGAACCGTTTAGCTACGTATATAATAAAAACTTATTTTAACTTTCGTCCGTACTCTTAAGGACTTTTCTGTTGTTGCTGTTGATGAATCCACAATCAAACCAATTCTTATTGGTTGTTTATAATCTGTCATTATCTACCCTTTAGACTTTGTTTTTCTTTGATCTTCCTCAGTTTTACTATGATATATCGAAATGCAACTGTTCTTTTTTTCCTAGTTGCTTTTCCTTAGCTCTGATAATTGGTATAGTTAATTGATGCTGAAAAATTTTCCCACATCCCCTTTTTATCAGACAAGAACAAGGTAGTTCAAAGCTGTAGTCGGTGATCTGCCCAAATTTCCATCGTTAGGTATTAATGCACTCAGAATTTGAATTCAAGTCTTCAGCGATATTTTTCCTTGTTTCCAATTAGTAAATGACTTTCCATATAAACTAGATTTATGTTTTTTAAAAAATCACTACAATGAATTTGGGATAAAGAGAAGGTAACTGTAGGCAGAGGAAAGAAAGCAAAGAAGATAGAAAAGAAGAACTAATGGAAGGAAATTAAAATAATTTGAAAGAAAAATAAAAATGCTGAGGAACAGAACTTCTCTACACTTTTGACCAAGAAAAATACTAAATGGAGTTGCCCTCCATTTGCTCAGGCCTCCGATTTCTAACACTCAAATAGAATTTGAAATTATGCATTCATTATTCCTTCTTTTGTGTTTCTTCAAAGAAGTATAGAAATAAATGACAGAATGAAATAATTTCATAGCACTGACTGAAAGAGACTCAAATCTAGCCCAAGTGAAAGGGTTTTGAGAGAAAAAAAATCTGAGAAAACAGTTTGAAAAGATTTTCCATCTCTATGGAAATCATTTGTAATAAGTGTGTACAGGTACCATGATTTTCTGCAGGAGTTCTCTGTGAGGATTTTTAAGTGCCAACCTAACAGGAAGCAGTTAAGCATCCATTAAAAAAAAAAAAAAAAAAGGCTGCACTTGTATTAATGCAGTTTCAGGGAGAAACACTCTTAATTCTCACTCCATTATGCCTCACAAAGTGACTCTAGTGGGTTGTCATGGTTCAATAATAGCTATACACACTTAGGTTATAACCTTTGTGAGCTAGTGCCACTAATATTTGGGATTTTTTTTATTTTTAAATGTCTTTGTTATTATTTTAATTGTTGCTTTTCTAATCTAGTGCTTTCAAAAGAAGTACTTCGAAACCGTGATGTCAGTATTACTTCTCTGATTCAAAGACAGTATCTTTTGTATCTTAATTCTTTGATAATCAATGACCCCCTTTGAGTTGAACTGAAGATATTGTTCAAATTTTTACATAAAACACATGCATTAGGAAGCAAAGTTGATGATAATAAGGATGTATTTTTTTAAATTAAATTTTTTGGCCCCAAAATGCCTTTTTTTTTTTGACAAGGAAAATGCTAACTAAAGTTTCCCAACCCTAAAACCATTTTTTTAAGTTTATAGTTTGGTGAAATGACTATTTCATCATATCCAAGATATCATCTGTTGTAAGATGCATTATTATTTTATGTAGTCTAAGAAATAAATAGTTACTGATTATAATTGCACAGAAGTGGGGAAAATGTATGTTTTAAAACAAACATAAAATATAGTAGATCAAATAGCATAAAAACTTAAACTGTATGCATAGACATACCATTCTTAAACCTGTCATGAAAAAATTTGCAAAAGCCTTTGAAATGGGTAAAAAGGTATCTGGGTATCTTTCAATGGATTGTTAGAGCTGGTCTAGAGGTATCTTCAAGAGTTATCTGATTCTAGGACACATAGCCTTTCATTGTTTTTTTCTTTCAAGCAATGTTATGGAGTTAGAAGTTAACTGGTAAAGGGCTGACCATAATGTATATGATTCCTGTTCATATAAGTCAGTCGAAGTTTTGTTCTGTGAAAACCCTGTCCCCCTGTAGAAATGAACAATTTTCCATCTGTTAGCAAATCTATGTCAGCATTCCTGTCTAAGTGGGTCTATCCTTTGTAGTCTACTTTGAACCAGTTTTTCCATCTTTCATTAATTAATTACTTAAATCTTTGATGTGTTCATTTCATATTTGTATGAGTCATTCTTTTAACCTTTAAAAAATTATTCTCTAAAAAACCAAATTGTAATCACCTATGATATTTAAGGGATCACAAGCTATGCAGTCTTTAAAAAAAATAGTGTAATGTATTATTGCAAAATACTACTTCCAGCTGCATGCAGTAGGGCAGAGGCAGCTCTGGGACAAAGATCTGATGATGTCACTTCCAAATCTGTATCCTGGAAAAGGTCTCACAAAGGGCTATACTTGAACTGTGCATGTTGTGTCTAGAAAGGATCATGGTCATGAATGAGTCATTTAAGCAAAAGAAATCAGAGAAATATGCTCTTCCAGAAGACAAGAGTTGATTATAGTACTAGTAAACTAAACTGGATGGAAACACATTTTTTAAACACTTTTATTGAAATATAATTCACATATCATAAAATTCACCCAATTAAAAACATATCGTTCCATGGTATTTAGTATATTTAAAGATATGCATAACCATTACAGTTGAATTAGAATAAATCACATCGAAAGCATGTACCCATCAGCTACTATCCACCATTCCTCCTTCCCATCCCCCACCATGCTTTTCCCCTCCAGCCCTAAGCAACCACTAACCTACTTCCTATTTCTATAGATTTCCCTAGTTTAGACTTTCATATAAATGGAACTATACGATATATGGGCTTTTATGACTGGCTTCTTTCATTTAGCATGCTTTCAGAGTTCATCAGTGTTACAGAATTTATCAGTATTTCATTCCTTTTTATGATCAAATAATATTTCACTGTATAGTACACCACATTTTTGTTTATCTATTTGTCCACTTATGGACATTTGGATTATTTTGTGCCTTTTGTCTATTATGAATAATGCTCCTATAAACATTCTATAACGTTTCTGTGTGGGCACATGTTTTCATTTCTCATAGGTACATACCTAATGGTGGGTTTGCTGGCTTATATGGTAATTTTATGTTTAATCCTTGAGGAACTGCTAGACTGTTTTCGAAAGGGGCTACATTATTTTAAATTCCCACCAGCAGTGTGTGAGAGTTCTGATTTATCCATATTCTTGCTAATGCTTGTTTTTATCTGACTTTGTGATTTTAGCCAACCTGGTGGGTATGAAGTGGTTCTCACTGTGGTTTTGATTTACACTTCCCTGATGACTAATGAGTGGAACATAGTTTTCAGGTACTTATTGGCCATTTGCAGACCTTCTGTGGAGATCCTTTGGCCTTTTTAAAATTGGGTTCTCTTTTTATCTTTGAGTTCTAAGAGTTTATTATACATTTTAGACACAGGTCACTTATCCTAAGTTATACAAATATTTATTCCCATTCTCTAGGCTCTCTTCACTTCCTTAATGGTGTTCTTTGAAGAAGAGTCATTTTTCATTTTGATAAAGACTAATTTATCTATTATTTATTTTGTTGATTGTGCTTTTGCTGTCATATATAGGAATTCATTGTCATGTGCAGTGTCATTTATTCCTTTTTTTTTTTAAGAGTTAATAGTTTTTGAAATTCCTATTGTGGCTCAGTAGTAATGAAGCCAACTAGTATCCATGAGGATGTGGGTTCGATCCCTAGACTTGCTTAGTGGGTTAAGGATCTGGCATTGCCATGAGCTGTGGTATAGGCCGCAGATGCTGCTTGGATCACACGTTGCTGTGGCTGTAGTGTAGGGCAGCAGCTACAGCTCTGATTTGACCCCTAGTCTGGGAAATTCTGTATGCTATGAGTGTGACCTTAAAATAAATAAATGAATAAATAAAAAAACAAGAGACAAAAAAAAGAGTTTATAGTTTTTTCCTCTTATATTTAGGACTCTGTTCCATTTTGAATCAATTTTTACATATGGTATGAGATAATGGTCCAGAATTAATTTGTTGACTGTTGCAAAGAAGTCAGGTAGGATTCTGATAGAGACTGTGTCAACTTCTAGATCAATTTGATAAGTATAGTTGCCTCCTGAACAGTGTGGGTTTGAACTGCATGGGTTCACTCATGCACAGATTTTTTTCACTGAATATAGTACTACCTTTTTGATCCATGGCTGGTTGAATGCCTGGATGCAGAACCTTTGGGGACTTGAATATCTACAGATTTTGGTATATACAGCAGGTCCTGGAACCAGTAAGCCCAAATACTGAGGGATGACTATATAGATTTATCAGTAATGTTTTATTTTTCAACCCATGAACATGTGACACTTTAATCTATTCATATCTTTAATTTCCTTCAGCAAGGTTTTGTTTCAGTTTTATATTTTTGTTAACTGTATTCCTAAATATTATATTGTTTTGATGCTGTTGTAAATGGAATTATTTTCTTAATTTCATTTTTGGATTGATTATTGCATGTATTTAAAAATACAGTTGAATTTTGTATCAGTTTATTCTGTATCTTGCAACATTGCTGAATTCATTTATTAGCGCTAATGGTGTTTTAGTGGGTTTCTTAGAATTTTCTCTATATGAGATTATGACATCTGTAAAACAGAGATAGTTTCACTTCTCTTTTCTAATCTGTATGCCTTTTATGTCTTTTTCTTGGCAAATTGTCCTGCTAGAACCTCCTGTACAATCTTGAATTGTATTGAATAGTACTGAAATAGTATTCAAAATAGTGTTGAAAGTAGCAAAAATGAATTTTTGTTACTTGTTCTGTTCTTGACCATAAGAAGAAATCATCCAGTGTGTTTGGTATTAGCTATTGTTTTATTCACAGATATCCTTGATCAGACTGGGAAATTCCATTCTACTACTAGTTTGTTGGGTATTTTTATCATAGAAGAGTATTAGTCTTTACTTTTTTTTTTTTTTTTGTCTTTTGAGATGATCATGTGATTTAAAAAAATCCTTTTGGTACAATAATGTATTACATTAATTGAATTTCAGATGTTAAACCAAACTTACATCTCTGGGATAAATTCCACTTGGTCATGATGTCTAATTCTTTTCTCTATACTGCTGGATTCAGTTTCCTAGTATTTTGTTGAGGATTTTTGCATCCATGTTCCTAAGGTACATTGTTTTGTAGGTTTTTTTTTTTCTTCCTGTGATGTCTTTGACTGGTTTTATTATCAGGGTAATACCGACATGTCCTCTTTTTTTTTTTTTTCTTTTTTTCTTTTTTGGTTTCTTTAGGGCTGCACCTGCAGCATATGTAAGTTGCCAGGCTAGGAGTTGAATGGGAGCTGTGGCCGTCCTATGCCACAGCCACAGCAACACCAGCTCAGAGCCATGTTTGCAACATACACCACAGCTTATGGCAACACTGGGTCCATGAACCACTGAGTGAGGGCAAGGATTGAATCCATATTCTCATGCGTATCTGTTTGGTTCCTTACTGCTGAGCTATGACAGGAACTCCCTGACATTGACTCTTAAAGTCCAGGCATTCCAGAGGGAAACTCTAGGAAAGTCAGCCATGGCAATGAGAATGTAATGCCAGTAAAGTAGGTCGAGCAGGCAGTTTGCAGATTTGGGGAGAACACGGCATAGAGGAAACTCTGGTTGCAGGGGACACCTGAAGTGTGTTCTGATCCAGACATAGGTGGTGCCTTGTACTTTGCCCAATTCTACCTGTGTGCTTGCTGCTAGAGATGGGGAGGGAGGTGAGAATGAGACTTGCAGAACCAGTTTGTATCTAATGAATAAATAACAGGGATTGGCAGGCTCTTCTATGGAGGAAGTATAGATCACTGAACATTTAAACAAGTACAACCTGCTGGGGAAGAAGTTTCATTTACATGAAAATTATATCCAATAATCTCTAAGTGTTCCTTTAAAAAACACTTATCTCCACACATGGATATGGATAAGGAGCAGCCTTTCCTTCTGTGTTTAATTAGCCATCAGTGGCTTTGCATCTGTACCACTTTCTATTATTAATTTAGAAAAGTCATTGAAGTTTGCATAGGTCATTTTTATTTATAAAATGGAAAGTGCTAGCTGTAAATTCCAACATTGATTTTCTCTAATAATAACTTTTCACTAATAATCATTCAAACTTAGAAATAATAAGTTCTCTCATAAATTTATGAAAATGTAAATGTATGGGGCAGGAGTGAAAGATTTATTTTTCATAATAGCCTTACCTAGAATATTACATTCATGTATGTAATTTAGAATGATAATTGCAGATACGTATTTTCATAAAGGTTTCTCAAGGAAGCTTATCTTTCTATTTGTAGGGCAGTGAATATTTTCAAATATTTGGTAAAATTTAAAGTGTAACAGTGTGTGTTGCGTTTAATATTCTAGGCTGCACTGGGTGTCTTATTTTTGACTACATTATGAAATAACAGAACATTACATTCTTTACTAATGAGATATATTTTTTAAAATAAGCTTTAATTGTTGCCACCACATCTTGATTTTTTTTTTTTTTTGAATGCATTTTCAGTAGTAAGTACCAGTAAAGGACAATTTCGATGATATATAGTCCAGACTGTATTAATGCTATTTCCTTTACTTCGATTCTGGGATAATTTTAGTATCAGAATGTTGAGAGGCATATCACCATTTGGCTGGACCTATGCTTTTCAAGTGAAATAACTAAGATCTGAAAGTGACTTTCACAAATCACCCAGCTTCCTAGGGCCAGAGCTGGCCTAGGACTCGGGTGACTTGATCCTAACACAGGGCTTTTTCCTTATAGATTCTTTCATTACTAGAAGAGTATCTTTGATAATAGAGTTAAATAGATATAAAGATAGGTAAACTTAAAATCTGTGATGTTTGACAGGTAAATCCAAAAAAATAACCATCTTTGTTAAAATTTTCATGACGTGAGTTTGCAGCTGTATTGGTTCCAAATTGCTACTATAACAAATTGCCGCAAACTAGGGGCCTAAAACAACATGTTCGTTTCCTACAGTTCTGGAGGTTGAAGTCCAAAATGGGTCCTATGAGACTGAAATCCAGGTATGACGGAGCTGCAGTCCTCCTGGAGGCTCCAGTCGAAAATGCCTTTCTTACCATTTCAGCCTCCAGATGCTGCCCGCATTTCTTGACTCTTTATTCCATGCTTTATTGTCAAGTCCATCAGTATAGCAGCATCAGATCTCTCTTTCTCTGACCTCTGCTTACATTGTCACATCTTTTCCTCACTCTGACTCTAGGCACTTTCTTTTAAGGAAATTCTGCCTTCACTGGGACTACCTGGGTGATGCAGGATAATCCTATCTCAGGATTTTTAATTTAATCACATACACAAAATCCTTCTACCGAAGCAAGTAACTTCTTTACAGAGTTGAGGGATTATAATATGGACATTTTGGGGGTGCCATTACTCAGCCTGTCACATAAGTATATAAACAATAAATTCAATAATTTCCTGGAATATTTCATATTAATATGATTTATCATATCATTGCCATCTTTTCAGTTATTCTGAAAACTAAGGTATGAAGACTTTCTAATGTCCTTGAGATACTGAATCTCAATGTTGTCATTCATTTTGGCCTCAGATGATTTGTGATAAAGACTCAAGACAAGACAAACACAAAACATATTGTGCTAGTACAAGTTATTTGATGTCCACAAAGCGGGGGGAAGGTGTCAGTTTCCATTCACTCTGGTTTCTATTCTCCAGGGACTGTGGTCAGGTTTAACCCCACATACATTCTGATCCCTGAGACCCATGAAGGAAATCAGAGGGTTCACACAGGGCCAGAACTAAAGCACAGGGCAGCTGTGGGTTGTAGTCAGGTTTTTATTAGACATATTCCTTCTTTCTATCCTTTTTTGATTTCTTCCCTTTTTTAGACTTTGCGACTGCACTTTTATGACACTGATCGTTCCTACCAATAACAAGCAGCAGTGATTAAGATGGTGAAATACAAAAGGCAGAAAACTGGACTCTTCCTTAACATTGTTTTTATAGTCACATATTATTAGAATCTACAGGTCCTTAATGATCAATCAAATATGTATGTATCATTAATTTACTGAGTACACTGGTTTACTGCTTACCTGCTATCACTTTTATTCTTGCCCACACCTGTACCCACCCCCCTGCTCCTGCAAACACCAATGCCACGGGCACATACCTTATAGATTTGGTCAGTTCAAGGTTATAGAGCACAAAACTGACACTTTTGTTAAGTTCGCAACATTAACACTGAGCAGTCGTTGCACAAAATGGCAGTTGTGGGAAACTCTAGGACCCAGCTCTATGAAAAAGGCAAAGTTGGGTCGGGGGAGTAGGTTGATAAGCAGTAAATATTTCTCTGGGGAGAAGCATACAAAGAGGAGCAAGATTTTTTTTTAGATTATGTTATTCAGAAGGACTTTGAAACATCCTACTTGTAAGCAACTATTACATTTTCAGATGTATAAGACTAACGACATACAGCGTTCTACAAACTTGTATTAAATACTGTACATTTTGTTAACTCGGCTCCAATTCTGTTTTCTGTTACAGGATTTGATCCCAACATGAATGATTTTTCTTAAGTCCTTACTGTTTTGTGATTATGCTGAGAGCGCAAGGAACCAACAGTAATTTACTCTATGCCATAATCATCTTGTTTTGTTTTTAGAAAACTCCCAACAACCTGACAGGACACATTTGTTATGGTTGATTCTAGGCATTTAAATATGAAAACAATTAATGTGCATTTGTAGGGAATATGACAAATGGGAATTTGTGAGCAGACCAATTTTTCATTGACGTGCATTCGAGAACACTATTATAACTCAGGCTTGCCTCCCAAGTTGTATAAATGAGTTGATTTCCTAGTATTTATGTGGGAAGGTTGACAGATGAGATTGACTTTGGTGTCAACTTAAGAGTCCCTTTCTATTTCCCCTCCTCCAGGTTTCACTTTTTGTGCTGATTCAGATGTGAGCTCTGTGCATTCAACCATCCAACTAATATATTGAGACAAGAAAGCAATAACTTTTGGTTATTACATGAATTGTGGGGAAAGAATCAAGGGGGTGCAAGTGAATAAACTTTTACTATGGGAACAGCTCACTGGGCATAATTTTCTGCTGGGTCCAAATAATCACAGTTTGTGTTTTAAATAGTACTTTCTGTCCTTTCTCTGCACTCATTCTCATTCAGGTGTAACATCAGCTCTTTTCATTAAGAGTAAGTATTATTATCCTCATTTTATAGGTGAGGAAATTGAGACACAGGATGTTAAATGAATTGTCCAAGTTCATGTTCCTTACTTAGTCCTTTAGGCACAGAAAGTAGATCCCCTTACATATCCATATTTTAAAGCTTTGGACATGCCACAGTAACCTCAAAATCCTTTTTCTAAGTGAAAGTAGAATTTTCTCAGCAATTGGACAGATTCTAAGACAAAGGAGATGGAGAATTAACACCTCAGCAATTAAAATCATTTTGTGAGCCCTACCTAGGACATTCCTTCCCACAAGTCAGAACCCCTGTAGGTTTGAGGAATGTGTAATTTAAGGGTAATTTACACCCACTGTGATGTCTGATTTCTGGGGTGATTATAAACCAAATGCTGTCATTCATCATGGTTCTCAAAGTATTAGTGATAAGGATTCTAAAAAAAAATCACTTAGTATTCACAGAGGAGAATAAAGGATTAAAGCAGGATTTTTGACCAAAAGGGAAGAATAGTGATAAAAAGGGTAGGCTAGCTTTGTGGTGGAGGTTAGATGGCAGGCAGGTTTCTCAGCAGTGAGCTGCCACTGTGTCCTCTGCATTGCTTGGCATCCACATTGTGGAAAAGCAGAAAAAAGTTCGAGAACATCAGGCTTGAATTAAAAGAAGGGAAGATCAGACTGGGAAAATGCCCCAAATACAGACTAAAATAGCAGCATCTGTATACAGAGCTTGAACATATGTCCGTGTGCTACAAAGAAAGTTTGTAGTGAAGAAATATTTGAATAATTTGTTTTTGCTTTTGTTTAAGGGAACCTTAAGGTTCAGAGTACATAGAGGGAAAGTAAATTCTCAAGGTAAAGAGGTGCATTGGGGAACTAGCAAGAGAGGATGGATGGAGACCTTCTGACTTTGAGACTAGAAAACAGCCAGGCAGCAAATCAGCACTTTAAACCCCTTGATGAAGTAACTCTCTGGAGATTATTGTGTAACATGCAACTTCCCTTTTTCTCTCTATGTGATTTGTACTTTGAGTTTCTCTTAAAATGTAGCAGAAAGCACTTATACAGCCACTTACTTCATTTAATAAGGGTGGGGAAAGATGAAACAGAGTTCAAGTTCTGACTCCAAAATGAATGAATTATGTGGCACTGGGACGTCTTCATCTATACAAAGAAGGTGGGCAGATGGTTCCAGGGTTTCCTTCAGTTTGAAACTGTGGCTGCTGAAGCACATAAATGCCTGGAGCTTAATTTTTCACAGAGACAACTTTCTCCACCTTAATTCCCTACATAGTAGCCACTAACTTTGAGGAGCAGCAAGAGGACGAGACTCTGGAGCCTTTTGTTTGGAAGCTGTGGCAGGGGTTGATGCTGCACTGGAATGTTGACCTTGAGAAGGTGCATCCCTCTTCTCTCATGATTTCACTCTCTGCAGCTCACTGAATGCAAGTGACTTTGAACATTGCACAGGAGCTCTCCCTGTGTCCATCACTATGGTCTGTAATTTCCTGCTGAAGGTTCTCCCTCTTCAAAAGTCCACAGTGAAGGTGGAAATGGGATATTATTATTACTAGTCCTCATTGACTCTGAGACGGAGTAGATGCTCTGACTGCAGCCATACAACACTTTCTGAGAATGATTTATGTGTAGTGTTGTGATCTCCAGGCAGCCGTGGGGCCAACATCACACTTGTGGCTGCCTCTCAGTTTATTTGCAAGGTTTCATGTTGGAGGAATCACATCAGCCTTTTTCATTCATCTCTTTTCTCGACCATATTTGATTGCAGATTAACAGCTTTTCTCTCAACTATGCCTAAATCTGGCTTTTCTTCTGTATATATGTGTGTCTTAAGGAATGTGCTTAGAAAAAAAATATCAAAGCAAGAAGGCTTTCTGATTTGTTGAGTTATGACTGATAACCAACTTTTATGTTTAACCATGGGAAAAATTATTTATTTGTAGTGTATCTGGGTTAGGCCTTCCAGGAGAGAGAAACAGGTTCTGGGCAATTTACGTCTGACATGCAATTAAGAAAAATACAAATTGAAACCTGTGGTGATTTCAATTGACCTAAATCCCACCAAAGGCTGATGTTCTATAGATAAAGTCTTATTTCCATATCTTGTGGGGTTCATGATAATTACTAGATGAATTAAATAAACAAGGCTCACTCCTAGAAGGATCCATTACCTAATGTGGGTGGGTATCTGGTTGGCACTTATAGGACAAAGTGAACAAAGAGAGATGCTGGCCTCCTTCCCACCCTGATCCACTGCTGCTGCAATTATGTAAATATAAGCACTGTTCTCACCTACCAGAGTATTTGTTCTCTTTCTATTAAAATGAGTGACTTTGAACTAAATGATCTAATTTTTTTCATCTCCAGCATTAAATCTGTCTTCTTTATTCTCAAACCAGAATTGTTCCATATTGTTCTCAGCTCTGAATGCCTGTGGTCTAACATACATGCCATTTCCCCCCCTTAAAACATGCCCCCAAACCCCAGTATTCTCAGAATATGTTCTCCCTTGAACATCTTCCTCTCCCCTACACCCCCACTGAAAGCTTAACCTTCTTCAAGGGCCATTTCCAATCACGTCCTTCATGAAACTTTCCTATCTAAATGCAATTTCCCTTTCTTTTCTTTGAATTCCTGAAATGTGCTGTGAATTCTTCAGTATATTTACTTGTTAGTGTCATTCTTTGTGCAGATTTTTTATTACCTTTATTAGAATGCATTCGCCTCAAGGCTTTGGTGCTGTCACCTGTATTTCCTCCTAGTTGTCTTGGGATAGAGCCTTGCATATTTTTTGTAATAAGCAACCTTTTTTAAATGAGCAAGTGCATTTTACCCACATGAATTCTGTGACAGGACAGAGTCAATTGCATTCTAGTAAAAGATGTTGCAGCAAGAGTTCTTCATTATAAACCTTTAAAACAATTAGAAAATAAAGGATAAGTTGAATTTTAAGGGTGAAATAGTTGAAATCCTGCCGGACATTGATATAGTTTAAAGTGATGCCATTTAGAATGTGAATATTACCAAAGATGGCTTTTTAGTATGGGGGGTGTGTGTGTGTGTGTGTGTGTGTGTGGTTTAAAAAGAGGGGGATCCATCTAGGTAAAGGGCAGGGCAGGAATGAATCTGTAGAAATCTCACTGTATTGGGGATTTGGAGTTTTCAGTGCATTTGCTGCTTCCTTAGAGGCTTTTCTCTGGCCCATTTGTTTACTGCTATGAGCATGAAGCAAGTCTAAGCATTTCATTTTTCAATTCCCCTCTTATAGATGTTGAAAATGGTCTAAAACTAGAATGTGAGGGCAGTTCTCATTATGAAAGCAAAAGTAAATGAAATTGGTTCTCTCATTATTGTGTCTTTACCCATGAAACTTCTAATATTTGCTTTGCAAAAAGAAGAAAAACAGGAAATGCCGAATTTATCTTATTACTCTACTATGTCCTAGAGGGCATTCTTAGAGTATCATATAAATGTAAAAGTTGGGTTTATGTTTGTTCCAATTATTCTGTGTCTTTATTTTATCCACTTAACTTCTCTAGTTTATGAGCCCTTTAGGTTTTGCTCCCCATCTGATTCAGGAACAATCTGAACACTAGATGTTTAACTGACTTGATAAATAATAGGATTCCTTCTCAAAGTTGCTCCTTTTCCACATCCATATTGTACACATTTCTCTACTGTTATCAACCAGAAATAAATAAGGAAGTATTTACTTAGCCTTGGGAAACAGTCATATTTAGAGGTTGGTAAGAAATAGTGGATCCTAAAAAAAAAAAGTCAGAGGAAAGAATGAGTAAGGCAGGAAGAGGAGAGGATGATATAGTTTTATCCAGTGATTAGGATCATATGAGAAGAGAGGTAAAGTGATTGGATTTCACTAAGGAAATATTTGGGTCCCTCTTTTAAATACAGAAAAGTAATAGAATAGTACAGACAGCCAGATTTCTGTTTTTCTACGTGGTTAAAGAGGTGTTGGAGTTCCCACTGTGGTGCAATGGGATCAGCATTGTCTCTGCAGTGCCAGGATGCAGGTTCCATCCCTAGGCCTGGCATAATGGGTTAAAGGATCCAGAGTTGCTGCAGCTGTGGTGTGGGTTGCAGCTGCAACTCGGATCTAACTGGTGGCCTAGGAACTCTCATTTTTTGACAGGGTGGCCAAAAGGGAAAAAAAAAAAAAAGAGGTGTTAAATGCGTGTTGAGATCACAATGGCAACAGAAGTTTTTAAAAGAACTTAGTGATGCAATAAACAGTATAGGCATGGAGTTTTGTTATTAAGGAAACCCTTCCTTATGTCCAAGGTAAAAGGAAGTGTATTTATGTCAAAAGTCAAAAGGAGGCAAGAAGCCCCAGGGACTCAGGAGAGATGAGAGAAATAGGGAAACGAAGGATGACCTGTCGAAGAGACAGAAGATAGCATCCAGGGAGGCCATGGGAGGCTTTTCAGAGACAGATATTGGAGTTCCTGTTGTGTCTCAGTGGGTTAAGAAGCTGCCTGCAGCCGCTGGGTCATTCTGGAGCTGCAGGCTTGATCCCTGGCCCGGCACAGTGGATTAAGGATCCAGCATTGCTGCAGCTGGCATAGGTCAAAGATGCTGCTTGGATTCAGTCCCTGATCCAGGAACTTCCATATGCTGCAGATGCAGCCACAAGAGACAGACAGACAGACAGACAGACATATGTTTAGCTCTACCTTCAAAACTAGAAATGAAAGATGGTAAGTTGGGTTTTTATGGACAAGATGCTTATGGGTGAAGGCACTCATTGATCCTCAGTGGCGTGAATCTTTACCAGTAGTCAGCCACAACACAGTAGATGGGGCACTAGGTACCGTCAGGATTTAGAAAGTTTAAAATACCTATCAAGGTTGTGTGTTAACACTTTTGAATAAACTTTAGACCACAACAAGGACTAATAGTTGAACATAAAGGTGTCTTCAGTTCTGAATTTCTCCCTAGAAGAGTTCTAGTGGGGAAGGGTGGACAGAGTGGGAATATGACAGTTCACTAGCAGTTCAGTGGACCTCCCTGAACTGAGAAGTAATCTGTGGGTTAGAGTCAGGTTTATGGAAATCGTATGTGCCTTCACCCTCACCTAGTGTTACCTCATTATGTGTGTAGCATTGCTACTGATTTATTGCTAATTGTTATGGAAGCCACACCATTTAGAGTTTTGTTTTTGAAATTTTATAATTAACTCTTCTGTTTAACTTTACCCATGAATGAACTTTTTTTTTTTTTCTTCTGTGCCCTCAGCATATAAAGTTCCCAGGCCAGGGATTGGTCGCGTGCCACAGCAGCAACCCGAGCCACTGCAGTGACAATGCTGGCTCCTTAACTTGCTGTGCCACAAGAGAATACCATGAATGAATTTTTAATAAGGAAAGTATGAATAGAAGAAAATAAGAGTAGTGCCTCAATAACTTCGTTGCATTTGCACCTAAACAGCCTGAAGAATTAAGTGAGGAGTAGTAAGGAGGTAACTTTGCCATGTCTGTCAATAAAGCCAAACAAATTGATGACCTGGATGTTAACAGATTTATTTATTTTCCTTTTTTTAACTTATGTATAGTTGATTTACAGTGTTAGGTGTACAGCAAAGTGATTCAGTTACACATACATATCAATTTTTTCAAATTATTTTTCCTTATATGTTATTAAAAATAGTAAGTATAGTTCCCTGTGCTTTTAGTAGGTCCTTGTTGGTGATTTCTCTTATGTATAGTTCTGTATGTTAATCCTAAACTGCTAATTTATCCCCCCACCGATTTCCACCTTTGGTAACCACCATAAGTTTGTTTTCTATGTGGATCTATTCCTGTTCTGTATATAAATTCATTGGTACAATTTTTTTTTTAAGATTCTACAAATGAGTGATAGTATATAATATTTGTCTTTGTCTGGCTTACTTCACTTAGTCCATAATCTCTAGGTCCATCCATCTTGCTGCAAATTTCATTCTTGCTTGCATTATTTCATTCTTTTTTGTGGCTGAGTAATGTTCCATTGTATATATGTACCACATCTTCTTTATCCATTCATCTGTTGATGGACATTCAGGTTGGCTTCCGTATCTTGGCATTGTAAATAGTGCTGCCATGAACATTGGGGTGCATGTATCTTTTTGAATTACGGTTTTCTCCAGGTAGAAGCCCAGGAGTGGAGTTGATGGATCATATGGCAGTTTTATTTTTAGTTTTTTAAGGAACCTCCATACTGTTCTCCATAGTGGCTGTGCCAATTTACATTCCTACCAACAGTGTAGGAGGGTTCCTTTTTCTCCACACCCCCTCCAGCATTTATTGTTTGTAGACTTTTTGATGGCGGCCATTGTGACTGGTGTGAGGTGATATCTCGTAATTTTGATTTGCATTTCTCTAGTAATGAGCAATGTTGAGCATCCTTTTCATGTTCTTTTTGGCTATCTGAATGTCTTTAGAAAAATATCTATTTAGATCTGCCCATTTTTTGGTTGGGTTGATATTAAGCTGCACGGGTTGTTTGATATTAAGCTGCATGGGGTTTTTTGATATTAAGCTGTATGGGTTGTTTGTATATTTTGGAGATTAATCCCTTCTCAGTCACATCATTTACAAATACTTTCTCCCATTCTGTAGGTTGTCTTTTCAGGGTTTTTGTGTGTGTGTGTGTGTGTGTTTTCCTTTGGTGTGCAAAAGCTTTTAAGTTTATTAGGTCACATTTATTTATTTTTGGTTTTATTTCCATTTGTCTAGGAGATGGATCCAAAAATATAGTGCTGTAATTTATGTCAAAAAGTATTTTGCCTATGTTTTCCTCTAGGAGTTTTATAGTATCCGGTCTTGTGTTTAGATCTTTAATCCATTTGAGTTTATTTTCGTATATGGTGTTAGTAAATGTTCTAATTTCAGTCTTTTACATGTAGCTATCCAGTTTTCCCAGCACCATTTATTGAAGAGACTTCTCTGTATTATACATTCTTGCCTCTTTTGTCATAGATTATTTGACCTTCAGTGTGTGGGTTTGTTTGGGGGCTTTCTATCCTATTCCATTGATCTATACTTCACTTCTTGTGCCAGCACCATATGTTTTGGTTACTGTAGTTTTCCCAAACAGCCCAAAGCAATCTTGAGAAAGAAAAACAGAGCTGGAGGAATCAGGCTCAACAGATTTATTTAACTTTCCTCGTTTCTCATTGGGAGAATGCCAGAGTTCCTTCTGTGGCACAGTGGGTTAAGGATCTTACATTGTCTCTATGGTGGGTCTAATAGCGTCTGAGACAGAGATTTGATCCCCAGCCCAGTGCAGTGGGTTAAGGATCCAATGTTGCTGTAGTACTTGCATCACAGGTCACAGCTATGACTCAGACTTGATCCTTCTCCTGGGAACTTCCATACGCCTCAGGCACAGCCAAAAAAGGAAAAGAAATGAAAAAAGGTCCCTCCTTTGCTTGGTCTGGCCCTAAGCCCCTTCTCTGTACAAACTGTCCCTAAATGATCTTATTCCAGCCTCTAACATTGAATACATCTACATGCCACTGCTATGCTAATATATAGCTCCACCCCTGACCTTTCTGACTGTTCTTCACATGCATAAGGTTTCTGGAACATAAGCTGCTGTAGAGTGTGTAAACTTCATCTTTTTTGTCCAGAACTTGTCTCCTGTCTAGAAGCATGGCTGGTGCAAAGCTTCTGTTGATTAGATCTTTCTTGAGTGGATGTCTAAGAACCTTGTCTAAACCAACATGACTAGCAAAATACTTGTTTTTTACCCCACCTGTTCTTTCTGTTTTCCCCATGTGAGTAAACCAACACATACACAGTTGTGCAAACCAAGAACCTCATTCTCATTCCTCCTTTCTCCAAATCTCCTCTTCCATGATCCAAGTCCAGGCCACTTCTTATTTTTCCTGGAATCTGCAGTGGGCTCCTCCTCAATCACCTCATTAAATCATTCTCCACAAAGCAACCAGAACAATCGTTTTAAAGCCAAAATAAAACTATGTACTCCCTCCCCATTTGGAACTCTTTAATGACTTTCATATTTAGAATAAAAGCGACATTCTGTCTGTGCTGAGATCCTGCTCTAGGATCTGGCCTCCTCCAGCCTCTCAGCCACTTGAACCACTCTCCCCTCACTCCTTGCCTGTCATCACTCTGCCCTTTTGGCTCCTGCCTTAGGCTCTTTGTACTTGTGTTTCCTTCTACCTCGAATACTCTTCTTCATATCTGCAAATGGATCTCCCACATTGTATTATATTACTTAAATCTCAGCTGAGATATTTCTTCTTCATACAGACTGTTTCTAATAAGCAGATCTGAATTACTACCCATTCCCTACCATCCCAACAAAGCTCATGGCCCTGTTTTCTCTTCTTCATTGCAGTTATCACTGCTTGATATCATCTTATTAAGTTACTGCCTTCCCCTCACTAAAAGTTAAGCTCTTGGAGAACAAGGAACACTGCCTGTCTAGTTATCTGTTAAATCTTGAACACTTAGTGCGGTTTCTGCACAGAGCGAACACTAAGAAACTATTTGCTGAATGTAAACTCTCTATGGGATGGAGGTGACATGGTAGGTTCCAGAATTAAGTCAGGAAAGAAGTTGCCTCACGAAGTCTGTGAACCTTGTGTTCCATCTGCATCACTAAGGGTGAAATAATAAGCTGAAGTTAATTCTCGAGGGAGGAATTAGGGACATTGGACACTTCAGCAGTGCAGGAGGTTGGAATAGAGATGGGCACAGAAGCATGCCTGGGAGACTCTTTTGGACCAAAGCATAGAGATATAGGAGAGATAGCACCAGGATGGAATCAGAGACAATATTTGAGACAAATCTAAAATAACTGCTACCAAAGACAGCCTCCTTTTGGTTTAACAGCCTGCCTAGCTAAGGTATGCTTTGAGAGATCCCTCGAAACAGAAGCTGTAAAGGAACCCTGTTCATCACTGTGATCCAAATCTGCTGTGCCCAGAATCCAGGGATTTTCTATATCTGTGGGGTCCACCACTGGACAAGAGATTGGAATCCATAGGAAAACCAAATCCTTCATATCCTTAGGTCCTTTATTATCAGAGTCATTCATAGTTCAAGACCAGTGCCCTAGAATGGGCCATTTATTGATGTTCTGAAATCCACAGCTTCTACTTAATGAATCCCCCCTATTTTCTAGGCTCCATCAAGGCAACTGTTGCCTTTTGAAGATTTATACTTCCAACCAGATTCTGTCTTTCATTTCCCTGAATCTTCAAAGTATTTGGGATTGTCTCTTTAAGACACTCCAGCCTTGGATTATAAGACTGGATGATCAATTGCCTTAGGTTCCTTCCCCTAAACTGGGTCCTAATTATTCCTATAGCTTCTATGACATAATCACATGCCTTAGAAATTCATGAATCAGTGTAAAACTTGGAAGAAATTCTGCTATTTACTAGGCATGTAATCTTGTGATTTACTTCTCAAAGCCTACATTTTGTCATCTCTAAAACTGAATTAATGACAAAGAAAATAACAAACATACCATAGGACTGTCAAAAGAATTAAATGAGATAGCATATATACAGTGCTTGGCATGGATTGTAATTAGTAGTGGATATTATTATGGTGATGGATTTCATGGGAATCCCAAATGTCAATCCCAGAAGAACCCAGTAATGGTCCATCCTCAGTGACTGTCTTTGATTCTAATATTGATGACATTCTAAAATATTGACTGTCATAGAGCCAATAATAAATATAGTGCCAAAAATTCAGTTGTGAATATAGGCATATATCCTTTAATTAAGAAAAAGTTAACCAAGGAAAAATCAATTCTGGATTTTATACATAGGAAATTGGATTTCCTAATGGGTATTTTAAAACACTTTGGGAGCATAAATACACCTGGAGCACTCAGGCTATAAGTTGGTGATGCAGAGAGCAAGGGCACAGAATCCTGAAATAAGCAACATCAAATGGCCACTTAAGCTCTTAAAGAGCCAATTGCAGAAAATAAATTAATTCATTTAAATATGCATGAATATCCCAAGTGGTGGAATATACTCAAATAGTGCTGAATGATTTCCTTTGTTATGTGTTCTGAAGTATTAATAAGGCCTTGTTTTGTGCCTTATACCTGCTATGAGAACAAATCCTAGAACCTTATTAAATTGTTTTTAAGGTAATTTAGATTATAAAACAGCAAATTCCAGTCAAAGTACAGATTGGTTTCATTGATTTAGAAAAGTGGATAGCAAGTCACTCAAAGGGTAGATGGATCCTAGAGGAAATGGAAAGTGATTCTGATTAGATTGTTAGAAAAGAACTCTGGAGAGGCTGACATCATTTTGCAGAAACTTCATAAAAGTTTCCAACTTGCCAACCTTTCTTCTAACATATGTGAGAAGATTTTTATGAACTTCTCTGATCCTATGTGGCACAGCAATTTAAATCCTAAAAATGATATACTCAGTTGTGGACTGCAGAGGGTACATTTAGAATTTTTATCAGAATTATTACTCAGTTATTTCCAGCTTTCATCAGATGCCTTAATTTTCATTATGGTAACTACAGACATGAAAATCCCAGTATTATCTGTCCTTGCATTCTGAAAAACAAACTTTATGGTTGTATAAATGAATAAATCAAGGGAAGGGGCCAGAAAGAGAAGGCAGAGACATCAAAAGCAGGAGCAGACTGGAGTTCCTGTCGTGACTCAGTAGTTAACGAATCCGACTAAGAACCATGAGGTTATGGGTTCGATCCCTGGCCTTGCTCAGTGGGTTAAGGATCCAGTGTTGCTGTGGTGTAAGTTGCAGACGCAGCTCGGATCCTGCATTGCTGTGGCTCTGGCATAGGCCAGTGGCTACAGCTCCGATTCGACCCCTAGCCTGGGATCCTCCATGTGCTATGGGAGAGGCCCAAGAAATAGCAAAAAAAAAAAAAAAAAAAAAAATGCAGAAGCAGACTATCAACCAAAAGCCTATCTTGTTCGAGGCTGTGTTCTATCTGATTTTTTTTTTTTTTTTTAAAGAGAGGGATCTAAGGAAATTACTCTTTGCCCTACACACACTGATTGTCAGGGTAGTTTTCTTGTTCGGTCTCATCATTTTTGGTGCCAACGTGGTGGAGAGCTTGGCAGAGGGGTAGGAGACAGAACTGAGGAGCCCTCACAGTGGAACAGATGAAGCTTAGAAAAGGAATTGGCAGCCCTGCCTGAGAAAGGAAATAATCAAAAGAATTGCCAAGAACCATGAAACCAGGAGAAGAGGAATATGAAATACCTCAGCCTAACTTTTTGAACATGGAAAAATGTTAAATCTACTCCAAGTCTGTTAGGATGTCCATGTATTTCTATGAGTTTCTGTTATTATCATCATTTCTAGTCTGCCTTGGGGCTATGAATAGGATCAAGTCAGATACGATTTTTGGTTATTATTTATTTTTTAGCTTGGTAAAAACACATCCTTCTTCACACAGGGTTTAAATAATTTGTACCTCATGAATAACTGCGTATATTCTTGTAATTGAATATTTCCTTTGATGCCAAAGGCTCATTATTTGTATGCTAATCTATTCTCTTGGGAAGCTAAGGTATGTTACATTGACAAATAATGTCTGCATCTTGGGGAGCAAATACAAAAAGAAACAGTACTTTGCAGGACGTTGGTGGAGCATTTGCAAGAGTTTGTCATGATAGGTCAGGAGGTATCTTTTTGTAGGTGAAGGATGCATGGAGGTGGTAGAAAGAGAAGAAAGGACACTAGAAATTTAGGTGAGACCCTGTACTAGGAGAGGAAGTCTGGATTCACACTGGGCAATGGGGAAAGATTTTAAACAGAGGAGGGAAAGGATTACCTTTGTGTTTAACAAAGATGACTCTGGAATCACTGCAAGGATTGGGTTAGAGAAGGATATAGTAAATAACTTAAAAAAAGATCAGACCACATAGGAAACTAGAACCTTATGTTAGTTATTTGAATAAACACTCCAAAGAGTCATTTTTCACTCATTCTAAAGGGAGAAAATCTTTTGAGTGACTTTTTAAAATTGATGGCTGTATTAAATGTATTACCATTGACCTTTGAACAACAGGTTTGAACTGCCCAAGTCCAGTTATATGTGGATATTTTTCAGTAGTGGATGCTATAGTACTAGACAGTCTGTGGCTGGTTGAACTGGAGAATGAACAGGAACCATGGTTATGAGGGCAGACAGTAAATCATAGACAGAGCAACCCCTAGGTTGTTCAAGGGTCAACAGTACTATCTTTTGCAGTACGTCCCCTTGACCTTTACAATTCCAAATTCAACTTCCATGTCTGCTTATGAAAGAGGCTGTTCTCTTCTTCATTGATAGGGTTTGTAGGATCACTTATTTCTTTACGACAAACACATAATTGGAAGTGTCTCTTCTCATTGTGAAATGTCTATTGCCATCATTTATTCTGTCCTGTTTCTGATTCAGTCAAAATGATGCAATTAAAGGGCCACGTATATCACAAAAGCAGTTCTTGAGACATTAGAAAATCATCCTAACTACATAGTCACTCTACTGCATTTCATACCAACTGCTACTATTGACAAAGGAATTATACTTGTAGGAAGAATTCAAATATTACCCACAGATAATAAATATATCTTAATATGTGATTATTTATGTAGGTACCAACTGTTCATTGATGCTTCTTTAAGAGCATATGTCATATGGAGTTCCCATCGTGGCTCAGCGGAAGCAAATCTGACTAGCATCCATGAGGATGCAGGTTTGACCCCTGAAATCACCTCACTCAGTGGGTTAAGGATCCAGCATTGGGAGTTCCTGTCGTGGCTCAGTGGTTAACGAATCCGACTGGGAACCATGAGGTTGTAGGTCCAGTCCCTTCCCTTGTTCAGTGGGTTAACAATCTGGCGTTGCCCTGAGCTGTGGTGTAGGTTGCAGACGCAGCTCGGATCCCGCATTGCTGTGGCTCTGGTGTAGGCCGGTGGCTACAGCTCCGATTCAACCCCTGGCCTGGGAACCTCCATATGCCGCGGGAGTGGCCCAAGAAATAGCAAAAAGACAAAAAAAAAAAAAAAAAAAAGGATCCAGCATTGCCATGAGCTGTGGTGTAGGTCACAGACATTGCTCAGATGTGGCGTGGCTGTGGTGTAGGCCAGTGGCTACAGTTCCGATTCAACCCCTAGGCTGGGAACCTCCATGTGCTGCTGGTGTGGCCCTAAAAAAAAAGGTAAAAGACAAAAAAAAAAAAGCATATGTCTCATAAATGGAAAAGAAGAATCTTTAAGAACTTTCAGTATGCGATATTGTTGCATCACTACTATGGTTTCTGGTGATTAGCTTGCTCTTTTAATAGCTCTGTGAGATGTTTTTCTAATCAGTGCACATGAGCGGTGATCAAAACTAGAATTCCTAATTCTGAGCCAAAACAGTTGGAGACCAACCAAATCAGGACCTTTATTAAGCATTATAAGGAAAAGCCCATCAATCATTTATTCGCTCTCCCAACTCTGCATAGATTATTGGAAAATTTTATCCAAGTTTTTATACTAAAAAGCCTTTAAGAAATTTAAATGATATACCTATTAGCATGTAGTATTATCTAATCAAAATTTGATTTGTGAGGGTGAATCAGCTAACATATTCATAATTTTAATTTTAACAACTCTGAAATTGGCTGATAATTATTTTAGAATTAAAGGCTCTAATTTTTCCATTGGGAGTGTGTTTCCAATGACCAGCCAATACAGTAACAGTAACAAATATAATTCTGTCTTCTTTGAGATCATAATGGGCAGCTGAAATGGAATATTTCCATCAGAATTGAATATCAGTTTTTTATCAACTATTAAAAGCTTGTGGAGTTTCTGAAGAGTCAATGCCAGGTTGAGCATTTTGCTTAGTAGAGGCTTATTGTGTTTTCAAGGGTTTTAACTCAGTTAAAATCTATGACCACAAACACCCTTGTCAGTGTCATTATCACTGTCAGCAAAATTTTGTAAGTATAGTACTGAGGAAAATGCTTTGGAAACCACTTGAAAACCAAAATTTTAGCCTTAGAACTTCACCTTTATTTATAGTAGGAATCCATAAAATTAACATACTAATCAGAGAGAGACCTAAGATGAGAAAATTCCATTGCCCTTGAGTATTTTTAATATTTTTAAATCTGTTCAGTAGGGTAAATTATGTTGACACAGCGATTTTAAGCATTTTCTTAAGTTGTAGAACCCTTTGTTAACCCACAGCTTTATCTAGAACCTTAAACGTTTTTATGTTAATAAAGTTTTGATTGATGTATAATACAAGTGCTACCACATCTAGTGACTTACCACTTACTTTTTTTTCAAGTCTCTGAAATATTTTCATAACAGTATATATATATTCATATATTCATTCAATATATATATTTCTAACTTCACTGTGGCCTCTGCTTTAGTTTTTTCTGCAAGAAATAACAGCTATTAAACCAAGTGAATACTGAGTGCTTCCATCAGAGTCAAGTACCATTTTACAGGTGGGGAAGTCAAGGTATAGAGAAAGCCTGGCATCACAGGATGTGTAAGCAGTAGAGCTGGGAGTGTTCTCTGGATGTCTGAGGCCGAACCCACATAGTTACCACCCATATATCGCCTCTTACCTACAATAAAATAGCATTTCACCAGGATCTCCGAATGTATAAGCTTGCTATAGAGAGATTTTCATCAAACATACTTGGGAAGAAATTTGCATAAGATTAGTTGCCTTATGGCTTTCTGAAAAGTAGCCCACAGGCCAGGGGGTTTTTGTTGTTTTTGATTTTTGGTTTTTTGGTTTTTTGCTTTTTAGGGCTGCACCCGCAATATATAGTGGTTCCCAGGCTAGGGGTCGAATCAGAGCTACAGCTGCTGGCCTATGCTGTGGCCACAGTAATGCCAGATCTGAGCCTCCTCTGCAACCTATACCACAGCTCATGGCAACACTGGATCCTTAACCCACTGAGTGCTGCCAGGGATCAAACCCGCATCCTCGTGTATCCTAGTTGGGTTCATTAACCGCTGAGGCACAAAGGGAACTCCAGGGGTTTTGTTTCTGCTACCACTTTGCTATCCATCGAGCTTTTTTGAAGCCAATGCAAGTATTAGCCTTGGCTGTGCACTGGAATCACCTGGTGGGGGAGGGGCGGGGGGGCTCTAAAATGTACTGGTACCTGGGACATTTGTCTCACACTTGGATGGCCTGATTTTATTGGTCGCAGGTGTCGCCTTGATGCTGGTTCCCCCACCACCCCCAAGCTTCCCAAGTGTTTCCTGTGCAGTCAAGGCTAAGAAGGGCTGTATTTAAAGCTAAGCTACCTTTCCGCTTTGTTCATACCTTTGCTCACACAGGGTGTACATGAGATAGGTATAACTAACAGAGTGGCTTGGTGGCTAAAATAAAATCATTCTAATAGGACCACTTCCTAATACTGAGTCTTTAAACAACTGTTCTTTATATCACAAAAAAAAAAAGCCCTGAAATGATGCCCTAAGAACTCTGAAATGGGTTCATGAAAAAAAAAAAAAGCAGTCTAGGTGGTCCTGTTTGTTGTACCTATTTTTTATAACCCCTAGCTTTTTACCTTGTGGCATGAAAAGCAACAAAATCTCAAATTTAGAAAAATACTGTTTTGGATGATAGAACATAAGACTGGAAATGGGAAGAATCTGTAGGAAGGGAACATCTGTTTATGTTAATTAACAGTAGTGGTTAAAAGCCTATTCCTCATATGGGGCACTTATTATTTCTTTAGTAGCCCATGGACAGCTTTCAACTAGAGGGCATGTCATATGTAACACTTTCCTTACAACTAGAAGAGAACAGAACACAATGATCAGTGTCCAGGGAGAGTCTCCCAACCCTGCACACATGCGTGCATATATACATACATACGGCAGATGTACATACCCAGAGGTGGGGGGAGAGAAAGAAGGAAGGGAGGGAGGGAGGAGAGGGCAGGGAAGAAAGAGGAAGAAAGGAAGAATAAAAAGAGAGAAAGGAAGGAAGGGAAGGAAAAGGAAAAAAATTGATTTGCATGCCTAGCACTAAATTGCTATTTGGACAAGTAGATTAGTTCTTCTCTGTGACTGCATGTGTAGGCAATTATGCTTCTGTCTAGAGTAATTAAACATATCCATTTGTTTTCTTGGAAACAACTAAAAGTAGATTATATATCATCAAGTGATTCTCATTTAAAAAACAAATACTTGTTTAGCATTATAATTCCACCTCCAAAAATATCCATATATTCCCTTATCTCCTACCATCAATTTTGGTGTGTTGTGACTTTTTAAATCACGATTATTTAGTTCTAGTAAGTTCACTATGCTGTCATGTTAAGGATGTTCTTTTTTAAATTACAAATTAGAATCTATACTTTGGTTTACACCTTACATTTTTCCTCTTTTCTCATTCAGATAATTATAATTTTAATTGTAATTGTAATGAAAAATTGTAATTTTTTTCTACATAACTTTAGATACATTTTATTTTTTCTGAGAATTCTGTCACAACATGGATAAGAGAATCCTTTAAAGCATGATGATGAATATTTGCCTAGGAAAGACAGGAATGGATAAAAAATAACTCATACGCTTGAGGTCTGCGTTTATTTGTACCGGTGGCCTACATTGTTCCTTTTAGCTGGAGGGCAGAAAAGCAGAAGCCTCTCTTGGACAGCTCCCCATTGTTACTGCTAACTATGAGTGCACAGAATAATAGGTGTTGAATGAAGAAATCATTAAACAGTTGTACTTTACATTTTTTTCCAAATAAAATGTCATGTGTGATAGTAGAGTAACTGAAATAACTATATCAGATAATATACTAGCCATATAGCAAATTGGGGGAATTCTTTAAAACAGACCTCCTAGCTGTTCAATAACACCTAGGATATAGGGAAGAAGAGGAATGTCATTGCTTTGACAGGTTATCCATTGGTTTTTTTGATTCAGGCTGTTGCCCCAGCAGGATTCTGAGAGCCCTGAGGTCCTTGTTGGATTCCCTTCAATACCTCAATTTGTGGATAACTGAAATATAAAATCACTGTGGCCGCCTTGAGGAACTTTGGATCAGGACTGATAGATTACATCCCTTCTTCCTCTCTGTGTCCAGATTGCCAATGTGCTTTCTCGTCATTCTAGCATCCTCACTGCTTCTGGAGCTGAAACATCTGTCTCTGTATCATTTCTCACTCTTTATTCCTGACACCAAGGTTCAGTTGGCCGTATGGATGGGAAGGATGAGTGACTGCTTTGAAGCAACAGACTCTGAGGAAGGGGTAAAAAGAGGATACCTCATCTCTGCCTTGTCAGCTCCGTAAAGGAACTGGCTCTTCAGAAGGCCAGAGAGATCTCCTCACTTTGATGGCATAGCTGACCTAGTACTCAGCAAAGGGAAGGGTTCAGCACAGCGTCTCCTTTAGTGCAGAACATAAAGAGCCTAGAGGCTGAGGACTGCAGGGGAGCTGTGTCTTCTCAGCCGTCTAATCAAAGACAGAATTGCCCCCGTCGAGAAACTTTATCAAATGGCCATGATGATTAACTGCCAAGCCTGCCATCCTCCCATGAATTTTAAGATTTACCTATAAGAAATGACCAGTCTATTGAAACTTGCCTATTGAACACATGACCAACTGTGACTTGTTTTCTAGCCTCATACTTGAGCCAGAAAAAAAACAAGTGTGTGAGAAAAGATAGTAGTCTGATTGTATAGCATAGTTTGGACTTTTTTGCCCCTCCTTGTATAGTTATATCACTGTAGCTATTAGTGACCCTGGCTAAAAGGTTAGTCAGTCAGTCAGTCAATATGAAATAAAATAGAAGTCTGAGTTTCAAGACCGGAAGCCTTGACCTTGCTCTTTCTTAAATACTTGCACTGACTTAGAGCTGTTCCTTGCTTCAGCTCAAGATGACAGACTCACTTGCTCTCCTTGACATCACACTCTGACTGCTATACGACACCTCTGTCTTTAACCCTTTGTCCTTTACCTGCAGCAGGCATTAAATCTACCTACCTGCAGAAATTTACTTAACTTCCCAGGTTAAGAAAGTAAAATTCAAATGGCAGCAAAAGCATTCTTTGGGTTGAGTCAGACCCAGAACTCCCAGGAATGATTTATTGTGTGTCGGTTTATCAGTGAATCATTTGCCCTCTTCAGGAACAGACATTACACTGTACCTGGAAGCACTAAAAAGATACAGCGGCATAAACTGGAGAACTATTTCAGCTGTTCAGCCTCTGGGGGACCTACTACTTTTTAAGGAAAATTTTAATTAAATTACAAATTAGAGTTGTGTCCTGCCATTGCACAGTGCGTTCTGCTTTTAGAGTGAATGTGGTTTTCATAGCATTCAATGTGATACTTAGCTGTGCGTGACAATGATAGCCACGCCGAACAAAGGCTCATTGCTGGACCTGCAGCGCCATCTACAGGATAGATGGAATAATGACAATTCCACGTCTCTTGTCCACTTTGAACAAGGCAGCCTCAAGGGAATTCAAATGTGTATGTAGTTAGAGTTCACTGTGTACATGTAGTAAGACCGTTACTACATTAAAAAAAAAAATTTGTATGTTTGCAAAATGCTCTTATAGTCCTTAAGCCTCTATTAGTTAGACTTCTAAGGTAATGGAGTGTTGTGTTTTGTTTTTTATTGAATTAATTAATTGGAAAGCCCATTCATTTGTTTCAAAAATCCATTTGATGATTTTTGTAAAAGGTAGTATTTAAGTTTCTGCTTCCTTTGAATATCCTGTATTCTACTTAATATTATTTATCTTGATTTGCTTATTTATTTTGCCTGCAGCTTGTATCTGTCTCTCCTTGCCAGATCATAAACACCGTGGGGAAAGATTTTTATTTTATTTACTGAGTTTTCCTGCACAAAAGCAGAGGCTCCCATATCGGTATGTGAATGAGTAAATATCGCTTATTTTTCTATTTAGAGGGCACATGTGGAAAGACAGTCACTTACCCTCCTTGAATCTTAGGACCTTGCTTTAATATAGGAGTGCCAAAACCTGTTCTTCCAGTCTTTCTATTGTTACGAAAATAAAATGAGATCATGGATGGTGAAGTACTCTGAACTACAAGGCACAATAAAATTTAGGCATTTTCCCCAAGTATCTTTTTTTTTTTAAGAATGCACCCATGGCATATGGAAGTTCCCAGGTAGGGGGCAGAGGTTGAATTGGAGCTGCAGCTGCCAGCCTATACCACAGCCACAGCAACACCAGATCCGAGCCACATCTATGACCTATTCCACAGGTTGCAGCAACTCCAGATCCTTAACCCACTGAGCAAGGCTAGGGATCAGAACCTACCTCCTCATGGATACTAGTCAGGTTCATTAGCTCTGAGCCACAACAGGAACTCCCAAGTATCATTTTGTGGATGGAGCTCTAGAAATGTAGAAAATGTACATCCCCTCTTTCACCCATAATTTCCTGAGGTACTTTTAGAAGGTACATATATAGGCCCCAGATTAAGACCTGGCAATCATGTAAAAAAATTCAGATGCTTCTGAAGCACACTAAAATTTCAGAACTTCTGGCATGAAAAAGAGGTTGAGATTGAATTGAGTTCCAAATGAAAAATTACCCTTTTACTATTGTTCCTTCCTCCATTATTCCCTGATATAAAGTTGTTTCTGAAAGGATGAATTCTTTGTCATAAGGAATATACAGAAAATTGTAATTGATCTATTATTATTTAGTTTATGGTTTAGAGCTGTATCTAACTTTTACCAAAATTTAGACCAGAAGGGTCTAGACATGTGTAAGTAAAGAGCCCCTGAATACATAAATATTATTTAATTTTAGAGAATTTTACATACATTTCACAAAGTAGGATATACATGTTCTATAAAGCAGTAGAAAATCAAGACATTCAGGTGTTTCAAAGTCATATCATTTGATTAGGTGGGAGAAGTGACCAGAACCATGTCCTTCCTCTGATTCCCATTTCTGCTCTCCTGCTGCTCCTCCCAACTCCTGTTTCCTTCTTCTCCTGCCCAGGATTGTCAGCCGCGCACAGATACCAGCGGCCAGCAGAGAACACAGTGCTGAATATGCAGCAGGTCCCCAGGAAACCTCATTTCGTAAATCAGTTTCTCAGCATTCTAAATTTGAAGTAATTTTCCATCCATTCATATTTGTCTTCTCGACCACTACACGTCAGGTAGACCATTTGAGGTAGGACAGAAGTCCAAAAAGATTGGCCAAACAAATAGGATTATGTTCTCTGGATGTAGAAAAGAGAAAGAAAAAGTCTCTTACACCATTTATGCAACTTGTGATGATGTATAGTTTGAGTGTTAGAAGCCTTATTTATTTCCTTCCTACTCATACTTCTGTTTTTTCTGGATGATAGAGGATAGGTAGATACATAGACAGATGGATATTTCCTATGTCTTTGCTTCAGTAAGTTAAATGTACTCATAAAAAAAAAATAAACATGACCAGAACATGTCTGCTCTCCCTAAACATATAAGCATGCGCGCGGGCACACATGCACACACACACTTTTGTAATTACATCGAGAATGTCCATTTAGGGAGTTCCCATCTGGCGCAGTGGTTAGCGAATCTGACTAGGAACCATGAGGTTGTGGGTTCGATCCCTGGCCTTGCTCAGTGGGTTAAGGATCCGGTGTTGCCATGAGCTGTGGTGTAGGTCTCAGACGCGGCTCGGATCCCGCGTTGCTGTGGCTCTGGCTTAGGCCGGCAGCAGCAGCTCCGATTAGACCCCTAGCCTGGGAACCTCCCATATGCCTCGGGAGCGGCCCCAGAAAAGGCAAAAAGACACACACACACACACACACACACACACACACACACACACACGCAAAAAAAAAAAAAAAAAAAAGAATGTCCATTTAAATAGCATTAGGTAATCTACTTAATCTGTTCCAAACTTTAGGAAATGCAGTACCACTAAAATATTTTCTTTTCCTAATGTAAGCCAGTGATTCTTTAGGCTGCATTTCCAGAGGTATGGGGGTGTGCCCTCCCCCAGGATGCCCAGCTTTCTAGTCCTGGGTGTTTTCAATGGAGAAATCTGCAAGGCAGTACTTGTTAGATTTTCTAAGTCCCCATGCTGGGATCCTAGACTCTTCCCTGGCCCTCTTCTTAGCAACAATCTGACACACAGAATAATGAAACTGAAGAAAGAGGCCAGAGAGAACTGCCCCAGTCTTCCCAGGACAGGCCATTTCACTGACCCCACCCCAACACCTCCAAGGAAAGAAACTTAGGCCTCCATTTGAGACTGATCATCACCCTCTGGTTTTGGCTACATCTCTGGGAGGCCAGAGGCTGTTTCCGAGGGCACAGGATGACACACATAACGCCATCATCAATCATTCATCAGTTGCAACTGCAATTTGCATGCATTTATCTAATCACAGCCTACAGCAGCTACCACCCATGAACAGTTCAAAATCAGTTTAACACAGAAGCATCCAGGGTGATTATAACATCATCACTCAGAAATTCACTATCACAAATATATGCCTGTGCCTGATAATGTTTCCTTTAAACGAACAATACATGTTCTCTCTCCCCCATGTCACTGCTTAAGAAGGGGTGGGAGAGGGTAGAAAGTTGAGTATTTGGGGTAAATTCACATGCCACATTTCTTCAGACCAGCAAAGAAACATATCCCAGGGGCTGCTAATTCCTGGGATTGGGGTTTTAAGCAAATTCTCTTTCTGTTTCTATAACCACATGAGGCGCGTGGTTATGCAAAGCTTCCCTATACTGGCGTTCACCTTCCTCCCCGCTCCTGCACACACACCTTCCTTTACTCTGTTGCTGGGTTGGTTGGTTGGCTGGTATTTCCTACCAGGCATTCCCTTAGTGGTTTCTACATCAGGTTCTTTTCATGATTCTAATTAGACTTGAAGCTTCAGCCTGTTCACTTTATCTGAGACATCTTTTGGGGAGCATCATAAACAACACTAAAAGCACTGAAGATCGTCAGTGACAGGAAATGAATGACCTTTCTTTCTTCCTCTGTTTCACAATGTCTCATGCCTCTCCTATCACAGTCGTGTGTGTGTGTGTGTGTGTGTATGTGTGTGTTGACTTAGAATCATGCTTATTACCAAATATGAGTTGACTTCACTTCCTGTTACATCATTAATGGCTTATATATTTTCTACTGTACACAACATATTTTAAGGATCTTAAGCTCTCAAACTTCTGTTATATGTAAAACCATTTGTTTTAGTTTGTAAAGAAATATTTAAATAATGTGACACCCAGGTGATAGCAAAGTAATTTTGTTCCTAAAAGGTAAAATTCGAGGAAGGTGGAGTTCCCTGCGGTGTCTCTGTGATGATGCGGGTTTGATCCCTGGCTTCGCTCCGTAGGTTAAGTATCCAGTGTTGCTGCAAGCTGTGATGTAGGTCACAGATGTGGCTCAAATCTGTTGCTGTGCTGTATGGTAGGGTCCAGTTGCAGCTCCAGTTCGACCCCTAGCCTGGGAACTTCCATATGCCGCAGGTGTGCCTATAAAAAGAAGAAAAAGTTTTGAGCACAGCTTCCATTGCTTACTTCACTTTAACTAGGTACAAAGACCCAGGGAAGTAAGGAGAATACCTCCAGTCAGAGGAAGCCTAGGTCACCTACCTCCCATTCTGCTGCTAGACTGGGTTAATGTGGTTATAAAAACTTTGTGGGAATTACTTATATTTAGCCCTTGCAATTTTGTAATTTTAACCATATTCAATAGGATGAGGGATGAGGTGTGCTTGGGGCAGGGAGGGGGGCGGGGGGTGGTACAGGAAGGGGCGGTACTACAAAATGTGCTAATGTTCAAGCCATCCCAAACGGATTTAACTGAATTTCTTTTGTTCTTCCACTCAAAGGATTAGTTGCCCTTTGCTTCCTCAAGGAGCTTGAAAACTTTGTCAAGGCTGTAAAGTGCTGGGAATTCCCGTTGTGGGCGCTTCGGAAACAAATACAACTAGGAACCATGAGGTTACAGGTTCCATCCTCGGCCTCACTCAGTGGGTTAAGGATCTGGCATTGCCATGAGCTGTGGTGTAGGTTTCAGACGCGGCTTGGATCTGGCGTGGCTGTGGCTGTGGCCAGCAGCTGTAGCTCCAATTGGCCCCCAGCCTGGGACCCTCCATATGCTGAGCCATGAGTACAGCCCTAAAAAGCAAAAACAAAACAAAAAAAAGACTAAAGTGCTATTTTCAGCCAATATCTCTTCCCCTTTCCCAGTCCCACATTCAAACCTGTTCTCACCTACAAAAGAGACTGAAACCTCTGCCTCTCAGTACTGTTACATATGAGGGAGCAGACAAACTGCCTCCACCTGGGGTCCATGGCAAACCTATCTTTAGCCTGAATAAGATAACACTCCCACATACCTTCAGAATATTTGAAGGAGAAGGTGGGTTGCTCTGTGGCCAACAAGGTCATGCTTGCTTTTACACGTTTTTATATTCTTCCTCCCGCTGAGAATGCTCATGCTCTCTCTCTCTCTTCCCTCCTCTTTCTTTCCCTTGTTCATCTTTTCCTCTTAGCCAACTTTTATTTTTTTTTTTTTGTCTTTTTGTCTTTGTAGTTGTTGTTGTTGTTGCTATTTCTTGGGCCGCTCCTGCCGCAGATGGAAGTTCCCAGGCTAGGGGTCGAATCGGAGCTGTAGCCACCGGCCTACGCCAGAGCCACAGCAACGCGGGATCCGAGCCGCGTCTGCAACCTACACCACAGCTCACGGCAACGCCGGATCGTTAACCCACTGAGCAAGGGCAGGGACCGAACCCGCAACCTCATGGTTCCTAGTCGGATTCGTTAACCACTGCGCCACGGCGGGAACTCCCCTCTTAGGCAACTTTTAAAGCCCAGCTCAATTTGACCTGAGCTGTGAGGCCTTCCCAGAGCAGGAGAGGGATTTCTCCTATATGGACTTCTTATTGTGTAGTTTCTGGAATACATAACATAGAATTTTACTACATACTGTGTTCGTCACACGTGTACAAGACCGTGTCTCCTTCCACGTGACTGTGGTGCTCAGCACTTGTCTAGTTAGGCTTGTAGAAATGAATGATATTTACACTAATACATCTTAGAACTTGGATTTTTTTTTCAATTATTTGAGAGGGAGAGACAATCTCTTCTATCTTAAATGGTTATGAATTGGATATTTTGAGATTTCTGGGAAACTAAATGTTAAAGCCATTGGGCTAGCAGGCCAATGACCAGTGTCTTATGCATTTAAATCCAACTTGAATGGATTTTGCTGTTTTACATTTCTAAAATAATTTCCTTAAAAATCATGTTTTCAAGCTTTAAAATGCTTTGAACATAGATATGTCATGATACTAGAATCCATTTAAATATACTTTAAGTAATAAAAGTGGGTTCTTACATTCATCAGCAGTTAGGCAAAATTATTGAAAAAAGTAATGGAATTTATGGTACATCACATCTAAAAATATGCCTATCTAGATAGGTGTCATCTCTTAGCAGTAACATACAAAATGAGATGTGCAGAAAAACTTGAAAAAAAAAATCCCCTTTGTTCACATATTTTGAGATGTGACATAAGAGTGACTTATTCATGAGAATTTCATAATACATTAGTAAGCTTGCTCCAGGATATTTTTGAAAAGTAATGAAGGCTTAGGAATGCAAAATTTTTCTCCAGCCTTCTGTTCTGAGAAATAAATGAGGTGAGACTTTCTTTCATTTCAAGACTTTAGCTTTTCCTATCCATCATCTCATTTATCACTTCATCCTACAGATTTGTGTGGTGGCTTTTTCTTTGATGCATCTGCTCCAGCTCTTTAACTAGACTCCAAGTCCTCTGAAGACAGATCCAGGATTTTTTCATATGTTCACAAGGCCTGGCAGCAGAGTGCCCAGTGCAAAGTGTGTACACATGATAGAAGGACCAGAATTTGCCAGTAGACTAGGGGGAAAGTGGGAGAGGAAGGAGAATGAATGAACGACAGCCTGGATAGCACAACTGTCTGTACTGACGGTGCCCTGAGCTAGCAGCCCTCCGTCAACATGATCTCATCCACGCAGCCCTCTTATCCCAGATCTCCACTTAACGTTTACTGCAAGCCTCTTGGCTGCAAGACACCTTTCTCTGAGTATCTTCAGGGAATCTCATAGCCACAAATGCACATTACATGGAACCATGGCCCGATGAGTGCTGAATTGTTGTGATTTTGGTAGGAGTGTAGGGGGAAAGGCTGATTTTTTTTTTTTTTTCAAGTAAGGAGTTGGCCTGAAAGAGCAAGGACATTCTGGCAGATCAAGGTCCAGGAATGTTAGACAGGGAGGTGGGAACAGGATGGGAGGTGCAGGGATCGGATGGCAGTTTGCTTTTGCTAAAACGAAAAAAGGCAGAGCACAAAATAGCAAGGAATGGGTATTAAAACAACCAAGACTGAGGACCCTGATAAGCTGGCAAATGAGCTTGGACTTCACCTCACATAATGGGTATCCAGCATACAGTTAAGGAGAGTGACAGGATAATTTGGAGAGTTTAGTCTGGCAGGTTTGTAAAGGACATATTTGAAGGGATAGAACTGAAGGCAGGGAGACCAGTTAGCAGGTGAGATGAGGTGAGGAGTTCAGTGGGCAGGATTTTTAGAATTGGACCTGAGGGAAGATTCAAGAAGGACTTTGGAGGTATAATGACACCTCTGTCTAAGAACTCTTTTTCAGAGTTAATCATATAGCACTCCCTGGTTATACCCTTAGATGGCTCCCCATTGCTCTGAAAACAGAACACACACACACATCAGCCACGGTGTATAAGGCTTTCCTCCCCCTTAGCTCTGAGCTCAGACCACACCCAGGTCAATCACAGTCCCCAGCTGGGCCTCTCTTCTAGGCTTAGCAATGCCAAGCCCTCTTCCTTCCGACTTTTCACATATTTCCAGCTGTCCAAAATTCTCTCCCCTCAGCATTTTGCATGGTGAGTTCTTTCTCATTCTTTAGCTCTCACGTCCTCAAAGGGACTTCCCATGGAAACCTTCTCTAATGTGGCCTCCCCAGATACTCTCTATTTATTAATTTGATAATTTCTTCCATGCCACTTATCTCAGGGTTAATTACTTGTTTATCATAGTTGTCTTTTACCTGTTGTATTATCCCCCACCCCTTACGAATGTATCACAGCTGCCCTTGAATTATTGAATTTGGTTTCTCATTGGCAGTGTCAGTGTCCTTGGTGTCCTTGGTACATGGAGACTCCTCCCTCCCCCCAAAATATGTCAATATCTGTATGTGTGTGTGTGTACACAAATGTGTACAAATGAACAAATGATAATAATTGTATGTAATATATAGAAGGTGAGTCAGAGGAAGAAGTAGAGAAAGAGCCAGAATTTGCACCTAATAGTACCTGATTCCAAATTCAATTTGTGGCCACTATCCAAGGTACTTCTGCATCATTTTAGAGTAAATATATAATTTGTTCATTCATAATATAAGGCAAAGGCTAAAAGGTAGTTGATGACTTGGTATACAGACACTGTCCTCAAGAGAAAATCAGATGTAAAAATGAGTAAAAACATGTTTAACTGGCCAAAGAGATACTTACATGGAATGGAAGCATATATCTATAAACTATGATCACGCAGATGTTTTACCTCTTAGATGATCAGTCTGCAACTCTGGTCATCTTAAAGAAAGGGTCTTTCTCATTTTTTTCTCAAAAAGTACTTAATAGGCTATAATGGAAAAAAACAAAAATCATTAGAAAAAAAATCACTTAAGAGAATGACAGCTAAATAACCTCAATGCTGAGAAATTAGGTATTAACTACAATGTATTTCAGATAGTTACAGGGTCAGGGGCAACAACCAGGAGCTGAATAGACTCTTACTATTTATAAGGTCTTGTCTTTTGTTGTTGTTTTGTTGGTTTTTAAGTATTGACCAGGACCTCCTTATATTATTTGATTTGAGTGAAAATTCAAATACTAATAGATAAGTTGAGAAATTAACTATACATATTCAAACAAAGTGTCTCTGAAAGAAGTTAGAATAACAGTAAGACCATGTGTAATGAATGTACTAAATGGTCTTTGTCTTCTAAACTCTTTTGACATCCTCATTTGTCTTAAGCCTAGACATTTTTCTTTTTAGTCAAAATTCCCAGTGTTTGTTCAGTCTGTCTTCTCTTCCTTTCTCTCTTTCTTCTCCTGGTATCCCCATTGCATTTCCCATTTACATCACATTCCCATTTATTTCTGGTTGCCCCACAGTTCATAGATACTCTGTTCTTTTTTGTTGGTTTGTGTTTTTATTCTCTTTGCATTCCAGTTTTGGAGAGGTTTCTGTTGGGATATCCTCAAGCTCAAGGATTCTTTCCTCAGCCATTTCCAGTTTGCCAAAAATCCCATCAAAGGCATTCTTCATTTCTGCAACAGGGTTTTCGATTTCTAGCACTTCTTTTGGGTTCTTAGAATTTTCATCTAAAATTTACATTGCCCATCTGTTCTTACATGCTGTCTACTTTATCCATTATAATTCTTAGCATACTAATCATAGTTGTTTTAAATTCCTGCCTCTGTCATACCTGAGTCTGTTTCTCATTCTTGTTCTATCTCTTTAAACTTTTTTTTTTTTTTGCCTTTTTGGGATACCTTGTGATTTTTTTCTTGATAGCTGGTTATGATGTACTAGGTAAAAGGAACTTCTGTAAATAGGCCTTTAGTCATGTGGTGGCAATGTGTGAGGAGAAGGGAGTGTTCTATAGTCCAGTGATTCAGCTCTTTTGGCGAACCCATGAACGCCACATCTGCTTCTCACCTGTCCCCTTCCCTCCTTCCTTTTGGTGGGGGAGAATGGCTTACATGGGCTGGAGTTGGGCATTTCCCTTTCCTTGGTCATTTTGGCTCTGATAAAAAAAACTCAGTGGATTAGGCTCTGGTTAAATAGTTCCTCCCCAGGGCAGGTTTTGCTTAGAAGACAAGAGTGGTCTGGTGTATTTCAAAAAGGTATCTTTTCCCTTCCTCCTGGCAGGAGTGGGGAAGGAAATGGGGAGGATTCTCTGATATTTACCGTGGAAATATAGGTAAGCTCCTAGAAGTAAAACTCAAAGAAGTGTGGGGGCTCCCTGTGAATGGACCCCTTGGAGTTCTTATCTCTCGGGCTTGCCCTTACCGAGCCTCCAGCCAGTAAGGAGGCTCAGTAAGGAAGCTCCAATGACAGCTGAGGATTTCCTGCCACAGCACTGCTTTCACGAAGGTTTCAGCCCAAGGGTTTCTGCTCCAGTAAGATTTGATTATCTGTATTTGCCTGTTGGTCTCTCCAGTTCAGGGGCAGCGGTTTGCCCTGTGACCTCACCTCTCTAATGGATCTAAGGAGAGTAATTTCTTTTTCAGTTGATTGAACAGAGTTGAATTGGAGGGTTTTAAGCAAAGGAATCACATATTTGACTTATATTTTACAAGAAATACTGTAAAAAGACCTCAAGTCACGAAGTACCAATGTGTCAGGACTTTGCTGCATTTAGATTTGTTGAATTATTGAAAAATCATTATATTTTTTACAAGCCATAGCTCACTCTTTTGAGATGTGAGGGAATTAATGGGAGATACTAGGCAACCTCTTGCTGTGAGGCTGGTCAGGACATCTTGCACTGGGTTCCAGGGAATCATGAGACGATGCTAACTGATTGGGAACGCAGGTATCCCCAGATGGATATATTGGGGTTGGGAGGGATATTAATAAGATGCAAAAGAATCCTGGCTTTCATTCTAAATCTCACCCTTTTATAAGATAAAAATCATTCAACAGTTGAAGAGTTGGGTAGCAAACTTTTTCATTCATTTTTAAATGTCACTGATAATAAAGGTGTTCCTCAGTGGCTTAGCAGGTTAAGGATCTGGCATTGTCACTGCTGTGGCTCCAGTCACTGCGCTTTTGAGGGTTCGATCCCTGGCTTGGGAACTTCTGCATGCTATAGGTGTGGCTACAAAAATCACTGATAATAAAAAGAAATCGTAAGGATGATTTGGGGTATTAAATGAATTCCTTACTCTCAATACAGAATCTGGTAGCTTCACTTCACACGTTGTCCTGGACACTGGTTTCTTGCACCTTGCCAGTCCACCATTCCTGAGTGGAGCTTCCATTCTACTGGTCTTGGGGTGCAGCTCAAGGTCTGTGCTGTTGGTGTACCAGGTAGCAGCATAGAAATTAAGGAGCAAAAATATCAGCTGTCTTTATAAGGAAAGTTCCTTGGGTTGTTATGAAACCTCAGCATGTATCTTTTTAGCCAGAACTTTGCTTCATGAACATACTCAGTTGTAAGAGAGACTGAAAAATGTTGTTATCTCTGTTCTCAGGAGCTATGTACCCAGATAAAAATCAGCAGTTCTGTTATCCTAGAAGAAGGGAAAATGGATATCACGGGACAATATGCAGTTTCTGTCCAGACTGCAAATAACATGGAGAATAGATGGTATTGTTTTGTTTTGTTTTAACTTCACATCCCCCAGGATTTACAGACTTGGGTCAAAAATGTGGGAGATGGTTGAGTAGTTGTTTAGTTGAACTTACAAATGTGTTCAGCATATTTTCCTACCAGTCGCAATTTTCATTATGCCCCTTGAGCCATGTGTTTCTAAATCCATCCTCTAATTTGAACTCAGATGGAATTCACACAGAGTATATAACTCACTACCAGACAACTGTTTTTGATCGGACTTGGGACAACCCAAATCTGTAACACGGGTTTGTATTCTGTTGCAGATCCACCACCATAGAATGAAAGGAAGTTTGTTTGGGAACACTGCTGATTAAAAAATAAGGGGTGCGGTGGAGTGGGAGGCATTTCATGCAGAGTCACTATATATGTAAGTAGGACTAAAGTAGAAAAGTGATGATTCTCCAAATCATGAAAGCCAAATTAAGCCCTGCTGACTGGAATGAGAGTCATGGTTTTCACTATGTTTTATACAAGTAAAGGTAGGAAGGAGGAAATTGGAGCCAGTTGACATAAGAGCCTGATATTCTGAGTGGCTATTTTAAATCACCCACTTGTTACTCAAAGACATGAATCTTTGTCAGATGTCTCCTCACACTTATTTTCCTCCCCCCCCCCTTTAAATTTAAGTATTAAGAAAAGATGGGGGGTAGGTTTCTCTTGTCCCTTGAATCAAAATGTCAGTTCTATCAGAATGTGAAAACTTTGACAAATGAGACTGTACCTTGATCAGCAGTTTCAACACAGGTACAGGGTTTTCAGGGACCAAGGCACTTCTCAACCTTCCATCATCTACAGTGAATGACCTGACAGTTACTTTGCAAAGTTTGGAAATTTAAATTGGGAAGAATGATAAAGAATATAGAAACCCAAAGTATGTAATTGAATTGGAAACCAAATGCTATTTTGTTTTGACACTTACTAAGAGAAAATGTTCATTTACCTGGGTTTGAATTTCTTTAGTTTCCATCACATATATATGTATGTCATGCAGGAGTCCCATATCACTCCATTTCTTTCCAATCTTTGTTTCAGAGCTATTAGAGCAAACTCCACACCCTAATTAGGTTCTAGGAATAACGGACATTTTCTATCTTCTTCTCTACTTGTTGCTAGGAAAGCCACTTAAAACATGAAGAATGCATTTACATATCAATTTTTTCAGACACCTGATACATTTTCCCTTTTTTCCCCCTCACTACCACCCTTTCCATTTTTAAATTTTTTTAGCTTATTATCATAATCACTTCATGAAAGAATATGCAAAGCTTGATTGATTTGATAGCTATTTCAGAAAACAGGGTCATTTAATCCATTGTGAAGAAACTACCAATAACGAATCTTAAATATGAACTGAGATGGTGACCAGTGGTCATGGAGGCCACATTTAATGAGCTTTCAAGGTTAGCCCTCCTTGGTTGCAAAGGAGGCAGGGAGGAGGGGACTGTCCTTTCCTATCCAGTGGCCTCTTTTCCTGAGATTTGTCAAGAGATGTCTCAAATACCAAAAACCATGAATTTTCATTCTGGTAGTTCTCTTCTGCTTCCCTATTCAGCATTCATTCAGCAGGTTGCCCTGGTCTGGCATCCGGGTTTGTATCTAGCCAAGGCTGTTTTTTCCTGCTTGTAACTAGAAGCATGATGTATTACTTAATAAAACAGCTTCTAAGCATGCCTGCCTTTTAAAAATGTAATTACTTCCCTATAAAACAAACCTACCCACACCCTCCACACACACACTCCCATTCCTTTAAGATACCCAAGGTGACACTCTTTACTGTGGTGGAAGGGTGAGCCAAGACACCCTTAGAGACACTTAAAAAAGTGTTTTAAAGCCTCTACATGAGCCTAGTTTAGGAATAACAATCCGGTGACTGCAATCCCATTTTTTCAAAGGCTGCTTTAAAGAATTCATAAATATGTCTCTCTAAGGATGTTTGAAAAGACTAACTTAACATTTCAGGTAAATGAAGAATGGCTCTGGGAGGGTGGCAGAGAGAACATGAGGCTTAAGTAAAACAAGAAAAGGAAGGGATGTGGTTTACTTTGATGCAATTCTTTCCCAGGCCTATGCATTGTCTGTCTGCATTCCTTTGAATTTTTAACTTGTTTGAACTATTCTTTCATTGCTGTTTTCAGCTATCACATTGATCTAGGAGAAGTGAGTAGGACAGTTAAAACCTCACTCCAAATTGGAACTGCCTCAGGATGGATGGGCAGTGATGGCAGAGAGGCTGAAGAGGAAGGGATGTCATTTCTTATGACCAAGGGTGTATCTGTCTGATTAGTCAAAGTACAGAAATAGAGGGTGTAGTGACTGAGGTGATGTACCTCCAGGCCACCGGGACTCCTGTCTCAGACTTATGACCACTAGATTGTTGACTGCCTTCCAGACTCTACCACTGGAAACTCTGACATTTCAGTTTGAGTCCGTTAACAAATATATTTTGGATCCAAGCCTTCTCCACAGCTCGGAGTTAATACATGTGGAACTCTAGGAATTGTCAGTCTAGGGGAAGGCCCTGCATTTTTATGTGTAAGAATTTATGTTGTATGATTTCTTGCTTCAAACCAAAAATAAGACCTGAAATCAAACATGTGAGTAAACAAAACTAATCTTTATAAAAGATTGGATTAAAAACTCTATATGTTGACTACAAGAGGTCCATTTAAAATAAAGTTACCCAGAAAGGTTAAGTGTAAACTAAGTTAAAAGTACTAACAAGAGGAGTTCCCTTCGTGGCTCAGCAGTTAATGAACCCAACTAGGATCCATGAGGATGCCGGTTTGATCCCTGGCCTCGCTCAGTGGGTTAAGGATCTGGCGTTGCCATGAGCTGTGGTGTAGGTCGCAGAAGCGGCTGGGATCCCACATTGCTGTGGCCATGGTGTAAGCCAGTGGCTGTAGCTCCGATTAGACCTCTAGCCTGGGAACTTCCATATGCCGCATATGTGTCCCTAAAAAAAGATTCTTACTGGACAAAGCTGGATTCAAGGTAAGCTATGCCAACAGAGATATGAATGAGGAATTTATAATATTAAAGGGCATAGTGAGGCTATATGTATATACTCAAACCCTATTGCACCAAAATCCATGAAGCATAAATTACAAGAAAGTGAAAGGAAAAAAGAAACACAATAGTATTATTACAGGCTTCAATTAACCTGTCAGCCTAGGACAGATCAAGAAAACTAACCAAAAAGAGTGAAATATCTTAATTATAATTAGTAAGGTTTACATTATAAACATATACATAAAATATATATGTATGTATATGAAATACACTATAAATATATGATGTGAATAGAATTATATATCAATTTTAAATCACCTTAGGAATTTACAAAATTAAGTCACCAAAAAATTCAGTTTCTACTCTGATATAAAAATTACACATTATACATTCTGAACAAGTGCAATAAAACTAAAAATTGTAATAATTCATAAACTCATAATAACACATTCTGCAAAGTAAAATTTTACTTTCAAGCAACTCCTGAATCAAAAGGAATACTTAATGTATTTTAAGAATTTGGAAAAAAAAAAAACCTGAATATCATAGAATACAGTAAAGTTTGCTCAGGAAAACATGCAGCTTTTAATACTTGCATTCTAAAAAAGAAAAAAAAGAATCTGTTTTTAACTCAAGAAGCTACAAATGGAATATGCAGTATGCCTAAAGAAGTCAAATGAAGGAAATAAAAATGATCAAAGGATAAATTAAAAATTACAAAACTGTGGGAGATCTCTTGTGGATCAACAGGTTAAGGATCCAGCATTGTCACTGCTGTGGCTCTGGTTACAGCTGTGGTGAGGGTTCCATCCCTGGCCTGGGAACTTCTGCGTGCAGCCAGTGCCCTCTTTCCACCCAAATTATGTAACTGTTAAGCAGTCAAAAAATGGACTCTTAAAAGTAGCAAGAAACCACTAGACAGTGGAGCATCAAAAAACAAAAATGAGAAAGCACAAGTAAAATTAGAAATGTAAAATGGCAAGAGACTAAATGAATGATAAAAGTAATATGCAGGAGTTCCCGTCGTGGCGCAGTGGTTAACGAATCCGACTAGGAACCATGAGGTTGTGGGTTCAGTCCCTGCCCTTGCTCAGTGGGTTAACGATCCGGTGTTTCCCTGAGCTGTGGTATAGGTTGCAGATGCGGCTCGGATCCCGCGTTGCTGTGGCTCTGGTGTAGGCCGGTGGCTACAGCTCCGATTCGACCCCTAGCCTGGGAACTTCCATATGCCGAGGGAGCGGCCCAAGAAATAGCAACAACAACAATAACAACAACAAAAAAAAAGACAAAAAAAAAGTAATATGCAAATATCTATCAGATATATCTGAAGCTATAAGCATTTCAACAAGAATATGGCATCACTGATAGATTCATAGTGACTTAATGAGAGCAGAATCAGGAAGGAAATGGAGATCTATCCCTCTGCTGAGATTCCAGAATATCCTCAAAAGAATAGAAAACTATATTCATAAACACCTAATTAGATTAAAATATTTTCTTCTCATCATCTTGAAATGGCTACTCTTAGCATGATGAAGAAGGGAGCTGATATTGAGAAACAACTTTTTATTTGAAAAATAAACCCAAAAGTTGAATATAATTGAACTATGCAAAACGAAAAAATATACACCCAAAAGACTAAAAGTGGAGAAATATGTTTAACTAAAGTAGTAAGATTATGGGTGATTTTTCTTATTTTCCAATGTTTCCAAAATACAAAGGCAGAACAAAATAAGATATCTCCTTTATGAGTCCAAATTTTTTTTCTTTTTGGTCTTTTTAGGGCTACACCCATGGCATATGGAAGTTCCCAGACATATAGAAGTTTGCCAGATCCAAGCTGAATCTGTGACCTACACAGCAGCTCATGGCAACATTGTATACTTTAACCCACTGAGCCTGATGGAGGCCAGGGATTGAACCTGAGTCTTAATGGATACTAGTTGGGTTGGTTACCACTGAGCCATGATGACTTTCTCCTATTCAAGGGACAAAGAGTACATGCTCCCTATCATTAACAAATCATAGATGGTATTAAATTATTCCTTCAAAGGCCACCTAGAACCTTGTCCTTAGTTGAAGGCATGCTCTTGTGTTGTTACCACTTAAATACCAACTATTACAAAGGTCTTTATCCTCATAGGAAGGCAGTCATACAAGTACAAACTCAGTTTGTATATTTTGTGGGAAGTAGAGCCCATTTCTTAGTAAATTAACAGATCGTAATGAGTGAAATAATTATCTCATCCCTTACTGAATTAACCTTAAGTAGAATGAACCAAATGAGTACTTTGGACACTACTCTAGAGATGACAGACATGGACGATGATTCTGATCTTGAACTTTTAAGCATTTTATTTGAGATAACTGTCAGATACTTCAGTCTCACAGACAGTTAGAAAGGAGGAAAACTTTATACCAGGTATCTAAGGCTGTCGAAGTCTTCACATGGATAAAATGATTTATTTGGGAACTGGTAACTAAATTGCTCATTTTAAAATGTCTTGGGAATTTTTTGAGATTGGCAGTGGAACTTATCAAAAGACACCATAGAAAATTCTTGATTGCTGCCTATACAGTGTTTCTGTGAGCAAAAGTTAATTATTTTGTGATAGAAAAGGGAGGATTGCCTTCAGTTTGGGTTATATTTAGTGTGTCATTATAACTTTTGGTCTTATTAATATTAGGCAATTTTGAATGGAGTACTTCCAGAAATTTTTGCACATCATTAAAAATTATATATCCTGTCAAGAATTGGATGAATTGATGACAACTTAGATGAAATATGACCTACTTTGCATATATATAAATATTTTAAATACTGTATTCAGATAGAAAAGTACAAAATTTAAAAAAAATTTATAATACTTGTCTTTAGGAAGACAGTCTAGAACTTAAGGCAACACTACTTTTATTTACACAATTAGTAATTACCACAAAGTCTCTACATTTGGAATAAAATATTATATAGCACTTTGCTTCAAGAAACACGTATTACTCTATTACTTTCTTCCTCCTTTTAAATAAAATCTTCAGAAATTTGATTTAGGTTTCTATGCCAGTTATAGCCCATCTCTTTGATTATGAGCTCCTACAAAGAAAAAAAATTAAATCAATGTTAAAAAACATTATATTTTGCAAAAATCATTTTGCCAAAGTAATAAAACAGTGCAGATATATGAAACATAGAAAATGGGTGTGCTATCACAACCTAGCTGCCATAAGTAACTGCTTCTAAAGATTTGGTATTTATTTTCCTCCAATCTTATGTCTTTTTATTCTATGTATATTTTTAACCAAAAAAAGTTCTTTTTTTAATTTTATAATGATTTTTATTTTTTCCATTATACCTGGTTTACAGTGTTCTGTCAATTTTCTACTATACAGTAAGGTGACTCAGTCACACATACATGTATACATTCTTTTTTCTCACATTATCATGCTCCATTATAAGTGAATGGATATAGCGCCCAGTGCTATACAGCAGGATCTCATTGCTTATCCATTCCAAAGGCAGTAGTTTGTATCTATTAACCTTAAATTCCCAATCCATCCCACTCCCTCCCCCTCCCCCTTGGCAACCACAAGTCTGCACAAGTCTGTTCTCCATGTCCATGAGTTTCTTTTCTGTGGAAAGGTTCATTTGTGCTGCATATTAGATTCCAGATATAAGTGATATCATATGTTATTTGTCTTTCTCTTTCTGACTTACTTCATTTAGTGTGGGAGTCACTAGTTCCATCCATGTTGCTGTAAATGGCATTATTTTGTTCTTTTTTATGCCTGAGTAGTATTCCATTGAGTATACATGACTAGTTTAAGGAGATGTGGTATATATACACAAAAAAAGTTCTTAATGAACATATTCTTCTACCTTTGCTCTATCCACTGAAAAACATATTTTATGTGTTATTTGTGTAATTAAATATATTGCCTTTTATAAATATTGATTTAAATAATTTGGTTAATGCATTTGTAGCATCATGTTGTATAGACATAGCCTATGAAACCAGTTACAATTTTATGTATATGAGGATTATATCTGGTTTTTTTAAATTACAGTGTTACAGCCAAAGCCCTTGTACGTATTCATGAGTGAACAGTCAAGAGGACCCAATGTCCAGAAGCAGGGTGGCTGGATCATGGGATCAATCTATCTATCTATCTGTTATCTCTCTGTCTACCTATGTACCTACCTACCTACACATATATTCACACACATGCCAAAATAATTCAGAAAGAGAAAGACAAATACTATATGATATCACTCATATCTGGAATCTAATATACAGCACAAATGAACCTTTCCACAGAAAAGAAAATCACGGACTTGGAGAACAGACTTGTGGTTGCCTCGGGGGGCGAGGGGAAGAGTGGGATGGATTGGGAGCTTAGGGTCAACAGATGCAAACTATTGCTCATGGAATGGATTTACAATGAGATCCTGCTGTGTAGCACTGAGAACTATGTCTAGATACTTTCAATGCAGCACGACAGTGGGAGAAAAAATTTAAGTATACATGTATGTGTAACTAGGTCCCCATGCTGTAGAGTGGGGGAAAAAAAGTGTGTTGGGGGAAATAACAATAAAAAATAAATTAAAAAAAAGTTTCCTGCCAATCTAATGGCGAAAATTGTCATTTCAATTTCATTATTAGGGAAGTTATCATTTTATTATTAGGGAAATAGAGCATCTTTCCTTATAATTACAGGCTTTGTAAATCTGTTTTAAAATTATCCTCTCTGTTGAATTGTTCATCTCAGTTCTGTGAACACATTTTTTTTTCTGTTAGGATTATTGAACTTACATGGATAGTACATTTATTTGTAGTTTGTCTTCTAACATGATACATGTAAGTGTTCATTTATTTTACTTCAAAAATTGTTGAATTATTTTTAAAAGTGTTTTTGAAATACTCAAATGTAGAAGAATAATGTAATTCTCATTCACATTTCCGCCATCCAGAATTAGCAATTCTTGGTTTTATTCTTTTTTTTAACTTCAAGGAATAAAACATCACAAGAAAAGCCAGTCTCCTAGACCACCACTCCAGATCTTATCTTCCTAAGTGGCAAGGATTTTTTATATTCTTTTCAAACTTTTATGTACTTTTAAGTGCCTGCATATGTTTCTATAAACAATATATTATATTGCTTTTGTATTTAAATTTTTTTGTAAATAAGAGTAAATTTTATAGTATAATATTTAGACTTCATTACTGAACATTTTGTTTTTGAGATTTATACATGTAGAATGTATAAATTTAGCTAATGATGTTTAATTTTTATGCACTCAGATTTAGTAGTCTTTTATGCCTTATCTTGTAATAGACTTCATTCCTGTCAAAATCATAAAATTATCCAGTTATTTTCTTTTTTTTGGTCATATTTTAAAATTTGATGTGGATCATTTGAAATTTATTTGAAGATGAGAAGTAATGTATCATAATATACTAAACATCACTGAATTATATACTTTATTTTTTTAATTTCCCCAATACATTATTTTTTTTTCTACTGTACAGCATGGTGACCCAGTTACACATACATGTACACATTCTTTTTTCTCACATTATCATGCTCCATCATGAGTGACTAGACATAGTTTCCAGTGCTACATAGCAGGATCTCATTGCTAAACTTTAACATGAAAAAGAAAAAAAAAAAAAAGAAGTAAAACAAGTAGGGAATCAACCCAGTTTTCTCTTCCAAATTGCTGGCTGGTTTGCTTGTAACTCATTCATCAATCAATTATATGCTTATTTGTTGAAAATACTGCTTTTATCAAACATGCAATATCCAATTACATGTGATCGATTTTTTTTGTGATTTTTTTTCCTATGCATTTTTCTTAACTCTATTCTGTTTTTAACCAGTATAGCTTAAGTTTATATTATTATTCCCCTCACATATTTTCCTTGATATTCTGTGTATTCTTTCAGTGAGCTTTGGAATTGTTTTGTCATATTCCTAAAAGAAAATCTTATTTTTATTGCACTTTCACTGAATATATAACTTAAATTTTTTATTCTTTTAATTTATTTTCTAGGCACATATTTATTTACATCTTCTTTCATGCCCCGTAGTAAAATTTTACAACTTCCTTCATATAAGTTTACTACATTCCTTCTTAAGCTCGTGTCTACAATATTTTTGTTGCAGTTGAGTGTAAAATTTTACCTTTCATTGTATTTTTGTATTTTCATCGTATTAATATTTGTATATTATATAACTTTATCAAACATTCCAGCTGTTTTCAGTAGTTTTTCATGGATACTCATAGGTTATAAGGGTTTATTTGTCAATGTATATCTTCTTTGCTAAAATGTTATTCAGATCAGTGGTTCATATGGGGCAGTTTTGCTTCCCATGGGATCATTAGCAATGTCTTGAGCTATTGTTGGTTTTCACTACCAGGGATCTGTTGGCATCTATTGGGTGGAAATTGGGAAGGCTGCTATTCCTCTGGTGCACAAGACAGTCTCTTGTTATTAGTGAGTTGTAAGAGTTCTTTATATATTCTAGATACAAGTTCTTTTTCAGACATAATGTTTTACAAATATTTTTCACAGTCTAGGGCTACTTTTTAAATTTCCTAAGTCTCTTTTGAAGAGCAAAATTTTAACTGTAATGAAATCCAAATTATTGATTTAAAAAAGTTTTTATAATTCATGCTTTCTGTGTATTTAAGAAATCTTTCCAACCCAAGGTCATTAAAATATTTTTTGTATATTCTTCTATGTTTCATAGTGTTTACTCTTACCTTTAAATGCATGATCCATATCAAATTAATTTTGGCAAATGGTGAGTTAAGGCTTGATGTTTCTTTTTTTTTTAACGCCTTTCCTATGGTTCCAACATCCCTTGTTAAAGATTATTTCCTTTCTTCACTGAATTGTCTTGAAATCTTGGTTGAAATTAATTATTCATAAATGTGTGGATCTCTTTCTAAACTTTACATTCTGTTCCACTGATCTATCTGTAATCCAGTAGCACAATGCCTAGGTTAGTGAAGCTTTATAATACGTCCTGGAATCAACTCTAACTTTGATTTTTTTAACAATATTGAATCTTCACCAGGTATCTCTCCATTTCTTTAGGCTTTGTTTAATTTTTCTCAGCAGTGTTTTCTAGTTTTTAGTTTAAAACTCATATTTTTTGTCAAATTTATCACTAATTGTTTCATTTTTAAAAATCATTTATTTATATATATATATTTTTTTTTCTATTGTACTGCATGGTGACCCAGTTACACTTACATGTATACATTCTTTTTTCTCACATTTTATGTTCCATCATAAGTGACTAGGCAGAGTTCCCAGTGCTACACAGCAGGATCCCATTGCTAATCCATCCCAAAGGCAACATTCTGCATCTCTTTACCCAAGCTCCCAGTCTCTCCCACTCCCTCCCCTTCCCCCTTGGCAACCACAAGTCTGTTCTCCAAGTCCATGATTTCTTTTCTGTGGAAAGGTTCCTTTGTGCCATATATTAGATTCCAGATATATTTCTTGAGGTTATCTTAAATAACTAAAAATTTTCAGGTTTTGGGCTTAATACGATATTAGCTCACATCAAAAAAAAAAAAATCAGAAGCATTTTAAAATTTTCTGGCTTTTGCAAATTTAGAGAAATTAACCAGTGGAATCATTGTGCTCCAAATGCTTTCCTCCTTACTTCTCAGTCAAATGCTACCCATCCACTTGAGACTGTGGGAAAGACTTTTCCTCCACCCTCTTAAGTTCCATGGCAAGACATGAGAATTAAACTGACAAAAGACAGGTGAACAGGAGAAAAGCATACAACTTTTATTTAATGTTAAGATTTTTATGTATACATGGAAGCTTTCATACATAAGAAATGAAGACCCAAACAAGCAGATAGGCCTGAGAGCTTATATACCATTTTAACAAGAATGATAAATTGTGGAGATATGTCAAGACAAAGGAAAAAGGAGTCTGGGCTAGGGGGTGATAAATTGTGGGACAGTAATTAGGAAATATACTAGGAAACTAATGAGATAGGGTTTTATGTTAGTAGGTTTTGTTAGTAGATTATCTTGGCATTGACTCCTAGTGTTTGATGATAAGAATGGTTTTATTCTCTTCTCAGTACGGGAAAGGACCCTTTCTCATGGGAAATTTTATGCACTGCTTTTAGGTTAAAAATGGCAGAGGAGGGGTATTGCGAGCCATTCCTGGATTTTCTGTTGTTCAGTTGCCATCAGCTCAAAAGTAGCATATTTTGACATGGTGTGTTCTGATTCCCTTCACGATGTGGCTCTTATCCATCTTACTATATATGGTTTTCCTATACAGTGTCAATATAGTGAATTTGAAAGCAGTTATTCTCTCTACAATTCATTAAATATACTGCCAGTATTCATATGTATACATACATAGTCATTATTTCTTGAATCTGATTAAACTTCCCATGAACTTATGCTTGTCTCCCCCTTCTATGTTTCATGTATCCTGAGTTTTTTGGGGTTTTTTTAATATTACAGAGCATGATGCATTATGCGCCTTGTATAGAAGGCAGGAAACTCAGTCACTAGTGCTTGGGTGTTCAAAGATAGGTTTCCATAATAAAGCTTAAAATATAATTATTTTTCTCAAGTAGATAAATCTATACTTTAGGATAGATATTCCTCATAATGCTTCTGGGCTGTTTAAAGATGATCCGACAATTTATTGATGGTCAATTACTGAATCATGCTTTCTCTAAGACATAGGAAATGGTGAAATAATATCAAAATAAAAAATCAGAGCAAGACTAAATGTCAAGACCACCTGAAAAGGCTTTGAACTTGAACCAGGTGTGATGAAACATACCAGCTATGCATGTAATTCACTTCACGTAGAAATATATGTGCCCTGAGAATTGGCTTATGCAGTTAAAGTTTTGGTATGTTTAATACTGGAATGGACTTTGCTGCGAATAGGATAAGACATCAGGATCTTATTGAAGAACAATGGAAAAGGAATAAAAGACTTAGACCTGGAGAAACTATCCTGGCAAAGAAAACCTATATCATTTTTAACACTCTGAACGGCCAGAAAATGACCATGATAGATTAGCTGGCTAGATGAACATCCAGAAGAGCCTGCATCTCTTGTTGGACATGGTCATCTCCCAGCAGAGCCAGGCCACGTTAGGGGTTGGGATATGGGAGTCTGCAGGTCTGGATCTGGATGCAGGTGTACAGAGGGATCAGAAACTACATGTGTAAGGTGTAGTTTCTGATCTCACAAATTTGTATACTAAGGAAATCAGTTTAAAAGTGAGTTTGAGGGCAAATTTTAAATAGAAAAAAAAAAAAAGAGTAGAAAAGTATAAAGGATTGTCTCCATAAGAGCTTCAGGTCATTTTAGCTCTTGCTGATGATGGCAGCTCCTTTCCTATCCAGCTAGACTGGTCTCCCTTGCTGGGAGCAAGCAGAGGGCATCCTTAGGTGACCTAAAATGTGGTACTCAGTGCCTGAGGATAACTTTGGCCTCTGGTGTAAAAATTTGCTGGTCAGGGTATCAGTTGCACCAAAAGACTAGAATGATGCTACAGAAGTTGGCTCCCCAGAGGAGAAGAAACCAGGCCTGAGAATTTTGTCGTTGATATTAATGAGGAACAAGAAAAAGGAGTAGTGCAGTATTTCATATCTGGAAATAACTGATTTATCAGAACTCTGAAAAGTCTCTGAAATACAACAAAATATATTACTAGAGATGGTGCTTTATCCCAACGAAAAGGTTCGACATACCTTTAATTCTTACTAAAATTTTCTCTACTTTCTGTCCATGATGTTATGTATTATATTCCAAAGAATGCGCTAAATCATGACTTTTAAAAATAAAATGATTAAAAAATTATGCTGGTAACATTATACTAGTAGTCTATATATTGAGTTAGACTTTGGATTTCTTCTCTAAAAAGTATAAGCTTTTGTGATACAGTGCTGATGAATTACTTCCAGCCTGATGGCTGCTGCCTGAAGTGAAGGGAAGGCATGAGGAAAGCCAGGCAACCACTCTCACTTCCTTGGTAACAAGCTCTTATATCAAAGAAGGATGAATTGCAAATAGATGACATAACAGTAGAACACTGCCTTTCGTGTTTTACTAGTACCTTTCTAGAGGATTATCAATGTTTTCTGGCTTTTAGAAAATATTCTCAGGTCATAATTTAAAAAATCAGTTTTGAGGCATTCCTAGGTGGCTCAGTGGTTTAAGGATCCAGCATTGTCACTGCTTCGGCTCAGGTCACTGCTGTGGCTTGGGTTCCATCCCTGGCCTGGGAAATTCCACATGCCATAGCCAAAGAAGAAAAAAGTAAAAGAAAATAGTTCCCTTGTGGAACACTGGGATAAGTATCTGGCATTGTCACTGCAACAGCCCAGGTAGCTGCTATGGTGTGGGTTTGATCCCTGATTCCCTGGCCTAAGAACTTCCACATGCCACAGGCATGGCAAAAAAAAAAAAAAAAAAATTCAGCTTTGGATTTTATTTCCACATCACCATATATTTTGAGTCCATCTTCTTACTAGTGGTTTAGATTATTTTTCTTTTTTTTTTTTTTTGTCTTTTTGCTATTTCTTGGGCCGCTCCCACGGCATATGGAGGTTCCCAGGCTAGGGGTCTAATCGGAGCTGTAGCCACCGGCCTACGCCAGAGCCACAGCAACGCAGGATCCGAGCCGCGTCTGCAACCTACACCACAGCTCACGGCAACGCCGGATCGTTAACCCACTGAGCAAGGGCAGGGATCGAACCCGCAACCTCATGGTTCCCAGTCAGATTGGTTAACCACTGCGCCACGACGGGAACTCCGGTTTAGATTATTTTTCTTCAGGGCCATTTGGGTGTCAACATTTTATTTTAGTTGCCATTTGAGGTGCAGTTTTCATACACTTAATAAGCTTTTTAAAATTTATTCTCATCCATTTAGAAACCTGCCTAGTATGAACTATCAAGTGGTGGCTGTTTTCCAGTTCTACAAAGTTATGAGCCTGTTTTTCAAATTATTTGTAAAATAAACAAACACTGACCTCTGAGAATCAGCTATTTATATTTTTTGTTGAGCAACTGGATCACTTCTCTTCCTATAAAAGACCCAAGCTAATTTCAAGACCAAAATCTTTATCCCAGATATTCTCCACTCTTGACCCCTAACTCCAGCCCCATTCCATGATGAAGCAAAACTCTTTGGGCAACCAAAAAATAGCAAGAAAAAATACTTCTCTTTAGAACCTTAACAACAGTCTATGGATAGTCAATTCTCTCTCCACAACCCTCGACACACACACATGTATATACATGTGGGATTAACTAATTTTCTCCTGATATATCCTTTTTCAACCCCTCAAGAACTCAGGAATCTTGGTCAGGTATTTTGAGTCTGATTTATGAACTCTTCTTTGTCTGGCCAGGTGCTGGCCATACTCCACAATTCATAACCTGTCACCAGGTGTAATGGTCCATTTCCAAAGGTGAAGCGTGACAGTTCTCTCTGTATGCATCAGATAAACAGGCCCTGTGGCTGCTCAGTGACTGTCTGAAGTCGGCTGGGGAGCACATGAACCTTTCAGCACACCCCCCTTTTCACCATGTTTTTTTTTCTTTGCTGTTCTTAAATTTTCTTTATAAAACGCCAACCTGATCAATAACACAACATCCGACCCCTAGTGAGCAGATTGCTCAAAACCCAGACAAGATGAGTGGGTTGTGGTACCCAGTGAATTTTAGAGCATTTCACTCTTCAGAGCTTTGTCATATAAAACGCTCTTCAGAGGGTGTAACGTTTCACTTAAGCAAGATGAGTAAGTATGGAGATCTGCTCTATAACACCGTGCCTAGAGTCAACAAAACTGTATTCTGAACTTAAAATTTTATTAAGAGGATAGATCTCTTGTTAAGTATTTTACCATAACCAAAAAGGAAGAAAAAAGGCAAGAAAGTTATTGGGATTAAGAGGAGAATTTGGTTTGGTTTTGTTGGTTCCTCAACAGCAGAAGCTTTTTCTGTAGCCCTTGATAGTAATGAATCTCATGGCTTCCATTGACAGCTTTCTCCTTTTCTCCTATTCTAGCATAAGACTACAGATAAACTTCTGCATTCTAAGTTTTAGGAACTGGAGGCTTTGGGAACAAGATCTAAAATAGATAAGCTTTAAGTGCCAGGCTCCGTTTTATTTCATTTTCATGAGTTCGTTGTGTATTCTAATGGATTATTTCTGCAGAGATATACAACTTTTGTTTTGCAAGGTTGGGGCAGTGTGGCATGAGGCACTCAGTAAATTTGGCCAATCCAGCCAGCTAAGCAGGGGCACAGATCTCTAGATGATCTTGAGTAGGTGCATGGTAAGAGTGGGCACATGAAAATGACCAGACACCAAATGCTGCCAAGATAAGTCATTTTGCAGTCAGTATGAGGACAATGCATGTTTAAAAGTGGATCTAGAAATTCCCATCATGGCACAGCAGAAATGAATCCGACTAGGAACCGTGAGGTTGCGGGTCCGATCCCTGGCCTCGCTCCATGGGTTAAGGATCCGGCGTTGCCATGAGCTGTGGTGTAGGTCATAGACGTGGCTTGGATCTGGCATTGCTGTGGCTGTGGCATGGGCCAGCCTACAGTTCCAATTCAACCCTAGCCTGGGACCTCCATATGCCATGGATGCAGTCCTAAAAAAGACAAAAGACAAAAAAATTTTTAAAAATGAAAGTGGATCTAGGAGTTCCTATTATGGCACAGCAGAAATGAATCTGACTAGTATCCATGAGGATGCAGGTTTGATCCTTGACCTTGTTCATTGGGTCGGGATGTGTTGTTTCCATGAGCTGTTGTGTAGGTTGCAGACATGGCTTGGATCCTGCATTGCTGTGGTGTAGGCCAGTAGCTGCAGCTCTAATTCAACCCCTAGCCTGGGAACTTGCATATGCTGTGGATGCAGTCCTTAAAAAAAAAAAAAAATGGATCCAAGTTTTCTGAAGTTAACTGTATACATCTTTTTTTTAAAAGTGCTTTTTATGTGCACACTGGAGTAAAAGTCAAGTTTCAGATTTTTAAGAAGGAAATAAGAAAATTAAAAGTAAAGAGAACAGGCACAGACATAGAGAACAGAGTTATGGTTACCAAAGGTGGCAGGGGGGCATGGGATGGACAGGGAGTTTGGGGTTGGTAGATGCAAACTATTACATTTAGAATGGTAAGCAGTGAGGTCTTACTGTATAGCACAGGGAACTATATCCAGTCTCTTGGGATAGAACATGATATATATATATATATATATAGTATACACACATACACACACACACACACACACACACATGACTGGGTCACTTTGCTGTAGAGCAGAAACTGGCACAACATTGTTAAGTCAGCTATAATATAAAAATTAAACAAAGTAAAGGGAGCTGGGGCGTAGAATTCACTCTAGGAATGTGTCAACCAAAGAAATCAAATTAAGAGTCTGATCAGTAAAGGAGAGTTACCAAAGGTGATAAGATGTGGAAAGAAAATTGGTTTTATTTATTTATTTTTAGTAAGGAACCCTGGGTTGTTTCAAGAAGGAAAGGAAATGGTGAAGGAAGAGAGACTAAAGACATGTGCAGTGAAGGGGGTTAATTTTTAAAAGAATGACCTAAATCAGTACTTCTCACATTTTAATGTATTTTGTTGAAATGCAGATTCTGATTCTTTAGGTCTGGGGTGAGCCCTGAGATTCTGCTTTTCTACCAAGAACTCAGGTGATGCTGATGTTGCCTTCAAGGAACTTACAATCAAGTTAAAAGAGACCAGGTCAATGCCTCTGAAACTAATCGTGTTTGCTTTAACACCAGCCATTTATAAGACAGTACCTTAAAAGCAGTACATGCTAAATAGCAAGGTGCTTTCCAACAAATGCGATAAAAACTCTCAAACATTAAGGCTGCCATGGATCCTGAGTGATAAGGAGTTAACTCCTTAGTAGGGAAGATAAGTGGTATTGGTCATTGAGTTCATGTCAATAATATACTTACAAATTAAAAAAAAAAAAAGACCATTAGTTCTCAAGTAATTAAGAAAATTGAGTTGAACAGCAGAGAAAATCTAAGTCAAAACTCTCAAGGGTTGTTATAGCTTCAATTAAAAAAAAAAAAAACTCCTCCTGTTTGTATTTCTAACATTTTAATATACACATGCTCACAACTATGCTGATATGTACAGGAAAGAAAATGAGGTCATTTTCCTTATCTGCACATCCCTGAATCTCTTTAAAAAATCTGAAAGTGCATTCATGCATTCTCACTCAGCATTCTGATCTTTGAATTTCTGGGAAGGTGTGTGGCTTTGTACTCAGCAAGTTTATCCCTCTGTATTCTGCTGCACATACTCGATTTTGGTTAAGAAGTAGAGAATAACTCTTATGTTTTAAAGATAATTTGAGAATGACCTGATGAGAAAGTTATATGCCTCTTTATGAAGTAGAAACATGAAGCTTCTTTGATCAAAAGAAACATAAAAAGATGATAAATATATTAGCTTTTTCTCCATAGATCCTTGGACTTAGTAGCACAAGATAATAAAATGCTGTATAGGCTTATCACAGCCTGTGTTGTTTGATCTTTTAAATTTTTGGCAGAGAGGCAGAGGGCTGTCATCTCTACATTAATACAGACAAAATTAAAATAGACTATTAATAATATTTTATCATTATAGATTGGGCATTATGAGATATTACTAATAGGGTTATCTGTGCATGGAAAATCTCTGTACATTTCTTTACAACCTCCTGTAAATCTGTGATTATCTCACAATAAAAGTTTTTAAAAGTTGAAGGTAAAATATCAAATTAAAATATACAAAAGCCATAAGATTTATGCATATAAGGTGGGATGGTTAAATGGCATTGAAGTCCTGATATTCCTGTATTGTTCAGAATGAGGGTAAAAGCACTAAAGAAAAGGGAGTTCCCTTCATGACTCAGCGGTGAATGAACCCGATGAATGAACCCGACTAGGATCCATGAGGATGCAGGTTCAATCCCTGGCCTCGCTCAGTGGGTTAAAGATCCGGGGTTGCTGTGAGCCGTGCTGTAGGCCAGAGGCTATAGCTCTGATTAGACCCCTAGCCTGGGAACTTCCATATGCCACAGGTATGGCCCTAAAAGGGGGAAAAAAAAAAATACTGAAGAGTATTAGGCTTTGTGTTAGATAAGAATGCTGAAATTTCTATAGTCATCGATAAAGGACTAGAAACTGTCAAACTTACAAACTGGTGGACAGGTGGATAGTTAAGAATGAGGTTGTTGAGAGAATTTGACATTGATAAAGCATAAAGGGCAGCATCAGATCCAGGGATCCCTTTGTCAGGGAGATTACGGATGTAAGAACAAGTGAAAATTTGAAGCCAAAATGGAGAAAGTTCTTCAGAAGTCAGATTTTGATTGAAAAAATTAAAAATCTGAGGCACTGGGAGTTCCTGTTATGGCTCTTCCATTAGTGAGCCTGACTAGCATCCATGTGAATGCAGGTTTGATTCCTGGCCTTGCTCAGTGGGTTAAGGATCTGGCGTTGCCATGAGCTGTGGTATAAGTCACAGATGTGGCTTGAATCCTGAGTTGCTGTGGCTCTGGCGTAGGCCTGAGGCTACAGTTCTGATTGGACCCTTAGCCTGGGAACCTCATGTGCCGCAGGTGAAGCTCTAAAAAGACAAAAAACAAAACAAAACAAAACAAAAAAAAACAAAACTGAGGTATTGTTTTCATTCTGATTGGAGTTGGGTTCATAATTAGATCAAGGGCTGCATTTGGCGGGGGGGGGGGGGGGTTCTTAAAATGCACAGGAAAACCAAGATTTAGTCAAATAGCAATTTGTATCATTTCAACGTAGTAAGGTGACAGGGTAATGATTCCAAGTAGATTTGTAGTACTAAGCTCTAAATGTGTGTTGGGGCATGGGTTCTATTCTTTTTCTTTTTTTTAATTGAGATAGAGTTTATATAACATAAAAAGTACCACTTTACAGCATAGAATTCAGTTCCCTGTGTTGTGCAACCACTGCCACCGTCTTAATTCTAGAACATTTTCATCACCCCCCAAAAAACCTTGTATTGATTGCAGTCAGTTCAATTCCTCACTCTGACTTTCTCTGACAGCCACTAATAGACTTTCTGTTTCTCAAGGTTTGCCTGATTTGGGCATTTCATATACATGGAATCATGCAATATGTAGCCTTTTGTGTCTGGCTTTTTTCATTTAGAATAAAAAGTATAATCATATGGTAGTGTGTAATAGTACCCCATTCTTTTTTGTGGCTAAATAATATTCTATGATATGGCTATTCCACCTTTTGTTTATCCATTTATCAGTTCATGGACATTTGGGTTTTTTTCACTTTTTGCCTAATATAAATCATGCTGTTATGACCATCCATGTACAAATTTTTGTGTGAGCATATGTTTTGAGTCCTTTTCAGTGTATTTGCTAGGTCATATGGTTATTTTCTATTTAACTTTTTGAGGAATTGCCAAACTATTTTCCTCAGTGGCTGTGCCATTTTACATTCCTAGCAGCAGTGTAGGAAGACACCATTTTTCCCCACATCCTCACCAACATATGTTCTTTCCTTTTTTAAAAAAATAGTCATCATGGTGTAAATGGTATCTCATGGTTTTGATTTGCATTTCCCTAATGATTAATGATGTTTAGCATTTTTTATATGCTTATAAGCCAGTTGTGTATCTTTTCAAATTTTTTTATTTTTTAAGTATAGTTGACTTACAATGTTGTGCTCTACAGCAGTGACCCAATCATACATATATATATTAATATATATACATATCATCTTCCAGCATGTTCTATCCCAAGAAACTGGATATAGTTCCCTGTGCTGTACAGTAGGACCTCACTGCTTATCCATTCTCAATGTAATACTTTGCATCTACCAACCCTAAACTCCCAATCCATCCCACTCCCTCCCCCTCTGCAAGAACACAAGTCTGTTCTCCATGTCTGTGAGTCTGTTTCTAGCTGTACATCTTCTGTGGAGAAATTATTCAGATGTTTTGTCCTTTTAAAATTGTTGTCTTTTTTTGTTGCTGAGTTGTAAGAGTTCTTCCTATATTCTGAATATCATGCCCTTATCAGATATATGACTTGGAAATATTTTCTCTTTCTATGGGTTGCCTTTTCATTTTCTTGATACTGCCCTTTGATGTGGAAAAGTTTGTAATTTTGATGAAGTCCATTTGATCTATTTTTTCCTTTGGTTATTTTGCTGTTCCTATTCTTTTATAAAGCTATTTTTATTGCAATAAGATGTTATTTTACATTTAAAATTCTTACTATCTCTCAGTTATGCATATTTCAGATAGCTTTTAGAGAGCCATCATTTAGGTAGTAACCTGTCTCACTAATGAGATGAAGTGTTAGTTCCCTATGGTTACTGAAACAAAGTTACTGCAGACTTAGTGGTTTAAAATAACACACATTTATCACTCTACAATTGTGTAGTTTAGAAGTGTGAAATGGGTCTCACTGGGCTAAAATCACAGTGTTGGCTGACCGGGGTTTCTTTCTGGAGGCTGTAGAGAAGGATCTGTTTCTTTGCCCTTTCCAGTTTCTAGAGGCACCCATGTTCCTCAGCTTTTGGCTTCTTGCCTCATCTTTGAAGCTAGCAATGTCAGACCAAGTCTTACATCTCATCACTCTGACCTCCGTCTCTACCTCCCTCTTCCCCTTTTATGGCTTTGGACTCACCTGGATAACCCAGCATGCATGCCCTATTTCAAGTTCAGCTAATTAGAAAATTAATTCCAGCTACCACCTTAAACTGCATTTGCTGGGTAAGTTGGACTCACAGGTTCTGGGAATTTGGAGGTGGTCATCTTTGGGCAACTATTATTCCTGTAGCACAGGTGACCTGATGCTGACCAGCTCTACTAAAGCTTAGGACTGCGGGACATCTGTTGACTGCTCCTGAAATTGCAAGTCCTTGGAAATAAATCCACTCTGGATATCTTTAGTCTTGTCTCTACAGGCCTGTTGGGTAGTAGGAGAAAGTGTAGTAAATATATAAATTAATGAGCCTGTTTTATAATCCCTAAACCAGAGTTTTTACTCTTGCAATCTGGGAAGAAAGTAGTTGAGACATTTGGCATTGTGGAAAGCAGTCTTTTTTTTTTTTTTTTAATGATTTTTATTGTTTTCCATTATAGCTGGTTTATAGTGTTCTGTCAGTTTTCTACTGTATAGCATGATGACCCAGTTACACATACATGTGTACATTCTTTTTTCTCAAATTATCATGCTCCATCATACATGACCAGACATAGTTTCCAGTGTTACACAGCAGAATCTCATTGCAGTCTTAAAACCAGCTTTCTAGAAATGGGTTGCATAGGCAAGTACTTCCTTTAAGGGTGGCGTGGCACTGAGTTTGGGCTTCTGACTTAAATGGATCTGAAACGATGTGTCAACCCATCCAATTTATTTGAAGAGTCCACTGGAATGCAGCTACATCCAAAACACTAGATTTTTTTATGAATAGGTATGAAACTTTGCATTTGTGTGGTAGCATATATCTAAAAGGCAAATTGATACTTTTTTTTAAATGAGAAAAATTCGTGTTTAGAGTATCAAAAGTAGTTTAAAGACACTTAGCCATACTGTTTAACGAATGACAATGCCTTTAGGAATACATGTTAAGTATATGCAATTTAAAATCAATTTGTTGGTGTGATGCTAGAGATGAAAGGGTGCTTCCTACCTAATGCTGCTGGAAAATACCAATAAGAGGCTGACAGTGACTTCAATAGGTCTTTGATGAAAAAGCAAGTGAGACAATGGACAGATTGACCTGTTTACTGCTAAGCTCCCTCTCCTGCCCACATTTTCTTGCCTAAATAATCTATTGCCACATCTAGACAGAGACAGAAAAGGCTCTAATCTCAAGATGACTAGAGTAGCATGTGGCTGTTCCCAGTGATATACATCAGGTCTGAATTTTTCTATGTCATTATCGAGGTGCCTTTTATTGTAGGATATCTGGATTGTGAAAATTCAGAGTATTATAAAAGAGGGCAGCAGACAATTTGGGAGGTGCCTTGTCTCCCTATGACAAAGTCTTTGCAACGAGGCACAGTAATTTACATTGATAAATTGCAAGTATCAGAGTGTCCAAAACACCTCATGGGATACATTTCTAACTTTGCATTTGTCATTCATGCATTCTGAGGTAGAAACTTCTATTATGAGGGAAGGAAAAGTACAGCAAGTTTTAGAGGTATTTCCTAAATTGTCATAACCTGGTTTGGATAGCATTAAATGAAAAAAAGAATCATATCAGATTATTATTTCCTTTGCCCCCCCCCCAAGTCACTAAGGATCTTAAAGTGGAAAGAAATGTTAGAGAAAGACTGAATGAGTTTATTCAGTGTCCTTGGAAAGAACATGCTCTAGAAATGGAAAAACTGACTCTAAAATATAGGAAAATGCATACACACTAACAAAATGTATGAAAAGTGATGGTAAGCCAAGGTAGTTAAGTCAAGAACTATAAGCTGCTAAAAAAAAAAAATCAGTGGAAAGGGAACCAAAATTGCACAAATTTAAGATTTTTATGTGACAGTGTCATGCCTAGTGTAAGAGGAAAAAAAAATTGGATAAAATCTACATTAAAATAAAGAGCCTGCAAACTTCAATTCTAATAATCCATTTTGCCACTGCATCCATTAGCTCTTGGCCCAAAGATGCTGTGTTGCATATTCAAAACTCAGTGGTTTAAAGCTATAACCACTTGTATTGCTCCTGCAGCTGCACCCAGGTAAGATTTGCTTAAAATTGGACTTGTTTCACAGCACCTGGCATGTGTCACTGCTCTGCTGCTTAAAATAGATTCGTGGGGCATCTGGACGGCCATGCACTTTACATCTCTCTCTGGACTTAGTGCATATTCTTCTCAGTGCAGTGGCAGACACTCAAGACGGCAAGCAGAAACGGGCAAAGCCTTCCAAGGCCTGCGTTCTGACCAGGTACACTGTCCTCTCTGTTCACATAGAATTGGCCAAAAGAGTCACATGGCCAAGTCCCATGTCTGGATGAAGATCCCTGCAAAACTGTACCTAATTTTGTACCCAAGGAAGCCTTTTCTGTAGGTAGTAAGATAATCGAGATAAATTTATAGAGTCTTTAAGAGAAATTTTTCAGGAAAAAACATCTCTAGTTTTTAAGCACCTCATGCATCAAAAGTCTTAACCTAAGGAACAGATATTTTAGCTTTTAGCTTTACATTTCCAGCCCCTAATTTTTCTACTCAAAAAAAAAGTCTTAGAAACATTTTTACTATTTTTATTCCTTTTTTAAAAAATTTGCCAGTGTTCATTTAATAGCTGTAGATACTTGAGAGTATTTATTGAAGAAATGAATGAATGAAGCTATCTTAGCCACAAGAACTAAAATCATAGCTTTGCTAATCAGACTGACCATGATTAACACTAGCTAGGCATTCTCAAGGCATTTTCTCACATTAGCAGTTGACTGTATCAACCAGCATAAATTGTTCAGTGCTTTGGGAAAATTTTTGTTTGTTTGTTTGTTTGTTTTTTAGGGCTGCACCCACATCATGTGGAGGTTCCCAGGCTCAGGGTTGAATTGGAGCTGTAGCTGTTGGCCTACGCCACAGCCACAGCAATGAGGGAGCCATGTTTGTAACCTACACCACAGCTCATGGCAATGCTGGATCCTTAACCCACTGAGTGAGGCCAGGGATCAAACCCACATCCTCATGGATACTAGTCAGATCTTTTTCTGTTGAGCCATGACAGGAACTCTGGGAAAAATAACTTTTAAATCCTGGGTTTTTGCTAACAAAGGATTGGTAATATCATAGCAGAAAGACAGAATATACTAAATTAAATTCAAAAGTATTTGATTCCAGTTCCTACTTCAGTATGGTCTATTGTATTTGCCAAATATTCCTAAAATACTACTTTTATCCAGACATTCCTTATAAAAATTTATGCAGTGGTTTCTTTTGCTTAATAGTCTAGGATTCAACTCTTTATCTGGTTCTTTTGAGGCCAGTCAATCCTGTCTCTTGAAAGAGATTGTCACTTTGCAGAATTATAACTATTAGGGGTGACACTTAAATGTATATTGTGGAAGATGACTGAAATGGGGAGAGGCTTAGAGTTGTTGATGGGCCATCCCTGCTCCCTGTGTTCCAGTAGCCAAGAATACACATTTCCCACAGAAAGTGGAGTGAGTGGTGCATTGCAAATAATAATGTAGTGGGTTTTAGGGAAAGACTAGGACAGCTAGAGGCAGGGAAAATATTGTGGACATTAAATATAGAATAGTCAGATACATACAGAAACTTCAGTAGAGCACAGTTTCTTATCCCAAATTTTGATGCCAGTTCTCAAATTCAAGAGCAGATTCAGAAAGAATGTGTCACTCATAGTAATTACAGAGGTTTGTTTTCTCATCTAGAATAAGTCTTGAAGTCTGGCCAGACTTTGTAACTTCTAATATTTAAGATTATTATATCTCAAGGTAGTAGGATTAATGATTCTTTAAATGTAATTAATTCGGAATGTGTGATTATTCATCAACTTTTTATTATCTAAAGAGAAAGGATTTGCATAGCAGAGTAAACAGTGGGTCATTTAAAATACTTGGATAAACAAATCATTTCAAAGAATTTTAGGGTACATTTATTTCCTTTCTTCAGTGAATTCATTTATGATTATTCAGAGTCATCCCTGATACCTTTCTGAAACTCAACCTACTACAAACTGGTATTAACTTATTTGCTCTGTTTTTAAATCTCAAACCATACTCTGATTAAATATATCTTATCTTCAGGGCTTCATGATCAAGACTATTTTGCATGAGTGTCAGGACCAGTATGAATTGTGGCCTGTGCATGCATCCTGATTGGAATTCTCTATTCTGACTCATAAGACTATTTTCTGAGCTGATTTGGTTGGACTAACTGGACTTGTCAAGATAATCTAAACCAGTTTGTGTACATAGCTATACACTATCAAATCTGTTCAACTAAAAAATTTCTGAGAGTGATACTTAGGGTGGCAGAGTTTCAGTTCACCTTGCCTAGGATTCGCCTCTCTGCCTCCCATGAAAGCTCTTCTGGCTGCAGGTCTAAAAAAGTGGGAAAATTAGAGGGATGAAATGTGACCTGGAAAGTAATGCAGGGCTGTTTTCTTGGTTTGTGGGTTTTGCATTATTTCATGATCATCTTTAATGCCCTTCTAGATAAGCCTACAAATTAAAAGGGGGAATTCAAGGCTAGAGATGGTCATTGCTAACTTCTGGGTCTCTTTTGTGACAAGTAATACAAATACAATCTCTTACCAATACTAATGCCTGAGGCCACAGGGGATAGGCTTTGTCTGAGGAGTCTTAGCCCAAAATATTCCCATAACTGTGGAAGAAAAATAGCCAACTCCTTTCTGAGTTTCTCCAAAAATGAAGATCTTAGAAGATTATTTTTTCCCCACTGCCTTGTGGCAGGTGCCCCACCTAGGCAAGTGAACTTGGTTTTTCTTCCCTGTGTATTGTTTTAGCTCCTCTTGTAATTGATTGAAAGAGTGGTGAAATCCTCCTGTGCAGGAGAATTTATAGTCAGAGGTGACAGCCCTCCATCAGAGGCTTGGGAGTAACATCAGATAAATAAGAAGCACATGCACAGAATGAAAAGTGATGCTCTGAGAGAATGTTTTCTCCTCACCACCAATAAGAAAAAAAGGGAAGATTTTCAGAACTGGCATCTGGCCTAAAGTTTAAGTCATAGTGTTAAACTTTTTTTTTTTCCAATTTATTTTGAGTCAAGTATCTTTTCCTACAGATAGTATATCAAATCAGGATGAAATAAGTGCAGCCATGTAGATAAAATTCTATACTTTTCCCCAGTTCAGTTATATAGCATTTGGTTGAATCTGCTGTGCTTACCAGCAGACTCTGCACAAGGCTAATAAAATCTCATTTCTGCAGTCAAGATGTCTACAGTTAAGGGGGAAGGAAATATATGCTTATTATTATGAATAAAAATATATGAAAATATAAATAATATGAAGCAGGATATATAATTTTTAAAGAGCACCAGTATTTCAGCAGGCTCAGTGTCTAAGTCTGTTCAGGCTGCTGTTAACAGAATACCATAGACTGGGTGGCTTATAAGTGGCACACACTCATTTCTCCCAGTTCTGGAGGCTGCGAAGTCCAAGTCAAGGTTCCAGCAGATCTGGTGTCTGGTGAGGGTCCACTTACTGTTCACAGACTGCCTTCTTCTCTGTGTCTTCACATGGCAGAAGGGGCCAGGGAGCTATCCCAGGCCTCTTTTATAAGGGCAGTAATCCCATTGGGCTTCACTCTCATGACCTTATCACCTGCCAAAGGCCCCACCTCCTAATACCATCATCTTGGGAGTCAGGATCTCAGTATTGGAATTTTGATGGGACATTAGCATTCAGTCCATTATACTCAGTGTCATTCAGATAACCTTGCCTGGGGGGGGAGGGGCGTGCTGGACAGCAGGGATTTTTTCCCCCATCCTACAAAAGCAGAACACAAGGAAAATTAGACAAAAATATAAAATAAGTAGATCACAAATTTCCCCATAATCCTCAATCCAGAGATAAGCATGGTCAACATTTTGGGGTTTATTTCAGTCTTTTTTTAACGTTAGATTTCTTAATTAGTTAAGCTACAATTTAGGCTGCTATAGCTTGTTTACCTTCGGTTTTTGGCTTTGGTTGTGTTGTTGTTAAGCAGGATATTTATCTAACAAATACTTGCTATGCATCTCCTCTGTGTACACATTAAGTCAGGTGCTGAGGATTCAGGGCTAAGTCCGGTCCTCAGAAAGCTAAGACTCCAGTAGGCTCTGCTGTTGGCTACTACTGAGCTCATAGTCTGTTCAGACCCAAAGACTGACACCAATTAAGCTTTTCCTCTCCAGAAAGTGTTTTTTTCACTCAAATATGAGGTTTTACATTTTCCAGTTAACATCCTGAAGTTGTTTGTGTTTGTTCATTTGTTTACAAAACAGTTTTTGTAAGACATAATCCACAAACCATACAATTCACCCTTGTAAAGAATGTAATTCTCTCATTGCTTTGGGTTTGTAACTTTAACTTTTCAGGATCATTGTGTATCTTGTTTCTTTCTTTAGTTTATCTTTCCCAGTATTTTGTCACCTACAGATCAGACTGCCTGATGGGTTTTATTCCAAGTCGATGATACTGACTTCAGTGGGGAGAGTTCCAAAGACAGAATCTTGCATTATTGAAAGCCTTTCCAGAGAGCCACTAATCATTCCTTTTAGGAAAAAGACTCAGTCATCTCTCAAATCATCCATCTGTAAAATCCTTTAGCTCACCTTTCACCATGTTACTCTGAACAACATACAAAAAAGGAGTTTCTGAAACGTAAACAGTTACTCAGGTGTGACTGAATCATCTTTTTCAGTGATCTGAGTCCAGCAAACAGAACCCCAGTACCATCCATGCCCTGAGCTCGGTTTCCTTTGTATGACACACAAGGCCGTTGTCCCTGATGGAAGCCACAGAAGCCTGAGAGGAGCTCAGCCATTGATGCTACATCATCTTCCACAGGCAGAGATCATCTCTTTTTTCCCTTTTCTCCAAATATAGCTTTGGAAGTTCCCGGCGTGGCCAGGAGAGAGGAGTCTGACTAGCATCCATGAGGACCCAGGTTCAATCCCTGGCCTCACTCAGTGGGTTAAGGATCCGGCATTACCATGAGCTGTAGTATAAGTCACAGATGTGGCTTGGATCCCACGTTGCTGTGGCTGTGGCATAGGCCACCAGCTGCAGCTCCATTTCAACCCCTAGCCTGGGAACTTCCATATGTCATGGGTTTGGCCCTAAAAAGACCAAACAACAATAGCAACAAACAAACAAAAAACAAATATAGCTTGGAAGCCCAAGTCCACTTTTGTCATTGAATTTAGCACTTCTTGGTTTTATCATCTGTCAGAGCTTTAGCTTTTCCATTTTCCCATCTTTTAAAGTATTAACTCGAATCAAGGAAGCCCTTCCATTTATGTTTTCCAGTGGTGAGTCCATCCTCAGAGTTATGATTATTCAATTGCAATGTTTAGCCTATTTTGATAAAATGTAGAATTCTCTTGTTTGGGAGGGTTCTTATTTGGTTGCTCCCTCTATATTCACATATGGCACCTAAGCCATGAGGAGTACCCTCCACTATCTTTCATGAGAATTTCATAATATCCTTATGGCCTCCGTATGGCATCCAAAAAGATGGTACCTCTCTGTTACCTGCTGGGCAGTTTATCTGGTGATTATTTTTCCTTTCCCTTCCACATTTGTATTTAAGCTCCTCTTATCTAAATAATTTATAAGTTTCTTTCCAAATTGCCTGTATTGTGTTTCAAGCCAGAAACCCATCCTATGCTTAATATCAGCAGCAGCTAGTGAACCGTCTGCTTCCTCCTCTTTTTTTTCTCCTGGTATAATTTTCTTTCTCTAAGGGCAGCATCATTAAAGTAACACAGTGTCTATTACAGTATGGATCCTGTCATATCTCCTTGCTCTTAAACTAAGTAAAAACACCTCTCGGTTCTCAAGCAGTTCTTTATGCGACCTCCTTACAAACCGGTAACTACCTTTTGGGGACTTTTCCTAAGCATTTAATAATATTTAGGCAGAATGACAAATAGATACTAATGCTTTTATTCGAGCAGCGGTTTTGAGGAGCTCAGTACTCAGTACATGAGTCCTGTTATGGTGCAATGTAAATACAGTAGCCCACTCTAATTTTCTCCCTTGGCTTAGCTCCTGGAATTTGAAGGGTGTTCCTTTCCTTATAATTTGTGTTAACAACCTAGTGTTCCTCCAGCTGTCTTTATCTTTTCTATCCACTGTAAATTGATTCCAGTGGGAGGGAATGCAAGATAGTAAATCAGTAAGTCTATGCTCTCATTTCCTCTTTAGTTTTGTTCAACTCTAACTATACTTTATTTATGAGGAATTGATTTTCAAAATTAAGTCTTAGGAATTTCAATATTTATATGTGTTCATAATGGGAAAAAAGACTCCACTGTTCTCCCTTTCAATTCATACCTAGAAACTAATATTTTCTATGAGATTAAGGTTAATCCTCTTCTCAAAAAGATGACTGTGATTACCAAATAACACCATTCATAAATTTGCCTTTTTAGAAATAAGTGAGTACATGCTGTGTTTTGTTTTGTTTTCCTTATTTTTTTCTAAAATTAATGTGACCAGGCAAAGGTCTTTAGAGGCCTCCTGGTACAAGAAGAATGCCCCCCATGCCTTTAAAGCCCCAGCAGGCCATACCTCCCAGGAAAAAATAATTATTTGAGAGTCACTATTCTGACTTCCCTGGGTGCATTCAGTTAGTCAGAATTTATTAAGTATATTCCATGTGTATGGCAAGGTTTTAGGTGGTAGAAAAATAATAATACCCAGCATATATTGAGTTATTGACCATATGCCAGGAAATGAGCGGGAACTCTGGATTTTGCAGGGTAGTTTTCCTGTCTACCCTTGTTGTTATTTCAGAGAGAAAAGGCAAGGAGGGATCTTGGAGTGGATCAGTGTGTGTTCCACACAGGGAGATTTAACCTCTGTGAAGGCTAATTTCCAAAGCAGGAATAATAGTAACCTACCTACTTCATCAAGCTGTTATGAGGATTATATAAATTAATTTGGGTAAAGCTATAGCCAATTCATAGCTCAACAATGCAAAACTGTTTCTAAAGTTAAGAAGTCAGGAAAGAGGAGTTTCTAACACATGGCAGTCACAATAACTAGGCACTGAAAGTACACTTTGTTTTAGGGGGAAAAAGGCATTGGTGATCTTGGTAGTGTCAGTGAAGTACCAGACGTGGAACCTGCATTGCAACCAGGTGTGAAATGAATGAAAATTGAAGAGTAGATAATGAATTCCAGTGTTTGGCTCAAGGTGGGTAAGAGAGACAGACGGCTGAAAGGGGCTTGGCACTGGGGAGGGGTTGAAAAGAGTTTAAGGTGGGAGAGTCTCGAACCCATCTCATAGCTCCCAGAAAGAAAGGAAGAGATGGGAAGCATTTGAAAAAACAGGAGAGAATGGTGGGTAGTTTGTATGTCAATGTCAAAGATGTGGAAAGGCTGGGGACAGGAGGACCCAGAGCATCAGACAGAGGAAATGTTTCCTTTTCTATTGTAACCAGAGGAAGGAAGGAATTGAGTAGATGAAGCTGTAGCTGTGGGGAATGAATGTTGATAAGATGCTGAGGCAGTTCTTGGTCTTGTCTTCCCTGAGAAGTTGGAATAGAGTCATCCTCAGTGCAGATATATATATATGCATGTAGACATATACGAGGTTTTAGATATGTGGATGTTTTTAAACGGTAGCTATCAAGAACTTAAAAATAATTGACCAGGGAAACAAAGGTTGCTTCAACTGAGGACCTAGTTGAAGTTAAATGCTTTTCTGTATCCTTTTTTTATTCTCACTGTGGAAATAAAGGAATGCCAGTATAATGAGAACAAGCAAAGACTATAGTCACTTGCAGAGCAAACCAAAGGCAGGGCAGAGGAGTAGGAAAGATTAGTGGAAAAATGGAAGACCTCAGGTGTCCTCTGTTGGGGGCTGTTGATCTGGAGAAGCTGCAGGCAGGCTCAATAGAAGTGAGTCCTCCTACGTGATTGGTTAGAGGAGCATTTTGACATATCTGATGCCATCTTGCACAGTTCCTCCTGTCCTTCCACTAAGACTATAGATTATGTCTCTGTACAGTAAATCACATTTGTTTTGTCAAGGGGTTCATAGTTAATAGATATTCTTTAGTGACCCTTAAGTCCAACGGAAGCCTCTGTGCTCTGTTAGTCTCCAAACAATGATGAAGACTTTCACTGAGGTGTTTCTGCTGCTCATAAGACTACTGACCCATTTATAAATCTTGACTTAGAAATGACTTCCTATTTCCAAGCATGTACCCCCATACCCCAGGTTAACTATAAAATTGTCCCAGTGGCCGCTTGGTGGTACAGAGTGCAGCTTCAAATACTTCCAGATCATTGTCTACTTGGCCCAACCTTGTAAGTCACCCTATAATAAATGGACCCACCAGTTACAGGGAGCTGTCAGCCTCATCTTTTGGCCTCAAGATACCTTCTCAGTTTGGTGGGCGCTTTTCATTCCTTCCTCCCTCCAATATTTAACTTTCTTTGGCTGGTCTTAAAGTTGGAAACAGGGACAAAAATTAGAGAAGCTACTGGTTACTAATCAAGTCCTGCCCATAGGGGTTGATTGCTACAAAGTTATTGTTTGGTTTCTTGGATAGTGAATAAATAAAACAGTCTGGCTTCCTGGGCTGGTTAATGCAGATAAGAGGCTGACTTCCTTTGCAGGTTTCTGCAGCTTGTGGGTCCAAGATTCTGTTTTACATATGGTCTGGCCATTGTCTGTTTGTATATGCAGTCTCTCACCACTCTATTATTATGGAACTTGAAGGCCTTGACTTAGAATCTATTGTTTCTTCAATTAAAAGAATATAGAACTTAAGAGAGTAGAGACCCAGGATAGAGTCAATAATGGAATGGATGTAAGGAAATTTGTAGGAATACATTTCAGGAATTGAATTGGAAATTCAAGCTGTGCTGTAAAGGAAATGTTTTTTAAAAAACTGCATCATTGTTTTGAACTTTGCATAATGGAAACCCAAGCTGTGGAAGTGGAGTATCAGGACAGATCTCTCAGAATACAAAGACTTAAGAAGTCACCTAGAGGCAGGATAAGAGCTGTCTCAGGTACCTGAGTCTGAACCCAATCCAGTGTTCTCCCATTTTCATTGATCTAAGAAGTACCCATCATCAAGCTTGCTGCATACTTCTCTTTCAAATCCAGAATCACAAAGTTCAAATAATGCAGGATATTTGAACCAAACTTTCTCATCAGTTATTCCATGGAGCTGTCTAAAACCATAATAAACCTATTGTGAATACCTATTATTCACACTGGCTATTTAGGCTTAAGAGAGTTTAGGGAGAATTTAAACTTACAAATGTATAACCATAACACATGATAAATGTTATGGTTAATGTTATATCAGAATATGCATACTTTTAGAATTATTGTTACTATTCCAGAAATCTCCTTGTTCCTATAAGCTATGTGAGGGCCAGTTTCTCTGATAAAAGAAACAAGGGCGTACCAGTGATTGATTATATAGTAAACCTTTACCTTGCCTTTCTTCACATAATGAATCTCTCTTCTCCTTGCTGCCTGACGGGAAAATTTAATGGGATGTTTCCTCCAGTAGTAAAACCACTGAGCCATACAGAAAGTGCTTTTTACATCTAATGAGGGAAACACCTTGGGACCAGCTAGGTAGAATCCTAGCTTCCATAAACGTTGTGCTTAAATGAAAAGTTTAACAAAACACTTAGCTTATCAGACACATAGTAATATTTCCTCAACGCTCCATCCATGGATATTTGGTATATTATGGATCACACAAAGGTCATCTAAAGTTGATAATGATCTCAAAGGATGAAAAGAGAAAGAGTGGGAAATAAGGTTCTGGCCACTGGGGCAAGCGATCCTTTGAGTCCTGGTACTTCCGGACTCACCTTTGTAAGATGGCCTGGAAGCAATGTTAAATACATTCTGCTTCAGTGGTAATTACCATGTAAGGAAATGTTCAGTTTTAGGGAAAGAACCTCTTTGAAGCCAGCCCAAGATCCTTGATTTGAGGGCTCAGGGAGAATCAATGCCAAAGGAGTGTGGGTTGGTCTGTGTCTTGGCTTCTAGGTGAATTATCTGACACCTAGACCCACTGCCTGGGTAGATATTTGTAGAGCAGACACCCAGTTTCAGGTGAGGTATTTACCGTCATGGGTCCAAAAGTCGTTCTTAGCCTTTAGGTTGGTTGGTTGACTCATCTATTCATTTATTCATGATTTATAGTAAGTCCACTCTAGACCCAGTACTATGCTAAGTATACAACATAACAGAGAGCAAAACAAACATGGTCTCTCTTGGGCTTACATCATTCTGAGTAGTGAATGAATTTTGGAAATAATATTTTTAATATTAATACTTTTATGTAATGGAATCAGTTGAGGATTCCTTGTTTCTACTGGAGTTGGTAAAATTAACAGAATATATTCTATACATTGAGAACAGCCCTAAGCACAATTATAAAAAATGCTTTCCTCAACTTCATTTTAGTAAAGTTCTTTGTTCATAGCACCAAGGCTCTAAATTTGCACACACACCAAACCCTTAATTCCAAGCTGGGAGCCCTGCCAGGATATAATGTCAGAATCTTTAACTATGGAACACAGCTAGTTCATTACCAAATACTAGTGGATTGGAGTAGTGTCTTCCAAGCATACTTTTGAATGCTTGCTCATTCCAGTTTCTTACCTTTTTAAAAGTCATGACTCTTTTCTTTTTGGCCACACCCACAGCATATGGAAGTTACCAGGCCAGGAATAGAAGATGAGCCCCAGCTATGATTTATGCTACAGCCTTATTTATGCTACGGAGCCTTAACCCATTGCACTGGGCCAGGGATTGAACTGACGCCTCACCAGCAACCTGAGCCGTTGCAGGGACAATGGTGGTTCCTTAATGTGCTGTACCATAGTGGGAACTCCTCATGACTCTTTTTAATGAACATAAAAAAACCACCCTTAATGTCTCAATTTTCGCAATAAATTTTGCACTTAAAAAAAGAGATGAACATAATTGTAGTTTCAAGAATTTTTTTTCAAACTATACATACAATTCCCCACTCTACCCCTAAGAATTACTTGTGTACATAATAAAGCATATGAATGTATAGGTTATAATAACTTGGCATTTTTTATATTTTTACAAACTGTTAAAACAATTCGTAGGTATACAAAGAGAAATTTCAGGAATCCTAAAATGGCAATTAAATCAACCCAATAGAAATTTACTGTATTCTTTTTTAAAAAGGGACTTTAAGATGCAATTTTGTTTTCCTTTCCATTATAATTATACCATCTTTTAAACTCCAAATGTCATAATTAGCTATATGGGAGAGATTTAGACAGGAAGATAATCTGCTATTTTTTGTATTTCCCACAATGACCTCTTAACTGTTTCTGAGCCTGTGTAAATCCCTTTGCACACTGGGTTTTGGCTAAATTAAAACAAAGTAGATCCTTTTATCTTAGCATTTTAGAAACCAGTAACATATATCAAATACCACAACGTATCTTTTGCAATTTTTCACAGGCATCATGTTTGAAGGTTGAACTACATGCAGTGTTAAAAATTTAATGCCTATGCCTGCAGAGTGTATCAGTATATTAATTTAGTGGTGCACTAAACCTCTGCATTTGAGGGTCATAGGCTTATATCACCAAGCCTGGTAGATGCGTAATAATGTTCAATGTGATTAATATGTGAACCTTTTTTTTAAAGTAAAGATAGCTTTTTACTTGGATTTTATAGATTTTTTATGACATATAAAGTCATTTACATAAGTTATATTTACCTAGCTCTAAAACACACCACCATGCTTGCACTGCACATTATAAGAGCCATACAGGACTAACTGATATTTAAAAAAAAGCACTTTGTACATGTGGCACATTAAAAAAAGAATCTACTCCTTTTTGATTAAAAATTTTAAAATATTAGGGCCACAGAGATAGACCTATTGAGAGAGCAATTTTAGTAAACAAAATAGCATTTATTTAGAATGTTGAGGCACATTTAAATTCTGAATCAAGAGGAAATCAATCCCTCTCTCAGGCAAAATGCCTAGAAGGATGCCAGGAAGAAGTTCACCAGGGTGCCCATTAAAGGTCAACGTGTGTCCTGATGCCTAAGGATGCTTACCCCTAGTTTCAGGTAAAAGTCTAAACAGCCCCTAAGATGTTTAGAAGGAAAAACAATCTCCTAAAATGGTTTCTTCATCCCTTGACAGGGAAACAGGAACTGGGATATGTTGTTTCTTTGGATTTACTTGGAAGGATAAGACTTCTATGGAGTAAGGGCCAGAATAGAGAGTTTTGGGGTTTTTTTTGTTGTTTTGTTTTGTTTTTGTCTTTTAGGGCTGAACCTGAGGCATATGGAAGTTCCCAGGCTAGGAGTCGAATCTGGTCTACACTACAGCCACAGCAATGCGGGATCTGAGCCATGTCTGTGACCTACATCACAGCTCATGGCAATGCCAGATCCTTAACCCACTGAGTGAAGGCAGGGATTGAACATGCATCCTCATGAATACTAGTTGGGTTTGTTATCGCTGAGCCACAAAGGGAACTCCAGAATCGAGAGATTTTTATCAGTCACATTAATGCCTATCAGGACTTGGTACCAGTATCCAGTCCTGCAATGCAGAACGTGGCACAGGAGCCTTCCTGGCCACTGTACCTAAGTGAAGCTGCCCCAAGGCCAAGATCAGAGACAGATGTTACTTCACATCCATCAGATGGCTGCAAGTGCCCATGGAAGCCAAACTGTAGTCACTCCTTGGCAGAGCTCCACTTTAAGTGTCAGAGAGGCATCATCGCTGCAACAGGAGATCTGCCGGTGTCAGAGGCCATCTGGGCATTTTGGTGAGTGTTCATCAATGAAGGGCAAAGAAGCCCAGAGCAAGATCATCTTTCAGATGATTGAGATATTCTAGGAAGAATAAAAGGGAGAGAGGTTTACTTCCCCAAACTTCTTTTTCAAAGAATGTCTTTGATTAAGAGTAGAAAAGTGAGGCACTCCCGTCGTGGCTCAGCAGAAACGAATCTGACTAGTATCCATGAGGACTCAGGTTCAACCCCTGTCCTCGCTCAGTGGATTATGGACCCGGCATTGCCATGAGCTATGGTGTAGTTCACAGACACAGCTCGGATCTGACCTGGCTCTGGCTGTGGCTGTGGCGTAGGCCAGCGGCTATAGCTACGATTCAACCCCTAGCCTGGGAACCTCCAGGCCACAATTGCAGCCCTAAAAAGGACAAGAAAAACAAAAGAGTGGAAAAGTGAGAAGTCACAGTTGTAACCATCAAGAGGGTGCTTTGGCGTGCTCCATCCACTATTATTTGGACCAGAATGACTAATTTAAACCCTGCCCATTGACAAGAGGCCACGAGGTCCAAGATCAGAGGGACCTCCCACTGAATCTTCCCACCAGCATGATGTCAGTTTACCTAGGAGGAGCTAGGGAAGCCTTGGGTCTGTCATCCTAGATACTGGCAGGGAACATATGGGAGTGTTTCTTAGTTACTAATGTAGAAAAGATATCCTACAGCTATTTCTATGTGTGCATTCTTGTGATTTAACAGTTTTTTTAAAAAGTTAAATTTTAGTAATGCTTTTTACCAAAAAGTTGTAAATTTGCCTGTATCATGCCAAAAATATATGACTTCTTAACCTGCAGCTTTGATAAAACCTTAGTTTGTGCAAAGTGTGGAATTCAGGTTTTGAGGAATGATTTCTTTCAATATAACAAAAAGTTTGCCATTTTCTATCCCTCCCTCCAAATATTTTTTTACATAAAAATTTTTATAATCAACTGATTTGGGTAAAAATCGATGTTAGATTTTTTTAAAAAACATTAATTTTCATTCTGATAGTGGCAAGTATCATTACAAATGATTTTTTTTCATCTTCTCTAACAAGAGATCAATTTCCTTAGAATTACAAATAAAGACTCTATAATTTGTCTTTCTTCTGGACCATGAAATAATCTTGCCATATTAAAAGTGAAAAAGATTAGCCAAATTTCACCTTAATTTTTATCTAATGTGTTTTCTGTAGATATAGCAAAAATGTTTTTACCAAAAGCCCAGTGTTGAACCACATCTGAGCAGCTAAGCCTGCTGGATCATGTTCTTTCCTCCTTGTCAAGACTGTTAATACTGCTTTATTAAACAGTGGCTAGCACTGACCATAAGAGAAACACTCCTATAGACAGTGTCTTATTAATAGAATTAGTCTAATTTAGAATCATCTAAATAAGAAAATGCAGTACAGAGTGTTTCAGGTAAGCCCTTTCTGTCTCCCATGTTCTGTTGATGGAGGGTAAGAAGTCTGAATCAGTTTTGCTGTTGGCCTGAAGCCCACAATATTGGTCAGTCTACAAGAATCACTTTCTCTGTTTTGTGACTAAGCTCCAGAAAAATTTAGGTAACACAGCTACATTTAAAGCACCTTAAATATTTAGGATGTAGTTGAAATAAATTTACTTGGATCAGCCAATCTGAAAATGGTTATGGAGAGCCTACCAGAGCTGGAGTCTGTGATAGCAGAAAGCACACCAGACTAGACATCACTAGGCTTGGATTCTGGTGTGTACCCTTAGGTCAGTAAGGTATCTTGAATTGGCTTCCCAGTCTTGACATACAGGGGTTGGATATTAGACCAGTAGCCCTTGGACTATATTCTCAAGCCCTGACTCCTGGTGGGTTCTATAACGCCACCTTAGTTGGGGAAAGCCAAGTGGACTGAGCTCTGAACCTCGTGTCCCAACTGGTCAGAATAAGAGCAGCTTCATTTTAATCTGTCAAACCACTGAATGAGATTACAGATACGGTTCCTTCCAATTCAAAAATTCTAAGATAAAAGAAGTTAGACCAGGTCATATACCTGCTTGGGAGAAAAGGCATTTAATACATGAGGTAGAAAATACATGCCACTACTCCAGTGATACAGTAAGTGCCAAATAGAAAGTTATAAATTTGAGCCTAGGATGACATTGTATGCATATAGTTAATGAAAAAAAATTTATCAAGAAAAGAGAAGCTCAAGCTGTCAGCAGGAAAGGATCCATGGTATGAATATTGAAAAATGGATTGATTATTATAACTAGAGAAGGAGGGGATATATTAATTGTGAATTAAAGTAGCTTGCTTTTAAGAATGGCTAATATTTTCAGACTCATTAGAATATTCATATAGTAAGATGCTGGCTATTTTTAATATGAAATATTATAATTGTATTTCAGTAAGGATAAATTAAAAATGGAAATAGATCATGATGAAATATATTAGGAACAAGCATATATATTTATACATTTATGGACGAAGTCCTAAGACACTGTTTTATTACCTTCAATATAACAAATCATTATTGTTAATACCAAAACATTTGACTTAAATGCTGATTCCCTAAAAGACAGTGGTCGGACTCTCACTAAATGAAATTCTCTTCTAAAAACAGCCACATCTACTATTTTTTTTGTAAATGTTTTTCAACAAGGCAGCAAAAAGCTGCTGTGACCACTGGGATTTCCTTTTCACATACCTCACAGAGGTCCAGACTGAAAAGTATCAGAAAGGTTCTTTTTAGTGAAGGAGGTGATCTCAAGTTGTGCCCATGTCCCAAGTAGGGAGGAATACTAGAGGGTGTTGGGGGAGGCCTAGAGGAACTGGAGCTGACCTAAAATCCAAAGGGGAGCAGGACAGAAGAAGGTGGAGGCAAAGAGGAAAGCAGGGAATGGGCAGGGATCCAGGAAGCGAGAGAAGTAGGCATTTCAGCAGCAAAGGGTACCCTCAGGAGAGCAGTCAGTCTGACAGAAGTTACTAAGACTGAGCCAGAATCTTGGAGGGCTTTACATGGCAAATCTTTCAGAACTTCAAGAGCTTCTGTAAATTCAAGGACTCAGAGCCCTCTGATTAATTTAACTGGATCTTCCCAGCCACATACTGAGAATCAGCTCTAATGGTACCTACCTTTCTCCCTTGAAATTTATCAATATATGTGGGGAATTTTCTAATTCTTCCTAGGTTGTGGAAAAAGGAAGTTTTTTTTCAGTTATTGGTATATGTTGGGGGTGGGGCTGGGGGCATGTGCAAATATGCATGATATTACAGATATGTTTTAAACACCCTCATTGTAACCTAATGGGGTACCCTGTGTTCAGAATTTGTAAACCTTCTCCACAGTGGTCCTGCTCTTCCCTCCCAGAAGGTATTTCTTCTTTACATGGGTTCTATGAAAATCATGCCACTCTGTGTTGAGGTTTTTTTCTCTTTCATTTATTGTTAAAAAATGTAACAAAATTTAACTATGTATGCATGACCATAACTCTCCAGTTGTGATCAATGTCTATAGTTTGCAAAGTATCTTTTTCTCTTATACGTCTGAGTCAGCAGTTTTTCTCTGTTGCTGCCCAGTCTTCATCTTTAATGACTGCACCATAGTCATCAAACTTATGTAACATATACTATTAGCCTAAGATTCAATACTTGAAAGAAATTTATTTTTAACTAAGTCAAAAAGCACTTTTGTCTAGGAGGGCATCCAAGAACAGAATGGTAGATTGTAAAGCAGACTTACCAGTTCTTCATCCCCTTTTAGAGCCTGCTGTCTTTGTTTGCATGGATAACCCTGAACTTGTCCTCTCTGATGTCAAAGCCAAAACGTCTTTGACTTTTATGATTTGCACACTTTCACCACTTCTACCACCTCCACCTATACCCAAGTGACAGCTTTAATCCACATCCTACCCATTTCATACAATAGCTAGCTAAAATTTATATCATCAATAAGGTTAATAGGTGCTTTCACCAATTATAATAACACATTTCCTTGTTACTAATGTCACATCATCTTATGCATGAGGTAAAAATAGGCTGGTTTATAGACTAGTTTAATTAAATCTTATTCAAATGGGTAATGTCCTTCAAAGCAGTTTTTTGAGGGTGCCACCAACTTCTTCCACCCTCATACATTTCATTCTTCTAATCTCTTGCCACTTTCTCAAATTATAAGGAAGAGGCACAGCATCCTGTAATAGCCCTCTATCACACCTTATTCCTCTGAATATGTTTATGTTTTTCGAGCATAATGTTTATATATATATTTTTGATTTGTCAATCTGGGGTTGTTTAATTTGACTGGTAAATTCTAAAAGAGCATGAATTGTGTAGGTGTCACCTGCAGGTTTGAGATTGATGTTAAGTAATTATACTTCACTACCTCACATAGTCTTTTCTTTCTTCACTTTTCTATGCCATTCCATTTGTTTGATATACTTATAGTAATCTCTGTTGGCATTTGAAGGATAGAAGCACATGCCACTTCAAAGCTTCCTCTGCAGATAAAATGATGATAATAATACAACCTATTTTCAGTACTTTTATGGAGAAGTCAAAGCCCTTCACAGACATTAATTCATCTTTACAACAGCTGCCTTAGAGATAACTGAGGACAGGTATTATTGGCATTTTGCAAGTAGATGCTGAGGTAGACTGAGGAACTTTTAGCAAAAGCTATAGAATATTGCAGTGGAAAGTTCAGCTTTGCTTTCAGGGTTAGTGCTGAGGCCAACAGCATAAAACAACTTGCCCAGTATTCGACAGCCAGGCAGCAACAGATTGGGATGAGAAGCTGAGTCCCCAGACTCAGTCATCTTTGCCAGAGATAGCCATAATTCCCACTTTTGTGAATGTTTGTGGGGCATGCCAATGTCCACAGGAGGCAAGGCAGGGCCCCAGGAGTTGAAGGAAATAGAGCAAAGTAAATCAGCTCAGAGCAGCCTCTGGGACAGACTAGCATCCCCCTCTTTGAATATATATTTAAATATTTAAATCTGATACAGACTTGTTACACTGAAATGTTTGGTCAGTTCAACGCAGATCATTCATTTTGCCACTAATAATAATGTAAGTAGGTCACATTTTATGGATTTGGGCTGCCTTTTTATTTTGTAAGCCCAATATGTCCTCCTTTCCCCCCCCCCCCCACCGAAAGTAGCTCTGATTGGCTCTTTAACTGCAACATGGGGCCTGTGAGTAGGATTTAGTGTTAATGATGGAAGACATTAGAGAATTCTTTGTGACAAAGAGAAATAATAACAATTTTAGTTTACTTTGGAGAAGCCTGGACATTTGAAAGTGCTAATGTTGGGAGACATTTTCTAACTGACCTGATTAGCTTTGATTCCTCCAAACAGCAGCATTTTCTTGGTCTGACTGTTTTTCATACAGCAGGCTGAGTCAAAGCACAGGAATAGTGGAGATGGAAGAATAATTGAATATCGGAAGCCCCCTAATGACTTCCTACTCTAGTCCAAGGGCAAGGAGAACATGTGACTTCCGAGAGAGATGAAGATAAATGCTGCCACTTTCAAACAGAATTATAACAGCCCTTCCTTAGACATTTGGGTTCAAAAAAGGATTAGTTGTCAGGATGGAGAGGTTACCAGAGCTCACCTTGGGAGGAGTCTTCACCAGATCAGGATTTTGAGAGATAATGTCCTAAAAGAAAGCATAGGGCTTGTTATCAGAGCCATAAGTAGTAATGAATGTCTCCCTTTATCATTCTCCCAGGCACTAAGAAGTTCTGGTACATAATTCGGTTAATTTTCAGGTGTCTCTACATCCACAAGTGTAAATAACGGCTGTCCTTGGTGAACTTCAATAAGTTGACAAGGAGGGACTTCCTCCCATAGGCTAGGCCATGTGTACTGCATCTCATTCAGGCTCTTCCAAGAAGCTCTTATGCAGATTTCATAGGCTAGGACTTCTTCCTAAATTTGGCATGCCTTTTTTTCCATTTGAATTTATTTTAATGCACTTCAAATTAGTGAGCATTTCTTGATTTGATTCATTACTTAGGCTTTTGGGGAAAAAAGGGAATAAGATGAAAATATTCTTCTCCACAAGTTCTTAGCCTATTTCCTAAATTTTTCTCCAGGTTTTAATGTTGAATTTTAATACTGAAACACTTAAATAAATGTAATAATAAAACTTAATAATACAGTAATATCTATATACCTTTCACCCAGGTTTACCAACTGTTAACATTTTTCTACGTTTGGATTTCTTGCTGTGTGTATATATGTGTGTATTTTGCTTTCTGAACCAAATAAGAATATGTTGAAATGTGACATTTAACCTCTGAAATTCTTACATTTATATCTCCTAACAAGGACATTCTCCTATGTAACTATAGTGCCATTATCTATTCCAAAAAAATATAGTGTTGATAGAATAGAATCTATATTCATGTTGATTAATTTTCCCTGTAATACTCTTTTTTTTTTTTGGCTTTTTTGCCTTTTCTAGGGCCGCTTCTCGTGGCATATAGAGGTTCCCAGGCTAGGGGTCTAATTGGAGCTGTAGCTGCTGGCCTACACTAGAGCCACAGCAATGCGGGATCCGAGCCGTGTCTGTGACCTACACCACAGCTCACGGCAACGCTGGATCCTTAACCCACTGAGCAAGCCATGGATTGAACCCACAACCTCATGGTTCCTAGTCGGATTCGTTAACCACTGAGCCACAATGAGAACTCCACCCTGTAATACTCTTTATAACTTTAAAAAAAAAAACTATTAAAAAACTAAGCTTTGTATTTAGTTGTCATGTTTGTTTAGTCCCTTTTAATCCAGAAAAGCTCACCCACGTTTTTCATCTTCCTCAATGCTGACAGTTTTAGAAGAGCCCAGACCTGCTGACCTGTCAAGTGCCCCACATTCTGTGTCAGTCTGATAGATAAAACTTTTTGGCAAAAAATATTATAGTAAGTGATGTTGTCTTCATCCCAGCATCATATCAGGAGGCACATTCAGTTTGTCTTTTTACTGGTGATGCTAAGCTTGATCATTTGGTTAAGATGATACAAAGATCTATCTGCTGCCTTAAAAAAATAATGTTATTATTAAAATAACTACATGGGGTGGTACTTAGAGACTGTACACATCTTGCTCTGCTCCCCAACGTTTCACATCCTCTGAGGGTCCTTGCTTGAACCAGTTATTACATTGGAAACTGCATGGTGGTGCCTTGCTAATTCTCTAATTCGTTGCTCATTACTTAGTAGTTGGCAGGCTACTGTAAAGAGGAGTTTTTCCTCTCTCCGCATGCCTCTGGAAATTCTTTTTATTACTGAATGTATTATTTGCAGCACTCCCAGGATTATTCTTTTTCTCAAAGTGTCCTAATTTTAATTTTTTTGAGCACTGTCTTGCTTTCTGAAACAAGACGTTTCAGATTCACCCTGTACTTTGCCTGCCCTAAATAGCCAACTTTAATACAAAGTGTATGCTAAGGAAGCAGTCAAATCATTTGTAAATAGAAAAGAGAATTACTGATTTGGCCTGTAGTGGGTAGGAATCAAAGAGAGCTGTTATAGGCTAGAAGGTGATATTTGACTTTAGAGTTGAAGGATACAGAAATTATAGAAAGGACTGGGTATGTTCCAGAAGGAGGGTTCACATCAAAACTTTTCATGGGGGAGAAGCTCTGGATCTATTAAGTGAGTAGCAAGTAACATAGAGAGCTGGCAACTTGCTTATATGGGAGGAAGTAGCCAGATGATGAAGGGCCTTAAATGCCAGGCCAAGATGTTTAGAGTGGGAGGCAGGGAGGTTTTAGGCAACCAGAGTCCTTTAGTTATTTTTTCACATGGGAAAGTTATAGAATTCAGAGGAATGAAAAGGAGAGGTGAGGATTTGGAAGAAGTAGTACTGTTAGATTATCTGCTACATGTGCAGGAAGGAAACATTATATTCCTTATAGGATGGAATATATAGTCCTTTGGTAATTTTATATTAGGTTTGTTTCAATTTTGCATTTTCAGGGTTTTTATTTCTACAGTTCTGCTACATATCTCTAAGCTTTCAACTTGAAAGTCAGAGGACTAAGTATCTCACTGCTGAGCTTATCTGAGTGTTTTTTGATCCATTCCTATTATGAGGTGAAGTCATTTAAAATGTATTTGTTATGCTCACTTGGAATGCAATAGTGCCTTTATAACATGAGACTCAATCACTGCATATTTGCTGAAATGAAAGTTAGTATCTGTAACATTAATCCGAAAAAGAATGTTCTTCTGGAAAAAGAGGTAATTGAATCTTAAGTATGGTTCCTGCTTCTATAACCTAGATCTATACTGTCTAATCAATATGGTGACCACTAGCTACTTATGGCTCTTGGACACTTAAAATGTGATTTGTCCAAATTAAGATATGCTTAGTGGTAAATACACTAGATTTCAAAGACCTAGTATGAAAAAGTAAAATATCTCAATAGTAATTTTTATATTGGTAACATGTTAAAATGATAATATATTAGGTATTTTGGCTTAAATAAATATAAAATGGTGCACTCTCAAAGCCTTTATTCTACATAATGTTGAAAGTTCTAGCCAGAAGAATCGGGGCAAGAATAAGGAATAAAAGGCATCCAAATTGGAAAGGAAAAAGTAAAACTATTACTCTTTGCAGATGATGTGATATTCATGAAGAAAACCATAAAGACCACCAACAAATTGTCAGAATAAATGAATTCAGTAAAGATGGAAAATACAAAAACCACTATTTTAAAATCTGTTGTGTTTCTATACACTAATAATGAGTTATCAGAAAGAGAAACTAAAAAAATCTCATTTATAATTTGATCTAAAAAAATACCTAGGAATAAATTTATCCAAGGAGGTGAAAGATCTCTACACTAAAAACACTACAAAGCATTGTTGAAAGAAATTTAAGAAGACTAAAATAAATGGAAAGATATTCTATGCCCATGGATTGGAATAATTAATATTGTTAAAATGTCCATACTACTCAAAACAATCTACTGATTCATTGCAATCTCTATCAAAATTCCCATGACATTTTTCACAAAAAATAAGATGACCAATCAAAATTTGTATAGAACTACAAAAAGCTCAAATAGTCAGAGCACTCTTAAGAAGAACAAAGTTGGAGGATGGGGACTTTCAATCAAGTGCAGTTCACAGTTTTGTAAGGAGCTTTATTTGAACTCAAAACTAAACATGTGAGATAGTGAAAGATTAAGTGATTTGCCTGCAGTAGCATTAAAGATGGGGAAACTGAGGCCCAGAGAAATTAAGTGACTTGGTGAAGCTTACATGATTGTTAAGTATCTACACTGGAAATTTAAGTCTAGGCATGATGTAATCAAAAACAGTGCCCTCAAAGATGGGATTAAGATGGCAGAATAGAAGGACTGGAGCTTAACTTCTCTCCTAAAAACAACAAAATTTACAACCAAATGCTGAGCAATCTTCAACCAAATGGACCAGAAACTTTCAAAAAGTTATCCTACTTGAGAAGACAAAGAGGAGGCCAAATCAAGAGGTAGGAGGGGTGATTACATGTATAAGCAACCCCATACCTCCAGGATGGAGGTATGTCTCTAGTCCCATCCACGTTGCTGCAAATGGCATTATTTTGTTCTTTTTATGGCTGAGTAGTATTCCATTGTGTTTATATATACCACATCATCTTAATGCATTCATCTGTGGTTGGACATTTAGGTTGTTTCCATGTCTTGGCTATTTTGAATAGTGTGGCAATGAACATATGGGTACATGTATCTTTTTCAATGAAAGTTTTGTCCGGATATATGCCTAAGAGTGAGATTGCTGGGTCATATGGTAGTTTTATGTTTAGTTTTCTGAGGTACCTCCATACTGTTTTTCTGCAGTGGCTGTACCAATTTACATTCCCACCAAGAGTGCAGGAGGGTTCCCTTTTCCCCACACCCTCTCCAGCATTTGTTATTTGTTGACTTGTTAATAATCGCCATTCTGACTGGTATGAGGGGGTACCCTGTAGTAGTTTTGATTTGCATTTCTAATAATTAGTGATGTTGAGAAGTTTTTCATGTGCTTATTGGCCATCTGTATATCTTCTTTGGAGAAATGTCTATTTAGGTCTTTTGCCCATTTTTCAATTCGGTTGTTGGGTTTTTGTTTTTTTTTTTTTTTTTTTTGCTGTTGAGTTGTGTGAGTTGTTTGTATGTTTTAGAAATTAAACATTTGTCCATTGCATCATTTGAAACTATTTTCTCCCATTCCATAGGTTGTCTTTTTTTTTTTTAAAGCTTTTCCTTTGCTGTGGAAAAGCTTGTCAGTTTGATTAGGTCCCATTGGTTTATTTTTGTTTTTATATCTGTTGCCTTGGGAGACTGACCTAAGAAAACATTTGTGCAGTTGATGTCAGAGAATGTTTTGCCTATGTTCTCTTCTAGGAGTTTTATGGAGTCTTGTCTTATATTTAAGTCTTTAAGCCATTTTGAATTTGTTTCTGTGCATGGTGTGAGGGTGTGTTCCAGTCTCATCGATTTATATGCAGCTATCTGGTTTTCCCAGCATCACTTGCTGAAAGACTGTCTTTTCCCCATTTTTTTTATTTTTTTGCATTGCAATGCATTATTTTTTTCTGACGCCACACCTAGCACAGTGGCAGGTGATTAAGCATAGAAAACACACTTAAAATCCCGAATGGGGCTAGGGAAGGTTGGGTGAGAAACAGATTAGGAGTTTGGGATTAACAATATACACATTACTACATATAAAGTAGGTAAACAAGGACCTACTCTGTGGCAGAGGGAGCTTTTCTCAGATTTTTGTTGTGTTGGTTTTTTACTTTTTTTCCACTGTACAGCATGGGGACCAAGTTACTCATACATGTATACATAATTTTTTCTCCCATTGTCATGTTGCAGTGTAAGTATCTAGACCTAGTTCTCAGTGCTACAAAGCAGGATCTTACTGTAAATCCATTCCAAGAGCAATAGTTTGCATCCGTTAACCCCAAGCTCCTGATCCCTCCCACTCCCTCCCTCTCCCCCCGGATAGCCACAAGTCTATTCTACAAGTGCATGATTTTCTTTTCTGTGGAAAGGTTCATTTGTGCTGTATATTAGATTCCAGGTATAAGTGATATCATATGGTATTTGTCTGTCTTTCTGACTTATTTCACTCAGGATGAGAGTCTCTAGTTCCATCCATGTTGCTGCAAATGGCATTATTTTGTTCTTTTTATGGCTGAGTAGTATTCCATTGTGTATATACACCACATCTTCCTAATCCAGTCATCTGTCAGTGGACATTTGGGTTGTTTCTATCGTGGCTATTGGGAATAGAGCTACATTGGACATGCGGGTGCATGTGTCTTTTTTAAGGAAAGTTTTGTCCAGATATATGCCTGAGAGTGGGATTGCTGGGTCATATGGTATTTTTACATATAGATTTCTTAAGTACCTCCATACTGTTCTCCATAGTGGTTGTACCAGCTTACATTCCCACCAACAGTGCAGGAGGGTTCCCTTTTCTCCACACCCCCTCCAGCATTTGTTATCTGTGGACTTGTTAATGATGGCCATTCTGACTGGTGTGAGGTGGTATCTCATGGTAGTTTTGATTTGTATTTCTCTAATAATCAGTGATGTTGAACATTTTTTCATGTGCTTGTTGGTCATTTGTATATCTTCCTTGGAGAAATGTCTGTTTGGGTCTTTAGCCCACTTTTCCATTGGGTGGTTGGCTTTTTTGCTGTTGAGTTGTAAAAGTTGCTTGTATATTCTAGAGATTAAGCCCTTGTCCATTGCATCATTTGAAACTATTTTCTCCCATTCTGTAAATTGTCTTTTTGTTTTCTTTTGGGTTTCCTTTGCTGTGCAAAAGCTTGTCAGTTTGATTAGGTCCCATGGGTTTATTTTTGCTCTTATCTCTCTTTGGGAGACTGACCCGAGAAAATATTCATGAGGTTGATGTCAGAGAATGTATTGCCAATGTTCTCTTCCAGGAGTTTGATGGTGTCTTGTCGTATATTTAAGTCTTTCAGCCATTTTGAGTTTATTTTTGTGCATGTTGTGAGGGTGTGTTTTAGTTTCATTGATTTGCATGCAGTTGTCCAGGTTTCCCAGCAATTCTTGCTGAATAGACTTTTTCCCACTTTATGCTCTTGCCTCCTTTATCAAAGATTAGTTGACCATAGGTGTCAGGGTTTATTTCGGGGTTCTCTAGTCTGTTCTATTGGTCTGTATGTCTGTTTGGTACCAGTACCACACTGTTTTGATGACTGTGGCTTTGTAATATTGCCGGAAGTCTGGGAGAGTTATGCGTCCTGCTTGGCTTTTTGTTCCTCAGAATTGCTTTGGAAATTCTGGGTCTTTTGTGATTCCATATAAATGTTTGGATTGTTTGTTCTAGTTCTGTGATTTTTCCCATTTTATACTCTTGCCTCCTGTGTCAACGATTAATTGACCGTAGGTGTCTGGGTTTATTTCTGGGTTCTCTAGTCAGTTCCATTGGTCTGTATAAGTTTTGGTACCAGTACTACACTGTCTTGATTACTGTAGCTTTGTAATATGGCCTAAAGTCTGGGAGAGCTATGCCTCCTGCTTGGTTTTTGTTTCTCAGGATTGCTTTGGCAATTCTGGATCTTTTATGGTTCGATATAAATGTTTGGATTGTTCTAGTTCTTTGAAAAATGTCATGGCTAATTTGATAGGGATTGCATTGAATGTAGATTGCTTTGGGTAGTATGGCGATTTTTACGATGTTAATTCCTCAGGCCAGGAGCATGGAGTATCTTTCCATTTCTTCGAATCCTTTTTAATTTCCTTGATTAATGTTTTAGTTCTTAGCATATAAGTCTTTTTCACCTCCTTGGTCAGATTTATTCCTAGGTCGTTTGCTTTTTCTGCTAATGAAGTTTGAGTCACATTTTCTTAATGTACATCCATTACTCCAAATAGGCTAAGAATCTCCAAAGAACAATTGATAGATATAGCACATATAGTAGTTCCATTATGTCTGAAGTAGTTAATGGACATCCAATATGTGTGACTTAACTCCTAGAACTTAACCTAATATTTCAGGATGATAGGGAACCTTGAGATTCATCATAATTGGTTCATTAAACATGTCTGTGTGGTAGAGGCAGTATTCCTTTAAGTTTTAGAGTGGTTCTTTTCAGTCTAAGTCATTCGTTACGCTACTCCATCAGGCTGCTGACAGTTCTACCCTTCAGGAAAATAGTCCAGCATAAGTTCTCTTTCTAGAGCTCTTCAAAGTATTGCTTTAACCTCCCTTAGTTAAATCTAACAACTTTTATGATCATCGAAGCCTGTGAATTTAACCTCCATCATCTGTAAATTGAAGATAAAAACCCACTATACGTTGAATACTGTAAGTGTCCAGGTAATGTCTTGAATGAATGAAAATTGTTCCATCTCAAATACCACCTCTTTGCATAGCATATCCCAGGCAAAGCTCATTCATGCCCTCAGTTTTATTGCTTTTTAGAAACAGTTGCATTGCTTTGTAAGATAAACAGTGTCAATCCACAGATTCTTGGGAAGCCAGCCCATTTGGGGATGTCTGGGGTACCCCATCCCAGTAGATAATACAGCCCATCCAGGCTCCATCCTCATTAGGGCCTGCCTCATGCTTCCATCCTATCTCCTGAATTAGACTGTCTCTACATCTTTTCCTTTTACTAAAATGTAAAATCCCTGCAGACACACACACTTCATGTTGTTACCCCTAGTGCCCAATACTGTTTCCTATCACCTTAGTAAATATCTGTCAAACAAATAAGTTTGTTCATGCATGTCGATGACACCTGAAATCATGTTAAGTATCACACAAAACCTAGCCTGGCAAAGTTTATTTCATTCTATCTCTCAGCTGGCTATAAACTAGTCACTTGAAATAAGACAGCTGCCAGTTGTTCAAAACACAACATCTCTTTTTTTTTCATTTTAAAAGACTAATAAGGTAGAAGAGGAAAATCTGATCTACTCTATTGACAGAATAACAGAAGAAGGCAAAAGGGATAAAATTTCTTGAATACTTATTAGGTGTTAGAATTTTATATATTCCATACAACTTCTCTGTGACATAGCTATTATTATATACATGTTGCATATGAGGAAACTGAACCCAAAAGGTTAAATAACTGAGTTCATAAGCTGGAGAATAGTAGAGCCAAAGTGTGAACCTAAGTCTGACTTACTAACCTCATCATGATGGGATTCATAGTTTTTGACAGTGAAATGTCTTCTCTGTAAAAGAACCTGAACAGAATAATCCCACATGTGCTGAGGCAACATATGTTTCCCAGTCTTGCTTTCCAAGGCTTGAAAGCATCAGAGGGCTCCAAAGTACTTTTACTCTCTGTCAACCAGTTCTAAAGAGCACAGCTCCCTCAATTAGCTTGCAGAGTTAGGGTGGGCTGGAAGCACGGACAAATAGCCCTACCTTCTTTCTTCCAACTGGCAGGAAAAGAGCTGAATACTTGAACTCTACCCATTTGCCAGCTTCTGCTTTGTAGTCTTCAGTCTTTCCATCTTTGGAGCAAAGCTGTAGAACATCACTGAAAGTAAGAGAGTATTAAGTGCCCAATTCTCATCCCTTCCTTTGGGAAAAAAAAACCAGTTTGAGATAATGGATGAAAATTATAAAATCAATTAATGTTTGTCATATTTTAAGTTCTTCTGTTTCTCTAAAATATGAAAACCCCAGAGTCAGGCTATGCCTCTAATAAAACTCCTAATATAACTCACATTAAGTTTCACTGGAACAGGAACTTAACTAACCCTTACCAGCTGGTGTTCTTACTGTCATTAGATTACAGTTGTCCTTAAAACGATGATGATGTCTTTGAAGCAAATAGATGAGATACAACTTTTATACTCAGAGCAAGCAATTTTAGGTTATGTTATCATACATTACATGGTTGCTTATAGTTTTACACATAGCTATCACTTGTATTTTTTCGTCTATACTTAAAAACAGGGCTTGATTTCAGTGACTGGTTGGCTTAGAAAACCTAAGTTTAGCTCTGCTGTACTCTCTGCAAACAAGAGGGGGGATTAAATCTAAATGTTCTAAATGTTGAATTGAAACTAAATGTTCAGCCAGCTAAAGTTTTGAACAAGTCCTCTGGGGTAGAAATGAAGCAATTTGTGAAGGAGTGACATCATCAAGATGGAGATACAGGTCATTCCCAACTTCAGTCCCCTTATAAGAAGAGCAGAGAACAACTATCCATATACAAGACTCCATTGTGAGTCCTAGAACACAGGGGTAAGGCTGAAGCACCCCTACCTCTCAGCTCCCTTTCCATAGAGACCAAAATGGACCACATCAGAAAAGTAAAAGGAACAGCTACTCTCTGACCACACCACCCTATCTCAGGCTGGGTCCCCAGGCCTACAGTACCTCCAGGGAAAAAAAAGGAAAGTCCAGGTAGAAACCCATGTCCTCCAGCATCATAGCTCGTATCTCAGGAGGCCTTCTCGGGTATTTCCTTATGGGAATCTAGGGAGAATTGGAGATGTGACTGTGACAGAGAAGAAGGAAAGGACTTATGGTAATCCATGCTAAGATTTTTGGCAGAGTTACTACTCCCAGTGGTGCCCAAGTAGAAGTTCCAACCAGCAGCTTTGCTTATGTGTAATGCCAAGATGGTGGTCCATTCTGGCCAAAGAATTTGGTAGGACACAAAGCCGCCTGATTCAGAACTCTAGACAACCAGCCTTGCCAGCTGTGGAGCCTGTTCTGCCACTCCTCCTGGATGGAAAAGCTGATTCACAGCCCTACCCATTGCTAAATACAGCCTCCAGCCCTTTGTGACCAAAAACATAACCAGAGCTCAGTGGAATCTGTATGGCCCATCTTGCAACCCCAATTACAGCAGCACTTAAGTGGAAAGCCAGGCCATGGAACTTGGTGTGTGATTTTGCCTAATTTGGTTCCCAAATAAGAGATGTGCCAGCCTTGAGGCCTTTCCAGTGGCCCTGCCCAGGCAGGGAAACTAATTCATAGCCCTCCCCACTGTGAAATATAGCCTTCAACACATCCAACCAAGAAATCTAACTAAGCACATTGGAAACTACAGAGAGCACAGCTAGTAGCTCCCCGCCGTCATCTATGGCACAAAGCCAGTGATTTTTGTATGGACAGAGGACCTGGTGCACAATCCTACCTAATTTGGGTCCTTAAGCAATAGGCTGTGCTGACCATGGGTCTACTCATTTGTTCTGCTCAAGCAGGGAGGACAAACTCATAGCCCCAACTACTGCTTAGTACCCAGTCCTGACCACCTAGGAAGCCTGACCAGAGAACCCAGGCAACCACACAGCCCCATCCTACAGCATCAGTTGGGCAAAGAACCAAGCCGGCAGTCCCATCCAACTATTGTCAGCCACAGCATTCCCCACAACCACAGAACTCAAGCAGTGGCCTGGCCCACAAAGAAGACCCTGATAGCAAGTCCTACCTGCTCAAGTATTCTACCAGCTTACACATCCAGATTTCAAAGCTGAGCTGCCACAATGAACATGTAAAGTCTAGAGAAAGAGACTTACTCAAATATGCAGACACCAATGTAAGAAATCAAGGACCAGGAAAACTCAGGTAAACATAACATTATCAATGGAAACTACTAAAGCTCCAATAACTGACCCTAAAGAAATGTAAATCTTTGAGCTGTCAAAAAATTCAGAATATCCTCTTAAAGACATTTAGCAAACTACAAGAATACATACAGACAACAGAATTAGGGGAAAAAATGCATGAACAAAACAAGAAATTCAAAGAAATAGAAATCATCAAAAATAAACCAAACACAAGTACAGCTGAAGAATATAATGACTGAAGACTTCAATAGAGAGCCTCAAAATAAGAATCAATCTTGCAAAAGAAGGAATCAGTTACCCAGAAGACATGACATTTAAAATGATCTAGTCAAGAGTTCCCATCGTGGTGCAGTTGTTAACGAATCCGACTAGGAACCATGAGGTTGCGGTTTCAATCCCTGCCCTTGCTCAGTGGGTTAAGGATCTGGCGTTGCCGTGAGCTGTGGTGTAGGTCGCAGACACGGCTTGGATCCCGTGTTGCTGTGGCTCTGGCTTAGGCTGGCAGCTACAGCTCTGATTCGACCCCTAGCCTGGGAACCTCCATATGCCGCGGGAGCGGCCCAAGAAATGGCAAGAAGACAAAAAAAATTAAAATAAAAAAATAAAAAATAAAATAAAATGATCTAATCAGAGAAGCAAAAAGAAAAAAATGAAAAAGAGTGAAGAAAGCCCCTGAGACTTATAGGACACCACCAAAAGAAACAATATCTGCATTGTAAGAGAAGAAAGAAAAGGGACAGAAAGTACATATAAAGAAAAATGGTTGAAAATTTCCCAAGTCTGTGGAGAGAAATAGACATACTGATCCCTGAAACCCAAATGGCCCCAAATAGATTAAACCAAATAGTTCTAAAAGTCAAAGACAAAGAATTTCTGAAGCAGATACAGAAAGCAACACATTACATACAAGAGAATTCCCATAAGGAAATTGGCACATTTCTCAACAGAAACTTTTCAGGCCAGGAGAGAATGGAATCATACATTTAAAATATTTGAAAGAAAAAACTGCAGAGGAAGGGACACTCCCAGACTCATTCTATGAGGCCACCATCACCTTGATACCAAAACCAGACAAAGATACCACAAAAAAAGAAAACTACAGGCCAGTTTCACTGATGAACATAGATGCAAAAATCCTCAACAAAATACTAGCAAACCTCATCCAACAATACATTAAAAGGATTGTACATCATGATCAAGTGGGATTTATCCCAGGGATGCAAGCATTCTTCAATATCCGCAAATCCATCAGTTTGATACACCACATTAACAAACTGAAGAATAAAAACCATATGACCTTCTCAATAGACACAGAAAAAGCCTCTGACAAAATCCAACGCCCATTTCTGATAAAAATGCTTCAGAAAGTGGGCAGAGAGGGAACCTACCTCAACATAAGAAAGACCATATATGACAAACCCAGAGCTAACATCATTCTCAGTGGTGAAAAGCTGAAAGAATTCCTGCTGAGATCAGGAACAAGACAAGGATATCTGCTCTTGCCATTACTATTCAACATAGTTTTGGAAATCCTAGCCACAGCAGTCAGAGGAGTAAAGGAAATAAAAGGAATCCAAATTGGAAAGGAAAAAGTAAAACTATCACTATTTGCAGATGACATGATACTCTAGAGAATCCTAAAGACTCTACCAAAAAAAATGTTAGAGTTCATCCATGAATTTGGCAAAGTCACAGGATACAAAATTAACACACAGAAATCAATGGCATTTCTATATACTGACAGTGAAAGATCAGAAAGAGAAATTAGGGAAGCAATCCTGTTTACCATTGCATCTAAAAGAATAAAATACCTAGGAGTAAACCTACCTAAAGAGTATCCATGGGGAGCCTGGGGGTACACGTTCCTTTCTGCCAAGTTCTGGACACCCTAGCTTGACACAGTGAATGAGGTCAGAGTGTAAGAACATCTCTGAGCTTTGGTTTCTCCACCTGAAGAATTGATAAATAATGTCTACAAGAGGATTGTGGATTGGAGGGGATGCTGTGAGCACTCGGAGAGTTGTCACTAAGTAGATGACCACTGTGGTTATTTTGAAAAAAAAAAAAAACTATTTGAAAGAAAAAATCTGTCGATAAGAGGTTGAGATGGCAAAGTAGAAGGACTTGAGCTCACCTGCTCTCATGAAAACACCAAAATCATGAGTAACTGCTGAACAACCATCAACCAAAAAAAAAAAAAATGGAACCTACCAAAAAAGATATTCTATATCCGAAGACAAAGAAGAAGCTACAACAAGATTGTAAGAAGGGTGCTTTTATAATATAATCAAATCTTATACCCACCAGTCAGGTGGAAAATAATTACATCAGAAAGGTTATCTTACAGGAGTAAGAATTCTGAGTTGCACATCAGGTTCCCCAGCCTGGGGGTCTGGCATTAGGAAGAGAAGTCCCCAGAGCATTTGGCTTTGAAGGCCAGTGGAGCTTGAGTACAGGAGTTCCACAGGAGGAGGGAAAACAGAAACTCCACTCTTAGAGGGCACACATGAGGTTTCATGTGCAGTGAGACCCAGGGCAGATCAGTGTTTCCATGAGAACCTGGGCCAGACCTATCTGCAGGTCTTGGAGGGTCTCCTGGGGCAGTGGGTGTCAGCTGTGCTCTCTGTGGGGTTAGGAACAATGGTCGTGGAGGCCCCAGGGAATATTCATTGGCATGAGCTCTTTCAAAGGTTGCCATTTTGCCCCTCAACAACTTTAGGCCAAAACAACCAACGGGGGCAGGGGGTACATAGCCCACCCATCAGCAGACAGTCTGCCTAAAGTCATCCTAGCCCACAGCCACCTCTCATCTTATACCTGACTTTAAAATCAAAACCTAAAGTTAGCAGAAGGAAAGAAATCATCAAGATCAGAGCAGAAATAAGTGAAATAAGAAGTGATGAAAACAATAGAAAAGATCAATGAAACAAAAAGCTGGTTCTTTGAAAAAAAGCAACAAAATTGATAAATCTTTAGCCAGACTCATTAAGAAAAAAAGAGAGAGGGCTCAAATCAATAAAATTAGAAATGAAAAAGAAGTTACAACTGACACCACATACAGTGGTTCATAAAAGACTACTACAAGCAACTATCAGTCAATAAAATGGACAACCTAGAAGAAATGTACAAATTCTTAGAAAGGTACAACCTTCCAATACTGAGCCAGGAAGAAATAGAAAATATGAACAGACCAATCACAAGTACTAAAATGGAAACTGATTTTAGAAACTTCCAGCAAACAAAAGTTCAGGGCCAGATGGCTCTACAGGCGAATTCTATCAAACATATAGAAAAGAGTTAACACTTACCCTTCTGAAAACTCTTGCAAAAAATTACAGAGGAAGAAACCTCCCCAAACTCATCCTATGAGGCTACCATCACCTCGATACCAAAACAAGACAAAGATACCACAATAAAAGAACAATATAGGCCAATATCACTGATAAACATAGACGCAAAAATCCTCAACAAAATACCAGAAAACTGAATCTAATAATACATCAAAATTATCATACACCATGGTCAAGTGGGCTTTATCCCAGGGGTGTAAAGATTCTTCAGTATCTACAAATTAATCAGTGTGATACACCACATTAACAAAATGATGAATTAAAAAAACATGATCATCTCAGTAGATGCAGTAAAAGCTTTTCACCAAATTCAACATGCATTTTTTATAAAAACTCTCCAGAAAGCTGGCATATTGGGAACCTACCTCAACATAATAAAGGCCATTTTTGACAAACCCACAGCTAATACATTCGCAGTGGTAAAAAGCTGAAAGCATTTCCACTAAGATTGGTAAAAAGACAAAGAAATCAATTTTTACTAGTTTTATTCAACATAGTTTTGGAAGTCCTAGCCATGGCAATCAAAGAAGAAAAAGAAAAGGAATCCAGATTGGAAAAGAAGTAAAATTGTCACTCTTTGTAGATAACATTCTACTATAATCATGGAAAATTAATCTATTAATATATAATCAGTGGAAAATCCTGAAGATGCTACCAGAAATATATTAGAGTTCATCAATGAATTATGTAAAGGTGCAGGATACAAAATTAATACATCCTTATACATAAACTACAAAAGATCAGAAAGAGAAATCAAAGAAACAATCCCATTTACCATCACATAAAAAAGAATAAAATACCTTGAAAGAAACCTACTAATGGGCAGAAGATCTGTACTCTGAAAACTATAAGATGCTAATTAAAGAAATTGACAGTGATGGAGTTCCCGTCGTGGCGCAGTGGTTAACGAATCCGACTAGGAACCATGAGGTTGTGGGTTCGGTCCCTGCTCTTGCTCAGTGGGTTGACGATTCGGTGTTGCCGTGAGCTGTGGTGTAGGTTGCAGACACAGCTCGGATCCTGCGTTGCTGTGGCTCTGGCGTAGGCCAGTGACTACAGCTCGGATTCAACCCCTAGCCTGGGAACCTCCATATGCCGCAGGAGCGGCCCAAAGAAATAGCAAAAAGACAAAAAAAAAAAAAAAAGAAATTGACAGTGAGCAAAAGATGAAAAAAAAATACCATGTTCTTGGATCGGAAGAATCAATATGGTCCAAAGCAATCTATAGTTTCAGTGCAATCCTGACCAATTTTATTTCACAGAACTACAACAACAGATTTTAAATTTATGAAAACACAAAGGATCCTGAATAGCCAAAGCAATCCTGAGAAAAGAAAAATAGAGTTGGAAGAATCAGTTCGCTGACTTCAGACTATACTACAAAGCTACAGTCATCAAAACATTATCATACTGGTATAAAAACAGAAATATAGACCAACGAAATGGGATAGAAAACAGAGAAATAAACCCATGCAACTATGGTCAATTAATCTCCAACAAAGGAGGCAAGAATATATAATGAAGAAAAGAGAGTCTCTTCAATAAGTGGTTCTGGGAAAACTAGACAGCTACATTTAAAATTATGGAATTAGAACATTCTCTAACACCATACAGAAAAATAAACTGAAAATGGATTAAAAACCTAAATGTAAGGTCAAATACTATAATACTCTTATAGGAAAACCTAGGCAGAACACTCTGACATAAATCATAGCACTATCTTTAATATCTTTTTGAATCCACCTCCTAGAATAATGAAAATAACAACAAAAAGAAATAGCACCTAATTTAACTCAAAAGCTTTTGCAAAGCAAAGGAATTCATAAATAAAATGAAAAAACCCACAAAATGGGAAAAATATTTGCAAACATAGCAATTGACAAAGGATTTATCTCTAAAATATACAAAAATTCATTCAGCTCAATATCAAAAAGGCAAACAATCCAATTAAAAAATGGGCTTAAGATCTAAATATATTTCTCCAAGGAAGATATACAGATGTCCAAAAAGCACATAAAAAGATGTTCAGTATCACTAATTATTAGAGAAATGCAAATCAAAACTATAATGAGGTATATCATTTTACACCAGTCAGAATGGCCATCATCAAGAAGTCTACAAACAATAAATGCTGGAGCAGGTGTGGAGAAAAGGGAACCTTTCCACACTATTAATGGGAATGTTTATCACCACTAGACCTGCCATGCAAGAAATGCCAGAGGGAGCTCTTCAAGCAGAAATAAAATGTTGCTATTTTAGATCATAAAATCTGATAAATATAGGTATAAAACTTCCTGGTATTGTAATAATCAAAGTCAGATTCTCTAATGGTGATGCATAATTCTCTTATAACTCTAGTTTAAAAATTAAAATGTATAATGTATTTACCAAACCACAACTCCAATAATCTCTTATTGCATACACAATATCTAAAAATATGTAAATTGTAACATGTGAGGAGAAGGGGAGGAGTAAATGGTAAAGTTTATGAATGCTATTTCAGTTCAGTTTTTGTCAGCTTGAAATAGAATGTTAACAATATAAGGTAGCTTATATGTAAGCCTCATGATAACCATAGAAGAAAAAATCTGTTACATAAAAGATCATGATAAAGTGAAAGCAAACCAGTATAATAAAGTCATCATCACAAAAGATAGCAGGAGAAGAAACAAGGAACAATGGAGCCACAAAACAGTCAGTTAACAAAATGTCATGTCCTCATCCATCAATAATTACTTTAAGCATAATGGATTACATTCTCCAAAGACACAAAATTGGCTGAACGGCTTTAAAAACAATATCCAGTAACATACTGCCTACAGCAGACACACTTTAGCTTTAAAGAGAGACTAAGTCTGAAAGGAGGGGAAAAGATATTTCAAGCAAATGGTAGCCAAGAAAAAGCAAAGGTAGCTACACTTGTATCAGACAACATAGAAGTTAAGCTAAAAATGATTGAGACAAAGAATGTCACTATATAATGATAAAGGGGTTAATCCATCAAGAAGATATACCAATGTAAATATTTATGTAGCCACCCAACATTAGAACACCTAAGTATATACAGCAAATAATAACAACTATAAGAAGAAATAAAGAGCAATAAAATAACAATTAGGGACTTTAATACCCAACTCTCAATATTGGGTAGATCATCCATACAGAGAATCAATATGGGAACAGTGGATTTGAACAATACTGTTGACCAAGTGAAAGTAATATATATATGTGTGTGTGTGTATATATATATATATAGAACACTGTCTCCAACAGCAATATACACATTCTTCTCAAATGCATACAGAACATTTTCTAGCATAGATTATATGTTAGGCCACAAGACAAGTCTTAGCAAATTCACAAACCTGAAATCATACCAAATATCTTTTCTGACCTCATTGGTACAGGAGGAAAACTGGAAAATTCATGAATACATGGAAATTAAACAATGCTCTCCTGAACAACCAATAGATCAAAGATGAAATTGAGAAATAAAAAAGTATTGAGGCAAATGAAAAGTGGAAACAATAGAGTTCACCTATCCCACATTTTATAGATGTCTATCAAAGTATGTGCTTAATTGCTTTTTGGTAACTATTGACAAAGTCATTCTGGAAAAAGGTTTGCTCTCACTAAGTTTTTGTTTTTATTTTCCTACAGCAAATCACACGCTTAGTTTTGGAACACTGGTCAGTACTTCCAATACCTACGATGGATCTGGTGTTGTGACTGTGGAAACGGACCGTCCCCTCCTCTGGACCATGGCTATCAAAAACTGACCCACTGACTAACACCCAAAGCTGTGCCTCTGACTTACCTCATTTGCCAACAACTTCTTGCTCAACAAGAACAGTTTACCTTGGGTGGCAGGAATCTAAACCTGTCACCGGGAAGCCCACTAGTTTTAAAGGTGTTAATGTTTGGATGATCCATGTAACATACATGACAGATCTCAGTTTCACAGTGGGGAAGAAATCATTATTTGTTAAGAAAATAAAGTAGCTCTGTTATATTCAGTTAGAAGACTAATGTGGATCATTCCACTCCAAAACACAGTATTGATTATTCTTATTGATCATTCCATTTATCCTAGGAAATTGTTTTTAATTTTGAAAGCTCTGTTGAGGCTCCTTGGTATCCAGCACATAAACCTCCTCTTGTTCATCCTTAAATACTAAACCCCAAGGCTAGTAGATCTCTCTATATTATATGTATTCCCTTTCACTGAAAAAAAATATTCCTTCCAGCTTTGGATGTTAGACTTGCACCATTTTATTCTGGCTTTAACTGTCTTTGGTATTACCTTTTGGTATTACCTTTTTTATAAATAAAAAATGATTGGCCTCATCATTAAAATTTAAACAGGTAGTTATATAAGCTATAGGTGAAAAGAGAAGTGGCATAAAAGGTAAATGACAGTTCATAAAGCCCTGCTGACATATTCACCCCAAAGTCAGTTTCTTCAGTGAGTGTGCCTTGCTTTAGTGGAGTAACTGATCAAAGTGGCCCTCAGTGCCGTTGCAACACAGACTGAAAACATTGTACGTAAGAAACTTAAGCATAAAAATGGAATCATTTCTGACATACTTCAGACTGAAAAAAAAAATACTGATTCTTAGACCATATGTTTATTCAGATGACCAGAAAATGAGTTTGACAGCCCAGGGGGATAAGCAGCCTGAGTCTGAAAGCCTGCATTCTTCGCTCAGTCTAGACATTCTCCTAAATTCCCAGAACCCTCCTCCTGAGCAAGAAAATGGAAGGGGCCAACTGACAGGGCCTGATGTTCCTTCTCACACTCAGACACTAGATACACAAATGGCAGTGAGTAAACTGTTGATATACCTAGTTAGTGACTCGTGAGTTAAACTCCCTGGGGTACTACAAGTTTTGTTTACAGTGAGACCCTCTATTATCTCCTTACCCTCTTCTGTCCTATTAACTAAACCAAATCTTACCATGATGCAAGGTTACTTGGTCCAGTGGCTTTATGTCCACACAAACCCATGTTGCTGTAAGGCAAGGAACCAGCAGCTCTCTTCTTTTTGGTGCTATGAGTGAGCGGTGCAGTGTACGTGTAGAATGAAAGCAGGATCAGTTGAACTAGCATGTAGTTGTGCATAGTTAATCATTAGAGATAATTTTTATTTATGCAAATATATGTGAAATTGCATCAACATGTCAAATAAAAATATTTAGTTATCAATGTGCCTGCCTTTGGTCAGTTTTTAAGAAAACCCATTTTCTTTCCTGTATTTTATCATGACAAAATAAAAATAATCATCATCAATGTCTCTGTACCCCCAAAAAAAGAAAAAAAAAAGGATGGTTAATAGCTATATAGTACTTCATGCACCTGATTTTGGAGAGCAGCTCAGTGTGGTTGTTAATACTTTCCCTAACCCCCAGGGAAGTGACTTTCTTGAGCACATGTGCTGCATGTTTACACTTAACCTCTCAGGACCTGTTGCCTCATCTATAAAATAGGGATTAGAGGCAGCACCTATTTACCTTGTAGGACTTAGGAAGGAAGGAAGGACAGGCAGGCAGATTGCTCTCCAAGCTCTTTATAGCTAGAGAAAAGGACCAGCAGAGGGAACTGCCAAGGTGGTAGACAAAGGGAAGAAAACTGGGGAAGTTAAGAGAAGGGATCAGAGCACAGGTCAAAGCCCAGATTGGCCTTCAGTGCTGTGGTGGGAGGCCCGACCCTAGGCCTGGCTGCCTCATCTCAGCGCAGATGTAGAGCCCAGAGCTCCTGTCCCTGGGCTGCCTCCTTCCCATACCCAGCAGAGACAACTGTAGGGAAGCCAGCAGAAAGCTTAGTTCAGTCAAGAACTGGCTCTTTCTTTGGCACAATTAACTCTGAGCCTCTAGCAGGAAAACTTCAGACCCCCAAACCACTGCCCCAGAGAGTGCCTGTGCCGAAGGAAGCTAGAAAGCAGGAAGGGAGCAGTGAGGAAGGGTGTGGTGCTCCCACAACCTGTTACTACTTTCTGGTTCACTTACAAGTTTAGGCTCAGTTGTTACCTATTCATTGATAGAAATGTATACACAACATATGAAATAGGACAGATCTATCCTGTTGTTTCAAGATTTTACTGCAAAATAATCCTCTCATATTCATCTTGAAAGTCTTACCAGTGTAAATAAGTGGATACTTGGCAAGAAGAATAGAGTTTTCAAGGTGAAGATGAACAGAAGCACTGAGGTTTAGCCTAGACCACTGCCTGCCTGTCACGGCCTGGCCTTCATGAAGTACCCACTCAGGCTTTCGTGTCAGGCGTCCGTGTGTGTGGAATGTATTTTAAACAGACCTTGCTTACTATTCCTGCTCAAGTGCGTGCCTTCCAAAGCTTTATTTGAATAACCAAAATTAAGCAGTGCATGAATTTGACATGATTGAGATTGATGCTCTATACCAAGTCCATAAGCAGCAAGGAACTATTCTTCTCTCCCCTAAGGCTCTGTGATTATAAAAGGAGTATGGTATGAATTGTGACTTTCAAACTGTACTGAGCATGACCCACAAAAATACAATTTGTCTTGTGACCTAGTCTACACACACACAGTGTACTCTGATAATTTTTAAATTTCAAAAAATCCAGAAATCTATTTTAGATGGAAAAACAATACACCAAAGGGTAAAGTGAAATGCATAAAGGGACTTTTTTAATTGTGTGTGTATGCGCAAGAGTCAACGGTTCTGCATTAAGCATACACCTTTCCTAAGTTTAGAACAATATGGGTGTAATTTACCACTTTATCTTTACCACTTAATAATAATTTTTATTCTCCTATGTGTGCTAAGAGGAGTAACCCACCAATGATAGCACGCTGAATGTAACTGGGTAATAATAAAATCAATCTAACTTTATTAGGAGTGGGGAAGAGAGCTAGATTATTTAAGTTGTGTCTAAAACATTCTGTTCAGAATAAAATAAATGATCCCAATACCTTCAGAAGACTAAAATTGAAGCCACAAGGTCAAGCCATTCCCAGGGAGTCAATACAGAATGGAAAACTGCTGGCTTATACAGTACAAGTTCGCCCCTCCTTGCTCACAGCAGATTTCACTTATCAATCATAGTTTTCTTTTTTGATGAGTCCCCGTCTGAGCCATTTCAAAGCAGTTCTGCAGGCAGCCATGATTAATTATTCTGCATTGGCCTGGCAGCTCTGGAGGTCCAGAGCTAATGTGCAATCTGACCATTGTGCACAAAACAGCTACAGTTAGAACCTGGGAAAGAGGTCATGCCAGCACCATTCTTCACAAGTAATGGATAAGTAAAAAGATTCAAGGACTTGTTCCCTGTGTATTTAATTCCATCGCTGAAAACAAGGACTTTGTATGGTACACAGCAAATGAAAGAAGAAAAACTAAGGCCATCACTGGAAATGACTTGAAAAATATCAACAAGGCCCTGAGATCACTCATAGCTAAGAAAAAAAAAATAAGAAATTTCTCCTAATAGCACCAAGAAATCTCAGATATATAATACTGGGTTAGTCCAAAAGTTGAAAATAGTTTTTAACTCACTATGAAAGGAATTGAGAAAAATAAGATTACTGTTCTCTTGTGGTACCTCAGGTTAAAGATCCAGCCTTGTCACTGCAACAGTCAGGTCACTGCTGTGGCAAAGGCTGGATCCCTGGCCTGAGCACATGCTGTGGGCGTGGCCCAAAAAATAAGATGACAAATCATACTTTAAATATTTCTCTCTCTTAAAAAATACCTTTTCAACTAAAAACTAGTGAATATGTAACAGCCAGTTGTTTTTGAACAATAAACATGGGAAATTAGCAGTATGCAATTATGCAGGATCTAAGCAGAGTCCCATCTGAATGGTATAATTAATTTCATGCTTAGTTGCTTAATATTAATAATAAAATTCTCCGCTAGAATATAAACCCCTTGGAAGTTTGTGTTTGGACTTTGTGTTCCTTGTTATCTGCTTTATCTTCTGATTTAGACCAGGGCCTTGTCTGCAGCAGGTGTGGAAAAAACATTTGCATGGCATCACTAGTGCATTAACAAACCTTCCACCTGGACCCACACCCCAAGAATATACTGCATGGCTTCCCAAGTCCCCGAAAACTGTTATTCATTTGCTTCCTTGATCCCTAACTAGCCAAGGTTTAAATAGATGCTAAGGTTTTTCTTGAACAGGTTCCTCAGTCCTAAAGATAAATGCCCTAATTCCAGATTGGACAGACCTGGACAATCACATATCTGAAGAAGGAAATAATATTCACGGCACCCAGGCTGGGCTTCAAGACATCATCCAAGGCAAAATACAGCCAATAGAAAATACAGGAAAAGTCAAAAGTCCAAGGAATCTGAAGTTGCTTGAAATGGACAAATAAGGGAAAATGAAAGCCGTAAGGCAAGTAATGACAGGTTTGGAAAACTGGATTGGCCTAAAAGAATCAAGGTCAAAATAAATGTGAAGAGCACTTTTAATCAGCCTAACTTGCCAGAAAAAAAAAAAAAATCAAAAACAGGCAACAACTTTTTCAAAGTTGAAAATCTTGTAGCTGGAACTATTTCTAGCTTTGGAGGATCAAGGAATGCCCTTAGCTATCAGAGTGAAGTAGACTACAGGTAAGACTACATATTATTTTCAAATACTTCGAGACTATAGCATTCAGTTTTAATAGTTTCTTCATATTTATATCTATTTGTTCCACAAATTAAACCTTTAACATGCATATGAAACTGGCCTGGAGAGTCTAAAGCCATAAAAAAATAATATACTATCTCCAGCAGCCTTACCCACACTAAACCTCATTATTTGTGACTTTGATTTCTCTATTAATAGCACTGTTAACTAACCTTTAAAAATTAATGCCACAAAAGAAATAGTTTTTATCCAAAAGCTCCTTTCTTATGCAAAAAGCTTATCTTCATGTTACTTTTATTATCACAAATAGTTAACAAATATTTGTAGAATGCATGAATGATCATTCTATGTAATATTAAGACATTCTACTCACCTGTCCCTTATAGAAATCCTAATGCTTTGTCCCACAACACCCTGCTTAGTAACCCCAATAATTTTAGTATTGGTTATTAAATTGGTTATTAGAAATAATCATCTCAAAAATAGGCTTTCAATATGATAGCCATGTTACCAAATATGTGAAAGCCATAAGGGATTTTTAAAGAGATTTTTAAGTGAATGGAGTAAGGGATTTTTTAGAATAATATGGAGGTTTTACTTTCTGGTACTATAGGAAATATTAAGTATCCATCAGTTCCCTCTCAACTATGTCAACTTCATTAATTTAAGAAATTCTTTTCACTCTACATCTCATTCCCCATTATGAAAAAAAAAATTTCTAGGCTCTAATAGTCTACACATTCTGCTCTTTTACTTGCACTCCTTAAAATTCAGGAAAGCCTACATGAATAATGAGATGGGGAGAAACGGTGCAGAAAGGTGCTGGTATAGCTTTTACTCAGTGAATTTATTATGCATAGTTTAAAGCTGACCTTTTAATCCAAGTTTTTATTCAATTCCATTGTAAGGAATTGAGCAACATGGTCAGTTTGAATATTTGCATGCCAGTGACACTAACAATGAGTTTTATGAGAAAAAGTCAACAGATTAAATTGTGAAGAAGCTACTACATTCTTTTTAAGGCCAAATGGAGGTATGATAGATGGTTTTATATGCTGGTGTTTTGGGGCTTAGGGGGTTGTTTTTTTTTTTAAGGAAGAAAGTTTTCCCCAAAAAGAAAATTTTACCCTAAATTATAAGAAGTGCATGTAAATCATTTTCATAATTTCTTCTCTAGAATAGCTCTTGCTAGTAATTGTGTATCCATATAAATATGTAAATGGTGGTAGTCATACTGATGATCCAGTTATTCATTCCTATTTTCAGGAACAAATGGCTTTCCCCAAGTTCCTCTAAGGCTTCTTAGCTTTCTCTCAGGGTAGATGTGTAAATTGTATGAGCTGAAGCTTCATAGCATAAAGATCCAAGTAAACAATATCAGATTCAAGAAGATAGAATGAATGGATTGACAGACTACAAAGAATTAGAAGTTACAGGAGCTCCAGATTAAGTTTCCACTTACTCATTTTCTTTTTTTCTTCTTATGGCGGCACCTGTGCCATATGTAAGTTCCCAGGCTAGGGGTCAAATCAGAACTGCAGCTGAAGCCTATGCCACAGTCATAGCAATGCCATATCTGAGCCACTTCTGCTACTTATACCGCAGCTTGCAGTAATGCCAGATTGTTAACCCACTGAGCAAGGCCAAGGATCGAACCCACATCCTCACAGACACTATGTCGGGTTTTTAACACACTGAGCCACAGTAGGAACACCACTCATTTTCTTGCCTACTCAAAACATCCCACATACTAGGTCCTTTTGTAGATTTTAGTGGAGGTACATTTCATCTTAATGTACTAAAAGAATCCCCTAACAAATGTGCCATCTAGCAACCACAGAATGGACTCACTCCCTTGTGACATGTAAAGCTTCCTGGTATCGATATAAGGTCAGATTAACACTTGTGAGACCTGGCTCTAAATTAATTTCCAAGATTCTATGTTGAATAATTCCCTAGGAATTCAAGATTTTATATCTATGTGAAGTTTGAAGGCAAGGATATGCTGCTTTCTAGATGTGTGCTGCTTAGTGAAAAACATCAGATGCAACCTTAACTATATATTTTACAAATATGTTCTTATGGCCTCATTCAAAACTTACTGCCATTGACTCTGATAGCCAGGTTTCTAGGTTGGAGATTCATGGCTGGTGAGGTGTTTGACCTCTTTAAGAATGCAAATGAAACAATGTAGATGAAAATGAGTTGCCCTGGCTCAACAAGAGTTCCAAAGTCCCAGGCAGATGACTAACCCTGTGCCATTTCATAACAATGAGTTAACTTTTGATAAAGCAGAAAATCCAGTTAAATAGGACATCTGGATGTCCTGAAACATAAATTTGAGTGCCTACCACAAGACAAACAAGTACAATGATGCCATCACAGACATGTATTATAATTAAATGGATGAGAAACAAGAAAGAAAGAAAAAAAGCAACAGTGGAAGAGAGATACGGGAAGAGAAGGAAGGGAAAAGGGAAAGATTTACAGGAATAGAGATAACAAAGACTGCAAAAAGTGGGGTATGGGGATAGGACATTCACCTTGGATGAAGGAGATGGGCAAAAAAGAATAGAGAGGAAAAAGAAAGCAAAGTCTTCTCCCCTTTCTAACCCAGCTGGAATGCTAGTGCACAGTACCCTTAAATACTAACCCAACAGTTAACATAGCAGTAGAAGATGGATGTTTATGTATCCAGTTTAAAAAAAAAAAGAGATGTTTGTGAGAAGTTTATAAAAATAGGTTAATGTCAGGAGAAAAGGATATGAATATGAATATGTATATGAATATTTTTATTACAATTATGTAAATAATAGACAATACTAGAAGAAAAATATTTAGATTTTTACCATGGTTAGCTTTGAACAGTGAAACAGAAAGTAGCTTTTTCTTCTATCTGACTTTTTCTATGTTTTTAAAGAAAATAAGTAGCATGGTAACCACAAACCAAAGATCTATAACAGACACACACCAAAAAGAGAAAGGAATCCAAACATAATACTAAAAATGGTTATCATATTGCAAAAGAGCAAAGAAGAAAAAAGGAATGAAAAGTAACAACAAAACAACCCAAATACAATTAACAAAATGACAGTAAGTATATACCTATCAATAATTACTCTAAGTGGACTAAATGCTCCAATCAAGAGACATAGAGTGCCTGAAAAGATATAAACATAAGACCCATGTACTTACAAAAGACTCATTTTAGATCTAAAGATACACAGAGACTTAAAGTATGGGGTTGGAAAAAGATATTCCATGTAAATGAAAATTGAAATAGCAATACTTAACATTAGACAAAATAGACTTTAAACCAAAAACTGTAACAAGGGGCAAAGAAAAATATTTCATAATGATAAATGGATCAATCCAAGAAGATGACGTAACAATTATAATTATATAGGCACCCAATATATGAGCACGTAAATACATAAAACTAATATTAACAGATATAAAGGGAGAAATTGACACAATAAAGTAACACAATATTAGTAGGGGGTTTTAACACCCCGCCTACATCAATGGACAGCAAAGGACAGATCATCTAGGAAATCAGTAAGGAAACAAAGGACACAGAGAAGATGGACTTAATAGGTAAATATAGGACATTCCATCCAAAAGCACCAGAATACACATTATTTTCAAGTGAACACAGAATGTTCTCTAGGACAGATCACATGCTAGGCCACAAATCAAGTCTCAGTACATTCAAGAAGACTGAAATCACATCAAGCATCTTTTGTGACCACAATGCCATCACTCTAGAAATCAAATATAAGGGGAAAAAAAAACAGCAAAAAACACGAACAAGTGGAAGATAGACAATATGTTACTTAACAAACAACGGGTCACTGAAAAAAATCAAAAAGGAAATAAAAAAATTCCTGGAGACAAATCAAAATTAAAAACAACAATCCAAACTCTATGAAATGCAGCAAAAGCAGTTCTAAGAAGGAAATTTTTGGTGATACAAGCTTACCTCAGGAAATAAGAAAAATATCAACTAAAAACACAACTTTACACCTAAAGGAAATAGAAAAGAGAATAAACAAAACCCAAAGTTAGCAGAAGGAAAGAAATCATAAAGGTCAGAATAGAAATAAATGAAATAAAGACTCAAAGAAAAATAGAAAAGATCAGTAAAACTAAAAACTGATTCTTTGAAAAGATAAAATTAATAAACCTTTAGCCAGACTTCATCAAAAGAAAAAGAGGGCCCAAATCAATAAAATCAGAAATGACAAAGAAGTTACAACCAACACCACAGAAATACAGAGGATCATAAAAGATTATTATTTTCTTTTTCACCATGTCTGCTCACACTCCTAAATGATCTCATCTAGTACCTAAGATTTCAGACAATATCTAAATGGAAACTCACACATTAACTTGTCTACCTGACATATTCACTCTGATATCTAATAGACTTTTCACATTCAACACATCCGCCACCAAACCTGTGCTGTTCTCCCAAAAGCCTGCTCCACATCCTACCTTCCCATCTCAATGACGGTAACTCTATCCTTCAAATTTTTCAAGCCCAGAACCTTGGGTCATTCCTGTTTCCTTGTTCTCTCAATTTCTACCTCTACTTTTGAGGTGCATTTAGCATCTGATCACTTCTCACCTCCTCTGCCACTACCACCATGGTCTGAGCCACTATTATCTCTCATCTGGATCATTACAATCACCTCCCAATGGTCCCTATTTCTACTTTTCTCTCCGCACTGAGTATTCCCAGCACAGCTGCCATGTCTAATCATGGCACGTCTCTATTCAAAGCCTTGCACTGGTTTAGGAAAAATAGTAAGTCCTTATAGTAAACCAAAATCCCTGGGTGATCTGGCCCACTTCCCCTGTAACCTCTCTCTTACCTTATAATCCCCACGCTCATTCTGTTCAATCTTCATAAGCTTTCTTGCTACTCCTCAAATACACCCACTAACACTCGTTCCTTAGGGCATTTGCTCTAGCTGTTCTCTATGTTTGGAATGCCACTCCCCAGATGTCCACTAGGCCAGTGTCCTTGCCATTTTCAAATAATTTCTTAGATCTCATCTTCTCAAGAAGGCACACATGGAACATGCTTTCTAATAAAGAAACATACCAACTACCCCAACTCCAGGCCCATCTCTGGCACTTCAATCCTCTTACTTTGCTTTAATTTTTTCCAATGAGTTTTTCACTTTCTAGCATGCCATATAATTTACTTAATTACATTATCTTTTCTTCCTGCTGGAATGTACTCTCCAAAAGGGCAGAGATTTTCTCTTTATTCACTGATATACCCCATGCCCTAGAGCAACATGGCCCATAGTGGATTCCTGCATTTAACAAGTGCTTAGTGAGAATTTACTGCATGTCAAGCACTGGAAATTTAGCATAGGATAAGACAAACATGGTGCCAGTCCCCTTGGAGCTTATGGTCCAATTCTTCCACAGATTTCCTGGAGAAAACTAATTTTTGAATTATTCAAAAGAAAGTGCAAAAGCATGAAGAATAACTGCACCAACTTAAATGTCCATAGAGAGAGGAATGGATTAAGAAGATGTGGTACATGTATACAATGGAATACTACTCAACCATAAAAAGAATAAAATAATGCCATTTACAACAACATGGATGCTACTAGATATTCCCATACCAAGTGAAGTCAGAAAGAGAAAGACAAATACCATATGGTATCACTTATATGTGGAATCTAAAATATGACACAAATGAACCTATCTACAAAACAGAAACAGATTCACAGACATGTAGAACAGACTTGTGATTGCCAAAGAGGAGGGGGAGAGAGTGGGATGGACTGGCAATCTGTGGTTTGGTAGATGCAAACTATTACATTTAGAATGGAGAAGCAATGAGGTCCTGCTGTATAGCACAGGCAACTATATCCAATCACTTGGGAAAGAAGATCATAGAAGACAATATGAGAAAAAGAATATATATGACTGGGTCATTTTTCTGTACAGCAGAAATTGAAAGAATACCATAAATCAACTATCATAAAAAAATTTAACTTCAAAAAAAAAGGGGAATTTCACCACACACATTAAATGTCCTAACCAAACCATAAGACTCTAATGACTGAAATAGATATGAAAACTGTGGGCTTTGTGTTTCAGGCTTCAGTGCCATCCCATACGAAAGACTAGAAACCAGAACCCCAAGGTTCTTCAGTCCAGTCTGAAAAAAGAGATTTCCCTAATGACACTAGATATAATTAATGCTAAACAAAATAAACCACATAAGACACTATATGTCATTCTAGTCTTTTGATAACTCCTCTAAATAAAAAGACATGCTCCAAATAAAAATGTCCTCATTTCAAAAATTCCCCTGACGTGGTAATCAAGTCTTATGCTCTATTCAATAATTAGCTTGACTGAAGCCCTTCCATACCCATTTTTTTTTTTTGCAGTCCTGGCAGCAAACTGATAACCTTGGGCAATTTTTAATTAGCACCCTTAAAAACAGTTTGCTAGATTAGTCAACTATGAAATAACCTCACCCAAATGATTAAGTTCCAATTGCGTTTCAAATCCATCACCTGTTTTTACTTTAGGAACATACCATCACTCCGGGATTGCTAACGACAATGTTCATCAGCCTATATTTTAATACATGCCCAGCACAGTGTGCAGCAAATGCCAGCTGGCACATCTCTATGCTGCTGTTTCAAGTGGCCTGCCAGCCCTTTGGTGTTGACATTTCTATTACCAGAAATAGCTCTGCCTCCATCCTTAACCCAGTGGAGGTGATATTTAAAGAATGAGCCTCTGTGTGTCCAGGGAAGTCACCTGTGTTATCCAACGTGAGGAAAGCCAAGGCTTCCTTCCGTTAGAACCCGTGGTTGCTATGCTTACCGGGCAGAACAGCTAGGTTAATCATGGAAGGTCACTCCCACCTCATACCTCACACCCAAATATTACTTCTGAACCAACCATTATTTAGCAAGCATGTCCCTACGAACTTATTTCATTTCAGAATAAGACTAGGACTTGGGCAGTTTTAACTCCAGCACACAAGATGAGAACATGGAGTATCAGGAGGCTGAAATAACTTGCAGAGCTTGAAGTAGAGCCAGAAAAGCATCTCTGGTCACTTGCCTGCAGGTCATCTGCCACCACATCCTGCCACCACCAGATTCAGCCTCCGTTCCCCCAAACATCTCCTCACCTGTCTCCCTTTCCCAAATTTTATCTCCCTCCACTCATGTCTCTACACTGCAGCCGGAGTGATCTTAAAAGGCAACCCTGCTGGTATAACTTCTGTACATGGCTTACCACTGCACTCAGGTGAAGGTCCTCTGCCTTCCTCTCCCATCTGCTCACCATACTCCAGCCACCCCGAACTTTCTCTGCTCTTTCAGCTTTTGCACAAGCTCTTTCCTCTGCCAGCAGCCCAGTCTGTAACCCTTGCACTTCCACTAGATTTGTCACTGGGCTTTTCAGGCAACCACTAGCCAAATCCAGGCCCTTCACTGAAATCTGCCTTGGCCTCTCCCAGGGGGAGGGCAGCATCGGTGTCCAGGCCTGACTTGACTAGGCCTGTAGAACCCAGCCTTCACCCTGGGGAAGGACAGGTAGATGGTGGTGTTAGTGAGGGGAAAGCGTTAGTGGGACTCTCATGGACCAAGCAGCCAGTGGCCTGGGAAAAGGGGGCCAAGGAACTCTGGGAAAGGGTATCCATTTGATCAATATAGTATTATATTAATCATTCTACAGTATCAAGATGTTCTGTACATCCTAGATGGTTCCAGAACCCAAAGGCAGATGGATCATGCTCCCTTGGTTTGTATGGTCCTTTTATTTATTTATTTCAATTACTTATTTATCTATTTATTTATTTATTTTGTAGGGCCGCACCCACAACATACAGAAGTTCCCAGCCTAGGGGTCGAATCGGAGCTATAGCCACTGGCCTACACCACAGCCACAGCAACGCAGGATCCAAGCCACATCCGAGAACTTCACCATAGCTCACGGCAATGCCAGATCCTTAACCCACTGAGTGAGGCCAGGGATCGAACACACAACCTCATGGATACTATGGATCCTCATGGATTCATTTCCACTTGAGCCACTATGGGAACTCCTGTACGGTCCTTTTAGACATTGGTAAGGAAGACGTCAAGGAAAATCTACAAGGTACATAGTATTGTTAAAATTGATTTTCTGATTGATTTGCCTGATTTTCTATTCTACCTTCTTGTTGTTTTTGATGTTCTTTGCTTACATGGCTGCCATCTGTCTGATAAAGGGAAATGAGAACTCTTTCTTGTTTGAATTTCCTCTGTGTGATCTGTTTCATAAGTGAGAGGTTTCTAGTTTTCACACCTGGGCTGGAATTGTTAGGATTCTAGTCTGGTTTCATCTGGAAGCAAGAATCTTAATAATTCTGGCCTCACAATTGTTCCCCAGAGCTAGATTTACACTTGCACAACCTCAGAGCTAGAAAGAACCCTAGAAGTCAGTAACTCTGGTGCTAGAGTTTATTTGACTAATAATGCTATTTACAGAAAGACAGGACTCTACATACATGCCACAATCACAGCTATTTGCATGTAAGTATTTAATTTCCCTACGGCAATCAAAATATTTCAGAATATTTTTCCAGGCATCCAGAGTGTTGACTAATGGCACATGCATCTCACATATCTGTTCAGTACTGAAATGTACCTATTGGAGAATTTCCTCCACTAGGTGGCAGCTAGGTCTTAACTAAAATGTGTGTCTAACTGCCCTGATCAACAAAAGGTAAGTAGCTTGAAGATCAAATTGCATGTGGACATGCTTGTCTCTCTTCACTTGGGTTTGACTCCATGGAAATGGCATTGTCTGGAATTGTTCAGTATCAGTGATGTAAATGATATGGTATCTGATGATTCCTTCCAAACTCAGGTATGACACTACTGCTAAGAAAGCAAGGCTCTTCTGTTAATGCAAGACAGCCTGTTCTTCTGGCCTTTGTCCAGAAGGACTTGATCATCAACTCTAGCACTTTAAGGGGTCATCCCTTAAAGGCTACCTGGTGCTCAAGACCAGCTTTCCTTCTGGGAACACTTAAAGTTGGCTGCTTCCAAGAAGAACTGTGACTAAGCTCTGCCTCACTTCATTCCTTTCTTTATATTATGTGCAGGGAAGTTCATTTTATGACCAAACTGTAAAGCTCTGTAGGGGCAGAGACTACATTATTCATCTGTGTTTCCTTTCTCCTCCCGCAGCCTTTGGCCCCTACTTGTTTGTTCATTCTCCTCTCTCACCATCTATTTTTACAACACACTTCTCTAGCTAACTCCACATTATTTCTTTTTTTTCCTCTTTCTTTCTTTTTTTCTGAGGGTGGGAGTGGGGACTTTCCTGATGCCCACATACCCTTTTTGCTTAAATTTGAAAGAATGGGTTTTGGTTGACTACACCACAGAACCCTGCCTGATGTTAGCAAGGACTACCATACATCTTCAGTGCTTAGCAGAGCATCTTTTTTTTTTTTTTTTCTTCACTAGAGGAACTGGATGTAAAATTCCCCCGTTCTTGGCCTCTGTTCTCCTTGCTCTCCAGGAAAGGTAAACTAAATTTTTGGTTGCTCATAGTTCAGTTGCAGAACAATGTTTGTGGGAGAAAGTGGAGAGGGTTAGAGAAGCAGACAAGAGGAAGACACTCCATCTGTGACAGAAAGGGCTGTCCCTGGGCCAAGGGGTGGACCGTGGGAGGAGGAAGCACCAGGCCTCTGAGAGGGGAACAGTGTGTTGTGTGTACCGAGACAGGACCCCAATCCAGTTGGCCAGAGATCCCTTCTCCATGTAGAGAGCTCTCGGGCCCTAGGGGAATGTTGAGAACAAAGACAAGGAATATCCCAGTGATGACCTATAGGGACAGATGACAGAAAACCAGGTGGTCTCTACTGTATAAGGCCCAGAACTTGGGAGGAGCCCTTTGAGTGACAAGTTGACTTTCTTGATAGCCTAGAGAGATAGATGTCCAGCATCAAAATTAGAATGACTTAGATAAGACACATGGTATTTCTTACACATCAGAGTGTGTGAAGCTAGCCATAGTTATTGAGTAAACTGGAAACACTCAAGGTAAGTCTCTATATTTACTCAGCTTGTGCACTGAGCTGATGGGTTGTGCTACCAGTCTCTTGATTTGATCAGGAAGCACAGTTTTCGTAATGTATAGAAACGGGAGCAATGAGACTGTGTGGATTGTTACAGGCTGTGCAGGACAATACTCTTCTTGCTCAAGGTCAGGAACAGAGACCGTGTATGCCTCTCTTCTGGTGTTTGGCATTATTGTAAGTCTAAGGTCAAATGTATGATGTAGAGTGCTCCCAGAGTAAATGGTACTTTTTCACCTTTTTACCTCTAATGATTTACTGCAACCGTGTTCCAACCCAGAGGTCAAAGAATCAAGGAAAGGAGACCTCCCTCTTCAACTTTTAAATTAAAATCTACCAAAAATACATCAAGGTGAGAAAAGACATAAAACCATATCAATATATAAAGTATAAGACCAAAAAGGAAATTGTTTAATACTCTTAATAAAAACCTATCTGTGCAGAGGGAGGCAGCCTCCTTACTCTAACCTCTTGCTGACTAGAGAGGAAGGAAAGCTGTGCTATTCATGGGTGATAAGGCAGTGGGAAACAGAAAAATCCTCAGGATAATTTCATATGAATAGCACCCTGATGCAGAACAAAGCTTTAAATACACCATGAAGTGTGAAGAAGAGGATGTCTAAAGGAAATCATAAAGATGTGGTCATAATGCACCCACAGGAGGGAGTAATGTTCACCACAGGTCATGCTCAATATGAAGTTTGCAGAACATCTCCCCGAGCAGGAGCCTGAAGGTCACCTTGACAATTTATCTGACTTGTGACTGGGCAGGGGCACCTTAGTGCAGGCCTGTTAGGTTGCAGAAATAGAAGCCCAATCCGAGAGTTACACACTGTTGATGATGACCAGGATTCAGGCCACTTTTGTATCAGATACCAACTGTTTATAGCCAGCATCTGTTCTCATTGATTGGTACCTATGCCTTTCCAGGTAGCTACTACCGTGTCTATCACCCAGGGCCATCACATGGAACCCCAATCTCCAGGGCAGTGGAAAGGAGAGGGCAGTTTCCCTCTACCTCCTTGATGTGACCAGCACAGAGGTGCCTATGGGAATTTCTACACCAGCCATGGTGAGAAAGAGAGACCATAAAGCCAGTAATGGGGAGAGGTGGCCTTGAAAATAGTCTTTGCAATAGCAAAGCCATATTGTTTTGAGGAGAACAAAGATTAGAGAGAGATGGCAGAGAAAAAGCTGTCCAGAGTCTACAACACACGAGAGCCCTATTTCTCAGAGAATGAATAGCCATCACAAGCAGCAACATCACTGGGCCCCCTGCTAAAATCTGAAGATTCCAGGCCCTATGCCAGAAGCACAAAAGTCAGACAATTGCAAAGGAAGGGGAATAAATCAAGGAAATAGGCATTTTTAAAACTAGTTTCCCATGTGATTCTAGAAGAATAAGTACTATGAAAAGGGGAAAAAGACCCAGTATTTAGAAGTTTGGGGGACCATAGAACACCCAAGAGAGAGGCTCTGAACGTAAAGATGGAAGATGAAAGGAAAGATCAAGACTAGAGTTAAAGATCCAGGATGAATCCGCATTTCCTGATGGTAATAACACTCAGAGGAGTATGTTTATTTTAATTTTTGATGGTTAATTTTTAAAAATTTTATTATAGTTGATTTGTGTCAATTTCTGCTGTAGAGCAGTGACCCAGTCATTCATATATATACATTATTTTTCTCACATTATCTTCTATCATGTTCTATCACAAGTGATTGGGTATAGTTCCCTATGCTGTACTGCAGGACCTCCTTGTTTAGCCATTCTAAATGTAATAGTTTGCATCTACTAAACCCAAATTCCCCATCCATCTCACTTCCTCACCCTTGGAAACCACAAGTCTGTTCTCTATGTCTCTGAGTCTGTTTCTGTTCATCTGTGCCACAGTTTAGATTCCACGTATAAGTGATATCATATGGCAAACCTTGTTTTCTAGTTGATTCTGTTTCTCTTTTGTTCCTTATTTTTTGCTTGGATTATTTCCTTTTATTTTATGCTTCTGTCCTCTTCTTTTCAGTTTCTGTGAATGTATAGATTGGTTTTGATTTGCCCTCTTATTCAAGTATGTCAGTTCCTTTCTATATCTGCTTGCTTTAGCGTTATAATCATATAGGCTCAAAAACATTCTTAAAAAAAAAGAATCTAGATTTTCTTACTTTTCTTCCCCACATTTTATGATTTTGATGTCCTTTTTTACATCCTCATGTTTGTCCTTTTGCTGTTCCTTGTGTTTATCATTGCTTTTACAAATAGATCTTTTTTTTTTCCATTTTAGATCTGTATACTGGCTTATTGAAGTGATTACTTTCCAATTGTAATTCTCTGCATCCTACATCTTCTTATTCTTTCCTATTTAGACGAGACCTTTCAGCATTTCTTTTAGATTGTGTTTAGAATTGCTGTACTCTTTCAGTTTTTGTTGGAGAAATTCTTTGTTTCTCCTACTATTTTAAATGATATATATATGTATTTATATGTGTATATATATATATATATATTTTTTTTTTTAGTGGTGAAAGATAGCATTCTTTTTTAAAATTTTTTTATTGTTATTTCCCCAATTTTTTTTCTACTGTACAGCATGGTGACCCAGTTACACATACATGTATATATTCTTTTTTCTCACGTTATCATGCTCCATCATAAGTGACTAGACATAGTTCCGAGTGCTACACAGCAGGATCTCATTGCTAATCCATTCCAAAATTCTTGAATGTATAGAGTTCTAGGCTCCAAATTTTTCCCTTTTAGGACTTTGAATATATATTGCCACTCTCTTCTGGCCTGTAGTGTTTCTGCAGAGAAATCAGCTGATAGCCTTATGAGGGTTCCCTTATAACTAACTCCGTTTATCTCTTTCTGCCTTTAGTATCTTCTCCTTATCTTTAACTTTTGCCATTTTTATTTTAATATGTCTTGGTGTGGGTCTGTTTTGGTTCAACTTGTTTGGAGTTTTCTGGGTTTCCTGTATCTTGATATCTGTTTCCTTTAGATTTGGAAAGTTTTCAGTAATTTCTTCAAATATATTTTCAGTCCCCTCTTTCTTCTCATTCTGGAATCTCTATTTGTGTAGATTGGCCCATTTTACATTATCCCATAGATATCCTATATTGCTTTCATGTTTTTTCTTTTGGTTTTCAATCTGCTGTCCTGATTGGGTGATTTCCATTATTCTATTTCTCAAGCCATTTATTCTTTCCTCTGCATTATTCATTCTGCCCTTCAATGCCTTTAATTCAGCTTGCATCTCTGCAAATGAATTTTCTAATTATTCTTGGCTCCTCCTTATATTTTTTGGTTCCTTTCTAAAGTAATCTGCATTACTGTTAATATCTGCTCTTAATTCCTTCATATTCACCCTTAATTCCTTCAGTATTTTCACTATCTCCTTTTTGAACTCAGTATCTGTTAGACTGCAGATGTCTGTTTCATTGTTAGCTCTTTCAGGTGAATTCTCATGTTTTTAACTGGGAAAGGTTCCTGAGCTTCTTCATTTTGCTTACATTTTTCTTATTCTGTGAATTTTGGGAAAACAATTACCTACTGCAGTCTTGGAGGGCTATTTATATGTGGGAGTGTCCCTGGGTAGCTTGTGAGGGCTTTTTTTTTTTTTTTGTCTTGAGGGCTGCTTTTGATTTGGATGCTTGCTGTCTCTTTTCTCAGTGTGTGCAAGCTATTATCCCCTTGATAGGGGGTATGCTGATGTCTGCTTATGCTTCCAGGGAGATGGAGCACTGGACAGGGCTGTAGCCAGTGCCTGGTTGCTGGGCCCTGGACAGTGGCAGTGACCCTCACCAGGGTACAAGTGCCACCCAGAGCCCTTGGAAGTGGCAAGCAGGGCCCATGCATTCCCAGGGGAATGAGGGCAACAGCTGCTACTCAGTTGCAGTGCTTTCCTCTGCATCGACCCCGGAGGTGACTGGGGCTGCAGGTACTGTCTGTTTAAGGACCTCCTAGTGGTGGCAGGCCACGCCCACCTCTGGAGTCTGAAATGCCTGAAGCAGTTTGCCCCCTACCACCTGTAGCCTAGACAAGAGGTGCCTCATGCTCAGAGAAAGATATTCCTATGTTCGTCCCACTCCTCCTCCTCTCACCCTCCCCAACCTTAATGGCATCTTGGTTCTCCTGTGGGCCCAGACCTCCTCCTAGGCTCTCTCGGCTGTGGTGCTTCACTCCCCAGCCTGTAGCGCACCACTCCCTAGCCTCCTCGGGCTGTCTCCACACAGCCAGCCCCAGTCTTCTCCCTGGAGCTGACCTTTGAAGCCTGAGCCTCAGTGCCCAGCCCCCACCCCAGTGTTTCAGGCTGTGGTGTCCTAGAGGTGGTACCAATTGTCTGTATGTCTCTGCCTCTGCTTTGCCCACTTCAGCCCAGCTGCTGTGCTTTTCTCCAAGGCTTTGAGGTTCCCCCTCAGTTCCAGCTGATCTCTCCATCAGTTAGGTGACTTCCCAGGGTATGGATTCCTTTCCTCTTACAGCTCCTTCTCGGGGTGTTGGTCTTGTCATGATTCCTTTTTTCTCCCGCTTCTCTCTCTCTTTTTCCTTTTGTTCTACCCAGCTCTGTGGAGGGTTTCTTGCCCTTTTTGGAGGTTTAAGGTCTGCCAGCATTCAGTAGATATTCTGAGCCAATCACTCCACATTATTATTATTTTTTTTTATACGTTTGTGGGAGCAGGTGAGCACCACATCTTACTCCTCTGGCATCTTTATCTCGTTCTGGGCATGTTTGTTTACATATGCAAATTCCAGATATATTCCTGTGTTGGAAGGACCCATACTCTGTGAATATGGGTGAGAGGACCCAGAAGCCAGCCACTCCCTGTCTCTACTCATCAGTGGCTGGAGTGTGAGGCTGTATCAATACCATGTCAGTCAGGTGCTTCTGCCTAAGATTTTGTGTCTTAAAGGAGAACCTCAAAGATGCAAGAAAGAGTGAAGAAATCTAATTTATAGCACTGACCTCCCTAGTGTCAAGGTGCCTGTGGTGATGCCCAGCCCAAGCTCTTCTTTGGGTGGGAACTCGATTTCTGCTGAGCCATTTTTCCCTGTATGATTTTTCAGCCTCCTCCCTGAAGCTATGAACAGCTAGGATAGTTTTCAACAAATTTCTCTTCTGCCTAAGTTTATACAAGGTGAAGAACCCTAAAGGACAAAAATAGAACCCATGATAACTTCCTCCAGATACTGGAGAGGAAGAAATTCAAATATACAAGGCAGAGAAAGCATGCTCAGAGAGGGTCTTAAGGGTCAAAGGATTGCTTAAGAGAAGGGTTCATAAAAGTACAATACCATAGAAATTCAGAGTTACTGAAGAAAGAGAAGAAACTGATGTGCTAGGGTGGCCCATTTCCTTTACTGTCCTCCCAGATTGCTTTATCATATTTCTATTTTAAGAACTATCACACTATTTTATAGTTAAGTCCCCCCAGTAGGCTGTGAGTCCACCAGGTGCCCTAGAAATTTGTGCAGGATGTGGGGAGAAAGAAAAACTTATCATTAGAAAAGGTTAAAAAAATGCAGAATAGGAGTTATTCTGGGCCTCCTAGAGACATGAACTAAACCACCCCTGTACAGCCCACCTCCTTGATGAGAGGCTACCCAGGTTTCCACCACCACCTCTTCCCAGTTACACCATTTCCCTAATTGCTTCTTTCAAAGGCACTCTCTCCTTAGCCTGCTCTTCTCCACCAGCCCCTTCGAGATCCTCTGCGCCTTTAAGAAAGGACATCAGAGTCCCTAATTTATAGCAGCTTTCTTTGGCTCTCTGCCCTGCAAAAATTCCCAAGTTAAAGGACTGTGAAGGGCTTAATAACCTGCTAAAATATAAAAGACAAAAAACTATGATGACCCAAGTATAAGAACACTGCATTTTATTATGCTTTGCTTTATTGTGCTCTGCAAACTGCACTGAAATTTTGTGGCAACCCTGCCTTGAGCAAGACTGTCTATTGGCGCCATTTTTCTAACAGCATTGACTCATTTCGTGTCTCTGTGTCACATTTTGGTAATCTTAGCAGTATTTTAAACTTTCAGTATTATCATGTTTGTTATGGTGATCTGTGATCTCTGACATTACGATTGTACTGTTTTGGGGCACCATGAACCATGCCCATATTAGATAGTGAGCTTAACTGACAAATGTGTGTTCTGACTGCTCAACTAACTGACTATTCTCTCTTCTCTCTCCCTCTCTCCCCTGGACCCCCTCTCCACTGAGACACAATATTGCAAGTAGGCCAATTAATAACTTTTCAATGCCCTCAGAATGTTCAAGTGAAAGGAAGAGTCATACTTGTGTCTCTCACTTGAAATCCAAAGCTAGAAATGATTAAGCTCAGTGAGGAAGGCAGGTCAAAAGCTGAGAAAGGCTGAAAGCAAGTCCTCTTGCATCAAGCAGTCAAGCTGTGAATGCAAAGGAAAGGCTCTGGAAGGAAATTAAAACTGCTACTCAAGTGAACCGACAAATGATACAAAAGCAAAACAACCCTGTTGCTGATATGGAGAACGTCTTAATAGTTTAGATAGAGGATCAAACCAGCCACAACATTCCCTCGAGCCAAAGCCTAATCCAGAGCAAGGCTCTAATTCTCTTCACTGTTATGAAGGCTGAGAGAGGTAAGGAAGCTGCAGAAGAAAAAACAGAAACTATCAGAGGTTGTTTCATGAAGTTTAAGGAAAGACACTGTCTCCATAACATAGAAGTGCACGGTTAAGCAGCAAGTGCTGGTGTGGAAGCTGCTGCAAGTTATCCAGAAGATCTGGCTCAGATTATCAATGGTGATGGCTATGCAATAGATTTTCAGTGTAGATGAAACAGCCTTATCTTGGGAGAAAACGTCATCTAGGACTTTTAGAGCTAGAGAGAAGTCAATATTAGGCTTCAAAGAATAGGTTGACTCTCTTGTTAGAGGCTCATGCAGCTGATGACTTTAAGTTGACACCAATGCTCATTTACCATTCCTAAAATACTAGGGCCCTAAAGAGTTATGCTAAATCAACTCTGCTTGTGCTCTATAAATGGAACAACAAAGCCTGGATAACTGCACATCTGTTTCTAACATGGTTTACTGAGTATTTTCATTCCATTGAGACCACTTTTGAGACCTACTGCTCAATATAAAAGCTTCCATTTGGGAGTTTCCTGGTGGCACAGAGGTTAAGGATCCAACGTTGTCACTGCAGCAGCCTGGGTTGCTGCTGCAGTGCATGTTCGATCAATGGCCCAGAAACTTCCACATGCCAAAACAAAAACAAAACAAAAAATTTCCCTTTAAAATATTACTGCAGGAGTTCCCGTCGTGGCTCAGTGGTTAATGAATCCGACTAGGAACCATGAGGTTGCGGGTTCAGTCCCTGGCCACGCTCAGTGGGTTAAGGATCCGGCATTGCTGTGAGCTGTGATGTAGGTCGCAGACACAGCTTGGATCCCGTGTTGCTGTGGCTCTGGCGTAGGCTGGTGGCAACAGCTCCAATTGGACCCCTAGCCTGGGAACCTCCATATGCCATGAGAGCGGCCCTAGAAAAAGGCAAAAAGACCAAAAAAAAATATTACTGCATGTTGACAATGTACCTGGTCACCCAGGAGCTCTAGGGAGGGTGTATGATGAGAGTAAAATTTTCATGGCCAATAACACAATTTTTGTTCTGCAGCCCATGAATCAAGGAGTAATTTCCACTTTCATGTTTTATTATTTAATAAATGATACATTTTATAAGATAATTGGTGCCATACATAGTGATTCTTCTGACAGATCTGGGCAGAGTCAGCTGAAATCCAACTGGAAAGAAATCACCACTCTAGATGCCATTAAAGATATTTGTGATTCATGGGAAGTGGTCAAAATATCAACATCGACAGGAGTTTGAAAGAAGCTGATTCCAGCTGTTATAGGTGACTTTGAGGGGTTCAAGACTTCAGTAGAAGAAGGAACTGCAGATGTGGAAATGGCAAGAGAACTGGAATTAGAAGTGGAGCCTGAAGATGTGAGTGAATTGCTGCAATATCATGATACAACTTTAACAGATGAGGAGATACTTGTATGGACTAACAAGGAAGGTGGTTTCTTGAGATGGAATCTACTCCTAATGGAGATGCTATGAAGATTGTTGAAATGACAACAAAATATTTAGAATGTTATTAACTTAGTTGATAAAGCAGAGGCAGGGTTTGAGAGGACTGATCCCAATTTTGCAAGAAGTTCTACTGTGGGTAAGATGCTATCAAACAGCACTGCATGCTGTAGAGAAATCATCTGTGAAAGGAAGAGGCAATTATGTAGCAAACTTCATCCTTGTCTTATTTTAAGAAGTTGCCACAGCCATGCAAGCCTTAAGCAACCACCACCCTGATCAGTCAACAACCATCACCACTTAGCCACCACCCCTCCCACCAGCCAAAAGATTACAACTCACAAAAGCTCAGATGATGGCCAGTATTTTTTAGCAAAAACTTATTTTTAATTAAGGTATGATGTACCTCACGTACATTGTATTTTAAGACATAATGCTATTGCACACTTAATAGACTACAGTATAGTATAAACATAACTTCTATATGCACTGGGAAACCAAAAAATTCATGTGACTCAATGTGTTATTTGCTTTACTGCAGTGGTCTGAAACCCAAACCACAATATCTCCAAGGTGTGCCTATATAAATTCCTATATCAAAAAGTTATCTTGCAATGTCTTTCCCACCTATTTCCATGACATTATGAGCACACTGAGAATCAAGAGCCTTCTTCACCTGTGTTACTCTGCAACCTCAGTGTTTTGCTTTGCACCCAGAATGTGCTGAATACAGATAACAATAAAATTCATTCAAGTAGAAAGGAAGAAATCAATGAGGGGGATGGGGAGAGGTTTACTAATTCAAATAGAGGAGTAGAAGTTCCCAGAGACACTGAACAATCGGATTCCTTATGTAGTGGGAGAGCTTACATTTAGCAATGTGAAACCCCACTCAGATAACAGGAAAAGGCCAGAAGGTGGAAGAAAAGGGCCCCCTTTCCAGGGAGAGGAGGCCATAAAGAAAAGTGAATGTATGGAACTCCCATTCTTGACATTATAGAAGGTGAGTGTTTACTGCAGTTAATCTGTTCTTGTTCTACCTTTGTATACTAGTTTGTGGGCAGCAGGAACCTGTTTTCTTACCTCTTTCTTACCTCCAGACCAAGAGGAGCCAGGACCTAACCTGATATTATAACTGGTGTACAGCACCCTGTGATACAGGAATTGGTGCCAGATGTATTGATCAAAGAGAACTTTTAGACATTCTCCAGAGATTGAGAGGAAGAAGGTGAGTTAGTATTTGGTTACCAGAAGATTAGTCTAAGACAGAGGCAATAATGCTCACCCCAATATTCCATTTTCTCACACATTTCCCGGTGCCCTTTCAATTAATCAAGGCCCTATGACTAGTTCAGGGAAACAAAACATGAGCAGAAGGGATGAGGGTCAATTCCAAGCTGAGGCAGCTGAAAGGCTCTCACTTCTGCTGGCAGTTCTAAGGAGCAGGATGTGGTTTCCAGATGATTAGTTAATGCAATGGGCAGCATGGGCCCCTGAGTATATAGCAGGACACCCCACTGTCCAGTGCTGGACATGCAATCTAAGTGACAAGTAAGGCTTGTTGTTCCAAAGCACTGGAATTGCAGGGCATTTTTTTATATTATAGCATAACTGATCCTACCCTAACCTGTCCTAGCCACTTTTCAATCTTCTTCCCCCCGCCCCTAAGATTCAATGTGCTCATCTGTCGTGGATGGCCCATTATGTACAATCAACATGAAAGTCTCCAACCTTAACTGGCCTAAAGAAATTGCAAAACAACACGGTGGCCATTATAGGTCACTCCCTACTAAGCACTTTTCTCACTCCTTTAGAAAAACTCTTCCAATTGCATTAGGGAAAGCTTCAAACTAGACATGATGAGAGATGGTAGAGAAAGTTGAGTGTTCCTCCCAGGTTTTAGGGACAGTAATCAAGGAGTCTCATTCATTTTCAAAGGTATATCATTCCTTTGATATAACAAGGTGCCCAGTTCTCCATCTTGTTTTACAGGATATGGAGGCATTTGCTAGTTGATAATCACACTAATTGCTCTGCCTCCTAGAACCCCCATACCATGACCATTTTCTCCTGTCATCAGAAAGAATGACAGACCACCAGCCTGGCTTGATGACTGTTAAATGTTTCAAGGTGTTCTAGCCCAGTCACAGAAAGTCTTTGCTATTTTTTTTTCTTTTTTATGGCTTCACCTATGGGATATGGAAGTTCCTGGGCTAGGGGTCAAATTGGAGCTGCAGCTAGAATCTCACCATGCTCATAGCAACACAGGATTTGAGCCGCATCTGCAACCTGTGCTGCAGCTTATGGCAATGCCTGATCTTTAACCAACTGAGTGAGGCCAGGGATTGAACCTGCATTCTCTCAGAGATAATGTTGGGTCCTTAATCCGGTAAGCCACAATGGGAACTCCTGGTCTTTATTATTTGAGTAAAATTAGGATTCTGTTTAGGCAATACAAGGCTCCCTATTTGGATGAGGGATAAAGAAAGACATATTTACTGGTTCCAGGCAACTGAGATGCTGGTTTTCTAATGTTCTCAAACCTAAAATCCCTTTGTAGTAGTGTTTGCCTGTTTGCTTTCCCCAAAGGAGCTCAATTCCAACACTAAGCATTTAGAATCTTGTAACAAAAAGGAATTCTATAATGAGGTTATATCTAAGTTATTAATGAAGAACATGAATAAAGGTCATCTTTTGTACATGCAAGTAGTACTTTGAGTATTGAAAGAAGGGAGTAATAAAAGAGGATAAACGTGGAAAGGAAAGGGAAAGAATGGGAAGGGCATGCTCAGAAAGAGACTAGGAGTCTAGGAGGGACACCTGGGGCATTCACATATATGGGGGTGCAGGTGGGTGGGAATTTGCAGGACAGGAAATACGTTGGCGATCCACTGATTATCAGGTAAAAACTAGGTTGGCCACTGTGGGAGCTGGTTTACATATATCATCTCATTTAAACTTCCCATTAACTAATATGAGATTGATAATGTTATCTCTGCTTCACATGAAAAAAATGAGATGTAGATGAATTTATGAAGCTAATAGGCATATAAATTGCAAAGCAAAACCAAGCCTTCCCTCCTCCAAAGTCCGAGTTCTTTTCTTCAGCATTTGATAAATGTTACTTGTTAAGAGTCCCAAAGGTATATGATCATTAATTTTCCCTACCAATATAAGGCTCATGCTGTACTCCTCTCAGCTAAATCAGTTGTTCTTCCAAAATTCTACATGGTATGAATCGCATTATCACATCTATAAAAGGAAATTTACCATTACAGCTACACATGCCTAGTAGAGATCAAAATTGAAAGCTGGGTTTCACCAACACTATTTCCAACCAGGAAAGCATCCACAAACTTTCAGTAGACAGACTATTATTTAAATCAAGCTGATAAAGGATTTAGAATTTTGAGTAACTGGAGATGTCAGATCATCATAGGATCACACTAATAGATGCTTTTCTGACCAGTGGATTTGTGTTAGCCAATCACATATAGACTTATGGAGTCATCCTGTTCCATTCAGAGAGGAAGTAGTTTTCAATCATTACTCTTGCATTACCACCAGGAAGTCCCTGTTCTAGCAGATAAAGCCCCCTGATCCCCACTTCCACCAAAAGTTAATTATTTAGTGAATTTCTTCAGTGTTGTGTCTTCCTTTGTCTGGCAAGCAAGTAAATAAACCCAGGATGTTTTCTTTCTTTATAGTGAGAGTGGGCTTTGTTTTATTTGGTGACACACCTGTTTACCCCGCCCCATCTTGATTATGGAAGTAGGCTTCCAAAATGTCTGCTCTTCTCTAAACTGTCAGCTTTCAAGAACAATTAAGAATCTTTAATTTCAAGAGAGTTGCTGTTGTAGCTCAGCAGAAACAAATCTGACTAGCATCCATAACGATGTGGGTTCGATCCCTGGCCTCCCTGGCCTTGCTCAGTGGGTTAAGGATCCGGCATTGCTGTGAGCTGTGGTGTAGGTGGCAGACATGGCTCAGATCTGTTGTTGCTGTGCCAGTGGGGTAGGCTACAGATCCAATTTGACCCCTAGCCTGGGAACCTCCATATGCTGCAGGTGTGGCCCTAAAAAGCAAAAAAAAAAAAAAAAAAGAATCAATTTCTAATATACATTATCCTGATTGCACATGTCCAAGGCAATTCAGGAGCTATCTCAGTCATAATTCTCTAAGATACTGGCCTTCTTCAATCTGGCCAGAAGCATCTTGATTTCAACATCTCTTAGAGCTGAAGCTGATGCTTTGAAAATGATTACATCAACTCCAAGGAACTCCCAAGGAGTAACTTTTCCTGCACTTATTTCTTATAGAAATCAGTCACAGAGCTGCACCATCTGTGAAAGACAGAGAAGAAACTATCAGCTCCGAACTGTTTTAATGGGATAATATCCTAGAAGGGAACCAGCACCTGCTCAGCATCCTTGCTAATAAACATAACATGGAACACCTGCTAGACGATGGCAGCTATTCAAGTCCAAGTCTTATTTTGATATTCTTACTTATAATTTCCAAGTTCTTCAAATATGCAAGCCAATACTATCTGCAGAAAGCAAGATTATACACTTTGACAGGATGTTCATTCATTAAGCAAACATTTGCCAAGAATCTACTACAGGCCATGTACCAGTCTAGGCTAAGGGATGAAAATGTGAATAAGAAGTAGAGGTTATTATCCTTAATGAAATTAGGAGACCTCAGTCAGGTGTAGAAGTCTAACTAAGGATCTCTATAAAGCTGTGTCCCAAGTGTGTGATAGAGGTATATCCTATGTGCTGTGGAGACAGAGGAGTAGCAACTAACACCGAGGTCTGAAACATTTAACAGAGGAACTGATAATTGAGTTGGGTCTTAAAGAAGAAGAAGAATTTGCCCAGATGGGGAAGAAGGTTTTCCTGGGTGGAGGGAAGGACATGTGCACTGAGGAACAAAAAGTTTGGATACAATTGGGATTTGGCAAATGGTTTTGATTTACTGAAAGTGGGTGGGGGTTGGAGTTGTCATGAAGTCAGCTTATAAAGGACAGAGAATGCTAAACTAAGCAGTTTGAACTTTATCTTGCAGGCAGAGAACTATAAAACTTTAATCAAAGAAATCAAAGAAGATGTAAAGAAATGGAAAGATATTCCATGTTCCTGGATTGGGAAAATCAATATTGTAAAAATGGCCATACTACCCAAAGCAATCTACAGATTCAATGCAATCCCTATCAAATTACCCATGACATTTTTCACAGAACTAGAACAAACAATCCAAACATTAATATGGAACCACAAAGACCCAGAATCGCCAAATGGGGGAATGTAAACTGGTACAGCCACTATGGAGAACAGTTTGGAGATACCTTAGAAATCTATCCATAGAACTTCCATATGACCCCACAATCCCACTCTTGGGCATCTATCCGGACAAAACTCTACTTAAAAGAGACACACGCACCCGCATGTTCATTGCAGCACTATTCACAATAGCCAGGACATGGAAACAACCCAAATGTCCATCGACAGATGATTGGATTCAGAAGAGGTGGTATATATACACAATGGAATACTACTCAGCCATAAAAAAGAATGACATAATGCCATTTGCAGCAACATGGATGGAGCTAGAGAATCTCATCCTGAGTGAAATGAGCCAGAAAGACAAAGACAAATACCATATGATATCACTCATAACTGGAATCTAATATCCAGCACAAATGAACATCTCCTCAGAAAAGAAAATCATGGACTTGGAGAAGAGACTTGTGGCTGCCTGATGGGAGGGGGAGGGAGTGGGAGGGATCGGGAGCTTGGGCTTATCAGACACAACTTGGAATAGATTTACAAGGAGATCCTGCTGAATAGCATTGAGAACTTTGTCTAGATACTCATGTTGCAACAGAACAAATGGTGGGGGGAAAATGTAATTGTAATGTATACATGTAAGGATAACTTGATCCCCTTGCTGTACAGTGGGAAAATAAAAAATAAAAAAAAAATAAGGCATAAAAATAGGAAAAGAGGAACCAAGGACAGATGCGATGAATAGAAAACAACAAGAGGATAGATTTCAGTATGATCTCCTCAAAACAATATATGTAAATGACACATTATAAGTGGTCTAAACACCTTAAACAATTAAGGCAAAAACTGAGTAAAAAAGCAAAATCCATGTATATGCTGTCTACAAGAAACTCCCTTTTTTTAATTTTTTTTGTCTTTTTTTTTTTGTTGTTGTTGTTGTTGTTGTTTTGTTGCTATTTCTTGGGCCGCTCCCGCAGCATATGGAGGTTCCCAGGCTAGGGGTTGAATCGGAGCTGTAGCCACCGGCCTACCCCAGAGCCATAGCAACGCGGGATCTGAGCTGCGTCTGCAACCTACACCACAGCTCACGGCAACGCCGGATTGTTAACCCACTGAGCAAGGGCAGGGACTGAACCCGCAACCTCATGGTTCCTAGTCGGATTCGTTAACCACTGCGCCACGACGGGAACTCCCCTTTCTTTAATTTTTAAATTTAATTTTATTGGCATAAAGTTGACTAATACAACTTACAATATTGTATTAGTTTCAGATGTACAGCAAAGTAAATCAGCCATACATATGAATATATCCATTCTTTTTTCCCATATATGTTATTAAAAACTGTTGTAATTGTTTGTAATTGAACAGATTTTCCTGTGCTAAACAGTAGGTTCTTGTTAATCATCTATTTTATACAGTAGTGTATATGTGTTTTTCCCACCCTCCCAATTCCTCCCTCCCCCCACGGTTTCACCTATGGTAACCATAAGATTGGTTTTGAAATCTATGGACCTAGAGATCATACTGAATGAAGTCAGTCAGAGAAAGACAGATATCATATGGTATTACTTATATGTGGAATTGAATAAAAATGATACAAAAGAACTTAAGAAAGACACTCACTAAATATAAAGTTGTTTGCACCCATTTCTAAAGACTGCACCTGCCCTAATGGGCTGAAGCTCTGGCTTCTCTGAAAAGCCATGGGCTCTGGTGAAAATGGACTATACTAAAGAGTCATACCAAGTCTCACTGTTCTTTACATCAAGCACTAAAACACCACATTTTATCCCCTCTGTTCTCCAAATGGCCAGCACTTTCAGGAAGCATTCCAACTTAATAGCTTCATCAAATCCTGTTATACACCAGGTGATGAATTACCATAAAGTGGAATTTGTGCCATGAATCTGATAATTCTTTTTTCTCTCCCTTCCAATGTAACCCCCCATATTTTTAGTTCATTCATTGGACAATTAACATGTATAAGCCAGCCACTATACTAGATCAGTTGTACACACAAGTATACCTTGATGAAATAAACCAGTGCACTATGAATACCCACAGAGCTTAAAGTATAGCATAGGAGACAGTCTATAAACAAAAACAATTATATGGTGTGTTAGGAGTCATAATAAAAGCAAAGAGAAAACACTAAGAGGCAAGTGTTAAGTAGATAATGTGGCTAAAGGACTCTTTATTGAGAAACAACATTTAAATCAAGACCTGAGTAGGAATCAGTCACAAGGACCACCAAGAGAGAGTTTCAAGGCAATGGACTAGCTTATGAAAATACCTTCAACAGAAGGACTTTTTACTTTTTTAAAAAAGTTTTATCGAAGTATAGTTAATTTACAAGGCTGTGATAAATTCCACTGTACAAAAAAGTGACCCAGGCATACATATACACATATCCATTCTGATTCTTTTCCCACATAGATGATCACAGAATACTGGGTAGGGTTCTCTGTCCTATACAGCAGGTCCCCTTTGGCCAATTGTTCCACATACTTCAGTGTGCATACGCCAATCACAAACCCCCAGTCCATCTCTCCCACCTGCCCAACTGTCCCCTTTGGTAACTAAGTTTTTCAAAGTCTGCAAATCTGTTTCTTTTCTGCAAATAAGTTCATTTGTATCCTATTTTTTTTAGAGTCCACATATAGGTGATATGTTCACTGTCTAACTTCACTTGGTGGGATAGTTTCTAGGTCCATCCATGTTTCTGCAAATGCTATTATTTCATTCCTTTTTATGGCTGAGTAATATTCTTTTTGTGTATATGTACTACTTCTCCTTTATCTATTCCTCTTTTGATGAACATTTAAGTTGTTTCCATGTCTTGACTATTGTAAGTAGTACTGCAGTGAACATTGTGGTGCATCTATCTTTTGGAATCATGGTTTTCTCTGGATAGATTCCCAAGAGTGGGACTGCTGGATCATATGATAGTTATATTTTTAATTTGTTGAGGAACCTCCATACTGCTTTCCATACTGGGTATACCAATGTATATTCCCACCATCAGTGTAAAAGGGCTCCTTTTTCTCCACACCCTTACCAGCATTTATTATTTGTAGACTTTTTAATGATGGCCATTTTGTCTGGTATAATATGGAACCTCATAGTATTGATTTGCCTTTCTCTAATAATTAGTGATGTTGAGCAACTTTTCATGAGTTTTTTTGGCCATCAATATGTCTTCTTTGGAGAAATGTCTATTTAGATTTAAGCCCATTTTTAAATTTTTTTATATTGAGCTGTAGGAGGTGTTTGTTTATTTTGGAGATTAATCCCTTGTCAGTTTCTTCATTTGCAAATATTTTATCCTATTCTGTGGGTTTTCTTTTTGTCTTGTTTACGGTTTCCTTTGCCACAGCAATCAGAGAAGAAAAAGAAATAAAAGGAATCCAAATTGGAAAAGAAGAAGTAAAGCTGTCACTGTTTGTAGATGACATGATTGTGTTCCTAGAAAATCCTAAAGATGCTACTAGAAAACTGTTAGAGCTCATCAATGAATTTGGTAAAGTTGCATAATATAAAATTAATACACAGAAATTGACTAAATTTCTATATGCTAACAATGAAAGATCAGAAAGAGAAATTAGGGAAATAATCCCATTTACCATAGTATTAGAAATAATAGCTGGAAAAAAACTACCTAAAGAGATAAAAGAACTGTACTCTGAAAACTATAAGATGCTAATGATAGAAATCAAAGATGACACAAACAGATGGAAAGATATACCATGCTCTTGGATTAGAAGAATCAATATTGTCAAAATGACTACACTACCCAAGGAAATCTACAGACTTGATGCACTATCAAATTATCAATTACATTTTTCACAGAAATAGAACAAAATTTTTCAAATTTATTTGTAAACACAAAAGACCCTGAATAGCCAACGCAATCCTGAGAAAGAAAAATGGAGCTGGAGGAATCAGGCTTCTTGACTTCAGACTATACTAAAATGCAACAGTCATCAAAACAGTGTGGTACAGGCACAAAAACAAACACAGATCAATGCAATAGGATAGGAAGCCCAGAAATAAATCTAAGCAACTATGGCCAATTAATCTATAACAAAAGAGGAAAGAATATACAATGTAGAAAAGACAGTCTCTTCAATAAGCGGTGCTGGGAAAACTGGACAGCTACATGCAAAAGAATGAAATTATAACATTCTCTAACACCATACACAAAAATAACTCAAAATGGATTAAAGACATATATTTAATACCAGATACTACAAATGTCTTAGAGGAAAACATAGGCTGAATATTCTTTGACATAAACCAGAGCAATATTTTCTCAGATCCACTTCCTAGAGTAATGACAATAAAAACAAAAATAAACAAATGGGACCCAATTAAACTAAAAGTTTTTGCACAGCAAAGAAAACCATAAACAAAACAAAATGAAGAACTTAATACATTTAAGATGCTTAAAGGACAAGAACAGTCACCTGTGATGAAGCAGAGGCAGTAAACTGGAGCCACATCCGGAAGAGCTAAGGTAAGATGTTTCCATTTTCCTATAAGTACAATGGAAATTCATTAAAGTGTATAAATAGAAGAGTGACATCTGTGACAATTTACATTTTAAGACTACCTCCCTTGCCAGCCTTTGGAGAATGGATTACCATGGGACAGGACTAGATACAGAGAGATGAGTTTAGGAAGCTGTCACTGAAAAGGAGGCAGGCGGGGAGAAGGTCTTGGACCAGAGTGGTGATGACAGAGAGGAGTTAAAGGATTTAAGATGTATTTTTGAAGTTTAACTAGCTGGAATATTTTGGAAGCCAATGTATAAACCGTTAGGGAGAGCACAAGGGTGAGTCCAATGGTGTGGCTGATACAAAGATGGGCAGAACTCTAAATGCTCCAAGTCTTGGGGCAGGAATCAGAAATTCAGTTGGAGAATATGGTTAAGTTTGAAAAGTCTGAAAGCCATTAAATCAGTTCTTGCCCTTGTTCATGAGCCCAAATAAACTGGGCCTTGGATCAGTACCTCTGAGGGCTCAGATGAGAAATTGTATCTCCTGACTAAAGAAGATGGATCTCATAATGTCTGGTGTATCTCTCATTCCAAACATGGCTTTCCATTTTTGGTTTTGATTTGTGGTTACCCTATTTTTTAAGTATGTTAACCCCTTCCTATAGCTGCTTGCTTTAGCCTGATAGTCATAGAGGCTCAAACGCTTTATTTATTTATTTATTTATTTATTTATTTATTTAGTCCTTTTTTTGCCATTTCTTGGGCCGCTCCCGCGGCATATGGAGGTTCCCAGGCTAGGGGTTGAATTGGAGCTGTAGCCACTGGCCTACGCCAGAGCCACAGCAACGCGGGATCCGAGCCGCGTCTGCAACCTACATCACAGCTCATGGCAACGCCGGATCGTTAACCCACTGAGCAAGGGCAGGGACCGAACCCGCAACCTCATGGTTCCTAGTCGGATTCGTTAACCACTGCGCCACGACGGGAACTCCAAATGCATTATTTAAAAAAAGAAAAAAGAATCTATATTCTCTTACTTTCCTTCTCCACATTCTACGGTTTTGATGTCCTTTTTTTAACATCTTCATGTTTGTCCTTTTGCTATTCCTTGTGCTGATCATCACTTTTACAGTAGGGTTTTTTTGTTGTTGTTGTTATTGTTTTCCTCTTTCAGATCTGTATGCTGGCTTTTTTAAGTGATTGTTTTCCAGTTGTGGTTTCCTCCATCCTATTTCTTCTTACTTCTCTTTTAATTAAAGAAGCCCTTTCAGTATTTCTTTTAGAATGGATTTAGTATTGCTGTACTCTTTTAGCTTTTGTTGGAGAAATTCTTTATTTCCCCTTCTATTTTAAATGATATTCTTGCTGGACAGAGTATTCTAGGCTGCACATTTTTTCCTTTCAGGATTTTAAATTTATCTTTCCACTCCCTTCTGGCCTGTAGTGTTTCTGTAGAGAAATTAGCTGATAGCCAAATTAACCTTTCCACAGAAAAGAAAATCATGGACTTGGAGAACAGACTTGTGGTTGCCAAGGGGGAGAGGGAGAGAGTGGGATGGATTGGGAATTTGGGGTTAATAGATGCAAACCATTGCTTTTGGAATGGATAAGCAATGAAATCCTGCTGTATAGCACTGGGAACTATATCTAGTCACTTATGATGGAGCATGATAATGTGAAAAAAAAGAAAGTATACATGTGTGTGTGACTGGGTCACCCTGCTGTACAATAGAAAATTTACAGAACACTGTAAACCAACTATAATGAAAAAATAAAAATCATTATATAAAAAAATAGGCTTTCCACATCTCTGTTACTTTTTCTCCTTCTCCTTGGGACTGCCCTAAAGGAGAGCCTGGCTGAACTCCAGTTGGCCAAGTTAAAGCCCATATTCCCTCGCATCAGCTTAATGTAGCAACCTGGTTATATGATAGAGACAATCAGAAAACTTTCTGCAAGCTGAAGACTAGGTCTAGCAGCCTATCCAATTCTATTGCTTCCTGGCCTTTTCAACAGACTGCATGACAGGTTTTGCTGTCCTAATTATTTCTTGGGTAATCAATCTAGTCTTCTGTCATTTCATCTCCCTGCCTTACTACATGCATGCCCAATATTTCACCATCCCCACCTGCATGCAGAGGAAGTTGTCATGAGCTTCTAAGCTACAACAGTAATCTTGCCTGTGATTGACATCAAGCAGAAAGAGACTTTTATTTATCTAATTTTTTTTAAGGGCCATACCTGTGGTATATGGAAGTTCCCAGGCCAGGGGTTGAATTGAATCTGCAGCTGCTGGCCTATGCCACAGCAATGCTGGATCCAAGCTGCATCTGTGATCTACACCACAGCCCAAGGCAATGCCAGATCCTTAACTCACTGAGTGGGGCCAGGGATCGAACCCGTATCCTAATGGATACTAGTTCAGTGCATAACCTGCTAAGCCATGACGGGAACACCAGAAGGAGTTTTTAAAGACAAGGACACATCATCTTCTATTTCAAAGACCTGGAATTGTCACTCTTATGTTACTGGACCTAAAATTTTTGTGCTCCAAAGCACAGAGGAGCCTGCTGACCATGACACGACCCACCTTTCACACTAGTCACAGGACCTGTAGGGTACCTGGGTCTCAGGAAACCAGAAAGACTTCAAAGCTCAGGAAGACAGGAGTCCATGTCCTGACAGCAGCAACAGAATAGTGAGGACCACACTCTGGCCAGAAGCCAGAGCTCTCTTCCCACACAGTGAGGGCTCTCAGCAGAGCACTTCCTCCTGGGAGCCACAGCCATACACCTGAACACCACAAAGATCTGTCAAGCCACTGGCAGAGGCATAGCCCCAGGATAGCAAAGGAAGGAAAACATTTTCTCTCATAAGAGCTGCCCTACTGGCCTGATCCCTCCTTGATAAAACACTTTAACTGTATGCTTGCCAGCCTGGCTGTCTATTTCTGTGCAATGAGCAACTCTGTGGCTCCTCGTGGGTTTGGGACTATACAAAAACAAAGGCCAGGTCAATCACCAACTGGAAAAGATTTTTTTTCTTTTCTTTTCTTTTTCTTTCTTTTTTTTTCTTTTTTCTTTTCTTTTTTTTTTTTTGTCTTTTTGCCTTTTCTAGGGCCACTTCCTGGGGCATATGGAGGTTCCCAGGTTAGGGGTCGAATCGGAGCTGTAGCTGCTGGCCTACACCAGAGCCACAGCAATGCAGGATCCAAGCCGCATCTGTAACCTACACCACAGCTCATGGCAACAGCGGATCCCTAACCCACCGAGCAAGGCCAGGGATCGAACCCTCAACCTCATGGTTCCTAGACGGATTTGTTAACCACTGCTCCACGACGGGAACTCCAAGAGACTTTTTTAGAAAGTCTGTAATGGGGGGAAAAAAGAATTGGAAGGTTTATTTTACATTTGCTTTTTAATTAAAAAAAAAAAAAAGGAGAGCTTCAAAGTAAAACTTTTTGCCAACAAGTGGAGAATAGTTAAATTACAGTATGGCCATGTGCTAAATTTTGAACATGGAGATAATAAAGGAGTGTGCTTTTTACAGTACATGGGGAAGGGGAAAGATGCTCAAAATTATATATGGAATATAATTATAATCAGGCAGAAACAATATAAAAAAGATTGTAATGGCAAAAATACTATGAGGAAGTGCACCAAACTGTCACTTGATGGAAAACTGTATTTTTTCTTTTCTAATCATTCTGTATGTATCAACAGCTTCCAGATAACTACGCATTCCTATTGGTAAATATGCATTGCTATTATAACAGGCATAGTTATTTTACTTTTAAAACAGTCTAGATATAAATTCCTGTTGTGGCACAGTGGAAATGAATCTGACTAGTAACTATGAGGTTGCGGTTTGATCGCTGGCCTCACTCAGTGGGTTAAGGATATGGCATTGCCATGAGCTGTGGTGTAGGTCACAGATGTGGCTCAGATCTGGCGTTGTTATGGCTGTGGTGTAGACTGGCAGCTGCAGCTCTGATTTAACTTCTAGCCTGGGAACTTCCACTTCCATATGCCACGGGTGCAGCCCTAAAAAGCAAAAAAAAAAAAAAAAGTATCAACTGGAAAACAAGGTTTAAAATGACAATAAATACATACTTATATAAAAAATTCCTCTACTTGCCTTTCTACAGCCCTGTTAAAGAAATAGATACAAGTGAAATCTAAAAGTTTTAAAATTATTATCAACAAAAGGTTAGGTGTGCTACTCTATACAAAATATCATTTCAGTGAATTAAATTTAACTGAGTTCAGGGAACTGAACTTGTGATTGCAACACTGGGATTAATAAATATATATGTGTGTATGTGTGTATATATGTATATTACTTTTTATTTTGGATAATTATAAGTATATATAATTACACTTTTTTATTTTTAGATAATTGTATATGCTTTTTATTTTTAGATGTTGTAGTTTCACATGAAGTGGTAAGAAACAATACAGAGACCCTATTTACCCTTCCCCGATAGTAACATCTGGCACAACTACAGTATAATATCACATGAAGAGGAGTTCCCATTGTGGCTCAGTGGTTAATGAGCCTGACTAGCATCCACGAGGATGTAGGTTCGATCCCCGACCTCACTCAGTCCATTAAGGATCCAGCGTTGCGTGAGCTGTGGAGTAGGTCACAGACACGGCTTGGATCCCGAGTTGCTGTGGCTGTGGTATAGACCAGTGGCTGTGGCTCTGATTGGACCCCTAGCCTGGGAACCTCCACATGCCGCGGGAGTGGCCCTAAAAAGACAAAAAAAAAAATCACACCAAGAAACTGACATTGGTACAACCCACAGATCTTACTACATTTCACCTGTTTTATACACACTTATTTGTCTGTATATGTATATACAATTGACCCTTGAACAATGCAGAGATTAGGGGTGCCAGACCTAATCGAAACCCTAATTGAAACTCCACGTTTAACTTACCGTGGGCCTCTGTATCCGTGGTTCTTCCCAATCTGAGGTTCCAAATCTGCAGATTCAACCAACTATGGATTGTGTAGTTCTACAGAATTTATTAAAAAAAACAAACAAACAAACAAAAAACCTGCATAAAGGCAGACTCATGCAGTTCAAGCCTGTATTGTTCAAGGGTCAACTTTATCTAGTTCTATGCAATTTTATCCCATGTTGACATGCAGGGTCAAGCCCAGCAGGGCCAAGATTCAGAACAGTTCCATCACAGTTGCTCCCTGGCACAGATGTACCCACCTTCCTCTCTCCCTCCCCTGCTCTCCAACTGCTGGCAATGATCAATTTTTGGTCAATGAATGATTATTGTTCCTATGTGCAAACCCCTATGCCAAGCACGGGAGGATCTTGATGCAAATATAAATGAAATAAACAGGAAAGCCTAGTGGTTAAGAGTATGGGTGGGAATCAGACTAACTGGGTTCAGATCTTCGGTGTGCCACTTACCAGCTCTGTGACCTTCAGCGAAACACTTAAGCTTTCCATGTCAGTTTCTTCTTCCATAAAATGGGGGTATTTGTAGAGCAAACAGAAAGTGCCTGGTGTGAACAGATGTTTGTTAACAGACAGGAACTAGCGATCCCATGGAGCACACACAAAGCTCTCATCAGGTCAGCCCATGTTAAGTGATGGAATATCAACATAAACAGCACAGCAGGAGGACACAGGAAGGAGCCGTTCATGCTGACGGTGGGAAGCTAAGATACAGGCTTCTCAGGAAATAGTCAGGTTGGGTTTTGAAGTATGAGTAGGACTCTGACAGAAATAACAGGGAAGGGACAATGTTTCATGCCTTAAAAAAGGATGTGATCTGTGGCCCTGAGGCAGGAGAAGGCAGAGGCCATTCTGAGAGAGGACTACAATGTTAGAACAAGAGGAGACTGTGAAGAGACAGCACAAAGGTGTGTAGGGGTGGAAGAGAGAAAGGAGGAGGAGAAGCGGCCACAGATGACCTCTGAGGGAAGGTCCGGGCAGGTTTTAAGTGGGTCATGAGTTCTACGGCTTTGAAATCCTGGAGGAGACCAGAATAGAACAGCAAGTCTGCCTCCAAAACATAGGAGCATCAGGAAGGGATTAGAATGGAAGGAAAAGTACTTTGTAAATTACAAAACACAAGCAATGGTGATTTATTACTACCATGCAGGATTAAAACTAACAGCCTCAACCCCATGGCTTATATAGATTTGCTATTCTTGTTATACACATAAAATCTTGAGTCAGGGGCAAGGGGATTAGAAGTGACCAGGCACACTCAGGCCAGAACCTGTTTTCTCCCCACCAGGCAGTTGCTGCTTTAGCCAGATGTTCTCAATGTCAGTTAGCAACTTCGAACCAGCCTGTCCTGGGGTTCCCAAAGGCAGCTCGGCAAATACTCTGGCAACTTGCACTGTCCCCCGGTTGTTGGCACCCTCAGTTTGGTCGTGGTGAGCCTGCAGCATTTATATGATCACCTGGCCATTTGCCTTCCTTTAGGCTCAGGATGCCCTGGCCACTGACCCTATGACCACCTCTGGCCTCCGTTTGCCTGGGACCCTTCTGAACCTCCTGGTCGTTTCCCAGGGCCCTTATACCCATGTTTCCTGAGACTGTGATCTCCCTACCCAGGGCTTATTCCATTTTCTGCCTTTCACCATCGTATTCTTGCCTCTGATGCCAGAATTTCCAATGACCTGTTGCCACCTACACCCATGGCCTGGGATGTTTCTACTTTGAAAAATTCTTTTCAACCAATAGCCTTCTGCCAGTTATTTTTCTCACAGAGAAAGAGGGATGAAGGACAAAGAATGTTTATTTCACTTGCTTAAACTAACTGTATGGCTAACTACATAGACTGGGGAGAAAAAAGATGAATTATATTCTTTAGTAGCATCAGACCTATTCCTTTTTGTTGTCTTTCTCTTATCCATGAGAACAAGATGTTGAAATAAGTGGTCTTGCTAATAGGATGAAGATAGTGGTTTATAATTTGGCTCTGAAAACTAAGGAAACCCCTAACCCCCAAGTAAAAAAAACCCATCCCTTTAAATAAGGTGGAGAGTACGAACATGCCTGAACATAATGAAGGTAACATGTAAAAAACAAGACTTAGAAATAAACATTCCCATGGGTAACCCTACAACAGTATTTTTTGTCTTCCCACTAAAGAGCAGTCTCCTTTCCCTGCCTCCTCCCCTTGAAGGTGATCTGAGAAAGATACAACTCTTCACCAGCATATATCGAAAATACAACCCCCTCTCAACAAAACACATCAAGACACTCTCCAGAGCCTTCTTAGACCAAATTCACTCGCAGCCATCAATCAAATTTTGATGTAAATAAACACGCAAAACTATATCATTTTTGAAAGGCCACAATGCAGCAAGGCATGAGTATCAGGACAGATGGAGGAAAAGAAAGAGAGTAAGGCTGGATGGGGAGACGGGGAGAGAAAGACTTCAAGTTTCCTAATGTTATAACCCAAGCCCAACATATTCATTTATTTATATATTAAGAAAATGCCAACAGGGTTAATTCCTAAAGTCTCAGAGCAAACACTTTTCTGCAATTAGACCCTGTATCTTCAGAGTTTTGTGGAAAGGTGGTGTCCAGTCTATGAGTGATTGAATCTCTGCTCTTCTGACCTTCACCCAGACAGAGGGCAACCAGACAGTGAGAGGAGATACAACATAAATGATGGCAGAGAAGGATGATTTATTCTTAATATAATGAGATAAGATAATCTATTAATAAATTAATTGTGCCCTCTTCTCACTGCAGAAGACACCTCAGTAAAGGACAAAAGGTCATTTCCTTCCCCCACCATTCACTTCCCCACTCCTGTCCCCAGGAGGATTTTAGTTAACTTTGTTTTTGAAGATCTAAGAGCGTCCCAAACTCTAATGTGAATAAAAATCACCTGAAGGGCTTGTTAACAATTTCTGGATGCCTCTCTGGACCTATCAATTAAGATTTCTGAGAAAGGGGCCTGGAAGCCACGGTTTTAACAAATTCCCTAAGAACTTCTCTGATCCATGGGGTTTTAGAAATACTCCTTGAAAAACACCAAGCCAAAAGAAACAATAAAATTGGACTACTTTTTACTGGTGTGGGAGCAGGTGAGCTGAGACTTCAGAGGAAAGGATGAGGTCTCGGAAGGCTCCTCTCCCAGGGAGCTTGGTTTTTTGTCACACAGGCAGGCAGGGGCTCCTGTAGGGTTTAAGCAAGGCTGTGACACAGTATGCCTGCCTCTCCCTTAACCTTCAGTTCATGGCCCAGATGTCACCCTTGCCAAGAAGGCCTTTCCTGCCCTTCCCCCAAGACGAGCCCAGCCGAGGTTCCTGCTCCACTGTGCATCCTTCTAACTCACTACTAACCTGCTAGTATCGACACTGTCCATTTATTGTGTCATTGTTCTAACCCCCTCGCGCCCTAAGCTTCTGCGAGCAAGGAAGAGACGTGGGCACAGTGCCTGGCAGACAGTAGGTGTCCTAGTGTTTAAGCGAGCAGACTACTGTATTCCATTTACAACCATATCACCACCAAATGGTGATTTTTTTACACAGAGTGATTTCACTGACCCCCCCATTCCTTACTCATGAGGCCTAGAATGCTTCATTTCTAGCTGAAAACCAGGCCCTATTTCTAAATCCCTCATCTATCAGAGGATATTAGTCTTACAGGATTCAGAAAGAAGCATCAGATACTTGAAATTTTGATCATGTTGTCACAGAGTTAACTCGTTTATATTCTTATGTTTCAGAAAAAACTAAGCTCTCCTGACTCTCACGTGTGGAGACCAAGCTCCTTAAAGGAATTTAAGGCACAGGAAAACGCACTTATAGCACGAAAGCATGTGGTGTCCAGGGTGTTTTAAATCCTAAAAGCAAAACACCTGGATTCTGCTCTGGGTTTCCACCTTCCCACCTCCAGGGCCAAGCACCTGTTCCAATCTGGGCAGCACCTCTCACTCAAGGGCAGATGGAAGAGGCCATGGAAATTTTAAATTCTGAAAAATTTTATAAAGAAGACAAGAAACATTCCTTAAACTGGGAGTCATAAAGATCATGCCCTTGAGATCTCCTTTATGAGACAAACCCCTTCACTCTCAGTGAATAAAAGTTATATCAAGCGGATGGAAGCATAATGACACAACTTTGACCAGCTTTGCCTTCTCCCGGCTTACCCTTGGCCTCCTGCACTCCTGCAACTGTGTCCATCCAAGAGGTATTGACTTCACCCAGTAGTCTGGGTTCTTCCAGTTTGTCCCCCAGGAGAGCTCTGTGGTCTGAGGACCTTCCAGTCAGCAAGGCGTCTTGGGGGCTCATTAATCCTGAGGCTTGGAGAAATCTCAAGAGCAGCTGGGTGAGGGGCAACCCTTACTCAAGGTCTGGGGCTTCCCAACTAAGCGGCTCCCAAAGTCCCCCCTCTCACAGTTCACCTGGAAGGGCTGTTTCCAAGGCCGCCACCGAGCCCATTTCCAAGTCCTGGCGGGCCTAGACGGTCCCTAGCGTTTAAGGGCGCGCCTCCAGGGCCCCGAGCCACGCAGGCCCGCTCTCGCCAACGCCCCCCCCCCCCGTGCGTGCAGCTCCCACCCACCCGGGGAGGGGCTGCCTACTCCACCCGCACCTGCCCCGGCTCCTCGGGCGCGGGGGTGGGAGGAGGTGCAGCCCCCAGGGCCTCACAGCCGGCAGCTGCCCCACGCACTGCCCCCCCACCCCCCCGCCGAGTGGGCCTCGCGGGCTCCTCACACCTGCCTGCGCTCCAGGCTTCATTAGGCGGCCGGGTGCAGCCAGGCGGCCGCGGGCGCTGGAGTCCAGGCCATGGAGCCCACCGGGGAGCCACAGGGTGAGTTTGCAGGGGAACGGAGGGCAGGGGCCTGGCAGCAGGCCTCAGGCTACTCTAGAGCTGGGGCAGGCCGGGACACGGGGCGCTGGAGGGGGTGGGGGGCCAGGGAGGCTGCCATACCAGTGCCCTCCATCGTTGGGGCTCGAATCTCTCTACAAGTGGAGAAGGAACGCAGAGCGGTGATTCTTCTGCTCTGAGTTCCCACACCCACCACCCTTCTGACCAGCGCCTGTCATCCTGATACGTTGCACTTATTTAGCACCTACTGTGTACAAGTTTTGCTAGGCCACAGGGGCTCCTAAAATGCTGTAAAACCACTCTGTCCCTCCTTCCCCACTTCACCATCCAGCCTCCTGGCTGCCCCATGCCCTGGAGGCCTCCAAACCCTCTTCCCCAGCTTGTACCCTAGGAAACAGTCTGAAAAAGTACCTTAGCCCATGACCTACATTTTTCTTTACACATCCTTAGAAAGTCATTCCTTAAGAAATTCTGTCTCTTGCAATTTTCATTTCAAAATACTTGCTCTTGGTAGTGAGCATCCATTTAAAAAATTCCAGTTTAGTTAGAAATGATAAAGCAGCTCTTGGGTTGAGAGGGTTCTGGAGGTTATGTGTAAGTTGGGAGGGGAACGGGGGAGGGGTTGGCAACCCTGGGAAGGACTCTGACTAGTGATGAAGAGCACTGCGCTGTGTGATCTTGGGCAAATTCTCATCATATTTCATCTGTTTGAACGAGATATTCATATGCCTTCCTCCCAGGGATTAAATGCATACTGGACATTTAAGGTACTTAGCACAATGCCTGGGACATGGTAAACTCCTGCTGAATCAGTCATAGCTCAGGGAAGAACAGACAGGCTTGGAGGATGATAGACAGGAACTTTCAGGGCCAGCCAGGTCACTCTTCCTTACCTGTAAAAGGAGGGCTGACCTAGGCCCCAGGCCCCTGAATGAGGTTCTGCTTTGCAGGGGCGGGGATGGGGGTGTGCATGAAGGTGAGGAAGCTGGGCGAGGACAGAGTGAGTTCTGTGGGAGGTGAGGGTGGACATTCATGTTAGCTCCTTTGATGTCCTTGCCCAGCCTCCTGGAGACTATCCAGTCCCGCTCTGTCCCAGTTTAAGCACCAATGCCTGTGTCTGCAGCAGGAACAAGCTCCAGTCTGAGAAGCAGCAGAGTCTCAATCATTTCTCTCTCTCTTCCCAGTCCACAATTTGTCCCCTAGAAACACCTGAATAGATGCCTGTCCCTCAAACTCACACGCCAGGTGTCTGGGAGAAAATGGGGAACTCCCGGGGAACAAGTATCCCCAAATTAGGATTGCTTGCCTAGGTGTGCGAGCTCAGGCCCTCTCATAGTTATACCTATTTGCTTTCACATTTCAAAGCTGTGGGGTTGTGTGATTTGATCCTCACACAAGCCTGAGATTGGAAGGTAAGCCTGGAATCATTACCACAGTTGATAAGGTATACAAATTAATGCTTAAGATGAAACAGAGGAGGTGTTTAATGCTTAAGGTGCAGAGGAGGAAGCAGCATGTGCTCGTAGTCCAGGCTTTTCCTGGACTAAGGAAGAGTGGGCGCTGACTCTCCACAGGCCAGGAGGGTGGAGGCAAGCCCCCGGCGGCCAGGCTGGAGGAGGAGGAGGAACTGCAGCGGAGCTCAACACCTCCAACACCTCCAGTGGGGCAGAAAGCCCCGGGTGAGGACGAGCCCCTCTCCTGCATGATCTCCGGAGAGAAGAAGCCATCAGAGGCCTCTGGAGAAATGGCTGGCCCTGATGTGGGGAGAGCCTCCCAGGCCTCCTGCTCAGGGGTGGCCCACAAAGACAGAGCCCTGGCCCCACCTAGAGCTCGGCCTCAGGGGGAAAGATGTCCCCTCCCTGTGAGAAAGGGGAAGCTGGGGAAGAGGCCCTACTCTCCAGCCCCTGGCAAGCAGAAAAAGCCTAATGCTGCAGGTCTGGCCTCCACGGCATCTCCCAACATCCCTGATGCAGCTCGTGACACGTACAACCCAGTGCCTTGTGGGTCAGGCTGGGGGTCCTGCCACCTGGCTGACCTCCTTAGCACGTTGACCCAGAAAAACCAAAACACAGATCAGAAGACGAGGTCCCCAGAGGCCATCTGCCAAGGTCGGAAAAAGACTCGAACCCTATACCGCTCTGGTAAGTCCCTGAAGGTGAGAGGAAACCCAAGGGATCTGGTGTCACCTCTGCGTCAGCAGAGCATGTGGCCCTGAGAGGTAGGCCTGTGGTTAGTTTGTACATTCCCTTGGCTGGATCCTCTCTTGACCTCTGCAGGGCCATGACCTCTGACCGTCAGAGAAAAGGCTAGGTTTTCCCCTCAGAACATGAAATTGGGCCCCAGTTAGAAGGGGCAGAAAAGTAAACATTACGTCACTCCCTGCCACAAAGCCTGAGAGAGCAAGCCCCAGCCCAGTGGGAAACTCAGTTGCAAGGCTATGGGAAGGCTCTTGGGTTGGGGTCAGTGGTCCCATCTGGAAGGCATCTGTCCTTCTCCTCTGCTGCCATATCACTGGTGTTCATCCTCAAGCCAGCGTTTTCTTCCAGACCAGCTGGAGGAGCTAGAAAGGTTCTTCCAAGAAGACCACTATCCGGACAGCGAAAAGCGCCGGGAGATCGCCCAGACAGTGAATGTCGCCCCCCAACGCATCATGGTAAAGGGGGCTGGCTGGCTGGTCTTGGGGTGGAGGAGCACCCACGTGCCAGAACTCTGTGAGAGCCGAGCAAGTACTCAGCACTTCCTGAACAGGGTTGGAGTTTGGCCTCAGACGGGGCTGTGTTCTTGCCTGTTTTCACATTGCCGCGACCTTAGAATGTTTGAAGAGGAAAGTACCTCAGAGGCCACCTAGATGAATCTTTCCACACCAACCTGACAGAGACAAACATGGAAGCAGAGTGGTGCAGGGACCTCCTACCATCAAGATCCACGTGGGGCTGAGCCTCAGGCTCTCCCTTGTTTCTTAAGTTCTTTGAGTGTCTCTACTCTACAGGTGTGGTTCCAGAATCGCCGGGCAAAGTGGCGAAAAGTGGAGAAAATGAATGGGAAGGAGAACAAGGACACTCCTGCAGGCGCTGAGCCTTCCCCCACCAGCAACCAGAGCAGGTAAGAATTTCTCCTCTTCCTGGCCCACGCGTCCTCAGGTAGGAGGTAGGGTCTATGTTTGGACCCTGGGGTCTAGAAGGAGAAAGTGTTGGAAGGCTGGGCATAGGGGGTTGTTGGCTAACCTTTAGAGGGATTTGGCTAGATGGAGTTGGAAGTTGGGAAGTTGCCAGTGCCTTCCTTGGAGGGAGGCAGAGTTTGGCAATCTAGGTCTCTTTCCCCCCCCACCCCCGCCTCCTGCGCTGAAGCTACAGTCTTCATTCTGTCTTCCTCCAGCTCTGCAGCTGAGCCACCACCTGCTGTGCCCACGGACCCCGAGCCTGAGATCTTCCCCCAGGAGCCCCCTCTGGATCCCCTGCTGGGTGAGCTGACTGCTTCCAGAGAAGGGTTGTCTGGTGACGGTGGCAGGAACACAGTGAAGTCTAAAGGGTCTTTCTTGATAGACATGGGGTAGCCAGGGCTCTCCACTGTTTTGTTTGGTGGGGCCTCTTCAGGGGGACCTGTGCATGGCGCAATTTGACCACCCGGCGTTGCCAAGCCTGCCCCCCATTTGCTTACTCTTAACCTCCACTTTGACTTCTGTTCCTAGAGCCCCCCATGCTGCTGACCTCTGACCAGGCTCTGGCCCCAAGCCAACAGAGAGTGGCAGTGACCCCACCGCTCTTCAGCCCCCCACCTGTCCGAAGGGCCAACCTTTCTTTTTCCCTTGGCTCTGACCAAACTCCCCAGCAGATGCCTCTTCTGCTGGATACTCCAGGCAGTGACAGCAGCCACAAGGACGGCCTTTGTGGATCCTGGGGGACAAGGTACGGCACCTAAGGGGAGTGGTACCTGAGTTATCATGGGAGAGGGGTAGGAAAAAAGAGAGAGGGAGATTGAGAAGGTAACAGAGAAGCAAGGAGTGGTAAATGTAATGAGGATTAAAAAGATAAATGGATCGGGGAAGGATCCAGGCTATTACAGCAGTAGAGCAGGAATCGGGGTGGGGAGCTAGAGTAGGAAAAGGAAGGGAGGAGGCAGTGTAGGCCTGGGGCCTTGGAGATGGGGCGGGGCGGTGGCAGGGGACACCTGCTGGGTGGTGGGAATGGGGCAGCCGTCAAGCCTCGTGAAATCACAAAATACTTCTCTGTCTCCCGCAGCATCATGCCACCACCCACCTGCTCTTACTCAGAAGACCTGGAACCCCAGGATTATCAACCCAGCAACCAGCCAGGGCCATTCCCCTTCCCCCACGCTCCACAGACCCAGCTTTTCCAACCTCCCCAGCCCCAGTTTCCATACCTACAACCTTTCCCCTTCCACATGCCCAGCTCATTGATGCCTCTGCTACCGGAGGACCCTCTCTTTGCATTGTCCTTTGGCAGCAATGGGAACACAGCCCGGAGCTATTTCCCAGGCCCTCCGCAGGGGCAGTTCCTGCTGCAGCCACCTGCTGGCAACATGGGTGAGTTGTGGCTAGAAGAAAAGGTGCCCATGGTGACTGGGGAAGCGAGAAGGGAGAGGCCTCAGCTGCAGGGCAGGGCCCAGGATGGGGGCGTTCCTTGCGTTCCATTGTCTTTTTTTTTTTTTGTCTTTTTGCCTTTTCTGGGGCCACTCCCATGGTATATGGAGGTTCCAAGGCTAGGGGTCTAATCTAATCAGAGCTGTAGCTGCCGGCCTATGCCAGAGCCACAGCAATGTGGGATCCAAGCCGCGTCTGCAACGTACACCACAGCTCACAGCAACGCCAGATCCTTAACCCACTGAGCAAGGCCAGGGATCAAACCCGCAACCTCATGGTTCCTAGTCGGATTCGTTAACCACTGCGCCACGATGGGAACTCCTCCATTGTCTTTAATGAAGCTTTTCTTCCCCAAGTTTCTTGGAGACTGCCTAGCAGAGTAGCAATCAGCAAGAGAGATGTGAGTGAGGAAAAGCCAAGTGTGCAGTCCAGCCCTGCAGTCACCAGCACTCCTGAGTATCCTGGACTCTGAAATGGAAATAATATTCCCATAGTTAGATGGTTTGGTGAGGATTAGGAATGACGTGAGTGAAATACTTGGCCCAGCATAGATGGCAGCTAATATGAGTACCTGATGGGCCACCTGGATACTTGAAATTGTGGAAGCAACTATCTTTTGAAGACTTAAGTTCCAGTACAAAGAGAGGAAAGATGCTGGTTCCCGGTGCCCTTCTGCCTGCATGAGAGGCACTCGGCCTGACTCACTCTCCACTTTGTGTCACTGTTACCAAACCACAGGACCCCGAGTCAGGAGCATGCCTGGTCCTGAGGGGAGATGCTCTGGGGTCCTAACTTGTATTTCTGTGGAGCAGGGAGGGGCCTCTGTCACAGAACCTGTTGTACCTGTGGTTAATACCTTTCATCCTACTTCACCTAAGCAGTGCCCTTTGACCCCACAGGTACAGTCCCCTGGAATGACCCCTGCTTGCCAGACCTGCCCTTCCCTGGTCCTTTCTGTCCACAAGCTCTGGGGTCCCCCCCAGGAATTGAAGACTACTTCCCGGATCTGTTTGCTGCCCCGTATGCTCAGGCTTTGGGCAGGCAGCCTTCGCCAGGCCTCGCCCGGCTGCCTGAAGGGGCCAGGCCTGGAGCAGGGCCTCTACTCAGTAAGGCCCAAGAGGAGCCACCAACCTCCTCTGCAGAGCTGCCCTCAGCACCTGAGGAGGGCCGAGAGGAAGACCAGAGCAGCCACGGCCCCTAGTCCTGGGGCAGAGTAGAGAAGAGGCTGCCCTGCCACAAAGGAATGGCAGTTGAAGTGCTAGAAAAGACTGGACTCTATTGATGGGGGCAGAAGTCAGACGTCCCCCCCGCCGCCCTTGGTGGGCTCATCTTGCTGAACATTGATTTGAGAAGGAAGAAGGCTGACCCTCCCTTTTTCCCCTAAACCTCTGCACGGTATTAGCTCTGAATGTTGTATCAGTTTATGTTATTTTCCTCGCTACACAAATGAGCCAGAGTGTCCATTGTAAGCAGTAAACTAAACTAGTCTACTCCTAAGTCTCTCTCTGTCATTACGTGTCTCCTCACTCATGCCCGTGAAGAGTTCCGTGTCCTTCACTGCCTCCCATGCAGGTAACCAGACATGGATGTCGTCCTAGGCGTCCAGGTGAGGTCCTCATGGGCATGGTCACAGGGGCCTGGCATCCTTCCTGGGCCTGGGCTCCTGCTGGATGAGCCATTGGGCACCTTGGGCCTTGTCTTCAGTCCTGCCTTTAAACCATGTTCTAGTCCTAAACCCATAACTGGGCCTGAGCAAACCTGAGCCCATCCCAACTCTGGAATTTGGACCCTGTAGGGATAGGATTACAAGAGACACCCGAGGCTATTTTAGGTCAAGTCTCTAGAATTGTGAACTATGACTTATTTTCCCAAAGCTCTTTTTTTCCCCTGGAGTAGGGGTGAGTGGGGGTGGGGGGTAAGAATGAGGGGTGGGAGTACCAAGAAGAGGATGCTCTTATATAAATATATATATATAAATATTTAAAATATTTAGATATATTTTAAATATAAAACGCTATATCTGCTGGTCCTGTGGTGCCCTAATATCAGGGCTATTGATCCAAACCACTTCACAGTATATTTGGGGTGTGTGTGTGTGTGGGGGGGGTGCCAATAGTATGATTATTGGAAAATACACAATTTCAAAAATATGTATTATAAGCAGTTATTCACTTATGTCCATCATAGTAGTTCTAGCATCATGACCCATAAGACCTATATGAAAATGGAGAAGCAGCTTGCCTCTTAGCTACACCAACACATATGTCCGCGTATCTACGTAGGGTTTTTTAAAGACCAGCAGTATCTGGCAGCTCTAGTAGTCTAGCCATCATCTCTTATAGTATCTAGCAGCTTTGCTCTAGTAGTCCAGCCGTCATCTCTTACTGCCACACAAAGGTCCTAACAGCAAGGTTTCAATTGCCTTAATGGAGGGATTAGAACATATACTCTGGGCCTTTTAAAATAGACATCTCTCTCTTATTTTCACATGTTGTCTCATGAGGCCCATGAAATTAGCAGCCTAAAAACAGATATAAGGGGAAAAGACTCTCTGTGTAAGGAGTAGAAGAAACTAACTGTTCCATTCCCTGCTATTTTTTTGCTCTTGCCATCAGTCACCACAACATACTGCTGCCTTTAAAGCCCTATGATGAAGCTGAGTATTTTCTCCTCCAGGCCCCTGTCACTCAGACAAGCAACGCCTTTGTATGGATAGCATACAGAAGGTATCTAAAGCCAAGAATTGAAGGGTGATAGTCTTTAAGATCTGTGCTTATATGCAACTATTAAAGTGTCAGACAGTATGATAATAGACTGAAAACAAAATGAATTAACTGAGAATTGAGAATGAATGACAGACCAAAGAGAAAATGGTGAAACCTTCTTAGGACTGTAGAACCTTAGGCTGACAAGGTCAGCCACCTGGCAAACGCAGCAATCATGTCTCCACTGCCACCAATGGAGAATGTTCAGTCTAGAATTCCAGTGGGGGCTGCAGAAGAGGGGTGGCTAACTCCTTTACACAAGGCCTCATACAGTTTTTGAAAGCTTTAATTATTATAAAGTTCTTTTGTCTACTAGGAGGAAGTCAATGTTGTTGAATTGATCTGAGCTTTACTTTCAAGTGCTACAAAGAATAAACGGGATATCACAAAATCTGAGGAATTTATGTCATTCCCCAGAGCCTCACTTCATGTGGGCTGGCTCACTCTGTACCACCCCAGATGCCTCTTTTCAACTGGATATGAGTTTATGGATATTCCTTCTAAGAGTAGTGCCAGAACTGAGCCTTACTTTGCGGTCAGCGGAATTGTGCATTGTGATTGTTACCTCCATCAGATAGGACATTCTTTTCGATTAAGGTTGTTTGGAGAGCAATTGGCTTTTACTTACTTACTTTCTAGCCAGTTCATATTCTTGGTCCAAGACAAATTTTTGTCAACGATGACCCCTAGGCCATTTTCATGGAAGCTGTTTTAAAGCCCTTCTTTCTCACTTTGTATTTGGAGAGTACAAATAGCATTTTTGTTTGCATCTAAATATACAAAATTTACATTGTTTCATTGTTAAACTTTAGCCACTTATTGAGATTAAGATGGTTTGGAGTCCTTATAAAAGTAGCAATATTTCTGCAATTTTATTCATTCCGTTTAGTATGCTTTTTACATTTTCTAGTCAAGCTATTCATAATTAGTAAAGAGGATACAAGTACAGAACATTTGACATAACTCCTTGAAAATGATTTATTAATGAGCATTTTTTTTTTTTTTTTGAGTAGAAAGTTAAACTAGCTAAAAATCCTCTTGACTTTATCATCCAGGGCCATCCGCTGCCATCTACAGGATTTTGTGGAAAAAAAACTTTGCTGTATGACTCACTAAAATCAAAATGTATTCTTTTTACAGCACTCTAATAATTTAACATTTTTAGAAAATTAACAATAAAACAAGATTAGTTTGGCATGGCTCATTCTTAAGGAACACCCATTGTCTTTTATGATTATTTTTAATCTAAATGTTCACAAACTACCTTTCGATAATCTCTTGTAGAAATTCTTAAGAATTTTGCATCAAATTTATTCTCCGTTAGTTTCTACAAATCATCTCTTTGAAAATGAGAACAAGGGCCTCTATTAAATCTTAGAGATCATCTCCTGTCCTACTCTAGAATTACTTACGTCAGCTCTAAGTTACTCATTTGGGGTTTAAGATCATGCTGTGTTTTCTGTCGAGCCATTTTAATTTCTGGCATGTTTCCCTTTCTGGAGAAGACACACTAAAATAAGAGTCTGGTGCTTCTGCTTTCCCTGTATTATATATTGACATTATAATGCCTGCCTCAAGAAGTACATTTTATTTGTTCCCTGCCCTTCCCGTTTTAAGTTCAGTTTTATTGTTATCACTGATAGTCTTACTGTTGGTATTGGTCTTCAGCATGTTTTGCAGCAACCGAGTTTCCTCCAGGGCTCCACACTTTGCCACACATCCTTGAAATTCCAGTATGTGCCTCCTTTGAAATTTACATCTTTTCAGCCCTTGTGAAATCTCAGCTTGTTGCCATACTGTTACCTTTCTGATGCCTTCTTTCCTTCCTCATTATAATTGCCTGTGATTACATCTGTATAAATTCATTTTTGATAGTTCCACATCCCTCTGAAGGATCTTAAGCTTATCATTAGCTCTAGCTTTTGTTTTGGATTTGGCTGGAGTGAGGGAACAGACACTGCGTGCTGGAGAGCTGTGTTCAAGCCACTTCTCTCCTTAGTTCACAAGGCAAGCATGTTTCAGCATCCCTCCCACATCACCACCTCTCAACCCTCCATCCTTCTGATGTCATCACCTTCCAAACCTGCAACCTCAGAGTATGCAGTTGGCCAGAGCAGAATCCTTCCTTGCAGACTCCAGAACCAACCCGAACCCAGCTATGCCTCCAATATAGGATTGCAATGTCACAACTTTTCCACTAGATGGAAACCTACCACCACTTTTATTGTGGCCTTAAAGCATTCTAGCTGTTTACAGTAAGAAAGCCCATAATTCTCTCTCCAAAAATGCCCTAGAGCCACTGAGATCAGGTTCAAAGATATTAAAGTTATTTGGGTTGCAGCTTGGTTTGCCAGATAAAATATAGGATTTTCAGTTAAATTTGAATCACAGAAAAACAACATAAAGTATAAGTAGGCTTCCTGCAACACGAGGTTGTCTTGTATTTTCACTTGCTAAATCTGGCAACCCTAGGTGAAGCACTTTGCTAGGGATGGAGTCATCCACCATAATTCAAACTGACCATCCAGGAGCCAGGAGTCTGCCTCTATATCTCTACTCAGCTTCCTTACAGTTCAGCATCCTGAACAGTCCTGTTCCTTTAGTACTTTGCTCCCTCCTGCCATTATAACCCTCCGTGCAGGGCTCCCCACTTGCTAAAAACATGCTCTAAAATATGTTGGAATCTGACTATATTTTCTGTTTCTGTTAGCCACATTTTAAATATTAGTTATTTATGTATTTATGAGATAGTACATTAGAATGTATTTGTAAATGCAAATTTTAACATCATTTGCACTAACACACAAAAACAGGCCACGAAAGACAATTTGGTTTATGTTGTTTCTACTCCGGGTTTTAAATGGCCTTGATTAATTAAGTCTGCTTTCCTGGTAGTAAAGAGTCATCTTCATTCACACAGAAGTGGTGAAATTTTAGGCTAAAGGGACCGTCTGGAAGACTTAGGGTTCTTATATTTGTAGTCTAGTTTATAATGTTCAAAAATACCCTCTCATTTGAGTTTCATAATAAAGTCCTGAGAAATGAATGCAGACATTCATTCTGTCACTCAATGGGGATTTACAGGCATCAGCAGCGCTAGGTGAACACAAAGATAGATGTCTTCCCAGGTTTTGGGGAACTCACAGTCTTTGTCAGGGAGTCTGACAACACAAATGACCACTTACGCTACAGGAGGGTGATGCTGTGCAGGGCCAGCCATCAGGACAAAGTGTGACATAGTCCAAAAGGTGCAGCAGCCATATCCTCAGGCTAAGAAAGCTTTGGAGTCCAAGGCATCAATCATGAAGGAGAGAAGAATTAGATAAGCAGGGAAGGGAGGAGAGTGTCTTTCAAGTAGAAGGTATAGCAGTGGACAGCCACAGATTAGAGGATTAGAAAGATTAGGGAGAAGTTCAGAGTGGCTGGATTTGTACATAGAAAAAGCCCAGGGAAGAGCTGCAGCAGAGGGTGAGGCTGGTGAGAGACAGTGGGAGACCTCAAGTTTAATGTCAAGATGCTTGAGCTGTATTCTTTGGGCAATTAGAGAAGCATTGGCATTTTTAACTCATGCAACATGACTTGCCCAACTTTGTGTTTTAGAAAGACAAGTGGAGCACAAGATTGGAGGGTTCACAGAGGACCTGCAGGGACAGCAGACAGCCTACTCAATTATTCTACGGGAGAGATGATGAGAGGCCAGAGGGAGGTAAAGAAGAGGACCAGATCTGAGAAATATTTAAGACAGAGTCATTGTAATGTGACAGAAAATTAGTTGAAATGTATCAGAGAGAAAGGGAAGAGGACAATGACTTTGGTAACTGAGAAATGCTGTTAGTTGAGAAAGGAAATAGTGGGGAAAGGGAGGCCATTTAGCTTGTGTGTGTTGAGGCTTTAGTTCCTGTGGTGGTCTGGGTGGATGTGTCTAGGAAGAAAAATATGAAGCTAGGGTCCATGAGAGAGATAAGGACTAAAGGTTGATACTGGGCGTCTTCAGTATAGAAAACACTAATTGAGATCAAGAGAGCATAAAAAATTGCTGGGACAAAGCATGTAGATGAAGGAAAGTGGTCCTAGGATGGACTCAGGGAAACACCAATAAAGGAAAGAAGGATGAGGCAAAAAAAAAAAAGAAAGAAAAAGAAAAAAAAAAGGTGGCATTGAACTTGATAAGGAATGGGCAAGAGCAGGGGTGGAAAGAGCTGGAAGAGGTGCTGGATGGGGAGAGATCAAAAGCTCAACTGTGTGAGTAGGTCTGGAGAGGAGGTTGGACAAATAAATGGTGCAAAGGAGATCTCGTTATCCCAGTTTACAGAGGAGACCAGTAAGCTTTCAGAGATTTTCTAAGAATGTCTTAACCTAGAGGTCTTTGAGTTTATTTTCCACTTCACCAACTGCAAATAGAGGAATTTTGCTTCCTGAATGGCTGATGTATCATCTAAATACTAAAGAGCCTTAATGGGTAAGGGGCCATCAGTGAGAGCCAATTTTATGTATGCTTTATGAGACCACAGGCATGGACACGGCCATGATGTCCCCATTGGACTATCTACTCCTAGTCTTTCCACCTGCAGTCTTGTTGGAAGAGAGCCTTGTAATAACCTCAAATTTCATTAGCTTACTTACTTTACTGAGAAATTGGCCTGCAGACAAAATATTAATGATGTTGATAACCATTTATTTAGCAATGATAGTGAATTTCATTTCACAATAGCCCTATAAGTTTTCACCTTTCATTTGACAGGTGAAAATCCGAGACTTTAGTTCTTCTGCAGAACTAAAACCCCCAACAATAGAAAGCCAGAGAGGAGGACCACCAGAACCAGTCCCAGGGCCACTCCAAAGCTTTCTTAGCCCCCAAGGACATGGCTGCTACACCTTTTGGACTCTGTCATACCTTGCCCTCATGCCTGGCCCCGCACAGCATCGTCCTCCTGTAGCGTAACACCAGCTTTGAAGAATACATACTTGCATCTACCGCAATCCTTATCTGTGGCCCTATTTTTCACTCCCAAACTAAAAACCACTTCCAATTCTCTCCCAGAGGTCGGGAGGCAGGGGCACCAACCTTAGGGCTTTGGCCTGCTGTGGCCTCCTTTGCCTGGCAAAGCAACAAAGCTATTTTTTTTTTCCTCCTTTATCCAACATTTTGTCTCCATGTTTCCATTCAGCACTAGTGGACAGAAGCCAAGTTTCCACAACACTGGTAAAAGGGAACAGGAAGCTGCATATTCCAAAGCTGGAAAGGGAACTGGGGTGTTTGAAAGGAACAGGCATGAAGGGGAGTGAAGGGTCTGCAAGAGGCCATGTGAGAAAAGGGAGGGGGAGCTGGGTGCTTTGGGTGGGTCCTGCTGTGACCAGCCTTGTTACCTGGTGGCTAACGACTGGGGTAAAGAGGATACAGTGAAACTTGAGATCATTACAAGGCTCTCCCAAAAAGATTGCAGGTGAAAAGACTGGGAGTAGGTAGACCAATGAGGACATCATGCCCGTGTCCAAGAATGAGGAGTTGAGATGAAAATGCTGGTAGAGGAATAAGACGGGAGAAAGCAATGTGAGCGATGCTAGGGGGAAATCAACAGAACTGGACTGTACGAGTGGGTCGGACAGAATGTCACGTTCATCTGAGGTTACAGGGCCCAGGCTTCTGGGAGAATGGTTTACCAAGTACGGAAGTCTGGAGGAGCTGGCTTCCACCTTGACCTTAGAGCTTCTGCATCTTCCTTTGTCACCTCCACACTTTGTGTTTCTTAGTCTCCTTACACTGGGTACAATTGCCTCAAGAACATTCCTGCATGCACAGTATTATTGTCTAGGAATGGAATATCCACCCACAGAGATTCCGTGGTCCTTTCTGGTATACCTTCGCCACACTGTTGCTTCCCGTCATTCCCTCCAACTACTTCTAACTAATGTGTCCTTCTCTCCAGCTTGGTACCCTTGCTCCAATCCACACCTCTGTTCAGAGGCCCCTTCTGAGCCACAGTCAACAACAACAACAATAATTGGATCCTCCCAAGCACTCCAATTTGCCCACTTTTTTGTTTTTTATTTTTAGGGCCACACCTGTGGCATATGGAAGTTCCCAGTTGAGGGGTCAAATCAGAGCTGCAGCCAACCTACACCACAGGCATAGCCACAGCCAGGCAGGATCCAAGCTGCATCTGTGACTTACACCATAGTTCACGGCAACCCACTGAGAAGGGCCAGGGATCAAACCCATATCCTCATGGAGACATCTTAGGGTCCTCAGACTGCTGAGCCACAATGAGAACTTCTGCCCACTTCTTTATTTTACCTTCTTGCCCATTATTCATTTTGGTTTGACTTTTCTGTTAGGTCTTCTAACTCTTAATTATTTAAATCAATGAAAACAAGTACCTTTTCATACCTGATGAACTAAAAATGTGTCCCCAGAACCAATTTGAAGGACTACAATCAAATGTTTGAAAACAATTTTTTTTTCTTTCTTTTTGCTGTTCAACTAGAAAACGCCTCCCTCACCTTTCCCCCACTTTTATTTGTGAGTGCCAATATTATTTTGTGGAGGAAGTCTGGTTATCTGCATAAATTCCATCTTCTATCAAGGATCCTCCTGTCCTTTCCTCCCTACAGCCACCTCTTCACACACACACACTCCTGAGATGCCCCAGTTCTTTAAAGCCCTGCCGTGTAAGGATGACGGATGGCTGCGAAAACCATGCCTTATCTGTCTTTTCATTCTGTTGCCTGGCCAAGCTCAATCCCATCACTAGCATTTGCTTCTTAACCATTCCACATGTCTAACCACCAGCTCCAATCACTTTCTCAAAAAATAATCTCCCTGTACATTCTGTTTACTAGGTCTTTGCATTTTATGGCAAGGCACACTCAACCTGCGATAAGGAATATCAGCTCAGCAGATCATGTGCTTAAATCCGAGAGGTAAACAGCAGGTTATTCTAATTTGTTGTTTACAACTCACTGGCAAATCATCTCCCCTTGCCAGGCTCCAGTGGGACAAGTGAGGGGTTAGACACAAAGAGCTCCCAGGATTTTTCAACTCCCACAGTCAATGATTTTCTCATCCTTACAAGTTGATCTCAATAAGAAAGCTTCTAGAACTGGCTGGATGAGTCCATCCAAGGGTTCCTCTTTTCACTGCCTCTCTTCCCTCTCTGTCTCTCTTTTGGCCATACCCATGGCACGCGGAAGTTTCCAGGCCAGGGGTGGAACCCACACCGCAGCAGTGACAATGTGACAATGGCTGGATCCTTAACCTACTGAGCCGCCAGGGACATCGCATTGCCTTTTCCATTTTCCTTTTCTCCCTGAGATGCTTCTGTGATGGCTGAAGTCTCTTGCTGGGCTTGTGGACTCTACCCAGCAGGTCTGCTCACAGTCTCCCATGGCCTGTGGTCCACAGCCCCTTTTCCAGAAGAGTCTGACCTTCTTCCCTGGCATCCTGGAGCCCTGTGGCCTGGGAGCCAATTCAGAACCTCCATCTCACTTGGTGCAATAAAGTGACCCAGCTCTGGCTCTACGTCTGGCTTTCCATCGGCATTGTTCAGAGATAAGTGCCTCTCTGAATCGCTCAGGTAAACTGCCAGGAAAATTGTCTGCCCATCGCTGCTCCTGGAACTCCTTGGGCCAGACTCAGGCCCCTCCCTAGAGCAAGCTCTGCCCTCGGACCGGGACCGGGAACGTGACTCATGCATCAAGCAGCTGGGATCAGTAGTCACTCCCTCTGAGCTGAGGGAAAAGGTTTATGGGCACACCAACCCAGCTCCTTTCCTTCACAAGAGTCCTGTTCACAGGCCACCCAGAAGGAATAAACGCCCCCTTCCACTCACCTGCACTCCCTGAGGCTCCTCTGTGCCACGGCCTGGCTTTTGTGATGTTCTCTCACAAAAGGAAATGAAGACTGAAGGGATTCTGTGCTTCATCCTCTTCCAGGGAAGAGGCTGGAGAAGTTTCCCCTTTGTGAGTGTCATTTAAAATGGATGGGTTGGAAGAAATGGGTCCAAAGCTATTCAGTATAGAGAATGTTCTATTTGAATTGTGCCTCAGTTTGGCACCTGTTTCTCCTTAGCTCATTTGCTTGTTACCTTTGGCCCCTTGGCACACCTGATTTCAGAGTTAGAAGATTACATTGAACAACAGGCTTCCAGCTGCTGTAATCATGCAGCGCCTGAGTCATGTTTATAACAAATGTGGCTCTAAGGTAACTGGACTGTGTCAGTGACAGGGCCAGGTCACCACCACCAAAACATGTCTCAGTGATGTGTCTCAGGGTGGGTGGGTGAGGCATGATTGGGTCTATAAAGGTCTGCTCTATCAAAATACTGCATTTCTCCATGGGCTTGTGGAATAGACTTGTGGTTGCCCAGGGGGAGGGGGAGGGAGTGGGGTGGTTGGGGAGCTTGGGGTTAATAGATACATACAAACTATTGCTTTGGAATGGATTAGCAATGAGATCCTGCTGTGTAGCACTGGGAACTATGTCTAGTCACTTATGATGGAGCATGATAATGTGCAAAAATAGAATGTGTATATGTGTGTGTAACTGGGTCACCATGCTGTATAGTAGAAAAAAAAATTGGATTGGGGAAATAACTATTAAAAAGTAATAATAATTAAAAAATAAAATAAAATACAACTGAAAAAAAAAAACCCAAAATACTGCATTTCTAATTTGACTTTGTTGTCAAGAAAATGTTATGATCAAGGACAGCATCACTAAATACATAAAAGCACAACATGGGGTCCAAAAGGTAACTGGCTTTATTAGAGGGAAATAAATATGTGTGTGAAAAGAAGGGAAGCCAGTGAATGTAATTTCTTATATTTTCAAAGATTTTTTTTTTTTTTTTTTTTTTGGCCAAGCCCATGGGAGTGGAAGTTTCCTGGCCAGGGACTGAACCCGAGCCACAGCAGCAACCCGAGCTACTGCAGGGACAACGTCCCATCCTTAACCCACTCCGCCAAAATCCATTTTACCTTGTGTTGTGGCTATAGAAGTTGTTTAGGAGAAAACAAAACTATGGAGAAGAAACATATCAAACTGTGAGCCTTCCAGATACTAACATGTAAGCTAATCTTATTAAAGTCATTATAAATGACCATGGCAGAGAAAGTGGTGCACAAAAAAAAAAAAAAAATCTCAAGATTACAATTAACACTAAGTGAAGAGTTGGTGGTGAAAATAAGCTTTAAAGAATGGCTTTCTGGGCTATGTGAGTAGATGAAAGTGATAGACGGAAATGCAGTGTGGACAAACACAGAGAAAGTGATTCTGCATATGTTTATAGGAGTTTAAGCTCCAAGCTTGTTATAATTCAGAAAAGGAACAATAAATAGGCCTGTCATTGATGTCTCCCGACGACACTATCCCTGTGCACGGTTTTGCTTAAAAAAACAAACAAACAAACAAACAAAAGACTGTATATTCATATGCCTCAAAGGCAGTATGTCCAAAAAGTGTTGGGTAATAGTGGTTTTCACAATCTCTCAGAAGAAATTGCTATGTTTGTAACAAAATTATGCCAATCAGGAGCAAAGGACAGTGAGTTAAATTCTGGAAATCTGAAGAAGGAAGGGACAGTAGGTAGACCTGTACCTAACTTTGTAAAACCCAAACTATAGAAAATACAGTAATTCAATTGAGGAAAGATTACTCATATCTAAGCTTTAATTGTGGTTTTTTTTTTTTGTTTTTTAAGACCAAGGTCCTAAAGACAAGTAGAAGCCAATCGTCTCTTAATTTCTCAGATTAGGTAAGAATAACCAGATTAAGCCAATATATATTAAATATCTAATGATAATTTTAGTCTTACAGAAGTCAGCTCTACAGGTGCTCCAAAAGCCTGAGTAACTTTAAGCAAAGAAGCAGTCATTCAACTAAAAATACTTTTTGTGTGTGTATCATACAAAAGTTGGTTTTTTTTTTCCTCTCTGGGAAAGTAAGGAAGAATTTGCCTAGAAAATATAAGGTTGGCTATGGCTCTGTTTGAGCCATATGGCCAGTGTTCAAATACTAGTGTGAACAAAAAATCTGGATTATAATTATTGTTATTACTCTTAAGAAGATTCAGTTGTTAGTTTACACATAATATATACATATTAATATATCACATACTACTAATAACAATCTAGCTTTGTAGAAATAGTGAAAAATCTCAGTCCAACTGCTCTAAATCATCCCTATTTTAGATTTTTGAGCAGTTCAGCCTTTTCAGGTTAAAGTAGTATTAACCCAAACTTAATTACTACAGTGATAACTTTTCTAAAAATTCAGCAAGCTGACATTTTGTTTAATTAATTAATTTTTTTTTTATGGCTGCACTTGCATCATATGGACATTCCCGGTCTGGGGGTCAAATTGGAGCTGCAGCTGAGGCCTATACCAGAGCAACACCAGAGCTGAGCTGTATCTGTGACCTATGTTGCGGCTTGCAGCAACATTAACCTAGTGAGACCAGGGATCAAACCCACATCCTCACAGAGACAACATCAGGCCCTTCACCTACTGAGCCACAACAAGAACTCCTAATTTGCACTTTAGGATGGATTGAAAACAAAGCGTGTTATCAAACGTGATACTATTCAGTTATATCATCATTAATTGGGCATAGGACAAAGTTTATAGAATTATTCTTACCTTTGTACAAAGCTGCAATGCAATTCTACTTTTGAGGCCCCCTAAAGGCAAAGCAGGGTGGTAGAATGTCCAGGGAAGGACTGCAATGAGCCAGCTTAAAAGATGACTGTACCATTGCTGTATGAGGGCTCGATATGAGAAAAAAAAAATGTAAAGGGTGATGTTCTCCAAATGAGAAGGCAACCTGATGGGAGATAAAGAATCACATATCATAGGGTTGGATGTGACTTCGGGGGTGACCTGGTTCCATCCTGCATTTTACATTTAAGGAAACCGAGACGTGGACAGGCTACATTCTGGCCATGCAGTAACAGAAGGTGAGGTCTCCTGAGTGGGATGCTAGGACTGTCTGCATTACCACCATGCTGCTCTCCACACAGAGGATGGGACAGCTGTGAAGACACCACCCCCGTAATTCAAGTCAAAAAATAGAAAAGCATGAATGGTCTGAGTAGGATTTCCAAACCTATCCAGACTAGCCTAGACCTTACCTTGTGGGTTCTGTAAAAAAGAAGGTTAGAAAAAGGGGTTTTCATGACCTATTGATTAATTGTAATTCCTTATACATTCTCTGAGCCTATAACAAGAAGAAGGGTGGCCCAGACTCTCAGGAGTCAAAGAAAAGAACTGGCTGCTGCCATAACCCAGGCAAATAGCCTGGAATCCTCATGGGATTCCCTGTCCTGTATTTTGTGCAGGGCTCAGGAATCCGGGAAGAAAATGTCTTGGAGAAGTGCCAAGTGCCAAGTTTATTAGTGTGAGGGTATTACCCTCACATAGCCACAATAGACACAGATCTCAGAGATGCGGGCACTGACTTCATGCCCACAATTATGGAATATTTCCAGAGCTGGAAGATACCTTGAAGGTCACCATGTTTACCCTCCCATCTGTTGTGTCAATCTCCCTTAAACAGCTCCCTCCAGTGGACTGAGGTCCGATTCTGGTTAAGATATGGCAGCTTCTGGTCAGCTCCAAATCTGAACTCCGGAAGAAAACTTTTAAGTTACTACAGGTAGAAGTCAAGTTTCCTGGCTGAAGCCTCAGTGACCCCTTCTCCTATGTGAAAATGTTCCCAGAGTCCAGTGCAAAGTCCCGCCAAAATCCCCCCACCAAGCACAAAGAACAAAAAAAGGAGGCCTGGAACTAGCAACTGGTTGCTCCCAATGTTGTCCTTGGACTTCTGAAGGTCTAGTTCTTGGTCCACAGAAGGCCTCTGTTGCCGGGTTCCGGGGTCAGACCTGTCCAGGGACATCTTGCCTTTAATCTCAGGGGATTCCTCCCGGAAAGAAGCTAGGTCTGCTGTTCCACCAGCTGTAGTTTGGCAGTCTTGACTCGGTGGGCTTCCTTCAGGTTCCGTGCACGGACATCTGGGTTGGAAATGAACTCCACTTGCTGGAGGGGGAACCAGCCTTGCTCCCCATCTGAAAGTCTCACACCTTCCAGCCAGCCTATGAGCACAGGATGGATGGGAAGAAGAATCACCTGGAAAATCCTCACAAATAATTTCCCCAACCTCCCTCCTGCAAACTCTTCTGTGTTATAAGGCTAAAGAGACTTGGGAAATCCAGCTCCCCAGTACCCTCTCCCTGGCTGCCCTAGCTCTAGCACAGTCTACAGTGCCTACTCTTGACCTTTCTCTCCACTCTTATGGGTTGAACTGTATTTCCCCCAAACTCATGTTGAAGTCCTAACCCCATGTGCCCCAGAATGTGATCTCATTTGGGAAGAGACTTGTTGCAGATGTAATTAGTCAGGTTAAGATGAGGTCATACTTAAGTGTGCCATTAACCCAACATGATTGGTATCCTTATAAGAAGAGGGATATTTGGACACATACAAGCACAGACAGAAGGAAGACAGAGGTAGAGCTTGGAGTGATATTGCCACAAGCCAAGGAACATTTGGGGCCATCAGAAGCTGGAAGAAGCCAGGATGAACCTTCCCCTACAGTCTTCAGAGGGAGCATGGCCTTGCCAACACTGTGACTTTGGACTTGTAGCCTCCAAAACTATGATATATAAGTCCCTACTGTTTTAAGCCACTCAACTTGTGGTACTTTCCTAGCAGCCCAAGGAAATGAAGACATCCTCCTGAAAGGCCCAACATGCTTCTCCTGGATTCTACCTCTTACCATCACTGCTTTGCTGGGTCACCATCACCACGTCCGCCTTCTCTAGCGCCAACTCATCATTCTCTCGGGGTTTGTAGGCTCGAAGGCACTGAACTTGTGGGGAGTCTTTGGAAGAGAAGAGCATGAGTGAGGTTAGTGGAAAGGTGGGTGACTAGAACATGAAGAAGAAACTGAGGTGGAGGCGGGAGCTTGGGAGCATTTGGGAGCGAGAAACTTTGGACTGCTAAAAGTTACAGAAGAGAGAGACAATTAGATAAATCCTCACCCTCTACCAGGGAACAAAATGGTTGATAAGGAAACAGAAATGCCAGAGTTGAAAGGAATCAAAAATTCTATTTCTCCAGCAAAGATGAATTGAGAACTAGGTTCTGATGACCTTGGAGTGACTCATTCTTACACATAATGGAGATTCTGCTCAAGACCTGTCTTCCCACTGAAACCTTCCCTGGTCCTCTAGTCCTCAATGGATTCTGTCTATGATAAACCATTTATCTTTTACCTAATTGTTTCCTGTTTCTGTTCTGCCTCTCTAACTACATTGTAAACTCTCAGTTTATGCTCATTATTTATTCTCTTCATGGTACAAAATGTGGCAGTAGAAGAGGCTGAATCAGTGGGCTTCCAGGTGTGACCCAAGAAAGGCACTTAATGTTCTTTAGCTTCACTTTTCTCACCTGTCAATGACTGGGTTGGTCAAGGGGACTCCAGAAAATTATAGATTTTATATATTTCTAATATTTTTGTAAACCAGAGAAAATGTCCATAGCTCTGAAGTTCAAAATAAACAAGCTTCAGAGTAGGCCTGACCCACAGCCTTCTATCATACATGAGTTTATGGCTCTTTCTATGTTATCACACTGCACTGGTTCTCTTAGAAAATAAACAGAACACTGCATTGTTATCTGTACTTGTTTTTCCAAAGCTTGTCCATTTCTGCCACTCACAAGGTCACAGTGAAGGAAGAAGAATTATCCTGCCTTCCTTACCTACTGGGGACTTGAAGCCCAGCAGATGGATCACACGCTGAACAAGTTAACACAGCTGTTTACAGCCTGGTTCTCCTACTTCCTTTTCCAAAGTTCCGTGTATGTGTTTGTTCTTTTGAGTCACTAAAGGCCCAGTGTTCCTTTGAATGCAGTTCCTCTCTAGATAGGAATGAGGGAATTCATGTTGGAGGACAACTAGAGGGCTTAGTGAGTTCCAGAAGTTCAGTCTTAGCATGAATGCAGACATACTCTGAATGTGTGTGCCTGTGATTGCCCATGGGTGCCTGGAAGCCTGGGGTGGAGGCAATGTCTTGGGTTATCTTGTACAAGAAGGGGTGTGGTCAGGACAAATCTATTGTGTTGCTCTCCTCCCCAACTCCCACTCCAGACCTACTTTCTCTCCCTCTTTCCCAAAAACCATCAAATCAGTAAAATCTAGGCAAAATAATGGCAGGATAGACTTAAAGGGGAAAATATTTAAAAATAGCAAACTATTGACCAAGGTAGGGAGTGTATGGTGGGGAAGAAGCATTGCCATGCTAATGAGCAATTTTAAGCAGGTGTTTAAGCTCCAGTAGCCAGCCTCACACCTTGAATTTTGGACAAAAGCAGTAAATAGAAGCATCACAATTACATCCCCCCTCCTCAACTTCTGCATCCAAAGGACACTTCTGACCCTGCCATTTTGTTCCCCCTCTTAGACCTTCACTCACCGTAACACTCCAGAAGGTCCAACTCCTCCCTTGGCATGGACAAGGCTGAGATCCATCGAAGCTTTTCACTTCTGAGGAAACAAAGAAGGGTCACGGCTTCGACTACAGCTCTGGGGGTGTAGGACAAGGGCCGATGATGGGGAAGCGAAGGGACTATGGGAGAAAGTGGTCTAGTTCACTGATACCTAGGACAAAAGTCAACGGGACCCCACTTGGATGGAAATTTGACAGCATTGTTCGTACGTCTTGTCACCCTTTATCTTTCCCCTTCTCTTTCCAAGCTTATCCTCTTTATGGCATCTCATATAGTTCAATGTGGGGCATAAAGTCAACTGTCAATTATGCACATGAAGATTTTCCATTTTTGGATGTGTACTAAGCAAAATGTTCATCACAGTTTAGATTCCCTCTATCACTCTACATACTTTTTGACACTCTTCTGCCCACCTTCCTTCAATCAAGTATCTCAAGAGTTGAAATTTATTCTGTAATCATAACTAGATCAGGGAGATACTGCTATCATTTCTTTTGATGTACTATAATTCAAGCCTAATTATGAAATTGTGTCTGAAGTTTTTTGCATTGTCTTGGGCTATTCTTCCAAACATGATGGAGTTAACTGAGAACTGACACTATTACTGTTCCAGGAAGATGCTGCCCAAAGCATAAAACAAAGAACAGGAGGCTGTATCTGATTACTTAGGCGACATTTTGCAACTGTACCAGCACCGCTGTTCCATAAGCAAGGACAGACGTTACTGATCCCACCCTGAAGTATCCTCCAAGGGACAAAACTGCAAAGTGTCTACAACATGAGGATTCTTAGACCATTAGGTATCATGTCAAACTTTTTAAAGAGGGTTTCTATATCTTTTGTAACAGCAATGATAGCTACAACTGTTCATTATAGTAGGTACTGTGTACTGATTTTATAGATATTGTTTTTTTAATACTTTTCATGTTATATGTATGTATGAATGTATTTAATTATTATTATTAAAAAGATAAGCAGGAGTTCCCATCGTGGCTCAGTGGTTAACGAATCTGACTAGAAACCATGAGGTTGTGGGTTTGATTCTTGGCCTTGCTCAGTGGGTTAAGGATCCGGCATTGCTGTGACCTGTGGTGTAGGTTGCAGACGTGGATCCGATCCCGCGTTGCTGTGCCTCTGGCGTAGGCCGGTGGCTATAGCTCCGATTAGACCCCTAGCCTGGGACCCTCCATATGACACAGGAGTGGCCCAAGAAATGGCAAAAAGACCAAAAAAAAAAAAAAAAAGCAAATCAAAGTTCTCAACATTATGGATTTTGCTTAACAGAGGACTGGGTTGGAAGATGGGAAGAAAGAAAGGTGAAGGCACCCTAGTGCTTATCTGATTTACATCTGATTCACATTTATGTCCATCAGCCTAGGACACATAGGAATGTCTGGCTTATGCACATGGGCATTATACACATGTATGTCAATCATCCAATGCTTTAGTTACTCCCTACTAGTCCATCTCCTTTCTGATGCCTCCCAGACTCTGTCCTCCTTGAATAAAGGGAGTATAAAATATATGCCAAGCCTGGGTAGAGATAGCATCTTTGTACCCTTTCCCACCCATTTCCTCTAAGGCTTCTATTAGCTCTAGGAGTTTGGTTTAGGGATTCTCTCTGGATGCTCCCCAGTCCACAATGGACTAAACAGTGCTGTGGCTGTTTTCCAGACACATTTTGTGCCTTGGTCCCACCTCCTTGCCAGGTGGTTCTCCCCTCCTCACCCATCTCCCACCCCCCAATTCCTCTGCCCAGCCCCATCTCACTGAGTCTCAGTGCGGAAGAGGAATTCGGCCTGGGTGCCCTGTGCATTTTGCCTCAGGAAGAGCCGGAAGAGGTTTTTGTGAGGTCCGTGTAGCTTCATTTCACACTTCTCCCCTCGAACAGAGGAGAAGGGAGCATGGTCAAATACCAGGAATCGGCTTCCCCTGCAAAATATGAATCAGCCTGACTCTAGGGTTGTCATACTTCATCCACTTACATTATCTTTAAAATTCAAAATCCCTGTCCTTAGCATCTGCGCCCTGAAAATTCTCAGAAAAACCATAAGATGGGGTCAAGATTCTCCCAGGAGGGTAGTTCCAGAGTCCCAGGGGACTTGTCAACAACTTGGAAAACCACACATCCAGTGCAATGGATACTTCACATTGTAGAGTTTTAGAAACAGAATGAATAGAGAGCTTCTGAGGCCTAAGCATCTCTAGGCTGAGCCTAGCCCAAAGAAGCACAAATAGTCTGACCTACACATGTGATAAGCCAATGTGCTGCATTTTGCCCTGTGTCTACAACTTGGTATGGGTCCTGCCATGGGATATAATTTGGCAGGATCCCCTTGTTTGCTTTGGACCTTTTTCCTCTTCTCGAGGCCATGACTTGGACTCCCTGGCGTGAGCCACAGAGAAGGGTTCCTGTAAGAACATGACCTTTCTCTGTCCCTTTCAGTCCCTCCCCTTGCCTCATCCCATTTTCCCCTTGTGCTTTGGCCTCTCATTCTAGTCACTGACTCTCGGGGCCGAGACAGCAACAGACAGTCATTGAAGAGATGCAGGTGGACTGGCCGCGTGTTCAGTTTCCTCCGCAGCCCTGGGGAGATGCTGAACTCCAGGGCCATCAGCTCTCCACTCTTCACCAGCCAGCGTGACTGTGAAATGAGTGGAAATATCTGCAGAGCAAGGAAGAGAAAGAAGACAGTGTCACACACAGGGCAAGCCTGAGTCCTGCCCGCCTCACCAAGCCTCTTCCTTATAAGTCCCATCACTGACAACTCCCTCTTTCTCATCCTCCTTCATTGCTCATAACCCATCCACTAAACTCAGTTTCTCTCTGAACCATCTAACTACCATTGTCTACTGTGGTGTGGCTCCCATGCCCACAGCTCAGGCAAGTGGAAGGTGCCATGGTCCAACCTATATGGTGACTCTATGAGAAAGCTTAGCCCTAGAAGCCTGAAGTGAAGATGAGATGGAGGAATCCAACCAGGGTGTGTGAAGAAACAAAGCAGAGAACAATACGATGTGTCTCTTTGAAGTTCAAAGCCTAGGGCAGTTCTCACATTTCTTCTGTCTCTGATTATAACTCTTACTGCTCCAGTCAGAATCAGAAGCGGGATGAGAATAAAGAGAACTAAGTGGAGTCTGCCCAGAGTGGAGCTTGGGTAAAGATGAGAAGAGTGGACTACGGTTAATATATAGATAAATAAGGGATTTTCCTTCTCTTCTGGGGAGGTAAGGATGGTCCCTGTTCCGAATTTTGATGTGGAATGTCTATTTTAAATTTGTATTTGGATGAGAGATTGTAGCCCTATATTTGGATTTAATATTGTATTGCTTTGGTTAGACAACATGGAGGCCTGATAAAATATTGAATGGTTCAAGCACCAAAAATATATCTTTTTTTTTTTTTTGTCTTTTTAGGGCCACACCTGCGGCATATGGAAGTTCCCAGGCTAGGAGTCGAATTGGAGCTGCAGCTGCCAGCCTACACCATAGCCACAGCCACAGCAACGCGGAATCTGAGCCACGTATGTGACCTACACCACAGCTCATGGCAACACCGGATTCTTAATCTACTGAGTGAGGCCAGGGATTAAACCTACATCCTCATGGATGCTAGTCAGATTCGTTTCCACTGAGCCACAATGGGAACTCCCCAAAAGTTCTCTCTCGTCTGCCCAGTTCCCTAACGCACACTCTCTCCCTCAGGTAACCACTGTCCTTTATTTCTTAAGTATCTTTCTAGAGTTTCTTTATGTAGACAGAAACAAATACATACACAGATATGCATCCCAGTTCACCAAAGGTAAGATGTTATATAGAATACACATAGCACCACCCTTTTTTACTTAATGATACATCTTGGAGATGCAAGCAGGCATTGGGGTACCCCAGACATAGGACAGAACAGAAGGTTTGCAGAAATGAGGAAACAGACAGGGCTACTGTGAGAAAGATGGTTCTGTTAGAGGATGACCTGTGATATTTGCTAAAGAAAGCAGGGTGGGGACCCAAGGGACTAACTTACTTTGCACTCAAACTCAATCTTCTGGCTCAGGTAGATGAGCTCCTCTGTCCACCGCATTCTCTGGACATTGTTATTGCAGTCTCGGATCAGCTGAGTGTTCAGCCAGGGGAGGAGAGAGGAAGAGAACCATGTTAGAGTCCCCTGCAGGAAATCTGGAATCTGGCTGTGACAGCTTTAATCTTTCCACCAGCCTCAACTTGAGTGAGGGCAGCGTCATGGTAACATTGTAGGACAATAATCATATACTTTGTATGGCCTAACAGAACACTTCTGGGCTACATGGAAAGTAAGATTTCATCTGGGGCTTGTGGTAGCGAGACCATAGTTCCTTGGTGTGGAGTGTCTTTCATGTGGGAGTGGAGGCTGTGGGGGTATGTATGTTTAGAAGGTTGGTGGGTGCAGTGAGGTAGCTGAGGGACACCATTAGCAGGTGCCTGTGCTTTCTAGAGTCCTGGGCTGGGGCAGGGGAAGAGTTCTCAGTGAAGGACGATCAGGGGTCCAAAGTGTGTGGGGGGGGCAGCTGCCTACCTCCTCCAAGGCGTGGTGTGCCTTCGTGGCCTCTGCTTCCTCTGAGGACCCGGGCTGTGTTCTCTTTAGAATGTTCTACAGGACGAACAGCAGGCAGGAGCCAGATAGAAAGAAGGAATGGGAAAACAGGAAGAGGGGATTGGGGGTGGGTTAGAGAGAAGTTCAGAAACAAAATTTTAGTAGCAAAAATCTCTGAGGGAGAAGGGTGTGGGTGGTGGGGTGGGGGGGCGGATGCTGACATTGTCTGCTGGTTGTGGGGAGTGGGAGGGGAAGGAACCGATCTTTGAATTAAGGGGAGAGGGTTGAGGTGGGGTCTGCAAACCTGCAGCAGTAGTTTGAGACGGGTGATACGCTGGAAGGGCAGAATCAGGAAGGACTTGAGGGAAAGGCGTTGGCAGATGGGGTCACTCTCCAGCTTCTCCAAGACCTCTCGGAAACTGCTGTTGTTATTCCTGCAGGGCAGCAAGCCTCTGGTGAGGAGAGATGTGAGGGGTCTTGGGGAACACAGGGTCTTGGGGAGTGGAGGCTCAGTATAATGTCTGCAGGTTGGGAAAGAATGGTGGGATCCAATGCACAGGAGTCCCAGGCATGAGGGCTGAGGGCACCTGATCTGGAAGTGGGGTGGGGCTTGAGAGCACAGAGCAGGTACAAAAATATGAGATGGTACTCTGGGTTGGGTCTTGGAGTTTAGGGCAAGGTCACTGCAGGGCCCATATGGGGACTGAATGGGGGTCAGGTCTCACAGCAGGGTTTGGAAGGTGCGTTCCTGGTAGGTCTGGTTGGTGACATAAGGCAGGTAGACCCGGCGGAAGTGGGGGGCATGGTTCAGGACCACATCGCACACTTGGAAGGTGAAGATGTTGTTCTCAAAGTTCTCCTCCAGGTCTGAAAGGAACCTGTACAGAATTAAGACTCATGAGACATGTGGCTCTCCAGTGGGCAGTCACCTGGCCCCTGCTATGCCCTGAGCTTATAACTTCTTTCCATCAGTCAATAACTTTTATTTACTGTCCTTAGCTCTGTGCCCCTGCTAGACTAGTGTTCTCTCCAATGCTGTCCCTAGTTTCCTCTTGATCTAAATCTCTGGTCCTAATATTCCATTTCTCATTCTTCTTTTGATCCTGATTATTTTCCTGACCATTAGATGCTTCCCACCTGGTCTCCAATGCAGGGCCTGCCCACAGGTACATCCAGAACCTCTACCCAGGAAGCATTTCTCATTCATTTATCCATTTAATGAATGTTCCCATCCCCTGACATACCTTCTCCTCTCTTTGTTCTGCCTACCCCTACAGCCGTTGGGAATCATGGTAGAGCAAGGACAGAGTTCTGAAAAGAGGGAAAAAACTCTCGAAAGGTTTACAAGCTAGAGAAGGAGGCTGAGTGAGTGGTATTTAGGAGAAGGGGAAACTCACGTGGTGCTGACATCACGCACATCCTGTAAACGAGAGAAGAGCCACTGGTGATCCTGGTTGGAAAGTGTGGCCCGCAGCTGCTCAGAATGTTGGAAATGATCCACAGCTATATGTAGACTGCGCAGGTATGAGGCCTCTGACACAATCAGCTCAAATTTTGCCTGAGAGGTTTGTGAGGAGGAAGATTAATTTAAAACATTTATTGAATCCCTGGGGGATGCCAACCACTTTGTAATGTTTTAGGGAAATGAACTTATTGCAAAACAGAAACAGACTCATAGACTTTGAAAACAAACTTATGGTTACCAATGGGGACAAATGAGGGAGGAGGGGTGGACTGGGAGTTTGGGATTGGCATATGCACACTGTGGTATTGGAATGACTGGCCAATGGAGACCTGCTGTGTAGTACAGGGACCTCTGTCCAATATTCTGCGGAATGTTTTAGGGGTAGAGTGGTAAAGAAGACAGACCCTTTTAGAGCTTACAGTCACACCAGAACCTAACCTGATATCAGGGGGGAGAGAGAAAGGACATTTGAAGCTGAGGGAAAAAATAACATGTGCAAACCCTCAAAGATGGAAGAGAAAAAGATGCTTTTGACAAATTCAAATTGAGTATTCTTGGGCCAAGTGTGCTGAAATGGTAGCAGGAGACGAAGCTGGAGAAGCTGCCAGAGAGGAAATCTAGAGGATTATGTGAACAAGGTAAAATGGTTTATACTTAAGAAAATAGAAAAACAAAAAGAGGTTTTATGTAAGGGAATAACTTGATTTAATTTGTTTTCTATAAAGATGCTTCTAAGCATAGTATGAAGAAAAGATTAGAAAGGGTAAGGGAACGATGAAATCGTCATAGTAATGCCTCATGAGAGGTGAAGACCTAAATAGCCATGAAGATGGGGAGAAGTAAGACAATTTCATAATTATGTAGGAAGGAGATTTGGAAGAGCTTGGTTATTTAGTAGAATTGGGGGCTGAAAGAGGAGGAAGGGTCAGAGCTAATGCCTCAGTTTTTGAGTTTTGTCACTAAGTGAATGATGGAGTTCTTTACTGAACCAGAGGACTTTTAAAAAGGAACAAATTAAGGGGACGAAGGTAATGTGAGGTCAGAAGCAGAAGGAAGCAGGCTATCTGAGAAGGAGATGGTGCTTTGAGGTTTAATGGAAATAGTGCAATTATTTGGAGGTTCCAGCAGGGGGAGCACTGACTCAGAGCCCTATTCTCTAGCTCTGCTAGTCATGCTCTTCCTTCATCCAAGCATGCAGCTTCAAGGCAGATACATGGCAGAGAAAAGAACACGAATGCGCGCGCGCGCACACACACACACACACACTCACACTCTCTCTCCCCTTGGTGATGATTTAGATAACTAATGACATGACTGGGTGACACTTACATACAACACTGAACCAGGACACTAAAGGTTCACCTGTGTCCTAGCTCTAACATTCACTGACTATGTGACTTAGGGTGGCTCATCTAACCTCTCTGAACCTCAGTTTTCCGGTCTGTGTAGGTAAAGTGACTCTCATCACAAAGATACTGTGATAGTCAAAAGAAATGGAGTCAATGAAAGCCCTTCTCCCACAAGTGCTACTTTAGGAAAGAAATACAGGTATATAAACATAGAGGCTTTTTATTTCTCAGAAACATGAGACAATAGCTGGCTCAGGAGACCTGGTGGACCTCTTAGCATACTGGAGTTGGTGAAAGAGCTCATGTTTATATCATCTCCCCACTGTTTGGTCCATAAATATGGACAGATGAGTAATTTTCTGAATATGTCCATGTGCTTTAAAAGTTGAGGTCAGCACAACGGCCCCACATCTGAGCTTCAGAAAATCTAGAAATATATACCTCTCTGTTTGACTTGGTATAAGCACTGTTTATCCATAAGTCCTCTTGGCAGAAATTTTACCCCTTCTCACTTCTGAAAGGGGGAGAGTATGGCACTAATATGTGTCAGACTATGTACCAGACACTATGCTAAAGGCTATGCATGTGTTATTTCATTTAAACACACAGCAACTCTGAAAGGTAGGCATTATTATCCTTGAGTTTTACATGAGGAAACTGAGATTTAGTGAAGTTATACAACTTGCTTAAGGTTACACAGCTAGTAAATGGTGAATCCAGGAATCAAACCCAGGTCAACTGGACTTGAAATTATAGTAAATATATTGTGCATGGTGTGAAGAAATATTCTCATCTCATTACTTTACATGGAGCTGTCCAGTTTTCTCAGCACCACTTACTGTACATTAATGCACCACTGTACAATGTTGTCATAGATTAACAGGCTCTCTAGTCTGTTCCATTGGTTTATGTGTCTGTTTTTTGTGTCAGTACCATGCTGTTCTGATTACTGTAGCTTTGTAGTATAGTCTGAAGTAAGGGAGCAAGATACCTCTAGCTTTGTTCTTTTTTTCTCAAGATTCCTTGGGTAATTTGGGGTATTTTGAGGTTTTGTATAAATTTCAGAATTATCTGTTGCAGTTCTGCGAAGAATGTTATAGGTATTTTGGTAGGGACTGCAATAAATATCAACTCAAAATGAATTAAAGACCTAAATGTAAGACCCCAAACCACAAAACTCCTAGAAAATAAAGGCAGAACACTCTTTGACATAAATTATAGTTTTTTTTTTTTGATTTGGCAAAATAAAAAAAAGCAAAAAACCCAATGGAATCTAATTAAACTTAAAAGCTTTTGCATAGTAATGGGAACTATCAACAAACAAAAATACAACCTAGTGAATGGGAGAAAATATTTGAAAATGATATGACCAGTAAGGGTAAATACCCAAAGTATATAAAGAGTTCATAAACTGAATGTCAAAAAATGAAAACAACCTGATTTAAAAATGGACAGAAGACCTGAGTGGACATTTTTCCAAAGAAGATATACAGATGGCCAAGAGACACATGAAAAAATGCTCAACATTACTAATTATCAGAGAAATAGACATTGAAACAGTAATAAGATATCATCTCACTTGTCAAAATGTCTATCATCAAAACGTCTACAAGTAAAAAATATTGGCAAGGATATGGAGAAAACAGAATACTAGTACACTATTGGCACAATTTTAAATTAGTGTAGTCACTATAGAAAACACCTGGAGGTTCCTCAAAAAACTAAAAATATGATTCAGGAATCCCACTTGGGCATATGTCAAAGAAAATGAAAATGCTAATGTGAAAAGATTCATGTACTCCAATGATCATAGCAGCATTATTTATAAGAGCCAAGACATGGAAGCGTCCATCAACAAATGAATGGGTAAAGAAGATGTAGCACATATACATAATGGGATACTACTCAGCCATAAAAGAGAATGAGACTATGCCATTTCCAACAATACTGATGGACCTAGAGTGAGGTATGCTTAGTAAAGTAAGTCAGAAAAAGAAACACAAGTATTCTAGGTTATCATTTATATGTGGAATCTAAAAATAAAACAAACAAATATATAACAAAACAGAAACAGACTCATAGATACAGAGAACAAACTAGCATTACTGGTGGGGAGAGGAAAGGGGGAGGGGCAAGATGGGGCAGGGGATTAAGAGATACAAACTACTTTGTATAAAATAAATGAGCAAGAAAGATATATAGCACAAGGAAATATAGCCATTATTTTGTAATCACTTTAAATGAATATAAAATACTGAAACACTATCTTGTACATCTGAAACTGATATAACTTTGTAAATCAACTATACCTCAATTAACAAAAATAAAGTGGTAAACATTTTTGATTGATTACTATGTACTAGAAACCTATTTTCTTTGCTTCTCCAAGTTATTTTTTGCAACACCTTTTTACAAATGAAGAAACAGAAACTTGGAAAGATCAAGTAATTTGGCCAAAGTTAAATAGTTAAATAGCTAAATATTAAAGTGTGCTTCACGTCAAAGTCATTTATATTGTCTTTCTATTGTGCTTTATTGTCTTCCCAGAAAGAAAGGTTTTTAATCCATATTTTTGGTTGATTATTGAGACGAGCTCTCCATGTAAAACATACTAGTGACAGTAACTTAACATCAGAGCTTTACTATAGTCTTGCTCTTGGGAGTAAGGACCAAGCAGAGACTGATGGTCTTTTAAAGGCCTCCTGGAGGCCAGTGACCCACAGGACAGCTGCAAGGGGCATTCTTCAAGGGAGCCAATAAAACCCCCTGCCTGTGCCTTAGTTAAGAAGAAAACCAGCACAGATGGAAATCCTGGTTAGAAGAGGGAAATTTTAGTCTAGCCTGAAGCTAGACTAACTAGATTAACTCCACACACCTCCAACAAACTCAAGGGTGTGGTCATTTCCTAGAAGCCCAAACCAATGGGAGTAAATGGCCGATGTCACGAGTAGGTGGAGTAGGTGGAGTGGGGGATGGTGGAGATATTCAGGAAGCAATTCAAACCCATCAGCATGGGGATGACCCACTGTCGTGGTATGCACAGGTGTGTGGTGAGTGTGTGGTAGGGGTGCTGGTGAATAGGAGATATGAATGGGATGGGAGCTGATGAGGCCTTGCCTTCCCTCCTGCAGCAGCTGCCCAGCCCCACCCAGCCCCTCCCTGCTGGGTACCTCCTGGAGTTTTTGGTCTTCATGGGTCATAGAGAGCAGGACAGTGCTGTTGCGTACTACGGGAATCTCCTGCCAAAGGGAACCGCTGGAGGCCATGGAGAGGCGCTGTAGATAAGACTCTGAGGAGACCAGGGCCTTCCGGGGCTGCCGGGGGGAGGCGGGTCCTGGAGCCTCTGTCAGGCTGTCCAGCCGCTGCTGGCTCTGAATTTCTTTGTTCAAAAACACATCACTGTATTCCTGGTAAAGCAGCTGAGCTACAGGGATGAAGAAGCGTGGGAGAGGCAGAGAATTAGGGAGATGGGGAGCTGAGGCACAGACCACCAAGCTGCTTCTGGCTCTCCTGGTAACTCTTTCCCCCTATAGGTATCATCACCTCCCTGCTGACAGCCAGGAACCCCTCTCCAGTTTTGGGCACAATACAAATGCAGGTCCACAGCTCTGTTTCAAGGTACTCACAGGAGTTGATGAGCTTGGAGCAGCGTCTTGAAAAGCCTCCCATCACCTCCTTCGGCTTTTTCTCCCTGCAGAGTAAAGAAGGGCTCTGTGGTACTTGCTGGCCATCAGATACAGAGAAGCGCCAGGTGATCACAGATAAGACAGTCTCTAACTATTGGGGCATGTACTGGAATATAAGGGCCAAATCCCCTAGTGAGGCAAGTGGCAGCCTGACCCATTTTGGGTAGTTTGTAGCTTTTCAGGATGCCATATTGAACTTTTACAGGAAGTTCAGTTCATGGCCAAGGGCTTAGGGAGATGGGAGAGTGGGACTCAGCTGACAGAACCAGGTAGATAAAACATCTCCCTACCTTGGAATCCTACTGTATGTCTTTTCCCCTCCCTACCTCTGGAAGAGATGGGGTCCTAGAACCTTGGTCAACTAATGAAAATCTCAGTATCCTAAGAAAAGAGAATATGAATGTATCCATTAGAAGAGAGAGTAACTCACCTAAAAACAATGCTGTCTGAAAGGCCAGGGGTTTTTTCCATGACTGGGCCTCTTGTGTCTGAAAATGGAAATGGGTAAAGTAACTGCAATATCCCAGAGGCGTTCAGAGATGGGCAAGGAATGTAAGATCTAGAATGGAAGATGGAGGCATCTGGATGGAGGGAGGCATGTGTAAAAGGGCTCGGTTGGGAATCTGTGAGAGAGGGAAGTGTCAGTGTAGAAAGCATTTGAGGACACTGGTCCAAGTCTGTCCCCATCCCTCACGCCAGAAAGTGAACTGGACAGGTAGAAGATGTCTTCTCTACTCCTGGAAGGACACCAAGCAGGTGCTTGTAACTGGAAAGCAGTGGGGGTGGGGGCCCAGAACAACCTTGGGAAAGAGAGGTATGTGAGAAAAGAACACCATGGTTGGGTGATGGGTGGAGATAGAGGGGAAGGAGAAGAAAGATCATCACCATGAACTCAGAGAAGCTCGCAAGGACTTTCCTCTGTGCTGGGGCTGGGTGTGTGAGTGAAGCCAGCAGAAGAGCCTGGGGGACAGAAGAAAGATGAGAGGGGAAGAGCTGGATCAAGCTTGGTCTGACATGAGGGACACTGTGGTCCTTGCCCTTGGCTCACCTGAAGGGCCCTCAGGTAGGATAGAAGGTCTGCGCAGGCCTTGCCGGTGCCAGTCCTTGTGCTTATTTGACCCATCACTGTGGATGGCATCTCTCCCACTGCTGCCCTCTGGTGGTCTCCCTGGTTCACGTCTGTGGGGCCAGCTGGATGACTTTTCCAGTTGGGGATGGCTGGGTTTTTCTGGCTGCCTTGCTTGGCCCAGATCCAACCTCCTCAGGCCATTGGCTCCTTCCTGAGGGGCTGTTCTTCTCAGAGGTCCTCTGACAGGGACTTCAGACTCTTCTGAGAATCCTGGTTCAGAAGTTGGTCCCTGGCCCTCCAGAGACCAGGAGGTGGTTGTGGAAGAGGGACTTAGAAGGGTGGTCATGTTGCTGAAAGCCATGCCAGGGGGCACTTCACTCTTACTCCTACTGGTGGAAACCAAAGAGTCTGTTGATCTGCCCATGGCTGGAGGCCAGGAGGTGCGTCCTGCAGAATGGGGAGTGGAGACTGTCCACTCTTGACAAACAGGCCTTGTCTTGGCTTGATCCCCTGAATGCACAAGTCCTCCCTGAGTGCTCCTGCTCCTCCCCCTAGACTTTGGGGGTAATGGGGGTGGTTCAGTAGGAGGATCCATGACAGGGACAGGGGGTAGAGGCTTGTAGATCCTTGAGCTGCTGGGAGAAGAAACCGGAGGATGGTGGGGGTGGGGCGAGTCAGGAGTTGGGGGTAATGGCTTGTTGTATCTCTGCCTGGGAGTAAACAAGGTCTGAGTATGGTGAAGAGGGTCTGGGGTGGAGGGCAGTGGTCGGTGCTGCCTTGCCACAAGGGGGTCAGGAACTTGGGGGAGTGGGCCTCTGGGGGGTCCATGTAGCCCTGACCCTAGGGCCAGTGGAGGAGGATGGCCCCCCTGCTTCAGCATGGGGACCACAGCATGGAGATGGTCATCTCTTTCCACCACAGAGGGGTGGACATGCCTCTTCTCTGGGGGAGGCATGGGCAAAGGTTCATGGACCCTGGCATCTACAGAGATGAAAGGTAGGGAAGAGCCACAGGCAGGGGACACTGGGGCAAAGGGTGAGTGATGTGGGGATGCCCACTGCTGACTGCCATGGGGGCTGCCAGGGCTTTCTGGCTTGGTGGTGAATTCTTGAGCATCCTGGCCCAGAATGGGTAATGAACTGGAGGATTCTGGAATGATGCCATTGTCTCTTCCATTTTTCCTGCCCCTCCTTGGGATCACAGAGCCATAGATGGCAGGTTTGGGTGGCCTCTGGGGCAACTCAGAGTGGGAAAAGGAAAGCGATCTTCCTGCCAGGTCCGGAGTTGGTTCTGTCCCATGAGAACCAGGAAAGGAGTTGCTCCTCAGGTGCTGGACTGGCCCAGCACAGCCAGCTAGCAGACCCAGAGAGCTGGCCTGGCCTGCTGAGGGGAAGCTGGGAAAGGCAGCCGGTGGATCCTCAGAAGTCCCACAGGGAGATGGGCTGCTGGTCAGTCCAGGGGCTCTGGAGTTTTCTCGAGAACACGCAGTATCAGAGGGTTCTGTACTGGGAAAGGTGACTTGGGGGCTGCCAGATGGTGAGCCAATTGTGCCGGGGGAGACTTCGGAAGGGCTGGAAGGGGCTGAATCTGGTGTCCTTGGTGGGGTCACTAGTGTACTGGCAGAGACCACCTCAGTCTCCTGGCTGGATGCTGTCCCCTTCCCCAGCTCAGATCCCTCTTGCTGGTCAGATGACTCCCCATCAGGAGAGGAACTCGGTAAAGAAATGGGCTGGTGGGACAATCCTGTAGGCTCCAGTGCAGAAGTCAGAGCTTTGAGGGGCAGTTCCTCAGTTCTAGGCTCTGTCTGCACCTTAGGGATTGTGATCATGGGAGAAGAGACCCCAGGGGCTCCCAGCACCAGTGTGGAAGGACCACCATGCTCCCCTTCTCCTTCTGTACTCCTCTCTTCTGCTCCCTCCAGGGTGTCCACATCCCAACTCCCTGGTTCCTCCTCGCTGGACCCTACCTCTTCCTTCTGCTCCTCTATTACTTTCCCCTGTAGACCCTGATCTTCCTTTCCAGTTTCTTTCACTGGTTTCCCTGCTAAGCTTTGAGTCTCCTCGTCCTGAGCGTCCCTGATACTTGCTTCTGGCTCTGACAACTCCCACCCCTTCTGTTCCCCTTGTTCCATAGCCCCGTGGCCCTGAGTCCACCACTCCCACTCACCATGACTCAGATCTCCCAATTCCCTGTTAGGTCCCGCTCTCTCTCCTTGTTTTGCAAACATCACATCTTCTTGAATCTGCTCCTCTATTTGTCTCTGTTCTCTGTCTGCACGATTGACCTTCTTTCCCATCTGCTCCAGCTCCCCTAAAAGCCCAGCAGAGCAGACACCCTCCCTCAGAGTTCCTTCCCCTTGAAGTCCCTCTTTCTCTGGTCCCTGTTCCCCAAGCCCCTCGGCCTTCTGGAGACACAGGGGCCCTTCTCTCCTTGGACCTTCCTGCCTGATGGTTCCACTTCCCAAGTCCTGCTGCTGGCTGGTCTCTGTGGGGTTGTCTTCACAGGAAGGACCAAATCTGGTCTGAGCAGAGGTATCTGGGCAAGTTTCCTCCTTCTCTTCTGTTGGTCCAGTTTCCAGTATCAAAGAAGTGAGTTCTGGTCTAAATTCTACCTCCATTCCTCTGCCCAGTTCACTGGACATTGAGGCCCTGTCTAGGTATTCACCCTGGTTGGGGCCAGTCTGGAGCTCTGGGGGAGCTGGCACCCTTGCCTGTCTGTCTGCCAGGCTCTGGGGCACTGCCTCCTTGTGCTCTGGAGTGTCCCGGGGCTCAGCCATCAGGGTTTCCTGGTCAGTCTCCATGTCTGCAGAGGCTTCACTGGGGAAGGAGGTCATGCTCTCATTTGCATAGTCATTCACATCTCTCTGTTGGGTCTCCAAGAGTGGGTGTCCCCCTGCCCACTTATAGGATGGGTCCTTGCCCTCCTCAGCTTCAGGATCCAAGGCAGGGAGCTGGCTGCTTCTCATGGGAGCTGCCAAGGTAACACTGAATTCTGCTTCAGCAGGAATGGAAGTCGGGGCTCCATGTTGGGGCTCCTCAGCCTCCATCAGAGCTGAATCCTAGAGAGGAACAAAAGACAGATTTTTAAAATCACTTCTTATGATTTTATTTATCAGAGGACAGACAATGAAGGACAAGAGTGGGGCATTTTTTTGGTTCCATTTACAGTCATTCTTCAAGACAAAAGGTACTTCACAGAATAAGCAATCACCGCTAAAACTTATCATTGATTTATTCATTTAATACACATTTACCAAGTGATCCTTTCAAGTGTGGGGCATTCAGAAGTGAACAAAGCAAACTAAGAGCATGTCCTGATGGTGCCTGCAGTCTTGTCAAGGGAGACAGATAATAAACCATTAAATTAGAGCACAAGACCGCTGTCAAAGAGTACCAAGCGTCCCAGTGGCCATCACGTTCCAGATGGTATCACGTCATATTGTCTCTCCCCGTCTACTCTCTGGACACCAAGAGTGACTCAGTCTCATATAACTCCCAGACACTGTGAATGACACACCCTAGAGCTAACCGCTCAGAGAAGCAGTGTCTGGAGGGGGAAATCTTCCTCCTAAGCTGCTGACAGGATTAAAAATCGGTCCAGCCATTATAGCCAGTGTCTGAGGTACTAAAGCAAACTGGAAATCTCCTTTATACGGTGTCTGGGTTTTACTCATCTTATTTCCCATAGTGTCTAGAAAAGTCTGTAACTAATTAACAAAATATTGGTTTTCAATTACAGAGGCAGCTGTAGTAGAGTGGAACTGTAACCAGACTTAGATGAAAACCACAGTAGATATAATGGGTGCCCACTTGAACAAGGTCCACAAAACTGTGTACCCCTCATTTTAGAACGCTCACCTTCTCTCCAACAACTGTGCCACCTCCCCTCACCGCTGGCTACCTTTCTGACCTTCCTGCCTCTCTTTCCCACTTCACAAACAATTCACAAACCAATGGAGAGGAAGAGCTTCAGTTTCTGGCAATTCAGAGTGACCCACACCTCCCTCTTCCCATCCTTCCGTCCTCTCTAAGCACCTATTAGCTCTCCCCATGACGCTATGGATGATCTCTCTCACAGCTTCACCTTCTCTAATGGCACCACTCCAGCAGAATTTAAGCATCTTCATACCTTTCTCATCTTTCAACTTGTACACAGAGTTCTTCACACCTGCTGTCCTCACATCTCACCTACCTCCAACCAGGCTTCTAGAGCACCACTCTGCCCATCTCCCCACCAAACAAGACTCTGAATGCTGATGTTTGTGGTTCTTGCCAGCATTTGACACTACATTGGACACTAATTTGACATTAGAAATGCTCTTTCTTGTTATTTGTGAGACTATATTTTCCTGATTTAACTCAAGTTCCCCCAGTCCTCTTACAAGGTTATGGTACCCCTCTTCATAGCACTTACCAACTAGAGTTCACTTCACTTCTCCTTTGTAGCATTTATACACTTCTAATTATGTGATTACTCATGTATTTTGATTTATTATCTATCTCACACAATAAGTGGTAAGCTTCATGGGATCAAGAACAATATCTGTCTTATTCAATTATCTATACCTGGCCCATACTAACTGCTCTGGAAACATTTTTCTTTTTCTTTTTCTTCTTTTCATAGGGCTTCATCGGTGGCATATGGAAATGCCCAGGCTAGGGAGCAAATCAGAGTTACAGCTGCTGGTGTACACCACAGCCACAGCAATGCCGGATCCGAACTGCATATGTGACCTACACCACAGCTCAAAGCAACACTGGATCCTTAACCCACTGAGTGACGCCAGGGATCGAAATCACGTCCTCACGGATATTAGTCAGGTTCTTAAACCACTGAGCCATGATGGGAACTCCAGGAAATATTTTCAGTTACAGGATAAAATTCTTGTTTCCCTCCTGGACCACATTCCCTGTATCTAATCAGTCACTAAGTCCTACTGACACCACATCCTAAGTGCCCCTTAAGTCAGTCCACTTTTCTCCATGTCTGTTGCTAGAGGCTAGGACATGCTGTTAACCTCTCATAGCCAGGCTCCTGCCTCTGGGGCACGGCTGGCCACTGGCTTCCACACAGCTTCTTTTACCTATTTCCAAGGCATTTTCACCCCAGCATCTGAGTGATTCTTAAAAGCCCCACTTCCAGTTTAAATTTTTCAGCAGCCTCTGACTGCTGTTGGGGAAACCCAAATATCTATCATGGGTTATATGCCCTCTACATCCTGGACTCTGCCTTCCTTTCCAGCAGTCTCATGGCCTGTCAGCACCTCCCTCACCTCACCCACTGGCTTTTCCTCCCTTTAGCTCACCTCCCTCTCTGTCACCCATAGGCCTTCACATATGCTCCTCCTCTGCCTAGAATCCTCTTCTTCTGCCAGGAGAACCCTTCACTTCTCTCAAACTCATTGCACCTGCAGTTCCACATTCAGTGTCTATTTTCTGGGCTAGACTATGAGCTTCATGAAGGCACAAACACTGCTCTATTAACTGCTCAATCCCCTCTGCCTGAAGCTTGGCTGGCCCCCAACAAGATGTATTTGCATACATGAAGGAAAGAAGGAAGGAAGGAAGGAAGGAAGGAAGGAAGGAAGGAAGGAAGGAAGGAAGAGCACAGAATTGGAAGAGTGCTATCCAGGTTTTAGTTCTGCCTTTTTTGTGTATTGCTAATTTTAAGGCAATTGTAGAAGGATGTAATTTGTTTGAAACTTTGTCTTTATTTTTATTTTTAATTTATTTTTTCAATGTTTGTTTGTTTATTCATTTTGCTTTTTAGGGCCACACCCATGGTACATGGAGGTTGCCAGGCTAGGGATCAAATCGGAGCTATAGCTGCTGGCCTATGTCACAGCCACAGAAACGCAGGATCTGAGCTGCATCTGTGACCTACACTAGAGCTCACAGCAATGCCAGATCCTTAACCCACTGAGCAAGGCCAGGGATAGAACCCACAACCTCATGGTTCCTAGTTGGATTTGTTTTCTCTGTGTCACGATGGGAACTCCTGTTTTTCTTTTTAGAAAGGGTATAATTTACTCTTTCCACTGGGAGTTCTAATAAAGATTAAACAAAACAACATAAAAAGTAAAAAAAGTGCATTGGTAGCATTGACCGTAATAGAAATGTCAGGAGTTATAAGTGTTACTGGAGACAGAGCAGGAGGAAGAGATAGAGAATGTCTATGAGAGAAATACAGGATTTAGCTGCTGGAAGAACTTTGAGAGACACATGGAAAATGTGGCCTAATTTACAGATGAGGAAACTGAAGGTCAGGTAACGTAGACACTTGCCCAAGTTTCCTGGGCAAATGGTACAGATAAACTCAAATCAAGGTCTCCTAACTTCAGTCTATCATGAGCAATCAGAAGTGCAGCTGTAAGAAAGCTGTCAGGTCATCAGTCTAGAGAAGACCCTGGGAGCCTATGAATCTCACAGCTGTACTTGGACTCACACTTTTCCTGTCTGGCCCAGGCTTAAAGTGGAAGCCCACCACCCCAAACGCCTGCCGTCTTGCTGAGATATTGCACATTCATACATGCTTGCACAAGCACACATGCACACGTGTGCACGCACACACACACACAGCCACCCTTGCAGGTTCTATGCAGGAGAGCCTGACATAACCAAACAGGCAGGTCCCCAGTCACCCTACAGCTGTTGTATGTGACAAGCTCCTGGCCACCTCATAGACACAGTTACCATCTATATGGGGTAAAGGGCCAGTAACACAAGCATACTGTCTAGAAGGACTTTTATGTTCTTTTCCAGTTAATTGACACAGTGTGTGATTTGCTCCCTACATCCAGCCCTAAGTACAAAATACTATAATCACTACAGATGATACTGTGACGTGACCCTATTTTCCCAACCACATGTTAAATGATATACTTGCTCACCATAAGCACCTTCTAAAACTTGGCTCCTACCTGCCTAAGGAGACCTTGTGACTAAAAACCTGTAGCCTCCCCTCACTGGTATGCACACTGTCCCAGCCCTATAACCATCCACACTGGCGTGTCCTCAAAACAAGCAGTCTCTAAATACATATGATATATCTGCTATATTCAGGTCATATCTACCGACAGCATGTACCACATGAACACCTTCAGCGCCATTCTAGTGACACGTGTGTGTCTGTCTCCTGCAAGCCCACTGACACTATTTTTAACATTATCTTTACTCATTTGGAAATACTGGTGGTGACCGGCTCAGGCTCCATTTCCTTATACTTGGTCCTGTCCTAGTAATCCTATTTCAATCAGGTATGATAAGCCTAGAATGTGATAAAGGAAATCTGTAAAACATGGGTTTAGTCACAGAAAGCCACCAGCAGAGAGGTTTTTATCCCCACTATGTTAGAGTTGCCTCCTTTTCACTGGGGTGATGAGTGCAGGCAAAGACAGAGCATGGCACCGTGGTGATCTAGCTTTCCTCCAGACCAGGGTCTTCTTTGCATCGGCTGCCCTTGTCCACAGAGGGCAGAGATTTCCTTCAAGACAAAGCTCCAAGTCACCCCACTGACATAGTGTGTGACAGAACTCAATATCCACCCCCCCGCCCCCGCTTAGGCCTCCAAATATCCATTTCTGGTCACCAGACATAAATTTGTATTTCAAAGATGTCCCTCCTCCTTCCCTACCTCCCCCATCACACTACTTCTTTAAACCAATGTCAAGGGCATGTGTACTTTTCTTCCTTCCTTCCTTTCCCTCCTTTCTTTCTTTCCTTCCTTTTTTTTTGGTCTGTCCTTCTTTGTCTGCCTGTCTTTCTCTTTCTTTCTTTCTTTCTTTCTTTCTTTCTTTCTTTCTTTCTTTCTTTCTTTCTTTCTTTCTTTCTTTCTTTCTTTCCTTCCTTCCTTCCTTCCTTCTTCTTTCTTTCCTTCCTTCCTTCTTTCCTTCCTTCCTTCCTTCTTTCCTTCCTTCCTTCCTTCCTTCCTTCCTTCCTTCCTTCCTTCCTTCCTTCCTTCCTTCCTTCCTTCCCCCCTCCCTCCCTGCCTTCCTCCCTCCCTCCTTTCTCTCACTCTCTCTCTCTTTCTGTCTGTCTGTCTCTTAGGGCCGGACCTGCAGCATATGAAAGTTCCAAGGCTAGGGGTCAAATTAGAGCTATAGCTGCCAGCCACAGCCACAGCAATGTGGGATCCAAGCCATGTATGCAACCTACACCTCAGCCCATGGCAAAGCTGGATCCTTAATCCACTGAACAAGGCCAAGGATTGAACCTGCATCCTCATGGATATTAGTCAGGTTCATTACTGCTGAGCCACAAAAGGAACTCCCTCAAATATTCTGAATTCCACCACAAATCACTGGAATACTCTTGAGATAACAATACTTCTCCCTTTATACTGTATCACATCTATTCTACCTCAGGAAAAGCAACCATCAAATCAAAAAATGTTCTCATTTTGATTTCAAAAATAAGGTCACTACCTGGATGAAGGCCTTTATTCACTGTTTGACATTATTGTCCCCAGTGCTACAAAGGTATCAAAATAAAACTAGCTTTCTAGACCACTAACTGCTAGGACATGTGTTCTTCTCATTTTAGGACAGCCCCATTATCCAAATGAAAACTGTAATAAATATCTCTTATCTAGTCCCTAATGTCTGAAAATATCACATCATCCACTGCCTTGTAGACCCCATGGGCTGACACAGATCATCATTAGTGGCAATGCTGCCACATACCCCACAAGCCCACCTGTGGCCCTGATGCGACTATGAGTGATTTGTGTCCTTAACATAGATCCTGATGGTGACCTTGTTCTGGTCCACCTTGTAGACACTATAAATGACCAGCTTCTGTTCACTCCACTGACATGGTGAGTGACTCACCCCCATCTACACCAGATGCTGTAAATCATCTGTTTGGGTCTACACCACTTGAGTAACACTGATCCTGTTCTTGTCCACAGTGCATAGTGACTGACCAATCCAGACGCCATGAATGACATGTTCTTGTCTACCCCACAGACACTGTGCTTAATGCTGCCACAGACAACCACAGACACACCACACTGTGGGTAGCCCTATACTCTAGGGATCTCTAATCTAGAAAGATTCTTGACTCTATTTAGAATCACTGTATTCTTTTGATAACAGGGATTCCTTTGCACATCTCCTGACTTCTCTCTTCCCCACTAGGACAATGACAAATATTTCTCCTGCTGGACAGTCTCACGCAGAAGGGACACCCTTCCATGCCCTCCCCAGAACTCCCTCCATGGACAAGGCCCCAGTTTCAGGCCCCACACACTGGTTAGCAAAGGATCCTTCTCTTGCCAGGGCCTCGACCAGGGGCTCTTTCACACTCCAGGTGTAGAGAAACCAGGAAGTCTGAGCAAGAGGCCACATCGGGAGATAGTTAGCCAGGAGGTGGGATTTCTGGAGTAGTCAAGGATGCAAGACCTGGGGCTGTAGTGCAGGAGCAGCAGAGGGAAGAAGCTAGAAAAGAAAGTCACCCTCTCTCTCCCTTGTCTGTTGGACACACCTTTTCCCCTTAATCTGACAAGAGTCCTGACCAGAGTTCACTGCAAGGGAAACAGGACAGCAATGCTGGCTTTGGAATCCAAGATCCGGGAAGGGGAGCCCTGCTGAGATCTGAGAATCAAGGGCCCCGGGATGAACTCCCTGGGATAGTCTTGCCAGTGAGTGGTTATAAATGATGCTCAGCATTAGAGTTCAGAAGGGTGTTCTAGCACCCCCGACCCAACACTGGAACAGCTCCCCTCCCACTTCCCCAAGTTCTGAATGCACTGTTATGATCAAAACCAAGCTGTGGAAGCACTCCCCGTATGTGGGGGCACAGGGTGGAGGGCAGGGCAGGAGTCCTCTTTTCTAGGGGTTAAGGCTTCTTGGCTAACAGGGAAGAGTGTAATTTGGACATAACGCAGCGTAGGAATCCATAGGAAGTTAAAGGAAGGAAGGCCCGGGCCTGGTTAAGAAAGAGGAGAGGACAAAACATCTCCAGGTAGGGAGAACGTCCACAGAGGGAATCTCAGTTATTCCTCATTACAGGGGTTATCTTCCCACCCCCCGGGGCCTAGACTTTGAAGCGAGAGCCCTGATTACCGGCCCAGGGAACATCTAGGGGCAGGGTGCCCAATTCCAAGGCGGGGACCAGGCCGGAAGCAAATTTTTCCAGGCAAGAGCATTTCTTCCAGCTTCCCTCCCCTTCCAGACCAAGGTACTCGGTCGCACACCCCGAACTCTGCCTATCTGCCCAGCTCCCCCTTTCCGGAGGCTGCGCCCCGGAACCCAGCGGGGGCTGGTCCCAAGGTGAAGGCCTAGATCTCGGTCCTTCCCGCGCCCCTCCCTTCCCTCCGCCAGGGCTCTACTGCCGCCCGCCCGGAGCCTAGAGCTGCGGGGGAGGAGGGCACCCACCTGGGCAGTGTCACATGCTGTCCCGGCCCGAGAGTCCCCTCGGGTCCCAGGCGCCGGCCGGCAGTCCCCAGCACAGGCCCCGGCTGCCCCGCCGCCCCGCCCGGCTGGGAGGGAGGGATCTGCTTCTCCTGCTCGGAAGTTTCAGGTGAGGAAACTAGGGACACACCTTCCTGGGGGAGGGCCGGGGCCCGTCCGCGCCGGAGCCTCATTGGTGTGAAGGGAGCTCCGGCGTCAGAGCGGGGAAGTGCCGGCCGGGCCAGGAGCCCTGGGCGCGGTGGTGAGCGCGGAGCGGGCGTGCGTGGCGCGGGGAACTGCGGCGGCGGGCCACCCGAGGGCGTAGACCGGGATGCGGAGGGTGAGAGGGCTCTCCTGGGCCCGTCTAGGTCCCTGGGATCTGCCTGCGTGTTTCTTCTCCCGGGTATTTCTCCCGGCCTTTACCTGAGCCTGACCCTGGACCCTGCTGACGTGCTTCTGTTAATGTTCATCTCCAGGCCAGTCTGCGCCTCAGAACATCTGAGTTTCCCTGTGTTTCTGTGTTTGCGTCTTTGCCCTTAGGCCTTAAGATTAATTTCTCTTCCTTGATGGCCACCTGTCTCTCCCTGTATGAAGAAGGGTGTATTCTGCTCCTTCTCCCCTGCTTTCTCCCTGCCCTCTGCCCGCCTCCACTGTCTCCCCACTTTGTCTACCTCTGACTCCCCAGGAGGCCATTGCTTAGGGCCTGGGAATATGCATTTCTAAAACAGCATGTTGATCTTTCCTCCGTGTAATACCTGAGTTCACAGGTCCCGGGGTGTGTTCCTTCTGCATTCTTCCCAGGATCTCTGTGTGTGTATCTAAGCCTATGTCTCAGCCCTTTGCGTTTTCTCATAACAATTTTTTTTCTCTGATTTTTTTTTTTTTTCAGGGAAATCTTAGTTCTCTGGGTCTCTGAGGCCAAAGCTAAGGGGACTATCTTTATGCCTTTCCATCGCTTCAAAGAATGCCAAAATACTGCATAGTACAGCCACGCAACACATACACACAGTGAGAATCCCTCCCATAAGGGACAGATTCACTCATTACACCAAGGGTTTCTGTGGTGAAATACATCAAGTAGAATAGGCTTTCCGACTATTTTGTTCTTAGGAGTACCATGATCTATAAAACCAAATAGCTAATCAGTTAGACCATTTTCAGATTACTGTGCCCATCGGCTGCTACACTGATCCCAGCATGACCAGTACTTGACTCACGCCTACCAGTACTTGGAAGGGGCCTTAGGATAGAATGTCATTAAGGCAGAATAGTCTCTTTTCTAATAGGATTCTGAAGCATCTCTATGTTCAAAGGACGTGCTGCTTTGGCCACATTACTCTGTGGGGTTAAACCCTAAACATTCAGCAGCCTTTAGCTACTCTAGGCTGCTAAGTAAGGGGTAGGAAGCCATGGGGAAAACCAGGACTCCATGGAGTTTTGGTATGAAAGAGCAGGCCTTGCAAGTACCATAAGCTCAGCAAGAGATAAGCAATGGGGAGGGCCGTTAGTCAAAAAGTTTAAGCTAGAACTGCCTATCTCTCAGCCAGGAGAGAGAATTCAGCCTAGGGTGTGGGAGATCCCTTGATTTCTAATGGTTGAGCAGTTAGTAAGCTTTTGATCCTTGAGCAGAAGTTGCTGGTCTCTGCTCTGTTCCATACTGTCTCATGGGAATGGGCAGTGTGCTCAGAGATGTGGTCACTGCCTTCTATACCAGACTGGCTATTATTTCTGCTCCACTCTGGCTGCCCTGATCCTCCTCCTACAACTCTTTAGCCCTTTGTTTTCTTTGAAAGTCAGGTTTCATAGATGTGACCTCTTATTCTGCCAGCTCTGGCCTATCAGCATTTTGTTTTTATTTCTTTAAGTCCACACTTGATTCGATGAACTTTGGGTCATTGAGAGTTAGGCATACAAGGCTCGACCTGATTTTTCAACTAGCAGTGAGACCTAGGAAAGTTAAAACTTTTCACTTAGGGAGTTGACCCTTCCCATGGAGGGTTCCAGTCACAGGGCCTACGGGGACCAATCTAACTCTCCAGGCTCCTCTTCCTTTCACAGTGCAAGCCAGTCTTCTCTTTTTTCTTCTTTTCCATTTCTTCTTCTTCTTTTTTTAATGCCCACATCCATGGCATATGGAAGTTCCCAGGACAGGGATTGAATCTAATTCAATGCCAGATCCTTTAACCCACTGCCTGGGCCGGGGTCAAACCCATGACCTGAACTGAAGCCTCTGCCATCAGATTCTTAACCTACTGCACCACACTGGGAACTCCTTTTCCATTTCTTGATGCTTGCTTTAGGGGAGTGGGCTTCTTAATCAGGCCTGTCATGCTCTATCAAGATCTTGACACTTTATTTGGGCCATTTTCTCTATAAAGGCCCAGAGGAGAGAGAATGATACAGTGGAAAGCAGATAGGGTTTCGATTCAGTTAGGATTTGAATCCTGTCCTCACCACATACTTAATGCAAAAGTTTGGCATATTAACCCTTCTGTGCTTCATATTCATCTTTCTATGCTTCATTTTCTTCCTGTCCTAAGTTGGAATACTAATATTTAACAGTAGCTGCCTCCATGGGTTGTTGTGGTGATTCAGCAGGGGTATATATAGAATCACCTTAGTACAGTGTAGAAAGTGATTGATAGGGGTTGGTTTCCTTTCCTAACAGTGCCTGATGTTATGCATGTTGAATGAATAAAATTACACTAACAAGATGATAAGAGCTAGGAAAGGTAAACCAATTCAAAGTAATTTTAAAATGAGAGCGGTATTAGACAGGGGAAAAATAAAAGGTTTTGGTTTGGGGGAACTTTTTTTTTTTTTAATTGGAGCCAGTGCCTTTGACATCCAGCCATGATGGGGGAAGGACAGAGAACTTTCCTGTGTAGTTCTAGGTGTTGAGAGCAAAGGGATTCAGTGACTTTTTTGAAGGAGGAACTCGTGAGAGTTCTCCCTGTGGCTGTCACTGCCCTGACAAGTTGTCTTCCTGGTGCCACCATCCCAGGTTCTGCTGTATAGCCTCCCACTTGGTTAACTCTGACCCTCAGCTGATTCAGTCCTCATTCTATGAATACTGTTCTCACCTTTCTAATTATGCTTTTTGCCAGATCTTGTGAGTCATCCTTGAATTTTTTTGAACATATTTGAACTCCATTCTCTTCTTCACTTGGCTGGCCATAGTCTCTCTATCTTTCTCTTTTAAATCCACCCTGACTTGACCAGCATGGTCCTTAACTATCCTGTTCCATTCTGATGAATGAGTTTTTCTTTCTCATCCTTGGTTTCCCTTTCTTTCATTTCTCAACCTTTGCACATTGGTGCTAGACTAAATATAATGCTATTCAAGGTATAAATAGTAATTGCCTCATTCTTTTTTTAAAAATTCATTTACTTAGCAGGCATTTTTAGAAACCAGATATACAAAAACCAGGTCTGTACCCCAAAGAGTTCTCAATCTGATTGAAGAGAGAAACAACTAGCTAATAATGACAGCAAAGTGTCATGAGTATTATGCTGAGATCTACACAAAGGGTGATGCAAGCATGAATGAGAGAGCACTGCTTGGGGAATAAGAGAAGGCTTACCGGATAAGGTGATATTTGAGTTGACTTGTCTTAAAAAAATACTATGTTAAGTGGTAGAGAGGAAGGTAGAGGAAAAGCATACCAATAGTGGGAAAAGGACATACAAAAATAGAAGCATGAACACATTCCATTCTGGAAAGAACAAATAGTGTGGGCTTAACATGAAGTGTGGTAAGGAAAAGGGAGAGAAGAAAAAGAAAAAAAAGTGATAACTATGTAAAGTGATGAATTAGGTTGATTGTAGTGATAATTTAACAGCATATACACATCAAGTTGTACACTTTAAATATATTCATTTTTTTGTCAATTACTAAAAAAAAATGAGTCTGCAAATAAGGAGTGTATAGAGTCTAAACTCAGTAAGTAGCATGTGTGACCTGCAAGCCCCTTCATTTTCTGCCTGCCTGACTTCACACTCTCCTCAGGTCTCTGGAGGCTCTTAGTTCTTGAAATTTATCCTTTAGGGGATATTTTTACCTTGGGTGCATATATCATAGGAAAATATACATGCCTGTGCATCTTACTCAATTGAGCATCTCCAAAATATACGGAAAGTTAAGTCTGAGAGTGATCGTGTATTTCATAGAATGGTTACAGCCATGATAGAGGCCATGTTGTAAAGTGACAGCAGGATTTTATCCTGCACTGCAAGAAGCAATTCCTGGAAGTGCCATTATTCGTTTTGCCTCTCTTTTCTTGGGTATTTGGTTTTGGGATGCTTCAGAGTTCTCCCACCCCAACCCAAATCTTGGAAGATAAGAATCGGGATGGAGAGGGGGATGGTCCCTGTTTGCAGAGAGAATAAAACCAATGATGTTCATTTAGTGTAGTTCTGGATCTCTGGCAATGATTCCCAAACCTGGCAAATCAGCAAAATATCCAGGGAAGTTTTTTTTAAGTTTTATGGAAGTATCGTTGAATTATAAGGTTGTGATGATTTCTGCTGTACAACAAAGTGATTCGGTTATACATGTACCAGGGAATATATTTTTCTTTTTTATTGTTTGTTTTTAAGTGTCTGATGTGATTATGATAAGAATCTAGATTGGGGAACCTTGATATGAAAGCAGTGGTTCTTACACCCTCACACCAGATACAAAATAAACTCAAAATCGTTTAAAGACTTAAATATAAGATATGACACCATAAAACATTCTCAGACATAAATTGTGCCAATGTTTTCTTAGGTCAGTCTCCAAAGGCAATACAAATAAAAGCAAAAATAAACAAATGGGACCTAATCAACTTATAAGTTTTGTACAGAAAAGGAAACCAGGAACAAAACAAAGACAACCTATGGACTGGGAGAAAATATTTTCCAAATGATATGACCGACAGGGCTTAATTTCCAAAATATACAAAGAGCTCATATAACTCAATAACAAACAAACCAATCAAAAAATGGGCAGAAGACCTAAACAGATATTTCTCCAAAAAAAGACATATGGAAGGGCAATAGGAACATGAAAAGATAATTATCATCACTAATTATTAGAAAAATGCAAATCAAAACATAAAAGACTCTGAATAGCCAAAGCAATCCTGAAAAAGAAAAGTGGAGCTGGAGGAATTAGGCTCCCTGACTTCAGATTGCCCTACAAAGCTACAGTCATAAAAATAGTGTGGTACTGGCACAGAAACAAATGTAGATCAACAGAACAGGATAGAAAGCCCCAAAATAAACCCAAGTACCTATGGTGCATTAATCTATGACAAAGGAGGCAAGAATATAAAACGGAGTAAGACAATCTCTTCAATGTGTGGTGCTGGGAAAACAGGACAGCTACATGCCAAAGAAATGAAATTAGAACATCCTCTAACACCATACACGAAAATAAACTCAAAATGGATTAAAGACCTAAATGTAAGACTGGGTACCATAAAACTCTTAGAGGAACACTAAGGCTGAACACTCTTTGACTTAAACTGCAGCAATATCTTCTCAGATCCACCGCCTAGAGTAATGAAAACAAACAAATGAGACCTAATTAAACTTAAAAAGTTTTTGTGCAGCAAAGGAAACCATAAGCAAAATGAAAAGACAACACACCACACAGAGTAGGAGAAAATATTTACAACTGACAAGGGATTAATCTCCAAAATATACAAACACCTCCTGCAATTCAATACTAAAAACAAACAAACAAACAAACAAAAAAAACCCAACCAACCCAATAGAAAATATGGTCAGGGCTAAATAGACATTTCTCCAAAGAAGACATATAGATGACCAAAAAACAAAAACAAAAACAAAACAAAAACCAAACAATACACATGAAAAGATGTTTAACATAACTAATTATTAAAGAAGTGCAAATAAAACCACTATGAGCTACCACCTTACAACAGCCAGAATGGCCATCATCAAAAAGTCTACAAATAATAAATGCTGGAAAGGGCGTAGAGAAAAGGGAACCCTCTTACACTGTTGGTGTGAATGTACATGGGTGCAACCATTATGGAAAACAGTATAGAGGTTCCTCAAAAAACTAAAAATAGAACTATCATATGATCCAGCAACCCCATTTCTGGGCATCTATCCAGAGAAAACCATAATTTGAAAAGATTCATTCAGCCCAGTGTCATTGCAGCACTATTTACATTAGCCAAGACATGGAAAGCAACTTAAATGTCCATCAACAGAGGACTAAATAAAGAAGATGTGGTACATGTATACAATGGAATATTACTCAGCCATAAAAAGAATGAAATAATGCCATTTGCAGAAACATGGATGGACCTAGAAGCTACCATACTTTCTCTTCAGTGAAAGACAAACGTCATATGATATCACCTATATGTGGACTCAAAACAAACAAACAAAAAAGGATACAAATGAACTTATTTATAGAAAAGAAACAGAGTCACAAACTTTGAAAAACTTATGGTTACAGAAGGGGACAGGTGGGACGGGTGAAGGGATGGACTGGGGGTTTTGGATTGGCATATGTACACTGAGGTATGTGGAATGATTGGCCAATGGGGACCTGCTGTTTAGCAGAGAACTCTACCCAGTATTGTGATAATCTATATGGGAAAAGAATCTAAAAGAGAATGGATATGTGTACATGTATGACTGAATTACTTTTTTGTACAGCAGAAATTATCACAACTTTGCAAATCTACTATACTTCAATAAAACTTAAAAAAAAACCCTAACTTTCCCCTGTGTATCCTTTTTTTAAGACTCTCACAGCATTACTGTTAAATTTTAATTTTGAAATATACATACAGAGAATTGTTTTTAAAAAATAGCCTATGAGGTAAAAATAACATCACCATTCACTGTTGCTTTGTAAATATTATGCAGGAAGACAACCAAAGAGACTACCTACCCCCCATATTGTGTATACAAAAACCCAATTTCTATGGATATTTTTTCTATGTGAAAAAATTGTATGGACTTTTATAAATATTGTTTCTAGCACAATTCTATATTTGTAAATTAATTTGTAATGTGAACTGGGATAAAAATATGTTTTTCCCAAGAAAGCACACTGAATGCTGGAAATCACATGAAATAAACTTTTAAGTGGGATAAACAAACAAAACCCTACAATGAGGTACTACCTCACACAGGTCAGAATGGCCATCATTAACAAGGCTACAAATAATAAATACTGGAGAGGGTGTGGAGAAAAAGGAACCCTCCTACACTGTTGGTGGGAATGTACATTGGTGCAAATAGTATGGGAAACAGTTTGGAAGTTCCTCAGAAAATTAAAAATAGAGTTTCCATATGATCCAGTAATCCCACTCCTGGGTATATATCTAGAGAAAACTGTAATTTGAAAAGCCCCCCCCCCACACACACACAATGTATACATGCAATGGAATATTACTAAGATATAAAAAAGAATGAAAAAATGCCATTTGCAGCAATATGGATTAACCTAGAGATTATCATACTAAGTGAAGTAAATCAGAAAAAGACAAATACCATGTAATATTACTTACATATGGACTCTAAAATATGACACAGATGAACTTATCTAAGAAACAGAAATGGACTCACAGGCATAGAGAACAGATTTGTGGTTGCCAAGAGGGTGGAGGGGAGGATTGGGAGTTTGGGATTAGTAGATGCAAACTATTATATATAAAATGGCTAAACAAGAAATTCCTATCCTATAGCATGGAGAACTAAATTCAGTATTCTATAATAAACTATACTGGAAAAGAATATAAAAAATAAATAGGTATAACCAAATCATTTTGCTGTACAGCAGAAACTGACACAACATTGTAAATCAACTATACTTCAATAAAATAATTTTTTAAAAAGCAGTGGTTCTTTACCAGAGGTTTTGTTTTGTTTTGTTTTGTTTTTTTTGTCTTTTGTCTTTTTTGTTGTCATTGTTGTTGCTATTTCTTGGGCCGCTCCCGCGGCATATGGAGGTTCCCAGGCTAGGGGTTGAATCGGAGCTGTAGCCACCGGCCTACACCAGAGCCACAGCAAGGAGGGATCCGAGCCGCGTCTGCAACCTACACCACAGCTCACGGCAACGCCGGATCGTTAACCCACTGAGCAAGGGCAGGGACCGAACCCGCAACCTCATGGTTCCTAGTCGGATTCGTTAACCACTGCGCCACAATGGGAACTCCCTTTACCAGAGGTTTTTATTGTAATCACCTGATAGGTTTATGAATTTGCCCTTGCCCCAAACCTATGGAGTTTCAGTGGTGTGGAGTCAAATAGAACTATTAGAAAAGGCCGTGGAGACTCTGATGGACAGCAATGGTTCTAAAACATCTTTTATCCTATCTTCTTTCAGTAAAAATATTTCAACAAGTATCCCCAATATATATTTTGTTCATTTGTAAAGGATATACATGCACTTCTTTATAGCATAGAAAACAGACATTTAAAATAATGAGATAAAAATAAACGTAATGAAATGTCTAATATTTTCATGCCATTTTCTCAATGGATCCACTGAGCATCCCACTGTGTGGACCCCTGATAGAAAGAATGGAGTCAGTGGTTCTTTAATTAAACTTCAACTCACTTTAGAGTCTCTAGTAGCTGTTTAGAAGTAGAATCACACACTCCCAACTAAGTCGCTCTTACTTATTTAATTCACTCAATCATTCGACATATATTTATTGTGTTCCTATTATGTGCAAGGGATTGAATGAGGGGACAAGGATATAGTGGTCTGCATGGTCCTTATAACGTCAGCTTATATTATGATAGCACATGAACATTGAAAAAGTGATTACTTCATAATCATGCTATTATAATTTTAATGGCTACAAAATATATATGTATAATTTAACAGAATGGCCTTATCTGGAGAGTTAGAGAAATCAATAGTTTGGAAGGAATACTCCTGTTGGACTCTGAAGGATAGATAGAAATTAGCTCGGCAAAGAGGACGGGGAAGAGGATTTCAGGAGGAAGTGAAGAATTTGAAACCCTGAGGCAGGAAGGTCACTGGCTCATATCAGGAGTGGAACGAAAGCTAGAGAGTTTCAGACAGGGTGGAGTGAGAGACAGCCACAACATGAAACCAATGATGTGAGTGGAGAGCAGAGATCAAGGGGACCTAGGTGACCACACTAAGGATTTGGGTCTTTATCTTGAGGGCAAGGGAAGCCATCGAAGGCTTTAAAGCAGGGAAGTGACAGGACCAGATTTGCATCTCAAAATGATCACTTAAGAGGGTACAAATTATTTCTAATCTTTCCCTTCTTATCTTAGAAACCTCTGCTTTTACATTGCCCTCAGCTTATAGTTTCCCTTTTCCTATTTCTGTGAACTTTTACAAGATCCAGCATTGAAGTCACTTCCTTGGTGAGGCCGTCCCCTCTTCTCTATTCCATACTTGCACACTGCTTGGAGCTAATCTCCAGAATGGCACTTCCTAGGTTTCAGTATGATTTACCCACTTAACTTTTACTTGGGGAGGGCAGGTGAAGAAAGTCGAACTGACTACAGTCTTCATGGCACAGTGTCATCTCTGGTTCCTTTGGTTTCTCCAAGTTTCCTCCCTTGTTTTGCTTATTTATTCCTCTTTATTATTAAAAAACTCTGTGTATTTCTGTGGACATATTTTAAATTTACAGAAATGCTGTTGTGCTATCAGTCTTAGATATTTTTACTTTTTCTAATGAGAATAAAATTTGAAGGTCTAGTCATTTTTCTTTGTGAACCCTTATACTTTCTTTTTATTTTCCTTTTCTTCTATGTTCTTCTTTCATTCATCTTTAATTCTATTTTGTGTGTGGATATGTATGTGCACATCTATGTTTATGAGGCATATTCTTTTTGGTGTAAGATGACAAATACACACACGTGTGTTTGTGTGTGTGTACATATATGCGTGCGTGTGTATATGTATATGTAAATATTTAACCAGATTTATATTGGCAGGAAGAGGGAGTTAGGGTCCCTAGAATTCCTTTGATGTGGGCCTAAAGTCAAATACTACTTTTATAATTTTATGCATATATATTTTTTTTCTCTTATTTAAGAGCAAGAAAAGGTGCATTATGTATTTTTTTGTATTTTTTTAGACTAAAAATCTCACAGTCATATTTTTATTTTTTTAAATTTTATTTATTTATTTATTTATTTTTTGGCCGCCCTCTAGCATATGAAGTTCCCAGGCCAGGGATCAGATCTGAGCTGGAGTTGTGACCTATGCCATAGCTGTGGCAATGCTGGATCCTTTAACCCACTGCACGGGGCTGGGGACTGAACCTGTGTCCTGGCACTGTAGAGATGCTCTCGATCCCATTGCACCACAGTTGAAACTCCTCATCATATTATTGAAAGAATGGGAAGTTCCCATTGTGGCTCAGTGGTAATGAGCCTGACTAGTATCCATGAGGATGTGGGTTCGATCCCTGACCTCACTCAGTGGGTTTAGGATCTGGTGTTGCTGTGAGCTGAGTATAGGTCGCAGACACAGCTCGGATCTGGCTTTGCTGTGGTTGCAACATAGTCAGGCAGCTATAGCTCTGATTTGACCCCTAGCCCGGGAACTTCCATAAGCCATGAGTGCAGCCCTAAAAAGAAAAAGAGGGGAAAAAAAAAAAAAGAGTGAGTTGGGTCTTTGTGTCTTCTTCTGATATACATAATAAAAGGCAAAACTGATAATCCCACGCTGGTTATTTTGAATACAGAAATGATCTTAGTTCTGTGCTTATTAGTCAAACACTGTCTTTCCCTTATGCTAGTAGCAAGTTATTGGCCTTATTCCTAATCTTAGGTCCTTGATGTCTAATTTTGGAAGGGTCCTATTCCAGCTCTCAAAATCCCCAGGGACCTAGGTATAAGTGTACCTCTTCCACCCTTATCCATATTATCCCATTCTTTGTCTGAATGCAGCCATAACACCCATAGCTGCACAGGTTTTATGTCCTACGTATAAGAGTGGGCAAGAGTATCTTGCTGTCACTGTGCCCCTAAGCTTCCACTTACCTGGTGTTAACTCCCTGTGGGAGCAGAGAGGTTATGTCAACAAAAGGGAGAGGGAGTGACCAGACATGTATTGCTGTGTCATAGTTTTTTTGCTTTTTTTTTTTTTTTAATTTTGTTTCAGGCAATACCCACACTTCCAGCACACAGAAGTTCCTGGGCCAGGGATCAAATCCAAACCAAAGCTGTGACCTATGCCACAGCTGTTGCAATTCCGGATCCTTAACCCACTGTGCCAGGATGGGGACCAAACCCGTACCACCACAAAGACAATGCCAGGTCCTTAACCTGTTGCACCACAGCAGAAACTCCCTGTGTCATAGTTTTGCTTGCCAAGGCACGGAATGGAAAAGAGAAAAGTGGAGACAAGAATAAAGGTGAACAGAAAGAGAAACTCCATTCACTTCAGCAGAAACATCTTTTTAGTTCCCTTAAGATACATATACCTGCTTCTGTGGCTCCCTCAAAATGGGGATATGGGAGCCTTTAAGACATAGAAGCAAAATATCTAAAAAAGTTTAGGGGAAAGCACAGTCTACTCTTTTATTGATGATCCAAGAGCTCCAGAGAGGTTGTGACTTAAAAGATCATATCCCAAGCTCCTAGGCAGTGGCCAAGTAGGGTCATCCCCCTCCTTATTACTCAGGCTATCAGGTAAGGTTCTTGAGCAGTTTACTTTATGTTGTCTGCATTCATGACATTAAAACTATGCATCAGTTCAAGGCAGAGTGCTCATTATTGTGGGATAAAGGCAATTACAACACGGACTCTGTCCCAGAAGAGTTTGGAAAATTTAGATGCTAATGGCAAGATAATATTCTAGAACAGCCTCTGATAAGCCCCCGAAGAGGTTAAAATATTAATGCCTGGGAAATTTAAAGGAAAGTGTTGTTAATCTGAGCTAAAGTGGGAAGGAAAGATGCTATCGAATTAGTGAGTCTTAACCTGCCTCTGTGTAGGAAGTGTGGGTGGGTGTGGGGAATTCCTTTCCATGATCATTGATTCTTTATACCACCCCTTAATATCTAATTCCATTCCTGACACATGCCTGACAGTGGTAAGAGTGGCCTTTTGGAGAAGGTGTGGGCTGAAAGGTGAGCGTGAAGCCTAGAGATATATCTGGTATGTGTGGAGATGGTGGAACTATTATCACCTGCAACAACTTTCACCCTTGTGGCCCAAATCAACTTCCACCAGAACAATTTTGCACAAAGTGCTTCATTTGTCAACAAATCTGGTCCCCAATCAAAGCATATTTTGGATTTCTAGTTCCTGAAAGAAATGTGAGATTCCTGTTTGGCAGAAGCTATAGCACCATCTTGTGGAAATAAATGCTTTGGATCACAAGCCTCTGTTCTAAAAATAGTTATCTTTGAAAAAAAAAATCAATCTTGAAATGCATTCTTGGCTCTAAATCATACTTGGAACACACAATTTATAATTAACAAGAAGTTTATCATATATTCTAGATGTTGGCTGAGTTAGCAGCTCTCAATCAGTGACAGCTTTCTTATTTTCAGAATCATCACACATAATTAGGACCCAACATTCTCTCACCTCAGAACTGTTTCTTTTAGTCCTCAGGTTTGGGTTTTAGCCCTATCCCAAGGGACCATGTCTTCTTTGAGTTTAGCAAAGCAACTCTAAGTCCCCAAGGAACATAAAGGAAAATAAAGGAAGAAACACTGGCTATCATGGCATTTTTCAGTGTCCTCCAGAGGAGTTGGGAAAAGGAAGTCCCTTATAGTTAAGCAGCTAAGATACTGTAGTGGGGAGCTTCAGGCAGAAGTCATAGCTACTAGGATCTTACTTTCATTTTCTTTTCTTTTTTCTTTTTTTTTTTTTTTTTTACTTTTTTTAGGGCAGCACCCAGGGCATATGGAGGTTCCCAGGCTAGAGGTTGAATTGGCGCTACAGTTGCTGGCCTGTGCCACAGCCATAGCAACGCAGGATCCAAGCCACGACTGCGAACTACATCACAGCTCATGGCAATGCTCGATCCTTAACCGACTGAGCAAGGCCAGGGATCAAACCCAAAATCTCATGGTTACTAGTCGGATTCGTTTCCACTGTGCCACAATGGGAACTCCTTACTTTATCATTTTCTAGAAATTTTATTGGGTTCACTAAAACCTCCTTGGGAATATATATATTTTTTCTAATCATATATTCATTGAATCATTGAATAACTAATGAGACTTTTAAATGTGAGTAATCTACCCTCCAGTGGAGAGGAAAAAATGCCTGATCTTCTCAATTTCTCTTTACTGGTTTGTTCTACATCAAATAGGGAACTGATCTCCCTGTGAAGGCTTGGGATTTCAATCGGCTGCCCTGTGAACAGTTTCAGTCTTCCTTAGAGTTTTAGGTAAGTTAGTGTGAATTTTTCATAAGTTTAAAAACCTTCCAAACTCATATTTTGAAAAAAATTATACACCGATATGTTTCAAGTTTTTAAAGTACAAAAGTCTTCCTTTTATACGTATCCCCTGGCTATCTATTTTCCTTCCCTGGAAACTCTAATATCACCAGTTGTTTGTAAAATGCCTCCCAACATACTTTTTGCTTATAAGAAATATATTACATTAACAAAAGCCCAGTGTATATTTTGAAATTAGCATTTTTTACTTAACAACATAGATTGATGATTGTTCTATAATATCAGCACATAAGAGCTTCCATATGTATTTTTCAGCTATACAATATTCTATGGAAGGGATGTAGCAAAATTTAGTTAACCAGTCTCCTATTGAGGTAGTTTCTAAAAGTGTGGCAGTACAAACAATGCTGCAGTGAGTAGCATTTACATCTGTTGCTTTTCACACCTGCCAGACTACCTGTAGGATATATGCCTGGAAGTGAAAATGCTGGGTCAAATAGTACCTGCCCTTGTTTGGAGAGATACTGGCAAACTGTCCTCCATGGAGCCATTCATACCAAGTTATGACAATATATGACCCATCCCCTCACTGACTGTGTTCTTAAAACTTTTCATCTTGGCCAGTCTGAGAAATGAACTATATCTCAGCGTGGTTACTGCTGTCTTTGCAATTTTCTTTTTTTGAATTTCACTATATGAACTGAAATTTTCTATGAGACCTGATTGCCTGGTCAACTCTTTTTCTCCAATTGTTAAATACACTGTATTTTTCTGTTTTTTTTTAAATTGATGTATAGTTTATTGTAATATTGTGTTAGTTTCAGGTGTACAGCGATATATACATATATACATACACACACACATATATATATTCAGATTATTTTGCACTATAGGCTACTATAAGATATTGAATATGGTTCCCTGTGTTATACAGTATATCCTTCTTGCCTATCTATATTCTTGTTGCTTATCTATTTTTCTTTTTTCTTTTGCTTATCTATTTTATGTATAATAATTTGCATCTGTTAATTCTATACTCCAAATTTATCCCCCCACTTTTACTTTTGGTAATTGTAAGTTTGTTTTCTGTGTCTGTGAGTCTGTTTCTGTTTTATGTATAGATTCATTTGTATTATTTTTGAGATTCTGCAAGTGAATGATATCGTGTTATATTTATCTTCTCTGACTGACTGACTTCACTTAGTATGATAATTTCTAGGTCCATCCGTGTTGCTGCAAATGGCAATATTTCATTCTTTTCTAAGGATGTATAACATTTCATTGTATATATATATACCGCATCGTCTTAGACCAGTTGTCTGTTGATGGACGCTTGAGTTTTTTCCATGTTTGGGCTACTGTAAATAGTGCCACTATGAACATTGGGGTGCACGTATTTTTTTTTGATTTATAGTTTTTATCTTTTCTGGGTATGTATCCAGCAGTGGAATTGGTGGATCATATGGTAGCTCTAGTTTCAGTTTTTTTAAGGGATCCCCATACTGTTTACCTTAGTGGCTGCACTAATTTACATTCCTACCAACAGCGTAAAAGGGTTCCCTTTTCTCCACACCCTCTCCAGCATTTATTATTTGTAGACTTTTTGATGATAGATATTTTAAACTGTGAAATGATACCTCACTGTGGTTTTGGTTTGCATTTCTCTAATAATTAATGATGTTGAAATTTTTTTTTTTTTTTAGGGCCGCACCCATGGCATATAGAAATTCCCAGGCTAGGAGTCTAATCGGAGCTGTAGCTGCCGGCCTATGCCACAGCCATAGCAACACCAGATCCGAGCCATATCTACAGCCTCCACCACAGCTCAGGGCAACACCGTATTCTTAACCCACTGAACGAGGCCAGGGATGCTAGTTAGATTTGTTTCTGCTGAGCCATGACATTTTTTGTTTTTGTTTTTGTTTTTTACTTTTTATTCCTTTACTTTGGGAGACTGATCTTAAAAATATTGCTACAATGTATAGATTTTTAATTTAATATTTTGAATAGGTAAATACAGCTCAAATGTCAAACAGCTTTCAAAAATTTTCATTGACATTCTCCTTCCCCTCCTTGTCCCTAGAGGTAGGCTTATCGCGATGTTAGGGAAGCTTAAGTTTCAGAGCGCCTACCAAGGTCTGAATTAATTTTACAGTCATAAATTCACGTTCTTTTTCCTAGAGATGCTGTCCCAAATTTTATAAACTTCAGCCTGGTTATGCTCTGGCTTGTCATCATTATTCCAGTTTCCAGCCTCTCTCTTATGCATCTCTGCAGAATTATTTTGTGTACATATAAGCTCATACAGTTATAGATTATCCACATTTACACACGTGTTTCTCACTGTATCTTGGAGATTTTTCTCTATAAGATAGGAGAAACATCCACTTTGTTTTTTTGTGTTTTGTCGCATGGAGGTATTGCTTTTTAGTGGAACTTAGTGTGTATTTGTTTGGTTTTGTTTTGTTTTTGACATTTTCTTGTCTCCTGGTGGGTTTCAAAGATTTGGATGACAGCTAAAAATCTTCTGTGGCCACTAGTTTCAGAAGTAAAGATTAAAATAGGTGAAATTGGCAAGGGGAGTTCCAGCCTCCCCTACTCCCCACCCTCTTTAGGTATCGAGGACTGTAATTCTTATCAAAACAGATTCCCCTAGTACCTACTAAAGTTCACAACCTAGGATGAATATGTGTATCTGCACATTTATTTATGATTATGAAACACAGGACTGTCTTGCTAAAGAAATTCTGAGTACCTGAAGGCAATAGGAAGAGATTGTGGTAAGCCTCAGGTGCCTCTAAAATCATACTAGATAGGCGTTATCTTCACAAAAAGGCAAATAGCCCAGGAGGTCAGCATTCCTCTATCGGTAGCATTGATGCAGCCCACAGAGAGATTCCCTTTGCATGCACCCTGACAATTTGTTCTGCTGGATCTGATGGAGAAGGGTCAAACGACCCAGGTTCTGCACATGAGGAGACTCAGTCACTTAGTATCTTGACTTTTTACCAACTTCAGTCAATACTTCCTTTCTGCTCTTTCAGTTCAATGCAAACAACATGTTTTCATATTGTATATCATTTCATGAGAATATCATTTTGAGTAAATGGAAATGCAGCCCTTCCACTCTCTCCACCATCTTAAAATGTCATTTGTCCAATCTATTGCAACCTACGTTCTTGGAAGAAAGGATCACACACCTGTCTAAGGGGTTACCCCAAACGAACCATCTGCCCAGTTATAATGTTTGTTCAGACACGTACTGATGTATATTTGAGAGCTCTAAGAGGAGATCAGTATAAGGTAACCTGAATGAATTTTTTCTTTCCTTTTTCTTTAAATGTAATACTGATGCTTGTTTACTTTAAAATTTTCCAAAAATGCAGTATTTTTTTTCATAGTACATGTTCCATTTTGAGAATCATCTTTTTAACTCCTTATTGTTTATAATTCTGAATATTTTCCTATGCCTTAATGTATGCTTGCATACACATGTACACACTCACATAGAGGTAGGTTTTTCTCTACAGGAATCAGAAGTTACTGTATCAGTATGACTTTTTTCCACTTACATGAGAATCTTCTGAATACTATAGGGATAAAACTTGTTTAAAATTATATAACATTCCATAATATAGATCTATAATATTTTATTTTGCAACCCCACTATTGAGGGTTATTTGTGACATTTTGCTATTAGAAGTGTTTCTATTTAAAATAAATTTATATATGTATATATTACTTATATATGTGAATATTTCTGTAGGATATGTACTTAGAATTAAAATTGCTGCATTGAAGGTATGAAAATTTTAACTTTGGAATCTATATTCCCAAATAACCACAAAATCAATTTATATTTCCACCAAGACCATGGAGAAATCCTTATTTGCCCAATTGCTTAACCACACTAGAAAGTATCAGTCTGGTTATTTTTGTCCACCTAATGGGAAAAAAGTGGTATCTCATGGTTTAAAATTAATTTCTCTAATCACTAGAGACGCTGCACTTATCATAATCATCAGTGGTTTTCACTTGTTCTACTGTGTATGATTCTTCTGTCTGTACTATATCTAGGAATTTTTTCTCAGTTAAAAAACTGTTATTACTATTTTGTTCATTATACATCTATTGACAGTCTGTTAGCTATGTTTTTATCTTTTTCTTAAAATGGATTTTCAGAATATTCAGGTTTATTTTCTTGAGTCTCACTTAGCTGCAGGCAGAAAAAAATCCAGAAATCCAGGTTACAGGGAGGTGGTGTGCTTAGTGGTTATAGGTGTGGTCTTAGATGTCAGGCTGACCTGGATTAGTATGTAGGTTGTGTCACACGCTTTCCTGTAACTACAGGAAAATTCTCACCATTTCTCTGTCTCCATTCCTTCTTTCCGAAAATAACTGCAATAAAAGTACTAAACTCATAGAAATGTTATGAAGCTTAAACAAGATAATAATGCATGTATCTTGCCACAATGCCTGAAACATAAGTGCTCAATAAAGATTAGACATTAAAATCATTATTTGCAATGTGGTAAATAAAGAATTAGACATTTAAGTTTCATCCCATGTCCTAGAACCTATCCCAGGGAAGTTATTCTTAATGAGATTCAAGAAGAATAACAAAACTTTTCTTAGGGTGGGCATTTCATTTTGGTTTCAGCCAGTCTATTTCCTAGAGCACTGGATTATTCAACTTATTTATTAATTCAGCAGTTGCTCTTATGTTCCTACTATGTTTAAAGCTCAAGATATTTGATTATCTTAAGAATCTACTTCATTTTCTCTGCATAGAACTTATGCTAGATTCTTTTGAAAAAGTGAAAAATCCTAATTCCTATCAAAGAAATAGGAAATTAGAAAATAAGAAAGAACCTTAAAGATTGTCTGGTTCAACTTTTCACTTTATATATGAGGAAACTGAAGGCCAGAGAAGTTAAACAAATTTTCTAAGGTCACTCAGAGAGTTAGTGGGGGAACTAAGATGAGAACTCAATATCCTCAGTCTGAGCCAGCACTCTGTTAACTAAATCATACTGTGCTCAAGGAGTCCCCTCTTTTGGCCCAGTATTATTTCAAAAAAAATTAGAAACAAAGAAAATCAGAGGTTAAAAAAAACAGATCAAACTAGCCAATGCCATTCAAAGCTGGCCAAGGAAGCAAGAAGTGTAAGACATTTCTCTGCTGGCTGGGAAAACACAGCTGCATTTTTCACCCAATGGGACAGCATTCCACCTCTCCTTTTTTTTTTTCCTAACAACTCACATTGAACAATGGTACTCGACACACACAGAGCAAATGGTAAACCACAATCCTACAGGTTGGTGGCTGGCAATCCCTGGTCCACATCCCAAAGTTACCGTAGGTGCCAATTTTAGGCGGCAGGTGAACCAGCTGCCACACATAGATTCCTGTCTGTATCATTTCCAGTAATTACTGCCCATAATTGTCTCCACCCTCTTGCCAGAGTTTTCAAGGACAATACCTACTGTGCCTTCCCACCTGGCGCCAGTCCCATCCTTCCCTCCAGAATCACAGGTTCAGCAGTTGAGCATGCTCCTCTGAGAAGCTAGCAGTCACTGATCCCTATGATAGAAATGAATAAACATTCCCAGTATTTTTTATTAAGTGCTAAATTTCTACCCTAACCTGTTTTTTTCTTCTCTATGGTCATATATAAGTAATATATTTTAATTATTAACATCCATAAAATAAGAGTATACTCAAAGCAAGAACTGCATAAATTTAAGGGACAAGGTCTCAAACTCAAAAGAATGAAGGGTAATACATCCCAGGCCTATAAATTATGAGTAGAAATTTGGATGTAATGACTATTCAGTTCATTCAGTTTATTAAGTGTACACAATAAACATTCCTGATGTCAGCCATTTGGGTCATGAATCAGATCCTCTACAAACGAGTGTTTCAGAGTTCATTTAAAGCCAGACTGCCTAGTCTTTTTTTTTTTCACTTTTAAAAGTTTTATTGAAGTTTAGTTGATTTACAATGTTGTGATAATTTCTGCTGTACAACAAAGTGATCCAGTTTTACATATGCACATTCATTCTTTTTCAGATTATTTTCTCACATAGGTTATCACAGAATATTTGGTACAGTTCCCTGTACCATAGAGCAGGTCCCCTTTGACCAATTATTCCATATACCACAGTGTGCTTATGCCAGTCCCCAAACCCGGGTCTGTCTCTTTCCCCACCACCCAAAACCTATCTCCTTAGGTAACCAGGAGATTGCTTTAAAAGTCTGTGAGTCTGTTTCTGTTCTGCAAATAAGTTGACTTGTATCTTTTTTTAAAGATTCCACATATAAGTGATATCATATAATATTGTCTTTCACTGCATAACATCACTTAGTATGATAATCTCTAGGTCCATCCATACAGCTGCAAATGGAATTATTTCATTCCCTTATGGCTGAGTAATATTCCGTAAATATGTGTGTGTGTGTGTGTGTGTGTGTGTGTACACACACATCTTCTTTATCCAGTCCTCTGCTGATGGACATTTAGGCTGCTTCCATGTCTTGGCTATTGTAAATAGTGCTGCACTGAACATAAGGGTGCATGTATCTTTTTGAATTATAGTTTCGTCTGGATATATGTCCAGGAGTTGGATTGCTGGACTAAATGGTAATTCTATATTTAGTTTTCTGGGGAATCTCCATGCTGTTTTCCACAGTGGTTGTGCCAACTACATTCCCATGAACAATGTTATAGTGTTCCCTTTTCTCTATACCCTCTCCAGCATTTATTGTTTGTAGGCGTTTTTAAAATTTTATTGGAGTATAGTTGACTTACAACGTTACGTTAGTTTCAGATGTACAACAAAGTGAATCAGTCATATGTATAAATATAACATATATGTAAAAAAGAATTATATGCAGACCTTTTGATGATGGCAATTCTGGCTGGTGTGAGGTGGTACTTCATGGTAGCTTTATTTGCATTTCTCTAATAATTAGTAATATTGAGCATCTTTTCATGTGGTTTTTGGCCATCTCTATGTCTTCTTCGGAGAAATGTCTATTTTGATCTTCTGCCCTTTTTTTTGACTGGGTGTTTTGTTTTTGATATTGAGCTGCATGAGTTGTTTGTATATTGTGGGTTTTAATTTAATTTAATTTAATTTAATTTAATTTAATTGCTTTTTAGGCCCACACCCACAGCATATGGAAGTTCCCAGGCTAGGGGTGAATCAGAGCCACAGCTGCTGGCCTACACCACAGCCACAGCAACTGCGGGATCCAAGCCACATCTGCAAACTGCACCACAGCTCATGGCAACACTGGATCCCCAATCCACTGAGCAAGGCCCATGATCAAACCCACATCCTCATGGATTCTAGTCGGATTCATTTCCACAATGCCACAAAGGGAACTCCCTGTTTATATATTTTGGAAATACAGTCCCTTGTCAGTTGCTTCATTTGCAAATATTTTCTACCATTCTGTGGGCAAATAAAAGGAATCCAAATTGGAAGAGAAGAAGTAAAAATGTCCCAAACAGATGATATGCAACTGTACACAAACTTCCTGGTCTTGAAGTATATTTCCACTAGAGAATGATTTTGTGACCTTGCGTAAATTAATTGATTTCTCTAAACTTCATTTTCCTCACCGTTATATAAAGATAGTAATTATACCCACTCCACAGATGTGATGTGAAGATTATATTAAACCATTTTATATAATTCTTACCACATAGCAAGTGGTCCTTAATTATCAGCTACAATGAAATTTATGCTATACTATATAACCCACAATTAGAGGGATTTAAAGAAGGTTAGAAATCAGAAGATAGCTGTATTGAAAATTTGGAAATGTGGCTAATAGATAGTTAAAGGGTCCTTTATTTAATGAGCATTCAGTGAATGTGAGCATTCGGTGAGTATTTATTCTGTGTTAGGAATGTTAAGGTGCTGGAGATAAAGAGAGAAGCTGATTCTTGCCCTGTCCCATGTGGAGTGATGATACATAATTGAGAAATGTACTGTAAAGCCCTAGTTGAAGATTAGAAAACGTTGAAAATAAAAAAAAAAATCTGAATTTCTTTGCCTAAGGAAAGGTCCTACATGTTTTCTTAATGGATGGTCTAGGATCACGTTCAAGGGTCCCCAGGGAGCCTTTGCTAACTGACTCACCTGAGTCTGGGCTGTGACTGAGACTCCTTGTAAGGCTGTTCCCTCCAAGTCTGAGTGGCTTCCTGAAGGGGACATGCTTTTGCATGTGGCCAAGTAGCATGTGACTTCTGCTATGAAACTGAAAAATCATTTAAAGACTGTGTTAGGAATACTGGAATTACAAATTATATCCAGTTTGGATAACTTACAAGAACACTTCCTAATGCTCTTCAACAAAGTGGACCATCCATGTAAAACTTTATCACCATCCTCTTTCTTCTGTTGTTTTCAGTTTCACTGTCCTGCTAGTTGAGAGGCTCCTCTTCCATCCTTGACCCTTGGAGTTACAGTCCTTTCTTGCTACTTTACCTTCATGCTTATACCAATATAAAGTCAATACTGCATTCTTTAGTAATGTAAATGCTTTTTCCTTTGTGGAGCTCGGTGCCTATTGGTTGGACACTGAAAATTTTCTCCTTCCTTCCCCTCTTCCTTCTTCTCTTGGAACATCACATCTTTTTGATTTTTATGTAATGGCTATGACCATGGGCTTGGGAATCAAACTGCCTAAGTGTGATCTTGGACTAGGTACTTGTTAGAGGTTAGGCTTTGGTTAAGCTGCTTAATCCATTTGTGCCACTGTTTTCTCACCTAAAATGTGGTGAGTAATGGTTCCTATCTTATAGGGCTGCCATGAAGATTGAAAAAGGTAATACTCATAAGATGCTTAGAATAGTGTCTCACGAGAGTGAGCACTCAGTGAACAGGTGCACATGCATGTGTATGAACATGCGAGTGGTGTATGTGAAACTAAAGATGTCCTAGTTCTGGGTCTTAACACCATCCTTAGATCTAAACCAAACTTCTAATCTCAATGAGAACAGCCTCCACTCCCACCCTCCCTGTGCTCCTCTGAAACTCAGAACATCTTTAGAGACCAGGCCCACAGGACTCATTGACCGGGACAAGAAGCCATCAGTAAGTAACATCTGGCTCCCCAGACTCACTGTGTACATATTAGACAAAGAAGAAACACACACTCTCCTAACACATTCTGTGTTGGAATAGGTTACCCTTATTCTCAATTTAGTAACGTTGATAGACATGTCCTGTTAGGTAGAAAAGGCTTAGGGGTCAGATTTTTGTAGTATGAGTCTCTTATTTGCCATTGACTTAATGTTTGAATCTAACATGGGATGGTAATGAGAAATGGGTTTGTTGAGAGGCAATCTCTGTAAAGTAACTATTACTGTGCAGTGGGTAGCAAGGAGTAAGTACTTAATAATACTGTTAACTGTTATTATTATTAACACTCCTTTTTTCCATTCAATTGCCCCTGCTTGGGGCTTTCCATCCATACCAAGCAATTGAGAATTGAACTGCAGCACTTGCTAACTCCTCCTAAGTGAAGAGTGTGTGTTTATTCTGAGAGAATCATAGACATTCTTCTTGAGTAGGTGAGAATAGTGTGGCAACAAGTGGCCATCAAAAGCCCAGGGCAGGTTGGACAGTAGATTGTCTTGGGTAATTAATTCCCTAGGATGCCATCTGAATGTATGTGGACTCACTCTCTGAGCACAGATATTGTAAGACAGACTATAGGGTTTAATAAAGAAAATCATTTTCCCCTAAACCTAAGTAGGCCTTTAGGCACACATTTACTATTTGTAAGATCATTTACAATTGAGAGGAAATATCTGAATGTAAAGTCAAAATGGAAAAGGGTATTAATGGATTCTAGGTTTCTGCCTGTGACTACAATATTTTGAAAAAGTATTACTGATGTGGCTATATCCGGTAATGCCTGCAGTCCTGCTATTACTGTGCATGCCTAATAAGATCAGAGGTAGAGTGCCTATTTTAACCTTTTGGGACCCATTGCAGTGGATAAAATACATTTTTTTTCCTCCAGATAATCTTTTTTTTTTTTTTGTCTTTTTGCCTTTTCTAGGGCTGCTCCCTTGGCATATGGAGGTTCTCAGGCTAGGGGTCGAATCAGAGCTGTAGCCACTGGCCTACGCCAGCGCCACAGCAATGCAGGATCTGAGCCATGTCTTCGACCTACACCACAGCTCATGGCAATGCCAGATCGTCGACCCACTGAGCAAGGCTAGGGATCGAACCCGCAACCTCATGGTTCCTAGTCGGATTCGTTAACCACTGCGCTACTACAGGAATTCCAGATAATCTTAATTCATTAAGCAGTTGAATGAGACAATAAATCTGTTTGATGGAATTAAATATAAGGAATGCAACAAACCTAACTACTTTATGGGGAGGAAAGAGAGTGCTTTACAGAGTATCTTAGGTCATTTAGTCTCAGATATGAAGAGAGGAATGAGTTTAGGTGGCCTTCAGTACTCAAAGCTCCAAGTGGACTACTTGAGGTGGTGATGCAAATGTTACTCCAATTGGAAATGCCTCTCCTTGAATACTGCTCTCCTCAGGGCACCCTTAACCTCTGCATTCCTCAGGCTGTAGATCAGTGGGTTCAGCATAGGGTTGAAAAAACTGTAAAAAAGGAAAAAGACCTTCTGCTGCTCCTCAGGGTGGCGGGATTTGGGGGCCATGTACATGACAATAGCACTGCCAAAGAAGAGCCCAACCACACAGAGGTGGGAGGAGCAGGTAGAGAAGGCCTTTCTACGGCCCTCACCTGACTGGATGCCTAAGATGGCAAACAGGATGTGTGTGTAGGAGACCAGCACCAAGCAGAAGGGCCCCACTAAGATAAACATACAAGCAGCAAAGATGACCACTTGGTTGAGCCAGGTGTCAGCACAGGCCAGCTTGAGGACAGCCAGGATTTCACAGAACAAGTGGTTGATTTCACACGGCCCACAGAAGGGCAGCCTCAGGATGAGCACTACATGGACCAAGGCCAGGAGGGAGCCACATGCCCAGGATGTCACCACCAGGATGAAGCAGAGTCTCCAGCTCATGATGGCAGAATATCGGAGGGGGTGGCAGATGGCCACGTATCGATCATAGGACATCACCACCAGGAGAAGACATTCGGTGTGAGCGAAACTCAAAAAGAGAAAGGTCTGTGTCATGCAGCCAGTGAAGGAGATGGGCTTGGCTGGACTCAGGAGGTTTATCAGCATCTGGGGCACCGTGTTGCAGGAGTAAGCTATGTCAACAATGGCCAGGTGTGAGAGGAAGAAGTACATGGGGGTGTGCAGTCTGGAGTCCAATGAGATGAGCCCCAGGATGACCCCATTCCCCAGCAGGGTGAAGGCATAGCACAGGAAGAAGAGCCCAAAGAGGAAAAGTTGAATCCTTGGATTGAGGGGAAATCCCAGCAGGATGAACTCTGTAACCATGGTCTGATTTCCCCCCATTTCATTATGAAAAACATAAAATGGATAGCTTAGGACAGAACTTTTGAAAACATCTAGACCTTCTTTTATAAATACAGCCTTTTTAAAATTAATTTATTATTATTATTATTGCTTTTTTTGGGCAGGGGCACACCCATGGCATATGGAGTTTCCCAGGCTAGGGGTCAAATGGAAAGTGTAACTGCTGGCCTATGCCACAGCCACAGCAATACAGGATCTGAGCAACATCTGCTACCTACACCACAGCTTACAGCAACGCTGGATCCTTAGCCCACTGAGCAAGGCCAGGGATCGAACCTGCATTCTCATGCTTGCTAGTCAGTTTCGTTAACCACTGAGCCATGATGGAAACTCCAATACAGTCATTTTTAAGAGACAAATTTTGAAGATCATGAGTAGTTATATACTAAAACAATCACTTAATTTGACTTCCAATTTTACAGAAGGGGATTGTGTCACTGATAATAGATTCCCTAGAGCCACTGACACTTGTGATGGGAAGAAAGATGTCCACCCAAAAGAGAAGATAAAATAACAGAGATAGGGACCATCTTGGAGCTGCACATGTCAAAATTATTAAGAGAATTTCTGGAATGGAGAAGTAATCCTTAATGGAAGAACTCCAAATGTGAGTTTAGAGTTGTCCTAAAAAAGAGGTGAAATTCCAAGTTCTCAACTAGAAATATCAACTCTGTTGCTTTTAGCAACTGAAATCAACTTTTGCTCTCTAGAGCAACTTATGTAACTTGAGGAATAAAAAAGATAAAAAGCAACTTGTATGTTATGTGATTAAGTTGCTAAGAAGGAATCAATGGATGTGCTACATGGGAGCTCTGATGAATATATTTATTTTAGGAGTAATGAAATCAAGTAGCCGTTGGCCATTTGGCAATTAATCTACTGATGGACTCATAATTACTGATTTATCAGTTGTGAATGACAACCCATACAATTTGTAGGAATTGGATTTGGGGGGCTGCCTCTTGTTCATGTATTGAGAATCTAGATATGTGTGCATGAGTGTAAATGAGGATGAAGTCAGGCATTCACACACTGATTTGAAGGCTGTGGTGAGTGTGTGCTCATGCATATGAAAACAGTTCAAGATGTACTTCCCAATGCACTACTGGTAACTCTTCTACTCTATGACTATTAAAAGAAGAAATCTAGGTAATCAGTAGGAAAGGCCATAGGTGGAATGACAGTGTGTTGGAGGCCTCACTATTTTTATAGTGATGTAGCATTTGTATCACATATCACACATGAAATTTAAAAAGACAAGAAATGACAATTCATTAAAAATTCAGCAAGACAAGAATTGGTATCTGCTTCACAGACAGCTATTTTTTTTTTTTTTGCAAAGAGATAATTTAGTGAATTTGCCATTTAACAGATCTCTGTAGCATTAAACTGACTGGTATTTTATGCTTCTGCGATTTGGTGATATGCCAATAGCTGCCTTGTCCTTAAGTCCTGGGTAATTAATAGCTTCCTCAAAATACCATTTAGAAATCCAGTGTCCTTGCTAGTGCAAACATCTAGTTAGTGCTTTTGGAGGCAAAAATAATCTGAGGCTAAACTGTTGAATTTGTGCCTGGTTGACTCCAAAGAAAAAGCTTCTCTAAGATTAATGTACAGAAAGGCAATTTTGTTGACGAGACCCTGGTCAGTTGTCATCAGTGTCAATGGATACATTGAGATGTTCCCTAAGGAACTTGGAAGTTAGAGAAACAACGCTGGTTTCTTAGAAGCAAAGCTTGTCAAATCCACTCACAATGGGTGAGAAGAGCTGGAGGAGGAAAACAAGAAAACCTGGGTAGACATATAACCAGGAAGTTCTGAGTGCATCCAAAACTCCACTCAAGAGGCTTTGATGTGACCTCGTGGATGCAGGGGTGGAGGATGACTGTGACTTAGGAATCCAACTGGAAAAGTTGTATGAGGTACTTGTCTATGAAAAGACTGAGGAATAAAGAAGGGGGGGTGATCCATGGGACCGGTGGTTGTCAGTACATCTTCAGCCCTGTCTAGGGAGTCTGGCCTGATGGTATGAGAGTGCTTCCTTCCTAATAGGTCTGTTTCTACAGCTCAGATGGTTGGAGTGATCAGGGATCAATAACCTTCCCTAGAAAGATCTCCAGTTAACCCTGTCTGCTCTGATTCCATGCTCACCAATTAACCATGAGGTTTTATAATTTTCCTTCTTGTGCAGATATTTTGACAAAAAGGGAGTGTGCTGATCAGCAAAGTTCTTGCCAAATTTTTGTAATAAGTAATTCCATTTGTGTATATTCATAGTTCTTTTTTGAGTTTTAATAGTATGATACAGATGAGAAATGAACAAAATTTCCAAAGCTGGATCCACAAAGTGAGGACCAGTTCATAGACAGCAATAATCACATTGAAATATGATCCTAGGAAAGCTTTTCTGAGTGGCTGAAAGACATCGCCACTAGATCCCTCTCTAGAAGCAATGAATGATTATTTTAATAAGCATTATCAATAACTTATTATATAAATTATTATATTACCAAGACACAATGGAATCTGCCATACTACAAACTCCTAACACATGAGTAGGGCTTTTCACCCCTAGGGATATACAAAAAATTACTGTGCTAGGACAATCTTTTAAATTTATTTGGAAAACATACAAAACATAAGAAGATATTTAGTTGGGAAAATGTCCATATTTTAAAATGCTTAATCTCTTTATCAGTCCTTTTTAATTTCATTTTATAACTTCCAAGATGATTACATAAAGGGAAATGAAACCCACTTATGAAGTGTGAATCTCTTCGAAACCTAAAGGGAGGGCCAATGAGTATACTAAGATTCTTTAAGAAGAGTTGCCATATTGACAATTATAATGCACTCCTTGTGAACAAGGAACAGGTGTGTCCATTTTGTCATTCTGGCACCTAACAAATGTTCATTGAGTGAAAAAAATGAATGAATGCATGAATACATGTGAATGAGTGAATGAATGACTAAATATTGAATGTTTGGACCACCCTTGGACTGGGTCTTGAATTTCAGACTTGCTTAAATCTTGCCTACCATAATCATAATCAATTAGGGACATTCTTCCCAAGGCAAAAAAAAAGAACACTGCCTGACGTTTGAAAATAACTGTAGAATCCCCAAATGTTTAAACAATGAACGTTTGAAAGATACCTCTATTTTCTTTCTTTCTTCCCCAATATTTTATTTCTTTCTACGTGATATTAAAAACATCTTCCCTGAACTCAAATGGACTAAAATTGCTAAAGGACTAGCAGACGTGAAAGGAGAGATGAAGAAAGAAACATATCCCAGTTCCGAATGCAACAGTTCAGGCATTGCTTTTTGCTGTAAATTATACATCTTATATGTATGTACAAGTTAGCAATTTAAAAATTGGCAGATTTTTTGATGACTAATACATCATCCGGTATCTTTGTGGTTTGAAAGTAAATATCTAAGATTGAAGTCATTTCTTTACACATGAACAAACCTGTCAGTACTAGATGGGTTCTATGTTTCAAAAAGTAAAATTTAAGATCTGGTGAAATGACAAACTCTTTTCTAATGTTGTTGGCATGAAGCACACAGCATTCCTAAAATGAAAGCTATTTTTAAACCTTCAGTTCAACTTAAATATTTCCTGTTTTACTTCCAAGTAATAAGAAATATTTGTTACAATTAATGTACTCAATAGAACCCTTCTCTGTTTCTTTTTTTAGATCAAAATATATACAATTTTATCTTGATATTTCTTTTCTGACCCATGGGTTATTTAGAAGGATGTTGTTTAATTTGAAAATATTTACCAGCTATCTCTTTTTCTTTTTTTCTATCATAGTTGGAGTTGCAATGTTATGTCAATTTCTGCTGTGCAGCAAAGTGACCCAGTCATGCATATATATTTTTTTCCTCACATTACCATCATGTTCCATCACAAGTGACTAGATCTGTTCTTTTACTTTAATTTTATTGGAGTATAGTTGAATTACAATGTTGTATTAGTTTCAGGCCTACAGCAAAGTGAATCAGTCACACATATAAATATATCCATTCTTTTTTCCCACATAGGTTATTATAAACTATTGAGGAGATTTTCCTGTGCTATATAGTAGGTTCTTATTAATCATCTATTTTATACAGTAGTGTGTATATATTATTCCCACATCCCAATTCTTCCCTCTCTACCTTGGTTTCACCTATGGTAACATAAGATTGGTTTTAAAACCTGTGAATTTGTTTTATAAATTAGTTCTTTTGTATCATTTTTATTAGATTCCACATATAAGGGATACCATAAGGTATTTGTCTTTCCCTGACTTACTTCACTTATTATGATAAATCTCTAGGTCATTCTTATTGCTATAAATGTCATTATTTCATCCTTTCTTATGGCTGAATAATATTCCATTGTATATATGTACCACATCTTTATTCATTCATCTGTCAATGGACACTTAGGTAGATTCCATGTCTTAACTGTTCTTGATTTACACTTTAAATCCATTATGATCTAAGAACAGACACTATATGATTTCTATTCTTTTAAATTTGTTTATGACCCCCAAATGTGGCCTATCTTGGTGAATGTTGCATGTGATCTTGCGGAAAATGTCTATGTTGCTGCTGGATGAAGCAGTCTACAGGTGTCCATTACATCCAGTTGATTGGTGCTGTGGTTGAGTTCAGCTACATTCTTACTGATCTTCTGCCTGCTAGGTCTTTTCATTTATGATAAAGGGATGTTGAAGTCTCCATGTACAAGAGGAGATTCACCTATTTCTCCTTTCATTTCCATTCGTTCTTACCTCATGTATCTTGATGGTCTGTTACCTGCATACATGCTAAGGATTCTGTCTTTGGGGGAGCTGGTCCTTATCATTATGGAATGTCCTTCTTTATCCCTGGTGACTTTCTTTGCTCCAAATCCTCTGTCTCCCTTGATGGCTGTGTCTCCCTGTCGCTGTGCCTCACTGTATCATTGTCTCCATTCTGATCTGTTTTCCTCCCTGGTCTCCTTTGTAATCATCTTTCTCCATTTCAATTTTCCCCATCTCTCTTCCATATGCCCCTATTCTCAAAAGATCAATTTATCTCCCCAAATATACATCTTCACAGTATGTGTAGAGATTTGTCAATAGTTTCAAGATTTGAGTGGTTTCTAAGAGGATTTTGATTACATAGCAAGTCTTTATTTAGTTTAACTGTCTTATAAGTACCCTGGAAATACTATCTTATAATTCATAATGGCAATATCTATCAATTCATTTATCTGGGATATTAAAATATTCTTTCTTGATACCATAGTGACTAATAAGTCTATCTACTTTGTACTTTAAAATTAATTTATTAAGAACTTCTATTTAAAATATACTTTTTAGACTGAATAAATCTTTTTAATTTAATTAAATCTTTAAGTCAGTTACAAAAAGATTATATATTTTAGACCATGCATTGTACCTAGAACATAGTAGGGCTTAATACATGTTTATTGACTGATTAGGTATTAATTTTATTAAATCCAAGAAAAGAAAATGTTACTCGGTTCTCCATATTATGCCTTGAGCCAGATTCTCAAGCCAAAAATAAATAAATAAACCAAACTAGCCAAAACCAAAAAATACAATCTCCCCCAAAACAATGAAAGTCACTATAGAGTAGAAATTAAAGAGCATAGGCCTAAGGATGAAATACACATTTACTACTTAAATGACTTTGAGTATATTTCTTAACCTCTCAAGCCTAAGTATTTAACTTTTTTTTGCAAAAAGAAAAGTGATAGTACCTATTTCATGGGGCTATTATGAAGATTATTTGGGATAATACATGTTAATTAGTTAAATTAATTGAGATAAAACATTGAGCATTTTCCTGCTACACAGTGATAAGAGGGATCAATTATTATCAATCTTTAACATCTCGCATAGCCTATGATTGTATGGATATGTGAAACATGGCTTCTTTGTGGTTCAGAGTAGTCCCTGGAAATCAATCATCTTATTGGCCATTATTCTTCTTAAGTCAGTTTTGCAAAATCTTCATTATAACAGTTTAAGTCAACAATGTGATTTGGTGGAAATATATAGTTGAAGGATTAGTAAAGCAGGGTTTAGCTTCTTATCTTTTGATATCTTTATTACAAAAGTACATGATTAGTTGAAGAGATATTCAGTATTAAAAAGAACACAGGAGTTCCCATCATGGCTCAGTGGTTAGTGAACTCAACTAGCATACATGAGGAGGTGGGTTTGATCCCTGGCCCTGTTCAGTGGGTTAAGGATCCGGCATTGATGTGAGCTCTGGTGTAGCCAGCTTGGATCTGGCATTGCTGGGGCTGTGGTGTAGGCCGGTGGCTACAGCTCGGATTCAACCCCTAGCCTGGGAACCTCCATATGCTGCAGGTGCGGTCCTAAAAAGACAACCCCCCCCCAAAAAAAGCCACAAAACAGTGATGATTCTATTAAAAACTAAAGAGATTATCGTTTAAGTAGCAACTCCTTCCCTTTTCTGCACTTCCCTCAACCACACACACCCAGAACCACACACACACACACACATACAAAAACACACACTCACTCACATACATTCCAGAGCTGGGAAAGGCTTTGCTTTACATTTAAAGTATTCACTGAGTACTTTCTGTGGTCCTGACATTATTCTCCAAGGTAATGGATGAGATGTATATGGACTGCATAGATTATATATTGTGGTTTTGTTAATGAGACATAAATACAAGGACTGAACTAGTATCTGTTTCTCTGAAATTAAAGATCATTCCATAATATATCCCAGTATAATCTTCCTTGATTTAAGAAAATTATTCCATTTGTTTAACTTAAATCCATAACATAGGCATTTCTCATTATTTTATCTAGCATCAATGTCTACAAGGTTATAGCTTTCATGCAGCTACTTATCCACTGTATAGGAGGAAATTAACCAAATTCTATACATACTTACATTATTTGTGAACAATATGTTCAAATAAAATAGCATAAGTTTTCCTCAAACTATCCCATAGCAGAATAATCATCAGCCCACATTTATAGAGGACTGAATTTCCTTACTTTTTCTTAAAAAAGAATAGTAAGATAAGAGTGAGAGTTAACAAAAGACTAGATGCTACAGCATGTCTAAGATGAATTGATAGTAAAAATAAAATAAGTTAACCTGGTTAGTGCCCACATTTGGACTCAAGGACCTCAGAAGAGGAAAGCACCTGAAGTTTGGATGGAGTACTGCTTTGGTGAGCCTCTGTGGGAAGTGCATAACCTTCACTTCAGTTCCTGACTGAAAACGAGACCACATCTTCAGAAAAGGAGGTTTTACTCTAATGAGCTCAACCTAGCTTGTAGCTCTTGAGGGTTCACTGGAAGGGGTGGGCTGTGAGGTGCTGGGACATTCACCTTCCCTGGGGAGGAAAGACAAAGCAATTCTCTTCTATTTCTGTTCTCCTCCCAAGCAGAACTCACAATTAAGCAGCCTGAGAGCTTACCCCTGAGACAATATCACTCATTACAGTCCCCAAATACTTGACATTATTTTATTTGATGAATCCTAACACTGCCCTAGTTCCCAAATCTCCAGGTGCTTCAGGTGAGCCATAAGGGTGCAGACAGTGTGACAATGAACAAGCTCCTGGCATTAAACTCTGCAGTTCAGCCTTTCCCTGGTGTAAGCTGGGTCCCTTGTGTTGCAGCAGAGGTGGGCAGAAAGCACCCTGGAAAAGCAGCTGATTGCAAGTAACAACTCAAGGTGTGGAGATGCTGCAGAGAGCTGATTATAGAGGCAGGGAGTGAATTAAGGAATCCAAGAGGGCAAGGTATCCCAGGGCGTTTATTAGAACTTGCCTGAGGGAGGATTTTCCAGGACACAAACCACCAAATTGGGTTGACCATTGGAATTATTTCTAATCTCTACTCTGAAAGGGTTGCTTAAAAAAATCTGTTCTCCCAGGAGAAGGAAGAGGATCCTCTTGAAGGCCACCTCCCCTAGAAGCCACCACCTCTCCCAGGAGGGTGGAGATAATTTCTGCCTCATGTTTATTTCTCTCAAGTTCTCTCTTCTACTGGAAGTGGAGGATTATTAATTTCATATCAAGCAATTGTGCAACTAACAAATGAATGAGTTTTTTGTCCCTGACCTGCTGGGAATATGGCATAAACTTGAAGAAAATGTGTCAGAGATGATCATGTTTCTAGAATATGCTTATCTTTGCTCCAACTGTGTGCATCATGAGAAAAACCACATATTTATTTTGGGACATAAAAAGTGCTCCTGATGGAGTTCCTGTTGTGGCTCAGTGGTTAACGAATCCGACTAGGAACCATGAGGTTGCGGGTTTGATCCCTGGCTTTGCTCAGTGGGTTAAGGACTCGGCGTTGCCATGAGCTGTGGTGTAGGTCCCAGACGTGGCTCGGATCCCACATTGCTGTGGCTCTGGCGTAGGCCGGCGGCTACATCTCTGATTAGACCCCTAGCCTGGGAACCTCCATATGCCGCGGGAGCGGCCCAAGAAATGGTAAAAAAGACAAAAAAAAAAGTGCTCCTGATTATATAAAAGAGCTGGTGCATAGTAGGCAACCCGTAAATATTAGAATATTTTCTTCTTTATTTCTTTCATGCCCAGGTGTACTCCAGAACATCTGGAAAGTAGAAAACTGATGTAAACCACAAAAATCCTGCTACATTCCATGAAAACAACATTTTTAGGACATGATTTTCTTTAACACCATAAAAACACCAGTTATAAAAACTCATTTACGGTATAAAATAGAAAGTTTTAACTAAGATAATCAGCAGTTAAATATAAAATTTTGGAAATGCATCACCTTAAAATATTATGTTTTTTTTATTACGTATTAAGTTAATGCAACTTTTAACCTGTGCACAACTTCTAAAAGTGGTCAGAGTGAAACTTGAGCAAATATGAAATATAAATGTATGCAAAGGGATATAGCACAGAGAAAACAGTCAGGTCTTCTTTTAAAAAATATATTATTATTATTTTTTTTAGCTGTGGTGTGTAGCCACTTGATGTGTGATCTCAGTTCTCTGGACAAGGACTGAACCCAGAATGCAGTGGTGAGAGCACCAAGTTCTAACCACTATGCCACCAGGGAACTCCTGAGAATAATCAGGTCTTATTTGATATGGATATGCTCTCAAATGTTTACACTATATGCCAGCATGTAGAAATCAGTAAACTACCTTTCATTAACAACTGGTAAACTGGAAACCTGTGTAAAAGACAGTTTTAGAGGATACATTTTTATAATCAGCATATTAGGAATATTAGCTAGAAATGGACATTTTCACAAAAATGAAAAATTAAAAGATGATTAGTAATTAAGTATAAGACGGAATTCTCACACAAATTAAAACAGAAAAATCTTTTAATAACATAAAGATCAATATTTATAACTCAAAATTGTTTATATTCTGTTAAAATTAAACTGAAATAACTCTTTATCTTGATAGTGTTTACTTTTTAAAGAGAGGAAAAATCACACAAATGTGTGAAAGAAATCAGCACACAGACAACACAGTCATTAATTGAAATGAAAACACATTATCTGCTAGCTTTGGGCATTGATTTCACAGGACATTTATAACTTTGAGACTTAAAATACTACTAGAACTTGATCAGAGAGTTCATTTGAATGCAACACAAAGGTCCACATAAAATAGGTGGATTCAATCACCTTTCAAAGTAAATTTGTAAAAGAATAGAAAATAACGTTGTAAAAAAATACAAAAGACACAAATGAATGTATCTTCAGAACTGTGACAGAAATGTATGGTAAAGAAGGAAAATGAAAATTATCACAACATTGTAAATCAACAATACTTTAATCTTTTGAAAATGAAAATGCTCAAAATTATATTTCTTAACTAATTATGAGTTATAAAATGACAGAAACACTATGGTATATGGAATGACTGGCCAAGAGGACCTGCTGAATAACACAGAGAACTCTACCCAATAGTCTGTGATAGTCTATATGGGAAAAGAACCTGAAAGAGAATGGATATGTGTACATATATAATAGAATCATTTAGTTGTACATCAGAAATTATCACAACATTGTAAATCAACTATACTTTAATAAACCATTTTTTAAAAGGTTGAAAATATAATATTCCATTGTATATACATACCACATCTTCTTTATCTGTTCCTCTGTTGATGAACATTTAGGTCGCTTCCATCTCTTGGCTATTGTAAATAGTGCTGCAATGACATTGGGGTGTATGTATCTTTTCGTATTATGGTTTTCTCTGGATAGAGGTCTGGGAGTACGATTGCTGCATCATATGGTAATGCTATATTTAGTTTTTTTGAGAATCTGCATACTGTTTTCCATAGTGGTTGCACCAATTTACACCCTCTCCAGCATTTGTTGTTTGTAGACCTTTTGGTGATGGCCGTTCTGGCTGGTGGAAAGTGGTACCTCATAGTAGTTTTGATTTGCATTTCTCTAATAATTAGTGATGCTGAATATCTTTTCATGTGCTTTTTGGCCATCTGTGTGTCATCTTTGGATAAAAGTCGGTTGATCTTCTGCCCATTTTTTTATTGGGTTGTTTGTTTTGATATTGAGTTGTAGGAGGTGTTTGTAACTTAGAGCACAACACTCAAAATTTTATGGAGAACATATCACAACTCGAATTATTTCTTTGGTACACATTATAAGCCTAGTCTTACTCTTTTGCTAGCTATGAGCCAACCTATTTACCCTCGGTGTTGTAAACAACACACATTGTTTCCACACTGTTTACAGGCTTTCCCCTTATCTTCTATGCTTTCTCCTAAATACCTTGTATTAATATTGTTCCTTCACTCGGCCCTCTCGTTAACTCCCTAATATGAGTCAATAATTTTCATATGACATTTCTCAACATCATGTAACACAACTAACTAGACATCCTTGAGTTACTCTTGAACTGGAGCAGTCCAATTTTGGGAAAGTGGACAAGTGTGCTTCCTGCTTTTGGAGATTGCTTTCTTTCACTGCAGCTTTTCTTTCCTTCTATGTCTTGTAACCTCTGCAGTTAGTGAGTTTATATAGTTAGGATAGGGAATAGGAAGGATTGTATTCACTTTGGGGGACTCAGAATAGGAATTTATATAATTTTTAATTTCATAGATATTCAATCCAAAGCAAAAACAAAAAAGGAAAAAATCATATATGATAAAAATCACATTGGATACTCAGACTCTGAAAAACTTATGGTTTCCAAATGAGACAGGTTGTGGGGGTAGGGGGATGCACTGAGGGTTTGGGATGGAAATGCTCTAAAATTTCTTTGTGATGATTATTGTACACCTATAAATGTAATAAAATTCATCAAGTAATTTTAAAAAAATCACATTGGATAGAGAGTCAATGAGTGCAATATACCTAAAATTTTTCATTCAAATGAGGAAGGAAGGCTTTCTCTTGTTATTAAGGCACACATAAGAAGAGAGTAGGGAACGTTTTTGGATTTAAGCAATAATAGAGCACTAGGGTGGCGATTCAAATGTCACCCCAGTTGGAAATGACTCTCCTTAGGGCACCCTTAACCTCTGCATTCCTCAGGCTGTAGATCAGTGGGTTCAGCATAGGGTTGAAAAAACTGTAAAACAGGAAAAGGACCTTCTGCTGCTCCTCAGGGTGGCGGGATTTGGGGGCCATGTACATGACAATGGCACTGCCAAAGAAGAGCCCAACCACACAGAGGTGGGAGGAGCAGGTAGAGAAGGCCTTTCTACGGCCCTCACCTGACTGGATGCCTAAGATGGCAAACAGGATGTGTGTGTAGGAGACCAGCACCAAGCAGAAGGGCCCCACTAAGATAAACATACAAGCAGCAAAGATGACCACTTGGTTGAGCCAGGTGTCAGCACAGGCCAGCTTGAGGACAGCCAGGATTTCACAGAACAAGTGGTTGATTTCACGCGGCCCACAAAAGGGCAGCCTCAGGATGAGCACTACATGGACCAAGGCCAGGAGGGAGCCACATGCCCAGGATGTCACCACCAGGATGAAGCAGAGTCTCCAGCTCATGATGGCAGAATATCGGAGGGGGTGGCAGATGGCCACGTATCGATCATAGGACATCACCACCAGGAGAAGACATTCGGTGTGAGCGAAACTCAAAAAGAGAAAGGTCTGTGTCATGCAGCCAGTGAAGGAGATGGGCTTGGCTGGACTCAGGAGGTTTATCAGCATCTGGGGCACCGTGTTGCAGGAGTAAGCTATGTCAACAATGGCCAGGTGTGAGAGGAAGAAGTACATGGGGGTGTGCAGTCTGGAGTCCAATGAGATGAGCCCCAGGATGACCCCATTCCCCAGTAGGGTGAAGGTGTAACATAGGGAGAAAAGAACAAGAAAGATTAAATGGATCCTCCAACCAAGACGAAACCCCAGTAGGATGAACTCTGTAACCATAGTCTGATTTGTCTCCATTTCACTGTTAAGGAAAGAACCGGAAAGCTAAGTGACATTCTTTTTATTTAATGTTTCATAAATTGCTGGCATGTGGAAAAATATTATTAAATGCCTTTAAAAATTCATTGGATTATAAATAAGGAAAGGGAGGGAGGAAGGAGGGAAGGAAAGACAGCCTTACCTATACAATTAAATTCAAGTGTTCATTAAAGTAAATTCTTAATCTGACATTCAATTTTACAGAAGAAAAATATGAGTGATTATATATCTAGAGCCACTGAAACTGTGATGGAATTAAGAAATATCAAACAATATTACTAAGAAAATAATCATGAAATATGGATTGTCTCAGACTTACATGTGTCCAAATATGTAAGAGAATTTATGGAGAGTAGAAGTAATCAGTAATGGAACAGTTTTAAATATGAGAATTATACTGGAAAATACAACAATTTTACTTACTTTAGTAGAAATCATGATTAAGTTACTGTTAATATCTAAATCCCATGTTCATAGATTGGAAGAATTAATATTAAAATGTGCATGCTACCCAAAGCCATCTATGAATTCAATGCAATCCCTATCAATGTTCCAATGGTATATCCAACAAAGTAGAAAAACAATCCTAAATTTTAAAGGAGCCCCAAAAGAGCCTGAATAGCTATAGCAATCCTGAGAAAGAATGAAACTTGAGGCATTTCACTTCTTGATTTCAAGCTATACTACAAAGTTATAGCAGTCAAAACATTAGGGTACTGGCATAAAAACAGACACATAGACCAATGAAACATGACTGAGAGTGCAAGGAAAAAACCTTTGCTAATATGGTCAACTGATAATTAATAAGAAAGCCAAGAGTACTCAATGGAGAAAAGACATTCTCTTCAATAAATGGTGCTGGGCAAATTTGTTATTCCCATATAAAAGAGTGAAACTAGACTCCTATCTTACACCACTCAAAAAAATTAGCACACAGTGGATTAAAGTCTTAAACATAAGACCATAAACCATAAATAAATAAAACAGAGGATAAAAGATCCTTGACATGAGTCTTGACATTGAATTTTTTGACATGACATCTAAAGCATAAACAAAATAAAAAATGAAACAACTGGGACTACCTCAAACTAAAAAGCTTATGCACAGCAAAAAAACCAACCAAACAAAAAAACAATCAACACAATGAAAAGACAACATAGGCACATAGGCATGGGAAAATTTTTTTTCAAACCAGATATATTGAACAAGAGGTTAATATCCAAAATATAAAAAAATAATCATGCAACTCAACAGCAACAAAGCAAATAGTCCAATCTAAAATGGGCAAAGAATCTGAATGGGCATTCTTCCAAAGAAGACATACGGATAACCAACAGGTACATGAAAAGTACTCAGCATCACTGAATATCAGGGAAATGCATATCAATACCACAATAAGCTATTACATTTTGCCTAGTAGAATAGCTATCATCAAAAAGACAAGAGATGACAAACATTGGCCAGGATGTGGAGAAAAGAGAAAACTTGTGCACTGTGGTGGGACTGCAAATTGTTACAGCCACTGTGAAAAAAAAAAAAATTCCTCCCTAGCCACATAAAAACGGAACTACGTATGATCTAGCAGTTCCCCTTCTAGGTATTTATATGAATGAAGAAAAACCCTACTAACTCACAAAGTTATACAGATGTCCACATTCATATCAACTTTATTTACAATAGCCAAGACGTGGAAACAACCTAAGTATTCATCAATGGATGAGTGGATAAAGAAATTGAGTCTGTGTGTGTGTATGTGTTCAGCCATGAAAAGAAGGGAATCCTGCCATTTTTGGTATGGATGGACCTTGAGGGCATTATGCTAAGTGAAATAAGTGACACAGAAAAAGACAAAAACTATATAATCTCACTTACATGTGAGATCTAAAAAAAAACAAACAAAAAAAAACCCAAACAAACAAACAAAAAACCCCATCACCAAACTTGTAGAAAAGGGATCAGATTTGTGGTTACCAGGAGTGAAAGGCAGGTAGAGGGGAAACTAAATAAACATAGTAAAAAGATACAAACTTCCAGTTATAAGATAAATAATTACTAGGGGGGTATTGTACAACATGACTATAGCTAACACTATCGTATGGTTTGTTTGTTTATTTATTTAGCAATGCCCATAGAAAGCATAAGTTCCCAGGCCAGAGATGGAACCTGCACCACAGCAATGGCCCTGTTGGATCCTTAGCTCACCAGGGAAATCAATCATATAGTATATTTTAAAGGCATTAGGAGAGTAAACCCTAAAATTTCTCATCCCAAGAAAAAAAACACACTTTTCTTTTTTTGTATCTGTATTCTTTCTTAATAAAACTTGAAAACTTTTTTAAAAAGAAAATAATAGAGGTCATAGCCAAAATGAAAATAAGAAGGAAATAGATTCATCCCGCTGTTAATTCAATCCTTTATATTTGTAAAATTTACTATACCTGAAATGTAAAACACAAAATGTCAGTATTTAAACCAAAAAACAGTGACTAAACTCAGCAAGAAGAAATAACATATACTTTATAAGTAGCTAATAGAAACACATTATTGACAAATTTGCAATTCAATTTGTCTCTTGATAAATAGCATCAACAAGAGTGGTAAGATACTTGGTGAATTAGCAACTTGGTAAATCAATGAATTTACTTTTTTACATTGGATCTTGGATGATAGGTTCCTCAATAACCAGAAATAATGAAAAAAATCATTATATAAAAAAGAAAAATAAATAGTGATAATGGGAGGGAAAAAACATGTTAAAATTCAACATTATTTCTAGTGAAAATATTTGTCAGTGCCATTGTAACAAATACCTTGAGGCTTAGCTGCTTTTCCAGGATTAATGTGAGAGAAGGTGCTGTATTTGACCACTCCCTAATTTAGCTGTCTTCAATCCAATGGCAATGTCAAGAAGATGCTCCCCAAGGGACATAGATATAAGAGAGACAATTGAATTCTGAGAGATAAATTCTGAAAAATATACCTAAACAATGTGAATAACAATCTATAGGTAAAAAAAAAAGATAATGTAAAGAAATGTTTGATTGGAAAGTTTGGGGAAACTTCAAAAGTCCATTCAAGGTACTTTGAAACAATATCAGGGATGCAAGACAGGAAGATGTGACAGGAACCCAAATGTAGTCACTTGAGTGGGTTACCTGTCCAAAGAAAGACTGGGAAAAATAAAGATGATTGATATGGAGCAAAGAATAAGATCAGAGAGGCAGCACTCTCTGTGCATCTTTAATGAACTTCAGGGAAAGGGAGGCCTGACCAGGGTCCTCGTCATATGTCAATTCTATTTCCATAGTCTCGATGGATGGCTTGGATGGCTGGTAGTCGATAACACAAGTCAGCAAGATCCCTGATTAGCCCCTCCTCCTCTGATTTCATGTTCACTAGTTGATCACTAGGTAATAAAATTATTCTCTTCAGTATCTATTTCTGCAAAGAAAGAATGCATTGATTAGCGAAATTTTTTGCTCATTATGCAGTTGGATTTCAAATTTTAAATAAATATACATTTTAGGTATTCTTGCTTATGCATTATCCAATTATGTCTGGACAACAAGATGCACTTTCCAAAACTGGCTCTAAAAAAGTTTGAACCAGATCCTGGACCAAAGTAACCTCATTGAAGCAAGACTCAGGGAAGGAAATGGATCTTTCCCTAACAGCAACAGATGAGATGTCTGTTTCCTTCTAAGCATTATTCATAAATTGTCAAATCCCCTCCATATGAAAGTAACTTAAATAATACATTTTAAAATCCTTATACATTACCAGGGATTATTTGATTTGGGGTTAATATTAAAAATTTCTATGCTTAACAAACTTCCTAAATTTATTTTTTAAACACACAAGGCATATAAAAATATTTGGCTGTGAAAGATACATTTGAAACTACCTGCTAATAAAATATCAGTTTCTTTTTCCAATTTTCCTTTATTTCCTTTCACAGGAAAGCATAAGTGGAAAATGAAATACAGTACAGTACCCCATGTATTGTATTTTTTATAGCCAAATTAAAAGACATATGGAAAAAAAAGGACAGAGTATATTAATATTCTTTAAGCACAGTAGCCCTATTTGTTTCCAATTTGATTCATTTTAAAGCACTAGAGTAGTCTTGTTCATTTTTATACCCATAGCAGTTAATAAACATTAGTTGAATGACAAATTAACAAACATATACAAATGAATAAACACCTAAATATTGATGTCCTTATATTTGCTGTCTTTTAAAGTGTATTCCATTATAATTATTTCAGGTTCAACTCATTTATCTCACAGGAAGTAGAGCAATTTAGAAGTATTTCATCTCTGGTGATTTGTAGTAAAATAGGATTTAAAAAATTTGATAGTAATAACTAAAGGATTTATATTTATAAAGTGTTTTAGATAATTACATTTTAGATAAACATCTCTTTAAACTATTTTATTCTTATTTTACTTGATACTTACATGACATATAATATGTTACAATCACATGGGATGCACATGGATTAAATTTCCTATGGGCTGGTGGGGATGACAGGGGTAGCTCAACATTTAAAACCTACCCGATCTCAAACATAACTTTTAAGCATAGTGATGTCCATCATTTATATATGTACCATTTCAGAATTTCAAAAAAGGCAAGTCATGATCTTTTAGTAAATAACCAGACAACTCTAAAGTCCTGAAGTAAATGTCTAAGAAGGAAATTATATCATATATAAACAAAACATCAGAACTTGATGAACCTCCATTTTAAAAAGTACACTTCAGGAGTTCCCACAGAGGCACACTGCGTTAAGAATCCTACTGCAGCAGCTTGGGTGGCTACGGAGGCTGGGGTTTGATCCTTGGCTGGCAGCAGTGGGTTAAAGGATGTGGCACTGCCATGGCTCTGGTTTACAGTTGTAGCTCAGATTCAATCCCTAGCCCAGGAACTTATAAGAAAAAAGAAAAAGTACATTTCAAAGTGATGTGCTGTTAAGTTCCTTTCTATGGTATCGGGCATGGGTAAAGCAGAATTCCTAAAATGTTCATCTATTGTTAATCCCTAGCTCAGCTAAAGTGTAGGGGTGTTTCCTTGGAAATAATAAGGAGAAATAAAAACTAATTCATCTTATTGCTTTCATAGTTATAAGCTAAGACTTTGCAAGTCTGTTTCATGGGGTAAGGGTTAATAAGTGATTTTCCCAGATAGGAGGACTATTGTATACCTTAACAAAGAACTAATTGTCAATTCCACTTAATGACAGTCAATTTAAGAATCTGTTAAAGGGCGATAATAATTGGATAAGCTATGGAGTGCTTCCTAGGTAGCTGGTAGTGCAGAAGTACATAATGAAGCAGGTTGAAGGTTCTCAGCTCAGTGACAATTTTACTGTGAAAAATGTGTTCCAGGTGAAAAAGCAGGGATATATAAAAATGTGCAGGAGTTCCCACTGTGGCTCAGTGGGTTAAGAACCTGACTAGTGTCCATGAGGATGAGAGTTTGATCCTTGGCCTCGATCAGTGGGATAAGGATCCAGCATTGCAGAAAGCCATGCTGTAGGTCACAGATGTGGCTTGGATCTGGCCTTGCTGTGACTGTGCTGTAGGCTGGTGGTGTAGGCTGTGATTCAACCCCTGGCCTGGGAACTTCCACATGTCACAGTTGTAGCCCTAAAAAAATTAAAAGTGCACATTAACCAGAGAAATCCAATAAAAAGAAAATGTAAAATATTATTGACTAGCTCATCCTTCTCCCACCTCATGATACACCATCACATAACGTCTTGGACACTTTTCTTTACTCTATCCATCCCTATCACAAAAACTTATCCTCCAAGTTATAGAAAATCTAACATTTACACATATCTACATTCTATATGACAGAAGTCTTCATAATCTATAATCTGACTTCATAATCCATAATCCATAATTTGGCTTCATAATCCATTGCAATCAGATTTAGTGTGTCTTGTGACTATGCTTATAATAATTACATGCATAAATACATTGATTTTCCTGAAATGTAACATATTCCATAATATACCTACTATAATTTCCTTTGGCTAGGAAAAATTCAAATTTTCCATCTAAGTCCATAATAGAGAAATGTCTTACTTCTTTTTTTAGTGTCATCTTGGTCAAGTAAATCTTTATCACATGGCTATTTCTCTAGCAATGAAACAAAATTAACCAAATTCTAAACGCCCTCATATACTTTGTTTATAAAATGTGCATTTGATTGTCCCCTGCAACCATTCATATGGCATATAAATAGTGAGTGCATTATGTTTAACATTATCAGAGAGTACTTATTTCGCTTTCTAACAAATAAAGAGTAGGCATAACATAGTGAAAGTAAAAAAAATAATAATAACTACATGCTACAGCATGCATAAGAGGAATTGATGGTAAAATAAAATAAGGCAACCTAGTCAGCATCACATTTAGACTCAAGGACCTCAGAAGAGAAAAACACCTGAAGGATGGATGGGGGCCTGCTTTGGGGAGCTTCTGTGGGAACTGAAGAATCTTCACTTCTGTTCGATTGAAAATGAGATCACATCCTCAGAAAAGAAGGTTTTATTCTGATGAGCTCAACCTAGCTCGTAGCTCTTGAGGGTTCACTGGAAGGGGTTGGCTGTGAGGTGCAGGGCATGCTCACCTCCACTGGAGAAGAGAGACAAAACAATTCTATTTCTGTTCTCATCCCCAGCAGGACATACAAGTAGGAAACACAGGCAGTCCCAGAGCTCACCTCTGAGACAACATCACTCATTACAGTCCCCAAATACTTGACATTATTTGTATTTCACGCATCCCAACACTGCCCTAGTCCCCAAATCTCCAGGTGGTTCAGGTGAGCCATAAGGGTGAAGACAGTGTGGTAATGAACAAGCTCCTGGCATTAACCTCTTCAGCTCAGCCTCTCCATAGTGTAATCTGGGTCCTTTGTGTTGCAGCAGAGGTGAGCAGAAAGCACCCTGAAAAAGCAGCTGATTGCAAGTAACTCAAGGTGTGGAGATGCTGCAGAGAGCTGGTTATAGAGGCAGGGAGTGAATTAGGGAATCCAAAGGGGCAAGATATCCCAGGGGGCTTATTAGAACCTGCCTGAGGGAGGTTCCAGAACACAAACCACCAAAGTGCGTCAACCTTTGGAATTATCTCTTATCTCTATTCTGAGTCGAGTCCCTCAGGGGGTAGGGGTGAAGGAAAGGACCCTTTCAAACACTGCTTCCCCTAGCAATTTCCCACATCTTCAAGGATTGGGAGATTTGATATCTCAAATGTTTTTCTGTGTTCTTATACCAAAGATATTAACATGCTTTTTGGAAATATCACATCAATCAACCATGCAATTTAAAAACCAATGCGTTCATTAAAGTATGATTTCTGAGTTGCTAGGGTTGTGACATAAACTTGGGGGAAACTGGGAAAAAGTTATCAAGTTTTCAGAACAAGTCTACCTGTGCTCCTGCTCTGCATATTCACTGTGAGGAGAAACACACATTTGGGAACACCAAAGTTGGCTCATAATTGTATGAAATCCCTAATATTTGTGCATATTAGGCAATCCACAACTGTTACGACCTTTCTTATTTTCTTTTTTCCCTAATGTTACAAATGACCTGTAGAAAATATGGAAATCAGGAAACTCACACTAAACTAAAACTGAAATACTATGCAAACAAGAGTTTAGGACATAATTTCTTCTGTTCATCATTATTTGACCATCACCTCACACTTGTACAAACAGCCATCATGAACAAATCCACAAATAACAATTGCTGGAGAGTGTACAGAGAAAAGGGAACTCTCCTATATTCTTGGTGGGAATGTAAGTTGGTACAACTACTATGGAAAACAGCATGGAGATTCCTCAGAAAACTAAATATAGAATTTCCATATGATTCAGAAATCCTATTTTTGGGCATATATCCACACAAAAATACAATTCAGAAAGATACATGCACCCTATGTTCACTGCAGCACTATTCACAATAGCCAAGACTTGGAAACAACCTAAATGATCATGACAGATGAATGAATGAAGAAGATGTAGTATGTATATACAATGGAATACTACTCAGTCTTAGAAAGAAAGAACTAATGGCATTTGCAGCAACATGGATGTAACTAGAAACTATCATACTAGGTAAAATTAATCAGAAAGGGAAAGACAAATACCATATGATATCACTTATATGCAGAATCTAAAATATGGCACAAGTGATCCTAACTACGGAACAGAAACACACTAATAGACATAGAGAACAGCTTGTTGCTAAGGGGGAGGAGGAGGGAGTGGTATGTATAGGGTTGGGGTTGGTATATGGAAACTATTACATTGAGAATGGATAAGCAATGGGGTCCTACCAAGGTGCCACTGTATAGCACAGGGAACTATGTCCAGGATCTTGGAATAGAACACAAGGGAATATAGAAAAAGAGAAAGAATATGTATCCTGGGTCACTATGCTGCACAGAAGAAATTCACATAACACTGTAAGTTAACTATACTTTAATTTAAAAAGTAAAAAGATCTAAACTAAGCCAATAAGAAATTAAATATACATGTTTATGATACTGAACTAACTTAAATACAGGAAAATGAATCATCTGAAAATCACGTTTATCATGCATCAAGGCGATGCAACTTTTAACTTGTGGAAAACTTCCTAGAGTGGTCAGAGTAAAACAAAATGTATACAAAGCATAAATGCATACAAAGGAAAATAATATACATAATATAGTCAGCTCTTAGTTGCAATAAATATGTTCTCAAATATTTATATTTTCTGTCACCACTGGGCATTTTCTGAAATCACTGATCTTATTTTAACCTGAATTTGTAGCTATTGTGATTATAACAAGGTCCATTAGGGTTTGTGCATAAGTTCCATTTGAAAGTATATTATCTACATTCCAGAGATAATAAAAAAACTTCAAAAATTAAAGTACCTTAATAATTTAATTTTCAAAATATTGGCTTTTAATTGATGAAATAAATATTCCAGTCAAGGATGAATATATCTTCAAAGAGTCATGACAGGCATGTAATTTATGGGAAATTACAACTGTAAAATATTATTAATTGTATTTCTGTAGTAGTTATGCGTTAAAAGGAGAAAAGGGCCATGTTTCTCTTGGAATCCTGAAAAATGAAAAACTGAAGAGGCAGAATTTGTTAGTGCTTACTAAGCACAGCCCAAGACAAAGAAACTTTACTTAGTATCCACTTGGTTTTCTGATTATGAGATTTGTACTCTATTTGAGGTACTTATTTTGGTTTTAGAAAATACCATTCAATATAATTCAATTGCATTTTCTTTGACACCAGCTCATTGAGCCATATTATTTTTTTTAATTCATTTTCTCAGATTTTTGGATGGAAAATTGGGGAATCTTGGATAATGACTATAGGTGCTCCTTTCCCACAGGAGAAATATCCTCCATTATAAACGTTCGAATTGGCATCCAGGCTAACCACAATTAACCTGAGAGTTTTGTGAGGGTCAATCTGTTCTTCAGAGACCATAAATAATCTCCCAATGAAGAAGCCCCAGACCAGATAAACACTGTTGCTCAAAATATAATTTCATAGTCTAATCATCAGAATTCCCCAGAAATCATTAACTAAGAGAGGTAGAACACTATTTTCTGACTCAATTAAGTATAAACTTTAAGGACTAAACATTAACCCCATAAACAAGAACACTGATCTCTTTATTGAAATGATGATATTTGTTCAATAAGATAAGCCACTTTGATGCAATTAAGTAGTTTCTCTTAATCCCCTAAATTTTTAATTGTTCAGCAGGTCTTAACTCCACTAAAGCCTGGTAGAACTCCCTTCTTCAATTTATTCTAGGGTTTAATCTGCAACTGAAACATTTCTAAAACTGTTCTTAAAAGACTTTACCTATATCCAAGTTTTATTGCTTTTAAGTGGTCGAGACCTGATTATAATACAAAATAACATTTAAATGTAATTTTTAAAAGATATAATTTATTTATATCACTTAAAACTGTGTTATTTTCTTCCATCATTATAAAAACAAAGTTTAAAAATTTCTACAGAGGAGTAGATAAAAATGTGGTACATAAATACAATGAGGTGTTACTTAGCCATAAAAAGAATGAAATAATGTCATTGCAACAACATGGATGGACCTAGAAATTACTATATTAAGTGAAGTAAGCCAGAGAAAGATAAATATCATAGATTAGACACCACAGCCTGAGGTGCTCAGGTGGGGGCTGGACACTGAAACTCAGGTTCTGGAGGTCAGTTCCAGGGATAGGACTAGGGTTGGTAGTGCAGAAATAGCCTGTGGGAGCTAGGGATGATGCACCAAGGACTGGAGAGCAGAATGTCACAGCTGAGGGAACCCAGGAGGAGGTCTGGGCTTACAGGAAAAGCAAGGTGTCATAAGAAGAAGGAAGAGGGAGGGCAAGAGGAAGAGGGGTGGACTGCCACAGGGATTTCTTTCTCTGTGGACTCACAGACTCTTGGTGGGCAGTGCTATGGGCAGTGAGGTGACTCTTGCATCAGGGATGACCCCTCTTTTGGCAACACCTCATGTGCAGGCTAAGTGGGATGATGTTTCTTGCCTGTTCTACAGGTGGCAGGAACAAACCACTGCAGTTATCTCAGATTCCAGAGGTGGGCATGGCCCACTGCCATTAGGGGTCCCTGAACAGGCATCATTTGCAGCTCCAGTCAACTCAAGAGGCAGCACAGAGGAGGGCACTGCAACCAAGCAGCACCCGTTGTTGTTCTCACTCCCCTATGCACACACCCTGCTGCTGCCACTGCCAAATGCTCTGGGAACCTCTTAAAACTGCCTGAGGCTCATTAATACTTCCCAACTAGAAGCAGCCTGTGCTACCTTCCCTTGGGTCCTTGGTACTGTTAAGAGCCCAGCAACCAGGCACTGACTACTAGCCCTGCCCATTGCCTCTATCTCCAAGGAAGAACATGCAGCACCCTATCAGAGGGATAATAGCATTCTACACTGAGGAAAAAGGCAACAACATCCAAATTCCCACACCAAAAATAAATAGTAAGTCCCCACAAAATAAAGGGGACCCTTGCATATAAACATCCTTCCAAGATTATAGTAGTTGTTTTCCCTAAACTTGTGGAATAAGAAAAATAAAAGCAAAATGAAGAAGCTTAGGAACCATTCCCAGTTAAAAGAACAGGACAATTCACCTAAAGCAGAAAACAATGAAGCAGACATCTGCAATCTAACAGAAACTGAGTTCCAAAAGGAGGTAGTGAAACTACTGGAGGAATTAAGGGCAAATAAGAAGGAATTAAGAGTGCTTATAAACAGTAATGCAGATTACTCTAGAAAGGAACTAGAAAATATAAGGAAGAGCCAAGAACACTTAGAAAAGTCATTTGCAAAGACACAAATTAGTTAAAAGCAAAGAAGAACAAAATGAATAATGCAGAGGAACGAATTAGTGACTTGGAAAATAATGGAAATCACCCAATCAGGACAGCAGACAGAAAATCAAATGAAAAAATATTAATGCAATATAAGAAGTCTATGGGATAATATTAAGCAGGCCAGTCCACACATAATAGGGATTCCAGAAGGAGAAGAAAAAGAAAAGGGGACTGAAAACATACTTGAAGAAGTCATGTCTGAAACCTTTCCAAATCTAAAGGAAACTGATATCAAGATACAGGAAGGACAAAGGGCCCCAAACAAGTTGAACCCAAACAGGCCCATCCCAAGACATATTATAATAACAATGGCAAAAGTTAAATAGGGGATTCTAAAGGAAGCAAGAGAAACACAAAGCGTTAATTATAAGGGAACCCCCAAAAGGTTATCAGATGATTTCTCTACAGAAACACTACATGCCAGCAGAGAGTGGCAAGATATATTCAAAGTCCTAAAAGGGAAAAATTTGCAGCCCAGAATACTTTACCCAGCAAGAATATCATTTAAAATAGAAGGAGAAACAAATAATTCCTCCAACAAGCAAAACCTGAAAAAACAATACAGCAATACTAAACCCATTCTAAAAGAAATGCTGAAAGGACTCCTTTAAACAAAAAAGAAGCAACAAGAAATAGGATGGAGGAAATCGCAGTTGGAAAGTAATCACTTAAACAAGCCAGGATACAGAAATAAAAAGGAAAAAAAAACCTATTGTAAAAGGGACAATAAACACAAGGAAAAGCAAAAGGACAAACATGAAGATGTTAAAAATGGACATCAAGATCATAAACTATGGGGAAGGAAAGTAAGAAAATCTAGACTCTTTTGTTTCTAGAATGTGTTTGAGCCTATATGACTATCAGGCTAAAGCAAGCAAATATAGGAAGGGGTTAACATGCTTGAAAAACAAGGCAACCACAAATCAAAATGAAACATTACATTCTCAAAAACTAAAAAGAAGAGTACACAAGCATAAAATGAAAGGAAATCATCCAACCATAAAAAAGAAAAGAAAGGAACAAAGGAGAAACATAAAATCAACTGGAAAACAAGGTTCAAAATGGCAATAAATACATATTTATCAATAATTACCTTAAATGTCAATGAACTGAATGCTCCAATCAAAAGACTGGATGATAAAAACAAGAGCCTTCAGTATGTTGCCTACAGGAGACTCCTCTAAGGGCAAAGGACACAGAGAAATTGAAAGTGAGTGGATGGAAAAAGATATTTCATGCAAATGGAAAAGACAGGAAATAAGGAGTTGCAATACTCCTATCAGACAAAATAGACTTTAAAATTGAGGCCATAAATAAAGAACAAAAAGGACACTAATGATAAAAGTATCCATTCAAGAAGAGGATATTACATTCATCAATATATATGCCCCAAATATAGGAGCACCCCAATATATACCACAAATACTAACAGACATAAAAGGAGAAATTGATGGGAATACAATAATAGTAGGAGCCTTTAATGCCCTGCTCACATCGATGCCCAGATCTAGATAGAAAATCAGTAAGGCAACAGAGATCCAAATGACACAATAGAAAAGTTAGACTTAATTGATATTTTTAGGACATTCCATCCATGAAAACTAGAATGTACTTTCAAGTGCACATGGAACATTCTCAAGGATTGACCACATTCTGGAGCACAAAAATAACCTCAACAAATTTAAGAGTATAGAAATTATTTCATGTATCTTCTCTGACTACAATGGCATGAAACTGGAAATCAACCACAAAAAAGAGAAATGAGAAAAACTGGCTGCTTGGGGACTAAACAACATGCTAGTAAAACAAAAACAAAACAAAACAAAACAATGGGTCAATGAGAAAATCAAAGCAGAAATTAAAAAATACCTCAAGGAGTTCCCGTTGTGGTGCAGTGGAAACAAATCCAACTAGTAACCATGAGGTGGTGGTTTGATCCCTGGCCTTGCTCAGTGGGTTAAGGATCTGGCATTGCCATGAACTATGGTGTAGGTCACAGATGTGGCTCAGATCCTGCTTGGCTGTGGCTGTGGCTGTGGCCAGCAGCTGCAGCTCCAACTGGACCCCTAGCCTAGGAACATCCATATGCAGTAGGTGTGACCCTAAAAAGCAAAAACAAACAAACAAACAAAAAAGCCTTGAGAAAAATGATAATAAAAGCACAACCATTCAAAATCTATGGGATGCTGCAAAAGCAGTGCTTAAAGAGAAGTTCTTGGCAATAGAGGCCTTCCTCAAAAAAGAAAAATCTCAAATTGACAACTAAACCAACTTCTTTGCCTAAAAGAATTAGAAAAAGAAGCACAAACAAAACCTAAAGTTAGCAGAAGAATAAAATAGCAATTCAAAAAGAAAGAAAGAAACAAACAAACAAACAAATAAACAACAGAAAAAATCAGTAAAACCAAGATCTGGTTGTTTGAAAAGGTAAACAAAATGGACAAATCTCTGGCCAGACTCACCAAGAAGAGGAGAGAAAAACCCCAAATAAACAAAATAAGAAATCAAAAAGGAGAAATCTCAACAGATACTGAAGAAATAAAAAAAAAATACTATGAACAATTACATGCCAACAAATTTGACAAAACTAGAAGAAATAGATAACTTTCTAGAGTCTTACAGACCACCAAAACAGAATCAAGAAGAAATAGATCAATTGAAGAGACTGATCACTAGAAATGAAATTGAATATGTCATAAAAACACTCCCTACAAACAAAAGTCCAGGGCCAGATGGCTTCACAGGCGAATTCTACCAGACATACAAAGAAGAACTTATACCCATCCTTCTTAAACTTTTCCAAAAGGTTGTAAAAGAAACACCCCAAAGACATTCTATGAAGCCACCATCATCCTAATACCAAAACCAGACAAAGATACTACCAAAAAGGAAAAGTATAGGCCAATATCTTTGATGAATATTGATGTAAAAATGCTAAAAAAATTTTAGCAAACTGAATCCAACAACACATAAAAAAGATCATACAGCACAACCAAGTGGATTCATCCCAAGTTCACAAGGATGCTTCAACATATGCAAATCAATCAATGTCATGCACCATATTAACAAAAGAATAGTCAAAAACCATAGATCATCTCAATAGATGCAGAAAAAGCATTTGACAAAATCCAACATTCATTCATGATCAAAACTCTTACCAAAGTGGGTATAGAGGCAACATACCTTAACATAATAAAAGTCATTTATGAGAAAACCACAGCCAATATAATAATGGAGAGAAGCTGAAGGCCTTCCCACTAAAATCTGGAACAAGACAAGGATGCCCACTCTCACCACTTTTATTCAACATAGTATTGGAAGTCCTAGCCACAGCAATCAGACAAAAAAAAGAAATAAAAGGCATTCAAATTGGAAGAGAAGAGATAAAACTGTCACTCTATGCAGATGACATGATACTATATATATAAAACCCTAAGGACTCCTCACAAAAACTATTCAAACTGATCAACAAATTCAGCAAAGTAACAGGATACAAGATTAACATTCAGAAATTGGTTGCATTTCTGTATACTAACAATGAAACAGTAGAAACGGAATAAAGAGGACAGTACCTTTTACAATCAACCCCCCCAAAATGAAATACTTAGGAATAAACCTGACAAGGTGGCTAAAGACTTATATGCTGAGGAATATAAAACATTAACCAAGGAAATTAAAGAGGATTCAAAGAAACAGAACAATACCCATTCTCCTGAGTTGGAAGAATTAATGTTGTTAAAATGGCCATACTACCCAAAGCAATCTACAAATTCAATCCAATCCCTATCAAATTACCCATGACATTTTTCACAAAATTAGAACAAACAATCCAGAAATGTATATGGAACCATAAAAGACCAAGAATTCCCAAAGCAATCCTGAAGAACAAAACTCAAGCAGGAGGCATAACTCTCACAGACTTCAGACAATATTACAAAGCTACAGTAATCAAGAGAGTGTGGTGTGGTACAAATCAGACATACAGACCAAAGAAACAGAATAGAGAATCTAGAAATATACCCAGACACCTACAGTCAATTAATCTTCAACAAAGGAGGCAATAATATAAAATAGGAAAAAGACAGTCTATTCAGGACGTGGTGCTGGGAAAACTGGAGAGTTGCATGTAAATCAATGAAACTAGAACACATCCTCACACCATGCACAAAAATAAACCTAAAATGGTTTAAAGACTTTTAAGACAAGAAACCATAAAACTCCTCAAGGAGAATATAGGCAAAACATTCTCTGACATTGACCATACAAACGTTTTCTTAGGTCAGTCTCCCAAGGCAACAGAAATAAACACAAAAATAAACCAACGGTACCTAATAAAACTGACAAGATTTCACACAGCAAAGGAAAGCATAAAAAAAGACAACCTATGGAATGGGAGAAAATAATTTCCAGTGATTAACCCACATGGGCTTAATCTTTGAAATATACAAAGAACTCTTACAAATGAACAGCAGAAAAAAAAAGGAATTGAAAAATGGGCAAAAGACCTAAATAGACATTTCTCCAAAGAAGAAATGCAGGTGGCCAACAGGCAAATGAAAAAATGCTCAACATCATTAATTATTAGAGAAATGCAAATCAAAACTACACTGAGGAGAATTCCCATTGTGGCTCAGCAGAAACAAATCTGACTAGCATCCTTGAGGACACAGGTTTGTTCCCTGGCCTTGCTCAGTGGATCGAGGGTCCAGGATTGCCATGAGCTGTGGTATATTTCACCACAGACATGGCTTGGATCTGGCATTGCTGTGGCTATGGCATAGGCTGGCGGCTACAGCTCTGATTCAACCCCTAGCCTGGGAACCTCCATATGCCATGGGTGTGGACCTAAACACACACACACACACACACACACACACACAAACTACATTGAAGTATCACCTCATATCAGTCATATTTGCCACCATTGGTAAGCCTACAAATAGCAAATGCTGGAGAGGGTGTGGTTAAAAGCGAATCCTCCTGCACTGTTGGTGGGAATATAAATTGGTACAACCACTATGGAAAACAGTTTGGAGGTACTTCAGGAAACTAAATATGGAAGTACTATATGATCCAGCAATCCCATTCCTGGGCATATATCTAGACAGAGCTTTCACTGAAAAAGATACATGCTCCCCTATATTCATTGCAGCACTATACACATAGCCAAGACATGGAAACAACCTAAATGTCCAATGACAGATGAATGATAAAGAAGATGTGGTACATATACACATTGGAATACTATTCAGCCATAAAGTAGAACACAATAATGCCATTTGCAGCAACATGGATGGAATGAAAGACTTCATACTAAGTGAAGTAAGTCAGAAAGAGAAGACAAATACCATATGATATCACTTATATCTGGAATCTAATGTACTATACAAGTGAACCTATCTACAGAAAAGAAAAAAACTCATGGACATGGAGAACAGACTTGTGGTTGCCAAAAGGGAGAGGGAGGGAGTGGGAGGGACTGGGATTTTGGGGTTAGTAGATGCAAACTATTTCATCTGGAATGGATAAGAATTGAGATTCTGCTATGTAGCACATGGAATTATATCCAATCACTTGTGAAGGAACATGATGGAAGATAATGTGAAAAGAAGAATGTATACGGATGTATAGCTGGGTCACTTTGCTGTGCAGCAGAAATTGACAGAACTTTGTAAATCTAGTATAATAAAAAGTTAAAAAAAGATCATAGGAGAGCAATAATATGTGGAATCTAATAAAAAGGATACAAAAGATCTTATTCACAAAACAGAAAGAGACTCAAAGATTTCAAAACAGGCTTACGGTCACCAAAGGGAAAATGTTGGGGAGAGGGATAAATTAGGAGGTTGGGATTAACATATAAACATTACTATATATAAAATATATAAGTAACAAGGACTTACCTATAGTACAGGGAAATCTACTAAATACTATGTAATAGCCTATATGGGAAAAGGAATCTGAAAAGGAATATGTATATGGGCAACTGATTCACTTTGCTGTTCACCTGAAATGAACTCAGCATTGTAATCAATTACACTCCAACAATTTTTTTAATTCTTAAAAATTTGTCTATATATTTAGTCACCAAAAAAAACCAAGAATTTTTTTTCTTTCATTAGGTGGAAATCTTTGTAACTACATGAGCACCTCAACCTTTTTTTCTTCTGAGACTGTAGTAATGTACGTGGCATTCCATACAGACTATCAGGAAATTCCTGTTTGTGAGACTATCATTGGAGATTTCTTTCATAGTAAGCATAGCCAATGAATAATAAATCATGTACTTTCCTATTTTGTTTTGTTCTTAAACTCTAAAGGATCAACTAGCCCCTCGGGCACTCTAGCTTTTGTTCATTTCTTTTTTATCCATCATATTCATCATGCACCTGTTCCTGTGAACATTCTCTTATAAAACTTCTCCCATGTCTCTATTTTATAAACACAATAATTAAACTTTTCTAAATCTTATGCACTATGTAGATAATCAGCTTTGCAAATTCTTCAAGTTTCCTGTGAGATACTTGTCTTTATCTTAACTGCCTTGAGACAGATTTCATGCAGGAGGTAAATAAGAAAATGTGAATAGTGAATAAAATATTTTAATCTCAGATTTATAAGATTGTGAAATTGAGTGAGGTCATCCTCTGAGATGTAACTAGGAACACTTATCCACGATGAAGTAGAGAGCTGAATTTAGTCTCTACGGATGATCCAACATTGAAGAGTAAAGATAGGGACCCTCAGTTTCTGTACCCAAAGAGAGAAAAGACCTAGGGTTCCATGTTTATACCTACATCCTCTTTAGAGGTTTATCTTGCAGGAAAAAAATAATTTTGCTCTAGAAGATGGTTACAGGAAATATTTGCAATGAGTCAATCAATGTCAATATCTCCTGTTCCAGTAAACTGTTAATAAATGTTATTTAAAAATTTCATGTGACCAAATGAGTTTGGAAAATATTGACTAAAAATTGATGGTGAGTTTGAGGTTGGTAGATGCAAACTATTACATTTAGAATGGATAAGCAATGTGGTTCTACTGTATAGCACAGGGAATTATATCCAGGCTCTTGTGATAGACACCATAATGAAAGATGACATGAGGAAAAGAACATATATATTTGACTGAGTCTCTCTGCTGTACAGCATAAATTAACCCAACACTGTAAATCACATAAACTCTGATAAAAATAAATTTTAAAAATTGCAATAGAATTCTTTATTTACCATAGGAATTTTTACAGGTTTACTATGCTAATTGTGAGCCTTCTAAAATATGACATATGATATCCAATAATTCTCAAACTTATTTGACCAGAGAATTTATTTTTAAAGTCCCCTTGAGGGATTAATGATTTGAGGAAACATTTTGGGAGATATGGAGCTGGACCATAGCCCTATGAAGAAATTATAAAGAATATAGGGTGTTCTAGATCTGTAGCTTCCAAATGTTGGGCCATAGCATTCAGTAACATCAAAATTTACAGTTTATAACATTTAAAGTCACAGATTTCTAAAATACATCCCACATCTACTGAATCAGTGATATAATGGTGATTCAGGGCACAGCTATATTTTTAATGTCTCAGATAACATGCTGAATTGGGTTTGAAACCTCTTGAAATAATATTCTCCTAGGTCATTGTCCACCCTGATGCCATCATGTTTTCATAAAGCTCTCTTTATTCCCAGCACTCTCTTTAAGGCACCCTTTACTTCCAAATTTCTAAGAGTGTAGATAAGGGGATTGAGCATGGGATTGAAAAGGCTATGAAACAGGGGAAGATATTTCTTCGGCTCCTTGGGGTTCCTATATCTGGGCCCAACATAGGTGATAATGGCTGTGCCATAAAAGAGCCCAACCACACAGAGGTGAGATGAGCAGGTGGAGAAGGCTTTTCTTTGCCCTCCCCCAGATTGGATCCTAAGGATGGAACAGAAGATGCACATGTATGAGATTACAATTAAGGAGAATGGTCCCAGTAGCACAGAAATTGCTCCAGCCAATACCACATTTTCATTAATGTGGGTATCTGCACAAGCGAGTTTGAGTACAGCCATGATTTCACAGAAAAAGTGATTGATTTTCTGGGATATACAGAAAGGTAAGGGTAAAAGTAACACTAGATGAATCAAAGACAGAAGGACTCCAATGGCCCAGGGAATCACTACCAGGGTAATGCAAACTCTCCAGCTCATGATGGCAGAATATCGGAGGGGGTGGCAGATGGCCACGTACCGATCATAGGACATCACCACCAGGAGAAGACATTCGGTGTGAGCGAAACTCAAAAAGAGAAAGGTCTGTGTCATGCAGCCAGTGAAGGAGATGGGCTTGGTTGGACTCAGGAGGTTTATCAGCATCTGGGGCACCGTGTTGCAGGAGTAAGCTATGTCAACAATGGCCAGGTGTGAGAGGAAGAAGTACATGGGAGTGTGCAGTCTGGAGTCCAATGAGATGAGCCCCAGGATGACCCCATTCCCCAGCAGGGTGAAGGCATAGCACAGGGAGAAGGGCCCAAAGAGGAACAGTTGAATCCTTGGGTCAAGAGAAAATCCCAGCAGGATGAACTCTGTGACAGAGGTCATATTGTCTCCCATATCACTATGACAAAGAAAATTGAGTTAATGTCCACAGTTTATGAGAAGTCTTTAAAAATAGATTTAGTGTTAATGTGTTTGGTGCATTTTTTATGATTAAAAAAAAGTATTCAGAAACTCTCAGTGAATTTTTGTGTTTTTAACTGAATATTTAAAGACTTTATTTGGTAACCTTAAGATAAATACATACATACATATATACACATGCATAAACACACATACGTATATGTTTCCTTTCTTGTTACTGTTTTTAAGAGGTTAAATATTCAAAATATATATATTGTCACATGTTAATCAAATACATAGTTTTTGCTTCATTCAGTGAGCTATCTCATATCCTTCAAATAAATTTTGCTTTTCTTTGCTTACATTAATTTCTGTTTTTTTTTCCAAAAATGATGACCCTTAATTGCTTCACATGCTGAAGTCCTTAAACTGCAATAGGTCTAATCTCAAGTTGGAGGGTTTCATTAAGGAGTTGGGGCATATAGTAAGGGGAGACATACCATTACCCAAATATATATTTAGCCATTAATATCTCATCTGCCTGTCAAAACATACTTTCCACTCCTGCATCTTTTGTCACCTGAACAACTAATACTATGTTAAATCTCTTCTTGTTCAAGTGTAATTTTCAATCTAAAATATATTTATTATTTAGTTTTTCATAATGTTTAAATAAACATTTGCATGAATGACTAAACAGGTTTGTACTGTGTTGTTTACCTTAACACAAAAAGAGAATCAGTAACTATTAGGTTTTGACCCAATATTGATGAACAATCTAGAAATACTCAGTTTTAGACACTGTCTCTGCAGCTGATTGGCACTAGTTGGAGGACTTCTGTGAAGGACTCTGCAAAAGGGATCTCTAAATTCCTTGAGAGACTGAACTAAATCATCTTTCTTACTCTATAATTCCACAATTAAAATATAAGGATAAATAATGTTACCCTTCTTGCTTAAATTTTATTCCCATCTTTTTTTTAAGATCATCTATCTTGTAGAGAATGAGAATGAGCCATAATTCTCAATTTAGAAGGCTATAAATTATAAAGGCCCTTAAAAATCATTCCACTATCATGGTTACTCCTCTAATACTATTCCAATAAGTGTCATGTCCAGAAGGCTAAAAATGAAATGTTTTGGTGTTTATTGATTTCCTGTGATATACATACCATTGTTTCAAGGGTGGAGCCATCAGTTGATAGGAGCTCTGAGCTCGAACTCACCATTCAGACTTTGGCCTCATAATACCGCACATAAATAAATATTTGTACATTTATCCAACAACTCTAAATACTCTCCCTTATATATTTAGATACTTGACTTCCCTCTATATGTAATATTTTAAGCCCAGATTTTAAAATAAAAATACTGGCGTTTTTTGTTTCATATTCAATGTTTATCAGAAAGCCACACACACTTACTTCCCTACCTTAAAAATAGCTACAAGTCCAAAACAATAATTCTTATGTTGACTATATTAGTACATTGATATGTTGATCAATAGTATATTTTATTCAGACTATTATTTAAACTATCAATGAGCAAAATTTGAGCACTAATAAAAATATAATTTGGAATGGTATTGAAGAGTGACAGTAACAGCTAACAGGCAATGAAAATGATGTTAAAATATATTTTACCCAAACTTACAAAGGCAATTAAGAATCATGCGTGTTTAGGGATGACTTGTATAAGGACCCCACAAAATTTTCATATCACCTCTGTCCAGTAGGCCTATTTCACAGCAAAGGAAATGACAAGGGCAAATGACAAGAGACTCACTGGTTCCAACGCATGTTATATTACTCGGAAATCGTAGACCTGATAAAAATTATAACCTGACATACAGATTTAGGACACTGGCAAATGTACCTGGTGTGGCTAAGTTTATTGATGGCGATGGAAGAATTGCTCCTCCTCTGAGAACTGCTGAGGAAGGGTGTTGGCTTTTCATTTTGTCAACAAGAGGAGAAGGCTTTGTTCCCTTATTATCTCCACAGAGCACCTTCCCAGTTGTCATGAGGGCTTTGTGCAGGGCATGAGACAGTAAGTTTCACACCAGTATGCTCCCTACAGAGACATGAAGAAGACAACCCACTGTTATCCTCCTGAGACTGCAGAGGATTGGCAGTCTCTATTTTTGTCTCAGGAAATCTTTAGAGGTTAAGATAATAACAGGTAGTGCTTTCATAACAAAAATGATGCACACCTATTCAGTCATACTCAGGTTATCCCATGAATATTAATGCCCAAATACAGAAAATTTGTTATAGTTTCATGAATTTTTATGTTGTCCAGCTCTCAGACATTCAGGAGGCACTTGGGAGATCCATGTCTGTTTATTACTTGACGGTGAAATAAAAACTTGACTTTACTTCCTAGAAACACATTTCTTTTAGTGTACATAGTCTGGTTTCCCAACTGCCATGAACCTTGTAGGAAAATAAACTTGTGTTCAAGGGTCTTAATCACTAGATTTTAGGTAGCAACTCGACCTACATTCCTTGAGCATAGGTCTGGAAATGTGTGGTCATTCCTGTTAGGGCTTCACGTTGCATTGCTCTGTGTCTTGTTGACCTGCCTAGAGGATGAATGGATAAGGCACAAGGGTGGAGTAAAGCTTACTTTTAAAAAATTTCCCTTTTTGATAATTTCTGGTCCTGTCCTCATGGGAATGATACAGCTCTGTAAAAGCAGAGAGCCGATTCCTGTCCTCTTAACCCTGATGGGGGTGCTAGATATATGTATTCTGTCAGAGCAGGCATTTCTATCACAGTGTACACTGTAGGACAGTATTGCAATTCTGCAGTCGGTTATCAGCTATCCAGTGTCCTAAGTCTGTATGTCAGGTTACAATTTCAGAGCCATGTAGTATGTGTTGGAACCAGTGAATCCCTTGTCATTTGCCCCTTGTCATTTCCTTTGCTGGGAAATAGCACTGTTGGACTGAGGTGATATTATGTGGGAAACTGAATCAGAAATTAAATATTCTAATAACCCTACAGCAGAAGTACCGGTCAAGATATGGTAGAAAAGTAGGCAAGTTTATGCTTGCAACATACATCATCTGCAATCACAATGAGTCATTGCCCTACATAGGATAGAAGGAATCTGCATGTCACCAACTGCCTTACTGATTTCCTTAAGAGGAAGGTACCACACCGAGGGCCCAGCATTAGTCTTTGCTGCCCAAGAACAGATATTCAGAACAGTAGAGCTGCATTGGGGGGGGGCAGCTTATCCCATTGCATTCATGCAAAACCTCCATCTCTGTTGCCATGTCTACGCATTAGTGTGCTCACCATGCAATCACTGGAGTAGCTGAAAGCAGAGACTGGCTGACATCTACTGAGTTGTTTTATACCTGGTTGTTTAAGACCTCTGCTGCAATGATGTCTCTGCTTGGTATGAATGTGGGATGTACAAATTCAGTACTTTGTGCCCCACCTCCCAACTCTTTTCCATACCTCTATTCACTCACTATTTCAACTATGCTCCCTCCAGGCCCATGACCAACCAGTCAACACATTTGCTATTTTCCAGGAGTCCATGAATATTCTTATCTCAGGAAATTTCTCTCTCCGCAAATTAGATGAATAGGTGAATGGCTAGGTATTGGCAATGAGAAATTTATCCTCATTAGTTAGCTTTAAGGCCCCGCACCTGAGTATTACATACATAACACCAATATATCTAGCCAGGTGATATGGGGGTCTGGGTCACCTGCCCATTTAGTTCACTTTTGTCTTCTGTACTTGTTCTTGTCCTACATTATACCACTTTCAGTATATGATGCATGGTTGCTGGGATCACTCTATCTTATGATTGGGTGGGTCTGATAGCACCTCAGTTCAAGACAGAAAACTCTGGATTTATAGTTACTTGATGATCTTTGACTAGTTTCTACCAAGTCTCAGTATTATGTGGGGAATGGTCCTTTGAAAGGTGTATTGTCTTCTGCTGTAGATGGAAAGCCTTGATATAGAATCCCTGTGGCCTGTTTCATTATTCATCTATTGGGGATTAGTGGAGACATCTTTCTCTACCAGAGATACATTCAAATCCATGTGGTCTGCTGGTCAAGTTACAAGCTCTAAAGCTATAAAGTGTATAATTCAATGGATTATATACAATATAAATAATATTGTATATAAAATATTTGTGTAAGCACCCATCCATACCAAAGTGTAGAACATCTCCATTACAACGGAAAATGTCCATAACCCCCTCATTGCTAGAAATCACTTTCCTACCTCAAGATAAAACACTGTTCTGACTTCCGTCACGCAATTTAGTTTTGCCTATTTTTTAACCTCATCTAAATAAATTACAGAGCAAGGATGCTTTTGTGTCTGGCTTCTTTGACCCAGTATACTTTCTCCCATATTATTTGTATATCAGAAGTCCATTTTTTATGATACATAATATTCGATATGAACATTCCAAAATTCATTCATCTATCCTTAATGTTCATGGACATTTAGTTTATTTCTAATTTTTGGCTATTGTGACTTAAGCTTCTATGAATATTCTTATATATGTTTTCACTGGATATATGCCAAGGAATAGAATTACTGAACCACAGGATAGGCACATATTTATTTTTAGTAGATCTTGTGAAACAGCTTTCTAGTACAGTTTTATAATTTTACATCCACACCAACACTTAATATTAACTTTGTAACTTTAACCATGTGGTACTTCTCTGTGGTTTTATTAATATTTTATTGATGAGTAATCATATTGAACTCATTATTGTATGCTCACTGGCCTTTGGGTTATCTTTATTGGGGGGGGGATATCTTTTTGAATGAAGAGCCTGTTCAAGTTTTTTAAACAACTTTTAATTGAATTGCCTTTTTTACTTCCTCTTATTTATTTGTAGGCATTGTTTATAGAGTTTGGACATAAGCGTCTTGTTGAATATAGGTACTGAGGTATGTTCACATGCAGTATGTGACTTGCTTATTCATTTTCTTACTGATTCATTTGATGAAAATAAGCTCTTAATTTTAATGGAGTCCAGGTTATTAATTTTTCTTTTAAGATTAGTGTTGAAGGAACATTATAAATCAACTGACTTTAATAAAAAATTTAAAAAACTACCTACCCCAAATTCTTGAAACATATCTTGAGAAACAAAACTTGAGAAACATATCTCAAGTTTTCTCCTAGAAGAGTAAATATTTGCTTTCGTGTTTAGATCTATGATGTACCTCAAATTAACTTCTGTATGGTTTGAGGTTGAGGTTGAATTTCATTTTTTTCTATAAATATTATCCAACTACAAAGGTAAATCACTTACTCATTGAATCGCACTAGAATCTTTCTCAAAAATTTACTGACTAGGACTTCTCACTATGGTGCAGTGGGTTAAGAATTCAACTGCAGAGGCTTGGGTTCAATTCCCAGCCTCCTGCAGTGGGTTAAAGGATCCAGCATTGCCACAGTTATGGCATAGGTCACAGCTATGGCTCAGATTCAGTCCCTATTTTGGGAATTTTCATATGCTGCAGGGGCACCCATTAAAAGTTTTTTTTACTGACTACGTATCTGTGGATCTATTATTGTATACTCTAGTCTCTTGTACTAATTTATACTTCAACTAATACAACAATGTCTATAGTGTTCATAACGTATGTCTTTGTATAGCTTTTTGATTGCTTTTTACAGTTTAGTGGCTGTTCTAGATATTATCACAGTCACTTGATGTCATTTTTTTTTTACCAGTTTGAGTGAAATATAAAAACTTTATTTCCCTTTGCTCATTTTTCATCTCTCCAATTTATAATTATCTTCAATATTTCCTCTACATAAACTTAGAAAGGTACCAAACGGTGATATAATTCTGACTTGAACCATAAAACGCAATTGAGAAAACTCAAGAAAATAAGGAAAGCCCTTAGAATTTACTCATAATTTTTCTTACCATGTACTTTCTTCCTGATATTCAGTTTCCCTGTTTTCTAACTTCTTAGAAATTTTTAATTTATTTTCTGTTTAGAGAATCCATTATTAAAAACATTATTATTGCTGTGTATGGATTTTTTTTGTGGACAATTTTAAATTTCAGTACTTTAGGGAGTTCCTGTTGTGGCTCAGAGAAATGAATCTGACAAGCATCTATGAGAATGTAGGTTTGATCCCTGGCCTTGCTCGGTGGGTTAAGGATCCAGGGTTGCCGTGAGCTGTGGTGTGGGTCACAGACACAGATCCCATGTTGCTACAGCTCTAACCCCTGGCCTGGGAACTTCTATATACCATGGGTGTAGCCCTAAAAAGGCAAAAAAAAATTCAGTACTTTAAGATGGTATTCCATGATGTTTGGTAAGAAGTCAACTATAATCTTATTATTTTTCTTTGAGAGTAATGAACTTTTTTTTCTTGGTCAATTGTAGAGTTTTGTCTTTATCTTTCATTTCCAGTAGTTTGACTAATATATTTCCAGGGATCTTTTTAATGTTTATCCTGACCAAGTTCTCCTGAGCTTCTTGAATCTCTGTGTTGACAGTGTGAATCAGATTTTAAAATTTCTTGTCATTACTTTTTTTTCAAGTAATGTTAAGTATGTGTCATTTCCCCCATTACTGTTGGGACATAGCCCCTAATCCTAGGACCTTGGAATTCTCCCCAGACATGGAATTTCTAGTGCCCCAACTGAGTTTCTAACTTTTTTGTTTGTTTGTTTGTTTAAACCAATCTCTCTCTGTTCTGGCTAAATCTGAACTCGAACATCTTCCCAGGAATTTGTTAGATCCAGATGATCTGTTCGGCTTTGAGTCTTCCAGTTGCTGCTTTCTACTAGGACTTTCCTTACCATTTTCATATGGCTGAGGAGTTAACTAAGGAAACAAATGACATTTTAACATGAGTTTTTCTAGGATGCTCTCTCAATTGCTCTCCCCATATGGGACATTGACCCCCAATTCCCAACTGATCCAGCAGCCTTGAATTCTCATCACTGCTTACTCTGGTCACCAAGACCACTGATCCATGTTTGGCTTCCATATTCCTATACAAAGACTGGGAAAATGCCTTCTTAGGAAAGCCTGTATCAATTTTCTCACCTCATATACATACCTTCCATTTCTTTAATGCCAAAAGTTGTTTTCTATATGTTATTGAGATTGCACAGCTATTTATGGTGGGAGGGTAAAACTGATACCAGCTATTCTGGCACTGTCAAGACACATACTTTTTTTTTGGCTGCCCTGTGCATATGGAAGTTCCTGGGCCAGGGAGCCGATCCAAGCCACTGTTGCAACCTATGCTTCAGCTGTGGCAATGCCAGATCCTTAACCCACTCTTCCGGGCGGAGGAACAAACGCGCATCCTGGTGCTCCAGAAACCCTGCCAATCCTGTTGCACCACAGCGAGAACTCTAAGACATACTATTTTACATGTTAATATATAAAATATTTTCCCTGAATTTTAATTTTTAATTTAAATATAGTAGTTAAAAGATTACTTTAAAAATGGATTTTAATAATTTGATTTCATGAAGAAAAAAATTCGGTAATGGAAAATATGTCTTAGAAGTAAAGGTCATTCTTTATAACATTATGTGGAAGTCCCACTCCATGTATTAGCATTAGTGTGGTTTACTTTTGCACATTAAGAAGCCAGGTCTCTGGTATGTTGCTATATTCCAGTATATGTTTATTAATTAATTTTATCTTTTCTTTTTTAATGGTTGAGAGGTATGGTAAGGTGAAATATCACTACATGAAAATACTCTGCTGGCCTGGATAATAAAAAGGCAGATGCTTCGGGGAAAACCTTGTCAAGAGGAATAAAAATAACAGAGACATGAGAAAATTAGAGAATAAATCCACCTTTCATTATGTATGTTGGGAGACTAGAAAAGAGAATGCTGGAAGGAGGTAAAAATGAAAGCAAAAGTAAAGAAGAAATGGAAATATAAGGAGCTGTGAGATAGTGTTATCTCTTTTTTTTGTTAAATATTGTTCAACTCTTGTCAGAACACTTGGCAATTATTAGCTATCCACCTGTGCATCTCAGTCCTTACTTCACTTGACTCATAGCTGGTGCTATAGAGATACACAGTTCTACAATGATTTCATGTATTGAGGTACGTTGTGCAGCTATGAACTTTCTCTCTGGGTGTTCACTTCCCTGAAAAAAAACATCGCTTGGTATGAGGTGATGTGAATGCTTATGACTGAATTGGTTAATAGCATAATAACACTTTGTTTCAATAATAAATAAAAAATAATTAAGAAATAAGCTATTTCTTGAAAAATGTTCTCTTTAGATTTTTATGGCATTAAGCATATTGACAATCCAGATGTCTCATCTCTGAACAAAAATGACCCTTGGTCATCAAAATTCTCCCTATTTTCAGGTAGTCTTGGACAATTCACCTTCTCTTATTAAACTCTGCTGTTATGTAATTTATATGCCATTTTTGGCATCTTTGAGGCATCTTACAACCACATCTCAAAGGGAAAAAGTTCTATTTAGCCAAAAGTTCTTTCCGTCCCTCACATGAACCTCTTCTTCCACATACCCATCATCTCAACAGCCCTGAGGCTGCAAGTGAAGAATGGAGTTAATTGTGAAACAGTAATAGCACGTTCTCTTTTTTCTTTCTTTGACTCGAGCATGGGAACCATATAAACCACCATGGAAGTGCCAAAGAAAAGCCCAGCCACACAGTGGTGAAAGGAGCAGGTGAAATAAGTCTTTTCTTTAGCTCACACCTGACTGGATCTTTAGGATGGTCCAGAGGATGCTATATGAGACCAGCATCAAACAGAGGGGCCTAAGACAAAGACAGGCAGCAAAAATGACGGCTTCATTGATCCAGTGTCAGCACAGGTCAGTATGAGAGCAGATAGGATTTCACAAAAGACTTGATCTGCTTCCTAGGACTCACAGAATGAGAGGAAATTTCCTTGGAAGGAAAATTACATGTACCAGAACCAGAATCAATCCACAGGACCATACACACTCTCCAGTTCATGATGACAGTGTAATGCAGGGGAATGAGTAATCACCATAAACCTACATAAGGAAACAGAAAATCAGGCACTATGTATTATGAGCAAAAATCGAATACGAAAACATCTGCATTATGCATCAACAAAGGAGAGAATTACATTTGGGTTCACTAAGTTCACCAACATCTCAGGGACATTGTTGGAAGCATAGGACATAAGACCTATTGATGACAACAGTTAAGAGAGGAAGAAGTACGCTGTGGTGTGCAGTCTGGAATGTGGATGGAAGAGTCCAAATATCATGCCATCCCCTAGCAGGCTGAAGGTATAAAATAGGGAGAACATCCAGAAGAGGAACACTTCCACCTTTGCACAGAGCTGGAATCCTAACAAAATTAATTCTGTGACTGTTTTGTTACATTCAGTCCTTAAAGAAGTCTGTCAAGGACAGGAGGGTGACAGAAAGGTTAGTCTAGAGAATTAATAAAAATTAGAGTTATTTAATTCAAAAGAATTCAGAGGAGACAGGCTCATTTCTGTGGTTTCAATTATTTTCAATCTTAATGCATCCAATATTTCAAAACCATATTTATAAAGGGAGAAAAAAGTATTTAGCATAGTATAAGAATATTATTGTGGGGTAAGAGAGCCATGCCAGTGATTTTATTCTGGATACTCTACTTCAGCTTTTCTGTTTCCATGCAGAGAATCTAGTTATTTCACTACTTTAACAATATCTACATTAACTGGTGATTTATTTTTAGCTTAAAAATCTTACAATTCTAGGACTTTATTTTAGTCATTAACTTAGTACTCTTACTTATTTTTCTTTCTGTATGAAAAATTTGCTTATACCTGACAATTTTAGGTTATAGGTCAAAGTTTTAAAAGACTGATTCATAGTGGAAATAAAAAGATTCATGTTATATCTGATGGTATGACATTCAATTTTTAATTTCTTTTTAGAAATGGAAAAATAAAATATTTAAATTACTAAGAAATCTATGATGCAAAGGTGAGCATTTTAATTATTTTGAGATGTGACTATCTAGTCTTTGTAAAGCACACATATTTATTTGTTATATGTTAGAATTTTTTTTAAATGACAGAAACAAATATTATACCTATCCTTTGTTTTTCTTTGGCAGTAACATTTATGAACATTTTCTCATGTCAAAAAATCTATGACATTTATTTGACAGTTCAGTATTTTTTTCATTCCATAAATACAGTGTAACTAAGTGAATCTCATTTTCTGGAGACTAGATTATGTACTATGTCCTTTTTATTTGCAATGATGTGTTATGGGACAATTAACATACAGACATGTGTATATGTGTGCAACACATGTGCATATATAAAAAATGTTTATATATGTATATATATAATCTCTCCCTCTGTGTTTATAAATATATATTTTTAATTAAAAACTATATAAAAACTATATATTCCTAGGAGTTGGATTGCTGAGGCAAAGGACATGCTTTATTTTCTTGTTAAGAAAGAAATAAGAGTAAGCCAAGCAGTTAGATAATTTAAAGCTCAACCTGGGTAAAAATTCCTTAGTGGGAAATGTGTCTGACATCAGTTTATCCTTTGTTAACCTGAGTTCATCCTTCCCTGGCAGTTGTACTACCTGAGGGACATTTCTATGATGCTGAATCCAGAGAGGTCTTCTCTTTAAAGCTCTGACTCAAATGGAATACTCTGCTACTGTGGGGGTATTCTAACAATTACTTGATAAGTGATAAATAAGAAAACCACAACAAGAGAAAACTAGAGACTCTTCAACTTCAACCTGTGTGGTGGAGACAGAGAGCCTTGACTTCCAGGAAGGGCTGTTTTGCCCCTGGTGCCCATAGAAAGCCTCCAGCTCTCAGCTCCCTCAGGGCTGCCTGGACCACTGAGATGCCTCATCCTAGCGCATGTGCTTCTGGTGCTGCTCACCACCCACCACAAGTCTGATGGTGGTGGGAATTTAATGGCTCCACTGTTCTGGCCTGATGTGGGAAAAATGGTGGGCCATAGGTGTTTCATAGTTGGCTGTGGGGTTGAGCCTCTGTTGCACTGACATTTCAGATTTCCTGCTTCCCACTGTCTTCTGCAAGTGCTGATCCCAAATAAATATCCTAGCTGCACAACTCCATCCTGGTGTCCACCTATGTAGGATCCAACCTGGGACAATCTAACAACATCCAGATCTTTATCCTTCCATAATCACCAGCTTGAGACCATGTCTCCTTCTACCCTCTGCCTTGATCCGAGCGCCCCTGAATCCCAAAGTGTTGACATATGTCAGACATACCTTATTTTAGTATTTCACTTTCTAGGTTTTTGAAGTTTTCCAAATGGCAGCTCCTTCATACTCATTGCCCTTTAATCTTCCTACATGATACCCAGCTGCCATAACAACACAACAGATATATCCTGAGTCCTCAATGTTTTGTACAGCGTATACATTTTACACTCAGGCAAATTTAGATATGGGCATGGCAGCCCACTATCATCTTGTAGCTTATGGAACACAAGTTCTAATGGATCACAGGAGGGAAAGAGATGAAGATGCATACCTGCTAATAACTACTTTAACTTGGAAGTAACTCATGCTACTTCTCAGTTTTTAGGCCAGAAACAGTCATATGCAGTCATCTAATTTTAAAGAGGGCTAGTAAATATGGGGAAATAACATGGATATTTGATGACTTCTGTAGCTCCCAAACATTTGATGGAATTGGTTTTTTAATGGCTGATTAGCACTGATTGTACTCTTATTTTTCCTACTCTGTGCTCAGTGATGACACATTAAATGCTTGAAATCGTAAATAAGCCTCCTCGCTCCCTTAGAAAGTTTATTGTTAAAGATTTACCGTTGCTGGAGTTCCCATTGTGGCTCAGTGGTTAGCAAATTCGACTAGGAATCATGAGGTTGCGGGTTAGATCCCTGGCCTTGCTCAGTGGATTAAGGATCCCATGTTGCCGTGAGCTGTGGTGTAGGTTGCAGACGCAGACGCAGCTTGGATCCTGAGTTGCTGTGGCTCTGGCGTAGGCCGGTGGCTACAGCTCTGATTAGACCCCTAGCCTGGGAACCTCCATATGCCACGGGAGTGGCCCTAGAAAAGGCAAAAAGACAAAAAAATATTTACTATTGCTAGTACATAATATTTTTTAAAAATTATCCAATGTAGTACTTTTAGGGTCTCTCAATTTTAGAGCCTATTCTGAGAATCCTTCCTTACGTAACTGACATCAACATAAGACATTTCAGGAGTTCCTGCTGTGGTACAATGGAATAGACAGCATCTCTGTATTGCTGGGACACAGGTTCGATCCCCAGACTGGCTTAGTGGGTTAAGAATCCAGCATTGCAGCAGCTGCAGCATAAGTGCAACTAGGGCTTGGATCTCATGCCTGGCCCAGGAACTCCATATGACACAAGATGGCTAAAAAAAAAGAAAGAAAAATCAGCCTCATCAGCTACACAGAAGAGAGTCAATTTATCATGTGTTGTTATTTAGCATGGAACCATAACACTTAAATACACATGGTAGATGTCATTTTATTTTGCACAGTTTCCCCATAGGTAGCACAAGCATATCTCAGATATACTGTAGTTTCAGTTCCAGACTAATGCAATAAAGCAAATATCTAAGTAAAGTAAGTTACACCTTTTTTTTGGTTTTTTCAGCACATATTAAAGACAAGTTTGCACTATCATGTAGTCTATGAAGTATGCAATAGCATTATGTCTAAAAAAAGTACATATATTCATTTAAAAATAGTTTATTCCTAAAAATTTCTATCATCTGACAATGCAGGGTTGCCGCAAACCTTCAAGTTGTAAAAAATGTAGTATCTGCAAAGCATGATAAGGCAAATCATGACAAAACAAAGTTGCCTGTAAATAGTTCTCAGTACACTGAGTTAAATTAACTTGTAATGAAATCATAATTTTTCTTCCTGTATTTGACTGTCTTTGTTTTTAAGACCCATGCAAGTTAGGATGATCTGGATAATGAGAATATACTGACAAGACTGTACATTCTTTTGTGGATGTAATAAAGGCATATTATTGATTGGAGAATGCTGTGAGATCCATCTTGGACACATGCATATTAATTCACTATCTACCACGATACAATAGTCCTATTCATGGAAGTTCAAAGGGTTGCCTTAAAGTGCATGAGATTTCTGTGATGTTCTGAGCTTTGACTTTCTGTTTGATTGAAGAGCTGTCTTTGCTTATACAAAAAGAATTGCTGTAAAGAACAAGGTGGGCAGACAAATCATCCTTTCTAGGTAGGCTCAGTTAAAAGTCTGGGTAAAGATGACATGATCCTTTCTGCTTTGATGGATTCAACGGTATTTTGTGCACCAACTCTATGATTTAGAGTTGCCATAAACTAATATTAAATGTACAATTTTGGTCAAAGATACCAGTAAGATTAATTATATTATCACTATAAATCTGTGGTTATTCTTTAGGATATTGTCAAAGATGAAATAGTGAGAAGTGTGATTAAAAAGGCCATTCAATTGAATTCAAATGTTGTATTTACCATACAAAATGACCCTTGGATATATGTATTATCAAATACATCATTTTGTCTTTTTAATTGGTCAGCATAGTTCACTATAACATAAAAGACATTCAGAAAGTTTTTTGTTAAATGAGTGAGGGTTGATTCAATGAAAAACATATATTGAAGGCTGATATGTAAAATCCTGCTTTGCAAAAGTTTTGATTTTTGCTTTAAATAAAAAAACTTTACAGATGTTAATAATTTAATAATAATTTTACTTGAGAACTATAATAATTCAACCCATCACTTTAGGAAATATTGTTTCCTAAAGGTAAATTGGAATCAGTCTGTAATAACTGGGCATAAAAAATCACATAACGCTTAAATGCATTTTAGATTATATCAGCTTTGTACTTACAGTTTAGAGAAATCTGAGGAGGGAGTTACATTAATAAAAAGAAGAACTGCTTAAAGTAAATTTGAAATCACAGTTTCAATGTAGAGCTGAACTTTGAAGTTTTTAAACTAAGAAACTGAGAGAAGCATCAGTTAAGATGGCATAGTGTCTCTTAATAAGCAAAAACAAACATGATGTCAGACATTTTATTGTCTATAAATATAACTCGGTGATGGAGGATTCTATGTAACAGTGTATTAAGTATGTAATATTAAATATAGCCACAAAACTGCATAAAATTCAGAATGGAGTAGGAAACATCAGGAATATATAAACCTTTTGAGGCAGTATTGGAAATAATCAGCAAATAATTAAAATATATTTATTCTCAAAATTTAAAAGTTAATAATTTAAATAAGTATAATCTACTTCTACTGGTCAGGAACACTGGCTTCATACATCACAATTTTAATTCCCAGATTTTATTTCTTTCAATTGTGGTTTTCTATTTTATTTTATTAAATCATTTATTCCTCATTTTAGTTATTACTATACTGATATTAGTTTTTAAATTAAAATTGAAATTACACTAATTATTATAGAAATGCAAATCAGAACTACAATGAGGTACCACCTCACACCTGTCAGAATGGCCATCATTAACAAGACAACAAATAATAAATGCTAGAGAGAGTGTGGAGAAAAAGGTCCCCTCCTCCATAGTTGGTGGGGATGTAAATTGGTACAACAACTATGGAAAACAGTATGGAGGTACCTCAGGAAACTAAATATAGACCTACCAAATGATCCAGCAATTCTACTGCTAGGCATATATCCAGACAAAACTTTCACTGAAAAAGATACATGCACATCTGTGTTCATTGCAGCACTATTCACCATAGCCAAGACATGGAAACAACCTAAATGTTCAATGACAGGTGAATGGATTAAGATGTGGTATATATATATATATACAATGGAATATTACTCAGCCATAAAAAGCCATAATAATGCCATTTGCAGAAACATGGATGGAGCTAGAGACTCTCATACTAAATGAAGTAAGACAGAAAGAAAAAGACAAATACTATATGATATCACTTATTTGTGGACTCTAAAATAGGGAACAGATGATTCTATCTAGACATAACAAACAAACAAACAAACAAAAAACAGAAACAGCATGGCCAAGAAGAGCAGACTTGGGGTTCCAGGGCAGGGGGAAATGGGAGGGATGGGCATTTTGTGGGTTCTGGGTATGCACACTGTTATATCTGGAGTGGATGGGCAATGGGATCATATTGTACAGCATAGGGAAATGTGTGTGATTGGGTCACTTTATTATATAACAAAACTTGATGAAACATTGTAAATCAACTATAATAATAATAATAATGAAAAAAGCTAACTGAAGCAAAAAATTTAAAATAAAAAAGTTGAGATATCATTGAACACATATCATTACAGCAATGGGAGAGAGAAGAAAACATAAAAGCATTTGATGGATAAGTAATAGTTCAATTTGGTTTTTTATCATAGCTTATTTTATTGAAGTATAGTTTATTTACAATGTTGTAATAATTTTTGCTGTACAACAAAGTGATTGTTACTCATATACATACATCCATTCTTGTTTAGACTCTTTTCCCACATAGACTATCACAGAATATTGGGTACAGTTCCCTGTTCTATACTGCAGGTCCCCACTGGCCAGTCATTCCATATACCACAGTGTGCTTATGCCCATCCAAAACCCCAAGTCCTTCTCTCCCTCTCTGACCAAATGGCATTATTTCATTTAATTTGTTAATCAACACAATTACAGTGAAGAGATACATGCACCTCAAAGTTCATTGCAGCACTATTTACAATGGTCAAGACATGGAAACAACTTAAATGTTTACAGACGGAGGAATGGACAAAGATATAGTACATGTATACAATGGACTACTACTCAGACATAAAAAAGAACAAAATAATGGCATTTGTAGCAGCATGGATAGACCTAGAGATTACCATATTAAGTGAAGTAAGTCATACAGAAAAAGACAAATACCATATGATATCATATGTGGAACCTAAGAAAATGATACAAAAGAACTTATTTATAAAACAGAAACACAGATTTTAAAATAAAGTTTATGGTTACCATAGGGGAAACCATGGTGGGGAGGATAAATTAGGAGGATGGGAATAACATATACACTACTGTGTATAAAATAACTAACAATAACCTACCATATAGCATAGGGAAATCTACCCAATAGTTTGTAATAACCAATATGGGAAAAAAGAATGGATATGTGTATTTGTATAACTGATTTCTTTTTGCTGCGCATTCATTTTGCTGCACTGAAACTAATACAACATTATAAGTCAACTATACTCCAAAATATTTTTTAAAAAATACATCAATTCATGGAAAAAACAATAGTAAGAACACTTCCTCACATGCGTAGTAGTTTCCATTGAACATACAGCACAGGAACCTCTGAAAAATGTTTCTTGCACTAAGGAATTTTGCTATATATCTTGACTTCAATGGTTGTTTTAGAGAATCTAGAAGTTCTGGCATTCATCCTATTCTATTATGGAGCTAGAAAATATTTTCCTAGAAGACAGATGCTATCGTATACCAACACTCATAAGTAAACTGGGAGAATATAATTAAGAAATAACTACAAGACACACTTAACAATTTCACTGTTTTATTAAAGGCAATAAAATGTTGCTCAAAGATCCTATCACTAGGACTTTGGTTTTTTTGTTAGGCTGATTGCCAGTTACCCAGTGATACCAAGATTAGTAGCAAAGTGTTTGAAAATTTTTCTGGTGGAAGCATCTACAACTACATACAGCTATCCTTATCCTTCTATTACGTGATTTGGGATAAGTTATTTAACATCCCTGCACATCAGTACCTTCATCTAGGCGTGTGAAGTCTTCTCATCTCTGTGGCTGAGTTCAGAGAGCAACATACAGAGGCCATAGCCTCAACAAGAAGGCTCTCATGTTCTTTGTCTCCTATTCATTAGTGGCAGTTCTGGCCTCCATTCCTAATCACGTTATTTGAGATGGAGCATAGGATGATGGGAAATAGACTAAGAATGACCATGCTCACAGCTCGGTGAGGGAAGAGATCCTCAGGGGAATTTCTTCATTTGTCAGTACAGCTGCATTGAGTACAAACTCTGACTCAGAAACATACATCCAGGATATAACTTTTCTATTACCATAGTCCAAGCAAATTCTGCTGCCTTCTTGTCGTACTGCAATAACCTTTATCTCCAAACACCTACTAGTGAGAGTAAATCTCATCTACATATGATGTGTTAACTCTGGCTGATACCTTGAGATTCTGTTCTAATCTAGAGACAGTCCACAGAAGGTAGACTATTCTTCTTTCCAGTAATCTCCAAGGTGAAAAATCCCAGGGTTGAAAATATGACTTCACTTTCTGATGATGTTGGAAAATAATAAAGCTGTTGTTCCCTGCACTTCTGGGAGCAAAGGCTGCATTTTATAACCAGTTCAATACAAAGAATTCTTATGACCCTCGAGAATTTAGATTTTCCAAGAGAGTCCCAGAAGCCATTACACCTATATCCATCTTTCCTAAGGGAAAAAAAAATATTTTTGTGTGAATATTCTCCCCAGAAGAAAACAAAGATCACCTGTGTTTGACTGTCTGTGGAGGAAATATTTGGGGGTAAGTCAGGAGCAGATATGTTCTCATAGAATATAAACATATTTTCAAACATCTCAAAAGCTATAACCTGAGGCAAATGTCACAATTTACAGGACATAACACTTGGACATATAAAAGTTTTGCTAATTCAAAATTCTTATCCATCCTGGTAGTTTATTAAGATCTACAGCTCTCTAATATCCAGTAAATGTGTGCCTATGAAGCCTGTATTGTCACTTCTAAGAGGAATAAACCCTCTCAAGAAGATGCCTATCTTCATCTACTGAAAAATGAGACTGGAATGTAAAGCAGTGAGATTATCATAATGACATGTATTGATTACTGTTTATTGTATTTCAGAACCTCAGGTGTGTGTATCACACATGCTATTTTATTTAATCCTATGAATTAATGTGTTATCTTCATGTTATAGGTGTGCACTATAAAATTAGAGGAATACTTAAATTGTCCAGTTTATCAACTGCCAGCATGAAGAATGAATTATAAATACAGATACCAAACCTATACTCTAACTACTGATTATATACTCATTCTCAAAATTCTTAAAGTGATCTCTTGGAAAAGCATCACCTTCTTTCCTCAATCCTTACCAACTCTCAGCAATGCCATAATCCTCCAGAACTCCTACACGTTTCCCTCCGTATGACTCATAACCTCAGAAAAGAATAACTTCTTTTTCTGTATCTTACTGTAAACTTATGTAAATTTAATCTCAAACATTTCTTCAAAATATTTTTACTATCCAGTAGTTCTAAGGTAGCTGTCTAAGCACTGTGCTGCTCCACTGGAAAGGTCATAGAAGAAGGTGTCAACATTATTTTCATTTTTCCCAGTGCATTTATATCCATATAAGGCATAAACATTAATACTCACAAATTAGTTCTTTCAAATATGTTTTACAAGTGGAAAGCAGAGCAAGTAAATTAGGTGACCTGTTGGTTGAGATAGATGAATCAGAGATATAGGATTACTGCAACACACTAGCATGTTACCTTGTTGAATTATTTGATAATGACAACCAAATGAGATAATACATTCTTGTATACTTTTTTTTCAGAGCCACAGGTGTGGCATATGGATGTTCTCAGGCTAGGGGTCAAATCGGAGCTTCAGCAGCTGGCCATGCCACAGCCACAGCAACACTGGGTCAAAGCCATGTCTGTAACCTATACCACAGTTCACTGGCAACACCGGATCACTAACACACTAAGCTGGGCCAAGGATCCAGCCCACATCCTCATGAAAGCTAGTTGGATTCACTTCTGCTGAGCCCCAATGAAGACTCCATATTTTATAATTTATTACTAAAGTTTTTGAGAGTTAACATCTTTAGTAACAGTAGCTTCATCTTTCTGGGCATCTTTTATTAGACAGAATAATGTCTTCCCTCCAAGATGACCTCACCCTAATTCCAGGAAGCTGTGAATATGTTCGCTGACATGGCAAAAGAAACTTGGTTTATGTACTTTAGTTAAAGATCTTGAGATGCAGAATTATCATGGATTATCCACAAGAACCCAATATAATTAGAAAACTCCTTATAAGACAGAGGCAGGAGGTCAGGGAAGAGGGAATGTGCTATGCAGTTGGCTGTAAAAGTGGAATCAATGTATGTAGACTCTGGAAAATGTAGAAGACAAAGAAACAATTTATTCCCTTGGAGTCTTTAGAAAGAAAACAACCCATCCAGACCTACTTTAGACTTATGACCTCTATAAATATAGGATGGTATATTTGTGTTGTCCCAAACCACTAAATTTGTGGTAATATGCTTCAGCAGTAATAAGAAAGTAATGTAGGTATGATAATGCTTTATTTTCAATATGTTATGAAAATAAGTCCACTTTTAACTACTTTGGGCACCTTAAAAATTGAAAGAGAAATTAGTGATTTCTGATTTTTGTCTGAGCAAATATCTTGGGAATCATCAGTCTAGTCTTCACACAAGAAAAAAATGTAAACAAACTAAAGATCGAAACCCTTCATCATTCAAAAGAAAACTAATAACTTGCACTTCATTAATGTTAAAAAAGAACTTTTGCTCTGTGAAAGACACTGCTAGAAATATGAAAAGTCAAGCCACAGAGTCAAGATGATTTTTGCTCATAGAGGAAAAATGACTTGATTCCAAAATATACAAAAAACTCTTAAAACACAATAAGAAAATGAACAACTCAACCTAAAAATGGACAAAAACCCTTAAAGATTCTTTTTAAAGATGTAAGATGGTAAATAAGCATATGAAAAGATGCTCAACATCTATGTCATCAGGGAAATACAAATTAAAATAACAATGAGATATCACTATACAGCTAATAGAATGGCTAAAATCCAAACATGTACAATACCAAACCAATAGAAACTTATTCGTTGCAGAGGGAATTCATTTTCATTCATTGCAAAATGGCGCAGTCACTTTGGAAGGCAATTCGACAGTTTCTTTAAAAACTAGACAAACTCTTTCTATATGATCTACCAACCATACTACTTGGTATTCATTCAAAGGAGGTAAAAATTTATGCCCACAAAAAAAACCCTGCAAATAGATGTTTATAGCAGCTTTATTCATAATTATCAAAATTTGGAAGTGACAGTGCTGTCCTTCAATGCGTGAAAGGATAAACAAACTGTATACCAAGACAATTAAATATTATTCAATGATGAAAAATAAATGGCCTATCAAGACACAAAAGATATGGAGAAAACTCAAATGAGTATTGCTGTGTAAAAAAGTCAATTTGAGGGAGTTCCCATCGTGGCTCAGTGGAAACAAATCTGACCAGTATCCACGAGGACACAGGTTCTATCCCTGGCCTCACTCAGGGGGTTAAGGAACCTGCATTGCCATGAGCTGTGTTGTAGGTTGCAGATGCAGCTTGGATGGATCCCACATTGCTGTGGCTGTGCATAGGCCTGCAGCTGCAGCTCTAATTCAAACTCTAACCTGGGAGCTTCCATATGCTGTGGGTGTGGCCGTAAAAACACACACATACACACAAAAAGATGCCAACCTGAAAATGCTACATTTTGGATGATTTCATTCTGGAAAAGGTAAAACTATGGAGATTTTTTTAAAAGATCAGTGGTTATCAAGGGTTTGTGGGAAAGTGGGAGGAATGAATTGGTGGGACACAGCATATTTGTAGGGCAGTGAAACTATTCTGTAAGATACTGTAATGGTGGATATATGTCATTATATATTTGTAAAAACTGAAGTAATATATAATGCAAAGATTGAACTCTAATATTAACTAAGAAATTTTCTTAATAATGTATCAATATTGGCTAATCAGTTTTTAAAATGCAGACCATATAATGAAAGATATTAATAAGAAACTGGGAGGAGATGAGGAAGTATATGGAACACTGAACTTAGCATTCCAATTTTCTGCAAACATAAATTATTTGGAGTCCATTAGGACTCAAAGATGGCGGAGTAGGAGGACACAGAACTCACCTTCCCCCACAGATACAGCAAAAATACATCTACATATAGAAAAAATATCAGTGAAAATGAACTGAAGACTAGCAGAAAGACTCCTGTACAACCAAGGCTGTAAGAAAGATTCACAGGGAATCAGGTAGAAAGGGAAGAGAAGCAAACATTCAGGACTTGTGCCCCTGAGGGGGTACTCAGAGGAAAACAGATTACGCAGGTGGAGACGCTCCCTAGGGAAGGAGTGTCTTGAGCCTTGTATTGGGCTCTGGAGCTGACAAAGGGAAGACAAGCCCCCTTGGCTGGTTGGAGGGCTTGTGGGAAGCCTGGATTCTGTTTGCAGAGAGCAGGTTGACTAGTTTCCTGATATGGTCCAGGCATTGTCCAGCCTGAGTCAAGAAAACACTCTAGTATCACTTGCTTCACTTCCAGCTTCACACTGGAGCAAAGGCTTCCAAAGCCAAGGAAAAAGCTTAGCCATGAGATGCTGAGGCAGCTAAAATCTGAAGCAGCATCTAAGGAAGGAGGGGGCAGCCATTCCTGGGGACTGCACAAGTGGTGCATCAGAGGAAGTCTGGATTTCTGATAGTGGTCAAAACCCTGCAGCCTAAACTCTAACCCTCGTGGAATACTCACACCATCTCCTCTTGCCCCAGCACTGCTCTCCTTTGGAGTAAGTGTCCTGGTCCTAGAGCACACACTTAAAGGCAACTGACTCAGTTTTGACTTGACCTCCAAGGCTTCTATTCCAGCAACTTGGGACTGACCCTGTCCCTGATAGGGTGGTGATGGCAATTAAGCAAAAGGGAAGCCCCACCTCACACCTGGCTCCAACTCTAACCTATATCTGTGAGTCTGTTATAGACATTTGTTTCATTTTAAGATCCCACATATAAGCGATAACATTTAGTATTTGTCTTTGGCTTATTTCACTAACCATAATAATTTCTAGGTCTATCCATGTTGTTGCAAATAGCAGAATTTCATTTTTTATGGCTGAGTAATATTTCATTATGTATGTGTGTGTGTATATGTGAGTATACTATATATGCTTTATCCATTCATCTGTCAATGGGCACTTAGATTGTTTCCATTTCGTAACTATGGTAAATAATGCTGCTATGCACATTGGGGTGCACATATCTTTTCAAATTACTGTTTTCCTCTTCTTTGGATAAATACCCAGTAGTGGAACTGATGAATTATAAGGTAGTTCTATTTTTAATTTTTTGAGGGAAATCCATACCGTTTTCCATGGTGGCTGCTCTAGTTTACATTTCCATCAGCAGTGTACTAGGGTTCTCTTTTCTCCACATATTCACCAACACTTTTTATTTCTTATCTTCTTGATGATAGTCATTCTGACAAGTGTGAGGTGATATTTTGATGTGGTTTTGATTTGTATTTCCCTGATGATTAGTGATGCTGAGTATCTTTTTATATGCCTGTTGGCCAATAGTATGTTTTATTCAGGAAAAAAAAAGGGAATTTGTGTCCTCTTCTCATGTTTTCATCGGATTGTTAATTTTTTGGTATTGAATTGTATGAGTTCTTTATATGAATGGATATTACACCCTTATCTGAAATATTTTTTGGCAAATATCTCTTACCATTCAATAAGTTGTTCTTCATTTTATTGATGTTTTCCTTTTCCTTTGCTATGGAAAGGATTTTTACTTTGGGTTGCATTTGTTTATTTTAAATTTTATTTCCTTTGCCTGAGCAGACAGATCCAAAACAATGTTGCTAAGATCTGTTTCAAAGAATTTGCTGCCTTTGTTTTCTTCTAGGAGTTTTATGGTTTCAGGTCTTCCAAGCTTTGAATCCATTTTGAGTTTATTTTTACATATAGTGTGAGAAAGTAGCCCAGTTTAACTCTTTTGTATGTAACTCTACAGTTTTCCCAACATCACTTATTGAAGAGACTATCTTTTCCTTGTATAATCTTGCCTCCACTGTCATATATTGGCTATATGTGCATAGGTTTATTTCTAAGCTCTCTATTTTATTTTATTGATCTGTGAGTCTGTTTTTCTACCAGTACCATGCTATTTTGATTATCATAGCTTTGAAATATAATCTGAAGCCAGAGACTGTGGTATCTCCAGCTCTTCTCTTTCTCAAGATTGCTTTTATTTGGGGTCTTTTGTTGTTCTACACAAGTTTTGGATTATTTATTCTAGTTCAGTGAAAAATGACATGATGTTATGAAGTATTGCATTGAATCTTTAGATTTCTTTGGGTAATATGGACTTTTAACTTAGGTTCTTTTAATCGATGAATATAGGATATATTTTATTTGTATTATCTTGAATTCCTTTCATATATGTTCATAGTTTTGGCATATAAATTTTTGCCTCCTTGGATAAATTTATTCCTAGGTATTTTATTTCTTTTTGATGCAATTATAAATAGAATTTTTTTCTTGATTTCTATTTTCTGGTAGTTCATCATTAGTGTAAGAAATGTAACAAATTTCTGTGTATTAATTTTTTATCCTGTAACTTTACTAAATGCACCTATTCTAATGGTTATTGGTGGAGTCTTTAGGGATATATATACAGGAATATTAGGAATATGTATACATGTACACATACACACACACACATAACCAGGTCATCTGCAACAGTGATAGGTTTGCCTCTCCCCTTCTCCCTTTCCAATTTGGATGCTATTTTTTTGCTGAACAGAGTCTAGGACTTCCAATACTATGTTCAATATAAATGGTTAGAATGGAAAGTTGTGTCTTGTTCCTGATTTTAGAGGATGGTATATCATGTTGATTGATTTATAGATATTGTCCCCTCCTTGCATCTCTGAAATAAATCCTATTTGATTATGATGTATGATGTTTTTACATATTGTTGAATTCAGTTTGCTAATATTTAGTTGAATATGTTTACATCTATATTAATCATGGATAATGGCCCACAATTTTCTCTCTCTCTTTTTTTTTTTTTGGTCATTTTGCCATTTCCAGGGCCACTTCTATGGCAAGTAGAGGTTCCCAGGCTAGGGGTCTAATCGGAGCTGTAGCCGCCAGCCTACACCAGAGCCACAGCAATGTGGGATCTGAGCCACATCTGTAACCTACACCACAGCTCATGGCAATGCTGGATCCTTAACCCACTGAGCATGGCTAGGGATCGAACCTGCAACCTCACGGTTCCTGGACAGATTCATTATCCACTGAGCCATGATGGGAACTCCTCTCTTTTTTGAGTGTCTTTGTATGGCTTTGGTGTCAGGTGCAATGCTGGCTTAGTATAATGAATTTGGAAGTGTTCCATCCATTTTAATATTTGGAATAGTTGGAGAAGTACAGATATTAAATTTAGGTTAAATATTTAGAATTCCCCTGTAAAGTGTTTGGACTTTGGTTGAGAGTTTTTATTACTAATTTAACTCCACTGATAGAAATTCATCTGTTGAGATGCTCTATTTCTTCCTGATTTAGGCTTACAAAATTATGTTTCTGGGAATTTTTCATTTCTTTTAGGTTGTCCAATTTGTTAGTGTATAACTGTTCATAGAAGTCTCTTACAATTGTTTTTCTGTGATATCTGTTGTAACTTCTCCTCCTTAATTTCTGATTTCATTTATTTAGGCCATGTTTTTTTTTCATGATGAGTCTGGCTAAAGATTTGTAAATTTTGTTTATACATTCAAAGAATGAGCTTTTAGTTTCATTGATCTCCCTTATTGTTATTTTGTTGTTGTTGTTCTCTATTTCATTTCTCTCCACTCTGATTTTTGACTACTTCCTTCCTTATACTAACTTTGGTCTTCATTTGTTGTTCTTTTTCTTACTCTTTAGGTGTAAAGTTAGGTTGTTTGAGATTTTTCTTTTCTTGACATAGCCCTGTAGTGCAATAAACTTCCCTCTTTAACTGCTTTTGCTATGTTCCATAAATTTCGAAAAGTTGTTTTTCTAGTTTCAATCATTTCAAGGTATTTTTTTATTTCCTCTTTCTTCATTAACCCTTTGGTTTTTCAGTAGCATGTTGTTTAGTCTCCTCACGTTTGCCTTTTTTTCAGTGTTCTCCCTGTAAGTGATTTCTAGTTTCATACTGTGGTCATAAAACATATTTGCTATGATTTCTGTCTTCTTACATTTATTGAGACTTGTTCTATAGCCTAGCATGTGATCTATTCTACAGAATGTCCCACATGCACTTGAAAAGAATATGTACTCAGGTGTTTTGGGATAGAATGTCCTGTGGATATCTATTAAGTCCATTTGGTCTAAGATGTCTTTTAAAGCCACTGTTTCCTTATTGATTTCTGTCTGCATTATCTATCAATTGATGCAAATGGGGTAGTAAAGTCCCTGCTTATTCTATTACTGTCAATTTCACCCTTTATGTCTGCTAATATTTGCTTTTAAATTTAGGTGTTTCTATGTTAGCTGTATACGTGTTCACAAATGTTATATCCTCTTCTTAGATCATCTCCTTTGTCAGTATATAATGCTTTATCTTTTGTTAAAGACTTTTTAAAAAGTCTGTTTTTTCTGATGTGAGTATTTCTGTCCCAGCTTTCTTTCCATTTGCATAGAATACCTTTTTCTGTCCCTTCACTTTCAATCCCTGTGTGTTTTTATTTCTGTTGTGGGCCTCTTATTGGTAGCATATAGATTGGTCTTTTTTTTTAACCATTCAGCCATCCTACATCTTTTGATGGGAGTATTTAGTCCATTTATATTTAAACTAACTACTGCCATTTTGTTACTCATCTTCTGGCTATTTTAGTAGGTCTTCTCACTTCTATTCTTGTAGTCTTCACTTGTGGTTTGATAATTTTCCTTAGTGTTATATTTGGGTCCTTTCTCTAGGTTTTTGGTTTGTGATTACCAAATTTTGTTGTTATAGCTATTTAAGTTCAAACAAATTCAAAAACTCTACATTTTTACTCCATTTCCTATAAGTTTTACATTTTCGTGTTATATTTCACATCTTTATTTTTACTCCCTTAACTGATTATTTTATTTATAGTTGATTTTACAACTTTTACCTTTCAACTTTTATACTGGCTTATTCAAGTGATTGATCCACTAACTTTATATTTACCTCTATCAGTGAGATTTTTTATTTCATATATTTTCTTATTTTTATGGCCTTTTCTTTTTCACTTGAAGACGACTTAAAATTTCTTATAGCATTGGTTGAGTTTTTGCTTGTCTTGGAAACTCTTTCCTTCAAATCAGAATGATAACCTTGATGGATAAAGTATCCCTGGTCATAGGTTTTTCCTTTCAGCACTTTAATTATATCATGCCACTTCTTTGTGGCTTGCAAACTTTGTATAAAAAAATTCAGATGATACTTTTATGGAGGTTCTCTTGTATGTGCCTCTTTGTTTTTCTCTTGTTGCCTTTGAAATTCTCTCTTTATATTTAAATTTTGCTATTGTAATTATATATCTTGATGTGGATCATTTGGGGTTCATCTTGCTTGATAGTCTGTTTCCTGGAGCTGGATGTCTGTTTCTTTTAGGATTGGAAAATTTTCAGACATAATTTCATCAATACATTTTCTGCCCCTTTTGTTCTCTCATATAATATGAATGTTAGTATGCTTACTGTTGTTTTAGAAGTCCTTTAAACTACACTAATTTTTTCTTCTTTTTGCTGTTCTGATTGATTTTCTCATCAGTGTCTATTCTGTCTTCCAGGTCACTTATTCATTCTTCTGTATCACCTAATGTGCTATTGATTCCTACCAGTGTATTTTTCATTTTAGGTATTGTGTTCTTTAGCTCTGAGTTGTATTTTTCATATTGTCGAATTCTTTTTTGAAGTTCTCACTATTCTATTCCTGATATCAGTGAGCATTTTTACCACAACTGATTTAAACTCTTTCTCAGGTAAATTACTCATCTCCATATCATTAGGGTTGTATTTTGGATTTTTGTTTTGTTCTTTCATTTGTCTTCTCCTTTTGTTTGACTTTGTCTCTGAAATTAGGCAAAACAGTTACCCACCCCATTCTTGAAGATGTGTCCTTGTGTAGGAGCATCCTTATGAAGTCTATGTGTACCAGTGCCCTTTTGCAAGAACCAGGTGTGATGAAAGTAAGGGCTGAGGCTCTTTTAAGAGCATTCTGGGGCCATCTCCATGCAGGGAGTAAAGTGGAGCCAGAGCTAGAGTCTGATGCAGGTTGAGGCTTCTTTGGGGGTACACTGGGAGCCACCATCTCAGTGAGAGGTGGGCTGGATCCAGGGGACTAGACCTAGGGCTCATCATCAGCTGGGGATTATCCTGGATCACACTGGGACTGCTATTTTGGTGGGGGTGGGGAGGGTCTAGAGCCAGAGGTATTGTAGCTCTTACCTGATGAGAGCCACCACTGTGCACTGATGGCTACTCTCTTGGTTTAGGGGGTGGGACCAGAGACAAAGTGGCTGGAGCTAGAGCCTGAAGTGAGTTGCTGCTGCTTCTCCTAGGGCACATTGGTGACCACCAAATTACTGAGAAATGAGGTCAGAGCCAGTGGAACTGGAGCTCCAGCCCATGTGTGCTGGGGTTGGTGGGGGGACTGGGGTGGCATTGGAAGGCTGATCAGAATATCAGGCATTTTTCAGTGTGCTGCCCTTGCACAAGAACTGGGAGGAAACAACTGCAGATATGTACCATTTAACAGGGAAGTTTTGATTTTCTATAGCCTTCATGTTCTCCCAGTCAAACCCTCACTGGTTTTCAAGACCTGCTAAGGGAGCTTGTCCTGCTGGTGCCGGACCCCAGAGCTGGAGTGCCCAACGTTGTGCTTCAACTCCTTGTTCCTTGGGGATGATCCCCGACTTGTGATATACTCATCTTCCAGAATGCCCACTGGGGTGTGGGTCCCAAGTAGATCATTTCTATTTCCCTTGTACATGTTGGTATGGTTCTATTTTTTACATCTTGATTGTACAAGAGTTGTTCTTCTACTTTAGTTTGTTCTCAAAGAGAGCTCCTCTACATATAGTTGTAGCTTTGATGTGTTCATGGGAGGAGATGAGATTGGGGTCTTACAACTCTGCCACCTTCCTGCCTTCCTAACATTTTTTATTTTTATTTTATTCTATTTTTCTTTTTAGAGCTGCGGGTGTGACATACGGACACTTCCAGGCTAGGGATAGAATCAAAATACAGTTGCCAGCCTATGCCATAGCCACAGAAATGCCAGATCCAAGCTGTGTCTGTGACCTACACCACAGCTGGTGGCAATGCTGGATAGTTAACCCATTGATAGGGCCAGAGATCAAACCCGCATCCTCATGGTTACTAGTTAGAATCATTTCCACTGAGCCACAATGGGAACTCCGTAACAATTTTTAAATGTACAGCTCAGTGACATTTAGTCATTTACACTGTGTACAACCATCACCAATATCCATCTCCAGATCTAGTTCATCCCAAACTGAAACTCTGTACCAATTAAATAATAACTTCCATTTTTTTCCTCCTAGACCCTTGTAATCATTCTACTCTGTGTTTCTGTGAATGTGAATGTCCTAAGTATATCTTTTTTTCTGTAAGTTCATCTAGCTGAGGGTTTGCCAATATTTTTAATTTTTCAGAAAACCAATTCTTAGTTTCAATGATTTTTTGTACCAATTTACTGTCTTTCTATTCTCTACCTCACTTACATATGTTCTAATATTTATTATCCCCTTCCTCTGCCAACTTGAGGTGGGTTTTTTCTATTTATAGTTTAGATATAAAGTGAGATTGTTTATTGGCACTCATTTCTCTTTTTAAATGCATGTGTTTGCTACTCTAAACTAACTTCTTGGTACTGCTTTCACAGCATTTCACTTTTGGTATGTTGTGTTTTTGTTTTCATTTGCCTTCAGCTAGTTCCTTATTTCTGCTCTTTTGAGCCCTCTAATCACTTTTTCAATTCAGTTACAGAATTTCTATTTTTTAATAGTTTTCATCTCTGATATTTTCATTTTTTTCAGGTATCACTTTCCTTATTTTGTTATCTGTATTCTTTTAGATTATTGAATATCATTATAATTATTATATAGGATTATTGCCTGGTAATTCATAAATATGTCTCCTTATGAGTAGTTTATTGAGATTTATTTTGTTCCTTCGACTGGTGCATGTTTTCCCTGTTTCATTGTATACCTTGTGAACTTTAACTGAGATTGAGGCTTTTGGAAAAAGTGCTATCTCTTCCAGTCTTCATTGTCTGACTTTGTGAAGGAGCAGACCTTCAGCAGTTAGCCTTTCCTAGACACTCTGGGGACCTCCCTGACCCTGTCTGGGGATGCAGCTTCTCTGAGTTGGTACATACATTTTCTCAGTTAAAGAGGTTTTCCTAATTTTTTTCTAAAGAGACTTGCTCCCCCTGGTGTTTGTATGAAATGCTACAATCTCTATACTGCAGTAAAAAGTTGGCTGCTTGCCATGTTTCTCAGAGGCCCCAACGAGGAGTCCAAAGTGCCATTCCCACGAGTGCTCTGAGTCAGGCAATACATATAACAAACCCTCAGGGAACTCCTTGAAAAGGCAGAAAGTAGTATGCATGGTCCATTATTCTCTTTACCTCTTAAGGGAGTGTTGGGAGTTGGGAATTTTCTCTTGATCCTGACATGATAAGCCAGGGAGGGGAAGTAGTTCCAGCAGGTAAAAGTGCCATAAATTTGCCTAAACACTGTATTTCTTCTTGGATTTGTATTTGTCTGGGATACTTCAACCTATTATCTGACTTCCGTTGTTCTTACAAAGAGTACTAGTCTATATATTGCTGTCACAGCTGAGGAATGGTTTCTTAGGGGTTCCTATTCTGTCATCCTGCTGATGTTACTCATGAGTAATGCTCATCATTAAAACATACTTCTTCTTGGGGAATTTTCTTGAGACTTTTTTTTTTTCACCAGCAATCACAACTCCTAAAGAGAAAAATCCACTGCACCAAAAATTCACCCTGTCCTCTTTTTCTGCAATACTCTGTGGAAGGCAGACTTCACTTGAGCATTCCTTAGACTGTAGACAAGGGGGTTTAGCAATGGGTTGAAAAGGGTGTAAAATAGGAAAAGGATTTTCTGCTGCTCCTCTCGTTGATTATTGTCTGGGACCAAGTAAACCATCATGGCTATGCCAAAGTAGAACCCAACCACACAGAGGTGGGAAGAACAGGTGGAAAAGGCTTTCTTGCGGCCCTCCTTTGACTGGATCTTCAGGATGGCCCAGAGGATGCGCACATAGGAGACCAGCATCAGGGAAAGGGGCCCAACTAAGATGAACACACCATCAGCAAAGAGGAAAATTTCATTGATCCAGGTTTCACCACAGGCTAATTTGAGAACAGATCGGATTTCACAAAAGAAGTGGTTCACTTTCTGGGGCCCACAGAAAGACAATCTTAACAGGAGAATTACTTGGACTAGAGCCAGGGAAAACCCACATGCCCAGGAAGCAATAGCCAGGACTGTGCACAGTCTCCAGTTCATGATGACAGTGTACTGGAGGGGATGGCAGATCGCCACATACCTGTCATAGGACATCACCACCAAAATCAGGCACTCTATAGAAGCAAAACTCAAATTAAATATCATCTGCAAAGTACATAAGATAAAGGAGATAGTTTTTTTGTGATTCAGTAGGTTTGCCAGCAAATTGGGCAAATTGCTGGAAGCATAGGACATGTCAATAATGGCTAGGTGAGATAGGAAGTAGTACATGGGGGAGTGCAGTCTAGGGTCAAGGCAAATGAGTCCCAAGATAATGCCATTTGCCAGTAGGTTGAAAATATATAACAGGGAGAAGATACCAAAGAGGAGCAATTCCATCTCTTCAGTGAGCTGGAATCCCACCAGGATGAATTCTGCGATCCAGGATTTGTTGCCCTCCATTGCTAATGATAGGCTGTCTGTAAAGGACCGAAGTGTGATGGAAAGTCAGGTATGCATAGCAGTGAAAATTGGAATTATTTATCGGAAGTGATTTCAGAGGGAGCTTGTTTCTACTTCACCGATTATTTTCTCCAATGTTTACTTTTTTTTTTTACTTTTTACTTCGAAGTAATTCAAATTTTCAGATCAGTATCAAGAATCATAAACAATACTAGTATACACATTTTATCAATTTTTTTTCACGTTGGCCTTGTCATTTCTTTTCTACGTACATAGTATTAGTTTTCTGTAGACCACATGTAAGTAAAATGCAACCACATTCACATATTGACAATTTATTCCTAAACATTTTTGATTTTCACCCAGTAACAGGAATATTCACTAATCTGTTCTCAATATAATTACCAAAATCAGGAAATGTAACATTAACATTGATTAACTATATTACAGGATTTTCTGCTCATGTCATCTAAGGCTTAAATTCAATATCACATATAATACTCATTTTCTCTAATCTAAAGAGTTAGCCTTTCTTGCCTTGAAACTGGTTTTTGTTTTTGGTTTTTTGCTTTTTTAGGGCCACACCCATGGCATTTGGAGGTTCCCAGGCCAGGCATCTAATCGGAGCTAAGGCTGCTGGCCTATGCCACAGCCACAGCCACAGCAACGCAGGATCTGAGCCATGTCTGCAACCTACACCACAGCTGATGGCAACACAGGATCCTTAACCCACTGAGTGAGGCCAGGGATTGAACCTGCAACCTCATGGCTCCTAGTTGGATTCGTTTCTGCTGGGCCACAATGGGAGCTCCCAACACTGGTATTTTTGAAGAGTATGAGTTTTATTTTTCTGTATGTGTATTATCTCTCAATTGGGGTTCTCCATTGATTGTCCATGTTTTAGTTCAGATTAAAATTTTTGGCAGAAAAAAAAACGTGTCCCTCTTAAAGCCTTCCACTAACACACAGATAATGTTAATTTTTTCCAGTATTGGTGATGTTCTTGTGAATCAATGGTTAAGGTGGTGCCTCCATATTATTTCTGCTATAAAGATATTAATCCATCATTTTTAAGTACTTTTTTCTTTCTGCCTTAGCAAATTATCCTATATTCATCTTGTGGATTTCCCACTTCAGCTTGAAATTAGTTATTTCACTAGTAATATGCCTCCTTTTATTGAAGAATGATGTTTTGAAAGCACTATCTGTTTTGAGTGTTAAATAATTTTTTACCATGATTGTTGCCAAATTTCTGACATCCACATTTAATAGGGAAAATATATAATTTGGGACAGCATATAATTTGTTAAGAGGCAATGGATTCTTACCTTTACACTTTAATCCTAATACATCTTTACCAACTTTATTTATTTATTTATTTATTTATTTAGCTTTTTTGGGCTACACCTGTGGCATATGGAGATTCTCAGGCTAGATATCTAATCAGAGCAGTAGCTGCTGGCCTACGCCACAGCCACAGCAATGCCAGATCCCAGCCATGTTGGAAACCTACACCACAGTTCATGGCAATGCCAGATCCTTAACCCACTGAGCAAGGCCAGGAAAGGAAATGATTTCAGTATCACACAGTAGATTTTCAGCTAAAGCAGATTTAGAATCCCAGAATTTTGTTAATTTATATATTTATATATTTTTTTATATTTAGACATTTGGAAATATTAGACCTACAGATTAAAGTTTCAATAGTCTGGTTCATTGTATGAGTAAAGTGGCATCTATATAATGAGAGATTTTGACATCAACTTTTCTTAAGTATCATAAAACATGAAATTTGAAAAAATGCTAGAGATAATATGTATGTGAAACATATGGCCAAAGGCAAACATTGTTAATATGGTTTTCTATTATTCACTGTATACATATTATATATATATATACATAATTTAAATTATATGAACAGTATTATTTATGCTTCTTTCGTTTAGAATAACACCATGAATATTTTCCATGTCAAATATTACTCTGAAATATACTTTAAACATTCACACCCTATTGTTACATGTGAATATTTTATATATTACCTTCTAACCAAATTGTGTGTAATATAATGCTACACTGACTAAATTTTATACATAATATTTTTGTGTGTATTTCATTATTTTCTTCTACTAAATTCCAGGGCATAGAAGTTCTTGGTGCAATCTATTTCTTCCTTTCTTCTTTCCTTGCTTCCTTCCCTCCTCTCTTTCTGATTGCCTTACTATTTTAAGATATCTTTAATAAAATTTCTCTTTTCCAGTAGAGTCATTAAATAATAGCAGCTTAGGAAGCAAATGTTTGAGTAATAAGTATATGTGATTCTCTACCTAAGCAGTCCTATAACTGAGGTGAGGAACTTTAAGATAGTTCTCCCAACTCTAATCAGTGAAATTTACACTTATTCTTTCCTCTTTTGTTGTAGGACAAATATTTCTAGCAAAGTAGGAATCCTTAGTCCAATAATGAACCATATTAGATGATAGCCTATGAGAGTTTCAATAAGAAATAACAATATAGCAAAACTTACCTCTTATACTATTTCAGAAAGAGTTTACTATTTCTGTTACCAGAATTCTATTTTCCAACATCAGAGTTATTCTATCAATATATTTACCAGCTAGGGAGTTCCCATCATGGCTCAGTGGTTAAAGAATCCAACCAGGAACAATGAGGTTGTGGGTTTGATCCCTGGCCTTGCTCATTGGGTTAAGGATCCCGCATTGCCATGAGCTGTGGTGTGGGTCACAGATGCAGCTCTGATACGGTGTTGCTGTGACTCTGGAGAAGGCCAGCAGCTACAGCACTGATTCAGCCCATAGCCTGGGAACCTCCATATGCCTCAGGTGTGGCCCTAGAAAAGGCAAAAAAAAAATATATATATATATATATATGGTAATTCAAGGTGCTTTGTTCTTTGGCCATATCATAGCCTCATTCAGGGAAGTGCCTACATATGAAGCCTCTAGTACTTCAAGATTCCTCTCAAACAATAGATTTGGGCTAATCTGAAGTGCCACCACCCAACCACTTTGGGAAGTGATGACAAGAAAGCTGCTGGGGGATAGAAGAGCCCTGCCACAGCCCAGCAGGCAGAAGTTCCAGGAAAGGGGGTTGGGTAGTCATTACTTTAATACATTAAATAATATAATTATAATAATATATAGTGACTAAATACATGTATACACATTTATAATTCTTATGCATGCAAAAACTCAAAAATATGCTCTATTTTCTTAGTTTTACAAATGTATGTAAATATTCTGAAAACTTATTCCTCGGGCAATCATAAATTACAGATATATGCATAAACTGTAATAACAGGACTATCATGCAGCATAAAATTCATTTAAGTAGAAAAAGAAATGTCAAAATTGTGGGAATGATGATGACTAAACAGAATGTAAAGAGCACACATCTTGACAGCATAAAAATATTATTCAAAAACCAACAACAATCAGCTGTTACGGAAGAAGAACAATAAGGAATCATAAAAAAATAAATTTATCCATTTTTGAAGTGGGAAGTTAAAAATCAAGGGTCCAAATTTGAATTATGTAGTTTACAAATATTTAGATTTAGATTTCAGTTCCTGGCAAGATGAGAGACTACATACTCTACCTATACTCCTCCATTGAAACAACTAAAACTCTTCTTGAGCTGAGACAGTCTGAATTCAACTATCCTTACTGAAGGAAATTTGAGGATTTCATTTCAGGCAGGGAAGAAGGGATCCCAGAAGGAAACTTCACATTGTAAAAAGGAATAAAAATCAAAGAAAGTAGCACATATATTTGTAAAACTAAGCAGATATTAACTGTACAAAGGAGACTGGCGATGTCCTCTGGTACCCTGAACAAGAACAGTCTTGTTCATAATACATAATCCATATATATTGGACAGAGGCAGATGGGAGTTAAAAAGTTCTAATTCCCATGCATTTTGATTGAAAAGTCTAGCTAATAACTTTCATTAGCCTTTGTTCTACCCAATGTTAGTCACTCAACTGCACCGATAAATTTGGCCCATGAGCAGTACTTAATAAGTTTAAGCATTCTGCTTTTTCATAAGAAAAGCATAGGGTTAAAAATTGCCATTAACTGAGAAACTCAATGTTTTTAAAGACCAACTTGTTAACGTGACATCTTAGTGATAAGATCAAGAAAATATTAACTCCGTGAAACACAATGGTAAAAAAAAAAATGGAATAGAAAAATAACGTATTTCTCCCTATAAAAGCAACATATAAAATAAAAAACCTGTCAAAATAAACCTGTTTGGGATTTTGGAATCACATCAAAAGCTACAGCGGCCAGAGGAATGCACTAAACCAACATGAAAATCAATGGGAGAGATTTGTAGCATTTCAACCTACCCTGATGCCATCCACCAAATCCCTAGCTCACTGGCTGCCCTAAAGAAGATAGTCTGCATTTCTGGAGTGCACCCAGTACTAGAGGGGGGAGACAAGTTTATATTCACAGAATTATGGTTGTTTGATCTGATCTGTCTGGTGGCTCCTGGAAGGATCAGCTAAAAGGACTTGCTTTGATTTTGACTAACTCAAAACTCTCCCAGAAGGCATTTGTTGAAAGCATTTAAAGGCAAAAGTTTAGTTGCTGCCAAAGGAGGCAGTGAATAGAATTTGGTATAAACAATAGACTAACTGAAAAGTCTGAGAGAGAAAAGATTGGAAATAAGATGATATGGTAAATAAATGATTTGAATAACTCTAAGATATTGCTGGGAATCTAAAAAGCCGCACATATAAGCAGGGCTGGGAAAATGCTCAGAACAGATATGAAAATGTCCTAATCTCTCACCTCTGTTTAAAATTCAGATTCTCTACAGGCAGGAAATTGTCAGAGTTATAAATGACCTGGATGAGGGATGAAGGCATGTTCCAACACATACGAAGACGCATTTACAAAAATATGAAAGGAAGTTGAAAAATCCTGTTAAGCTGCTGGATAATGTGCATATAAAATAGTCAGTATGCTTGCTTGTTCATTGGATAACCAGAGCCTGAAATGCTCTTACAGATCTGGTTCTCTATCAGGGGATCATGGAGTAGGGTGAAGAAAAACCATAACTAAAACCCACAAAACAGGGAGAATAAAGGATGGAAAAAGTCAAAGTAAAATCAAATAATATTTATAAAACCATTTTACTCAAAATGTGCTTAAAAAACAGTTTCCAAACACAGATCAGTTTAGTGCTAAAGATATACAAGGTAAAAAACTGGAATTATATTTACTCAAGATGAAATTAAATGTGTAGAGCAATCTTACAAATCTAATCATGATTAAATGTTCCAATATGTCATTGCAAGCACTGCATTTACTAAAATTCCCAACAAATTATAAGCAATGAAGAAAGTGGGAATAAATAGTCCCTGCACATTAAAAAAAGAATACAAGCAGAGTCATTAATTTTTTCCAAACTTTGTAAGGAGGATAAAATATTGATTGACAATTAAAAGAAGGAAAGATTGCAATGAAAGATTTTATTTAAGACTCTGCCTAGATCTCAACATATATAGACAAAAGATAAATCCTTTTTTTTTGGATATTTTAAAATTTTTTTAGTTGTACTGAGTTATAATTGACATACAATACTGCATAGTTCAAGGTGGGTATGAGTATGATGATTTGACTTACATCGCATCATGAAATGATTACCACCATAATTTAAATGAACATCCATCATATAGATACAAAACAAAAGAAAAAATTATCTTTCCTTGTGAGAACTTTGGGAATTACTCTCTTAACTTTCCCATATGACATACAGCTGTGTTAATGATATTCATTTTGTTGTACTTTGTATTCCTAGTACTTATCTATCTTATAGATGAAAGTGTTTTCATTTGGACCACTTTCATCCAAATTGCCCTGATCTACCTCCACCTCTGGTCCTACATACCTGATCTCTTTTTCTCTGGGTTTGTTTTGATTTTTTGTCATTTGAAGTAATATTGACCTATAACACTACATTAGTGCCGGGTATACAACAGAGGGATAAATTCCTGAAAATTCAATTCATAGGAATTAATGATAGATTGAAAGTCTAAAAGTAAACAGGATAAAATTTCCACAGAAACATAATAAAGGATATAGAAAAGAAGCAATATTTAAAGAGGTTTTACCAAAAATGTTCAGGAATTTAAGAGACACCAAACTTAGTCTCCAAATTGATAAAAAGGCATATATGAGAGTACAAAAAAAGGTAAATGCATGTAGAAGAACAATGAAGAAATTCTGATATTTGAAGATAAAGTGAATCCTTAGATTACAAATTTGAGAGTGAAATGGACAAAAATGAATTCTCAAAAATATAAATTAACAATTAAATGTCTGACTCTTCTTTTCCTCTTCACAAAAAATAGTTTCCTAGTGTTGCCATAATATATTACAATCTTAGTTTCTGTTTCATAAGTTCTGCAATATTTAATAAAATCTATAATTTCATTTGCTTCTTAAAATGTTTTGTCCTACTATTTTAGCATTTAATTCTCCCAAGATTACAAAGAAGTACTAAAAATCACCAAAGGTAAATGGAAAGTATCCATATAGGAACAACAATTTCACTGACAGCATAATCTGTCAGTACCACAAGATCTGAAGACAATAGGTACTCTCTTTAATGTATGAAAAGGCAAAGAGTCTCTTATTCAAAAATATTATAACTAAACACCTAAATGAATATGAGGTTTTTCATATGTAAATTAAAAAAATTCGTACCTATAGCTATAGCACTCTAGTATAACAAAGATTATTCCTCAGTATGGGAAGAAGCGAATTCAGAATTAATCAAATACATACAAATGATATTAAACAATGTTATAAAATATCTCATATTTAATAACAGTATATAAAATAATTATTATTATGTTTATAAATAAAAAATAAAATCTGAAAAAAATGAAGTGAGAAGTATTTGAAAGTAAAGAGTGCTAAATTCTTGAAGAGGCTCAAAATATTGAATGATTTTAAATTTATTATAATAAATTATTCATTTGGATGCTAGCTTTTGAAGGATGGCATTAATTAAAAAAATTACATAGAATCTATGGCTTCCAAAATTACAATGCAAACAAATGAAACACTAGAGCATTACCATTCAAAACAGAAGGTAGAAGGCAAAAAAGGGAAAAAGAAAAAATGGTTGATATTCAGAAAACAAAAATCTGAATATGATATATTTTATATGTCTATGTGTATTCACTGTTGTAGTAAATGTAAATGAATTTTATTTTCCCATTAAAAGATATGATCGTGTAAGATTAAAAACAGAAAATCCACTTATCAATTTTTTACAACAGTCACATCTAACCATAGTAGCACACAGATATACATTCATATCCAACCAAAAAGATTGATAATAAAATAATGCAAAAACATGTTTCATGCCAACAGTGACTGGTAGTAGCAATATTGATATCAAATCAGAGCATAGGTGGGCATACATAAGATACTACAAAGTCATAATAAAATGAACAATCTTCCAAAAGATGAAAATTCGCTGTCTATTCCCATAAAATGATTTAGCAAATTTTATGTAGAAGGAAATTTTTTAATCTAAAAACAAACAGAAACATTATTATTAACAGTAACATTTTTAAAGTTTTCCCTTTGAGTTAGGATATCATTTTAATATGTGCCACTAAAATATTTTTTTAAATGTTGACTGAAGACCTGGCTGTCAGTTGACAAAAAAGATAAAATAGAAGGTCTAGGTTTTAAAATGTAATTAGTGATAACACACTTATTTATGTTGAAAATCAAATCTCTTCAGATGACCTATTATGACAAATAAGTGAATACCCAAAAAGTTTGGATTCAAGGATGATGTACAAAATGGGGTAATTTACCTTGTTTATGGAACAAGCATTTTGTAAAGATTGCAAGTATCTCCAAATTATTCTACTGGTCCAATAAAATCAAAATCATAATCTAGGGAGGTTTTTGCATGGATATTGAGAATCTTACTATAAATTCCAAATTTACAAAAGATCGAGCATATGCAAAGCAATCTTGAAGAAAAAATGAAGTAAAAGGAATTACTCTATGGAATATTGAGACCAATAAGGTTGGAGTAACTTTATACAGTCAATGTTCTATTGGGACAAAAATTAATAAACCCATGAAAGCACATGGTTAACTTAGAAATTTAGAAATGTGTACACACATGCACACACACACGCTTGAACCAAGACAAAGGCATGGGAATTTTTAATAAATAATACTGGATCAATTGGCTTTCTATGTGGGTAAAAACTGAAACATGACTTCTATTAACATACTACCAAAAAATCAGGAAGGTTTTATATCTAAATATAAAAGGTAAAAATATAAAGTACAGTGATAAACTTGGACTGAGTAAAAATTTCTGAAAGAGAATTCAAACAGTATTAAAGAAAGGATTGATAAGATTAAGAACCTAACTCCTGGATGCATCATTCTGAGAGTAAATATGAAATCCACAGAATGAATGGGAATATTTATAACATGTATGACCAAGGCAGGGCTCGTATTCAGAATATTTAAGGAATTTCTGCAAATTGCTCATGAAGAGATAATCCAGTTTTAAATGGGCAAAATACTTGAATAAACAATTCACGCGAAACATCATCCAAATGACCCATGAGCACACTGAAAGATTAAGAGGTACCGAACATCCTAGGTCGGAATTCCCGTCATGGCTCAGCAGTAATGAACCCGACTAGTATCCATGAGGATGCCAGTTCGATCCTCAGCCTCCCTCAGTGGGTTAAGGAGCCAGCATTGCTATGAGCTGTGGTGTAGGTCACAGACATGGCTCAGATCCCACATTGCTGTGACTGTGGCATAGGCTAGCAGCTACAGCTCCAATTTGACCCCTAGCCTGGGAACTTCCATATGCCGCATTGCAGCCCTAAAAAGCAAAGCAAAACAAAACAAAACAAAAATCCTAGGTCAACAAAGAGATGGAAATTAAAATGCCAAACACAATAATGGTCAAAAACCAAAAGTTTGAAAGTCTACAGACTTGGCAGGGATATGGAACAGGAATACATTACTTCTGTAATGTAATTTAGTACACCCATTTTGGAAAACTCTGAAAACTGTTTTTTTAGCATATGCATAACAATGATTCATGGATTCTACTTTCAGACATATTCCAAATAAGTGCCTATATATATAACATATTTACATTTCTATATAAATATTATATATAAAGTTAATATGTGACTATTCATAATATAATTATAACAACTTTTCCCCCTATATTCCAAGGGAAAAATCTATCATAGTTTATTAAAGAAGATTGGAACAAGGATTTATCTTTTCGATTGACTTTACAACCTATGTAACCACAGAAATATCTATATCTACTGCAGGGGCTTGTATAATTAGTTTCAGAAATAAATGATATGTTTATTCCTAGAAAAAAAAAAGCTTTTGGAAACTTGCTTGACAAGAATAATCAAGCCTATTTCTCTACACAAAATTTTTCTCTAGAAATTAAAAAAATGAGTCATAGACACATTCCCCAAATTATGAAATTAAAAATGAATTCCATAAAGATGTTCTAATTTCTGCAGGCTTCTACAAACATCTTTAATATTTGTAAACATAAAAATCACCATTTCGAGTTTCTATCCATGTTTAAAATTGCCTGTATTTGTGAATATCTTTTCCCATATGACTTCAATAAATCTAAAGATTGGTTCCAGTTGAAAGATATATCTTGGTTTGGTTTCCTCCAGAAGCCAATTCTGGTACAATTATTCAACTACAAGTAGTTTTTAGGAAGTAATCCCAGGAAATATAAGTAGAGGAGAAGAAAAAGGGGACAATCAAGAAAAGACAGCCACTGAAGGCTGGATGATCAAGTAGGAGAAAATTTTAGTAACTGAATTTATATCTTAATGAGAAAATCTTGGAGCCAGTGAAGACTATGCATTTTTAATTGTATTTTTTAAGTTTTTACTATAGTTGATTTACAATGTTCTGTAAAATTCTGCTGTACAGCAAAGTGACCAGGTTATGTACATATACACATTCTTTTTCTCATCTTAACTTCTATTGTGATCTATCACAAGTGATTGAATATAGTTCCCTATACTATGCAGCAGGACCTCATTGCTTATCCATTCTAAATGTAATAGCTTGCATCTACTAACCCCAAACTCCCAGTCCATCCCACTTCCTCCTCCTCCTCCTTGGCAACCACAAGATGCTCTCCATGTCTGTGAATCTGTTTCTGTTATGTAGATAGCTTCATCTGTGCCATATTTTAGATTCCTCATAAAAAAGAACAAAATAATGCCATATGCAGCAACATGGGTGGAACTAGAGATTCTCATACTAAGTGAAGTAAGTCAGAAAGAGGGAGACTCTGTATTTCAGTGTTAATCTATCTGGAATGTGAGGGAGCTATGTTTATACACTAACTAGTATCTGTTATTGGATGAGGGTCTTGAGGACAATGGATCAAGTATTAGGACTCCTTTTTCCTATGTAATGGGCAAGTAAAAGTGACTCTGGTTGCCAGGGATCCTGCTCAGAGAAATTCAGGGGATGGTTTTGGAAGTCAGGCCAATGTGCACTAAAGTGGGAAGGCAAGCTATTAGGGATGGGGCACCCACAGCACCAGCTGCAAAATCTATGTCTGTACATCACCTCTGAAATTCAAAATTTGATTGGACATAATCAGGCAGAGGAATAGGTGGGGTTTTCTGGTTCTAAATTGAGGGGATAATTTATTATGAAAATATTTAATAAATATACATTCTAATTTTTAAAAAATTAAATAGCAGATATTTAATACATAGTTAAGTAAAAAGAAAGTTTAATTTTTAAATTTCAGAAATTGGATTTACTTTTACTCAACCTATTAGCCTCCTTTTTATTATGTATCGTGCATTTGAAAGAATTTTATAAAATTTTCAATTTGGATGAAATATAATCTAAGGGATGCTAATATTAGCTCTTTTATTCACCATAAATTATATGAGAAAATATTTAAGTGCATTAGTGTGTATTGTGAATGACGTTGCAAATCTATACAAATGAATTGAATTTTCAGGTCTGTTTATCACATGAAATGTGTTTAGCAAATTTTCAATAATAGGAAGGCACATTTGCGATGCGATATGGATTACATAATGTGCACAAAATTCATTTTCAGTGTCAGGCACCAAGGAAGACAGTCATCCTTCAAAGCCTGAAACTGCAGAAAAGTGTGAATTTTAATCATTGTTTTTGGGATAAAACAAGTAGATAATAAGACAGTGATTCCAAGTATGAGCCCTAAATTTAAAAAAAAAGCAAATGAACAAATACAGCATATTGCATTCTTAGAGTGACACATCCCTGTATTTGTGTACTGGGGAGAATAGATTGAGATTTCCCTATTTAATGATAGTTTATGAGGCTTTCATCAGTTTGAGTTAGCTAGCCATCAAAATGAATCTAAGGCCCTCATTCTATTTTAGTACATGTCTCTAACAGCAAATTTTTAGGCACTAATGTTACAGTTAGTGTTAGCTTAAATGTCAAATGTTATTACTGTCAACACAAGAATTAAAAGGGTTCATAGTACCTGTTGGTTTAGTTGCCCGTTCTGGTCTGCCCTCTTGTCCTGGATTATCTGCTTAAAAATTTAGCTTAATGTAGAATTGGCCTTTTCCATCCATGTTGCTGCAAATGGGATTACTTCTTTTTTATGGCTGAGTAGTATTCCATTGTGTATATATACCACATCTTGCTAATCCAACCATCTGTCCAATGGACATTTTGGTTTGATTCCATGTCCTGGCCATTGTGAATAGTGCTGCAGTGAACATGTGGGTGCATGTGTCTTTTTTTTAAGGAAAGTTTTGTCCGGATATATGCCAAGAGAGGGATTTCTGGGTCATATAGCAGTTCTATGTATAGTTTTCTATAGCACTGGGAACTCTGTCAAGTCACTTATGATGGAACATGTAATGTGAGAAAAAAGAATGTATACATGTATGTGTAACTGAGTCACCATGCTGTACAGTAGAAAAAATAATAATAAAAGTTTTTTAAAAAAAGAATTAGCCTTCTCTACAAATTGAAAATTCACAAATAAATCAAATCTCTATTAGCTTTCTTCCCTTCACCAGTGGTACCTGGACAACATCACCTGATTCTTTAGCTTCCAGACTTCTGCGCTCAAATGCCTGACTTGCTCCATCATCTCTCCTGAGACGTCCCAGTTATCTGATACTAGCCTCTCAGTCCAGCTCTCAAAAGTTTCAGTCTTTCTAACCTTGATTCTCTATTTCAGGTACATTGTCATTATATGTTAAAAAATACATTTGTCACATTGTAGATTATATAAGAATTTAATCTTACAGGAGATTCACCTAATATATTTAAATTTCTACATAATTTTAACATATACTAGAAATATTTATTTACTAAGAAAATAATAAATAGCATAAAAAAACATTATTTTGCAAGATGACCATCAGAGGGTTTTATCTGTATTTATTAGTCGAAGAAGTTCTCCCATCCTTCCTGGTATCTACAGAGTGATCATGGCTTTCCCTGACTTGCTGCAGAAGTGAATCTCTTTGGCCCCACACCTAGTACTACCCCAGTGGACTAATATATTTTAAATTCAGATCAGGACTATCTAGAATGCCTTTGACAGTAATTTCCTGTTAACAAACCATCAATTCTTGACTTTCATACAGCAGAAGTCAGAATGATATGAATATGAAAACTCTGTTAGCTTCATTAACAGTAAATTGATACTTAAGAATAAGAATGCTGAAACATGGATGAAAATAATCAAATTACTACAGTTTAGAGGAAAGTATTAGAAATCCTATCCCTCATTACAATGTTACAAACACTGACAAGATTCTCTTGATTTTTCTTTTTGCATTTGATAAAACTTAAGAATGATATAGTTTCATTTCTTCCACTATTTAAAAAAGTTGACAAATAAATGTGAAGATAATAAAAGCAAAAGTATTCACTGAAAATTTGCCAGGTACAAACACATGTGAAATAGAGAAAGTGCTTTTGTAGTAGGGATATTTTACTATATTTTTACCAGCTGGAACTTTTCCCAAAAATTTGATAAATGATAATGGTAGTCATGTTATCCCACTCTAGGAGATGACAAAAGATTTTCCTTGGATGAGAACAAATACCCTTGGATAGTAACCCTGAATACAAATCAGGATAAGCTAAACTGGCACCTGTACCGCTTTTTCTGCCATAAGAAGAATAATGGGATCTTTATCAAGTAGCTATAGGATTTCTCCCTGCCACTTACTAGCATCTCCCTACTGGACAACGAAGAAAAGGACTTTAATGGCCCTTACTTCTCATGCATGAGGACATTTCCAGGTTAGAGTGGGATATTTCCAGTTTACAAATCATACAACACCTCCAGCTGAATCATTTGTAAAGGGGAAGCCACAGGCTTAGATTATTCTCATGCCCCTTTCACCTTGATACCATGACTCAGGGACATTGAATTTCTCCATACCCTTTCCTTAAGTGAGACTCAGGTTGGGCTCTAAGTATGAAACCTACTTTTAGACAGTATGGTTATCAGATATTACTTCGAGACCCTTGGCACTGTGCAAGAAGGGGTCTTCAAAAGGTAGATTTTTCTTATTCTTAAACCTGATTTCTGCTAGCCTTCTGTCCTGGCTCTTCTGTAAACCATGAAATAATATTTTGTACGAAGGGGGATATGGTACTATTTCTGATATTTTTCTGAAATTGAGCTTGAATGTACAGGAAAACTCACAGAGATGTGAAATGGTTGGAGCTGAGTTGTCTGCTCCCTGAAGCAAGTGCAGAAACCTTTTCTGTCCTGATGGAGAGGATAGGGTACAGGGGTGATCAGGACCTTCTATATATGTGAGGGCTTTATAGTCCGATCACCTAAAACCAACACATTCCCCAGAGACATCATACCTGTGGTGTCCAGGGAACAAATTATTAAGCATCTTCTAAACACTCTATGTCTTTTCTACAAAGTGATGCTAAACCTGTCCCTCCCCTCTTGGATCTCCTGCTTTGTTGTCTGTGTGTGTGTGCACGTGTGCACCTGCTTATGCAGAGAAATAAGAACTCAGGAAAAATGGCAAAGATGTCTGCACTCAAGAAGATCTTGATATAAAAATTTAACAGATAAGTCATATTTCATTGATTATGTCCCATAGTACAATCCCCAAGGACATGAAAGTATTATGATCTTGAAATTATTCCTGCCTCCATATCTTACTTTTGGAAAGATTTGTGATGCAATAAATGCAACCCCCCTGGTGCTTGTTAAGGAAGCCCCTCAAAGGACTCCATCTTTCTCAGGGAGTGAATAATCTGTCTGCTGAAAAGTGTTAATGTGCAATATTTATCAAAATTCTCCACTGTAAATATTAATCATTACCTGGAAACTTATGGAGACTGATTCCTATTTCCTCAGTGCTACCTAAGCTACTCCTTAAGTACTTGCCTCATTTCAAAAACACTCTTCCCCTGTATATAGATCCTACATTTGCAAAGGCCATTGTAACTTCTCTGTTGTAAGCATAGTGTTTTAAGCATTGAATGTAGATGATGGATAGCTCTGCCTGCACCCACAGATCCACAGGACAACACACAAATTCACAATATGCATTTTGATTTGAACTTTGATGGTCCCAGAAATCATACTATACTTCCCTAATCTCTTCTCCCAGATTATTTGTTTCTTATTTCTCTTTCTTTAAACCTTCTGTGAGTCCTTTCATTCATAGTCTTAGCTACTGTATGAACATAACTGAGAACATAGAAGCAAACAGATGAAAATCTGTACAATCCTAAATAAAACTGAGTTCCTCAATTTATCCATTTATCCCAATTTCTCTGCTATTATTACGGAGTTACTAGTTTTTTTTTCCAGCCAATGTTAGCCTCCAATTTATGCTATAAATCCTATCCCTCTTGCCTACTCAAGAATTTCTCTCCATTAATTTTTGTCTCAAAGTCTCCAATGTCTCTGCTTCTATTTTGTTTGAATGCATCTGTCAAAGTATAAAGCTCTTTAATCAAAGACATCAATGATCTATTTGCTATAGCCAATGGTCATCTTTCAGTCATCTGACTTGACCAGCCAGCAGCATTTAACATAGTCAACGGCCCTCTCTCCCTCTCTCTCTCGAACACGCATGCTCTTGTTCTCTCTCGCTTTATTTCTCTCTGAAACATGGAAATATTTCTATACTTGTCTATCATGATATTACGTGCCCCCATGGTCATTCTACTTTTCTGGTTACTCCTTCTCCTTTTCTGGTTCCTCATGTTTCTCCTCCCATCTATCAACACTGACATTCATCAGGATTTATTCTTTGTATCTATTTTATATTCACTTCCTATAGGACTTCATGAATCCCAGGGACTTGAACACATTTCATATGCTGATAAAACATAAATTAATATCTCAAGCCAGACCTCCTCCCAAAATGCAGTGGTCCACAATAAATTTTTACCCCCTCTTGTCAAGAGAATGCTGGGTTCTTAAGACAGTGTCACATAGCATACACATTTTTTTTAAATGTGCCTTTATATACTGAATTCCTCTTTTTATTTCATCCCCCTTAGCTGTCTTTGGTGATTATTTACAAATAATATTTTTGTACTGATAACTATAAAAATATTCATTTTATTTTCAAATGTTGGTTATAAAATTCAGTCATGATCCACAATTTGTATTAGAGTTTAAAAGAACAGGATCTATGGTCTGCCTAGATTCTAATCTTGACATTAAAATTATAATGTAACTGCAAATTCCTTTCTGTATATGTCTATTTGTAACTCCAATACTGACTACCCCTTCCAAGGCTGTATGGATATGGTTTTCACTGTTATTGCAGGCATATTTGTTTTCCATGGTACCTCAGAGCCAAAATGATAATAATGGGAATAAAGCAAGTTAAAACTGCACAGAACTCATAGTTCTTATCAAGGGAGCAATTTTATTAGGTGAGCACTCATCAGATTTCTACAAGCCATTAATTTTTGAATTTTGAAAAAGAATATATTGACAAATTTTATCAGTGTCCTCTGCTTTTTTGGAGAACTGAATTTTTGGTGGCCTTTCCTGTGTTATTCCTGTTGAACAGTACTTTTTTTTTTAACCTAAAGGTACATTTTCTGTCTATGTAGAGATAGCATAAACTATTCTTTATACTATATAAGCTTAGATAAATTTGAAGAATCCTTACTGGGCTTTCACACCACAAACTCCTGTTTATTTAAGAGCCTGAGAAATAGGTTCTGTGTTCCTTATGACTTCCCATTCCAGGCCAAATTGTATTGCATTGTTCCATTGTCAGTATTTATGAACAAACTTTGGGAAGATTTAACAAAAATTAGACGTACTTTTTGTTCTATGGATTTCAATTTGCTCATTATCAGCTTAGTTTTCAGACTGAAGAATACATACATGCATACGATACACTATTCGCACATAATAGTATTTATTTCTCCATGGTTTAATTAATTTTAAGGTAATTTTTGATTGTGTGCTTCTTTTAGAGTTTCTTAGAAATGCAGGCTTGGCAAACTTAATACGGAATTCCAATGTGATTATGTGACTTCTTAAAGTGAGAATGAAACTAGAGATATTTAAGAGATTTTGTGTAATTATTCAAAAGGCAATCTTCTTTACTGAAAAACCTCATTTTTTTTTTGGCCATACCCACAGCATGTGGAAGTTCTGGGGTGAGGGATCAAACTTGTGCCACAGCTGCAACTTGAGCCTTAGCAGTGAAAACGCCACAGCTGCAACTTGAGCTGCATCAGTGACGACGCTGGATCCTTAACCGTCTGTGCCACCAGGGAACTTCTAGATAACCTCATTTTTTTTTTCTTTCTTTCTTTTTTTTTTTGCTTTTTAGGGCCACACCCATGGCATATGGAGGTTCCCAGGCTATGGGTCCAATCGGAGCTGTGGCCACCAGCCTACTCCACAGCCCTACCAACACAGGTATCCAAGCTGTGTCTGTCACCTACACCACAGCTCACAGCAAGGCCGCGTCCTTAAGTGAGGCCAGGGATCAAACCTACAACTTCATGGTTACTAGTTCTATTTGTTTCCACTGAGCCACAATGGGAACTCCAGTAACCTCATTTTTAAGACAAACTTAAGAAAAAGAAATTTGTTCCCAAACTTGAAAAAATGTACTATTTGCCTTTTTTTTTTTCGTGGTGGAGAATTTTCAATTAGCTGCTTTAATAATACATTTGATAACTGGTTTCCACATGTCACTTCTTGGTACTCTGTTCTGATATTTATTTGATTTCTTATACCTCTGAATTAAAGCTATATGGCTGTAACAGACGTGCATTCACTTATTGTCCCAAGGGCTAGATGTACAAGGCCAAGGATTTGATGGGATTGGTTTCTTCTGAAGTCTCTCTCTTTGGCTTGGCAATAACAATCTCTCCTATGACTTTATGCAGTTTATCTTCTATGTATGTCTGCATCTTAATCACCTCTTCTGTAAGGGCATCAGTCATATCATATTGTTACCTACCCTAATGGCCACATTTTATATTAATGACCTTTAAATATGCAATCTTAAATATAGATACATTCCGAATTATTGACAGAACTTCAACATGTAGATTTTGGAGAGACAACATTTATCCTGTAACAGCTAATTATTTTTATTACATGCTCTGTATAATCGACACCCCAAAATCAACTTGCTTAAATGTACTTCTCAAGTTTATGACTTGATACTTCTGATTAATCATATCTTTTTATTGTCCCTGTAACTAACTAAACTACTCATAAGACATCGCTATAAGAAACCTGTTATCTTGTGTGGTTTCTTGCACATATATAATTGTTTATATGTTCCCTTGCCAAATCCTCCAACTGATGCAATCTATCACTTTCTTTCTGATTTATAAAACTCAAAAATTGTTATATGCTGAATATCAATTTCTCAAAAAAAGTATTTCCTTCGCATAGCACTTAATGCTTTGTTGAGAAAGGTAAGTTTGTTTTTGCAATCAGAAATGAGTTTAGGCTTTGAGTGAGTGTGTTTCAGAAGTCAATGAGTAGGATGAGGCTATAATACTAGTTTGAAAGGAAGTACAATAAGACTCACATTGACACTGGCTTTCTTCCAAGAGGTATTTTCCAAACAGTGCTTAAGTAAATGGAGCCTCAGTAGTGAGTTGCAGTCTCCAACAGTGATTGGAGTGATGGGCTTATAAGAAACCTGAGATTGTAGTGGGTTAAAGAGAGGAAGTAAATGATATGTGATATCTTCCCAAAGACACATGAGGCACTTTTTCTTAGGCATTTCTCAAGTCAAAAATTGCAAAAATGAAAGAGAAATACATTTAACACATCTGAAACCAAGCCCTAAAAAGAGCAAGGTGATCTTCCATAAATTTAATTGCCTTTAGGAGGAAAACACAAAGCCTCACTAATCTTTACATGATAATAACATAATATATAGCCTTTAATATTTAATATTTCAAATGAGAAATATAGGAACAATTATTAATAGCCAAGAGATAAAAGAGTCAATAGAACAAGTCCCGGATATAGCACAGATAATGAAGCTAAAAGATTTCAAAATATGTCATTCATATAAAAGAAAATATGGACAAAGACACACAAACTTTAAAAATGATATTCCAAAGAAGAATGAGAATCTATAAAAATAACCAGACATTCATTTTATTTCTCACACCTGCAGCATGTGGAAGTTCCCAGGCTAGGGGTCGAATCAGACTGCAGCTGCTGGCCTACAACATAGTCACACCAACACTGGATCAGAGCTGAATCTGTAACCTACACTGCAGCTTACAGTAACACCTGATCCTTAACCCTCTGAGTGAGGCCAGGGATCTCCCACAGATCCTCAGGAACACTGTGTCAAGTTGTAAATGCTCTGAACCACAACTGGAACTCCACATATTCATTCTAAAGGAGTAAAAAATAATATGTGAAATTAAGAAAACGCTGGGTTGATTTAAGAACATAATGGATCCAGGTGAGAGCAGGATCAATGAATTCATATGAAGAGCAACAGAAAACATTCAAATAAAAACATTAAAAGAAAAATGTTTTAAAAATGGATTCAAGTATGAAAGATCTATGGAAGTGTGGTTCGAAAAAAAAAGGCCAAAAGAAAAACCATACTCAAAATAAAACCAAAATTCATAGGATAGGAGAAGACTATGGGCTTATAAGAAACCTGAGATTTTCTTATAGTGATGTCTTACGAGTAGGTCTTATGAGTAGGTTATATGCTGAATATAGATTTCTCAAAAAAAATATTTCCTTCCCACAGCAGATGGATCCAGGTGAGAGCAGGATCAATGAATTCATATGAAGAGCAACAGAAAAAATTCAAATAAAAGCATTAAAAGAAAAATGGTGGGCTAGGAAAAACTTGAGCTCTCTTCCTCCCACAGGAAGACCAAAATTATAAGCATTTACAGCGCAACTTTTTTTTTTTTTTTTGCTATTTTAGAACACACCCACGGTATATGGAGGTTGCTGGGCTAGGGGTCTAATCAGAAATGTAGCTGCTGGCCTACTTCACAGTCACAGCAACACTGGATCCAAGCCTTGTCTGTAACCTATACCACAGCTCACAGCAACGCCAGATCCTTAACCCACTGAGTGAGGCCAGGGATTGAACCCACATCCTCATGGCTCCTAGTTGGATTCCTTAACTGCTTAGCCACATAGGGAACTCCTACAGAGCAACTATTGATGAGAAAGATTAGAAGGCTTGTAGAAAGCATCTTCTAAAACTAAAGTTATAAAGAAAGAACCACAATGCTATGGGTAGGAGGGCAGAAACACAGTAGAGTGAAGAATTATACCCCAGGATGGGTGACCCACAAATGGAAAGATATGTAAATTTGTAGAATTTCTTGATAAGAAGCAAGGGGTCTGAGCTCCACATCTAGTTGCTCCCCAGCCTGAGGTTCCTTTACCAGCAAGACCAGCCTCAAGAACATTTGGCTTAGAAAGCCAGCAGGGCTAACTTTCAGGAGAGCCAGAGGCATGTGAGAAATAGAGACACCACTCTTAAAGGTTACACACCAGGACTTCCTGTGTGGCCCACAACATAACTACTCGGCGTTGCTTCTACAGTGGCTGTCGCTCGACCCCTAGCCTGGGAACTTCCAAATGCTGAAGGTGTGGCCACTTGTTTTGCACTCGCGCTCCTGCTCACCTCCCGGGCCCGGTCCTTGCCCTTTAAAAGAAAGAAAAAAAAAAAGGGTACACACCAAATCTCACATGCTCTGGGACCCAGGGAAGAAGCAGTAATTTGAAAGGAGCCTAGGCCAGACTCACCTGCTAATCTTAGATAGACTCTTAGAAAGGCAGGAGGCAAAAGGAGCTGACCCCGGGGGACACAGACATTAGCAATATCCATTCTGAGGAGCTCATCCTTCCATGAGGACACTGGTGCAGGGAAGTGGCATTTTGGAACCCTCTCTCTCTAGCTTCACTAGTTTTTGTACTTGGTCCCATCCACCACCCTGTCCCATCAGTCCTTAGATGCCTCAGAGCCAAGCAACAAAGAGAGGCATGGACCCTGCACCACTCATGAGCGTGCTGACTGCCTTAAAACCCCCTGAGCGTGTAGCCACCCAAGGAGCCAGCCCCTCCACCAGAGGGTCCAGGATGTGGTCTCACATTCCAGGAAGCGGGCACCAGCCCTGGGGAACAGCCTAATTCACCAGTGTCCAGGCCCTGGTGCCCAGAGCCCCAGCCCCACCTACCAGCATGCCAATGACAGCTTTGAGACACATTTGACCCCACAGCCAGCTATGTCAGGGACTGGCCCCACCCACCAGCAGGATGGCACTAGATTGGGGACCCCTCGCTCTACAGCTTCCCATCCTCAAACCTGACTTTACACACCAGTGGGCCAGCAATAGCTCTGGGACCACTTGGAAACTGGTAGCTAGCCACTTCCTGAACATGTCTGCCCACTACCACCATCTGCAGAAGGCAAGGCCTGGCAACCAACAGAACTGCGGGTCAGTCACACCTACCGGGCCACCCATAGCAGTCAGCCTGCCACAACAGAAGGACCCAGGCAGCCTACATCGGGGGCATCACTGGAACACACAGCTCTATTGGCCCAGATGGGACTGTGCTGCTGCAACATGTAGGACATCTTCTACAAAAGCCACATCTCCAAGCGGGGAAACATAACCAACCTACCAAATACAGAAAAATGACAACAACGAGTTAGGCAAAATGAGGTGACAGAGGAATATGTTCCAAACAAAGGAACAAGGTAAAGTGCCAGAACTAAATGAAGTGGAGATAAGCACCCCACCCTAAAAAGGGTCAATGATAATGACTGTAAAGTTATTAAAAGATTTCAGGAAAAATGGGTGAAGAAAGTGAGAATTTAAAAGTTCTTAACAAAGGGTTAGAACTATATAAAGAAAACAGAGAGATGAACAGATTAACTGAAATATAAAATATACCAGAAGCAATCAATAGTAGATTCGTTTTCACAGGATAGCAGATCAGCAAGCTGGAAGACAAATTAGTAGAAATTACTGAAGCTGAACAGAGAATATAAAATGAACAAAAAATAAATGGGTTTTTTTTGTTAACCTGACGGTTAAGACACCTCTGGGACAATATCAAGTGAACTAATATTTGTTTTATAGGGGTCATAGGAGGAGAAGGGAGAAAGGAGCAGAGGACATATTTCAAATGCTAATAGCTGAAAACATCCCTAATCTGGGAACGGAAATAGACATCCAGGTCCAGGAAATACAGGATCATCCAACAAGATCAACCCAAAGGGGAGTACACCAAAACTATAAGACACTGATGACAGAAAATGAAGGTGACACAAGCAGGTGGAAAGACATGTGTTCATAGATTGAAGAAATTACTGCTGTTAAAATTCCCATAATATTCAAGACAATAATAAGTTCAATGTAATTCCAATCACAATACCCAGGGAATTTTTCACAGACTCGTGGATGTTTAATAAATTTTGATTAAAAAAATTTAAGTTGTATGAGTCAAATAATTCTGCTCTATACCTTAAATTTATACAGTACATTATGGCAATTTCATCTCAACAAAATGTAAGAAAAAATAAAAATTAAAAAATTATAATGGCATAAAAGTAAAATTTGAGGGAATTATTTCAGAGTATTTCACAGCTAGATAAAGTTTACAGTCCCATGAATATAGAATGCTCAGCAAATCACAGGCAGGATTGTGGAACTAAAATAACACTGGGCATATTATCGTCATACTTCCAAAAAAATTTTTCAAGAACCATAGAAAATTACTATACCTATTGCAATTATAGAAAATTTCTTTCACATGAAAGAAACACTTTGTTTAGTGTTGCAGTGCACTACTGGCAATGAACACTTAATTTTGTTTGATTTTTTTTTTTTTGTCCAAACTAGATCCTTGAGATGTAGTCCTATCTATGGTTTCTCACTTGGATTTATTTCTCAGTAAATGTAGGCAAATTCACACTCTCAGAAACTTCCTTTCCTTGACAATTTATTCACCTTTTCTCTGCTCCCAGATATGGACTAAACCATTGATTTTGTGTAACTTAATATTCAGCAATGTAAAATCATCACTCAGTCTACCAACATGCTGGGCTCTACAGTAGAAGAGTTAAGCCTTGCTTATTTGATTACTACTTTAAATATTCACTGTTAGGTCTTGTCTTAGGGTAAGGCAAGAGATTTACAACAACAATCTACTCCTCCACCCACCAAAAACAAAATGACAACCTTGAAGTGCATATCAAAAACACTCCATCATTTAAAAAGAAATTGGTAAGTTACATTTCATAAAATATAAACCTGCTGCTCTGTGAAAGACACTGGCAATAATATGAAAATTTAAGTCAAATACTGGAGAAAAATCCTTGCACATGTAGGGAAAATGATTTGATTCCAAGATGTAAAAAGAACACCTAAAACTCAGCAGTTTGAAAGCAATGCAATTTAAAAATGGGCCCTAAACTCTAAAAGACACATCTTCAAAGGAGATGAAGAGATGGCCAATAAGCACATTAAAAAATGTCCCATATCTCTGTCATCAGGGAAATGCAAATTCAAACAACAATGAAACATCACTATAAACCTAGTAGGATGGCTAAAATCCAAAACACTGATGATACCAAACACTGATTAGGATGTGGACCAACAGGAGTTTTAACATATCCCTGAGGGAAATTCATTCCCATCCACTGAAAAATTATCACATTTAGAATGAATAAGAAATGAGGTCCTACTGCATAGCACAGGGAAGTATACACAGTCTCTTGGGACAGAATGTAATGGAAGATAGCATGAGGAAAAGAATATATATGTATGACAGTGTTCCTAGACTGTACAGCAGAAATTGACACAATACTGTAAATCAACTATACTCTAATAAAAATAAAATAATTTTTAAAATGATACAGTCACTTTGAAGGGCAGTTTTACAGTTTCTTAAAAAGCTAAACATAGTCTTGCTATATGATCTACAAATTGCACTAATGGATATTTCCCTGAGTAACTGAAAATTTCAGTCCAGGCAAAAACCTACACAGGATGTTTAAAGTAGCTTTATTCATAATTGCCTGATCTTGGAAGCAATCAAAATGTACTTTTTATAGATAAATGTATAAATAAACTGTGGTGCATCCAGACAAATGGAATAGTATTCTGCACTAAAGACAAATAAGCTGTCCAAAAAAAAAGACATAGAAGAAACTAAAATGCAGATAACTGAGTGAAGAGACCCAATGTGAAAAAATCTACTTACTTTATAATTCCAACTATGTGACATTCTGAAAAACCAAAACTATGGAGGCAATTAAGAAAAGAGTTGTTGCCAAGGGTTAGTGTGAGGCAGGAAGAAAGAGGTGATTTTTTAGGGCAATGAAAACACTCTGATAATATAATGGTGGAATTACACACACACAGTATACAATGCTATGAGTGAACCCTAATGTACAGTATGGACTGGGTGAGAATAATGTGTTAAAGCAGGTTTATGTATAAAAATGAATGTGCTACTCTGATAATGGGTAGGTGACTCATGTATGAAAGCAGAGGTTATCTCTGTATTTTCCACTCGATTTTGCTATAAGTCAAATCTATAACTCGAATCTAAAATTGCTATAAAAATAGTTTATTACAAAAAATGAGCAAGAGATGGAAAGTGACAACCCATCAAAAAAGATATAAAGATGGCAAGGAAGCACTTGCAAACACAATCAACGTCACATGTCATTAGAAAATCTTCTGTTAAATCAAGAATGAGAAACCACAGTATATCTAGTAGAATTACGAAAATCCAAAATATCTCCATATCACTGCACAAAGTTGTGTGCATGCCACATTTCTTAGTGGCCCCAACAAGGAGTCCAAAGTGCCATTCCCGTCAGTGCTCTGAGTCAGGCATTTACAGCAAATAAGCCCACAGGCTCCCCCACCACTGGAAAAGCTAGAAAGCAGTATGCATGGTCCAATCTTCTCTCTTTTTCTTGGAGGAGAGCTGGGAGTTGGGAACTTTCTCTTTATCATAACACACTGGGTCAGGGAGGCAAGGTGTCTAAGGGAGGCAAGCTGACTAAGGCAGGTAAAATGCCAATAATTTAACTAAAAGCTTTACTGTATCTCTTCCCATTTTTGTGCTAGCCTGGGATGCTACAACCTCTTTCCTGACTTCTGTTGTTCTCACAAAGGCAATTTAACTTATATTAAGTCATCTCCATGGAGAAACGGGGACTTGGGAACTCCTATTCTGCCAAGTTGTTGATGTTACTCTTAAGTAATTCACAAAGTCATGTATTATGTTGGGAAATGTTCTTGAGTTTTAGGGGGGAAAATCCGCTAATTTCTAATTCCTCCCTTTGTCAGAGTGTCCAATTTTTCTGCAACATTCTGTGGAAGGCAGACTTCACTTGAGCATTCCTTAGACTGTAGACGAGGGGGTTCAGCAATGGGTTGAAGAAGGTATAAAACAGGAAAAGGATTTTCTGCTGTTCCTCTTGTTGATTATTGTCTGGGACCAAGTAAACCATCATGACTATGCCAAAGTAGAACCCAACCACGCAGAGGTGGGAAGAGCAGGTGGAAAAGGCTTTCTTGCGGCCCTCCTTTGACTGGATCTTCAGGACACTCCAGAGTATGCGCACATAGGAGACCAGCACCAGGGAAAGGGGCCCAACTAATATGAACACACTATCAGCAAAGAGGAAAATTTCATTGATCCAGGTTTCACCACAGGTCACTTTGAGGACAGATCGGATTTCACAGAAGAAGTGGTTCACTTTCTGTGGCCCACAGAAGGGCAACCTTAGGAAGAGACTTACTTGGACTAGAGCCAGGAAAAACCCACATGCCCAGGAAGCAATAGCCAGGACCGTGCATACTCTCCAGTTCATGATGACAGTGTACTGGAGGGGATGGCAGATCGCCGTGTACCTGTCATAGGACATCACCACCAAAATCAGGCACTCTACAGAACCAAAAGCCAAATAGAAAAGCATCTGCAGAGTGCATGAGACAAAAGGGATCGTTTTTTTGTGTTTCACTAGGTTTTCCAGCATATTTGGCAAATTGCTGGAAGCATAGGATATGTCAGTGATGGCCAGATGAAAAAGGAAGTAATACATGGGGGAGTGCAGTCTGGGGTCGAGGCAAATGAGCCCTAAGATCATGCCATTTGCCAGCAGGTTGAAGATATATAGTAGGAAGAAGATAACGAAGAGAAGCAATTCCATCTCTTCCCTGAGCTGAAATCCCACCAGGATGAATTCTGCAATCCAGGATTGGTTGTTCTCCATTGCTAATGACAGGCTGTCTGTAAAGGACTGAAGCGTGATGGACAATTAGAGCTGGAGAGCAGTGAAAATTGAAGTTATTTATCTGAAGGGAATTCAGAGAAAACTTGTGTGCTTGTCCCTCCTTTACTGAGTTTTTTTTCCAATGTTTCTTTGCATTTTACTTATTGTGAAGTAATTCAAAATTTCAGATAATTATCTGGAATTAGAAATAATACTAGTACATATATTTAACTAAATTTTTTTCATGTGTCCCCTATCATTTCCTTTCTCTGTCTATAAGTAGTATTAATTTTCTGTAGACCACAGGTGAGTAAAATACAACCGTATTCACATACTGACAATTTACTCCTAAACTCTTTTGATTTTTCCCAATAACAAGGTTATTCACTAACCTATTCTCAGGATAATTACAACTATCAAGAGATTTAACTTTAGCATGATTCACTAGTCTAATTAGACCATTATGTATCTGTGTAGTCTAAGGTTCAAATCCACTATCACATATAATTCTCATTTTCATTTTCTATATTCAGCCTTTCTTTTTTTCTTTTCTTTTCTTTTCAGGGCTGCATCTGGAGCATATGGATATTCCCAAGCTATGGATTGATTAGGAGCTGCAGCTGCCAGCCTATACAACAGCCACAGCAATGCCAGATCCTAAACCCACTGAGGGAGGCCAGGTATTGAACCCACATCCTCACAGATGCTATGTCAGGTTGTTAACCTTCTGAGCCACAACAGGTGCTCCTGGACTTTTTTTTTTTTCCTCTGGCATATGGAAGTTTCCAGGCCAGGGACTGAATCTGAGCCAAAGCTGTGACCTATGCCACAGTTGCAGCAACACCAGGTCATTTAGCCCACTGCACTGGGCTGGAGATCAAACCTATACCTCAGCAGCAACCAGAGCAGCTGTATTCTGAACCCACTGAGCAATAGCTGAACTCAGATATATTTAGCTTTTCTTGTTTTGACACTGATATTTTTGAAATGGATGAGCTCTTGTTTTGTATAATGTCTCTCAATTGTAGTTTTCCATTGATTGTTCATATTTTAGCTCAGATTACAAATTTTTGACAGAAAAAAATGTATCCTTCTCAATGCCTGCCACAAATACACAGATAATGTCAATTTGTCCCAGGATTAGTGATGTTCTTATGATCACTGATTAACGTGGTGTCTCCAGTTATTTCTGTTATAAAGTTATTGATCCATCATTTTAAAGTATTTTCTTCATTCTGGCTTAACAAATTATCCTCTACTCATTTTGTAGATTTCTCACTTCAGCTTGGAATCAGTTATTTCACTAGTAATGTACCTTGTTTTATTGAAGAATCATATTTTCAAATCAATATTACCTTTAATTAGACATTAAATAATTTTTATCATGCTTGTTGGCAAGTTTCTCATATCCTCATTTAATAGGCAAATATATAATTTGGGACAGTATATAAATTATTAGTGAGATAATGGATTCTTTACTTGTTTAATTGTAACACATCTTTACTGCCTTCTTTTGCAGAACCAAATCTATTTCACTAAATTAATAAGAATATTAAAGAAAATGATCTCAATATCACAAAGAATGTTTTTGGCTTAAGTAGATTTAGAACCCCCAAATCTTATTACCTTGTTTACATTTTTTTTTTATTTTTTTTGTCTTGTTGTTGTTGTTGTTGCTTTTTCTTGGGCCACTCCCGCGGCATATGGAGGTTCCCAGGCTAGGGGTTGAATTGGAGCTGTAGCCACCGGCCTACGCCAGAGCCACAGCAACGCAGGATCCGAGCCGCGTCTGCAACCTACACCACAGCTCACGGCAACGCCGGATCGTCAACCCACTGAGCAAGGGCAGGGACCGAACGGGCAACCTCATGGTTCCTAGTCGGATTCGTTAACCACTGCGCCACGACGGGAACTCCCCTTGTTTACATTTTTTAAAATTTTTCCTTGTATTCAGAAAAAAAATATAGACTCTTAGAAATTTTAGACTTAGAGATTAAAGTTTCAAGTCTTATTCATTGTGTGAATAAAGTGATATCTACCTATATGACATGAGATTTTGATAGAGTTTTCTTAAGTCACTTAGAAAACCATGAAATTTCATAAAAAAATATTAGAGATAATAAATATGTGAAACATGGCAAAGGATGATCTTTTAACTTTTTTCTATATTAAAGCTTTATATCATCCACTGGACATATATTTTCATATGTGTAATTAAAACTATGAACAGTACTGTTACCTATTTCTTTCATTTAAATAACATCATGTACATTTTCCATGTCCTATGTTTCTCTGCAATATATTTTAAACACTCACACATTTTTTCATTGCCTATGAATATTTTACCTAATATATTATCTTCTAACTAGGTTATATACAATATAATGCTACATTGACTAAATTTTATATACATATTTTTGTGTATATTATTTCCTTATATTAAATTCCAAGACATGGAATTCTCAGTCAAATCTATTCCTTATCTGCTTCCTCCTTTCCCTTTTCCCTTCCTTTCTTCCTCCCTGCTGGATAATGTGCATGTAAAACAGTCACTACACTTGCTAACTTACTGGATTACCAGAGCCTGAAACACCCTGATAAGATCTGGTTCTCTATCAAGGGGTCATGTAGCAGGATGAAGAAAAACAATAACTCAAAACCACAAAACAGGGAGAAAAAGGATGGAAAAACTCAAATGAAAATCAAATAATATTAATAAAACCCTTCTACTCAAAATGTACTTTAAAAAAATTTTCAAACACACAAATCAGTTTAATTCTAAAGATGCACAAGGCAAAAAATTTGGAAGCTTATATTCACTCACGATGAAATCAAATATATAGAAATATTTTGCAAAGAATCTGATATGATCATTGTTAAATGTTCCAATGGGTCAATTCAAGCACTGTATTTACTAAATTTTCCATTAAATTATAAGCAATAAAGCAAGTGGGAATGAAACAATAGTCACTGCATATAAAAAAGGCTCTATGAGACATCTTACATATAAGCAGAATCATTTCATTTTTCCACAGTCAGTAGAGGATAACATATTGGAAATTAAAAGAGGGAAAGAATGCATTGAAAGACTGTATTTTAAGAACCTGCCTAGATGTCAACATATACAGACCAGTGATAAATTCCTTTTGGGGATATTCTATTCTACTCTACTCTATTCTATTCTATTCTATTCTATTCTATTCTATTCTATTCTATTATCTTTCTCCTGGTAGTATTGAGTTAAAATTGACATGAAACACTGCTTAAGTTTAAGGTGTACAGCGTAATAATTTGACTTACATGCATTGTAAAATGGTTAACACAATAATTTTAATGAACTTAATCATCACATATAGATACAAAATAAATTTTTCTTTCTTGTGACAACTTTGGAATTTACTCTTTCTCATATAACCTACAGCTGTGTTAATTATATTCCACATGTTGTACATTATATCCCTAGTATTTATCTTATAAGTAAAAGTTTGTACCTTTGGATCACCTTCATCCAAGTCTCCTCAACCATCCCCCATAACAAAATCTAGTTCTGAGCTCTTTACAGTAGCCACACTTAAACTTATAAATGCACACATAAACACATAACTAAAACCACAAACTACAAAACTTAAGAAATAAAAACTAAGTTTGTAATTTGTTGTGCCATCCCTAGGAAACTATTTTTGGTAAAGAGGAAAACAGCAATCAAACTCTTTTGGGGGGTCTTGTTAGAGTTGTACCCACAGCAAATTGAGGTTCCCAGGCTAGGGGTCATAAAATTATAAAATTTTATGACCTAGAGTTCTTCAATATATTAACATGTATTTGTCCTCAGAAAGATAAAAGTAAATTCAGAATTAATCAAATATATACAGACAATATTGAATAAATACTGTAATAAAATATGGTCTTTTATTTAATAACCTATAAACTATAAAATATTTTGATGTTAAAAGAAGAAATGTAAAATTTGAAAAATCATTAATAAATGAAATAAAAGGGATATTTGAAACTAAAGAGTGCTAAGTTTTTTGAAAGAATTAAAATATTGAATGACTTTATTAGAGTAAATTATTCATTTTGATGTTACATCTGAATAATAGCATCCAAACATGATATAGAATCAATGGTTTCCAAAATTATGGCTCAAACGAATGTATATTATCAATAAAAAAGGTAGAAGGCATAAAACAGTAAAAGAAGAAAAAAATTGATTGATACTCAGAAAACACAAAATACACTGATATAAATGCCTTTGTATATCCATTGTCATAGTTACTGTAAATGAATTATACTTATCCATCAAAAGATAGAGATCCTCATATTAGATAAAAATAGTAACAAAATCTAGTTATGAGCTCTTTACAGTAGCCACACTTAAACTTATAAATGCACACATAAACACATAACTAAAACCAAACAATAAATTTAATAAAATGATGAAAAAAACGTGGTTTCTGACAACAGTGACTGGTATTAGCCATACCGATAGCAGGTCAAAGCATAGATGAGGTATATTTAAGATACTATAGAGTCATAACAATGAAAAAATCTACAAAAAGTTGAAAATTTAGAGTTTGTCCGTTATAAAACTATTTAGCAAGTTTACATGGAAGATAACACTTTTAATCTAAAAATTATAAAACATTATTATTATTAGTGAACTTTTAAAAGCCTATCTTTGGAGCTAGGAATTAATTTTAACATGCTCCACTAAAACCACTTCTGTTTAATGCTAACTCAAGAACTAGCTGGCAATAAAGCAAAAGAAAAAGAAATTGAAAGGCTATGTTTAAAATGGAAAATAAAATGTCATTATGACAACACACTTGTATGTTCATAGTTGACTACTCTAACAAGTGACTATCCTAAAATTTGGATTTGCGTATAATGCACAGATAGGGGGGCATACATACTTTATTTATAGCTAGGGTATTTTGTAAATATTGCAGATCTCTCCAAATTTATCTACAGGTTCAATGAAATCAGAATCCAAGAAAGTTTTTTTCATGTGTAGAAATTCATAATCTTATTATAAGTTTCATGTGACATTACAAAAGACCAAGAAGAACTTTGGCAATCTTGAAGAGTCAGGATGTAAAGGGTCTGCTCTATGTAATATTGAGACCCGTAGCTTACAGTGGTTTTACACAGTCAGACAGCGTTGTACTGGGACAAGGATAAATAAACACATGAAATAGCATGGTTGACCCAGAAATTCAGAAATGTGCACTACACACATGCGCACACACACACACCAAGACAAGGAACTGGTTTTTTAAATAAATAATGCTGGATCAACTGGCATCTACATGGATAAAAACCAAAACATGACTTCTACCAAAATATTACAAAAACAATCACATGGGTCTTAGATCTATGTATAAAAGATAAAACAAGCTTTGTAGACTATGAATTAGCGGTGTATATTTATGACTTTGGAGGGAGCAAAATTTCCTGAAACAGTAGAAAAGACAAGGCTGAGAACTTAATTCCAGTTTATCTAGATGCACCATTAAGAGAATAAAAATGCAATCCACAGAGTGGAAGAAAATATTTATCACACATATAACCAGTACAGGGCCTGTTTTCAGGATATATAAATAATTCTAGCAAATCACTAATGAAAGGATAGATTTCCAATTCAAACTGGGCAAAATCCTTTCATGTGAAAGATCATCCAAATGACCCAGAAGTACATTGAGAGATCAGAAGGTACAAAACTTCCTAGGTCACCAAAGAGATGGAAATTAAAGTGAAAACAAAAAGATGGTTAAAATTCAAATGACTGAAAATACAAGGATTTGGCAAGGCAATGGAGCAGGAATACATTAGTACTGAGAATGAAATCTACTGCTCCTTTTTGGAGAATTGTGGAGAATTGACTGTTTTTGAACATACGCATAGTAATAACCCATGGATTCTATGTTCAAATATACACGAATAAATGCCTATATACATGTATGTATATATGATTGTAGGTATGTAATTTTATATATGAATATTTTTAAGTTGATTTTCAGGTATTTTTCCTCTATTTTAAAAGAAAAATTTATTTTAGCTAACAAAGGGAGATTGAAACTAGAACTTATCTCTTTGCTTGATATTACAATCCATAAAACCACACAAATATTTGTTCCAGGGGCTCCATAAACTAGTTTTAGAAATATATGATTTAATGTGCTTATTCCTAGAAAAATTAATGGATTTGGGGAAACTACTTGAGAAGAATATTCTGGCATATTCCTTTAAACAAAATTGTATCAGAGGGAAAAAAAGAGTCATATGCATATTCTCCAAATTGTGTGATCAACCATGAATTCCATAAAAGTTCTCCAGTTTCAAAACCTATGAACATCAAAACATTGTTTAGTTTGGATTTACAATATAAAAGCAATGGTATAAACAAGAAATTTAAATATTGTAGTCATAATATTTTGGGACAACAAAGTATTTTGGTGCTGGAATAACCAGCCTTCTACAAATATCTTTAATATTATTGAACATAAAAATCACCATGCTAAGATTCTATCCATGTTTAAAATTGTCTGTTTGTGAAACCCTCTTCCCATTGTGAATTAAATGGATCAAAATATGGTTCCAGTTAAAAGATATATCTTGGTTAAGGGTCCCCTAGAAACCAACCCTGGGAAAATTATTCAATTATGATTAGTTTTTAGGACATAATCCCAGGAACCACAGGTAGAGGATTGGGAGAGGGGGACAACCAAGAAAAGACAGCCACTAAAGGCAAGATGACAAAAAGACAAAATTGCAGTAATTGAAGATAGACCCTAATGGGAATATCTTGGATTTGTTATACAATATGTAGCTCAGTGTTAATCCACTAAGAGTGGAAGGGAACTGGAGGGTTTATACACTAACTCGTTTCTACTCTTGCGTGAGGGTCTTCAGGAGGGTGGGCCAAGTATTAGGGCTCCTTTTCTCTGTGTAATGTGATCCTCATTGCCAGAGAACCTGCCCAGGCAAAGAAAGGAAAGTGACATCCAGTTCCTTCCCATGGGTATGAGTGTGTGTGGGGATGCTGATGAAGAGGAAAAAGAAATGTATATTTATACAGCATGGGTATCAGGTATTACTCTGAGACCTCAGCACAGTGTAGGAAAGGGGTCTTAACAAAGGTAGTTTTTTTTTCCTTGCTAAACCTGAGATTTCTGCCAGCATTCTGCCCTGCTCTCCTGTCAACCATTAACCAGTGTATAAATAACGATTTGTACAAAGGACGGGTGTGGTACTATTTCTGGTATTTTTTCTCAAATTAGGATTGAATGTTCAAGAAAACTCACAGAAATGGGGTTGAGTTTGAGCCACCTGCTCCCTGAAGCAAATGTAGTGGATTATGAGTCCCAGAATCCTTTTCTTGCCTGAAGAAGAGGAAAGGACGTAGAGGCACTCAGGAGATTCCAGATGTGCAGGTTTTGTATTCTGATCACCTAAAACCAACCCATTCCCCAGAGACACACCTGTGGTGTCCAGGGAACAAATTACTAAACATCTTCTCGTGGTTTTATGTCTTTTCTATAGAGCAATATAAAACCTATCCCTCCCCTTTTGCGTCTACTGCGTGTTATCCATGAGGGAAAGAGAGAGAGTGAGTATTTGCACATGCTTGTGCACCTAGTTACACAAAGAAGTAGAAACTCAGGAAAAATGGTAAAGATGTCTGTATTAAAGATCTTGGTATAAAAATTTTACCAGACAAGTTATACCTTATAGATTATGTCCCATAGTACAACCCCCCCCAAGGATATGTATGTATTATGTTCTTGATCTTAAGAACATATGCCTCCATATCCTGCTTTTGGAAAGACCCATGATGTAATAAATGCAATCCCCATGGAGCTTGTTAAGGTAGTCCCTCAAAGGATTTTATCTTTCTCAGGAAGTGAACAACCTCTGCCTGCTGAAAAGTGTTAATGTGCAATAATTATCAAAGTTTTCCACTGAAAATATTAATCATTACTTGGAAACTGATGGAGACCAAATCCTATTTCCTCAGGGCTTCCTTAAACTACGCCTTAAGTATTTGTCTCATTTTGAAAACAACTTTTTCCCTATATACACGTCCTACATTCGCAAAGCCCATTTTAACTGCTCTGTTTTAAGCTTAGCATTTAAGCACTGAATTTAGATTATGGATGGTTGTGCCTGCACCCATAGATCCACAGGGCAGCACAGATGATGACTCAAACCCCATAAATTCATGAGTATTTATATCGATTTGGCCCTTGATGCTCCCAGAAACCATACTACGTTTTCATAGTCTCTTCCATATGATTTTGTTTCTCATTTTCACTTTCTTTAAACCTCCAAGTCTTTCCACCCAAAAACTCAGCTACTGTATGAGAGTAATTGAGAATATAGATGCAATCAGATGAAAATTGGTACAATCCTAAATAAAACAGAGTTACTGAAATTGTGTAAGTATCCCAATAGCTCTATTACTATTGAGTTACTATTTTTTTCCAGTCAATGTCAGCCTCTAACATATGCTATAAATACTATCTCTCTTGCCAACTCAAGAATTTCTCTCCACCCATTTCTGTCTTGAATGTCTCTGTTCCTACGTTGTCTTAAACACATCCAGTCAGAATGTGAAGCTTTTTAATTCAAAGATATTAATTATGTATTTTCTATAGCCAATGATAATTTCTCAGTCACATGACTTAACCTGCCAGGAGCATTTAACATATCAACTGCGATCTGCTTGCTCGCTCACTCTCTCGCACTCTCTCTCTCTCTTTCTCTCTCTGTCTTGGAAACATGTCTTTATTCATTCCTAAGGAGCAAATAATAATAAGTTAAATTAATAAAATATTGGGTGGATTTAAGAGCAGAATGGAGCCAGGTGAGAGCAAGAGCAATGAATTCATATGAAGAGCAACAGAACACATTCAAGTAAACGCATTAAAAGAAAAAAAAATTTTTAAATAGATTAGTGTATGAAAGATTTATGGGGGTGTGGTTAAAAAAAAGGTAACTATACTCAACAGAAAAAACAAATATAACAGCAGAGGAGTGGTCTAGATGGAATAGGAAGAACCTGAGCTCTCCTCTGCCCATAGGAACACCAAAATTATAAGCATTTACAGAGAAACTATTGATGAGAAAGACTAGAAGACTTGTAGAATGCATCCTCTAAAACTAAAGTTATAAAGAAGGAACCACCATGCTATGGGTAGGAGGGCAGAAACACAGTAGAGTGAAGAACTATACCCCACCCACATTTGTGGGTGACCCACAAATGACAAGATATGCAAATTTGCAGAATTTCTCGCTAAGAAGCAAGGGGTCTGAGCTCCACATCTAGTTGCTCCCCAGCCTGAGGTTCCTTTACCAGCAAGACCAGCCTCCAGAACATTTGGTTTAGAAAGCCAGCAGGGATAACTTTCAGGAGAGCCAGAGGCATGTGAGAAATAGAGACACCACTCTTAAAGGGTACACACCAAATCTCACATGCTCTGGGACCCAGGGAAGAAGCAGTAATTTGAAAGGAGCCTAGGCCAGACTCACCTGCTAATCTTAGATAGACTCTTAGAAAGGCAGGAGGCAAAAGGAGCTGACCCCGGGGGACACAGACATTAGCAATATCCATTCTGAGGAGCTCATCCTTCCATGAGGACACTGGTGCAGGGAAGTGGCATTTTGGAACCCTCTCTCTCTAGCTTCACTAGTTTTTGTACTTGGTCCCATCCACCACCCTGTCCCATCAGTCCTTAGATGCCTCAGAGCCAAGCAACAAAGAGAGGCATGGACCCTGCACCACTCATGAGCGTGCTGACTGCCTTAAAACCCCCTGAGCGTGTAGCCACCCAAGGAGCCAGCCCCTCCACCAGAGGGTCCAGGATGTGGTCTCACATTCCAGGGAGCGGGCACCAGCCCTGGGGAACAGCCTAATTCACCAGTGTCCAGGCCCTGGTGCCCAGAGCCCCAGCCCCACCTACCAGCATGCCAATGACAGCTTTGAGACACATTTGACCCCACAGCCAGCTATGTCAGGGACTGGCCCCACCCACCAGCAGGATGGCACTAGATTGGGGACCCCTCGCTCTACAGCTTCCCATCCTCAAACCTGACTTTACACACCAGTGGGCCAGCAATAGCTCTGGGACCACTTGGAAACTGGTAGCTAGCCACTTCCTGAACATGTCTGCCCACTACCACCATCTGCAGAAGGCAAGGCCTGGCAACCAACAGAACTGCGGGTCAGTCACACCTACCGGGCCACCCATAGCAGTCAGCCTGCCACAACAGAAGGACCCAGGCAGCCTACATCGGGGGCATCACTGGAACACACAGCTTTATTGGCCCAGATGGGACTGTGCTGCTGCAACATGTAGGACATCTTCTACAAAAGCCACATCTCCAAGCGGGGAAACATAACCAACCTACCAAATACAGAAAAATGACAACAACGAGTTAGGCAAAATGAGGTGACAGAGGAATATGTTCCAAACAAAGGAACAAGGTAAAGTGCCAGAACTAAATGAAGTGGAGATAAGCACCCCACCCTAAAAAGGGTCAATGATAATGACTGTAGAGTTTTTCAGAGACGAAGAGTGAGAATTTAAAGTTCTTAACAAAGAGTTAAAGGAAATATATAAAGAATAAGCAGAGAGATGAACATTTTCTGAGATATAAAATACACTAGAAGCAATAAATAGTAGATTAGATTACACAGAGTAATGTTTTTGCAAGCTGAAAGACAGATTAGTGGAAGTTACTGACGCTGAACAGTGAAAAAAAATGAACAAAAAGAAATGGAGACAAGTTATGAGACTTCTGGGACAAAAAAATTAACATTTGTTTTATAGGGGTCATAGGAGAAGAAGAGAGAAAGGGGCAGAGAATATATTTGAAGATTTAATACATAACCCAGGGTAGGAAACAGGCTTCTAAGTTCAGGTAGTACATATAGCACTATTGAATAGACACACAAAAGACCCTGAATAACTAAAACAATTTTCCCTTTTTATATTCTTGTCTCTTCATCAAATATTAATTGACCAGAGGCAAGGTGGCGGAAGAGTAGGGGGATGTGCTTGCTCTCTCCCACAAACACAACAACAACAAGAAAAAACACATCTAGATGTTAAACGACCCACACAGAACAGCAACTAAATGCTGGCAGAAGAAATTAAACCTTCAAAAACGGCAAGAATCTCATGACATAACTGGTAAAACAAGAGAAAAGAGGAGTTCCTGTCGTGGCACAGAGGTTAAAGAATCTGACTAGGAAACATGAGGTTGCAGGTTTGATCCCTGGCCTTGCTCAGTGGGTTAAGGATCTGGCGTTGCCGTCAGCTGCGGTGTAGGTTGCAGATGTGGCTCAGATCCCGCTTTGCTGTGGCTCTGGCATAGACTAGTGGCTACAGCTCCGATTAGACCCCTAGCCTGGGAATCTCCATCTGCTGTGGGAGCGGCCCTAGAAAAGGTAAAAAGAAAAAAGAAGAAAAGAGGAGAGTGAGAGAAGGGGAATCAGGACTGGACTGGTGCTCTGAAAAGGGAACTGTGAAGGAGAAAGGAAACCCACACCCTGGAAAGTCATCTAATCAACAGAAAGATCAACTGAGTTGGAGGGATCTCCAGATGCCAAGAAGAGTGCAACAGTAAATCTAACATCTGAAAAGCACAGTGAGAGCCAAACAGATCATCTGAACTATTGGCACAGTCACCAAAAACCCAGATGCTCATGTGGGGGCTGGGCACTGAGACCTACGCTCCGGAGGTTGGTCCCCAGGAGTGGGCTGGTGTTGGTGGTGTGGAGACAGCCTGAGGGATTAGGAAGTGGTGCGTTGCAGGTGGAGGGTGCAATACACTAAGGGCTGGGGAGTGGAAAGCCACAACAGAAGGAACCCGGGAGAAGATCTGGACCCAAAAACTACTTGAACTGATCAACAAATTCAGCAAAGTAGCAGGATATAAGATTAACATTCAGAAATCAGTCACATTTCTGTATACTAACAATGAAATATTAGAAAAGGAATACAAAAATACAATAACTTTTAAAATTGTGCCTCAAAAAGCAAATACCCGGGAATACACCTGACCAAGGAGGTAGAGGATTTATATGCCAACAACTGTAAAACATCAATCAAGGAAGCTAAAGAAGATGTAAAGAAATGGAAAGATATTCCATGCTCCTGGGTTGGAAAACTTAATATTGTAAAAATGGCCATACTACCCAAAGCAATCTACAGATTCAGGGCAATCCCTATCAAGTTACCCATGACATTTTTCACAGAACTACAACAAACAATCCAAAAATTTATATGGAACCATAAAAGACCCAGAATTACAATATTACAAAGCCACAGTCATCAAAACAGTGTGGAACTGGTACCAAAACAGACATACAGACCAATGGAACAGAATAGAGAACCAAGAAGTAAACCCTGACACCTATGGTCAATTAGTCTTTGACACAGGAGGCAATAATATAAAATGGGAAAAAGACACTCTTTTCAGCAAGTATTACTGGGAAACCTGGACAGCTGCATGCAAATCAATGAAACTAAAACACACCCTCACACCATGCACAAAAATAAACTCGAAATGGCTTAAAGACTTAAATGCAAGACAAAGACACCATCAAACTCCTAGAAGAGAACATAGGCAAAACATTCTCTGACATCAACCTCATGAATATTTTCTCAGGTCATTCTCCCAAGGCAACAGAAATGAGAGCAAAAATAAACCAATGGGACCTAATCAAACTGACAAGCTTTTCCACAGCAAAGGAAACCAAAAAGAAAACAAAAAGACAACTTACAGAATGGGAGAAAATAGTTTCAAACGATGCAATGGACAAGGGCTTAATCTCTAGAATATACAAGCAACTTATACAACTCAACAGCAAAAAAGCCAACCACCCAATGGAAAAATGGGCAAAAGACCTGAATAGACATTTCTCCAGGGAAGATATACAGATGGCCAACAAGCACATGAAAAAATGCTCAACATCCCTGATTGTTAGAGAAATGCAAATCAAAACTACCATGGGATACCACCTCACACCAGCCAGAATGGCCTTCCTTCATAAGTCCACAAATAACAAGTGCTGAAGGGGATGTGGAGAAAAGGGAACTCTCCTGCACTGTTAGTAGGAATGTAAGCTGGTACAGCCATTATGGAGAATAGTACGGAGGTACCTTAAAAATCTATACCTAGAACTACCATATGACCCAGCAGTCCCACTCTTGGGCATTACACCCGGACAAATCTTTCCTTGAAGAAGACACATGCACCAGCATGTTCACTGAAGCTCAATTCACAATAGCCAAGACATGGAAACAACCCAAATGTTCATCAACAGATGATGGGATTAGGAAGATGCTATATATACACAATGAAATACTACTCAGCCATAAAAAGAACAAAATAATGCCATTTGAAGCAACATGGATGGAACTAGAGACTCTCATCCTGAGTGAAATAAGTCATAAAGAGAAAGACAAATACTATATGATATCACTTACAACTGTAATCTAATATTCAGCACAAATGAACGTTTCCACAGAAGAGAAAATCATGCACTTGAACAATAGACTTGTGGCTGCCCAGGGGGAGAGGGAGAGAGTGGGAGGGACCAAGAGCTTGGGGTTAATGGATGCAAACTATTGCTCTTGGAATGGATTTACAATGAGATCCTGCTGTGTATCACTGAGAACTATGTCTAGATACTTACATCGCAACACAACAATGGGAGGAAAAATCATGTATACATATATGAGTAACTTGGTCCCCATGCTGTACAGCGGAAAAAAAAAAGATTACTTGACCATAGGTGTCTGGGTTTATTTCTGGGTTCCCTATTCTATTCCATTGGTCTGTATATCTGTTTTGGTAACTATACCACACTGTCTTGATTACTGTGTCTTTGTCAGTGAGAAAAAAGAATGTATACATGTATGTGTAACTGGGTCACCATGCTGTGCAGTAGAAAAAAAAATAATGTATTGGGGAAATAAAAAATAAAGAAAAGAAAGAAAGAATAAAGCTGGAAGTATCACACTTGCTGACTTCAAATTATACTACTAATCTGCAATAATCAAAACAGCATAGTTTTAGTATAAAAAGAGATACATATATCAATGGAACAGAGTTGAGAGCCCAGAAATAATCCCACATTTACATTAATGGGCCATTAATCTTTGACAAAGGTGGCAAAAATATACAATGGGGAAAATACAGCCTCTCCAATAATTGGCCTTGAGAAAATTAGACAGCTACATGCAAAAGAATTAAACTGACTATTCAAAAATAAATGCAAAATGGTTAAATGATAAAATGTGAGACCTGAAACCACAAAACTCCTAGAAGAGAACATAGGCAGAATACTCTTTGACAGAAATCACAGCAATATGATATGGGGGGGGGGGTTGCCTCCTAACACAAAGGCAATAAAATCAACAATAAACAAATGAGACCTCATTCAATTTAAAATCTTCTACATAGAAAAGGAAATCATGGGATAAAACAAAAAGAGAACTTATGGAATGGGAGAAAATATTTGTAGGTAGTATGACTGATGAGGGATTAATGCCCCAAATGCATAAACAACTTGTATATCTCCATATGAATAAAATGAACAACCCAATCAAAAAATGGGGAGAACACCTGAACATTTTACCAAAGAAGACATACAGATGGCCAACAGGCACATGAAAAAGGGCTCAACATCACTAATTATCAGGCAAATGCAATCCAAAACCACAATGAGGTTATCACCTCACACCTGCTAGCATGACTATAATCAAAAATACAGGGAAAAACATAATAATTTTGGTGACAATGTGGAGAAAAAGGATGTCCCCTATGGAAGAAATGTGTATCTATTTATGGAAAAATTGAAAATATAATTAATTATTAAATAATTACAGTATCAGGTATTTATCAAAAGGCAAAAAATACTCATTAGATAAAATACATATGCCCCAATGTTCATTGCAACACTACCTAACATAGACAATCCATGGAAGCAACCTAAATGCCCATCAACAGAGGACTAGATAAAGAGATAGTACATATATACAATGGAATATTACTCAATCACAAAAATTAATTAAAAAATGCCACTTGCTTGACATGGATGGACTGCCATACTAAGTGTAGTTAATCAGTGAAATACAAACATATCACTTATATATGGAATCTTAAAAAAGATACAAATGAACTTATATGCAGAATAGAAACAGACTCACAGATTTTGAAAACAAACTTATGGTACCAAAGGTGAGATGTTGGGGGAGGAATGGAATGGGGCTGTAGAATCAGAATGTGAACACTGTGGTAAATGGAATGACAGGCCAACAGGGACCTGCTGTACACATAAGGAACTCTACTCAATAGTTTGTAATAATCTATATGGGAAAAGGATCTAAAAAAGAATGGATGTGTGTGTATGACTGTGTTGTACAGCAGAAATAATCACAACATTGTAAATCAACTATACTTCAATAAAACTTTAAAAAATGAAAAAAAATTATTTACCATAGAAAAGATATTGAAGCAAACTAGTGCCTTTCAATAGATGAATGGATAAAGATGTGGGATGGATAAGGAAGATGTGTATATACATATATATATATATATGCATATACATATATATATGCATGTATATATATGTGTGTGTGTGTGTGTGTATACACACTGCAGGCCAGAAAGGAATGGCATAGTATACTTAAAGTGATGAAAGAAAAAAACTTCCAACCACACTCTACACAGCGAGGCTCTCATTTATATCTGAAGGATAAATCAAAAGCTTTACAGACAAGTAAAAGCTAAGAGAATTCAGCACCATCAAACCAGTTTCACAACAAATACTAAAGGAACTTCTCTAGGAAGAAAAAGCCACACCTAGAAACAAGGAAATTACAAATGAGAAGGCTTGCTGGTAAAGGCAAAAATACACTGAAAAGAGAAAATCATCCTAACACAAATACAATAACAAAAACTAGCAATCATGATAAGATGAAAGTACAAATGCAGGATCCTGGGAATGCATTTGCAATTAAAAGGCCAGTACCTTAAAACAGTCTTGTATATATGTAGACTCCTATATCAAAACTTCATGGTAACCACAAAACAAAGAGCTCCAACTGATATACACACAAATAAGAAAAATGATCCAAACAAAACACTAAATAAATATAGTCATCAAACCACCAGAGATAACAACACAAGAAGGGAAGAAAAAAGACCAACAAAACAAATTCAAATTCATTAACAACATGGCAATAAGAACATATATACCAGTAATTATTTTAAATGTAAATGGACTAAATTCTCCAAACAAAATACATAAACTGGCTGAATGGATACAAAAACAATACCCCGAAATATACTGTCTAAAGGAGGCCCACTTCACATCTAGGGAGACACACAAACTTAAACTAAGACTGAAGAAGGTATTCCATGTAAATGCAAATCAAAAGAAAGGTAGAATAGCAATATTTATATCAGACAAAATATAACTTTAAAATAAAGAATTTTACAAGATATAAAGAAGGACACTACCTAGTCATCAAGGTATCAATCCAAGAAGATATAACATTTATAAATATATACACACTCAACATAGTGGAAGTCAATATATACGGCAACTACTAACAACCAGATACTATAAAACTCCTAGAAGAAAACACAGGAAGAATGCCTTTTGACATAAATCACAGCATCATCTTGTTTGATCCACCTCCTATAATAATGACAATAAAAACAAAAATAAACCAATAGGATCTAAAACCACAAAACTTTTGCATTACAAAGGAAACCATTTTTTAAAAAAGCAAAAAGAACCCACAGAACAGAAGTTATTTGCAAACCATCCAACTGACAAGGGTCTAATCTCCAAAATATACAAACAGGTCATACAACACCACCAACCAAAAAAAAAAACCCAATCCAAAAATGGGCAGAATATCTAAATAGACATTTCTCTAAAGAAGACACATGGATGGCCAGAAAACACAAGAAAAGGTGCTCAACATCACTAATTATTACAGAAATGCAAATCACAACAACTGTGACTTATCACCTTACACATGCCCAAATGGTCATCACCAAAATGTCTACAAACAATAAATGCTGGAGAGGGTGTGGAGAAAAGGGTGCCTTCTTACACTGTTGGTGGGAACGTAAGCTGGCACAACCACTTTGGAGAACACTATGAAATTTCCTCAAAAATAAAAATAGAACTATGATATGATCCAGTAATCCCTCTCCTGGGCAGATAGCTGAAGAAAACCGTAATTTGAAAGGATACATGCACCCCAATGTTCATTGTAGCACTATTTACAATAGGCAAGAAATGGAAGCAAACTACATGTCCATCAATGGAGGAATAGATAAAGAAAATGTGGTACATGTATACAATAGAATATTACTCACCCATTAAAAGAATGAAATAATGCCATTTGCAGGAACATGGATGGACCTAGAGATAGATTATCATACTAAGTGAAGTTTAGACAGTGGCTTCAAAATTTTTGAGTCTGTTTCTGTTTTAAATATTCTTTTTATCATTTCATTAGATTCTTAATGTTAGTGATCTCATATGATATTTGCCTTTCTCTGTTTCATTTACTTCACTTAGTATGACAATTTCTAGGTCCATCCATGTTGCTAAAAATTCCATTATTCATTCTTTTCTTTTTCATTGTTTAAATTTTATTGAATTATAGTTGATTTACAATGTTGGGATAATTTCTGCCGTACAATGAAGTGATTCAGTTATACACATACATACATTCATTTTTTTTCAGTTTCTTTTCCCGTATAGATTATCACAGAATATTGGGTAAGGTTCCCTGTGCTATAAAGCAGGTCCCTGTTGGCCAGTCATCCCATACACCACATTGTGATATGCCGACCCCTAAACCCTAGTCCATCCCTCACCTGACACCTGTCCCCTTTGGTAACCATAGTTTATTTTCAAAGTCTGCCTTTGTTCTGCAAATAAGTTCACTAATATCTTTTTTTAGATCCCACATATAAGTGATATCATATTATGTTTGTATTTTATTTTCTAACTTCACTTAGTATGATAATCTCTAGGTCTATCCATGTCCTTGCAAATGACATTATTTCGTTCCTTTTTATGACTGAGTAAAACTCCACTGCACATATGTACCACATATTCTTTATAGAATCCTCTACTGATGGACATTTAGGTTGCTTCCATGTCGTAACTATTGTAAATACTGCTAGTGACCATGTGAACATTCTAGTGTATGTATCATTTCCAATTATGTTTTTTTATTGTATGCCTATTTCTGATACATACCCTTGGCTGGTAATTTTGATTCAATGAGCCTTTTTTGGGATAGAACATGGTAAACAAATTTTTTAAAGAAAGATCTTATTTGATTAAATGGCTCAAGGCATCTTAACACCACACTTTGAGAACAAGTGTCCCAGAATAAAATAATGACAAGGAGACTTTTCATCGTACATGTGTGCATAAATTCATTTTTTTTACTATCTTTCAATGTTTCATGGCAAATGAAAGCCATATTAAAAGAAAATAAACCTCTATAAAACAATTTGTAATTAAAAAACACCCTAGCATCTAAGTTTCTGAAGTGTTACTAGTCAGATTAGAAAGTAAGAAGCATTGGTTAATGGGAATATAAATTGGTACAGCAAATATGGAAAATAGTATGGTGCTTCCTCAGAAAACTAAGGATGGAGTTATCATATGATTGAGAAATTCCACTCCTGGGCATATATCCAGACAAAACTACAATTCGAAGGATATGTGCACTTCTATATTCGTGACAGCACTACTGATAATAGCCAAGACATGGAAACAATCTAAATGTCCACTGACAGATGAATGGATAAAGAAATGAGGTACATATATACAATGGAGTACTACTCAGCCATAAAAAGTGAAACCATGCCATTCACAGCAACATGAATGCATCTAGAGATCATCATACTAACTGAAGTTAGAAAGATAAACAAAAATACAATATCAATTGTACTTAAAACATAAAATATGACCAATTTGAACCTATCTGCAAAACAGAAACAGACTCACAGAGAACAGACTTGTGATTGCCAAGGGGGAGGGTGTTGGAAGAGGGATGGAGTGGGAGGTTGGGGTTAGAATATGTAAGCTACAATACGTGGAGGGGATAAACCTCCTGTATAGCACAGAGAACTATATACAATGTCCTAGGAAAAACCATAATGGAAAATAAAATTTTTTAAAAACATTGTGTGTATATATATTATTATGTATATATAAAACTGAATTACTTTGCTGTACTGCAGAAATTAACACAACATTGTAAATTAACTATTCTTTAATAAAAAAGAAAAGATTAATGTAAAATTATAAAGTACATTCCTCTAAGATTAAATCTACTTTTATAATGAGGTGTTGTAATTCAGAATTTAGAAAGTAGTAGCCAAGTTCAGGACAAGTCCATCTCATAGATTTTCCTTGATTATGAGTTAACATGTTCTGAGTCATATCATAATATCATAATCATATCACTTATAGGGCATTTTAGAGATATTTGTGGGAAGTTTTCTCATTTCATTGATCAGAATAAGTTAAAATAAAAGAGGAAGCTCTTTTTTTAGTGTAGCAGTTTATTTTTTTAATTATTTTTATTTTTCCTTTATAGTTGGTTTATAGTATTGTCAATTTTCTACTATACAGCAAAGTGACCCAGTCACACATGTATACATACATTCTTTTTCTCACTTTATCCTCCATCATGCTCTATCACACGTGACTAGATATAGTTCCCAGCACTAGACAGCAGGATTTCATTGCTTATCCATTCCAAAGGCAATAGTTTGCATCTATTGACCCCAAATTCCCAGTCCATCGCACTCCCTCCCCCTCGGCAACCACAAGTCTGTTGTCTAAGTCGATGATTTTCTTTTCTGTGGAAAGGTTTATTTGTGCCCTATGTTAGATTCCAGATATAAATGATATCACATGGTATTTGTCTTCCTCTTTTTGACTGACTTCACTTAGTATGAGTCTCTAGTTCCATCCATGTTGCTGCAGATGGCATTCTTTTGTTCTTTTTATGGCTGAGTAGTATTCTACTGTGTATCTATATACTGCTTCTTCTTAATCCAATTATCTGTTGATGGACATTTAGGTTGTTTCCATGTCTTGGCTATTGTGAATAGTGCTGCAATGAACATGCAGGTGCATGTGTCTTCTTCAAGGAAATTTTTGTCTGGATGTAATGCCCAAGAGTGGGACTGCTGGGTCATATGGTAGTTCTGTATTTAGTTTTCTGAGTTACCTCCATAATAGTTGTACCAATTTACATTCCCACCAACAATGCAGGAGGATTACCTTTCTCCATACCCCCTCCAGAAATTGTTATTTGTGGACTTATTAATGATGGCCATTCTGACTGGTGTGTAGTGGTATCTCATGGTAGTTTTGATTTGCGTTTCTCTAATAATCAGAGATGCTGAACATTTTTTTCATGTGCTTCTTGGCCATCTGTATATCTTCCTTGGAGAAATGTCTATTCAGGACTTTTGCCCATTTTTTGGGTTGTTGGTTTTTTTGCTGTTGAGTTGTACGTTTGTATATTTTAGAGATTAAGCCCTTGTCAGTTGCATCATTCGAACTATTTTCTTCCATTCCATAGGCTGTCTTTTGGGGGGGTTTTAGGGTTTCCTTTGCTGTGCAAAAGCTTGTCAGTTTGATTAAGTCCCACTGGTTTATTTTCCCTTTTATTTCTGTTGCTTTGGGAGTCTGACCCAAGAAAATATTTGTAAGGTTGATGTCAGAGAATGTTTTGCTGATGTTCTCTTCTAGGAGTTTGATGGTGTCTTGTCAATGTTTAAGTCTTTAAGCCATTTCGAGTTTATTTCTGTGCATGGTGTGAGGGTATTTTCCAGTTTCATTGATTTACATGTGGTTATCCAGTTTTACCAGCACCAGTTGCTAAGGAGACTCTTTTCCCAATTTTATATTCTTGCCTCCATTTTCAAAGACTTATTGACCATAAGTGTCTGGCTTTATTTCTGGGCTGTCTATTCTGATACATTAGCCTGTATGTCCGTTTTGGTACCAGGACCACAACATCTTGATTACTGTGGCTTTATAATATTGTCTGAAGTCTGAGGGAGTTAGGCCTCCTGCTTGGTTTTTGTTCCTCAAGAATGCTTTGGCAATTCTGGGTCTTTTATGATTCCATATAAATTTTTGGTTTGTTCTAGTTCTGTGGAAAATGTCATGGGTAATTTGATAGGGATTGCACTGAATCTGAATATTGCTTTCAGGAGCATGGCCATCTTTATGATATTAATTTTTCCAACCCAGGAGCATGGAACATATTTCCATTTCTTTGAGTCCTCATTAATTTCCTTGATTTAAGTTTTATAGTTATCAGCATATGTCTTTCACCTCCTTGGTCAGGTTTATCCCTAGGTATTTAATTTGGGGCTGGGGCAATTTTAAAAAGTATGCTTTTTAAAATAGTCCTTTCCTAAGATTTCATTGTTAATATACAGAAATGCAACGAATTTCTGAATGTTAATCTTATACCCTATTACTTTACTGAATTTGGTGATCAGTTCAAGTAGTTTTTGTGTGGAGACTTTAGGTTTTCTATGGATAGCATCACGTCATCTGCATACAATGACAGTTTTACCTCTTCTCTTCCAATTTGGATGCATTTTATTTCTTTTGTTTCTCTGATTGCGGTGGCTAGGACTTCTAATACTATGTTGAATAACAGTGGTGAGTGGGTATCCTTGTCTTGTTCCAGATTTTAGCAGGAATGCTTTCAGTTTTTCTCCATTGAGTATTAAATTGGCTGTGGGTTAGTCATAAATGGCTTTTATTATGTTAAGTAATATTTGCTTTGGTAAGAGTTTTGATCATGAATGGATGTTGGACTTTGTCCAATGCTTTCTCTGCATCTATTGAGATGATCATGTGAGGTTTTTTTTGTTTGTTTGTTTTTTACTTTTTAGGGCTGCACACACAGTATGTGGAGATTCCCAGGCTAGGGGTCAAGTCATAGCTACAGCTTCCAGCCTAGGCTACAGCCACAGCAACACCAGATCTGAGCCACATCTGCAAACTACACCATGACTCCTGGTAACACTGGATCCTTAACCCACTGAGCCAGGCCAGGGATCGAACCCACAGTCTCATGGTTACTAGTCAGATTCATTTCTGCTGCACCATGATGGGAACTCTGAGATGATCATGTGGTTTTAAACTTTTCTTTTGTTAATGTGGTATATGACATTTATTGATTTGTGTGTGTCGAACCGTCATTGTGAAACTGGGATGAATCCCACTTGGTTGTGATGTATGATCTTTTTTATATGTTGTTGGATTTGGTTGGCTAAAATTTTGTTGAGAACTTTTGCATCTATGTTCATCAAATATATTGGGCTATACTTTTCCTTTTTGGTAGTATCTTTGTCTGGTTTTGGTATTAGGGTGATGGTGGCTTCACAGAATATCTTTGGGAATGTTTCCTCTTCTTCAACATTCTAGAAAACTTTAAGAAGGCTGGGTATAAGTTCTTTGTATGTTTGGTAGAATTCTCCTGTGAAGCCATCTGGTCCTGGACTTATGTTTGTAGGGAGTGTTTTTATGATATATTCAATTTCATTTCTAGTGATCAGTCTCTTCAATTGATCTATTTCTTCTTGATTCTGTTTTGGTGGGCTGTAAGACTCTAGAAAGTTATCCATTTCTTCTAGGTTGTCAAATTTGTTGGCATATAATTGTTCACAGTATTTTCTTTTATATATATATATATTTCTGCAGTAGCCGTTGAGATTTCTCCTTTTTCATTTCTTATTTTGTTTATTTGGGTTTTTTTCTCTCCTCTTCTTGGTGAGTCTAGCCAGAGGTTTGTCCATTTTGTTTACCTTTTCAAACAACCAGCTCTTGGTTTTACTGATTTTTTTTTCTGTTGTTGTTGTTGTTGTTTTTCTTTCTTTCTTTTCTTTATTTTTTTTTTTGAATCGCTATTTTATTCTTCTGCTAACTTTAGGTTTTGTTTGTGCTTCTTTTTCTAATTCATTTTGGTGGCAGATTAAGTTGTCAATTTGAGATTTTTGTCCTATTTTGAGGAAGGCCTGTATAGGTATGAATTTCCCTCTGAGCACTGCTTTTTGCAGGATCCCATAGATTTTTAATGGCTTTGTCTTATCATTTGTCTCAAGATAATTTTTAACTTCCTTTTTGATTTATTCATTGACCCATTGGTTTTTTAGTATTATGTTTTTTAGTCTCCATGGAATCAGTTTTTTCTTATTTCTTTTTCTGTGGCTCATTTCTAGTTTCATGCCATTGGGATAGAGGAGATACTTGAAATTATTTCTACACTCTTAAATTTCTTGAGGTTAGTTTTGTGCCCCAATATGTGGTCAATCCTTGGGAATGTTCATGTGTACTTGACAAGAATGAATATTCTTATATTTTTGGATCCGATGTCCTGAAAATGTCGATTAAGTCTAACTTTTTACTGTGTCATTTAGGATCTCTGTTGCCTTACTGATTTTGTCTAGAGGATCTGTCCATTGATGTGATTGGGGTGTTAAAGTCTCCTACTATTTTTGTATTCCCATAAATTTCTCTTTTTATGTCTATTAGTATTTGTTGTATTTATCTGGGTGCTCCTATATTGACAATTGTAATATCCTCCTCTTGAATGGATCCTTTTATCATTATTATCCTTGTCTTTTTTTATGGGCTTCGTTTTAAAGTCTATTTTGTCTGATATGAGTATTGCAACTCCTGCTCTCTTGTCTTGTCCATTGACATGGAATATCTTTTCCCATCCCCTTTCTTTCAATCTCTATGTGTCCTTTGCCCTGAAGTGAGTCTCTTATAGATAGTATATTGTAGGCTTTTGCTTTTTTATCCAATCTGCTACTCAGTGTCTTTTGATGGGAGCATTCAGTCCATTGACATGTAGGGTAATTACTGATAAATATGTATTTATTGCCATTTTAAACCTTGATTTCCAGTTAATTCTATGTTTCTCCTTTCTTCCTTTTTTTTTGGTTGGATGATTTCCATTTAATTTATGGAGTACTTTTCTTTTTATTTTTTGTGAATGTAATGTTTGGTTTTGATTAGTGGTTGTCCTGTTTTTCAAATACGTTGACCCCTTCCTATATCTGCTTGCTTTAGCCTGACAGTTGTATGGGCTCAAACATATTATTTAAAAAAAGAGTCTAGGTTTTCTTACTTTCCTTCCCCACATTCTATGATTTCAAAGTCCTTTTTTAACATCTTCATGTTTGTCCTTTTGCTCTTGTGTTTACAGTCACTTTTACGATAGGTTTTTTTTTCCCCCATTAGATCTGCATACTGACTAAGTGATTGCTTTCCAACTGTGATTTCCACCATCCTATTTCTTCTTACTTCTTTATTTAGATCAGCCCTTTCAGTATTTCTTTTAGAATGGGTTTAGTATTGCTGTACTCTTTTAGCTTTTGTTTGTTGGAGAAATTCTTTATTTCTCCTTCTATTTTAAATGATATTCTTGCTGGGTAGAGTATTCTAGGCTCCATATTTTTCCCTTTTAGAACTTTGAATATATCTTGCCACTCTCTTCTGGCCTGTGGTATTTCTGTAGAGAAATCAGCTGATAGCCTTGTGGGGTTCCTTTATAATTAATGCTTTGTGTTTCTCTTGCTGCCTTTAGAACCTTCTCTTTCTCTTTAATTTTGGCCATTTTTATTATGTCTTGGTGTGGGCCTGTTTGGGTTCAACTTGTTTGGGGCCCTCTGTGATTCTTGTACCTTGATATCAGTTTCCTTTAGATTTGGAAAGTTTCCAGACATAATTTCTTCAAATATATTTTTACTCCCCTTTTTCTTTTCCTTCTGGAATTCCTATTATGCATAGATTTGCCCACTTTATATTATCCCATAGAGCTCTTACATTGCTTTCATGTTTTTTCATTTGGTTATCTGTATGCTGTCCTGATTGTGTGATTTCCATTATTCTATCTTCCAAGTCACTAATTCCTTCTTCTGCATTATGCATTCTGCTCTTTAGTGCTTTATCTCAGTTTGCATCTCTGCAAGTGAATTTTACGTTTTTCTTAGTTCCTTCTTATATTTCCTATTTCCTTTCTAATGTAATCTGCATTACTGTTTATATCTGCTTTTAATTCCTTCATATTCACCCTTAATTCTTTCAGTATTTTCACTATCGTCCTTTTGAACTTAGTGTCTATTAGACTGCAGAGGTATGTTCCATTGTTTTCTGCTTCAGGTGAATTCTCCTGTTCTTTTAACTGGGAATGGTTCCTGAGCTGCTTCATTTTGGCTATGTTTTTCCTTTTCTGTTACTTTAGGGAAACCAAACTGTAGATTTGAGAGCTATTTCTATGCAAGGTCGCCCCTTTGTATTTCGTGGGGGGTTACTATGTATTTTTGGTGTGGAAGTTTGTATATTTGATGTCTCTTTCTTTAGTATGAGCAGGCTGTTATCCCCAGGATGCTGAGTGTGTTTCCAGGGAGGATGAGGCAATGGACAGGGATAGCAGTCAGTGCCTGGTTGCTGGGCTCTTGACAGTATCAAGGACTTGCAGGAAAGTGATGCAGGCTACTCCTAGTTGCAGGGCCCTGGGAAGTGGTAATGAGCCTTAGGAAGATTTAGGCAGTGCCCAGAGCATTTGGCAATGCCAGTGGCAGGGTATGTGATTTCCCAGGGGTGTGAGAGCAAAAACAGATGGTGTTCATTTACAATGACCTCTTCTGTGGTGCCCTCTAAAGAGTTTGGGGCTGTGAGTGATGCCTTTTCATGGATCCCTAGTAGTGCCAGGCCATGCTGACCTCTGGAGTCAGAGTTAACCTTGGTGGTTTGCCCCCATCAGTTGTAGACCACACAAGAAGCACCCTGTAGTGCTTAGCGCACACAGAAGTTTCTGCATAGGCTACTCCTAGTTGCAGGGTCCTAGGAAATAAGAGTGATTAGGCATGTGTGGGCACTGCCCAGAGTGTTTGGCAGTGGCGGCAGCAGGGCAGGTGTGTCCCCAGGGGAGCAAGAGCAACAACAGCAGGTGGTGCTCAGTTGCAGTGCCCTCTTTTTTGAGGTGACGGGGGCTGAAGGTTAGAGCCTGTTCATGGATCCCTAGTGATAGCAGGCCACACCTCCCTCTGGTTTCTGAGATGACTGCTGTGGTTTGTCCCCACCACCTGTAGATCACACAAGAGGCACTACATCATGCTTAGCCCACAAAAGAGGTGCCTGTCTACTCACAGCCCACACAAGAAACACCAGGTCTCCCCTTAGCCCAAGAAAGTAGACTCTTACCATCCAGAGCCTGAACCAGAGGTGCCCTGCCCTCTGAGAGCCCAGGCATGTGCAGGGAGATTCCTATGGCAGTCCACCCCTCCTCCTTTTGCCCTCCCCAACAATGGCACCTTACTTTCCTGTGGGCCTAGACCTTCTCCCAGGTTCCCTCTGCTGTGGCTTTCCACTCCTCAGTCTGTGGTACTCTGCTCCCTAGGCCCTCAGGCTGTCTCCACACAGCCAATCCTATTCCTGTCCCTGGAACTTACCTCCAGAGCCTGCATCTCAGTACCCAACCCCTGCCCCAGTGTCTCAGGCTGTGGTTTCTTGGGCACTGGTGCAGATGATTTGTGTGGCTCTCACTCTGCTTTGCCCTTGTCCATCCAGCTGTTGCACTTTCCTTGGTGACTTTGAGGTCTCTCTGTCTGGGCTGATCTCCTTGTAGGTTAGGTGGCTTCCCAGGGTGCAGGTTCCTTTTCTCTTTCATATATCCTTCTCAGGAATGCTAGTCCCACCCTGATTCTTTTTTCTTTTTCTTTTGTTCTACCCTCTTATCTGGAGGGTTTCTTGTCCTTTTTGGAGGTTTTAAATTCTTCTGTCAGCATTTAGTGAATGCTGTGAATCATTCTACACGTAGATGTGTTTTTTGTTTGTTTGTTTGTTTTGGATGTGTTTGCAGAGGAAGATGAGTGTGATGCCTTATTCCACCACCATCTTGATCCTTCTCTGAGAAGCTCATTATTCACACATTTTTAAAGAGACATAATTTATATCTAAGAAATTTACTAGCCCTTTAATTACAGACACAACCTCTCCTTGTGTGTGTTTATGTAATGTATAGACAGACATCTCTTTATTGCTTATTTAAAATACAGTCCAGAAACCCTAACAAACACCCCATCAAAGAATAAAAATGGATGGTAAACATATGAAAAGATGCTCTAAACTTATATCAGCAGGCAAATGCAAATTAACAACAATGAAATAGCACTATACACCTAGTAGAATGGCTAAAACCCAGAACATTGACAACACCAAACACTGATTAGCATGTGGATCAGTAGGAACTTGTATATGTTGCTGAAGAAATACACTTTCACTTACTGCAATATGATACAGCGATTTAGAAGGCAGACTCACAGTTTTCTTTAAAAACTGAACACATTCTCATTATATAATCTACTAATTGTACTACTTAGTATTCACCCAAAGGACTTGAAAACTTATGTCCACACAAAAACCTGCACGGAATTGGTTAAGCAGCTTTATTCATAATTGTCTAAACTTGGAAGTAATCAGGATGTCCTTCAGTTGGTAAATGGATAAACTGTGTTACATTCAGACAATGGAATAGTATTCTGCACTTAAAAGAAATGAACTATCAAGCCAAAAAGAAAAAGAAAAAAAAAAGACATAAAGGAAACTTAAATGCATAGGACTGAGTTTAGAGGACAATGTAAAAAAAATTACATTCTTTATTTTTTAATTTTTTTCATTTATAATGATTTTTATTTTTTCCATTATAGCTAGTGTACAGTGTTCTGTCAATTTTCTACTGTACAGAAAGGTGACCCAGTTACACATACATGTATACATTATTTTTCTCACATTACCATTTGCAGCAACATGGATGGAACTAGAGACTCTCATACTAAGTGAAGTAAGTCAGAAAGAGAAAGACAAATACCATATGATATCACTTATATCTGGAATCTAATATACAACACAAAAACTACATACTTTATAATCCAACTATGTGACACTCTGAAAAGCCAAAACTATGGAGGTAATTAAGAGCAGTGGTTGACAAGGATTTGTAAGAGAGAGGGTAGAAGAGATGATTTTTATGGCAGTGAAATTACTGTATGACAATATAACTGTAGATATAATTTTTTGCTAGTCCAAACACATAGAATATACAATACCATGAGTGAATTCTAAAGTACACCCTGGATGTTGGGAAATAATAATGTGTTCATATGGGTTTATGAATAATAATGAACATACTACTCTGTGGGCTGTATGTTGATAGTTGAGGAAGTTACACATGTGTGGAGGCAGAGGGTATGTGGGCTATCTCTGTATCGTCCATTCAATTTTGCTATAACTCTAAAATTTTTATAGTTTATTACATTAAAAAGGGCAAAAGATGCAAAGAGATGGCTCACCCAAGAAGATACAGATGGCAAGGAAATAACTGCAAAAAAAACTAATGTCAAATAACACAAGGGAATTTCATGTTAAAATGAGATACCAGATCTATGAGAATTGTGAAAATTCAAAAAAAAAATCTCTGCACAGCCATAGAAAGTTGGAGGGCTCATCACGTTTCTCAGTGGCCCCGACAGGGAGTCCAAACTGCCATTCCCATCATTCCTCTGAATCAGTCATTATAGAAAACAAACCCTCAGGCCACTCCCTGAAAGCTAGAAAGTAGTATGCCTGGTCCATTCTTCTCTTTCCCTCTTGAGGGAAATCTAAGAATTTGGAGTTTTCTCCATATCCTAACACACTGTGCCAGGGGGAAGAAGTGATGGGTAAAATGTCATATATTTGCCTAACACTTACTGTATCTCTTCTTAGCTTTGTTCTGATATGGTCTGCTGCAACCTATTATCTGATTTCTGGTGTTTTCACAAAGGAGACTTGGTCTGTATAGCCTTGTCTCCATGAAGTAATGAGGGCTTAGCTATTCATATTCTGCCAATTTGCTAATGTTACACTTGAGTAATTCTCATCACTAAATCATGTTCTATTCTTTATGGAACTTTCTTGAGTTTTTTGGGACAAGAAAATCACATCTGTTAAGGTGGAAAATTCTGGTGAATCAAAATTTTATGCTCCTTCACACTGTCGTATTTATCTGCAATACTCTGTAGAAGGCAGCCTTCACTTGAGCATTCCTTAGACTGTAGATGAGGGGGTTCAGCAATGGGTTGAAGAGGGTATAAAACAGGAAAAGGATTTTCAGCTGCTCCTCTTGTTTACTGTTGTCAGGGACCATGTAAACCATCATGGCTATGCCAAAGTAGAACCCAACCACACAGAGGTGGGAAGAACAGGTGGAAAAGGCTTTCTTGCGGCCCTCCTTCGACTGGATCTTCAGGATGGCCCAGAGGATGCGAACATAGGAGACCAGCACCAGGAAAATTGGTGTAACTAATATGAACACACCATCAGCAAAGAGAGAAATTTCACTGATCCAAGTATCACCACAGGCCACTTTAAGAACAGATCTAATCTCACAGAAGAAGTGGTTTACCTTCTGGGGCCCACAGAAAGACAATCTTAGCAGGAGAAAAACTTGTACCAGAGACAGGGAAAACCCACATGCCCAGGAAGTGATGGCCAGGACTATGCACAGTCTCCAGTTCATGATGACAGTGTACCGGAGGGGATGGCAGATCGCCACATACCTGTCATAGGACATCACCACCAAAATCAGGCACTCTACAGAACCAAAAGCCAAACTGAAAACCATTTGCATAGTGCATGAGTCAAAGGAGATAGTTTTTTTGTGTTTCACTAGGTTTTCCAGCATATTGGGCAGACTGCTGGAAGGATAAGACATGTCAATAACGGCCAGATGAGAAAGGAAGTAGTACATGGGGGAGTGCAGTTTGAGGTCGAGGCAAATGAGCCCCAAGATCATGCCATTTGCCAGCAGGTTGAAGATATATAATATGAAGAAGATAACAAAGAGAAGCAATTCTATCTCTTCACTGAGCTGGAATCCTACCAGGATAAATTCTGTGATCCATGACTGGTTGCCCTCCATTGTAAATGAGTCTGTCTGTAAAGGACTGAAGTGTGATGGCAAATCAGATCTGGATAGCAATGAAAACTGGAGTTATTTATCTGAAGTAATTTCAGAGGGTGCCTGTGTACTTGTCCCTATTTCACTGAGTTTTTTTATTTTTCCAATGTTACTTTGCCTTTCTGTTTTTTACTTTTTATTTTTTAGTAATTCAAAATTTCATGTAAGTACCAGGGACTATAAACAAATCTAGTATACAGAATACAATTTTTTTCATGTTTGCCTTATAATTTATTTTTTCTATATGTAGTATTCATTTTCTGTAGACCACATATGAGCAAAATACAATCATATTCACACATTGACAATTTATCCCTAAATTCTTTTGATTGTTTTCAATAACATGAATATTCACTAATTTAATCTCACCATAATTACCAAAATAAAGAGCCGTAACATTAGCATGATGCACTATTCTAAATAAAGCATTTTCTGCCAATGTAGTCTAAGATTCAAATCTAGTATTACATATAATGCTCATTTCTTCTAGTCTTAAATAGTCTTTCTTGCCTTGACACTGATATTTTTTAACAGTATGAGCTCTTGTTTTGTATAATATCCCTTAATTGAAAATTTCCATTAATTGTCCATGCTTTAGTTCAGAGTCAAATATTTTGGCAGGAAAAATATGACCTTCTTAATGCCTTTCATTATGCACAGATAATGTTAATTTGTCCCAGTACCGGTGATATTCAATTGGGGGATTGGTGGATCATTGGTTAAGGTGATATTTCCAAGTTATTTCCCATATAAAATTATTAATCCATAATTTAAAATACCTTCTTCATTCTGGCTTAAATTATCCTCTAGTCATCTTGTTCATTTCCCACTTCAGTAGAGAACCAGTTATTTCATTAAAAATGTCTTCTTTTACTGAAGAATCATAAATTCAAATAACTGTCTCCTTTTATTGGGTGTTAAATAATTTTTTAACAAAATTGTTGCCAAATTTCTGATATCCACATTTAACAGGGAAAGCATATAATTGGGGACAGTATGTAAGTTGTTAAGGGATAATAGATTCTTACCTTTACTTATTTTATCCTAATACATATTCACTGACTTCTTTTTGAGAAAAAAATATATTTTACTAAATTAATACTGCCATTAAAGAAAATGATTTCAGTATCATACAGTCATTTTTCAGCAAAAGTAGACCTAACCCTTAACCTTAATTATCTTGTTTATACTTTTTGCTTCATATTTAGACAATTATAGGTAGTTGGAAATATTAGACTTAAAAATTAAACTTTTGATAGTCTGATTTTTATATGAACAAAGAGGCATCTACCTCATGTCAAATTTTGACCTAAAATTTTCTTAATCATCTTAGAAAAAAACATGAAATTGGATAAAACGCTAAGAGAAAACATACATGTGAAATACATATCCAAAGATGATCACTATTAATAATTTGTATATATATTTCCATTATTCACTGTTCATATGTTTCAGTATATGTAAATTATATGAACAGTGTTATTTATCAACTTCTTTCATTTAGAATATCATGTACATCTTCCATGTCAAATATTTCTCAACTTAAACTTATGCTCACTATTTTGTTGCAGATGACTATTTCATGTAATATATTGCCTTCTAACTGGGTTGTGTGCAGTATGATGCCATAGTAATTATGTTTTATACATATTTTGTGTATATTTTATTATTTTCTTGTACTAAATTTTAGGACATGGAAGCTCTTAGTTAAATCTATCTATTTATTTATCTACATACCTGTCTATCCATATTTTTGTCTACTAATCTATTTTAATATCATCTAAATAAAATTTCTCCTCTCCAATAGAGTCATTAAAATAACAGCAACTTAGGAAGCAAAGGTTTACTTGATCAGTATATGTGATTTTCTCCCTGGGCAGTCCTGTAACTGAACTAGGGCACTTTTGGCTACTCCTCCAACTTTAGTCAGTGGAATTGACACTCATCCTACCCTATTTTGTGGTAGGACAAATATTTCTATCAAAACATTAATCTTACATCTAATAATGTCCATATCAGATGATAGCCTATCGAAGTTTCAATAAGAAAGAACTGTATAGCAAAACTTACCTTGTACAGTTTCAGCAAAGAAGAGTTTACTATAACTGTTACCAGGATTCCGTTTTTCAAAATCAGAGGTTACTCTACCATATATTTGTCTGCTAGGTAACATAAGGTCCTTTTGTTCTTTTGACCATATCAGAGAATTCTCCAGAGGAAACATCTGCATACAAAGCCTCTCATACTTCCAGATTCCTCTCAAACAATAGAGTTGGGCTAATCTGAAGGACCACCACTCAAGCACATTAGGAAGTGATGATGAGAAAGCTGCTGATGGATAGATGAGCCCTGCCACAGCCCAGCAGGGAGAAGGCCCAGGATCAGGGATAGGAGCAATCATGAATATCATGTTTTGGTAATACACTAATATGTAGTCATTATATGTATACATGTATGTAATATTGATGCATGCAAGAAATCATAAAATATGTTCCTGTTAGGTATTCTGAAAAAAGGTCTTTCTCAGTCAATTGTACATTGCAGATACATATATGAACTGCAATAACAGAACTACTGTGCCTCATTAAATTCATTTAATAGAGATAGAATAGCCAAAATTGTGGGAATAATGACGGCTAAACAGAACGTAAAGAGCATAAATCTTAATGATGTAAAAACAGCCTTACGAAACCAACAAAAATCAGCTGTTATAGGAGGACAACTATGAGGATCATAAGAAAACAAATCTCCCTAATGTTGACATCAGAAGTCAAAAATCAAGGGTCCAGATCTGAGGGATGTGGTTTACAAACCTTAAGGTTTTTTGTTTTTAATCTTTGTTTTGTCTTTTTAGGGCAGCACCTGTGGGGATATTGAGGTTCCCAGGCTAGGGGTCTAATCAGAGCTGTTGCTGCCAGGCCTATGCCAGAGTAACAGCAAAGCCAGATCGGAGCCACATCTTCGACCTACACCACAGCTCATGGCAACGCAGGATCCTTAACCCACTGAGGAGGCCAGGGATCCAATCCTCAACCTCATGGTTCCTAGTCGGATTTGTTTCCATTACTCCAGGACGGGAATTCCACAAACCTTAATATTTAGATTTCCGAGTTCCCGTTGTGGCTCAGTGGTTAATGAAGCCAACTGGGAACCAAAAGGTTGCTGGTTCGATGCCTGGCCTTGCTTAGTGGGTTAAGGATCTGGTGTTGTGTGTCACAGACACGGCTGGAATCCCGAGTTGCTGTGGTGTAGGCTGGTGGCGACAGCTCCGATTAGACCGCTACCCTGGGAACCTTCATATGCCAGGGGTGCAGTCCCCCCCCAAAAAAAAAAAGATTTAGATTTCAGTTTCTGATAAGATGAGAGACTACCTACTCTACCCCACACTGTTCCATTGAAAACAACTAAAACTATTCTTGAGCTGAGACAGTCTGAATTAAACTGTCTTAACTGATGGAAATTTGAAGATTTCATTTCAGGCAGGAAAGAAGTGATCCCAAAAAACAAAGTTCACATTATAAAAAGAAATACAGATCAAGCAAAGTATGATATACATTTGTACAACTAAGCAGATACTGACTGTACAAAGAACACTGGCAATGTCCTCTGTTCAAGGACCTAGAATAAGACTGAGCTAAATACAAAACAGCAGCATATAAATTGAGCAGAGATGGGTATGAATTAAAAAGTTTGAAATTATGAGCATTTTGATTGAAAAGTCTAACTAAAACATCCATGAACCTTTTTCCACCCAATCTTAATTACACAAAAGTACTGATAAATTTGGCCCATGAGCAGTACCTATTCCCATATGTAAATTTAAAGATTCTACTTTTTCAAAAAAAAAAACTATGGGGTTAAAAACTCTCAACTGAGAAATTAAATGTCTTTATAGATCAACATATTAAAACTACATCTTAGAAGATAAAAGAAAATATTAACTCTGAGGAATATTGGTCTTAAAAAAATGGAATAGATAAAGTATTTCTTTCTATAAAGGTAACATATAAAATGAAAAAATCTGTCAAAACAAACCTCTATTAAATTCTGGACTCTAATCAAAAGCTATAGAACCATAGGAATACTTAATATGGAAAACAAACTAACAAACAAACCCACAAATCAGTGGGAGAAACTGTATGTTGGTTTTTGTTTTGTTTTGTTTTAGGGACTCACCTTCAGCGTATGGAAATTCCCAGGCCAGGGGTCAAATTGGAGCTGCAGTTGCTGGCCTCCACAGCCACAGCAACGCCGGAATGGAGTCATGTCTGTGACCTACACCACACCTCATGGCAATGCTGGATGGTTTAACCACCTGAGCAAGGCCAGGATTCAAACCTACATCCTCATGGATACTAGTTGGATTATTAACCTGCTGAGCCACAGCAGGAACTCCAGAAACTAGCATTTTAACTTATCTTGATGCCATCCCCCACTTCCTGGCTCACTGGCTGCCCTGAAGAAAATAATCTGAATTTCCAGTGTACACTCAGTGCCAGAGGGAGCAGAATAGACTTTATATTCACAGAATTATGGTTGTTTGATTTGACCTGTCTGGTGGTTCCTTGAAGTATCAGCTGAAAGGACTTGCCTTTATTGTGACTAACTCAAAACTCTCCCAGATCTGAGGCGGCTACCTGGAAGGCCACTATCGAAAGCATTTAAAGGCAAAGATACTAGCTGCTGCCATATGAGACATGGGATAAAAGTTGGTGTAAACAGTATACTAACTGTAAAGCCTGAATGGAAAGATCGGAAAAAAGATGATTTCGGAAAGACAGTCATCCTTCAAAGCCTGAAACTACAGAAAAGTCTAATTTTTGGAGTTCCCATCGTGGCTCAGTGGTTAACAAACCCAACTAAGATCCTTGAGGACGCAGATTCAATCTCTGACCTTGCCTAGTGGGTTAAGGATCCAGCACTGCTGTGAGCTGTGGTGTAGGTCACACACACAGCTCAGATCTGGCATTGCTGTGGCTTGGCGTAGGCTGGCAGCTATAGCTCCAATTCGACCCCTAGCCTGGGAACCTCCCTATGCTGCAGGTGCGGCCCTAAAAAAAAAGTCTAATTTTTAATCATTGCCATTGGGGTAAAACAAATAATCAGACACTTATTTCAAATATGAGCCCTAAGTAGAAAACAAGTGGGCAAATGTAACATATTGCAGGCAGTGATTTGCTAACTTTTAGAGTGACAAATTATTTTATGCCAGGATGAACAGATCAGAGGTTTTTCTATTGAATGATAGTTTATGAGGCCCTCAAGCAGGTTCGCTTGGCCAGCTATTAAAAATGACTCCAAGGCCTTCATCCAATTTCAAAGCATGTCTCTAACATCCAAGTTTTAGATCTTACGGTTACAATTAATGTTAGCACAACCATCAAATATTATTAATGTCAGCACCAGTATAAAAAACCTCCATGGTGGCAGTTGGTTTAACTGCCAATTCTGGTCTGCCCTCCTGCCCTGAGTTGTCTGCTTAGGGACAGAGCAACTTGTTTTAATATAAGAGCTGATTTCTATACAAATTCATATATTACAGATAACACTCCAGCAGGTTTTTTTTTTCCCCTCTTACAAGAGGTACCCTGACAACATTGCCTGATTCTTTGGCTTCCGGAATAGTGCACATTCAAATGCCTGTCTTTCTTCATCATCTCTCCTAGGAGCTCCCACTTATCTGATACTAGCTTCTTAGTCCAGCTCCCAACAGATCCAATATCTCTAAAGTTCATTTGCTATTTTAGTCACGTGTCCTTATATGTTAAAAGAATACACACCCCACATTGTACATTATGTAAGAATATCTTATAGGAGATTCAGTTAGTATTTTTTAATTTCTACATAATTTTAACATACACTTAGAATTTTTTATTTAGTAAGCTAATAATAAACAGCATTAATAAATGTTATAGTACAAGGTGATAATCAGAGGGCTGTATCTTTATTATTAATCCTAGAATTTCTACATCCTACCTGGTGTCCAGAGAGCTATCACAGCTTTCTGTGACTTGCTGCAGGATTGAACCCTTTGTTCAATCACCTCAGACTAGCTTAGTGGACTTGATGGCTTATAAGCTAGGCTCAAGGCCATCTATAATGTCTTCCCTATAATTTCTGTTAGCAGATTATCATTTCTCAATTATTACACAGCAAAAATCAGACAAATATGAATATGAAAACCCTGTTAGCCTCATAAATTATAACTTGATTTTAAGTATTAGAATGCTGAATTATGGGTGGAAATAACCAAATTATGGCAGAATTGAGGAAGGTATTAGAAATCCGATGCCACATTACAATGCTACCAACACTGACAGGATTCTCTTGATTTTCTTTTTGCATTCGGTAAAATTTAAGAATGATGTATTTTCATTTCTTCCATTATTTAAAAAACTGACAAATAAATGTGAAGAGAATAAAAATATTCACTGAAAACTTTGTCAAGTACAAACACATGTGAAATAGAAAATTATTTTTATAGTAGGGATATTTTACTCTATCATCACCAGTTAGAATTCCCCATCCCAATTTGATAAATGACAATGGTAGTTATGTTATCTCACAGTGCTAGGAGATGAAAAGAGGTTTTCCCTGATTGAGGACAACCATCCCTGGAGAGAAACCTTGGAAAGCAAACCAGGATAAACTAAACTGGTACATTTACCAGCTTCCCTCATACAAAAGAAATGATAATGGGATTGTTATCAAATAGCTATAGAATTTCTCCCTGCCACTTACTAACACCTCCTCATAGGCAGCAAAGAAAAGTGTGTTAATTTTCCTCAATTCTCTGGCAGGAGAACATTTCCAGGATGCAGTAGGAACAGATGGTTCTCACCAGAGAAAGAAATTTGTCCTTCACTACCAGATAAAGGTAGTGAAGGACAAATCACACAACACTTCCAGCATCATCATTTGTAAGGGGAGGCAACAGGGTTAGAGGGCTCTTAAGAGCCTTACAGTCTGACAACATGACTTGAGGATATCAATATTAACCAGCCCCTTCCCATAGTGTGACTGGGGAGGGGCTCCGGTTAAGAGAAGTATGAAACCTACATTTAGACAGCATGGGTATCAAATGCTACTCTGAGACCCCAGCAGAGGGGATCTTCACAAAGGTGGCTTTTTCTTCTTCCTAAACCTGAGATTTCTGCCAGTCTTCTGTCCTGCTCTTCTGTAAACCATTAACCAGTGTATAATAATGATTTGTACAAAGAGGGGGTGTAGTACTCCTTCTGGTATTTTTCTGAAATTGGGCTTGAATGTACAGGAAAACTCACAGAGATGGGAAATGTTTGGAGCTGAAGCAAGTGCCGGGGTTATGAGTCCCAGATATCTTTTCTTCCCTGATGGAGAGGATGGGGCACAGGAGTGATTAGGAGCTTCTGGATGTGAGACCTTTAGAGTGTGATCTCCTAAAAACAACCCATTCCCCAGAGACATAACTGTGGCGTTCAAGGATCAAATTATCCAGCATGGTCTCACCATTATATTTTTTCCTACAAAGTAATGCAAAACTCATCCCTCCTCTCATGGGTCTCCTGCTTTGTTACACATTAGAATATGTTATGTGTGTGTCAGTGTGTGTGTGTGTGTGTGTGTGTGTGTGTGTGTTTGCACTTGCTTATGCAGAGAAGAACTCATGAAAAATGGTAAAGATGTCTGTACTCAAAGGATTTTGTTATAAAAACTTAATAGATAACTCAAGCTTGATCATGTCCCATAGTACAATCCCCAAGGATATGCAAGTATTATGAACTTGATCTTGAAACCGTTCCTGACTCCATATTCTACCTTTGGAAAGGTTCATGATGTAATAAATGCAACCTCCATGGAGCTTGTTAAGGCAGCCCATCAAAGGACTCCATCTTTCTCAGGGAGTCAACGATTTTTGTCTGCTGAAAGGTATTAATGTGCAATAATTTAAAAATTTCCATTGCAATTATTCCTTACTTGGAAACTCATAGAGACTGAATCCTATTTCCTTAATGCCTTCCTGCTTTAAGCTACCCCTTAAGTATTTGTCTCTTCAAAAACACTTTTCTCCTATATACATATTCTATATTTACATGATACTGCTGCTCCCATCATGTACTGTGGGTACATGTGGGCCACCACTGCCCCTGAGAACTCCAGGACTGGGCACCAGTTGCCACATCTACACACTTGCTGTCAAGAAGACCACAACAGAGAAAGTTAGGCAATATGAGATGACAAAGAAATATGTTTCATTCTGATAATATTGATCTTTCTAATCCAAGAGCATGATGGTATGTCTTTCCATCTGTTTGTGTCATTTTTTATTTCTTTCGTTAGCATTTTATGATTTTCAGACTACAGGTCTTTTGTCTCTTTAGGTAAGTTTATTTCTAGGTATTTTATTCTTTTTGATGTGACATTAAATGAGATTGTTTCCCTAATTTCTATTTCTGATTTTTCATTGTAAGTATATAGAAATGCCATCAATTTCTGTGTATTAATTTTGTGTCCTGCGACTTTGCCAAATTCATGGATGAGCTCTAACAGTTTTCTAGTAGAGTCTTTAGGATTCTTTAGGTATAGTATCATGTCATCTGCAAATAGTGATAGTTTTACTTCTTCCTCTCCAATTTGGATTCCTTTTATCTCTTTTACTTCTCTGATTGTCATGACTAGGACTTCCAAAACTATGTTGAATAGTAGTGGCGAGAGTGGACATCCTTGTCTTGTTCCTGCTATCGGTGGGAATTCTTTCAGCTTTGCACCATTGAGAATGATGTTAGCTATAGGTTTGCCATATATGGCCTTTCTTATGTTGAGGTAGTTCCCTCTATGCCCACTTTCTGAAGAGTTTTTATCAGAAATGGGTGTTGGATTTTGTCAAAGTCTTTTTCTGCATCTATTGAGAGGATCATATTGCCAAGGACATTTTTCATAGAACTAGAAAAAATATTTTAAAGTTTGTTTGGAAGCACAAAATACCCATAATAGCCAAAGGCATCCTGAAAAAGAAAAATGGAGCTGGAGGAATTGGGCTCCCTGACTTCAGATTATACTACAAAGCTATAGTCATCAAAACCTTGTGGTACTGGCACAAAGACAGAAATATATTACAGCGGAACAGAATGGAAAGCCCAGAATTAAACCCATGCACCTCCAGTCAGCTAATCTACGACAAAGGAGATAAGAATATACAATGGAGAAAAGACAGCCTGTTCAATAAGTAGTACTGGGCAAACTGGACAGCTACATGGAAAAGAATGAAATTAGAACACTTCCTAACACCATACACAAAAATAAACTCAAAATGGATTAAAGACCTAAATAGAAGACTGGATACTATAAAACTCTTAGAGAAAAACATAGGCCAAACACTGTCCAACATAAACTGCAGCAATATCTTCTCAGATCCACCTCCTAGAGTAAAGACAATAAAAACAAAAATAAACAAATGGGACTTAATTAAACTTAAAAGTTTCTGCACAGCAAAGGAAACCCTAAACAAAATGAAAAGACAATCCACAGAATGGGAGAAAATATTTGCAAATGAAGTGACTAACAAGGGATTAATCTCCAAAATTTATAAACACCTTCTGCACCTCAATACCTAAAAAAGCAAGCAACCCTAACAAAAAATGGGCAGAAGATCTAAACAGACAATTCTCCAAAGAAGACATATAGATGGCCAAAAAACACATGAAGATATGTTCAACATCACTAATTATTTAGAGAAATGCAAATAGATACCACTATGAGGGGAGTTTCCTTTGTGGTGCAGTGGAAATGAATCCAACTAGGAACCATCAGGTTGCAGGTTCCATCCCTGGCCTCACTCAGTGGGTTTAGGATCCGGTGTTGCCATGAGCTGTGGTGTAGGTCACAGATGCAGCTCAGATCTAGTGTCTCTGAGGCTCTGACTTAGGTCAGGGCAACAACTCCAATTAGACCACTAGCCTGGGAACCTCCATATGCCATGGGTATGGGCCTAAAAGGACAAAAGATGAAAAAAAAAACTCACTATGAGGTACCACCTTACACTGGCCAGAATGGCCATCATCAAAAAGTCTGCAAACAATAAGTGCTAGAGAAGCTGTGGAGAAAAAGAACCCTATTACACTGTTGGTGGGATTGTAAATTGGTGCAACCACTGTGGAAAACAGTATGGAGATTCCTCAGAAAACTAAAAATAGAACTATCATTTGATCCAGCAATCCCACCCCTGGGCATCCTTCCAGAGAAAACCATGACTCGAAAAAACACGTGTACTCCAATGCTCATCGCAGCACTATATACAATACAGAAGACATGAAAACAACCTAAAAGTCCATCAACAGAGGCATGGATAAAGATGATGTGGTACATATACACAATGGAATGTTACTCAGCCATTAAAAGGAAAGAAATAATGGCATTTGCAGCAACATGGATGAACCTAGAAATGATCATACTAAGTGAAGTCAGTCAGACAGTGAGACACCAGCATCAAATGCTATCACTTCCATGCGGAATCTGAAAAAAGGACACAGTGAACTTCTTTGCAGGACAGATACTGACTCACAGACTTTGAAAAACTTATGGTTTCCAAATTAGACAGGTTTGGGGTTGAGGGGATGTGCTGGGGGTTTGGGATGGAAATGTTATAAAATTTGGTTGTGATGATCATTGTACAACTATAAATGTAATTGAGTAATAAAAAATAATAATAATAAATAAAAAATACAGCTGTCACATTTATGGTACCCATCCTAATGACCTCATTTTAACTTAATTTTAAATATGCAATCTTACATGTGGGCACATTCTGATATTTAGAACTTAAACATGTAAATTATGGGGAGGGGAGAACACAATCTAATGCATAACAACAATTATTCTGATTATACCCTCTTTATGTTTAACAACCACAAAACAACTTGCTCAATATTTACTTCTTTGGTTTATGAGTTGATGTATCTGATAAACTATATCTTGAGGTATAACTTAGCATTACATGGTTCCTATACCTTACCTGTCTTTTCTTGCAGACATCACAATAAAAATAAGACAGTTATCTAGTATGGTTGTTCCTTGTATATATTATAATTATACAGCACAAATATATGCGCCCTTGCCAAACCTTCCTCATACCGGTGCAATCTTTTTTTTTTTTTTTGTCTTCTTGCCTTTTCTAGAGCCGCTTCCCGCAGCATATGGAGGTTCCCAGGCTACGGGTCGAATCAGAGCTGTAGCCACCGGCCTACATCAGAGCCACAGCAACAGGGGATCCGAGCCGCATCTGTGACCTACACCACAGCTCACAGATCCTTAACCCACTGAGCAAGGGCAGGGATGGAACCCGCAACCTCATGGTTCCTAGTCGGATTCGTTAACCACTGCGCCATGACAGGAACTCCTGGTGCAATCTTATTATTTTCTTCCTGTTGTACTGAGCCTAAAAAACACTTGTTATATGCAACATCAATTTTCCAAAATAAACTTTTTCTCACAACACAATGCTTTGTTGAGAAAGGTAAAATTGTCAGTGCAATCAGAAGTGAGCTTAGGCTTTGGATGAGTGTGTTTCAGAAGTCGACAGGTAAGACTGGGTTATAAAACTTGTTTTACAAGGGAAGTACAAGTAACCCTCACATTCACACAAGATTTCTTCCAACAGGTATTTTCCAAACAGAGTTCAAGAAAAGAGAAGCCAATCAGGGAGCTGACGTCTCCAATACAGAATGGAGTGATGGGCTAATAAGAAGCTGAGATTTCAGCAGATGAGATTTAGGAGAGGAAGTATATGTAGAAAAAGATTCCAAAAATATCTGTAGGAGTCTTTCTTGGGCATTGGTCAAGTCCTAACTTGCAAAATATAACTGAAAAACATTTGTCTTAACAAATCTAAGACCAAGTCCTAAAGGGAGCAACATATCTTCAACAAATTTAACTGCCTTTAGGGAGAAAAATCCAAAAGCTCAATCTTTATATGATGATAACATAATCTATAGCCTTTGAAACATACCAGTCCAACTTTAAAAAGCAGGAAAAATTACTTATCAATAATCAAGAAATAAAAGAGCCAAGAAATGAGGTCTTAGATATACCACAGATACTGAAATTACAAGACTTCAAAATAACTGCCATTTATATCAAATAAAATGAACAAAGATACACACATTTTTTAAAAATTTCAGTGAAGAATTAGAACCTACATAAATAATCAGATATTTATTCTTAAGGAGCAAATAATAATATATGCAATTAAGAAAACATAGGGTGTGGGAGTTCCCTTCATGGCTCAGTGGTTAATGAACCCAACTAGGATCCACAAGGATGCAGGTTCGATCCTTGGACCCGCTCACTGGCTTAAAAGTCCGGCGTTGCTGTGAGCTGTGTGTAGCTCACAGACGCAGCTCAGATCCTGCATTACTCTGGCTGCTGTGTAGTCTGGGAGCTGTAGGTCCTATTTGGAAGTCTGAGAACTTCCATGTGCCGCAGGTGTAGACCTAAAAAGCAGAAAGAAAGAAAATAAAAGAAAAGGAAATGAAGAATATTGGGTGGATTTAATACCAGATTGGACCCAGTCTAAAGCAGGTTCAATGAATTCAAATGAATATCAAGAGAAAATACTCAAATAAAAGCATTAAAAAATAATGAAAAAAATGGAGCAGAGTTTGAAAGGTCTATGGGTATGTAGTTTAAAAAGTTAACCATACTCAAAAGAAAAGCCAGACAAAATGGGATAGGAGTGGCCAAGTAGAGGAAGAAGACCCTGAGTTCACATCCTCCCATGGGCACACCAAAATTATAAGTATTTACAGAGCAACTATTGATTAGAAAGATCAGAAGACTAGCATATAAGATCTTGTACAACTAAAGCTATGAAGGAACCACAACGAGATGGGTAGGAACCACTGTAAAGTCAATACTTACTCTCCTCAATGGGTAACTCACCAACAGGAGGTTAATTACAGTTGCAGAGTTTCTCCCTAAGAAGCAAAGGGTCTGAGCACCCCATCAAGCAGCTTCTCAGACTGGGGTTCCTGCACCAGAAAGACGAGCCCCTAGAATTTATAGCTTTGAAGGCCAGCAGGGCAATCTTTTGGGAGAGCCAGAGGGCTATGGGAAATAGAGACTCCATTCTTAAAGAGCACACACCAAATTTTACAAGTTCTGGTACCCTGGGCAAAAGCAATAACTTAAGGAGCCCTGCTAAGACTGAAATCCTAATCTTGGATACCCTGCTGGAATGGCAGGAAGCAAACAGTACTGACCCTGGGGGTACAGACACTAGCAATATCCTTTTGGGGAGCTCATCCTTTTATGAGGATACTGGTTATGCAAAGTGTCATTTTGGACACCTCTAGAATATGAGTTTTCACATGTGGTCCCTCCCACCAGCTATACCAACCATCCTTAGGTGCCTCAGTGGCATGTGGCCAGCCAGGCAGCAACACTGGGCCACTCATGAGCAGGCTGACTGCCTTAAGACCCTCTGAGCCCACAGCTACCCCAGGGCCCAGCACCTGGTCACGCACTCCAGCAAGCTGGCCCTAGCCATGGGAACCACCTCATCCACCAGTGTGAAGACATCACGCCCAGGACCCCACCCACTAGCAGGCCAATAACAACTTTGAGACACATTTGACCCCACTTTCAGCTATGTCAGCTATGCCTACCAGCCTGCTGCCACTAGATCTGGGACCCCTAATTCTACAACCACCTCACACTGGACCATGAATAGACATTTTAATGAAGAAGGCATACACATGGATAACAGGCACACAAAAAGGATGCTCAACACTGCTAATATTAGATAAATGCAAATCAAAACTACAACATTGTATTGCCTCACAACAGTCGGAATGGCTATCAAAAAAAAGTCTACAAATAATAAATGCTGTATAGAGTGTGAAGAAAAGGCAACCCTCCTACATTGTTGGTGGAAATATAAATTAATGCAATCACTATGGAAAACAGTATGGAGTTTCCTCAAAAACTGAAAATACAACTCTATGATGCAGCAATCTCTCTCCTGGCTATATATATGGAACAAATGAAAACATTAACTTGAAAAGAAATATGCACCCCAATATTCACTATTTACAATATCCAAAATATGAAGGTAACTCAATTACTCAACAACAAACAAATGAATAAAGAGGATATAGTACATACATACAATGGACTATTACTCAGCCTTAGCAAAGAACAAAATTCTGCATTTCTGGCATCATAGATAGACCTAGAAAATATTATGTTTAGTGAAGTAAGTTAGAGAAAGACATTATATGTTATCACTTATATGTGAAATCTAAAATAATAATACAATTAAATATATATGCCTAACAAAAACAGACTCATTAATATAGAAAAAAAAACCAGTGGTTACCAAAGGGAAGAGGGATGAGAGGAAAGGCAAATTACGAATAGTGGATTATGAAATACAAACTACTATAAATAAAATAGATAAGCAACAAGGTAATACCCATTTTATAGTACAGGGTATTATAGCCATTATCTCATAATAACTTAATGAAATAGAATCTGTAAAAATACTCACTCTGTCATACATCGAAACTAATGAATATTATAAACCAACTATATACTTCAGTAGAAAAAAAGAAATTCCTAGAAGAAAACATAGGCAGTACTCTCTTTGACATTGATCTTATTGAATTTTTTTATATGTTTCCTCAGGCAAGGGAAGCAAAAGCAAAAATGAACAAATGGAAACACATCAAACTAAAAATTGTTTGCACATCAGAAGAAACTATCAACCTAATGAAAATGCCATGTACTGAATGAAAGATGTGCAAGTGATGTATCCAATAATGGGTTAATATTAAAAATATATACAAAAAACTTATACAGCTGAACATCAAAAAATCCTACAACCTCATTAAGGAATGGACAGAGGGTGAGAAGAGACTGGTTTTTTCCCCCAAAGAAAACATACAGATGACCAACAAGCACAGGAAAAAAGTGCTCAGCATCACTAATCATCAGAGAAATGCAAATCAAAACCACAATGAGATATCACTGCACATCTATTAGCATGGCTATTATCAAAAAGTCAAGAAACAACAAGTGTCAGAATAAGAAGGGAACACTTGTTCACAGCTGGTGAAAATATAAATTGGTATATCCACTATGGAAAACATTGGGGAGATTTCTCAAAACATTGAAAATAGAATTACCATACAATCTGGCAATTCCACTCCTGGATATTTCCCCAAAGAAAACAAAAAACCTAATTAGAAAAGATATATGCACCCCTATGTTCATTGCAACATTATTTACAATAGCCAAGATATTGAATCAACCTAAGTGCCAATTAATAGATGAATGGATAAGAAGATGTGGTATAAAGATGTAATAGACTATTAAAAAAGGATGAAATCTTGATATTTTTCAACAACATGGATGAACCTAGAGCTATTATGCTAAGAGAAATAAGTCAAATAAAGACAAATATTGGGTGATTTATCTTACCTGATAATAAACAAACAAACGTAAAAAAAATAGAAACAGTTATGGATACAGAGAATGAACATGTAGTTGCCAGAGAGGGAGGGAGAAGGAAAGAAATAGGTGAGGAAGAAAGGTTTAGTACCATCTTCCAGTTGCAAAATAAATGATTCAAGGTATGAAAGGTACAGGGTGGGGAATAGAGAAAAAAACCTATATAATATCTTTGTATAGTGATAAATACCAACTAGACTTATCATAGTGATCATTTGGAAATGGATAGAAATATCAAATCACTATGCTGTGTAATAAGAATAAACACAGGGTTATAGGTCCATTATATTTCAGAAACAATCAGATTCATAGAAAAAGAGATCAGGTTTGTGGTTATCAGATATGGGGGGTTGAAAACTGAGGGAACTGGATGAAGGCAAGCAAAATTACAAACTCATGGCTGTAAGATACATTAGTACTAGAAATGTAATGTATGACACAATAAATACAGTTAACACTACCATATATTATATATGAAAGTTGCTAAGAGTACTCATCTCAAGGAAAATTTTTTTCTATTTCTTTAATTTTTTCATCTATAATGAGATGATGGATGTTTACCAATTGCGATTAAAAAAATCAAGTTTTATGTAAATCAAATCATTATGCTTTACGTCTTAAACTTACACAGTGATGTGTGCCAATTATACTTCAATATAACTGAAAGAAAAAATATACAAAAATAAAATGACACAAAAGAAAATTTTGAGGCAACTATTTCAAAGTATTTCCCAACATGATAATGGTTATATTCCCATGAATACAGCAAGCTCAGCAAATCACAGGCAGGATAAGCGGAACTGTAAAACAACACTTGGGCATATTATAGTCACACTTTTGAAAACTAAAGATAAAACAAATCAAAAACTTAAGAAAATAATTATAAATATTACCATCATGGATCATTTATTTTAGATGAAAACAAACATTTGGTTTAGTGTTTCTTGCAGTGTAATTACTGGCAATGAAAACTTCATTTTGATTTTTTTTGGTCCATTGATCCTTGAGATTTAATCTTATCTATTATTTCTCACTTGGATTTATTCCCCAGTAAATACAGGTGAATTCAAGTTCTCAGAAATCTTGTTTCATTAACCATTTGTTCACACTTTCTCTGACCCCAGATATAGATTCAATTATTAATTTCATGTAAGTTAATGATAAGTGATGTTAAAGCGTTAGTCTACCAAGCTGCTATGCTTTATAGTAAATGAGTTACTTCTAAGCCTCACTCTTGTGATTGGTGCTCTCAGTATCGACTGTTAAAGCTTGCCTCAGGGCGAACCACAAGACACTGAGAACAACTGTCCACTCTTTCTCCTTCAAAATACAAAATGACAACTCTTAACTAAATCTCAAAAAACTCTTCATCATTAAAGAAGAGTTAGATAGTTGCATTTCATTAAAATTAAAGACTTCCGCTCTGTGAAAAACACTGCTAAGAATATGAAATGACAAGCCATAAGCCAGAGGTGGGGAAAAATTGCATAATTAGAAAAAAATGACTAGACCCTAAGATGTACAAAGAACTCTTAAAACACAATAAGAAAACAACCTGGAGTTCCCATCATGGCTCATCAGTAAGGACTCTGAGGATGTGGGTTCGATCCCTGGCCTTGCTCGGTGAGTTAAGGATCTGGCGATGCCATGAGCTGTGGTGTAGGTCACAGATGTGGCTCGGATCCCGTGTTGCTGTGGCTGTGGCATAGGCTGGCAGCTGTAGCTCTGATTCAACCCCTAGCCTGGGCACTTCCAATATGCCACAAGTGGTGCCCTAAAAAGATTTTTTAAAAAAATTAAAGAAAACAAAAAATCCAATTTAAAAATGGTTCAAAAAACTTAACAGATACCTGGTCAAAAAGATAGATGGCAAATAAGTATATGAAGAGATGCACCATATCTATGTCATCAGGGAAATGCAAACTAAAACAACAATGAATTATCACTATACACCTAGAAGAATGGCTAAAATCCAGAACAGTGATGACACCAAACATTGATTAGGGTGTGGACCAATAGGAACTTTTATAAATTGTTGAGGAAAATTCATCTTCATTCATTGAGAATGATATGGTCACTTTGAAGGTTAGACAGTTCCTTTAAAAACCAAACACACCCTTATTACACAATCTACTAATTATACTACTTAGTATTTACCGAAAGGATTTGAAAACTTATGTCCACACAAAAACCTGCACAGAATCCCTTAAAGCAGCTTTATTCATTATTATCTAAACTTGGAAGCAATCACGATGTCCTTCAGTTGGTAAATGGATAAATAAACTGTGGCACATGCAGAAAATAAAATAGTATTCTGCACTAAAACAAAATGATCAAGAAAAAAAAAATAGGAAACTTACATCCATGCTACTGAGTGAAAGAAGCCAATGTGAAAATACTACAAATTTTATGATTCCAACAGTGTGATATTCTGAAAAGCCAAAACAATGGAGGTAACTAAAAGACTGTTTTCCAGGGACTAGTAATGAGGGAGGAAGGAAGAGGGGAGTTTTGAGGTGGTGAAAATACTCTGTATAATGATATAATTGTGGATGCACAGAACTGTACAACAAACACAGAGAATCTACAACACCATGAGTGCATTCTAGTGTAAGCTATGGACTGTGGGTGATAATAATGTATCAGTGCAGCATTATGAATATTACCAAATGTACCACTCTGTGGGGGGATGCTGATAATGTACCTTCCACTTGATCTTGCCATAATTCTAAAATTGGTCTAAAAATAAATTTTATTAAATAAAAGTGAGTAAAAGATGTAAAGAGATATCTCACCAATGAGGATAGATAGATGACAAGGAAGCAACTGCAAAGACACTCAACATCACATGTCATCAGGGAATTTCATTTAAAATAAAAATGGGACACCAAGGAAGATCTATGAGAACTGTGAAGATCCAAAACATCTCTGTATCACTGTAAAAAGTTGGGTGCATGCCACATTCCTCAGTGGCCCCAACAAAGACTCCATAGTGCCATTCCCATCAGTGCTCCGAGTCAGGCATGACAGAAAACAAGCCCACAGGCTCCCCCACTACCAGAAAAGCTAGAAAGTAGTGTGCATGGTCCATTCTTCTTTCCCTCTTGAGGGGAAGCTGGGAGTTAGGAATTTTTTTCCTAATCTTAACACACTGTCAGGGAGGGAATGTGGCTATGGTGGGTGAAACATCATAAATTTGCCTAAAAGCTTCACTGTATTTCTTCTTGGCTTTGTCCTAGTCTGGGATGCTGTGACCTCTTACCTTGTTTCTGTTGTTCTCACAAAGGCAATTTAATCTCTATTAAGTCATCTATGTGGCGGAAGAGGGGCTTGGGAATTCCTACACTGCCATCTTGCTGATGTTACACTTGAGTAATGCTCATCTTCCAGTCATGTATTTTGCTGGGAAATTTTCTTGGTGGGAAAAATCCACTACAATTCTACCCTCCATTACATTGTTCTGTTTTTCTGCAACATTCTGTGGAAGGCAGCCTTCACTTGAGCATTCCTTAGACTGTAGACGAGGGGGTTCAGCAATGGGTTGAAGAAGGTATAAAACAGGAAAAGGATTTTCTGCTGTTCCTCTTGTTGACTATTGTCTGGGACCAAGTAAACCATCATGGCTATGCCAAAGTAGAACCCAACCACGCAGAGGTGGGAAGAACAGGTGGAAAAGGCTTTCTTGCGGCCCTCCTTTGACTGGATCTTCAGGATGGCCCAGAGGATGCGCACATAGGAGACCAACATCAGGGAAATGGGTGTAACTAAGATGAACACACCATCAGCGAAGAGGAAAATTTTGTTGATCCAAGTTTCACCACAGGTCACTCTGAGGACAGATCGGATTTCACAGAAGAAGTGGTTCACTTTCTGTGGCCCACAGAAGGGCAACCTTAGGAAGAGACTTACTTGGACTAGAGCCAGGAAAAACCCACATGCCCAGGAAGCAACAGCCAGGACTGTGCATACTCTCCAGTTCATGATGACAGTGTACTGGAGGGGATGGCAGATAGCCACATACCTGTCATAGGACATCACCACCAAAATCAGGCACTCTACAGAAGCAAAAGCCAAATAGAAAAGCATCTGCAGAGTGCATGAGACAAAAGGGATCGTTTTTTTGTGTTTCACTAGGTTTTCCAGCATATTTGGCAAATTGCTGGAGGCATAAGATATGTCAGTGATGGCCAGATGAAAAAGGAAGTAATACATGGGGGAGTGCAGTCTGGGGTCGAGGCAAATGAGCCCTAAGATCATGCCATTTGCCAGCAGGTTGAAGATATATAACAGGAAGAAGATAATGAAAAAAAACAATTCCATCTCTTCACTGAGCTGGAATCCCACCAGGATGAATTCTGCAATCCAAGATTGGTTGTTCTCCATTGCTAATGACAGGCTGTCTGTAAAGGACTGAAGTGTGATGGACAATTAGAGCTGGAGAGCAATGAAAATTGAAGTTATTTATCTGAAGTGATTACAGAGGAAGCTTGTGTTCTTGTCCCTACTTCACTGGGGTTTTTTATTCCATTTTTTTTTTGCCTTTTTGTTTTTTATTTTGTTAGTTTTCAAATAAGCATCAGGAATTATCAACAAATCTAATATATACGTTTTACCAATTTTTTCATATTTTTGTATCATTTCTTTTTCTCTGTACACATATTGGTTACATAAGAGTTAAGTGCAACCATAATGCAAATTTATCCCTTAACTCTTTATTTTTTTGAAAGACAAGGATATTCACTAATTTATTTTCAGTATAGTTACCAAAATCAGGAGATTAACATTAACGTGGTTCAGTATTCTAGGTACAGCATTTTTCAGCTCATCCCAGTCTAAGATTCAAATCTACGTCCCATATAATATTTTTTCCTCTAATATGAAATAATTAGTATTTTTTGCCTTTACATTGCTATTTTTGAAGAGTATGAATTCTTGTTTTGTATACTATCTCTCAGGTGGGGTTTTCTATTGATTGTCCATGTTTTAGTTCAGATTATAAATTTTTTGTAGGGGAAAATGTCCTTAATCTGAAAGATTTTCGTTAGTACACAGATAACGTTAATTAATTTCATATTGGTGATGCTACTATGGATTACTTGATTAAGGTGGTATCTGAGTTATCTCCATTATAAAGTTATTAATCCATAATTTTAAAGTATGGTCTTCATTCTAGCTTATTGAATTATCATATACTCATCTTGTACATTTCCCACTTCAGCTTGGAATCAGGTATTTCACTAAAAATTCCTGGTTCCTCACTGAAGAATCAATCTTATTTTCAAAGCATATCTGGATTTATCGGTTGTCAAATAATTAATATTTCTATCATGATTGTTGCCACATTTCTAATATCCTCATTTAATATAAATTTGGGATAGTTCCTAAATTGTTAAGAGGATAATGGGTTTTTAGTTTCACTTGCCTCATCCTAATATATCTTTATTGACTTCTCTTGGAGAACCACATCACCAAACAAGAATATTAAAGAAAATGACCTCAATATTATATGTTAGTGTAATTTCAGGCAAAAGTGTTTTTAGAATCCCAAATTACCTTGTTTATATTTTTATTTTTCCTCTATTTAGACAATTATAGGCTCTTAGAAATATTAGACTTATGGATTAAAGTTTCAGTAGTAATGTTCATTGTGTGAATAAAGTGGCACCTACCTCATATCAGATTTTGACATCAAGTTTTTATAATTTTTAGAAAAATATGGCATGCAATGAAAAGCTAAAGAGATAGTACATTTGTGAAAACTGCAGCCAATGGTGATTATTGCTAATAATTCTATACATAGTTTTCCATTATTCACTGTACTTATATTTTCATATGCATAATTTAAATTATGTAAACAGATTTATTTCTTTCAGGTAGAATCATATCATGTCTGTTTTCCATACCAGAATATTTCTATGCAATATACTTTAAACATTTACATATTGTGTTATTGCATACAGATATTTTAATTTATTTAATACATTACCTTCTAACTAGGTTGTATGTAATATAATGATACTAAATTTTAAACATTTATTTTGTGTATTTTTTATTATATTCTTATAGTATATTCCTAGGCATTGAGGTCCTTAGTCAAATTTTCCTACAGATCTATCTAAATTCAGCACTATCATCATGAGTAAAAAACAAATAAGCCAAAAAAAAAAAATCAAGGTGTATCATTCAGTGGAAAAGAAACTCCAATTCAACAGTCACAACTGTAACCTCAGGTTCACATTTCCTATGAAGTTGTCCCACTTCAGTTTTTCTACTTTTATCATGTTGACTCTCACATTTTAAATAAATACAATTTTGTACTTACTTTGTGTAAAATTCATTTGCTTAGGTGCATCCTTATCTCAGATTCATATTAAATGTCAAGGAGGAAGAAGATTAGTTAATGGAAGGTGATACTTCCATGAAATTTAACAGTAGTCTGACTACCACTGATGTAGATTCTTGTTTACTGGGTTCAATCTGTCCTCTTAATCTACATACAATCTTGAGCTATCTACCTTGATTACAAATTTAAGATTAAAATTTCATTTGTCTGTGGTTCTTACTGCCCAGGATCCAAATGGTTCCATGTGTAAGTCATTGTCCCAACGCCGACTATTTAGCATTTCCTCCCTAGACATCTTTTTAAATATTTGGTCTTAATTGACAAAAACATAAAAATTTCTCACTTTGCTTCTTATCTATTGTTTTGTTCTTAATTTCACTTTGGGGATCAAAGAGGTACTCCTATTTCCTAGATGAATGACCAAAAGGAATGACTCAACATTTAAGGCCCATGCTATCCATTACATAGAAATATCTTTACCTACATTGTCATTACAAATTAATCAGTATTTTAGATTCAATGCAATCCCTATCAAATTACCCATGACATTTTTCACAGAACTAGAACAAACAATCCAAACATTTATATGGAACAACAAAAGACCCAGAATCCCCAAAGCAATCCTGAGAAACAAAAACCAAGCAGGAGGCATCACTCTCCCAGACTTCAAGAAATACTACAAAGCCACAGGCATCAAAACAGTGTGGTACTGGTATCAAAACAGACAGACAAACCAATGGAACAGAAGAGAGAATCCGGAAATAAACCCTGACACCTATGGTCAATTAATCTTTGACAAGGGAGGCAAGAATATAAAATGGGAAAAAGAAAGTCTATTCAGCAAGCATTGCTGGGAAACCTGGACAGCTGCATGCAAAGCAATGAAACTAGAACACACCCTCACACCATGCACAAAAATACACTCCAAATGGCTGAAAGACTTAAATATACAACAGGACACCATCAAACTCCTAGAAGAAAACATAGGCAAAACACTCTCTGACATCAACATCAGGAATATTTTCTCAGGTCAGTCTCCCAAAGCAATCGAAATTAGAGCAAAAATAAACCCATGGGACCTCATCAAACTGAAAAGCTTTTGCACAGCAAAGGAAACCAAAAAGAAAACAAAAAGACAACTTACAGAATGGGAGAAAATAGTTTCAAATGATGCAATGGACAAGGGCTTAATCTCTAGAATATATAAACAACTTCTACAACCCAACAGCAAAAAAGCCAATCAATCAATGGAAAAATGGGCAAAAGACCTGAATAGACATTTCTCCAAAGAAGATATACAGATGGCCAATAAACACATGAAAAAATGCTCAACATCGCTGGTTATAAGAGAAATGCAAATCAAAACTACCATGAGATATCACCTCACACCAGTCAGAATGGCCCTCATTAATAAATCCACAAATAACAAGTGCTGGAGGGGCTGTGGAGAAAAGGGAACCCTCCTGCACTGTTGGTGGGAATGTAAACTGGTACAGCCACTATGGAGAACAGTTTGGAGATACCTTAGAAATCTATACATAGAACTTCCATATGACCCCACAATCCCACTCTTGGGCATCTATCCGGACAAAACTCTACTTAAAAGAGACACGTGCACCCACGTGTTCATTGCAGCACTATTCACAATAGCCAAGACATGGAAACAACCCAAATGTCCATCGACAGAGGATTGGATTCGGAAGAAGTGGTATATATACACAATGGAATACTACTCAGCCATAAAAAAGAATGACATAATGCCATTTGCAGCAACATGGATGGAGCTAGAGAATCTCATCCTGAGTGAAATGAGCCAGAAAGACAAAGACAAATACCATATGATATCACTTATAACTGGAATCTAATATCCAGCACAAATGAACATCTCCTTAGAAAAGAAAATCATGGACTTGGAGAAGAGACTTGTGGCTGCCTGATGGGAGGGGGAGGGGGAGGGAGTGGGAGGGATCGGGAGCTTGGGCTTATCAGACACAACTTAGAATAGATTTACAAGGAGATCCTGCTGAATAGCATTGAGAACTTTGTCTAGATACCCATGTTGCAACAGAAGAAAGGCTGGGGGAAAAATGTAATTGTAATGTATACATGTAAGGATAACCTGACCCCCTTGCTGTACAGTGGGAAAATAAAAAAAAAATTAATCAGTATTTTAGTAGTTAACACCATGGCTTTTTAGTACAAAATGTTATGAACTGTGATATGATTTTTATCACTCATGGCCAAACCAGGTTTTCTAAAAAACTAACACATTTCCATATGATACAAGATAAATGATACATATAGTTTTAATTCATACTTTTATACTTTCTTCCATGCTTATGGAATTAATTAGTAATTGAAATATTCTGTAAATTATTATAAGCCCCATGAAGAATATCAGGCTTTGGCAAATGTAAATTTTGAGGCAGGCATAAGTTGAGCTGGAAAATGCTATGAGTCACTCAAAAGTACTATGGTGACACACTATGCTTATTCACTAATCTCATTATATAATCCTAAAGGGGTAGCCCAGAGAGTAGGTAAGACATAAAGTTCCTCATCTGAGAGATTTTCTGGTATGACCACAAACAATTACTATAATAAGAAGGTGGTGATCTGCTTATTCCTCCCTAGACACCACTAAATGTCTAGGTGCCAAGCAGCATCTAAAGAGGATATTTTTCCTTTAAAAAAAAACACTTGGTCATGATCGACATGTAAAAATTTTTTTGTTAATGTATACAAGTTGATGACTCTGGAGATACATATATTCCTATGAAACCATCACCATAATCTATGTCATGAACACACCTGCTACCTCCAAAAGTTGCCTACCATCAGGAGGGTATTTTCTGGTCAAGGTAATTAGAACATATTATTATGAAGCATTATGTAATAGGCTTGGACAATGATGATAGAAAGAGTTAAATTCTCACTAAGAAGATCTGTGTAATCCGCAAGGTAAACTCAGATGAAATGGGGTTTGATACCAATTGTCATTGATTTTTTTTTCTATTTATTTATTTACTTTTTTCCCACTGTACAGCAAGGGGGTCAGGTTATCCTTACATGTATACATTACAATTACATTTTTCCCCCAGCCTTTCTTCTGTTGCAACATGGGTATCTAGACAAAGTTCTCAATGCTATTCAGCAGGATCTCCTTGTAAATCTATTCTAAGTTGTGTCTGATAAGCCCAAGCTCCCGATCCCTCCCACTCCCTCCCCCTCCCCCTCCCATCAGGCAGCCACAAGTCTCTTCTCCAAGTCCATGATTTTCTTTTCTAAGGAGATGTTCATTTGTGCTGGATATTAGATTCCAGTTATAAGTGATATCATATGGTATTTGTCTTTGTCTTTCTGGCTCATTTCACTCAGGATGAGATTCTCTAGCTCCATCCATGTTGCTGCAAATGGCATTATGTCATTCTTTTTTATGGCTGAGTAGTATTCCATTGTGTATATATACCACTTCTTCCGAATCCAATCATCTGTCGATGGACATTGATTTTAAAAGGCTCATGAGTGGGTAGTATGTCACATACATGTTTTATGTCTTTTATAATAACATGGAATTCTAGATAAAATAGGCACTCGACCAGTGTTTGTTTAATAGAAGGAAATTATTTGCAATCATATATGTATATAATGTATATATACATGTGTATATATATATATTTCAGGCAACATATTGGCATTATACTGTATCCACAATTTTTAAATATCTCAAAGCTCATAAACCTGAAATATCAAAAATTAAAGCCTCTAAAAACTCTTAAAATTATTCCAGTTTTATGAATTGATATTCTTCTATAGTCTCTCTCTATAAAAGCTTCTATGAGTTTCTTTTTTAATTTTATTATTATTTTTTTTATTTTTTTGTCTTTTTGCCTTTTCTAGGGCCGCTTCTCATGGCATATGGAGGTTCCCAGTCTAGGAGTCGAATCGGAGCTGTAGCCACAGGCCTACGCCAGAGCCACAGCAGTGTGGGATCCGAGCCGTGTCTGCGACCTACACCATAGCTCACGTCAACGCAGGATCCCTAACCCACTGAGCGAGGCCAGGGATTGAACCTGCAACCTCATGGCTCCCAGTCAGATTCGTTAACCACTGCTCCATGACGAGAACTCAAATTAAATAATTTTTATTTTTTTTCCATCATCACTGGTTTTTATCTATTGATAGGACATGAGTTCTACTTTACTAGAAAAAATTTCACAATTAGAAGTTAATACTATACAGCAGAAATTGTCACACTGTAAATCAACTGAACTTTCATTTTAAAAAAGAAAGTAAAGCAACCAAAAAATAATAGTTTAAAATTGCTTTCTTACAAAAACTGAACAACCCATGTAATTTCAGCACAGTGTTTCTATACGGTATTCTCAATAAGCTTGAAAGTAAGGACCATATCACATATGTAAATTAAATGGCAACATTGAAATAAATTAATGTCATATACCTGCTCTGAAGTGATGATTATAAAAAAGTTTCAGGGAAATTCTTTATGGAAAAATTAGTTTATAGGAAAGTAAATAAATTAGGAAGGAATTTTGAAGACACATGTGGCAGCGTTTTCAATTTTGCAAAATATCAGCCCAAAGGAGGTATCAATTATGAGGGCAGTTGCCACTTAGGAATAATGGCTTGGACAAAGTTGAGAGACAGTCCTAGATTCCTGTGTTTGTGAATGTCATTCTCCATTATGAATAATTATAAATGGAGATAATGATAAATAATGTAAATATTGGCTCCAGCTAAAAGATATATATTGATTTGGGTCCTCCAGAAGCCAATTTTTCAACTACAACTTTTCCTTTTGTTTTTTTTTTGTCTTTTGTCTTTTTAGGGCCACACCCGTGGCATATGGAGGTTCCCAGGCTAGGGGTCTAAACGGAGCTGTAGCCACCAGCCTACACGACAGCCACAGCAACGCCAGATCCGAGCCGCACCTGCTACCTACACCACAGCTCAGGCAGACCTACACCGCAGCTCACAACAACACCGGATCCTTAACCCACTGACTGAGGCCAGGGAGCAAACCCTCAACCTCATGGTGCCTAGTCAGATTCGTTTCCACTGTGCCACCACAGGAACTCCTTCAACTACAACTTTTCAACTACAAGTAGTTTTTAGGAAGTAATCCTGGGAAATATAAGTAGAGGAGAAGAAAAGGGGGACAATGAAGAAAACACGGCCAATGAAGTCTGAATGTTCCAAATAGGACAAAATTTTACTAACTGAAGTTAGATCCTAAAGCAAAAACCTTGGAGCCAGTGTAGAATACATACCTCAGTGTCAATCGACCTGGAGTGGAAGGAAGCTGGAGTGTTTAGACACCAACTGGTATCCATTATTAGATGAGGGCCTTGAGGAGTATGGACCAAGTACTAGGGCTCCTTTTCCTTGCAAAACGGACTAGCAAAGTGGCTCTAGTTGCCAGGGATCCACCCAAAGAAATACAAATGCTGGCAATGGAAGTCAGGCCAGTGTGCACTGAAGTGGGAAGGCAAGGTGTTAGGGATGGGGCACCCACAGCACCAGCTACAAAATCCGTGCCTGTACATCACCTCTGAAATTCAAAATTTGATTGGACATAATCAAATAGGTGGGAATAGGTGGGGTTTTCTGGTTCTAAATTGAGAGGATAATTGATTATGAAAATTTAATATATACTTTCTACTATTTTTTAAATTACAATAGCATAAATATTTATCCAGTTTAATAATAAGAGCTTAATTTTTTAATTTCAGAAGTTGGCTTTACTTTTACTCAGTCTACTAGCCTCCTTATTTTGGATTATCTTGCACCTGAATTTTATAAAACTTCTCTATTTGAATAAAATAATACCTAGAGGATACTATATAATATTAGCTCAAGTTATTCACCATAAGTAATGTGAGAAGCCATTTATGAGCATCAGTAATGTGTTGAGAATGATGTGGCAAGTCTATGTAAATGAATTAATGTTTCTGGTTTACTTATCACATGAAAAGTGTTTAGCAGATTTTCAACAGGAAGGTACATTTGGGATGGGATATAGATTATATAACATAAACAAAGTCCTATTTCAGGGGCACTCACCAAGGAAAACAGTCATCCTTCAAAGCCTTAAACTGCAAAAAAAGCTCTAATTTTTTTTATCACTGCCATTTTTAGGTTAAAATAATTAGACACTGATTTAAAATATGAATCCTAAATAAAAAATCAAATGGGCAAATACAGCGTATTGTAAGCATCAACTTATTAACGTCTTATAATGACAAATCTCTGTGTTTTGTGCCAGGAAGAATAGATCAGAAGTTTCTCTTTTTTAGAATGATGTATAGTTGATTTACAATAGGATATTAGTTTTTGTTGTACAGCACAGTGATCCAATATTTTTATCGATTATATTTCATTAAAGTTAGTATAACAGACTTGTTGTTGTCAGAGGGAGCGGGGCATGGCCCGGGAGTTTGGGTTGGTAGATGCAAACTATTACAATTAAAATGGATAGACAATGAGGTCCTACTGGGTAGCACAAGAAACTATACCCAGTCTCTTAGGATAGGCCATGATGGAAAATAATATAAGAAAGGGAATGTATATATATGTATGGCTGGCTCACTTTGCTATACAGAAGAAATTGGCACAACATAGTAAATCAAATACTTTAATAAAAACAAAACAAATAAAATACCAAGGGTACCCTTTCATTTTATTTCCTTGAGCAAGGAAGCTTAAATTTTTATGTTCACCTTTTAAAAATGGCAGTTGTTACACACATGCACACACACTAGAAAAGTTACTATAAAATGATGGCCATATTTCCTGTGCTGTACAATAAATCCTCATTGCTTATCTCTTTTCTTACACAATAGTTTATAGATCTTAATCCCATACCCATACCCTAGAGGTTTTTTGGTTTGGGGGGTTTTTTGGCCACTCCTGTGGCACGCAGAAGTTCTCAGGTCAGGGATTGAACCCAAGCCACAGCAGTGACAAGGTCAAGTCCTTAACCACTATGCCACCAGGTAACTCCCAAAGGTTTTTCTATTTAATGAGAGTTTATGAGTCTCTCAAGCTGGTTGAATCAGCGAGCTGGTAAAAATGACTCTAAAGGCCTTCATCCTATTCAAGTGCATGTCTCTAAGTTTTAGTTGCTAATATTACAATTAATGTTAGCATAAACATCAAGTGTTATTAATGTCGGCACAAGCGTTAAAAGCCTTCAAGGTGACTGCTGGTTTTAACTGCCAGTGCTGGTCTGCCCACTTGTCCTGAGTTTAGGGACTTAGCAACCTAGTTTAATGTGGAATGGGTCTTCTACACAAATTCATAAATTTACAGACAGATCAAATCTCCAGTAGTTTTTTTTCCTCTTACAATAGTAGTACCCTGACAACATTGCGTTTAGACTTGTGTTCTCAAATGCCTGACTTTGATCATCATCTCTCCTGGGAGCTTCCCAGTTAAGTTCATAACAGATTCAATATCTCCAAATGTAGTCTATATCTCATACTGTCACATTATACATTATATAAGAATATACCATGTGGGATATTTAGTTAATATATTTAAATTTCCACATAGTTTTGATATATACAGATTTTTTTACAAAGAAAATCATAATAGCAATAATACACATTATAAGTTGATTTTCAGAGGGTTTTTTTTCTTTTCTGGCCACACCCACAGCACATGGAAGTTCTTGGGCCAGGAACTGAATCCAAGCCACAGCTGCAACCTATGCCATAGCTGCTCTAACACCATACCCTTAACCCACTGTGCCACATCGGGAACTCTAGAGGGAACTTTTTTTAATATTCATTATTCATGTAACTTCCCTCATCCTACCTCCTGTCTACAAGAATAATCACTGTTTTCCCTAACTTTCTGCAGAAGTGAACCTCTTGTTCTAAAACCTAGTACTGCCTCAGTTGACTCTGTTACATGCTCAGGTAGGGGCTCTCTAGAATGTCTTTCCAGTAATTTCCTGTTAGCAGACCACGAATTCACACATTATATAAAGCAAAAAATCAAGTTAATAGGAATATAAAAGTCCTTTTTAGTTTCATAAATAGTAACTTGAATCTTAAGTTTGAGGATGTTGAAATATCGATGAAAATAACAAAATTACTACAGCTTAGAAGAAGGTATAAGAAATCTTATGCCTCATTAAAACAATATAAACACAAAGATCCTTCTGCTTTTCTTTATGTAAAAATTCAGAACAATACATTTCCATTTGTATCATTATTTTTTAAAAGTGACTTAAAATAAATGTGACGAGAATAAAAGCACAAGCATTCACTGAAAATTTGCCAGATAAACACATGTGAAAGAGGGAAATTGCTTTTGCAGTAGTAATATTTTACCATATTTTTACCAGCTAGAATTTTTCTCCAAAATTTGTTAAGTGACAATAGTAGTCATGTTATCCCACTCTAGAAGATAACAAGGGGTTATGCTTGGATGAGTACAACCACTTCTGAAGATTAGCCTTAGAACACTAAATCAAGATAAGCTAAACTTGCACCTGTACCAACTTCTCTGCCACAAGAAGAAGTAACAATGGGATCTTTATCAAGTAGCTATAGAATTTCTCCCTGCCCCTTACTAACATCTCCCTACTAGACAACAAAGAAAAGGATGATAATTTTCCTCACTTCTCCGACAGGAGAACATTTCAAGGATATAGTAGGAGAAGAAGGTTCTCAGCAGATGAAGAAATACAAGATGTGAAGGATAAATTACATAACACCTCTGGCTTCACCATGTATAAGGGGAAGCAACAGTGACCAAAAGAAGTATAAAACCTGTATTTAGAGTATGGGTATCAGATGTTACTCTGAGACTCCAGCCAGGGATCTTCAAAAAGATGGTTTTTCCTTCTTCCTAAACTTGAGATGTTAGCCAGCCTTCCGTAAACAATTAACAGGTATAAAAATAATGATTTGTACAATGAAGGGGTATGGTGCTACTTCTGCTCTTTCTCTGAAGTTGGGTTTGAATGTACAGGAAAACTCACAGAGATGGGAAATGGTTGGAGCTGAGTTGCCTGCTCTCTGAAGCAAGTGCAATGGATGATGAGTCCCAGATACACTTTCTGCCCTGATGGAAAGGATGGGACACAGGGGTGATCAGGAGCTTCTAGGTGTGAGAGCTTTGGAATCGGATCATTTAAAACCAACCCATTCCCCAGAGACATACCTGTTGAGTTCAGGAAACACATTAGTAAATGTCTTCTCACTGTTTTATGTTCTCCCTACAGAATAATGCAAACCTACCTCTCCCCTCTTGGCCCTCCAGCTTTGGTGTGTGTGTGTGTGTGTGTGTGTGTACCTGCCTATTCAGAGAAGAACTTTGGAAGAATGATAGCAGGGGTGTTCATAGTCAAGATGATGTTGACTTAAGAATTTAATAGATCTGAGTCATACATTATGAATTATGTGCCACAGTACAGTCTCCAAGGATAGCAATTACTGTGTACTTTATTTTGAAATTGTTCCTGTCTCCACATCCTACTTTTGGAAAGTTTCATGATATAATCAATGTGATCCCCAAGGATCTTGTTATGGTAGCACCTCAAAGGACCTTACTTTCCTGAGGGAATAAATCTTTGCTGAAGTATTAATGTGAAAAAAAAAGGTCTATAAATTCTCATTGCTAATACTACTTTTTACTTGGAAACTCATGTAATTGAATCCAATCCCTTAGTGCTTTCCTGATTTCTTTTAGTTTCAAGCTACTCCCAAATATTTATCCATTTTCTACAACGTTTTTCCCCTAAATATATCAAACACACATTTAGACAATCCATTGTAACCTCTCTGCTTTAAGCATTTGGATGTTAGATTAAATTTAGATGATGGATGGACTTACCTGCATCCCCAGATATAGAGAAAACATGCAACCATAATAGCCAAGATCCACTTAAATACATGAGTATTCACACTATTGGCTCTTTTTATTCTCTTGGCTGCACTCCCCACCCCAGCATGCAGGCCAGGGATCAAACCTACACCACAGCAGTGACAATGCCGATTCCTTAACTGCTAGGCCACCAGGGAACTCCAACATGAATTTGGCTCTTGACGCTCCCACAAATCATACTAAATTTCCCTAGTCTTCTCTCCCAAATGAACATGTCCTTTTTTCCTCACTCTTTAAGCCTCCTATATATTCTCTCATTCACATTCTCAGCAACAGAGTACCTGAGAATATCAAAGAAATCAGATGACAACTTTCAAAACCTATACCACTACTGCCAGAGGCCAGCTCCGGCGGCCAGGGAGTATACATCCCAATCGGAGAGGGACGCGGCGTTGGCAAATGTACAACACGGAGACAGCCTCTTTGTCCCTTCTTTCAGGGCACTGGACTGCTCAAACTTTATTGGCAACAGTGGTTGATTATATAGACAGTTTTTCACTGCAGATTACATTACAGTGTTAAAAGTACATTGGTTAACTATTACATGGTATAGCAGCTATGCATCCTGTTTTAAGATCTCTATCTTAACTAAGTTTAGTGAGTACTTTGAAGAGGCCATAAAACACAAGAATTTGGCATTTACGAACTTTGTAGACTGGTGTTTATCTTCGAAGCATTATGGCAGGGAGACAGTGTAAGTAAATATAAACCAACTTAATTAAACTAGCTATCACTAAAAAGCTTTTAAAATCAAAGACAAAACTCACCGCTAGGTTTTTTGGATAAGATATGGCTAACTTCTATGGACCTCATTAAAATCCTAACTCTAAAGTTACTATATAACTAGTTAATAGATAAACACTATGTTTTAACTAAGTTGGATTAAAATAGGGGAAAGTCCTTCAGGATGAAATTCTTATTATATTATTGTTGTAACTTTGTTAAATCACAAATCACCACAGGAAAATAGGAATGGAAAATAAGAATAATAAGTAAATAATCAGGAAAGACTGAGGAAAACTGAATAACAAATAAAACAGCAGGAAAGACTAGGTCGCCCAAGAAACAATCCATGTTCTCCAGTGCAAACATGGAAACTGCTTTCCCAGGAAAGCCTTAATTCTTCCCCATCAACATCAAAGTGAGAGCTGTGTACCTGAGGCCTGCCCTCAGCTTGTACTGTGCAAGGGAGGCTTTCACCCTGACCAGAGGCCCACCTTCGGCATGCACCGTTCAGGTGAGCTTTTTTCCTGACCAGGAGCCCACCTTCGGCTTGTACCGTTCAGATGAGCTCCCTTTCTTGGTTAGGAACCTGCCTTCAGGTTTTCTTGCCATCAGGCAAGGTCCTTTTTCTGAGTCCCTGTATTTTCTCGGCTCCCCGCACACTACATTCATATTTACTAAATCTGTGCATTTATCAGAACTTCTCTGCTGTTATTATTGAATGGCTAGTGTGTCTTTAGCAAAGGCTAGCCTTCCCCTATGCTCTGAGTCCCATCTCTCTTTTCTATTTATTCAAGAACTTCTTTGCAGCAATTTCTGTCTCGTGTCTCTGCTCCTATTCTCTCTTGAACACATTTACTCAGAATAGTAAACATTTTATTGAAGGTACCAATTAAATTTACTTTTCTAAATCTAATCATTAATTCTCAATCCTCCTGTGACTACACCTGCCAGTAGCATTTAAAATAGTCAAGTGGTCTCTCTGTTTGAAACAACTTTTTCTACTTGACTTTCATATTTTACTCCTCTAGTGGTCCTCCTACATTTCTGGCTATTCCTCTTCAATATCCTTGACTTGTTCTACCTCATTTCCCATATCTATAAACACTGGCATTTTTCAGGGTTTGTTCTTTGTTTTTATTTTCTATATACTTTTTTATTTAATTTTATTTTATTTTTTATATTTTGTATAGTTGATTTACAATGTTTCATCAAGTTCTCTTGTACAACAATGTGGGCAATCACACATTTCCCTGTGCTCTACAGTAGGATCCCATTGCCCATCCATTCCAGATACAGCAGTTTGCAGCCTCTAAACCCCCAAAATGACCATTCCTCCCACTCCCTCCCCTTTCTCCCCGGTAACTCCAAGTCTGCTCTTCTTGGTCATGCTCTGTTTCTGTTTTTTGTTTGTTTATTTGCCTGTTATTTTTAGATAGCATCATCTGTTCCATGTTTTAGATTCCACAAATAAGTGATATTATATGGCATTTGTCTTTTTCTTTCTGGCTTACTTCAATTAGTATGAGAGTTTCTAGCTCTAACCATGTTGCTGCAAATGGCGTTACTTTGTCTTTTTATGGCTGAGTAATCCATCCATTTCTCATGAGATCTCATCAAGCGCATGGATTTCAATACATTTTATATGCTGGTAACACAAATTATTTCTCAAGCCAGGCCTCTTCCCCAAATGCAGTGGTCCAGCATATCTGCCTACTGCATATCATGTGAATCGGCAGGTCCTCTGACATCCTGTCTCAAGATATTAAAATCTACACACCTTAAAGCCACTTAAAAGGCCTCATTAAAAGCTTCACTTTCATGCCTAACCTCTTGTCAAAAGACTGCCTGTTTTGCCTGTTTATCAAACATTTTTAATTTCCAGCGTTTTGAAAATATTGATTGGCAAATTTTGTCAGTCCACTTTTACTTTTATGGAGCAAAGAATTTGGAAGAATCCTTGTTCTGTTATTCCTACTGACGAGTGTTTTTTTTTTTTTCTACAATGAGATGTCACCTCACACCTATAAGAATGGCTATCATTAAAGCTAAGAGAAAAGGGCTAGAGAGGATGTGGGGAAAAATAGAAATCTTTGTACATTCTTGGTGGGAATACAAATTGGTTCAGCTTTTATAGAAAATAATATGGATGTTACTCAAAAAATTAAAACTAGAACTATACTATGATCAAGCAATTCCGTATCTGATTATAGTCACCAAGGAGATGAAAAATGATTTCAAAGAGATACATGCGCTCCCATGTTTACTGTAGCATTATTCACCATGACCAAGACATGGAAACAACCTAAGCACTCACGAATGAATGAAGGGATACCGAAGATATGGTATATATGTATAGTGGAGTATTACTCGGCCATGAGAAAGGAAGACATCCTACCATTTCAACAACACAGATGGACCTTGAACACATTATGCTAAGAAATAGAATTCATCCAGAGAAAGACAACTATGCTATCACTGAGATGTGGAATCTAAACAAGCCAAACTCACAAAAAGAGAGTAAAATGGTGGTTACCAGGGGACCAGGGCTGGGCAATGGGACAGATGTTGCTTAAGGGTACGAACTCAACAATGAGAGAAAATAAGCCCTAGAGATCTATTGCACAGCATAGTTAATACATACAACAATATTATAATCAAACTTGCTCAATGACTAGGGTTTACTTATTCCAACCACCATAAAAAGGGATAATTATGTGTTGTGTTGGAGGTGATAATTATCACTACGATGGCAATTACAACATATAAATGTAACAAGTTAATACTGTACACCTTAAATTTACAAAATATGCTATGTCTCAACTACATATTGATTTAAAATACAGTGGGAAAAAGGTAAATTATAATAAAGAATATAACTTCCACAAAGGAGGTTATAAGAATCAATCACTAATCAGAGCTGGAAGCAGCTTTTATCCAGTTTACTCCATCCCATTTAAAAAGCTTCTTTTTCAGTCCCTGTGTGTACAGTATTATCCAGAGTAATATAGGTTATACCTATTTAGAAATGGTATTTCTATTTTTGAAATTAGCTATCGAGCCTGGAAATATTTTCTAGTTATTATCATAACATTTTACATTAAAAAATAATTTCTTGGTTTTGTACTTTCTTCTCAGGATTCTTAAAATTTTTAGTGAGTAAAATTGATTTATACAGTATACTAGATACATTTACTTGTTTTCAAGGCTATTGTTAAACAAGATAAATTAAGTGGCCTCCTGGGCAACTATAATGCCTATCAAAATAGTGAAATAGAATTGTATATCCATGGCACCATATTGGCCTTGACCGCTGTCAATTTCTATTTTAACTCTTCCTACCGAACTCCTATACTTTCCTATCTATGAGTAATTTTCCTCATTTATAATCATATTCTGTGGGTAGTCCTTCTTCCATTCAGTCAGTCTTTTTTTTTTTTTTTTTACTGCCACACCTGCAGCACATGGCAGTTCTTGGGCTAGGGGTTGAATTGGAGCTGCACCTGAGGCCTACACTATATATAGGCACAGCAATGCTGGATCTGAACTGCATCTGCAACCTACACCACAGCTTGTGGAAAAGACCAGATCCTTAACCTAAGTGAGGCCAGGTATCAAACCACATCCTCACAGAGACTGCATCAAGTTCTTGACCCACGGAGCCACAATTGAAATTAGCTATCGAGCCTGGAAATATTTTCTGGTTATTATCATAACATTTTACATTAAAATGTTATGGTCAGTCATTTATTCATATGTGTATTCATTCAAAAATATTTACTAAGACTTCACTACAGGTCAAGCAATTGTGAATACTTTTCAAACACTAAAGACAAAGATCAAGTGATTACCAAATGGACAGAAATATTATTTTTTAAGAAATTGTCACTGTATGCAGATGGTATGATGCTATACAGAGAAAACCCTAAGGACTCAACCCAAAAACTACTTGAACTGATCAACAAATTCAGCAAAGTAGCAGGATATAAGATTAACATTCAGAAATCAGTCTCATTTCTGTATACTAACAATGAAATATTAGAAAAGGAATACAAAAATACAAGGACTTTTTAAAATTGCACCTCAAAAAATCAAATACCTAGGAATACAGCTGAGCAAGGTGGTAAAGGACTTATATGCCAAGAACTATAAAACATTAATCAAAGAAATTAAAGAAGACTAAAAGACATGGAAACATATTCCATGTTCCTGGATTGGAAAAATTAATATTTTAAAAATGGCCATACAGGAGTTCCCATCATGGAAGAGTGGTTAACAAATCGGACTAGGAACCATGAGGTTGCAGGTTCGATCCCTGGCCTTGCTCAGTGGGTTAAGGATCCGGCATTGCAGTGAGCTGTGGTATAAGTCGCAAACACAGCTTGGATCTGGCATTGCTGTGGCTCTGGCAAAGGCTGGTGGCTACAGCTCCAATTATACCCCTAGCCTGGGAACATCCTTATGCCTTGGGAGTGACCCTAGAAAAGGCAAAAAGATGATTTTTTTAAAAGACCATACAAAGCAACAAAACAGTGTGGTATTGGTATCAAAACAGACATACAGACCGATGGAACAGAATAGAGAACCAAGAAGTAAACCCTGACACCTATGGTCAATTAATCTTTGACACAGGAGGCAAAAATATAAAATGGGAAAAAGACAATCTTTTTGAGCAAGTATTACTGGGAAACCTGGACAGCTGCATGCAAAGCAATGAAACGAGAACACACCCTCACACCATGCACAAAAATAAACTCAAAATGGCCAAAAGACTTCAATGTAAGACAAGACACCATCAAACTCCTAGAAGAGAACATAGGCAAAACACTCTCTGACATCAACCTCATGGATATTCTCCCAAGGCAATAGAAATGAGAGCAAAAATAAACCAATGGGACCTAATCAAACTGACAAGCTTTTCCACAGCAAAGGAAACCAAAAAGAAAACAAAAAGACAACTTACAGAATGGGAGAAAACAGTTTCAAATGATGCAATGGACAAGGGCTTAATCTCTAGAATATACAAGCAACTTATACAACTCAACAGCAAAAAAGCCAACCACCCAATGGAAAAATGGGCAAAAGACCTGAATAGACGTTTCTCCAAGGAAGATATACAGATGGCCAACAAGCACATGAAAAAATGCTCAACATCCCTGATTATTAGAGAAATGAAAACCAAAACTACCATGGGATACCACCTCACACCAGCCAGAATGGCCTTCCTTCATAAGTCCACAAATAACAAGTGCTGGAGGGGGTGTGGAGAAAAGGGAACCCTCCTGCACTGTTGGTGGGAATGTAAGCTGGTACAGCCATTACGGAGAACAGTATGGAGATAACTTAGAAATCTATACATATAACTACCATATGACCCAGCAGTCCCACTCTTGGGCATATATCTGGACAAAACTTTCCTTAAAAAAGACACATGCACCAGCACGTTCATTGATGCTCAATTCACAATAGCCAAGACATGGAAACAACCCAAATGTTCATCAACAGACGATGGGATTAGGAAGATATGGTATATATACACAATGGAATACTACTCAGCCATAAAAAATAATGACATAATGCCATGTGAAGCAACGTGGATGGAACTAGAGACTCATACTGGGTGAAATAAGTCAGAAAGAGAAAAACAAATACCATATGATATCACTTATAACTGTAATCTAATATTCAGCACAAATGAACGTTTCCACAGAAAAGAAAATCATGGACTTGGAGAATAGACTTGTGGCTGCCCAGGGGGAGTGGGAGGGCATGGGAGGGATTGGGAGCTTGGGGTTAATGGATGCAAACTATTTCTCTTGGAATGGATTTATAATGGATTTATAATTGAGAATATGTCTAGATACTTACATCGCAACACAACAATGGGAGGAAAAAGTATGTATACATGTATGTGTAACTTAGTCCCCATACTGTACAGTGGAAAAAAAATAAATTTAAAAAAAGACTATCTAAATTTTTTTTAATTTAACATTATTTACATGAGTATTTGAAATACTGATGTTTCTCCTAGTAATGTCAAAGAGATAGTAAAAATTCTATACCATGACTCAATATTGTATATGTAAAATAACATGGTAATCTGGTTGGCTTTGTTCTCATTGCCTTGGGAAATGAGTAGAAACAAGTTCAAAAGCATTTATTGACAGGACATTGTGCACTTATGCTTAGGTTCAGTTTTAGATATTTGGAGAATTCAAAAAAGGTACTGGAGAGAGAAGAAGGGAAGGAGAGAGAGGCAGATGATGAAGTGGAAAGACAGAGAGGAAAAGAGAGAAGATATACGGCACCCCTCCTTTCAATTTCTGGCTATTACTTTACAGTTCCTCTGTGGAGTGGGGTAGAATGGGGCATATAACAGAAGAAAAGGGGAACTGAGTGCTAGAAAGCTATAGAGAGGTTCAAACCAAAACAGCTTCTAAAAAGTCAATAGGATTTAGATGGTTAGCATCAAGGACAAGACTAAGTCTGAGACACAATTTTTTTTTTTGATGGCAAGAAATAGGTTTATTAGGATAGGATGCTTGTGAGAGATGCAAGCCAGCAGGCAAGGAAGCTCTGCCCAGAGGATCCGGTGGGCTACAGTTTTATCACCCAAGGGGAGCTGGGGTCGGAAAAGCCCTCCTCTTCCTTTCAGGGAGTAGCAGCTCCTCCTTGGCATCTGGTAAGATGTGTATTCAAATCAGCTGAAGGATGGTCCTCAAACTCTTTCCCTTGGTGAGACACAATTTTAAAAGGCTGTTTATTTTGTAAAATTTTGGCACAAATCCATCTGCTGTTGCTTTTATGTCAGCAGAGGTACAAAGTTCTTAGCAAGGAGGGTAAGTTTTACACACTAATAAGAGGAAACACAAGAACAAGTGTCTGGTGAACACTCTACTATGGGGGAATTTCTTTTAAGTGGGAGAGTGGTTTTTTTTTTTTTTTTTTTTTTTTTTGCAGCACCTCTGGGCCAGGGATCAAACCTGCCCCTCATCTGCAGACAATAATGGATGCTTAACCCTCCGTGCCACAAAGGAACTTCCTGGGAAAGTCTTTCAAATTGGTCTTTAAGGACATGTGACAGTTCTCGGTTGGCTGCAATGGGGCAGTTTAGGGGCATTCAAAGGCAGAAGCATTGTGTAATGTTAAAAGTATCTTCTGTTGTCCATTTCTTGAAACAAGTGGGTGGATGAAGTGCTCTGGGAGGTCAAACTGCCACAATGGTCCTCAAGGGGCCGATGGCAAGCATTTGTCTTTAGGAAAGAGGTGGAGACCATTCCACCATGGAAAACAACACAAATGAAGACCGGAAGTGACAATGAACAAGCAACACGTGCTATTTAAACAGTGAGAAAACCACCCTGGTTAAAGATCATGAGAAATGAAACTTGTGCTACCAGAAGATGAAATGTTAATGCATAAGGTTAGAATATGGATGTGATCAACTAGAACCTGAGGTATTGTTTAGAGGGTTTTTAAAAGAGGTATGAAGAAAAAACAAGAATTTAAAGAAGATTATGAGAGAAACTCATTAATAGAGACCAAGTGGCTTTTAAGGGAGTCACGATTAAGCACAGAGATGCTATTTTGAAAATAATTCTGGCCTACCATGTTCTCTCTGGAAAAAAAAATACTCAGTATTTAAGTCTTGGAGCATAACACATGCAACACAAACACTGTTTCTGAATATCAGAGTCTGAGGGAAGATTCTACCCAATCTAATCTGTGGAAAATACAAAGTTAACTACAGGAATGAAGAGCTTGTGCAAATTAAGAAAAACACTTAAGCATTACATGCTAACCTTAAGGGATCATTTTTTTAGAAATTTTCTAGGGACTCTGAGTCAACTAGTTAAAAACAGCTGACAATGGAAAGGCTTTATAATAGAAATAGCTTCTACAAATAAGGAGGTATGGTTTACTCGCAATGTAAGTTAATTTTCTTTTTAATAAGTTAATGGATAAGCAGAAATTTCAGCCAAATATTTCAGATTTATGTTCTATTCACCATGAAAGGGGCACACATTACCAAACATCAATGCAACCCACTCCCATCTAGGAGAAATTCAAACCACAACTCTCTCAGCGAAGTTAAACAACAACAACAACAACTCATCTTGTCCAAAACAATCACTGTCCCCTCTTGTGAGCAAATTCAAGTGCTGACACCTTTAAACAACCAACTTCAGTCTCCAAGCCAAAATTATGCCCTAAAATAAAGCAAGGCTTTGGAGGTGAAAAAAGTTTCAAACACTTACCTTCAATCTCTTCTTCACCCCACTGCATATTCAGAGCAGCTGCCAGATTCAAAATTCAGCGGGAAAGGCTGAACGTTTGTGTGATTGTACAACTCAAAAGACCATAAGTGACGGAGGACATCAGTGACTTTGAGCAGCAATTTTAGTAAAGCTAAATGTTTCTACCAAAGTTCCTCGGTCTTTGAGGGCAACTGCTTTTCAGAAGAGCTCTCCTCCCCTCCCGCCTTACCTCTTTTTCTTACTTAAGCAGGGCACACTTACGCAGCTTTCCTGCTGCCTAAATAGCACGTGCTTTAGGCGTTTCCTCACTACCCAGATAAAGTCAGCCCAGCCCTCACAGAGCTGTAACTGGCTATTTGATTAAAACTGGGATGTTTTGACCCTTAGAAGGTACATCAGAATCACCTAGGACCTATAACCATTCTGATACCAAATCACAGCTTCCTGATTCTGATGAGGTAGGTCTGGGGTAGATTCCTAGACTGGTAGTTTGTCAGGCTTCCCTTGTGGTGCTAGTGACAGGCAAAAGAGACTGGGAACACTGGTTAACCCAACTCCAAAGCTTTACCAGATATTGTGGGGGTGGGGGAAGGAGGAGGGATGTGTTTGTAAGAGTCAAACATGTTCTCCAAATAACCTCTAAGTGGGAAGACCTTTGGGAGGATCATTTTGATTAAGAGAACCTGTCCCTTCCTAGGTCCATCTCACCTGCAGGAATTTTAAAATAGGGAGACGAAATTTACATTACAATCAAATTGTATTCATTTTCTCCACCCCTTTGTTCGTGTTAAGTGTGGCCTTTGGAGAATGGGGGGAGAGGACTCTGGATTTTAGGAACCAACAAAGACACTTTTGGGTCCCGCATGGACCATTCTATCTCCCCACCCCCTACGCCTGGAAACGTTTGCTGAAGCTTAAAAAGTGAAGAGTCTTGAGTTCTCCCTAAGGAAGTTTTGAAGAATGTTCAATCAGTTATTTTCCCAGTTTACACTGATACAATCCAGTCCTTATCAAAATAGCAGATGGCTTCTCAGGGTGAGAGCTTAATCACTACCTGGAACTTTCCACTGAGACCCCCCCAGGTACCTTCCCAACACCCTCTCTCACCACATCCTTTACCTTCTATCCACTCAACACCTTTCCCTCCAATCTGATAGCCTCCCAACATGACATGCTCAATTATCCATCTCTCATAGTCCACCGCATTTCTCAGGGGAGGGAGAGATTCAGGGGAAGAAAAGAAAATGTGTGTCTGACCTGAAAGTGAAGATCAAAAGGGATTTTCCTCTGAGGTAGCTGATCTCATGTGTTTATTGACTGGCAGCATCTGCATCACCTGGAATCTTGCTGGAAATGAAAATTCTTGGACCTCACTCTAGATTTACAGGATCAGGAACTCTTTAGTAGACCCCAGCGGTCAGAGTTCTACTGAACCCTCTAAGTGATTCTGGTACAAACTCAGGTTTTAGAATCACAGATGTCTTATGTCTTCTCTGGTCCTTTCAAACTGAGAAAAGGGTGGAGGGCGAGAAAAGAAAGAGAAAGAAAGAAAGAAGGAAAGGAAGGAAGGAAGGAAGGAAGGAAGGAAGGAAGGAAGGAAGGAAGGAAGATAAGAACTTGAACAGGAAATGCAGAAGACACAAGAAAGACAGCAAGAAGCAAAGAAGGACATAGAAAGAAAGAAAGAAAGAAAGAAAGAAAGAAAGAAGGAAGGAAGGAAGGAAGGAAGGAAGGAAGGAAGGAAGGAAGGAAGGAAGGAAGGAAGGAAGACTTACATTTACTTTTGTCTCTAGCCTACATGGGGAAGGGAGAGAAAATAAATAATCCCACTGAAAATAGAAAAAACCATGTTTGTGCATAGAAAGGATAAACAATGGCTTACACAAGACGTATTGATTAAACTTCTCTTTGAATCTCCATAGCTGCACCGAGAAGATTCTTACGGTTTCAATTAAGAAAGTTGGCCTAGGAGTTCCCATCGTGGTGCAGTGGAAATTAATCTGACTAGGATCCACGAGGAGGAAAGTTTGATTCCTGGCCTTACTCAGTGAGTATCGGTGAGATCTGGTGTTGGTGAGAGCTGTGGTGTAGGTCACAGACGTGGCTGAGATCTGGCATTGCTGTGGCTGTGGTGTAGGCCAGCAGCTACAGCTCCCATTTGACCCCTAGCCTGGGAAACTCCATATGCCTTGGGCACACCCCTAAAAAAGCAAAAAAGAAAAAAAAAAGTTGGCCTAGTTGATTCCTAATATTCTTTCCAGTGCTCATTCAATGGCTCTATGAGTTTTTAGTATTAGTAAGAAGCAGCAGGCACTAAAAATCATTAAGAGAATAGGAAAGAGTGCTGTATTAAGTTGAGAAATATGTATATTTTATTGGAGATGCAGCGTCCAGCCTACACTGCAGCGAGACGGGATCCAAGCTGCGCCTGTGACCTATCCCACAGCTCTCAGCAATGCCAGGTCCTTAACCCACTAAGTGAGGTCAGGGATCAAACCCACATCCTCATGGACATTAGTTGGATTCTTAACCCCCCGAACCTTGACAGGAACTCCCAGTAATATGTATATTTTTAAGGACAACTTCTTAGATAAAGTGATGTTATGCCCACATCACCGTTATTTTTCAAACATGCTGGTAAATGAGAGGTTGCTGATAAGCCGTACTCAAGGATGCCACCTGCTGGTAAAAACATTTTGTAGTTAAAAAGAGAGGTAATAACGATAAAGAACTGTCTGGTTAAAGATTGTTAGGCTATTCACAAAAAAATATTAAAATGTCGGCAAGTTTCAAAACTGATAGTCAGCTGAGTGGGTGACCCTGCCTTTTCAGAAGGAATCTTGAAAGATCATGAAAGTCTCTTAGAAAACTGCTGAAGAGTTTTATAAGGATACTAATTGCTTTCAGGAGGGGCTGTGAATTGCATTTTGCAAAAAGGCCTGTCTCACAGAATGTTTAGGATAACTCTTTCCTCGGTTTCTAGTCTCCTCTCTTCTCACTAAGTTTTCTTTTTCTTTTTTCACTTTCTTTTTTCAGGAAGTAATTTAAACTTTCTAAATCTTCCTGATCACTTGTCTATAAAGTAGGGGAAATAATTTCTTCACCAAATGAAAGAATGAGGCTAGGAAAAAAAAAAAAACACAACTATCTCTTTAGAGCCTTTCAAGGTCTCTGACTGACTAATAAAATTATACATTGAAGGGGAAAGATAATATGATGTAGTTTTCTTTTTTTTTTTGTCTTTTGTTGTTGTTGTTATTGTTGTTGTTGTTGCTATTTCTTGGGCCGCTCCCATGGCATATGGAGGTTCCCAGGCTAGGGGTTGAATCGGAGCTGTAGCCACCGGCCTACGCCAGAGCCACAGCAACGCGGGATCCGAGCCGCGTCTGGGACCTACACCACAGCTCATGGCAACGCCAGATCGTTAACCCACTGAGGAAGGGCAGGGACCGAACCCGTAACCTCATGGTTCCTAGTCAGATTCGTTAACCACTGCGCCATGACAGGAACTCCAATATGATGTAGTTTTCTACCCTTGGGTTCTGATCCAGCCATAGCAACAAGTGTGGTAGATTTATTTATTCTATGTTATTTATCAATCAAACACACAGTTCCTACTAGATGTTATGCATGTCCTTTGCATTTACAAGAGTTAATTCAATACATATGATTACTCTATGAGGCAGGTAAAATTGTTATCCCAATTAAAGATGATAGAACTGAGCCACTGAGAGGTTAAATAACCAGCCCAGGAACAAAATCTGGTAGTGGCAGAGCCTAGATTTGAACTCAGGAAGCTGCATCCAAAGACTGTGTTCAATAAATTGTTCACTAATCGATATTCTGTCCCTATGCTTGATTCTCCAGCAATAAGCCTGTGCCTTGTCAGGGATCAAATGACAACAGATAATCTTAAATAAGTTGAATTTTAAAGGGCCCCAGAAAGAGGGAATGAAATACCTAAGCCAGGTAATTAAAGCCTAGGTCATTTCCTTCTATTGAATTATATTGCCCACTTCCCACTCTGATGCTTGTGCATTTATACAACTGTCATTTGTTCCTATATTGAAACTTCTACACCAGATCTGAACCTAGGCACTGGAATTAGCCCTGGTTATTCCAGAGGATGGTAGAAAAAGTAACCCAGATGTACCTCTTTTCACAAACAAGGGTTCCCTATCCATGTATGGTAACCCTTGAACAACATGAGGTTGAACAGCATGGGTCCAGTTATTGCAAATCGCAAATGTTTTCAAAAATAAATAGTATAAGACTACACAATCTTGGAGTTCCCACTGTGGTATAGTGGGTTTAAAATCCACCTGGAGTGGCTTTGGTCACTGCACAGGTGTGGGTTCAATCTCTGGCCTGGTGCAGTAGGTTAAAGGATCTGGTGTTGCCTCAGCTTCAGTTTGTATTTGGTCCCCAGCACAGGAACTTCCATATGCCAGAGCTATGGCCATAAAATTTAAAAAAAAGTAAACTTCACAATCCATCAATTCCTGGTTGGTTAAATCCATAGATACAGGAGAATTACCTGTATGGTGGACCAACCGTAAATTAAATATAGATTTTCCACTTCACAGCATTGGTTCCCCTAACATCCACATTGTTTAAGGGTCAACTGTAAATGCTGTTGATCTCTTGTCACCTAGCAGTTCCTCTACATGATTCTTAAGAAAAAAATGTACCATCCCAGGATAGAAGATATCACTGCCTTGCTGTTTTTAGAGACCCTGGCATTTTTTTTTTTTTGAGGCTTTAAAAATATTGCTATCTCAGGTAGTACAAGAATTAAAGAACCCTTGATGGGGGCAAGAAACCAGAGATCTCTGAAGATTTGAAGGCCAAAACAAATAATGATCAAGTGTAACAGTGATAACTAGTGTGCATACACTGCTGCCAACAATAGTGCTTCTGTGGGTGTGAGAGGCCCCAGAGTGAGCCCCCTGCACCTGCTCAGGTGGAAAGAGGCTCACTTCTGGGCAGCTGGGCACAAATACTTCTGATTACATCCATGCCACAACTGGGAATAATCCTCAGACTTCTGCCTTAACCAGTGGGGCTCTGGATACTATATACTTGAGAGTATCATTTCCTCCATGTATCTCCATGTGTGTATCAACTACTGTGCTGATGCTATACCTCATTGGCAGATCTTAATCCTCTATGACATAAGAAATTATAAGAGGCAGGATAAAAATGGGGAAGCAGTAAGATGTGGCACTCACCTTCTCCTACAAACACATCAAAAAAATGTACATGTAGAACAATTTGCAGAGAGCATCTAAAGAGGAGATGGAAAAAGATATTTCATGCAAATGGAAATGACAAGAAGGAGTTGCAACACTCATATTGGACAAAATAGACTTTAAATCAAAGGCTATAAAGAAAGACAAAAAAGGACACTATTTAATTATAAAAGGATCCATTCAAGAAAAAGATATTACACTCCTCATTATATATTCCCCTAATATAGGAGCACCCAAATACATACAACAAATACTAACGTATATAAAAGGAGAAATTGATGGGAATACAATAATCATAGGATATTTTAACACCCCACCCACATCAATGGACAGATTCTCTAGATAGAAAATCAGTATGACAACAGATCTCCTTAGTGACACAAGAAAACAGTTAATTGATTCAGGACATAACATCCAACAAAATCATAATATACATTCCTTCCAAGTACACAGTCAACATTCTCAAGGATATACCACATACTGGGGCACCAGACTAAACTCAACCAATTTAAGAGAATAGAAATTATTATGAATATCTTCTCTGACCACAGTGGCATGAAACTAGAAATCAACCCACAGGATAAGAAATGAGAAAAAGTGACTACATGGAGACTAAACAACATGCTACTAAAAAACCAATGGGTCAATGAGGAAATCAAAAGGGAAATTAAAAAAAAACTTCAGACAAATGATAAGAAAAAACCACTCAAAATCTATAGGATGCCACAAAAGCAGTTCTTAGAGGGAAAGTCATAGTGATAGAGGCCTTCCCCCAAAAAGAAGAAAAATCTCAAATCGGCAACTTAATCTACCACCTAAAAGAATTAGAAAAGTAATAACAAAAAAAACTAGAGTCAGCAGAAAGAAGGAAATCATAAACCTTAGAGAGGAAATAAATATGATAGTCAAAAAAACAATAGAAAAAATTAATAAAACCAAGAGCTAGTTCTTTGAAAAGGTAAACAAAAATGGAAAAACCTCTGGCTAGACTCATCAAGAAGAGAGAGAGAGAACCCAAATAAATAAAATAAGAAATGAAAAAGGAGAAATCTCAACAGATAATGCAGAATTATAAAAAATTAATGAGAACACTATGAACAATTATATGCCAACAAATTTGACAACTTAGAAAAAATAAACAACTCTCTAGAGACACTCATCCCACCAAAAATGAATCAAGAAAAAACAGATCATTTGAACAGACTGATTACTAGAAATGAAATTGAATATGTAATAAGAAAACTCCCAACAAAAGTCCCAGACCAGATGTCTTCACAGGAAAATTCTACCAGACATACAAAGAATTTATACCCATCCTTCTTAAATTTTTCCAAAAGACTGAAGAAGAATATTCCCAAGATACTCTGTGAAGCCACCATCACCCTACCAGACAAAGATACTACCAAAAAAGAAAATTATAGGCCAATATCTCTGATGAATACATATGCAAAAATTATCAACAAAATTTTAGCCAGCTGAATCCAACAATACATATGAAAGATCATGTTCTATGACCAAGTGGGATTCATGCCAAGTTCACAAGGATGGTGTAACATATATACAAACCAATCAATGTCATACACCATGTTAACAAAAGAAAAGTTAAAAACTACAGGATACACTCAATAGATGCTGAAAAAGCATTCAACAAAATCCAACATACATTCATGATAAAAACTCTTACTAAAGTGGGTATAGAGGGAACATACCTTAACATAATAAAAGCCATTTATGACAAACCCACAGAAAATATAATATACAATAAAGAAAAGCTGAAACCCTTCCCACTAAAATCTGGAATACGACAAGGATGGCCACTATCACCACTTTTATTCAACATAGTATTGGAAGTCCTAGACACAGCAATCAGACAAACAAAAGAAATAAAATGTATCCAAACTGGAAAGAAGAGGTAAAATTTTCACTCTATGCAGATGACATCATATTATATATAAAACCCTAAGTACTTCACACAAAAACTACTTGAACTGATCAATGAATTCAGCAAAGAAGCAGGATACAAGATTAGCATTCAGAAATTGGTTGCATTTCTACATACTAACAATGAAATACTAGAAAAGGAATATTTAAAATAATATCTTTTAAAATTGCACTCCAAAAAATTAACCTAGAAATAAGTCTGACCAAGGAGGTAAAAGACTGAGAATTATAAAACATTAATCAAGGAAAATAAAAGCATTCAAAGAAATGGAAAGATATCCCATACTCTTGAACTGGAAGAATTAATATAGTTAAAATGGCCTTACTGCCCAAAGCAAGCTACAGATTTAATATGATCTCTGTCAAATTACATATGACCATCCCACTAAAATCTGGAACAAGAAAAGGATGTCCACTCTCACCACTGTTATTCAACATTGTATTGGTGGAGTTCCCGTCGTGGCGCAGTGGTTAACGAATCCGACTAGGAACCATGAGGTTGCGGGTTCGGTCCCGCCCTTGCTCAGTGGGTTAACGATCTGGCGTTGCCATGAGCTGTGGTGTAGGTTGCAGACACAGCTCGGATCCCGTGTTGCTGTGGCTCTGGCGTAGGCCGGTGGCTACAGCTCTGATTCAACCCCTAGCCTGGGAACCTCCATATGCCACAGGAGCGGCCCAAGAAATAGCAACAACAACAACAACAACAACAGACAAAAGACAAAAAAAAAAAAAAACAACATTGTACTGGAAGTCCTAGCCACAGCAATCAGACAAACAAAAGAAATTAAAGGCATCCAAATAGGAAGAGAAGAGGCAAAACTGTCACTGTATGCGGATGACATGATACCATGTATAGAAAACCCTGAGGACTCAACCCAAAAACTACTTGAACTGATCAACAAATTCAGCAAAGTAGCAGGATATAAGATTAACATTCAGAAATCAGTCACATTTCTGTATTAGAAAAGGAATACAAAAATACAATACCTTTTAATATTGCACCTCAAAAAATCAAATACCTAGGAATACACCTGACCAAGGAGGTAGAGGATTTATATGCCGACAACAGTAAAACATCAATCAAGGAAGCTAAAGAAGATGTAAAGAAATGGAAAGATATTCCATGCTCCTGGGTTGGAAAACTTAATATTGTAAAAATGGCCGTACTACCCAAAGCAATCTACAGATTCCATGCAATCCCTATCAAATTACCCATGACATTTTTCACAGAACTACAACAAACAATCTAAAAATTTATATGGAACCATAAAAGACCCAGAATTGCCAAAGCAATTCTGAGGAACAAAAAACCAAGCAGGAGGCATAACTCTTCCAGACTTCAGGCAATATTACAAAGCCACAGTCATCAAGACAGTGTGGAACTGGTATCAAAACAGACATACAGACCGATGGAACAGAATAGAGAACCAAGAAGTAAACCCTGACACCTATGGTCAATTAATCTTTGACACAGGAGGCAAAAATATAAAATGGGAAAAAGACAATCTTTTTGAGCAAGTATAACTGGGAAACCTGGACAGCTGCATGCAAAGCAATGAAACGAGAACACACCCTCACACCATGCACAAAAATAAACTCAAAATGGCCAAAAGACTTCAATGTAAGACAAGACACCATCAAACTCCTAGAAGAGAACATAGGCAAAACACTCTCTGACATCAACCTCATGGATATTCTCCCAAGGCAATAGAAATGAGAGCAAAAATAAACCAATGGGACCTAATCAAACTGACAAGCTTTTCCACAGCAAAGGAAACCAAAAAGAAAACAAAAAGACAACTTACAGAATGGGAGAAAATAGTTTCAAATGATGCAATGGACAAGGGCTTAATCTCTAGAATATACAAGCAACTTATACAACTCAACAGCAAAAAAGCCAACCATCCAATGGAAAAATGGGCAAAAGACCTGAATAGACGTTTCTCCAAGGAAGATATACAGATGGCCAACAAGCACATGAAAAAATGCTCAACATCCCTGATTATTAGAGAAATGAAAACCAAAACTACCATGGGATACCACCTCACACCAGCCAGAATGGCCTTCCTTCATAAGTCCACAAATAACAAGTGCTGGAGGGGGTGTGGAGAAAAGGGAACCCTCCTGCACTGTTGGTGGGAATGTAAGCTGGTACAGCCATTACAGAGAACAGTATGGAGATAACTTAGAAATCTATACATATAACTACCATATGACCCAGCAGTCCCACTCTTGGGCATATATCTGGACAAAACTTTCCTTAAAAAAGACACATGCACCAGCACGTTCATTGAAGCTCAATTCACAATAGCCAAGACATGGAAACAACCCAAATGTTCATCAACAGACGATGGGATTAGGAAGATATGGTATATATACACAATGGAATACTACTCAGCCATAAAAAATAATGACATAATGCCATTTGCAGCATAGATGGAACTAGAGACTCTCATCCTGAGTGAAGTAAGTCAGAAAGAGAAAGAGAAATACCAGATAATATCACTTATGTCTAGAATCTAATATATGGCACAAAGGAAACTTTCCACAGAAAAGAAAATCATGGACTTGGAGAATAGACTTGTGCTTGCCAAGGAGGAGGGGGGGGAGTGGTGTGGTTAGGGAGCTTGGGGTTAATAGATACAAACTATTGCATTTGGAACGGGTTCATAATGAGATGCTGCTGTGTAGCACTGGGAACTATGTCTAGTCACCTACGATGGAGCATGATAATGTGCGAAAATAGAATGTGTACATGTATGTGTAACTGGGTCACCATGCTGTACAATAGAAAAAAAATGTATTGAGGAAATAACTATTAAAAAATACATATGATCTTTTTCACAGAACTAGAACAAACAATACAAAAATTTATATGGAACTATAAAATACCCAGAATTGTGAAAGCAATCCTGAGGGAAAAAACCAAACAGGAGGCATAACTCTCCCAGACTTTCAACCATGTTACAATGCCACTGTAATCAAGACAGTGCAGTTCTGGTACAAAATCAAACATACAAAACACTGGAACAGAATGGAGAGCCCCAAAATAAACCCAGACAACTGAGGTCAATCAGTCTTCTACAAAGGAGATGATATACAATGGGGGAAACGTCTTTTCAGCAGGTGGTGCTGAGAAAACTGGACAGCTGCATGTAAATCAATGAAACTAAAACACACCCTCACACTGTGCACAAAAATTAACTTAAATTGGCTTAAAAATTTAACCATAAGATAAGACACCATCAAACTCCTAGAAGAGAATATAGGCAAAACATTCTCTGATATCAACTGTACAAATATTTTCTTAGGTCAGTCTCCCAAGGCAATAGAAATAAAATCATAAATAAACCAGTGGGACCTAATAAACTGACAAGCTTTTGTACAGCAAAGGAAACCTTTTATTATTTATTTATTTATTTATTTATTTATTGGGTTTTAGGTCTACACCTGTGGCATATGGAGTTTCCCAGCTAGGGGATGAATCAGAGCTATAGCCACCAGCCTATACCACAACCACAGCAACACCAGATCTGTGCTGCATCTGCAAGCTACAGCACAGCTCACAGCAACACCAGATCCTTATCCCACTGAGCAAGGCCAGGGATCGAACCTGTGTCCTCATGGAGAGGGAAACCATATTTGTAAAAAATGAAAAGACAACCTATGGAATGGGATAAAATAGTTGCAAATGATATAATCAACAAGGGCTTAATCTACCAAATATACAAACAACTCATACAACTCAACAGCAAAAAAAAAAAAAAAAACCCAAAAAACAAAAATAACAAGCCTATTGAAAAATGGGCAGAAGACCTAAATAGGTATTTCTCCAAAGAAGACATAGGGATAGCCAATAGGCACATGAAAAAATGTTCAACATCACTAATTATTAAATAAATACAAATCAAAACTACATTGGGGTACCACCTCTCTCCAATCAGAATGGCTCTCATTAATAAATATATAAATAAGAAAGGCTGGAGAGGGTGTCGAGAAAAGGGAATCCTCCTGCACTGTTGGTGGGAATGTAAATTGGTACAACCACTATGGAAAACAGTATGTAAATTCCTCAGAGAACTAAATATAGACCTGGGCATTTATCCAAAGAAAACTACAATTCAAAAAGATATATGCGTGGGGGGTGGGGGAATGTGCTGGAGTTGTGGGATGGAAATCCTATACAATTGGATTTTGATGATCATTGTACAACTATAAATGTAATAAATTCATTGAGTGTTAAAAATTAAAAACAAAAACAAAAATATGCAGGCACCATTATGTTCATTGCAGCACTATCCACAATAGCAAAGACATAGAAACAAATGTCCATCAACAAAGAATAGATTAAGATATGGTACATATACACAATGGAATATTATTCAGCCATAAAAAGAACAAAATAATGCAATTTGCAGCAACATGGATGCAACTAGAGATTCTCCTACCAAGTGAAGTAAGTCAGAAAGACAAATACAATACCGTGTGATATCACTTAAATGTGAAATATAAAACATGGTACAAATGAGTCTATCTACAGAACAAAAACAGACTCATACATGGAGAGCAGACTTATGGTTGCCAAAGGGGAGGGAGAGGGATTGAGATGGATTGGGAGTTTGGCTTGGTAGATGCCAACTATTACATTTAGAATGGATATGCCATGGGTTCCTGCTCTATAGCACAGGGAACTATATAAAATCACTTATAATAAAACATGATAGAAGATAACACAAAAAGAAGAATGTATATGTGTATATGGCTACACCACTTTGCTGTATATCAGAATTTGACCTAACATTATAAATCAGCTATAATATAAACATTTTTTAAAATGAGAGAGTCCACTTCATCCAACAATCTATAAAATGGTATGCTGCTGTTTGTCTCTATTTAATAACAGCAATCAAAAACAAAATCCCTTTTGCTTATGCCTGTAAATACCTTTCAAGTGATAGATACCAACAATAATATCTGTCTTAATTGTGTCAAATCCTTCAATTAAATTTGCAAAAATAAAAAAAGAATTAGGAGTAAGAAGACTGTGAACATTTCAAATATATTAGTATCCTTCTTTTCAAAGTTAAATTTATATTGCAAAATTTATGTGATCTGGACATTTGTAAATCCTTCATTCCTACTGTTTTATTAGGAACAGAATCTTTCACTCCAACTGTAGCCTGAATGGGTTTGGAAATGAGTTGATTAATAAATAATGTACATTAGATACAATTGGTAGTTAATAATTCAAGATAAAAGCATAAAAGTTTCTAGCTTCAAGTGAGGCTATTTTTCAAGAGAATCTAAAAGGCAAAAGGGGAGTTCCCATTGTGGTGCGGTGGAAACAAATCTGACTAGTGTTCATGAGAATGCAAGTTTGATCCCTGGCCTCACTCAGTGAGTCGGAGATCTGGCATGAGCTGTGATGTAGTTCAAAGACACTTTGGATCCTGTGTTGCTATGGTGTAGGGCAGCAGCTGTTGCTCCAGTTCAACCCCTAGCCTGGGAACTTCCATATGCCACAGGTACAGCCCTAAAAAGCTAATAAATAAATAAATAATAAATAAGTGGCAAAAGGGATATATAATTGATTGTATGTATATATGAAAGCCAAATATACATTTGTGCAGAGTTAGCATGGAGCACAATCCTCATGCTTGGCTTTGGTAATGAATACATTAGGTTTTGGTGTTTTGTTTTGGGAGGGAGTTAGGACAGCAACAAGATAGAAATATGAATCCATTATAGATACTGAAGAAAAAACAGGCTTATAAGTTTAACAAAATTTCAAAAGGAAGATTATGTTTCAAATGATTCTATAATAGAAAAATTCACATATACCAATGTGAACATGCCAACTGATAAGGAGAAAAGTGATCTCTAAGGAGAGGAACAAATCACGGCCAACAGGATAAAGTAAAAGCTGATGGTAAAATGCAGCAGCCCATCTTTAATGCAATACTGCAGCATCATTCATACCATTATACCACAAGTAATTATCATATTCTTGAATTTTTCCTGTAATTTAGGAAGTACCCAGTCGTGATGAGGTTCAGTTGAATGTATAATTTATTTCTCATCAGAGAAAGTATTATGAATTGATCCGCTTGAAAATACACTTGTAGAATAATGGTTCACAAAAATATTCTTCTTTTTACATACCCACACTGGCATGCCTACATTTCTTGGATTCTCTAGTTTAGCCATCTTAAAGTTTCTTGATCTACTCATAAACGAAAGTATATAAAACACCTCTAAGAGGAGTTCCTGTTGTGGCTCAGTGGTTAGCAAACCTGACTAGCATCCGTGAGGATGCGAGTTCACTCCCTGGCCTCACTGAATGGGTTAAGGATCTGGCACTGCCATGAGCTGTGGTGTAGGTCGCAGCCGCAGCTTACTGTGTCTGTGGTGTAGACCAGCAGCCGCTGCTCTGATTTGACCCCTAGCCTGGGAACCTCCATATGCCACGGGTTCTGCCCTAAAAAAGGCAAAAAGACCAAAAACAAAACAAAACAAAACAAAACTCTAAGAAATAATGTATAATACATTTTCAATATTGAAATACAATTATCAAAAAAGAAATTCAATTGTGACAGCATTATGAATGAGATATTAAAGATCTTTTATATTTCAAAATCAGCATTGTATTTACTGACAATACCAATTTTAGCATTTAGGGAATTAACTTAATTTCTTTTGTTTCCAAATTCAGTTTGGTTTAGTATATAAGGCTAATGTTTAAAAGGATTTTTGTGAAATAGCTATCTTAACAAAAAATTATCTATCTTTAAAAAAAAAAAAGCCAGTGCTTCCATATTCAAATTAATCTCACATGAATAACAAATACCTATGCAACATATATCTTTGAAGCCTGAGAGTTAGGAAGAGTGGCTGTGGTTAACCCCAATTCTCACACCCCTCCTCCTTCCAATATTCTCTGGAGCAGTAATGATCTGATTTTGTTTCAGAGAAAATACACTGAAACCCTCTAAAAGGAGTTCTCTCAAATTTCCTCATCAACACCAAGATCCTCTATTTGACACCTTTCTTCCCTCCCTCCTTCCTTTCACTGTATCCTTTCCTCTTCAAAGGCAATCTCTATATCTGTGGTCTTAATTCTTCCTTTTTTACATTCCTTTTATGGGTCGTCCCCACCACTTCTTTCACCCTCCTTGTTTGGCAGTAGTATCTTATATCTATAATTCTATTTCAAGTCTTTGGTTCCCTCTGGCTATAAACATGCTCAGAAAGAAAAACAAAATAATGCTTTTCATTAATTCTTGTTATGTTTCAAACTGTCCAATAGCTCATCTCCTAGATTTCTCTGACACAAGTCTATACTCTGGCTACTGTGAGTGTTGTCTGAAGACCAGCAACCTGGGCGTCTCTTGAAAGCTTGATGGAAATGCAAAATCCCACACCTGCTGCTCAGAAGGTGGACTTTTCACAAGGTCCCCAGGTCACTAATTAAAATTTGAGGAAATCTGGTCTATACTGAGTCTGCTTCTCCATTTAGTTTATCCTTCTGAAATCTAGCCTCAAGGTCCTCACTATAACACTTCCCCCAAACTGAAATTGCATGAGAGGCTGTAAACTTTCTAATGAACACTTTATCAGGCTGCAGATTCCTTGATATTCCCATAATGCACTCTGCTCTCTTCTTTCCAGTTCTCTTATTTGGCCCACATGACAGCATCCTATAAAGCAGGAAGATTTTGTGTGACATTTATATATATACACATACATTTACAGCTGACCACATATGCCCATGTTCACCCACAGAGGATAACACACAGCACTGTACCAACAGGGACCTCAGTTCCGAATATCTTCCTAACAATGAAAACAGTAAGATTGGGAATATTTTGCTATACTTCTCTGACAAGTTTTGGTGCTGGATATTCATCTCTCATTTCAAATAGTCTTCCCTTCCTTTTTCTAAAGAACTATTTTACTTTGCCGCCTTCCACCAGAGCTCCCTGCTTCCCTTTCCTTCATTTACTCCCTATGGTCTCTGCCTCCCTCATCCTTCAATTCTCTTTTCCTTGTCCCTATTTCCTGATTTCCCTTAGGTTGTAGGGAATCCTGAAATGGAACTAATCATTTAGCTACTTAAACAGGACTCTCAATTTAAACTGTTGCTGACAAACTGATAAGCTACAAAACTTCCTTTCTTGTCTTTTTCCTCTTATGTATTCAACAGGTGCTTTTTGTTAACTATTAGAATATGCCAGGGAGTTAGTTCCCTGGTGGCCTAGTAGTTGAGGATTCTGCGATGTCACTGCTGTGGCTCAGGTTCAATCCCAGGCCTGGGAACGTCCTTGTGTCACAGGTGTGGCCAAAAAATCAAGCAAGCAAGCAAGGAAGTCATAAAACACCAACATAGAATAATGTTTGAAGAAAAAGAATATATCAGAATTCCTGTTTTAGGTCATCACTATGTCACGTGACTTTTTTAGAAAATACAGTTCTTACCTTCTGCTTCTCCATTTAATGTATTTTTTTTTTCCATTTCGACCTGCAGCTCCAGATAAGTGATCAATGCACTTCCTTGGGAAAATCTCAGAGATACTCTTAAAATTAATACCAATGATGAGTTGCATAAAGATTTCCTAATCATCTTCTAAAAATACCTGCATTTCCTCCTTTTTTTTAGTATCGTTGGTATTCATAGTTGGTATTCAATAAAGGAATTTAAGGTCAAAACATTTAGGATCTTGAGACGCCTCAAGTACCAAAGCACTGTATATGTAAAGGAGATCTCTGCTAATAGTCTATTGAAACTTAACATACCCCAAGTTAGAAATCGGCATGCTCCTTCTAACTTTCACATTCCTAACACGGCTACCTTTTTATTGTCCTTCAGGTTTTAAAAAAGTATCCTCGGAGTGCCCTTGTCATGCAGTGGGTTAAGGATTCAGTGTTGTTAATGCAGCAGCTGAGGTTGCTGTTGTGGCACAGGTTTGATCCCTGTCCTGGGAACTTCCACATGCCACAGACATGGCAAAAAAAAAAAAATACCCAAACAAATAAAAAATATCCTCAACTTTCAGTAAGCCACTAATCACTACTGTGATCATTTTTTTTTTCTTTTTGGAGGCATCTGAGGCATATGGAAGTTCCTGGGCCAGGGATTGAACCTGGGCTGCCATGGAGACAATGCTGAATCCTTGCCATAGTGGGAACTCTGCCGCTGTGATCACTTTGTCTTACATTTCTACAGCACCTTCTATAGTTTATAATGTGTTTTCACATTTGTTACTACATCTGTTCACTATACTTACGTGAGAGGTAGGTATCAGTACCATTTTTATGAGTGAAGTCACTGACACTCAAACAGGTTACGTAAGATTTTCCCAAGATTCCAAAGCAGAACCAGGATGCTACTGTGTCTTTTGACTTCATGCACAGTGCTGTACCACTCCACAGCTGCTGCCTATATCCTATCTATTTCAATAGCTGTCAGATTCAAACAGGTCATCATTACTTTATACCTGCATTACTACAGCTGCCAGAAAGGTACTCAATCCATGCTACTTTTACTATCCAAAATGGTTTGTACTTACTAAAACATCACTAAACCGAACTCGTTATCATAACCCTATATATTTATTACTATTCCCATGCTTTTATTTCTCCTGCAATGTTACTTGCTGATCTAGATCTAATTTATAATCCAAATGTAATAACAGTTTTAAGTCTCAGGCACTATCTTTTCGAGGTTGAAGTGGTAAAAAAACCACAATTCAATCTGTTTCTCTAGGAATCTCACCAAGTTTTACACATCCATATATATCAAAGAAATATAGATTTGGCCACATTTTGACCTGGAATAATGCTTTAGTTTCTATATAATCTTAAATTCAGAACCCAAACTGAGTCCATGTGACTTCTAAGCCTTGGTTTTGCACTATACCTACACTAGGAGTTCATTAGGTGAATCTTGCAAGTGAACAGAATCGTACTATGCAGTAGTATTATATTTAGCACATAATTATTTTATTAATTATAGATTAAAATATATAACAAAAAAATCTGATTGGTTAAATGCAAAGGTGAGAAAGTAAAGGCACAGATGAGATTAAGATGACAGAGTAGAAGGACTGGAGCTCACCTTCTCTCATAAAAGCAACAAAATTACAAACAACTGCTGAACAACCTTCAAACAAATAGACTGCACACTATCAAAAAAGATATCCTACTCAAGAAGACATAAAGGAGGCCACATCAAGATTGTAGGGGGCAATATAAGCAAACCCATACCCACCAGGTGGGCAGCGCACAGACTGGAAAGTAATGGTATGACAGAGACCCAACTACAGGAATGAAAGTTCTGAGCCCCACATCAGGTTCCCTTGCCTAGGAATCTGGCATTGGGAGAAGGAGCCCCCAGAGCATTTGGCATTGAGGGCCAGCAGGGCCTGTGCACAGGATCTCCATGGGACTGGAGTAAACAGAGACTCCTTTCTTGAAAGGCACACAAAGTCTTTCATGTGTACTGGGTCCCAGGGCAAAGCAGAGAATCCATAGGAATCTGAGTTAGACCTGACTGTGGTTCTTGGAGAACCTCCTGGGAAAACAGGGGGTGACTGTGGCTCATTGTGGGGGAAGGACAATGGAGACAAAGGTCTTAGGAATAATCATCAGCATGTGCTCCTCTAGAGGTGGCCATTTTGGAAAAATGTGGCCCCAACCATCAGGGCTGAGAAGCCCCAAGCCAAACAATATCCAGGTGGGAACACAGCCCTGCCCATCACCAAACAGGCTGCCTAAAGACCCTGCCTCCCCAGGAACACAGTCATCTCTAGTTTCACCCAGAGACAAAGCCACACCCACAAGAGGGATAAGAATCAGCTCCACATACCTGTGGGGCGGCACCAGTCCCTACCATCAGGAACCCTACAGTAAGCTCCCATACCAATTTCAGCCACAAGGTGGGCAGAAATCAGAAGCAAGAGAGGCACACCTATTGTCTGCAAAAAGGAGACCATACGAAAAATCTATACAAAATGAAAAGGCAGAGAATTATGACTCAGATAAGGGAGCAAGAAAAAACCCCAGAAAAATGGCTATTTCTGGAGATTACCAACCTCCATGAAAAAAACTTTAAACTGATGATAGTAAAGATGACTAAAGATCTTGGAAATAAACTGAGGGCAACGATTTACAAATTAAAAGAAACAGCCTGGGGGAAAAATGTAATTGTAATGTATACATGTAAGGATAACCTGACCCCCTTGCTGTAGAGTGGGAAAAAATAATAATAATTTAAAAAAAAAGAAACAGCAAAGAAATAGAAATTTTGAGGATTAAGCAAGCAGAAATGAAAAATACAATAACAAAAATAAAAAATTCTCTAGAAGAAAAAACAGCAGAATACAGAAGCTGGAAGAACAAATAAGCAAGGCAGAGGACAGACTAGTGGAAATCACTGATGCAGAAGAGAAAAGAGGAAAAAGACTGAGTAGAAATGAAGACAGTCTAAGAAAACTCTGGGACATTAAACATACCAACATCTGTATTATAGGGGTGCCGGAGAAGAGAGGGAGAGAGGGCCAGAGAAAATAGTTGAAGAGATAATAGCTGAAAACTTTCCTAACATGAGAAAGAAAGAAAATCCAGGAAGCACAAATAAGGACCATATAAAATAAACCCAAGGAGGAACACCCCAAGACATGTATTAATCAAACTGACCAAATTAAAGACAAAGAGAAAATATTGAAAGAAGCTAGGAAAAATAAACAAATAACATACAAGGGAACCTCGATAAGATTATTAGCTGATTTTTCAGCAGAAATTCTGCAGCGCAGAAGTTAGTGGCATGATATACTTAGAGTGATGAGAGACAAAACCTCCAGCCAAGATTACTCTACCCAGCAAGGCTCTCATTCAGATTTGAAGAAGAAATCAAAAGCTTTACAGACAAGCAAAAGCTAAGAGAATTCAGCAAAACTAAACCAGCTTTATAACAAATACTAAAGGAACTTATCTAGGTGGAAAACAAAGGGCCACAACTAGAAACAAAAATATTACAAATGACAAAGCTCAGCTGTAAAGGCATATATACAGCAAAGGTAGGAAATCATCCACACACAAATATGCTACCAAAATCAGAAATCATGAGAAGAAAAGGGTACAGATGCAGGACACTGGAGTTGCACTTGCAATTAAGAGACGAACAATTTAAAACAATCTTGTATATATATAGACTTCTATATCAAAACTTCTGGGCAAATGCAAAACATAAATCTACAATAGATACACAAATAAGAAAAAGCTATCCAAATGCAACACTAAAGATAGTCATCAAACCAAAAGAGAAGAGAACAAGAGAAGAAGAAAAAAAGACCAGCGAAAACAAATCCAAAACAATTAATAAAATGTCAATAAAAACATAACATATCAATGATTACCTTAAATGTAAATGGACTAAACGCTCCAACCAAAAGACAAAGACTGGCTGAATAGATACAAAAACAAGACCCATATATATGCTGTCTTCAAGAGGCCCACCTCAGTTCTAGGGACACACACAAACTGAAAGTGAGAAGATGGAAGAAAATATCTCATGCAAATGGAAATCAAAAGAAAGCTGGAGTAGCAATACTCATATTAGACAAAATAGATCTTAAAGATTATAAGAGACAAAGAAGGACATTACATAATGATCAAAGGATCAATCCAAGAAGAAGATATAACAATTGGAAATATACATGCACGCAACACAGGATCACCTCAATATATAAGGCAATGGCTAAAAACCTTAAAAGGAGAAGTTGACAATAACACAATAATAACAGGGGACTTTAATACCCCACTTACAGCAATGGACAGATCATCTGGACAGAAAATCAACAAGGAAACACAGGTCTTAAGTGATGCATTGGACCAGATGGACCTAATAGATATTTATAGAACATTCAATCCAAAAGCAGCAGAGTACACATTCTTCTCAAGTGCACACCAAACATTCTCTAGGATAGATCACATTTTGGGCCACAAATCAAGCCTCAGTTAATTTAAGAACACTGAAATCATGTTAAGCATCTTTTCCAACCACAACAATATGCAACTGGAAAATAACAAGAAAAAACTGTAAAAAACACAAACACGTGGAGACTCAACAACGTACTACTAAACAACCAATGGATCACTGAAGAAATCAAAGAGGAAATTAAAAAATACCTAGAATCAAATGACAACAAAGATATGACACTCCAAAACCTATGGGATGCAGCAAAAGCAGTTCTAAGAGGGAAGTTTATAGCAATACAAGCCTACCTCAGGAAACAAGAAAAAGCTCAAATAACCAATCTAATTTTACACCTAAAGCTAGAGAGAGAAATGCAGACAAGACCAAAACTTAGAAGAAGGAAAGAAATTATACAGGTCAGAGCAGAAATAAATGAAATAAAAACAAAGAAAACCATAGAAACGATCAATGAGACGAAAAGCTGGTTCTCTGAAAAGATCAACAAAATTAATAAACCCTTAGCCAGATTCATCAAGAAAAAAAGAGAGGACTCAAATCAATAAAATTAGAAATGAATAAGTTACAATGAAATACTAGCAAACCAAGTCCAACAAAGCATTAAAAGGATCATACACCATGATCAAGTGGGATTTATCCCAGGGATGCAAGGATTCTTCAATATCTGCCAATCAATCAGTGTTATACACCACATTAACAAACTGAAGAATAAAAACCATATGAGCCTCTCAATAGATGCAGGAAAAGCCTTTGACAAAATTCAACACCCATTTCTGATAAAAATCCTCTAGTAAGTGGACATAGAGGGAACCTACCTCAACATAATAAAGGCCATATATACAAATCCACAGCTAACATCATTCTCAATGATGAAGAGCTGAGAGAATTCCTGCTAAGATCAGGAGCGTGACAAGGATGTCCTAGCCACAGCAATCAGAGAATAAAAATAAATAAAAGGAATCCAAACTGGAAAGGAAGAAATAAAACTATCACTGTGTGCAAATGACACAACACTAGACCTAGAAAATACTGAAGACACTACCAGAAAACTGTTAGAACTCATCAATGAATTTGGTAAAATTGCATGATACAAAATTAACACACAGAAATCAACTGCATTTCTATATACTACCAACAAAAGATCAGAAAGAGAAACTAGGGAAGCAATACCATTTACTGTTGCATCAAAAAGGATAAAATACCTAGGAGTAAACCTACCTAAAGGGACAAAAGACCTGTACTCTGAATACTATAAGACACTGATGAAAGTAATCAAAGATGGCACAAACAGATGGAAAAACATACCATGCTCTTGGATTGGAAGAATCAATATGTCAAAATGACTATACTACCTAAGGCAATCTACAGATTCAATGCAATCCCCATCAAATTACCAAGGACATTTTTCACAGAACTAGAACAAAATATCTTAAAGTTTGTTTGGAAGCACAAAAGACCCAGAATACCCCACACCATCCTGAGAAAGAAAAATGGAGCTGGAAGAATCAGGCTCCCTGACTTAAGATTATAGTACAAAGCTGTAGTCATTAAAAAAGTATGGTACTGATATTAAAAAAAAAAAAACAGAAATGTAGAGCATTGGAACAGGATAGAAAGCTCAGAATTAAACCCATTCACCTACAGTCAACTAGTCTATAACAAAGGAGATAATAATATACAATGGAGAAAAGACAGCCTCTTCCATAAGTGGTGCTGGGAAAACTGGACAGATACGTGTAAAAGAATGAAATTAGAACACTTCCTAACACCATACATAAAAATAAACTCAAAATGAATTAAAGACCTAAATATAAGACAGGATGCTATAAAACTCTTAGAGGAAAACATAGGCTGAGCACTCTCTGATGTAAACCATAGCAATATCTTCTCAGATCCACCTCCTAGAGTAATGACAATAAAAACAAAAATAAACAAATAGAACCTAATTAGACTTAAAAGTTTTTGCACAGCATAGGAAATCCTAAATAAAACAAAAAGACAATCCACAGATTGGGAGAAAATATTTGCAAATGAAGTGACTGACAAGGGATTAATCTCCAAAATTTATAAACACCTCCTGCAGCTCAATACCAAAAAAACAAACGATACCACCAAAAAATGAGCAGAAGATCTAAATAGACAATTCTCCAAAGAAGACATACAGATGGCAAAAAAAAACATGAAAATATGCTCAACGTTACTAATTATTAGAGAAATGCAAATCAAAACTCCTATGAGTACCAACTTACACCAGCCAGAATGGCCATCATCAAAAAGTCTACAAACAATAAATGCTGGAGAGGGTGTGGAGAAAAAGGAACCCTCTTACACTGCTGGTGGGAATATAAATTGGTGTACCTACTATGGAAAACAGTATGAAGATTCCTCAAAAAACTAAAAATAGAATTACCGTTAAATCCAGCAATCCCACTTCTGAGCATCTATCCAGAGAAAACCAAGACTCGAAAAGATACATGTACTCCAATGTTCATTGCAGCACTACCTACAGTAGCCAAGACACGGTCACAATCGAAATGTCCATTGACAGAGGAATGGATAAAGATGTGGTACATATACACAATGGAATCTATTATGCAGCCATAAAAAGGAATGAAATTCTTGCAGCAACGTGGATGGATGTAGAAATTATGCTAAGTGAACATGTGAACTAAGTCAGACAGTGAGACACCAATATCATATGCCATCACTTTTATGTGGAATCTAAGAAAAGGACACAATGAACTTCTTTCGTTTGTTTGCTTTTTAGGGCCACATACGGCATATAGAAGTTCCCAGGCTAGGGGCTGAATCGGAGCTACAGCTACCACCCTACACTACAGCCACAGCAATGCTAGATCCAAGCCTCATCTGTGACATACACCACAGCTCACTGCAATGCCAGATCCTCAACCCACTGAGTCAGGCCAGGGATCAAACCTGAAAGTTGATGGATCCTACTATGGTTCTCTAACCACTGAGCCATGAAGGGAACTTCACAATGAACTTCTTAGAACAGACACTAATTTACAGACTTTGAAAAAAATTACATCTTCCAAAGGAGACATGTTGGAGGGGGGATTGGGGGTTTGAGATGGAAATGCTATAAAATTGGGTTGTGATGATTGTTGTACAACTATAAATGTAATAAAATTCATTGTGTTAAAAAAAAGTCCTTGTCCAAGGGGACACCCACATCCCTACATCAGAACTCTCTCCAGCAGTCTGTCATATGGCCTTTAAAGCATCTCAGATGGACTGGATGTGATAAGCCACCACCTCACCTGATCTCATCCCACAATCATCCCAGCTCACTTGTGGCTTTGGGAAAGTTTCAGTCCTCAAAAATGTCCATGCAACTCTGGCATCTGCCCCAAATTGGGATATCTCTTTTATATATTAATGCCCCAAATTGTCTTGACCCCTATGTTCTACAACTAGCTTGGTCGCCCTGTACCTCTATGTCTTAATAACAGTAGATAAGATTCATGGAAGTGTTAGCTATGACAATTTTTTCATTTCAATTCCTTGAGGACTTTTTCTTTCCTTTTGGAAAATTCCTTAGAGCCCTAGGCTATCAATAACAATAACCAAACTAGGACTACTGCTAGTAGCAGCAATGGTAGTAGTGATGATAACTCATGGGTCTTGATTGCTTGTTCTGTCAAGTGCTATGCTGAGGGCTTTACATTCCTCTGTCAATGGACATTTCGATTGTGACCGTGTCTTGGCTACTGTAGGTAGTGCTGCAATGAACATTGGAGTACATGTATCTTTTCGAGTCTTGGTTTTCTCTGGATAGATGCTCAGAAGTGGGATTGCTGGATTTAACGGTAATTCTATTTTTAGTTTTTTGAGGAATCTTCATACTGTTTTCCATAGTAGGTACACCAATTTATATTCCCACCAGCAGTGTAAGAGGGTTCCTTTTTCTCCACACCCTCTCCAGCATTTATTGTTTGTAGACTTTTTGATGATGGCCATTCTGGCTGGTGTAAGTTGGTACTCATAGGAGTTTTGATTTGCATTTCTCTAATAATTAGTAACGTTGAGCATATTTTCATGTTTTTTTTTTGCCATCTGTATGTCTTCTTTGGAGAATTGTCTGTTTAAGAGAGAATTTCCTACAGAGTTAATCCTATGCATCAGTCCTATGGCATAGATGCTACATTGTTTCCACTTAACAGAAGAGGAAATAGAGGCACAGTGTTCCATTCTTCATCCCATCTTGTTCCTTCACTTAATGAGGAACCCTATGTGAAACAGTAAAGCCTCAGGAATCCAAAGTTTATAAGCAGTGTTTGTTAACTGCTGGAAGAGAGAAGAGGAAGGAAAGGAATACTCTCTGGTTCTAGGCCTTCTGGAAGAGTACTCTTGACTTTCTTGGGCACAAAATTCATATAAGATGTGCCTATTCTATTACTTTGCTGTGGCTCAGGGTATAGCCAATTCTTATGCTATGGTCTTCTTGGATCTCCCAGTCATTGGAGAAAGTCACCAGTTGCTGTCCTTGGGAACAGTTTGAAAACTGGAAAGAACTAGGAAAAAAATTCTTCTGTTCTCTTGAATGTGGCATCTTGGAAATTGACTCCATGAGGCAAGAAGTTATAATCTTCACCCATCCTAACGTGAAAGAAGAAAAAAAAGCAGAGCTGTAGACTAGACACCCATTGGGTCTACCATCTTGAATCAAGAGTCAGTAGAAGACTGTAATAGTGTTGCTAATTACACAGCAGTGTTTCCCTGGGCTCTCATTATTTCTAATTTTTCCTCTGCCTCATACTTCTTGAGTCTATCCTTAAGGTTTTCCAAAAGGTAAGTCTGAGAGTGGGGGCAAAAGGGAGAGGAGGTGTGTGGATATGTCTGTGTTTGTCTATTCGTGTATCTCTAAGTGGCCTTCCTTCTCAAAGTATTCCTTGTTTCTTGGTGAAAGGAAGGCCAGCTGCAATGACCCAGGTTTGAGCCCTACCACTGGTACAAATCTTTTGTCTGACATGAAACAAATTTCTTCAATTCTCTAAGCTTCAGTATTATAATCTATAAAAAGAGGATAACAACAGCACTTTACTTTTTAATTAAAAATTTTATTGTCCTTGATCTACAATGCTGTGTCAGTTTCAGGTATACAGCAAAGTGATTCAGGTGTACAGCAAAGTATATATATATTCTTTTTCAGATTTTTTTTTTGTCTTTTTAGGGCCACACCCACGGTAAATGGAAGTTGCCAGGCTAGGAGTCCAATCATAGATGATGGCGCCAGCCTACACCATAGCCCCAGTGACACCAGATCCGAGCTGCATCTGCTACATGCACCACAGCTCATGGCAATGCTGAATCCTTAACCCAATGAGTGAGGCCAGGGATGGAACCTGCATCATCAAGGATACTAGTCAAATTTGTTCCCACTGAGCCACGATGGGAACGCCCAGTTTCTTTTCCATTACACGTTACTGTAAGATATTGGACATAGTACCCTGTGCTATACAGTAGGTCCTTGTTGTTTCTTTTACCTATAGTAGTGTGGTGTGTTAATCCCAAACCCCTAATTTATCCCCTTGCCCTGCTCTGGTTCCACTTTGGTAACCGTAAGTTTGTTTTCTATGTCTGTGAGTCTATTTCTGTTTTTTAATTAAGTTCATTTGTATCCTTTTTTTTTTTTTAAGATTCCACATATAAGTGGTAACATATGATGTCTGTCTTTTCCATTTGGGCTTACTTCACTTAGTATGATCATCTCAAATTTATCCTTGTTGCTGCAAATGGCAAGATTTCATTCTTTATTATGGCTAATATTCCATTGTATATACACACCACATCCTCTTCATCTATTCCTCTGTCAATGGACATTTAGGTGGCTTCCATATCTTGGCTATTGTAAACAGAAGCACCTTACCTTTTGATGGTGGTGTAAGAATTGCATCTTTCTTTTTTTTTTTTTTTTTTGGCCATGCCCATGGCATGTCAAAGTTCCTGAACCAGGGATCGAACCTGCACAGTTGTGATCTACAGACAACAGCTGTGGCAAAACACCAGATCCTTAACCCACTGGGCTACAAAGGAATTTCCAAGGATTTCATTTTAAAAAGTAAGGAGGTTATCTGGCACAGAGTGAGTGCAGTAAAGTTAACACTTTTTTAGAGCCTATTATAAAGGGCTCTTGGCAAGAGAAAGAAATCAAGGAAAGGAAAAGAAGAGAGGGTGTTACACTCCAGCCCAAGAGGGCATGTGAGGCTCCCCAGTCACTTTCTCCTGTGGCACTGACCAGAATCTATCCTCTTCTCAGTGGGTCCCAGAATAACAGAGGAGGAATGATGTGTGTGCACTTGTTAACAAACATCGGGGCAGCACAAGTAGTAGAAACCGTTGGACTCCAATTTGACTCTGTATTTCTGCCCTAACGTTTTATAAATACATCAGAGGAAAAGAGGAAAGTCTGCCAACTTCCACAGAGCCAGTGGACAAAACCATACTTCATGATAAAATTGGAAAAGAAAATAATGTCTTCTCAAGTACCCTGGCTCTTTTTTTCTTTGGAAAATAAAGTTTTATTATTGAATAGTTTTGTATCTGGGTTCTCAGAATCTTCTCTAAATAAAAGCATGAAAAAAATCTTAAATTTCTTTTTATCAAGAATGGTACTGTCTCACTGAATGAGTTTCTTTATTTAGAAACTGCACTGGCAATTTTTTAAAAATTCAGCTTAATCTAGCAAACCACCCTAGCCAACACACAACACACCATGTTGCCATGAGTTTATGACGCCCCTCTCTGGAACTTACTATTTTCTTTCTCAGTGATGTGAAATGTCAAGAGCTAAAAACGAGTCTGCAGACCAAGGTCATAGTCATTCCAAATATCCTTAATGCTACTCCGTGCTGGGAAGACTGAAACTATCACCCACCACAATTGGATTCTCTAACTCACTGCTTGACAGATACAGGAGATTCCGTTCTGAAGTAACCCTCAGTCCATCTCTATCAATCTCCCCCTTCAACTGGGGACAATCAGTGCATTTAATGTTCCACCTGCTGCTTTTTATTTCAAACTTATGTTGAACCCATTCCCAGAATTCTTACCCACAGGTATTTCATCATGGCCATAGGCCAACTTTCACAGGATTGCACAAGATTCCAGGAGTCTCCTGGAGAGGGCCTCCTATCTAACTGACCTCCAGAGTCTTCAAAGCCCCTTGACCCAGGGTCTTACACATCCAGGCCCTAACTACCCCCAAGGCCCCTCCTCCACAAACCTTTGCTAACAGAAAAAGCTGGCACTGAGGTCAGCTGACAGGTGATATGAGCTAAAATAAGTGAAACAAGAAGACAGCTGTGCTGCATTCCACACAGTTCCATCTTGACACTGAAACAGATGAGAAGTGAGGATTCTTCCTGAATCTAACCTGCACCAGGAGTTCTGCATGAGTTACTGAGTTTTAGTCTCCACCAGCCCTGTTTTTCACATTACAAAGGTAATGATATTGAGATTCTCAACAAGATAACTTGCTCAAAATCACAGGACAAGCAGAGTCAGAATTCCTACAACATTTTTATTTCAAAGTGTTTTGTTTTGACCACCATCCATCCCAAACAACTCCCACTGAATCCAGTTTAAAATAGAAGGTTCCACCAATACTAGGATTTCATGTGTATTAGGGTTCCACATGCTGTTCTTTACTTCAAACTTCAGTCCAACCCATTGCCTGACTTCTCCTCCACAAGCGTTTCATCTGGAGCACAGACCAACTTTCAGGGAACTCAGTGGGCGAAGGCCTCCTGCCTGATTTACCTTTATATTCCTCAAAGCACTGTGACTAGTGCTCGCCCCCTCCCCCTCCTATAAACGTTCACTGTTTGTTAGAGTCTGGTTATTGATTGTTGGGAACCACCTTGAATTTTTACGTGAACACTCTTCTGTCCCTTAAGCACAGGAATCATCCCTGCTTGTCCAACAGTCTGAGCCAGAGATAGCCAGGATCTCTGTAGAGACGTCAAGATCAAGGAAGAATAGAGTAAGGGAAGGAGCCCAAGGCACACCAGGTGGGATTCAGCTCTGGATAAAGGTGACCTGGCTGATCATGGCCAATAGGCTGAGGAGTTGGTGTGGGCATGGAGCCAGGTGCTGGGCTCACCTGAGGAGGAAGAAAAATGAGTAATCCTGGACCACTGTGGCAATGGCAGAAGTAGCCAGGCCGGTGAGGATGAGCCTGAAGGGCGCAGACACCTCTTGCAGTCCACGCTGGGCCCCAGGGCATCTTCATCTCCGCAGAGTAGAAGAGCCTGGCGTCGCTGGCCTCTTTCTGCAGAGGCGGTTAGTTGAGCACACGTGCGCCCTGTCGGGATGACCTCTGCCAGCTCGGCTCGGCAGCCTTAGCTCAGGAGTCTCCACTCAGAGAGCAACTGGCAGCAGCAGGCGGGCGCGGGCCAGCAGCCCAAGCAAACCCCGGGAGCAGCAGCCAGCGCAGCAAGCAAGGGCTACCAGGTGGCACTGCGACCTGGGCGCACTGGACCGGGAGGCTGGCCAGCGGACAGAGCGGGGAAGTGGCGGAGTCCAGAGCGCCCTGCCCACAGGGCTGTCCCTGCAGCCTGACAGTCGGCTCCTGGCGCTGCCCTGCTCTCCCCGCTGCCTTCGCCCAGCGATGCTTCAAAAGGCGCGCGGGGAGGACAGGCCTCAGCCTCGTCTGCCCCGGCTGCTGCGGTGGGGGCGGGGACTGAAGCGGCTGAGAAGGGACGCGGGCCCTAGGGTGCAAGATGCTTTGGGGATGTGTAGCGATGAATGCCCTGCCTCAGCTGCGTGTTTGGGAGTGGGGCACCCCTCTAGAGAGTCAGCAGCACTAAACTCCCTGGCCCATCCCTCTTCCTGGACCCAGCTCACCCACTCCCCCTACTCGCCCCATTTCCAGGCTACAGCCTGTTTTAGACTTAGCATCCTTAAAACCATCACTTGCCTTGGTTACTCTGTATAGGTTTTTGCCTTTTTTTTAAGGGATCCAGGTGGAGCTACAGCTGCAGCAATTCCAGGTCCTTAACCCTCAGTGGGAACTCCTGCATTTTCTATGTAGTTCATTTAGAGTAAAATACATAGAAATATCTTTATCTTTGCAGAAGTTAACTAGGAAATTCAGTGTGCTCTAATAAACTTTTCTAGGTCTTTGCTGTCTCTCTGCTTATTTTTTAACGATGGTCCTAGGAAAGCCTTAATAAAAGATTTGAAGAGCCAAAGCCAGACTGCTCTGATTTTCCTACAGCTACATGATTTTATGATTTACATAATTACTACTTCCAGATTCTGAGCACTCTACACCTGAGAAATAAATTCGGATGTAAACTTCAAACAGCTTTTCACAAGTCAGTGAGTGAATCTGAGGAGATCCAAACGCCACAATTTTATCTTTACTTCTAAAATCAGCAGTTGCTTTTATATCCAGATTGCTTTAATTATTCCTAATTCTGCAGCTCAAATTCAGTCCCTGGCCCAGGAATTTCCATATGTTGTAGGTGCAGCCATAAATTTAAAAAAAAAAGAAAGAAAAGAAATATTAAAGTAGTTTACATTCCTGGCAAGTCAACTTATAGAGCAAGCATTGTCAAATTATATCTACTGCTAACATTTATTTATTGCTTACTATGGACCAAGCACTGTTGTAAGGACTGTGCACATGTTATCTTCTTAAGTCTCCAAACAACACTTCAAAGGAGATTCTACCACTGCCCTCATTTTAGAGATAAGGGACTTAAGGTGCAGAGAGGTGAATGGACTTACCCAAGATCACAGAGCCAGAAAGTGACTGAGCCAGGATTCAAACCCCAGCATCAGATTCCAGAGTTCACCCAGACATGGAAAGCAAATTTACAGTAATCAAAAGGGAAAGGGGGCAAGGGAAAAATTTGGAATTGGGGCTTAACAAACTACTGTATATAAAATAGATAAGCAAAAGGACCTATTCCATAGCATTGGACACTATATTCAATATCTCATAATAACCTATAATGGAAAAGAATCTGAAAAGGAATACATATGTATATATATGCATATATATTTACACATGTATAATTGAATCACTTTGCTATATATCTGAAACATTATAAATTAACTATACTTTTCTTGAAATAAAAATATTTTTAAGAAAATAAACACAATTTTAAAAAATTCCAGAGCCCATGTGCTTAACTACAACACTAAAATATGGACAAAATAAGCAATATTTTAAAGGTGCAAGTGAGCCCTTTATCAAGAAATAAGGTATACTGGACTTCCCGTTGTGGCTCAGCAGGTTAAGAACCCGATTAGTATCCATGAGGATGCAGGTTCAATCCCTGACCTTGCTCATGGGTTAAGGATCCAGCATTGTCACAGCTGTCACAGATGTGGCTCAGATCCCATATTGTAGCGGCTGTGGTATACGCCGGCAGCTGCAGCTCTGAATCGACCTGGGAACTTCCATATGTGGCCCTAAAAAAAAAAGAGAGAGAGTATATGAATAGTAATAACCTTAGTGGAATCACCGGCAATGGCAAAATGAGGGTGTATTTGGACTAATATTAATTTGTTTTAACTAGCAGCCCTGCTCTATTTTAATACTGTGCTATAACTTATGCAGGCAAGAAAGTAAGGAAGTTTTTCATATCATATTCAAGTGCCTCAGAGGCCTAGAAAATAGTTTGTCCATTTCTATAGACCTTAAAACCTGTCTTTTCTTTCCATTTAGATGAGCAGATAAATAAAAATATTACAAAACATGAATGGCTGATGCCTCTTATTGTATAAACATGACAGGATCAAAACACTTCCAGTATTGGAGTTACCATCCAGTATTGGCTCAGTGGAAACAAATCTGACTAGGATCCATGAGAATGCAGGTTCAATCCCTGGTCTTGCTCAGTGGATTAAGGATCCAGCGTTGCCCTGAACTGTGGTGTAGATTGCAAACATGGCTTGGGTCTGGCATTGCTGTGGCTATGGTGTAGTCCAGCAGCTACAGCTCTGATTCAACCCTTAGTCTGGGAACCTCCATATGCCGTGGGTGCAGCCCTAAAAACAAACAAACAAACAAACAAAACTGCTTCCAGTACTGCCCAGACTGTATTTTCCAGACCTGGGGGCCTTTTAGAGGTTGTCCTTCTCCTGGATTCTTCACAGGTATATCAGTCATGCTTTTCCTTTCTGTAAGGTTGGGAAGAGTATGTCGCTAAACAGGGTTCTTTATCTGGAGCCCTGTAAATTCCTTGGTGAGCAGCTCCTCTTTGAGGACTAAGAATGCCAAACAAGCAAAGCTCAAGGTAGCAAACATGGGAAGCAAACTACCACTAAATGCATGGATTCAATGGTAAGACAAGCTGCTTCCACTCCTTGATTCCAAGACCAGTATGTTGTGGCTATGGGGGAGAAAGCACCATGTATGTTCTTTGTTTCAAACATATACTCTATCCTTCAAAGCATGTACAATATCCTTAAGAAAGCACCCCAAGTTTTCAGAATGTTGACTCCTATCTGATACATGAACTGTCTTCCTAAGCCATAACATTGTATCAGTCAACTTTCAAAATTTGCCCCGTTGCTTCTAGGAGATGGAGTACATGGTTAGACCACTTAATTCCATGGCCAAGAGCCCATTGCTGTATTCCCTTTGCTGTGAAACAAGAGATGCTATGGAAATCTTTTATCAGAAGCAATGCTATGGGAAAGACCATGATGGTGCATAAGGTGTTCTGCGGGTACACAGATCCATAGACAGTGCTCCTGGCAGAAGCACTATGGGGCAGAGATGTCACATCTATACCTGAAACATGTCTACTCCAGTGAGGGCAGTCTCTGCTCGCTCCAAGATGGAAGAAGTCCAGTGGAGTCAACCTGCCACCAGGTGGCTGGCTGGATCCCCCTGTGAAGGAACCATATAAATTACCAAGGGCTTCTCTTCAGTGAATGCCCACTGGTCACCACTCACATGAGACACAAATATCCTCACAATCTGACCATTCCAAGAGGTCCAGCCATATACCTCTTCCCCAGATGTCCTTGTCACCAATTTTCTGATCCTATTTCTTTCAAGTCCCTAGCCGTCTGTGATGGTTAATTTCATGTGTCAGTATGAGTGGGCCACCAGGTAAGCAGATTAAATGTTATTTCTGGGTATGTCTGTGGGTGTTTCCAGATGAGATGAGCATTTGAATTGATGAATTCCGTAGCTTGTCTTCCCCAAAGCAGATGGGTATTACGTCCCAGATAGAACAAAAACAGAGGACAAAGGAATTTGCCTCCTCTTTCTGTCTGCCTTACTGCATTAGCTGGGACATCTTATCTCATTTTCTCCTGCCCTCAGACTGGTATTTACACTATCAGCTGCCCTAGTTCTCAGGCCTTTGGACTCAGACTGAATTATACCACTGGCTTTCAATGGTTTTCAGCTTGTAAGTGGCAGATCATGGGAATACCGAGATTTAGCAGTAGAGGTTTCAGTCACTTGTTGGAAGGCTCGTAGCAAGAAGCAGACCAGGTGCTCAGACAAACTTACTTGTCTATCCAGCCCTGATCCTTTCTTTATGCTCACAGCCACAGAACCCAGATTAGCATTTTTCCAAAGAGGAACCCAGGCTTCTGAGCAACGACCAGTCTTTTGGCGCCCTCTGCTGGACACACAAAGTCACAGGCTGGGAAAATCAGATTTGATTTCTTGAGCATCTGGTGCCCATCCTGAGCTGTTTCCTGCTGGAACAGAGCTTTATATCCCTTTAGAACAAATTTTTCCAACTCCTAATAAATATCTCAGAATCTAAGTGGTTCTTTCCTGTGACTTCCTTCCCATTCCCTTTGCAGTTTCATAAAATGCCCTTGTTTTATTTAGAAACACATACTATAACCTGGAAAAATAGATGAACAGGAAATTCCATACAGAGTCATAAGTCCTATGACACAATCCGAACACTCAGAAGGGATATTCAGCTTGGTGTCAATATTGTCAGCTTTTTGGTGGAGGCGATACATAAATAGAAGGACAAGGGAAAAGTATGGGAAATGGAGGGAAGAAGCAAACACAAAGAACAGAGGTGAGGAAGAGCTGTTCGGAATTGTAAGCAATCTATTTGACTAGATGCCAAATAGAGGAAAGGGGGCAGAGAAGGGTAGGAAGGAGATAAGGCTGAAGACTTCAGCAGGAACCAAAGTGATTTGGGTGGTTTTTTGGTTGTTTGTTTGTTTTTTTGTTTGTTTGTTTGTCTTGTGGGGTTTTTTTGGGTTTTTTTTTTTTTTGGTTTTTGGTTTGTTTGTTTTGTTTTTTGTCTTTCTGCCATTTCTTGGGCCGCTCCCACGGCATATGGAGGTTCCCAGGCTGGGGGTCTAATCGGAGCTGCAGCTGCCGGCCTACACCAGAGCCACAGCAACACGGGATCCCAGCCACGTCTGCAACCTACACCACAGCTCACGGCAACACCAGATCCTTAACCCTCTGAGCAAGGCCAGGGATCGAACCCTCAACCTCATGGTTCCTCGTCGGATTCATTAACCACTGCGCCACGACGGGAGCTCAGATTCGGGTGTTCTTATTCCATGGTAAGGAATTTAGAATTTGTCCTGAGGGCAAAAGGTAAACCAATGACAAAAGCAATGACAAGAAATTCAAATGTCAACCACCAAGTGACAGCTGCATGAACTGTGATTGCCTGAGTCTGGGTTTTTTGGCCTTCATCACTATCAGAAACTTGAGAAGTTGGTGAACCCCATGTTTTCTGAGAACAGTGTCAGTGTGCAGATGGACAGGTACACAGGAATGGCAGAAGTAGAAGAAAGACATAGCTAGAAATAAAAAGAAATACATAGACTTTTTGAGTTTTTTTAAAGCTATGGAACATGATGAACAAATGAGGAATAAGTATATTTTTCATTATGAATGTTTATGCTTTCACATTTTTCATGAGCTATGTATAAGAAGAAAATATTTAACATAGTATCTGTTATCCAAACAATGGGAATAGATGCCATTTACTATTTATAGTTTAGTTCAGAAATAAATGTCTAAATTTAATTCATAAATTTTGACAACATACCTTCTTCTAGTTCTCTAGTTATATTTTTGCAACTCCTGCTGTGTCTGAAATAAGTCAAATATTATTTATCATGTTTAAAGAAGAGACAATATCATATGAATGATAGATAGCTTATGAAATGGGGCCTGTTAATAATATTTTTAGAGACTAGACCTAACTTGGGGATTGATCAAATAGAAAACTAATCACAAAAATAAAATTTTTAAAAATCCTACTTACTTTGATTTTAGATAATAGCATACATATATAATGTTATTTATATTAATTGATAAAGTACAATAAATATTGAGGGTGATAATTTTAGAGGGTGATGTTTGATCTTTCGGGCACAAAGAAATTTAAACTATTCAAGTCGGATTTTACACTGCATTACTTTGCAATTCTTAGAAAAACTGCCCTTTATAAAAGTTTAATCATTGGGTTTTTCCTTAAAATGAGTTTTCCATTCTTGCACTTTTATAAAACTAAAATTTTAAGGTATGTTCATGGTTATAGTTTGTCAACACAGAATCTCAAATACATAAAATGAAGAAAGGGGTTCTGCTGTAATGTCACGTGAAAATTTGTCATGGCAAAGCAAATCTGCTTGAAGAAAGGAAAAAGAGGGGCTAGAGCCAGTTTTCAAACTGGGTTTCTTATTCATAAAGTACTAGAATTAGAAACAAGGAAAAAAATGTATAATTCTTTAACTGTAACTTTGTTTCCATCCTAGAAATTAGGGCCATCTTTTGGAAACATCTAGTTATAGTTATATACTTAATTTTGAAATGTGTGGTAATATTTTAAACTATACGACATGTGTCTCCACCTAGAGTGTTCTTTTCAACATTTTTCTTATAAAAGGCACCCTCTCACTAAACAGAGTCTAAAATAGTGTACTGAACATAACACTGTGGTGATAATGATAACATAACAGACAACGCCCTTGTAAAGTGTAGGTGTCAAGACACATTTTTTGGCTAACATTTTCCAATATTTTTAGATGGTTTTCTGTAATGTTTTTCTTAAAATGGCATTTTAGACAGGACTTATATAATGAATAATGTGGCAACATTACTATATAGGTCTTGTGAAAGTAATAGCTCATTACAGATGAAAGGAGAAGACTTTATTGAAATAATTTTATATTGCCATTAATAAACACTATGTGAAAATGTAGATCACATTTTTATTTTATTTTATTTTATTTTATTTTATTTTATTTTCCCACTGTACAGCAAGGGGATCAAGTTATCCTTACATGTATACATTTTTTTTTCCTCACCCTTTGTTCTATTGCTAGATCACATTTTTACATGAGTAGAATCAGGAGACCACCAATGTAAGATTACTATCTTTTCCATGCAAAGATCTTTTCCTAAAGAAAAGTACCTAAAGGTACTTTTGAGACCTGTATGTTGTTTTCTAGGGGAGGACTGTGTTCAGATGAATGAAGTTGTTTAAAGTCTAATGTTAATAAAGAGAATACACCTGCAATTTTCTTTAAGCTTTTCCATTTAACAAAAACAAAGGAAGGTGAGAAAATTAGACAGGAACACAATGTATCTCCAAGTTGTAATTCTAAAGATTTTTAACTAGAAGGATGCTCTCCTAACTGGTAGTTTCCAAACTATGTCCCACAGAAAAGAAAAGTCCCCCCTGAGGACACTAAAGAGTGACAAAGTCTTAGCTTCAGAGTCTCCACCCCTCTTTTAGCTAAACAGCTCTATGTAGTCTCTCTTTTATATAATAGAGTTTAATGCAAAAAAATATTTTTTAAAAAGAGAGGTTCTTTTCTTTGAAAAAAAAAACATTTTAAGGTAGGAAAGTCATTAATTTAGTCATTCCCTAGTTTGGCAACAGTTAAAGTTTCAGAGAGACTGCAGCTTACCTAGGTTCACAAAGCCAATGGCCTTCTTATTCAGTCTAGAATTGTATGCCAGCTATTTTCTCAGATTAGGGAAAAACCACACAGATTTTAAACTATACCTTAGAGAAAATAAATACGTAAGACTTCGTCATGTAGCTCAATAACGTTTGAGGCATGAGACATGGAATAGTAACTTTCTAACTAAATTATATGTTTAAAAGGTACAAACAAGAATAAATTATCATAATTCCTATTATATGCAGTCAATATACTCCATTTATAAAGCACACTTTTTTTTTAACCACAGGATGGGGAACTGGAAGGAGAAAATCTTTAGTTGAATCAAGCCAGCCAAAACTGAGATTCTTCCTTAAAAGAATTTTGTTTCCTCCAAATAAGATTTGTTTTACCAAAATGAATCAACCAATAAGTTATCCACATTGGGGGTTATTTATGGAAAAATTTAGAACACAAAACAGATTCCTCTTTATCACCTAGCATCCTTCTCTCCAATCTCTCATCATTACCTGCTATGCACAAAAGACAGGAGCTTAATCCCAACTACAGTTTAAGTCCAGTCAAAAATTATAGGTGGACTTCATTTCCTAAAGTTTCCATGTGAGAAGAGATTTACATAATAGGTGAATTTGGAAGAAGTAACTAAGGAGTGCTTGCTTAGTTACAAATCTCTTCTTTGAAAAGATGTGTCTGCCCACAGCACCGTGAACTTGGGTCTGAGGTCTGCAGTAAGCAACCTGCCCCCAGGATGGGTGTCAAGAATTTGCTTCCTTGGAGTTCCCGTCGTGGCGCAGTGGTTAACGGATCCGACTAGGAACCATGAGGTTGCGGGTTCGGTCCCTGCCCTTGCTCAGTGGGTTAAGGGTCCGGCGTTGCCATGAGATGTGGTGTAGGTCGCAGACGCGGCTCGGATCCCTCCTTGCTGTGGCTCTGGCGTAGGCCGGTGGCTACAGCTCCGATTCGACCCCTAGCCTGGGAACCTCCATGTGCCCCGGGAGCGGCCCAAGAAATAGCAAAAAGACAAAAAAAAAAAAAAAAGAATTTGCTTCCTCAGCTTAGGCCTGTGAGTGGAAGGGCATAATTTGGGATGAAGTATTCTGAAGATCACTGTGGCTGCACATCTAAACCGTGCCCCCCCAATTCATCAGTACATGCTAGCGATGAAGCTACTTAGCTGATCTCATTTGTCTGACTCCTTCCCACATTCAGTCCTCACAAGGAGAAGAAAAGTGTTATTTCCCAGCTACCCCACCATAGCTCCAAAAAGAACAATGACCAGACAACACTCATAGAAATGTTTTCTTATTCCCTGACCTTATAATTAATACACACTGTTCAAAACAACCCCCACTTTTTTTTTTTCTTTTTTCTTTTTACAACTGCATCTGCAGCATATGGAAGTTCCTCGGCTAGGGGTCACATCAGAGCCACATCTGCAACCTATGCCAATACTTACAGGACCCATTGCCTCTGAGTGAGACCAGGGATCTAACTTGCATCCTCACGGACATTATGTTGGGTTCCTAACCCACTGAGCCACAGCGGGAATTCCCAACCTCTATTTTAAATCAGGGAGAGGTTGCAAGGAGTATGTTAGAAAGAGAAATATAGTGGATCCAGTCACAATACAAAGCACAGCAAATACAAATACGTGTTCATTCATTCAACCATAATATATTACCATTAAATTATATTTGAGATTACAGACTGGAAAATCATGTTGCCCTCTCTTTTTGAGTCTAATTTGATAAGTACATACACACACCACACACACAATTTCCAAAATCCATATACTTTCAGCAATTATTGATACTTTTAAGTTAAAATTTGATATCATTCTTACTTTGAATGTTATAAAAGTCATGCAACTAGGAAGAACGTAATAAAATCGATGTAATAATCAATTCATTATCCAGTGGTAAATAGGTTAATGTGTGAAGGAGATTACAATTGTCAGTTTGTTAAAATTAAATACATGTATTTTGCTGCAGAAAAAAAGAAAGAGGAAGACTTGTTGATCAAGGCACTGAAAAATGAAGTACAGAGGGAAAAGTTAGGAAAAAACGCTAAGATAGAACTTCACAGTAGGCATAGTCCAAAACGTTAAAACCTTGCAACTAAAAGGAGATGAATAAATAAATTCAATACTTATGTCATTTTTAGCATTTTACTTTCTAGAATCGAAGTTAAAAAGCTTTAGGAGTCTATTGTTTCGTAATGCCCCATCAAAAACCCACCCCTTTCTATCATTTTAGACAGTATGTTAACACCTCCTACCTCTCATAGTATTATTTTATGTTCTCCTAGTAGAAATAATTACATTCCCAGCAATTATAGAAGGCACCTTCTTTCTGCAAGTCTAAGAATTCTGTAAATAATACCTATATAAGAACTCTATTAAGGCATCTAGTTGTGATTATGGAGACATGTTTTTGCATAATGATGGATTATTTTGTTTTAATCTCTCTTATTAAATCTAGTATGATTTGACAAAACAAGGCCGCACGAGGGAGCTATGTAAATCTTGGAACTACAACATTGAGTTTAAAATAAACCATTTCCAATTTAAATAGAAATACTAAAAAAATAAATACCTCTTTCCTCCAAAAAAATTAAAGGAAAAAAATTTTCTCAGAAATTTTCTTTTGCGTCACTTCTGACTTCTGCATTCACATGCACTTTCACCTTCATCTTCTAAAATGATATATGTTCTGATTTTTTTTTGGTGACAATTAATGAGAACATTTTAAGTTTGCATCATGTTTTGCAACTGACAGATGTGTGTGACATGCATTTTCTTTTTGTACCCTAGAATCCAGTTTCACAACTCTGAAGTACTTAGATCCAATTTAGCTCCAGCACAAGAAACCTTAGCTTTGCTCTTCTATGATTTATTATGACAGGATGCCAAGTGAGAAAACAGGTTAAAATATCATTTAATAAGGGCACATGCTACTTTTCTCTGCATCAAGAAGATCATGAAAACCCTTTCAAAACCATAAACTCATGTGTACTGATTAAAGTGGACATTTTAATAGCAATGATATACAATGAAAACTAGTTGCAATTTAAAGATACCCCATCATTGTCATCTTAGTCATCATTCATTCAAGTCATGGCAAGACAGAGGCATAAGTGAACTTCATTTAAAAAATTTAAACATTTGTTTTATTTAACTACACATTTAGAAATGTTCTACAATTGCTCAGCCAGACATTTTATAAACATTGAAATAAAGAGAGTTCCCATTGTGGCTCAGTGGGTTGTGAACTGGCCTAATATCCATGAGTATGCAGGTTCCATCCCTAGCCCTGCTCAGTAGGTTGAGTATCAGCGTTGCTGTGAGCTATGGTGTAGATCACAGACTCAGCTTGTATCCCACATTGTGTGGCTGTGATGTAGACTTTCAGCTGCAGCCCCAATTAGATGCCTAGTCTGAGAACTTGCATATGCTGCTGGTGTGGCCCTAAAATTTTTTTAAAAAACTGAAATAAAAATGCTATAAGTAAAACAGCAAGTAAGTAACAAGAGCAACTACTCTTATGTAAGAAAATGACAAAAAAAAATTTAACTTAAATACAGAAATGAGGGAGTTCCCTCTTTGGTGCAACAGGATGGGTGGCCTCTCTGCAATGCCAGGACACGGGTTCAATTCCCAGCCACACAATGGGTTCAGGGATCCGCATTGCCACAGCTATGGCATAGGTCCCAGCTGTGGCTGAGATCTGATCCCTGATATGCCACAGGGTGGCCAAAAAAGAAAAAAAAAATAAACGAATCTTTTATTTTATTTTATTTTTATGGCTGCACCAGTGGCATATGGAAGTTTCCAGCCTAAGGGTTGAATCAGAGCTGTAGCTGAAGCCTACACCACAGCCACAACAACAGCAGATCTGAGCCCCATCTGAAACCTATGCCACAGCTTGCAACAACACCTGATCCTTAACCTACTAAGTGAGGCCAGGGATCAAACCTGCATCCTCAGGACCACTGTGTCAGGTTCTTAACCCACTGAGCCACAGTGGGAACTATCATGTGAGAAATAACAGGAGTATTGCAAAGCCTCATGGTTCTGTCAGCAAAAGAAACCATGTTTGTCTTCACAGGATCGCAAGTAGATCAGAACCAAATTTGCTAAGTTTTGATGTTTTCAGAATGGCTTCTAGCAGAAGTCTTGTCATTTAACACTATGAAAACATAAGCTTATTTCCAAATGCAATACTTCAGAGTAATTATTGAGCATCTGAGTCAGGCACCACAGAAGGTCAATGCCTCCCAGGACTCACAGGAATTGTTGGGAACATCTGATCTGCGCAACAGCTCTGGTTCAAAGAAAATGGCATATCAAATCAAAGTATATTTATGGAATCCTTCTGATTAAATTAACAATAAAAATATTTTAGAAAATTTGCAAACTACCATTCAACATTATCTGTATACTGTCATCTAATTTAGATGAAATCATCCTATATTCCCAGTTACTTTGTCACTTAATAGCAGTACTTATCTATGTCATTAAAATTTTTTGAGGATATGATTTTAATGGCTGCCCAATACTTCTTAATAGCTTATATATAATTAGTTACAAAGTTTCAGTTTCACCATAAAAATATAGAGCTAAAGAAAAGTTTTAATTTTAACCTAGAGCTTGCCTTTAAAATGTATTTTAATGAGAATTCCTCCAAAGAGTTAAAATTCCTATGAAAAGTAAGTTGTGTCCCTGTTCTTTTTATCTGCTCTGCCTAACCATCATTTACTTCTAAGGACTTTCTCACTTTTTGATTTTTGCATTTAATTGTAATTTTTCATTGATAAAACATTTAAATTTGCATTTTAAGAATGTCAACAAGGACCCTGATGTGCATAGAAATAAAAATTCTCAACAAAGTATTAGCAAACTGAATTCAAGGATGCACTAAAAGGATCATATATCAAGTGGGACCAAGTGGGATTTATGGCAGTGATGCTAGAATGGTTCCACATCCACAAATCAATCAATATGATTCACTCCATTAACAAAGTAGAATATAAAAATCATCTCATAAATGCAGAAAAGATTTTTAATGAAATGCAACATCTACTTATGATAAAAACTCTCAACAAAGTGGCTATACATAGACTGTACCTCAAAACAATAAAGGCCATGTAAGACAAGCAACAGCTAACATTATACACAGTGGTGAAAAGCTGAAAGCTTTTCCTCTAAGATTAAAAACAAGGTAGGGATGCCTACTCTCACCACTTTAATTCAATGTAGTTTTGGAAGTTCTAACCAGAGTAATTAGGCAAGAAAAAGAAATAGACATCAAAATTAGATTTAAAGAAGTAAAACTTTACCATTTTTGCACGACACAATATTATTTATGAAACCCTAAACAGTCTACCAAAAAAAAATTAGAATAAAAAAATTCAGCAAGGTTGCAGAATCTGAACTCAGTACAAAGATTGACTGAGTTTCTATACTCTGACAAGGAACCTTTACAAGTGCCTCCAGAAGAACAAAATACTTAGGAATAAATTAATCCAAGGAGGTGAAATACATGTGCACTGAAAACTACAAGACATTTATGAAAGAAATTGAAGAACACACAAATAAATGAAAAGATATTTCCTTCTCCTGGATTAGAAGAATTACTATCTTATAAAGATCTGTCTGGTTTTGGTGTTAGGAAAATGCTGGTCTCATAAATGAATTGGGCCCCATTCCCTCCCTCTTGTATTTTCTAGAGGAGATTTTGTACAGTAAGTATTATTTCTTCCTTTAAAAACTTTTTGTACAATTTTAAAGGCTACTTTCCACTTACAGTTATTACAAAATACTGACTATATTCCCCGTGTTGAAAAACACATCCTTGAGCCTCTCTTACACCCAATAGTTGTACCTCCCTCTCTGCCACCCCTGTATTACCTCTCCCCCATCTTCCCACTAGTAGGCACTAGTTTGTTCTCTATGATTCTGCTTTTTTTTTGCTATATTCACTAGTTTGTTGTATTTTTCAGATTCCACATGTAAGTGCTATCATGCAGTACTCTTTCTATGACTTGTTTCACTTAGCACAAGGCCCTCCAAAACCGTCTATGTTACTGCAAAAGGTAAAATTTAATTTTTGTGGCTGAGTAGTATTCCATTGTATTTATATACCACATCTTCTTTATCCATTGACTGTTGATGGTCCTTTCCACTTGACATATTTAGTATATATTAATATACCATAAATTATAGTCTTATACCATATTATATAAATATATAGTCTATGTAGTATATTACATATAGTATATATAGTACATACAGCATGTAGTGGCCTACATGAGTGGCCTAGTAGGAAAGTGGTAAGTGTTGCATTCCAAAGGAAATCACCACTGTGCCTGGCTTCTTTCAGGGCTTGGCATGTACATTGCCAGTAGGAAGCAAGAAGATTCTTTGTTGGGATCTGAAAGCATGCTCACAGGAGAAAAGAGACAGAAGTAAGCTATGTCCTGTGGAAGGTGGACGCCAGAAACCTCGTGTTGGAACATCTGTAAGGGTGTTTATATGAGAGGCGCAGCATTGGTAAACTAGTGCCCTGTGTTCCCACTATATTGGGAAAGAATGGCCTTCTACACGAATTCAGAATTTTCTCTCATGAATAACCCATTTGTACTGTACTACTGGCTTTTTGACCCATTCACTGAACTTAGAAAGCACAGAGCGTTTAGTAGGGGAGCATGTCAGAAAGCATATTTGATCATGTGAGGCCTCACAGGAAAGTGGGAAGACATTGCTTCTAGAGAAAACACCACAGGCCTGGTGTGCTTTCAGTGTCTGCCATGCACATTGCAAGTTGGAAGCACAAGGCCTCTTGTTAGGGAAATTATCAGAGTGGTCACATGAGAGGAGCAGCAGTGGGGCCCTACTGTACAGCACAGGGGACTGTGTGTGATTGGGTCACTGTGCCATACAACAGAAATTGAAGAAACATTTTAAATCAACTATACTTTAATAAAAACAACAATAAAAAAATAAAATAATACCCTGACATACTGGGTGTTTATGCAGAAGAGGATTCTGCCTAATTGATTATAAAATGTAATCAATAACTGTTTATTAACTGAATGACGACATTGTAATGGAAAAATGAGATTACAGAGAAAATAATTATGTTTCTCTCCTGACCAGTTTACATTTCCTGCCACATAGGAAGTTCAGTCTTCAGTGAATCCATTTCTTGGATGTGATAAGAGCATCAATCACCCCAACTCATATGTTCATGTTGTTTCTAGAAGTCTGATTTTTTTTTTTTGCCCAAGGAAAGAATTTTGGATGGCCTCTTCCACTAGTGGCTCTCTGAGCCCATAGGGATATTACTTTCACTCTGCCTTTCCACATGCTATATCTGCTGTATGAAGAATATTAAAAAGGACACAACAATAAGATGTCCCCACCCAATTTAAACACTTTAATTTTTTAACCTCTTTATATTCTAACCTCCAACATGAACACTCCAGAACTTCCAATGTCTTCTCCACATGACATATTACTTAAACTTCATTTAACCCAGAGGCTAATGTGCCTAACTATTATCCCAGAGGGTGGAGTGCCTGTCACCAGCAATCTCACACATTTCACCTTCTTCCCAGACTCATTAGATAATACCTGCTTATTCAGGACACCATTTACTAGTAGCCCCAGTAGAATATAGTCATCACAGTCATTGATCCTATTAGTAGAATCATAGCCCAGTTCAATATGTCCCTCTTTAAGCTGATTCTCTTCTTTTAGGTCAGAGCCAGTCAGCACTTGAACTCTGAAAACTTTGGCAGGTGTGTCCAAAACCACAGTCAAGTGACTGCCAGCCTCAGCTGACTTGGTATAAAAGAAATTCTTATCCAAGCTATAGGCATTCATGAGAACAGAGGCATTAGCAACCTTCAGGCTAGTGTAGATGGATGCAGCAGGGTTGCTGGGAGAGCCAATGTCATCTTCCTCAAACTCTCTATCTTTGAGACTATTGAATTTGCCCTCAAAGGAGGAATAATTACCCATGTGCTGGAAGAGGGAAGGGAAGAACTGGATTGGTGTTTGTTGCATAAGTTCATGAAAATGGGAGAGGAGGTAGTAACAGGGCATTTCTTGGTAGAAGAGGAGAAGGAAATGAACAAAACAGGGGAGGTCTTTAGTGTGAAAGAGTTTTCCAATGAAGCCCAGCTGAGAGAACTCCAGAGTCACCCAAGGTTTGTTTTCCCAGGCAGACACTGTGGCAGCTATCTGGGTGACAAATCCAGGGACACATTTCACGTCATCTTCAATCATCAGGAAATAGTCGGAGTGGTTGGTAGCAAAGTTCATGAGGAAGGCATAATCCATGTTCTGCTTGGAACGGAAGGCTACATAGGCAGGAGTGTCATTAAAGTTTTTCTTAAAGTCCTTCAAGGGAAGATAGCTTTTAAGTGGAGTATTGATCACTACTAGCTGGTTGGCTTGGATATATGGTTTAAAGAGGGTTGAGATGTTGGAGATCATTTGACCACGCCATGTGGAATCAGGATCTGCCAGATGTACCAGAACAATGAAGTATTTCTGCTCAGATGAGGAGGAAGCAAAGAAGAGAGACTGCAGGGTGTCCAAGAGGTAGCTCCCTCGGGGACGCTGCACAGAGGGAATCCCTATTGTCAGCAGTTCTAGGATTGAAGAAAAAAAAAAAAGACCTGTATCAGCTTAGGGAAATGAGATAAAAAGTTGCTATGGGTGAGATTATAAGACCCTCTTAGATCTTTCCAACATGCCAAATTCTGGTATTCCTAAGATTATTTTAAATCTTCTCTCCCCCAGGCCTGAGTATGGACCATATTAGGAGTTAATATCTTGTCACAAATTATGAGTTTTTTTGAAAAAATTTTTACCTTTGGAAAACTATTGTGGGAGAAATACAGATGACAAAAAATAAAAAATAAAGATAATAAACTTCTACTCAAAATCCCACTGAAAAATCAGAAAAGTTAACATGAAAGAAGTGAAATATCTGACAAATTCCTGGAAGAATGAGAGAATATAAAACACAATTGGTAGAGAAATCTAAGTAGAAGAATTCATAGTCTAAAAGACACAGAGAAAATGACTGCACAGATGCATATTTATACCAAAAGCTTAAGAAAGAGGAATTCTAAGTTTTGAGCCACCGATTACAAAGGAACGAGCCCTGGGATGGTCACTTGGATAATTAATTACAGAACTATTTCCAGAACCACTGGACCTGTGACTACGAAAGGGCTGGTGGTTGCAACATCCATTCCCAGACTAAGGTCCTAAAGATTACAGTCTGAATAAAGTGGGAGGTCTGCCAGGATGTGAGTCATGGGGCTGGAACTGAAATCAAGAATTCTAGACAACAGAGGGGAAAAGGAGCTAACACAGCTGACTGGCATCTGCTTACAGGGTAAAGTTCTGCATATGGTTCCCTCAAGTGGACATAGTAGACATTTAGAAGTGTAGAAGCTGCCAGAGTGTGTCTAAGCAGGTAAGAGGGGAAATATTCCAGGTGATATAGGGCTTAATAGAAGAGATGCAGGGATACTTCACCCAGAAGGTCAGCTACCCACATTTCTTGCATTCTCCGTGTGCCACTGCTTCCCTGCAATCTCATGAGGCATCCTTCAAATCGCAAAACACTTTTACTGAGAGGCAAACAGGGATGACTATTTAGTGAACTATCCACTCTAGATCCTTGAATATAAATCCGAAACAGGAATCTCCAAACATTTGACTTATAAATATGAAACTATAAAGAATCACCAACATAATGGAAGAAAAAAAACTCAACCAGAAAGCTCTGAAAATAGAAGACAACAGGAAATAGCGAACAGAAGAACATTTCAAATATGTTAAATCAGTCCTTTAGAGGAACTGGAGAGTAAACCATACTTTTTGGCAAAATAAGAGTCTTGTATAGATCAGAATTTATAGAATATATGGACATGAGGTTTTGATCAAATTCAGGTTATATTTTTTGGCAATAATAGCCACTGATACATTCCTGCACATAATGGCAGATTGTTTCTGTTTTTAGGATATTAACAGCCTTTGATATTCAGTGCCTAGATTCATTAGTATTTTAGGGGTTGCAATATGATGATATTCTAAGTCAAATAGTCTCTCTCATTTATTATCTGGAATTCTTCTAAAAAGAAAATTCCCCTCATCTACTACTACTTGGTTACCCAGATTTATAGTTCATATAGAAAAGCGAGATAAATATTTGATTTTTCCATTTATCATTGGCATTCAAAGTAATGCTAGCGGTTGGTTCCTTAGCATTCTCCGATAGTGACAAACTTGGGGGGAGGGGTTCTTTGGGGATTTTTTGATATCTGCATGAACTGATGGGTTTTATGAGTTTTTCAAATCATTGAAATTTTATCTTTATTGATGCTCAAATTGTCCTATCTTTGGTAACTAACTTCTTAGAGTTGGATGCTGAGCCCTTTTGATACAACTTTAGTCATTTTCAAAAGCATCCTTTCAGAGTTCCCTGGTGGCCTAGGTGTTTAGGGTCTGGCATTGTCACTGCTGTGGCTTTGGTTGCTGCTATGGCTCAGGTTCAATTCCTGGCCCAGGAACTTCTGCATGCTGCTGGCACAGGAAAAAGAAAAAAGAAAAAGTAAAAACCTCCCTTGCTATATGGTATATTTCCTTCCTGGGTATCAGCATTTTTCCAAGGAAATCTGGTTCTTTTTAGTGGAAAATTATATTTATATAAAGAGTGTTTATTGTATGGGGTCATTTCTAGGCACTAGTGGACAAAGTTAATACATTTTTGTTCCTTTTTCAGCCACACCTGTGGCATAGGGAAGATCCCAGGCCAAGGAGCTAATATGAGCCACATCTTCCACCTATGCCACAGCTGTGGCAATGCCAGGTCCCTAACCCATTGCACCAGGGTGGGAATCAAACAGGCAATGCCACAGAGACAAGCCAGATCATTAACCTACTGCACCATAGCAGGAACTCCTAAAACATTTTTTAAAAAAAGAATACATCATGAGTTCAACACTGATATCAAAATGTATTCAATTCAAAAATACATTTAAACTTGAAAAAAAATGAGTTTTCCCTTATGAAGCATTCTTTGTGTTATCAAGGTCAACATACTTAAGCTACCTTGAACTTAATCTTATTTTATTGCCATACTAAATATCTTAGCCATGTCTTTTGAATTCTTGAAGTATTTTAGTCAGAAAAAGTTTGTCTCAAGGTTTATTTTTTCCTTCTCAAATACCATAATGAGTGTCATAGTCAGATGGGTACACAACACTAAAGTAAAGCTGGGTCAGCAAGGAAAATCACAAAGTCCTGATTTGAGATGACAGATAAAAGGCCATAAACTTCAGTAACAGATGCCAGCATGGTTACCAGTGACAGGGGGAAAATGGATGTTACTGCTGCAGAGGCCACTGAGGACAAAAGATAGATCTATGCCGGAGCTATAATTCTGGAAGTATTTAGCATATGGATGATACTTAAAGCTGTGATATTAGATGAGTTCACCAAGAAACTAAGCCTACAATATATTTGGTATAATAAGCCATGATGGAATGATGTGCAAAAAACAAGCAAAAACTGAATCACTATGCTCTGCACCTGAAACTAACATAATATTGTAAATCGACTATACTTCAGTTTTTAAAAATAAGTCTAAATAGAGATTGATGTTGTACATCAACATGTAGATTTGAAGTCAGAACATAAAATACAAGGGAGAGAGGCTCTATCAGTAAAGATGGAGGAAAACCAAGAGTCTGGGATCCTTGGAAGCAAATGAAGAGTGCTGAGAGTGATCTTTGGTGTCAAATGCTGTTATAGGTCTCTTTTCCTTTCCACCTTCCCTCTCTCTCTACCTTTACCTGACCTGTCCCTGCATGGCCTATTCCCTTGAACACACTCACTTTTTTCCACAGGAGGAGCTCCAATCAACACACAATAATTCACATTTTTTAGCGGTCCTGAGTTTTTCTGCATTTCTTTGAAGTTTTCCAGGTGATTTGTTCTACTAGGGTTGATCTGCATTCGAGCTCTCTGCCAAGCTACCATTTTCTTTTCCTCCTGAGGAAAGGGTAAATTTCAGGTATAATGACTGGATTACCCTTTGTATAACATAATGAACTAATACCCAGGATACAAGACAGATTACTCAGGGCTCATTTCAGTTTCTTCCTTATCTTCTCAAAAAGTTCTATACTACAGGTTCTTGTATACATTATAGTCCTAGAGTGAAGGGAGTTGAGATATCTCTAGCTCTCCTGGATTATATGTAGGGAATTAAATGATGTCAGTTTATGCTATTCTTGACCCACAATAATGCCTGTAACTACAGTGTGATATGGGTCACTTAATCCCATCAAAGGTAAAACATACATTAGGTGTGAGACCTGCAGGAGACAAGGTAATATGACCCCATTTCCCCAAACTAAACTTTCCCATTGGTGGCACTGTTCACCCTTCCAAATTCATTCACTACTCTCCCTATTCTTCTTTGCCTTTGCTGATTTCTGGTGGGAATTTCTGAACTTTTTAGAATTTTTCTTGGCTTGGAGAAATGACTTAACTTTTCTTAGGTTCATGATCCTAATGCACAAAATCAGGAGGAAATGTGTAACTTTGGAACAAATGGAAATTTTCTAAAATGGGGAACTTACTAAACAAGGAGAGTATTTCCTAGCTCCACAATTGCTATTTTTAGAAAGGGCCAGGGAAGGATCAAGATGGCAGAGGAGCAAGACGTCCCACTCACCATCTCCCAAAAATACATTAAAAAAAAAAAAAAACACAATTACATGTAGAAAAATTCATACAGAACATCTACGGAATGCTCACAGAAGAACTTAAACCTCCAAAAAGGGCAAGAAACCCTCCACATAACTGGGTAGAACAAAGGAGAAAAAAGAGAGAGAGAGAAGGAATGAGGACTGGACTAGAATTTCTGAGAGGCAGCTGTGAAAGAAAAAAGGAACCCACACCCTGGAAAGTCACCTAACCAACAGGGAGATTAATGGAGACAGAGGGACCTCAAAGTCACCAAGAAAAACATAGCAGCTGGACTGAGGAGGGCAAAGCAAAGTGAGAGCCACACAGATTATCTGCACCACTGCCCCAGACCGCACAGCATGAGATGCTCAGGTGGGGGCTGGGGACTGAGACTCAGGCTCCAGAGGTCAGTTCCAGGGGGAGGACTAGGGTTAGCTGTGTTGAGACAGCCTGGGGGGCTAGGGAGCAGTGTGCCATGGGCTGGGAGTGGAATGCCACAGCCAATAGAACCCAGGAGGAGGTCTGGGCCTGCAGGAAAAGCAAGAAGCCATTGTTGGAGAGGGTGAGAGGAGGAGGGGTGGACTACCATAGGAATGTTTTTCCCTGTGCACACACAGACTCTCAGAGGGCAGGGAGCCTCTGGAACAGGCTACAGGTGGCAAGAGGCCACTTCCTGAGGCTAGAGGAGACTGGGCACCCCTTGTGTGGGCTAAGGGGAGAGGGGTCTAAGCATGACACAGCACTTCTTGTGTGATCTAAAGGCAATGAGAACAAACCACAGCAGTCATCTCAGATACCAGAGGGGGGCATGGCCCACAACAACTAGGGGTCTAGGAACAGGCTCCACCTGTGACCCCAGTTACCTCAGAGGTCAGCAAAAAAAAGGGCACTGCAACCAAGCACCATCCATTATTGCTCTCACTCCCCTGGGAATACACCATCCCTGCTACTGCCACTGTCAAATGCTTGGGGCATCACCCACACATGCCTATCAATGTCACTTCCGAGGATACTGCAACTAGAAGCAGCCTGTGCAGCACTTCCTGTGTGGACTAAACAGGACAGGGTATGTCATGAGTGGTCTACAGGTGGCAGGGACAAACCAGTGCAGTTACCTCTGATTCCAGAGGTGGACATAGCCTACCACCACTAGGGGTCCATGAACATACACCACTTGCAGCCCCAATCACCTCATAAGGCACCACAGATGAGAGCATTGTGACCAAACACCATCCACTGTTGCTCTCTCGCCCCTGGGAACTGACACACCCTGCTGCTGCCACTGGCAAATGCTCTGGGCACAGCCTAAAGCTACTTGACGCTCATTACCACTTCCCAGGGCCCTACAACTAGGAGTATCCTGAACCAACTTCCTGCAGGTCCTTGCTATCGTCATGAGACCAGGAACCAGGCAGTGACTACTAGTCCTGTCCATTGCCTCCTTCTCCCTGGAAACAAACTCAGGGGGGAATAACAGCCTGCTCACACCAAAGATAGAGACAGCAAACATCCAAACTCCCACATCAAAAATACATAGTAATCCCCAAAATACAAAAGGGTGCTCTTATATTGAAATAGCCCTCCAAAACTACAGTAGTTGGTTTCCCTAAATTCACACAAAAAGAAAAACATAGGTGAAATGAAGAAGTTCAGGACACATTCCAAGTTACAAGAAGAGGAAAATTCACCTGAAGCAGAAAACAATGAAACAGACCTCTTCAGTCTTATTGACACTGAGTTCAAAGGGAGATAGTGAAAATACTAAAGGAATTAAGGGTAAATATTAAGGAATTAAGAGCATATATAAACAGTAATGCAGATCCTTTAGAAAGGAACTAGAAAATATAAGGAGGAACCAAGAAAAATTAGAAAATTCATTTGCAGAGACACAAACTGAATTAAAGCCACTAAAGAGCAAAATGAATAATGCAGAGGAATGAATTAGTGACTTGGATGATAGAATAATGGAAATCACCCAATCAGGACAGCACATAGAAAACCAAATTAAAAAAACATTAAAGCAATACCAGAGAACTATGGGATAATATAAAGCAGGCCAATCTATGAATAATATGAATTCCAGAAGGAGAAGAAAAAGTAAAGGGGATTGAAAATATATTTGAAGAAATTATATCTGAACCCTTCCCAAATCTAACGGAAACAGATACCAAGGTATAGGAAACACAGAGGGCCCCAAAAAAGTTGAAACCAAACAGGCCCACATTGAGACATATTATAATAAAAAATGGCAAATGTTAAAGATAAAGAGAGGATTCTAAAGGCATCAAGAGAAACACAAAGTGTTAATTATAAGGGAACCTCCATAAGGCTATCAGCTGATTTATCTACAGAAACATTACAGGCTGGAAGAGAGTGACAAGATATATTCAAAGTTGTAGAAGGGGAAAATATGTAGTTCCCACTGTGGTTCAGCAGAAAAGAATTCAACTAGTAACCATGAGGTTGTGGATTCAATACCTGGCTTCACTCAGTGGGCTAAGGATCTGGGGTTGCTGTGAGCTGTGGGGTAGGTCACAGGCATGGCTCAGAACCTGCATTGCTGTGTCTGTGGCATAGGGGAGCAGCTGTAACCCTGATTCAACCCCTAGACTTGGAACCTCCATATGCTGTGGGTACAGCCCCACAAAAAGCATAAATAAATAAATAAATAAATAAATAAATAAATAAATAAATGGAAAAAATGAAGCCTAGAATACTCTGCCCAGCAAGAATATCATTTAAAATAGAAGGAGAAATGATCATTTAAAATAGAAGGAGAAATAAAGAATTTCTCCAACAAACAAAAGTTAAAAGAATACAGCAATAATAAACCCATTCTAAAGAAAATAATGAAATGGCTTCTCTAAATGAAAAACAAGTCAGAAGAAATAGGATAGAGGAAATCACAATTGGAAAGCAATCACTTAAATAAGCCAGTATACAGATCTAATTAATGGTGGGGAGAACCGACTGTAAAAGTGATGATAACCACAAGGAACAGCAAAAGGACAAACATGAAGATGTTAAACAAGGACTTCAAATAATATAATAGAGGAAGGAAAGTTAGAAAATCTAGACTCTTTTTTTTTAAATAATGTGTTTGAGTCTTTACAACTGTCAGGCTAAAGGAAGCAGATATAGGAAGTGGTTAACATACTTGACAAACAGGACAACCACAAATCAAAACCAAATGTTACATTCACAAAAACTAAAAAGAGAATTACTCAAGCATAATAAAAGGAAAAAAAAGAGAAAGGAACAAAGTAGAAACAGAATCAACTGGAAAGGTTTAAAATGGCAATAAATACATATTTATCAATAATTACCTTAAATGTCAATGGACTGAATGTTCCAATCAAAAGACACAGAGTGGCAGATTGGATAAAAAAGCAAAAACCTACAATATGCTGCAAAGGGACTCACTTTAGGACAAAACACACACATAGATTGAAAGTGAGGATATGGGAAAAGATATTTCATGCCAAATGCACAAGACAGGAAAGCAGGAGTTGCAATACTCATATCAGATAAAATAGACATTAAAATGAAGGCCATAAAGAAAGACAGGAACCTCCATATGCCATGGGTGCAGCCCTAGAAAAGACAAAAAGACAAGAAAAAAAAAGAAAGAAAGACAAAGAAGGACACTATTTAATGATAAAAGGATCCATTCAAAAAGAGGATATTACAATTGTCAATATATATGCCCATAGTGCAGGAGCACTCAGATACATACAACAAATACTAAGAGACATCAAAGGAGAAATTGATGAGAATTAAATCATAGTGGGAGACTTTAACACCTATTCACATCAATAGAAAAATCTTCTAGACAGAATATCAATAAAACAGACATCCTAAATGACACAGGAAAAAAGTTAGACATAATTGACATTTTCAGGACATCAGATCTGAAAAAATAAGAATATATATTCTTGTAAAGTGCATATGGAACATTCTCAAGGATTGATCACATACTGGGGCACAAAACTAACCTCAAGAAATTTAAGAGTATAGAAATCATTTTAAGTATCTTCTCTGACCACAATGGCATGAAATTAGACATCAACCACAGGAAAAGAAATGAGAAAAAACTGATTAAATGATGACTAAAAAACATGCTACTAAAAAACCAGTGGGTCAATGAGGACACCAAAAAGGAAATTAAAAAATACCTCGAGACAATGATAATGAAAACGATTCAAAAATCTATGGAATGTCACAAAAGCAGTGTATAGAGGGAAAATTATAGTGATACAGGCCTTCCTCAAAAAAGAAAAATCTCAAATCAACAACTTAACCTACCACCTAAATGAATTAGGAAAAGAAGCAAAAAAAAAACCTTAAGTCGGCAGAAGGAAGGAAATCATAAAGATCAGAGAGGAAAGCAATAAAATAGCGATTGAAAAAACAATGGAAAAAAATCAATAAAACCAAGAGCTGGTTCTTTGAAAAGGTAAGCAAAATGGACAAACCTCTGGCCAGACTCACCAAGAAGAGGAGAGAAAAAAACAAACAAAATAAGAAACAAAAAAGGAGAAATCTCAACAGATACTGCAGAAATAAAAAAAAATAAGAGAATACTATGAACAATTATATACCAATTTGACATAAATTAAACATTTATATGTTTATATGACATATAAATTAAATTTGACAGTTTGGAAGAAATGGACAACTTTCTAGAGGCTTAGAGCCCACCAAAACTGAATCAAGAAGAAATAGATCAACTGAACAAACTGATCACTAGAAATAAAACTGAATATGTCATAAAAACACTCCTGACAAATAAAAGTCCACAGATGGCTTCACAGGCAAACTCTACCAAACATAAAAAGAGGAACTTATATACATCTTCTTAAACATTTCTAAAATGTTGAAGAAGGAACACTCTCAAAGATATTCTATGAAGCCACATCACCCTAATACCAAAACCAGACAAAGGCACTACCAAAAAAGAAAATTATAGGCCAATATTTCTGATGAATATAGACACAAAAATTCCCAACAAAATTTTAGCCAAACAAATCGAACAACATATAAAAAAGATCATACACCACAACCAAGTGGGATTCATCCCAAGTTCACAAGGATGGTTCAACATATGCAAATCAATCAACATCATACACCACATTAAGAAAAGTCAAAAACTACATGATCATCTCAATAGGTGCAGAAAAAGCATTTGAGAAAATCCAACATCCATTCATGATCAAAACTCTTACCAAAGTGGGTATAGAGGGAACATGCCGTAACATAATAAAAGCCATTTATGACAAACCCAGAGCAAATATAATACTCAATGGAGAAAAGTTGAAAGCCTTCCCATTAAAATCTGAAACAAGACAAGGATACCCACTCTTACCACTGCTATTCAACAGAGTACTGGAAATCCTAGCCACAGCAATCAGACAAACAAAAGAAATAAAAAGCATCCAAATAGGAAGAGAAGAGGTAAAACTGTCACTGTATGCAGATGACATGATACTATATACAGAAAACCCTAAAGACTCCACACAAAAACTACTCGAACTGATGAATGAATTCAGTGAAGTAGCAGGATATAAGGTTAACATTCAGAAATTGGTTACATTTCTGTATACTAAAAATGAAATATTAGAAAAGGAATACAAAATATAATATCTTTTAAAATCACACCTAAAACATTAATTACCTAGAATAAAACTGTCCAAGGAGGTGAAAGATTAATATGCTGAGAACTATAAAATATTAATCAAGGAATTTAAAGAGGATTCAAAGAAATGGAAAAAAATCCCATGTTCCTAAACTGGAAGAATTAATATAGTTGAAAAGCAGTCTACAGATTCAATGCAATCCCTATCAAAATATCCATGACCTTTTTCACAAAACTGGAACAAAAAATCCAAAAATTTATATGGAACTACAAAGACCCATAATTGCCAAAGCAATCCTGAGGAACAAAAACCAAGCAGAAGGCATAATTCTCCCAGACTTCAGACAATACTACAAAGCTAGAGTAAGCAAAACAGTATGGTACTGGTACCAAAACAGACGTACAGACCAATTGAACAGAATAGAGAACACAGAAATAAACCCAGATATCTATGGTCAATTAATCTTTGACAAAGGAGGCAAAAATATGAAATGGGAGAAAGTCTTTTCAGCATGTGGTGCTGGGAAAATGGGACAGCAGCATGCAAATTAATGAAACTAGAATATACCCTCACACCATGCACCAAAATAAATTCAAAATGATTTAAAGACTTAAATGTAGAACAAGACACCATCAAACTCCTGGAAGAGAACACAGGCAAAACATTCTCTGACATCAACCTTACAAATGTCTTCTCAGGTCAGTGTCCCAAAGCAACAGAAATAAGAGAAAAATAAACCAATGGAACCTAATCAAACTGACAAACTTTTGCACAGCAAAAACCAAAAAGAAAACAAAAAGACAACCTACAGAATGGGAAAAAATAGTTTCAAATGATGCAATTGACAAGAGCTTAATCTCTAAAATATACAAGAAACTTACACAACTCAACAGCAAAAAAGCCAACAATCCAATTGAAAAATGGGCAAAAGACCTGAAGAGATATTTCTCCAAAGAAGATATACAGATGACCAACAGGCACATGAAAAAAGGCTCAACATCACTAATGATTAAAGAAATACAAATAAAAACTACTATGAGTTACCACTTTACACCTGTCAGAATGGCCATTATTAACAAGTCAACAAATAACAAATGCTAGAGAGGCTGTGGAGAAAAGTGAATCCTACTACACTGTTGGTGGGAATGTAAATTTGTACAACCACTATGGAAAAGAGTATGGAGGGAACTCAGAAAACTAAATATAGAATTACCATATGACCCAGCAATCCCACTCTTGGGCATATATCTGGACAAAACTTTCATTGATAAAAATATACATACACCTGTATGTTCATTGAAGCACTGTTCACAATAGTCAAGATATGGAAAAAACCTAAATGTCCATCATCAGATGAATGGATTCAGAATATGTGGTATATTTACACAATGGAATACTACTCAGCCATAAAAAAGAAAAGAATGCCATTTGCAGCCACATGGAACTAGAGACTCTCATACTAAGTGAAGTAATTCAGAAAGAGAAAGGCAAATGCCATTTGATATCACTTATATCTGGAATCTAATATATGGCACAAATAAACATTTCCATAGAAAAGAAATTCATGGACTTGGAAAAGAGACTTGTGATTGCCAAGATGGGGGGGGAGTGTGATGGACTGGGATTGTAGGGTGAATAGTTGCAAGCTATTACATTTGGAGTGAATAAGCAATGAGATCTTGCTGTATAGCATAAGGAACTATATCTAGTCACTTACGATGGAACATGATGGAGGATAATCCGAGAAAAAGAATGTGTGTATATGTGTGTGTGTGTGTGTGTGTGTGTTTAACTGGATCATTTTGCTGTAGAGTAGAAATTGATGGAACACCATAAACCAACAAAAAGAAAAATCACCAAAAATTTTTACAAAATTAAAAAAATAAAAAAGGGCCAACTTTCCTGAAGCTTTCAATAGCTTTACTTCTAATTAACACTGAATTCTTTCAGAGTGCTATATCCCTTATTGTCTCCACCAAAATGATGAGTTGAGTACTTAAGCTTTATTTTCTTTCTCCTTTGAGTAAATACAATTTAAGTGATAATTTTACACAAATAGACAATGTCTCCTTTTTCTTCTTGTCAACCCAGAAATTTTAATTTTGCCCCTCCTATAGTTTCTGATACTCACCAAAGACAAGAAACTTGTAGTATCAAAGGGATTTTCTTTAATAAAAAAGAAGATTGGGAACACCATTGCTAATGCAATAATGATGTGTATCCATAGGAAATGTTTCATGGTGCCAAAATTTGGAGTTTGTAGAGCTGTTTCTCAATCTGTGAACCTTGGAGGTATACTCACATATCTGCAATTTATACACCATTGAGAAAATTTTTCATTTGATAGTAATATTTGTTCATGAATCAATAAAATACAGCTTACTTGTATAATGTGCATTCTTTTAAAGATGATTTTTAGAGCATTTATAGTTTCACAGCAAAATTTTTTGAAGGTTACAGGGATTTTCCATATATCCCCTGCCCCTACATATGCCTTATAAATATCACTCCCCAGAGTGGTACATTTGTTACAATTGATTAAGCTACACTGGCACATAATTATCACCCAAAGTCCATAGTTTACATTAGGGTTCACTCTTGGTGTTATACCTTCTATGGTTTGGGCAAATGTATAAATTGCATCTATCATTATAATACAATACAGAGTATTTTCACTGCCCTAGAAATCCTCCCTGCTCTGCCAATTCATCCCTCCACCCACTGACCAATCCCTAGCAAGCACTGCTGTTTTAACTGTATCCATAGTTTTGCCTTTTCCAGCATGGTAGAACCATACATTATATAGCATTTTCATATCGGCTTCTTTCATTTAGCAATATGCAATATACACACCTTAAATGGGTACCTCAATGTCTTTCCATGACTTGATAGTTTGTTTCCTTTTAGCATTGAATAGTATGCTATTATCTCGATTACAACAGGCTATCCATTCACCTACTGAAGGACATCTTGGTTGCTTTCAAGTTTTTGCAATTATGAATAAAGCTGCTACAAATATCTGTGTGCAGGTTTTTGTGTGCACATGTTTTCAGCTTCTTTGGATACCAAGGATTGCAATTCCTGGGTAATATGGTAGGAGTACATTTTATTTTGTAAGAAATATTCAAAATGTCTTCCAAAGTAGCTGTACAATTTTGCATTCCCATCAGCAAAGTATGAGAATTTCTGTTGTGTTCCACATCCTTGTCAGCATTTGGTGCTGTCAGAGTTCTGCAGTTTGGCCATCCTAATAGATACATAGTGTTACCTCTCATTGTTGTCTTATTTTGCATTTCCTTGATGACATATGATATGGAGTTTCTCTTCATATGCTTATTTGCCACCTGTGTATCTTCTGTTGAGGCTCTTCTTTTGTTCATTTTATTTTATTTTATTTTATTTTGGCTTTTTGATCATTTTAAATTAAGAGTTCTTTGTCTTTTTTTTATTTGAATACATTCCACAATTTATTGATTCTCCTTCAAGCACAAAAAGGTATTTTTAATGTTATTCACATTTTTTAACTAAACATTCTGGTTTGAGTTACTTATAGATTAACATACAGTTGTAAAAAATAAAGAGATCTTATGTTTCCTTAAACCAGTTTTGACCAATGGTAACATCTTGAAAAACCATGACGGTATCACAGCCAGGATATTAAGATTCATTCGGTGAGGGTTCAGAACATCTATCGCCACAAAGATCCCTACGATTTCCTATTTGTAGCCACACCCCCTTCCCTCCTGCTCACAACCTCTTCATAACCTCCATTAACCATTAATCTATTTTCTTTTTGTATAATTCTGTCATTTCAAAAATGTTATATAAATGGAATCATACAGTCTGTAGCCTTCTGTGATTGATTATTTTTTTATTCAGCATAATTCCCTGGAAAGTCATCCAGTTATCATGATTGTAAGTATTTCATTTCTTTATTTCTGAGTAGTATTCCCTGGAATGAAGGTGTCACATTCTTTATTTTTTTTTATTTCTTTATATATATATTTTTTTCTACCTCACAGCATGGTGACACAATTACACATACATGTATACATTCTTTTTTCTCACATTACCTGTTCCATCATAATTGACTAGACAGAGTTCCCAGTGCTACACAGCAGGATCTCATTGCTAATCCATCCTGAAGGCAACATTCTGCATCTATCTTCCCCAAGCTCCCAGTCCCTCCCACTCCCTCTCCTTCCACCTTGGTAACCACAAGTCTGTTCTCCGAGTCCATGAGTTTCTTTTCTGTGGAAAGGTTCCTTTGTGCCATATATTAGATTCTAGATATAAGTGATATCATCTGGTATTTGTCTTTCTCTTTCTTTTCTTTTTTTTTTTTTTTGTCTTTTTGCTATTTCTTGGGCCGCTCCTGCGGCATATGGAGGCTCCCAAGCTGGGGGTCGAATCGGAGCTGTAGCCACCGGCCTACGCCAGACCCACAGCAACGAGGGATCCAAGCCACGTCTGCAACCTACACCACGGCTCACGGCAACGCCGGACCCTTAACCCACTGAGCAAGGGCAGGGGCTGAACCCGCAACCTCATGGTTTCTAGTCGGATTCATTAACCACTGCGCCACGACGGGAACTCCTGTCTTTCTCTTTCTAACTTACTTCACTCAGGATGAGAGTCTCTAGTTCCATCCATGTTGCTGCAAATGACATTCTTTTGTTCTTTTTTATGGCTGAGTAGTATTCCATTGTGTATACATGCCACATCTTCCTGATTCAATCATCTATTAGTGGATATTTGGGTTGATTCCATGTCTTGGCTATTGCGAATAGTGCTACAATGAACATGTGGGTGCACGTATCTTTTTTAAGTAGAGTTTTGTCCTGATATATGCCCAAGAGTGGGATTACTGGGTCATATGCATAGATTTCTAAGGTACCTCCATATTGTTCTCCATAGTGACTGTACCAGCTTACATTCCCACCAACAGTGCAAGAGGGTTCCCTTTTCTCTACACCCCCTCCAGCACTTGTTATTTGTAGACTTATGAATGATGGCCATTCTGACTGGTGTGAGGTGGTATCTCATGGTAGTTTTGATTTGCATTTCTCTAATAATCAGGGATGTTGAGCATTGTTTCAAGTGCTTGTTGGTCATTTGTATATCTTCCTTGGAGAAATGTCTATTCAGGTTCTTTTCCCATCTTTCAATTGTGTTGTTGGCTTTTTTGCTGTTGAGTTGTGTAAGTTTCTTGTATATTTTAGAGATTAGGCCCTTGTCAGTTGCATCATTTGAAACTATACAGGAGTGTTGAAGTCTCCAATTATAACAATAGATTATTTATCCTTGCAGTTTTCAGTTTTTGCCTCATTTTGTTTGACACTCTGTTTTTAGGTTCATATACATTAAGGATTGTTAATGTCCCACTTTCATTTTCAATTTTAGTAATTTGAGTCTTCTCTTCTTCTTTGTCAACCCGGCTAAAGTTTTGTCAATTTTATCGAAGAATCAACTTTCAGTTTTATTGATTTTCTCTTTTTTTTTTCTAGTTTCTATTTCTTTTATCTTTGCTCTAGTCTTTACTATTTCCTTCATTCTGATATTTTTAGGTTTACCTGTTCTGCTTTTTCTAGTTCTTTAGGTTGCTAATTTGAGGGTTTTTTATTTTGCTTTTTTTTTAGTATAAGCATTTATAGCTATAAATTGTTTCCTCAACATCCCTTTCACTGTGTCCCATAAGTGTTGGTATTGGTATGCTGTATTATAATATTCAGTATGCATTTTGTTTTATTCCTTTTGGACTGGACCTGTAGGGGAAGTTCCTGAGCCAGAGATCAATAGGAGTCACAGCTGCAATCTACCATGGCTTCAGCAATGCCCAATCCTTAACTCACTCTGCCAGGCTGGGGATTGAGCCCACACCACCACAGAGAAAATGCCAGATTCTTAACCCGCTGTGCCAAAGTGGAACTCCATTTTTGTTAAGCATTTTCTAATTTCCCTTTTGATTTCTTCTTTGATCCATTGATTGTTTGAAAATATGTTGTTTAATTTCCACAATTTTGTTTTCCTTTTGTTACTGATTTCTAACTTTATCCCAATTTGGTCAAAGAAGATAGTTAGTATGAAATCTATCTCTTTTTTTTTTTGCTTTTTTTTTAGGGCTACACCCATGGCATATGGATGTTCCCAGGCTAGGGGTCGAATTGGAGCTGTAGCCACTGGCCTATGTCACAGCCACAGTAATGCAGGATCTGAGCCATGTCTGCGACCTACACCACAGCTCATGGCAACACCAGATCTTTAACCCACTGAGTGAGGCCAGGGATCGAACCCACAACCTCATGGTTCCTAGTTGGATTCATTAACTACTGAGCCATGATGGGAACTCCCTGAAATCCATCTTTCTAATTGTACTGATATTTAACTTGTAACCTGACATGTGGTCTGTATTGCAAAATATCCCATGTACACTTGAGAAGAGTGTGTATTCTACTGTTGTTGGGTAAGGTGCTCTACAAGTGTCTGTTGTACCTAGTTGGTTTCTTGTGTGGCTTAAATCCTTTGGTTCCTTACGTATTTTCTGCCTGGTTGGGTAATGCCTACACATTATTTTGAATGGGATACAGAAGTCTTCAACTATTGAAGAACTCTCTATTCCACCCTTCAATTCTGTCAGGTTTGGCTTCATATGCTTTGATGATCTTTATTATGTGCATAAATGTTTATAACTGTTGAATCGTCCTGCTGTATGGAACACAGTAATACATAATGTCCTTATTTGTTTCTTATAAGCTTTTTTGATTTACTCTATTTTGTCTATTATTAGTATAGCTACCCCTATTCTCCTTTGTTTACCATTTGCATGGAATATGTTTTTCTATCCTTTCACTTGCAGCTTGTTTGTATCTTTGACTATATGTCTTGTAGACAGTATATAGTTACATCTGTCTTTTGATTGGAGATTTCAGTCTATTTACATTTAAAGTAATTACTCATAAGGAGAGACATATTTCTTTTTCATTATATATTCAAGTTTATAGCGTTTTGTCTCTCATTTCCTGTATTACTGTCCACTTTTGTGTTTAGTTGATTTTTTAATAATGAAAACTTTTAATTATCTTTTTTATTTCCTTTTGTATCTATCCTATAGCTATTTTCTTTGTGGTTACTATGGGAATTACATTTAACATTCCTAAAATTATAACATTTAATTTGAATTGATACAGACTGAATTTTAATAACATACAAAACTCTACTCTTTTATAGCTCCATTACCATCCCTTTCAGCTGCTGTCAAAAAATTACACCTTTATACACTGTGTGCCCCAAACATAAAAAAATAATTATTTTAATTGCATAGTTTCTTAAATTATGTAGAAAATAATATTTTGAGTTACAAAATAATGTTAAAAGCAATACTATCTTTTTACACTAATTATATTTTCTTTAAATATATGTCTCAAGTCATGTAAGAAAAAAATGTGGTTATAAATAATTGTTACAATAATATTAGCTTTTATAACTGCCTATATATTTACCTTTATTGATACCCTTACTTTTTCAATGCTTCAAGTTACTGCCTAGAGTCCTTTCATTTCACTTTGCAGGACTCCCTTGAGCATCACTTGCAGGAAAGGTCTAGTGGTCACATACTCCTTCAGCTATATCATTTAGTGTCTTAATTTCCCTCTCATTGTTGAATGACAGTTTTGTTGAATAATAGACTCTTGGATGAGTTTTTTTCTTTTAGTACTTTGAATATATCAGCACACTATCTTGCTGTCTCCAAAGTTTCCAATGAGAAGTCTATTGCTAATCCTATTGAGGATCACTTTACACAGTGATTCACTCTTCTCTTGCTGCTTTCCTTCTTTGTTTCTGGCTTTTGAAAGTTTGATTATAATGTGTCTCAGTTGTGGGTCTGAGTTCCTCTTACATGGAGTTTGTTGAGCTTCTTGGATGTTTATATTCTTCAAATTTTGGAAGAATTGAGTCATTATTCTTCAGATATAATTTTGAATTTTTATTATTATTAAAGTATAGTTTATTTACAATGTTTCATCAAGTTCTGTTGTACAACAAAGTGACCCAATCACATGCATTTCCCTGTGCTATACAGTAGGATCCCATTGCCAATCCACTCCTTTTCTCTCCTTTTCCATATGGAGTTCTCACAATGTTTATGTTGATTCACTCACTGGTTAAGCTGGGACATCCATTTCCTTCTGCTCTCAGACATTGGCACTCCTTTTTCTCAGGCCTTTGGACTCAGATTTCCCTGGCTCTCAGGTTTTCACATGGACTAGAGCTACACCAGCTGCTTTCCTGACCCTCTTGCTTGTCAACAGGAAATCATGGGACTTAGCTTTGCTAATTATGTGAGCCAATCCCTCACAATAAAATCTATTTCTATATATCTATATACATCCATATCTATGTCTCTCTATATATCTATATATACATATCTATATAGAGATGTATAAAGAGATATATCCTATTGGTTTTGTTTATCTGAAGAACCCTAACACAGGTACTTATTAATCTAAGGCAGATTACAAACAGTATCAAGTGAGAGATCTAAGAGATAATCTTTCTTTTTGAAATAAGCCTTCTATTTCCCCAGGGTTTTTGAGGAGGCAATAAGGAAATTTATATATATATGTAAACAAATATTACATATATTTATTTAAGTTTATATATATTTATAACTATACATAACCATAAAACTATATGTAAATATATAAAACTATATTTATATGTAGTTATACATATAACATATATATTATAGAAAGAAAGAGTTTTGATCACAATACATGAAAATCCTTACCTTGACTGGAGCTGTAGTTCCATCTGAAATTTTTTCTACATGCACAAGAACTCAGTTAATACTTCTTGAGGGTGCAGCACTTTCCCTGAAGTCAAGAAGAAAGCATAATATTTAGGGGGTTGAGATGTGGTAAGAATATGCATCCTCTGAGGATGACACCTTCCCTGACAACCATTGTTCTTCTTGAATGGGACCTGTTTACCACTCCAGCCTCATGCCAAGCAACAGCTCCTTGGTGAGGGTCCCCAGGGAAACGATGAGGAAGTTATGATATCGGCTTCTTGAGATTCTGACCTAGATTCAAGACTTTGGGCTCTAAGTGGGCCACATGTTTTCCAAATAAAAAGTTTTTTTTCCAAATTATAAATATGATATATGTCCAGTGTAAAACACTGAATTGATTACCAAGAAAAAAAAAGAGGAAAAATTACTCAAAATTCTAATAGTCAGGGATAACCTTTGGTTAACACCTGGCAAACATCTTGGACCAAAATGAGAAGAGTAGATTGGAATGTGGCTTTATGGTAACAGACATCGAATAACTCAAAAGCTCCCCCCAAAAGTCATTTGGGCAACACAACTTACTAAGCTGTGAATGTTAAGTACTGATGAGCCCCAAAGAAAATTATTGGATTTAAAACTCCCCAGAAAATTGATATACACATATTATGTGATCCCTATTTAAATTCTAAAAGAAAACAATTCTTTTTCTCCTATTTTACTCACAACACTTCACTTCTGCCATATCAGATGTGTGTTTTTCCACATCAGGCAGTTTAACCCAATTCTGACACTGTCTACAGAGGATTTAGTGACAGATCCCACAGTTCATTCCCACAAGACTGATTCTCAGTTCATTTTTTTAAAGTTTTATTGAAGTATAGTTGATTTTACAAGGTTGTGATAATTTTTGTTGTACAACAAAATGATTCAGATATACATATACACACATCTATTCTTTTTCAAATTCTTTTCCCATGTAGATTATCACAGAATATTAGGTAGAGTCCCCTGTGCTATACAACAGGTCCTTGTTGGCCAAACATTGTATATACAACAGTGTGCACATGCCAATCCCAAACCCCTAATCCATCCCTTCTCCTCAACTTTGGTAACCATAAGTTTACGTCCAAAGTCTGTGAGACTGTTTCTGTTCTGCAAATAAGTTCATTTCTGTCCTTTTTTAAGGTTCTACATATAAGTGATGTCGTATGATGTTTCTTTTTGTCGCTAACAATACTCCACTTAGTATGAAACTCCAGTAAGGAAATTATTAATAAGTATCTTCTTATTGCCATTTTATTAATTGCTTTTTGTTTTGTTGGCCTTTTTTCTTCCCTTCATTTCTTGTTCTTATCTCTTGTGATTTGATGACTATCTTTCATGTTGTGTTTGCATTGCTTTTTCTTATTTTTACTTCTGTATCTATTGTACATTTTTGGTTTGTGGTTACCATGAGGTTTTGATATAGGAGTCTATATATATACAAAATTGTTTAAAGTTACTGGTCTCCTAATTTCAAATATGTTTCCAATATCCCACATTTGTACTCTCCTCTTCTCACAGTTTCTGGTTTTGATACCATATTTTTGTGTGGATGATTTCCTACATCTACTATGCTCACTTTTACCAGAGAGACTTCTCATTTGTAAAGTTCTTGTTTCTAGTTGTGACTTTTTCTTTTCCACCTTGAAGTTCCTTTAGCATTTGTTGTAAAGCTGATTTGGTGGTGCTGAATTTCTTAGCTTTTGCTTATCCATAAAGCATTTGACTTCTCTGTCACATATGAATAGAGCCTTGCTGGGTAGAGTATTCATGGTTGTAGGTTTTTCCACTTTCATCTCTTCAGGTATATCATGTCACTCCCTTCTGGCCTGCAGAGTTTCTTCTGAAAAAGTAGCTGGTAATATTATGATGATACCCTTGTATGTTATTTGTTTGCTTTTCCCTAGCTGCTTTCAATATTCTTCTTCTTTAATTTGTTCAGTTTGATAAATATGTCTTTGGGTATTTCTCTTTCGGTTTATTCCATACTGGATTTGTGCTTCTGAATTGAAGTGAGTGATTTCTTTCGCATGTTAGAGAGCTTTTGGCTATTATCTCTTGAAATATTTTCTCTGGTCCTTTCTCAATCTCTTCTCTTTCTGGAACCCCTAAATTCTATGTTGATATGTTTAAAGTTGTTCCAGAGTTCTCTTCAACTGTACTCATTTCTTTCTATTCTTTTTTCCTTGTTCTATTTGCATCAGTGATTTCCAAGTCTTTCTTCCATCTCACTTATTTGTTCTTCTGCCTCATGTATTCTGCTATTGATTCCTTCTAGTGAATTTTTTTTCTTTTCTTGTGTTTGTGTGCTTGTGTGTTTGTTTGTTTTTTAGGGCCACATCCATGGCATGTGGAAGTTCCCAGTCAAATCGGAGCTAAAGCTGCCAGCCTTATGCCACAGCCATAGCCATAGCCACAAGGGATCTGAGCTGCATCTGTAACCAACACCACAGCTCAGGGCAATGCCAGATCCCCAACCCAGAGATCAAACACACATCCTCATGGATACTATTTTGATTTGTTTCTGCTGCACCACAATGGGAACTCTGATTATTTCATTTCAGTTATTGTGTTGTTCATCTCTGTTCTTTAAATCTCCTATTTCTTGTTAAACTTTTCTTGTACTTTCTTAATCTTTGCCTCTAGTGTTTTTCCAAGATCTTGGATCATCTTTACTATCATTATTCTAAAGTTTTTTACATGTAGGTTGCTTATCACCCCTTCACATAGCTCTTTTTAGGCTGTTTTGTCTTTTCCTTCATCTAGAGTGTATTTCTTTACCTTTTCCCTTTGTCTAGCTCTCTGCTTTTGCAGTCTCCTTTCTGCAGGCCTCAAGGTAGTAACCTCTTTTGCTTCTGGTATCTTCTCCTTTGTGAATGATGTTGACTCAGAGGCTTGTGGTAGGCTTTGTGATGAGAGGCACAGGTGTCTGCCCACTGGTGGATGGAGCTGAGTTTTGTTGCTCTGGTGGGTAGGACCATGTCACTGGTTGTGATTAGAGGTGGCTGTGTGCCAGGGAGGACTTTAGGAAGCTTATCTGCTAATGGGTGGAGCTATGTTCCCATCTTGTTTGGCCTAGGGCTTCTCAGCACTGGTGGGTGGGGACAGATTTTTCCAAAATGGTGGCCTCCAGGGGAGTTCATTCTAGTGATTATTCCCTGGGACCTCTGCCTCCAATGTCCTGTCCCCACAGTGAGCCACAGCCAACTCTTGTTTTCCAAGGAAACACTCCTAGACCCACAGGTAGCACAAGCCCATATTCTTACGTGATCCCTGCTTGCCCTTGGACCCAGCGCACATGGAACCTTCTGTGCACCCTGCAAGAGTGTAGTCTTTGTTTCCCAGTCCTGTGGAGCTCCTGTACTCAAGTTCCACTGGATTTCAATGCCAAATGCTCTTGGGGCTCCTTTTCCCAGTGCCAGAGACCCAGGCTGGGGAAAACTGATGTGGGGTTCAGAACTCTCACTCTTGTGGAAGAACCTCTGTTGTATAGTCATTTTCCAGTCTGTAGGTCACTCGCCCAGCAGGTATGAATTCCTTATAGCATGAAAGATCCCCTCCTACCATCTCATTGTGGCTTCTTTTTTGTCTTTGGTTGTAGGATATATTTTATGGTAGCTCCCAGCCTATTTGGTCAATGCTTGTTTAGCAGTTAGTTGATTTTTGTGGTTTTGTGAGAGAATGTGATCTCAAGTCCTTATACTCCACCGTCTTATCTGGAACTCCTGCAATTTTTTTAAATTGATACAAACGAACTTATATACAAAACATAAATAGAACCATAAATATAGAAAGCAAACTTATGGTTACCAAAATGGAAAAAGGGGGTGGAGGGATAAATTAGGAGTTGGAGATTAACATATACACACTATCATATGTAAAACTGATAACTGATAACCAATAAGGACCTACTGTGTAGCACAGTGAACTATACTCAATATTTTGTAATAACCTGTAATGGAAAAGAACCTGAAAAAGAATACACAAATAAAACTGAATCACTTTGCTACACACCTGAAACTAACATAACATTTCAAGTCAAACTCTTAATTAATTTTAAAAAACAAATAAAAATTTAAATAATTTTGAGTGCCTACTGTGACCCAGAGAGTTAAGAATCTGATTTTAGCCACTCAGGTCATTGTGGAGATGCAGGTTTGATCCCCTGCCTGGCAGAGTGGGTTAAAGAATCCAGTGCTGCCACAACTGCAGCATAGGTTGCAGCAGTGACTCAGATTCAATCCCTGGCCCAGGAACTTCCAGGTGCCACAGAAACAGCCATTAATTTTGTTTTATTTTTAAAAATAAAAATTGATTTCTAGTCTTATAGCATTGTAGTTGAAAGATGCTTGATATAATTTCAATTTTCTTAAATTTACTGAGACTTGTCAACAACAATGTGAGCTATCATGGAGTTTGTTCCATAAGAACTTGAAAGAAATGTGTATTCTGTTGCTTTTGGATTGAGTGATCTATATATATTTATTAAGCCATCTTGTCTAACACATAGTGTGAGGACAGTGTTTCCTTATTGATTTCATCTGGATGAAATAGCCATTGACGTAACTGCAGTGTTAAATTCCCCTACCTCTATTATTGTCAATTTTTCCCTTTATGTCTGTTACTATATGCTTTATGTATTTAGGTGCTTCTATTTGAGATGCATATATATTAAAATTGTTATGTCTTCCTCTTGTATTGATCCCTTTATCATTACACAATATCTTTCTTTGCCTCTTGCTACAGTCATTGTTTTAAAGTCTATTCTGTCTGCTATTACTAACCCAGCTTTCTTTGCATTTCCATTTGCATGGAATATTTTTTCCATTGCCTCACTTAAAGCCTATACATGTCTTTAGACCTGAAGTGAATATCTTGTAGGCAGCATATAATGGGTCTTCTTTTTTAATATATTCATCCACTTTATGTTTTTTATTGTTATTTACATTTAAAGTAGTTGTTGATAGATGTGTCCTCATTGTCATTTTATTGTTTTCTCAGCTTTTGCAGTTCTTTTTGTTCCATTCTTCTTCTTTTGCTCTCTTTCCTTGTGATTTAATGACTATCATTAGTGCTACATTTGGATATCTTTCTCTCTTTCTTTTGTATGTGTATATGTCTATTATAGATTTTTTGGTTTGCTTACCATTAGGTTTATGTATAACAACTTATACACATACATAATTAAGTTGATGATCACTCAAGTTCAAATGTATTCTAAAAGCCCTTCATGTTTAGTCCCACTTTTAATGTTTCTGACATCATATTTTACATATTTTTGTTTTGTAAATCCCTTATCTACTTATAGTGGACATATATTATTTTATTCTATTTTACTCAATGCAGGATCTGAGTTGTGTCTCTGACCTACACCACAGCTCATGTCAATGCTGGATCCTTAACCCACAGAGTGAGGCCAGGGATCGAATCTACACCCTCATGGTTACTAGTCAGATTCATTTCCACTGGGCCACAACTTGAATTCCCTCCTACCATTTCTTATATGTTTGTTTTTACCAATGAGATTTTCCCTTTTTTAAGTTCCATATTTCTAGTTGTGGCCTTTTATTTTCTACTTAGAGAAGTTTCTTTGCCACGTCTTATAAAACTAGCTTAATGGCTCTGAACTCTTAGCTTTTGCTTTTTGTGAAGCTCTTTATTTCTTAATCAAATCTGAAAAAAAGCATTGCTGGGTATTCTTGGTTGTAAGTTTTTTTCCTTTTAACACTTTAAATACATTGTGCCACTCCCTTCTGGCCTGCAAAGTTTCCACTAAGAAGTCAGTGATAGTCTCATGGGAGTCCCCTGGTACGTAATGAATGCTTTTCCCTTGTTGCTTTTACTATTCTCCATTTTTTTTTTTCATTTAAATTACATTGTGTCTTGCTGTGGATCTTTTGAGTTGAACTTGTTCAGGACTCTCTGTGTTTCTTAGACCCAGATATATTTTTTTCCTTTCTTATTTTAGAGAAGTTTTCAGTTATTATTTCTTCAAATAAGCTTTCTGTCCCTTTCTTTCTTTCTTTCTTCTCCTCTGGGACCCCTATAATGTGAATGTTAATATGCTTGATGTTTTTCCAGAGGTCTCTTAAACTGTTCTCATTTTTTTAATTCTTTTTTCTTTTTTCTCTTCAACTTGGGTAATTTCCACTAGTCTTTCAGTTGGCTGATCTGTTCCTCTACATCACATAATCTACTGTTGATTCTTTCTATTATAATTCTAATTTCAGTTATTGTATGCTTCAGGCCTGTTTGGTACTTCTTTGTATCTTTAACCCTTTGTTAAACTTCTCACCTGTGTTCATCCATTCTTCTCCTGATTTCATTGAGCATCTTTATGATCATTACTTTGAATTCTTTGTCAAGTAGATTGTTCACCTCTACTTCACTAAATCCATCTTCTGGTGTTTTGTCTTGTTCCTTCATTTGGAACACATTCCTTTGTTACCACATTTTGCCTAATTCTCTGTGTTTATTTGTATGTGTTTAGTAGGTTGATTACATTTTCTGATCTTGGAGAAGTGGCCTTAGGCAGGAAATTATCCTATTGGGACAAATAGCACACTCCCCTATGATCACCTGAACCATATACCTAGAGGTATCACCTTTTAGGGATGAGTGGGCCTTTCTGTTGCAGTGGAGCTAACTATTGTGGGCATGCTAGTAGGTGGGGCTAGTCTCTGGCTGTCAGAACCTGCTTTGTTGGAGGCTACTGGCCAGTGCTTGGTGAGGTTGTGTCTCAGGGCAACCAGCTTCAGGTAAAAAAGGCTAGGGCTGGTGCCAGCCTGCTAGTGGGTGATCCAGTAGCTTCAGAGTCCCAGGGCTGGAAGCAGGCCTGTGGAGTCCTAGGGTAGCAGGCAATGGGGCCTGGGCATCCAGGACTGATCCCAGCTCACTGGTGAGCAGGACAAAATATTTACATGACTGGCTACTCAGCTTGGGTGTGGGGGTGGGGCTCCAATGACTGGTGTCAATTGGCTGGTGAAAGGGGCCTTGTCCTGGCACTGATAGGCTAGAGTGAAGATGCCAACATGGTGCTTGCCAGCATCAGTGTCTTCATGGCAGAATGAGCTCTCCAAAGTAGTTGTTGTCAGTGTCCATGTGCTCAGAGGGAATCCCAGTTGCCCCCTGCCTTTCTTGGAGACTTTCTATAATAAGAAAGTAGGTCTGATCCATGTTCCTTTTAAATTACTGCCTCTGGGTGATGGTGCAGGGTGACCACATGGGTGTCACAGCAGCTGTGGCAGCCAGCAGCTGTGGAAGCCAGCTTTGCTCCCCAGGAAGAGCCCAAGCACCACCAGCAGCTCACAGTGTGGTGGTCCAGGGCCCTGGGGAAGTTAGCAGTGCAAGTGCCAAGATGCCAGGTAGCTACACAGCCCTCACTGTGGATCAGAACTACTCTGACCTGGGCTGGCACCCACCACTTCAATAGCCAGGTAGAACAACATAACATGAACACCCTAAGCCTACCCCTGAACATATGCCAAGGAGGGGTCAGACACCAACCTCAACTTAATTGTCCCAGATGTATCTTGGACTTTCACAAGGTCAAACTCAGTGCAGACAGCCTGAGGCAGAAAATTCTAAAGGTCACCAAGCAGATAAAAATAGAGCAAATGTCCTGTGAAGGGGATGTTGCAGAGTACATGAAAATAGTCAACAGCCCAGACAGGCAGCAGTAGGCTACATCAAATGGGTCTTTGAGAAAAATCGGAAGTTGGTGCACTCCATTGCCCAGCTACAGAAGTTGGAACAGTATCACAGAAAGTTCAGGGAACTCAAGCAGAACGGAGCCCCCAGAGCTCAGAGGATCTTTCCAGAGACAACCAGAAGGACACCCAGCCCTATCTGAAGGATGACGAGGCCAAGGCTCACACCACCCCCCACAGCCTGGAGGCCACTAAGTCGAGTATGCCAGGGGTGTCCCTCATCCTATCCATATTCGTCCTTGACAAGTCCAAAGAGTTTGCCAACTTGGTCTGGAATAAGTTTGGCAGAGCCAACAACATCGCTCACCTTGAAAGCTTGGAGAAATTCCAGCCAAATGCCAGTGCCAGGACATATGGAGGCAGTGCCACCATTGTGAACAAGTATGGCAGCAATGATGAGTGCTTGAGCAACATGTCAGGCTCAGGTGACAGCAAGGCACACAGTCGTTCACGGCCAGGAGAGTGGGTGCACTGGGCAGTCCAGGCAAGCTTACCACCATCCTGGAGGAGCTGAGGGAGATCGAGGACACCCAGGTACAGCTGGCTGAGGACACTGAGGTGCTGAAGATACAGTTCAAGAGGGAGTATGGCTTCATCTCACAGACCCTGCAGGAGGAGAGACACAGGCTAAAAGTGGCCTATATGGGGGGTGTCCTTCACTCTCTTGAGCCTAGATAATGTTTTCCATTAAATCTCTCTGTGTAGATATAAAAAAGGAAGACCTAGAAGATTTTCATGGAAACCATTGTCCACCCTCTCTTCCCACCAGCTCTCCTGTTATCTGAAGGCATAAAGATGTATAATAGTATACATTTTCTTCCAGAAAACATCAGATAATCTTGATTTAAATTAAGTGCAATATTTGGCAAGCAGCTGCTCTTAGGGAAATCTGAAAAAATGTGACATGGGCCATGGTTTGAGGGAATGAAGTAGTCGAGTATTTGGCACAAATCCAGTATGGGTCAGACTCACACAACTCAAGATTTCTTTCTTTTACTTTTTTTTAAATTTTACAACTCAGTGGTTTTAGTAAATTTACACTTATGCAACAGTCACTACTATGTTATTCCAGACTTGAGCTTTTTATAATAATAAACATCATTTCATGAAAATAAATAAATAAATTACTACCTCTGTGGTGGCTCTTGGAGCTTATGAGATTTTGCATCCACCCTTTAAAAACAGAGCTTCTCTTTCCTATAGCATTCCTGTTCTAGCCCTGCTGGCCTATGAAGCCAATTTTTCTAGAGGCTTATCTTCTTGATGCAGGAGCCCCTGGCTGGGGATCAGAACCATCACTTCTTGGAGTTCCCGTCGTGGCTCAGTGATTAAAGAATCTGACTAGGAACCATGAGGTTGCAGGTTCGATCCCTGGCCTTGCTCAGTGGGTTAGGGATCCGGTGTTGTGGTGAGCTGTGGTGTAGGTCACAGACGCGGCTCGGATCCCACGTTGCTGTGGCTCTGGTGTAGGCCGGCAGCTACAGCTCTGATTCAACCCCTAGCCTGGGAACCTCCATATGCCGCAGGAGCGGCCCAAGAAATGGCAAAAAAAGACAAAAAAAAAACAACAACTTCTTATGGAGGACCTCTGCAATTGTGATCATCCCATTTGTGGTTCCTCCATCTGAAGGTGTGGTTTTTCAATATACAGTGTCTCTGCCGTTCCTACTCATCTTGTGGTTCCTTCTTTATATCTTTAATTTTGGAAAATCTAATCTCATAGTCTTCGGGTCATTCTCATTAACAGTGGCTCTGTAAATAGTTATAATTTTGGTGTGTCTGTGAGAGGAGGTGAGTTCAGGGTCTTACTCTGCCATCTTGGCCACTACTTCTCTGACTGATGATATTTTCAGAGTTTTAACTAGTAGGTGTTCTCTGATCCCTGACATTGTTTGCAGCCCCCTATTTCTTAGAATGCTCTGATTTCATTTGCTTTGATGAGAAAGCAATCTTCTGATTCTCATAGTTTATTTCCTTTTTGGTCCCTTCCCCCTTCATTCTTCCCTTATATAATGATTTCCCTGGACTATAATCCTTATCCCTATGATTCTCTCACTGTAACACACTATAGGCTTCATCTCCCATCATTTCATAGCTAGCATTTCTTTTCCCATAACACTGTATTTCCACACACATATTTTGTCTTTACATGTGCCAGAATAAAGATAGGTCAGAAATAAATGAAAGAGAAAAAATGTGCAATAGAGAAAATTAACAAAGCAAAAAGTTGGTACTTCAGAAAAAGTAATAAAATTGATAAACCTCTGATTAAGAAAAAAAGAGCACAAACAAATCTCCACAAATATTAAGATACTAAGAAGATAATAAGCCATAAATCTGGCAATATTTTAGGTTAAACAAAATCTTTGAAAAACCACCTACAAAAATTAACACAAGAAGATACAGAAAATCTTATTAGTTCTGTATCTATTAAGAAATTTACATTATTAATTTCTACACAAAAAAGACAGATGCAGATAGCTTCATTAATGAATTCTTCTAAACATTTAAGGAAGAAATACAAATTCTCTCAAAAAGTAGAAAATACTTCTCAACTGATATTTATAAGACTAGCATAACCTTAATAACAAAATCTAACAAGGACAATATAAGAAAGGAGAATCGTGACTCAGTCTCTCACAAGAACATAGATATAAAAATCCTGGGCAAATATTAACAAATCAATTCCAGAAACATAAAATACATGATAAGCATAACACTTCATGACCAAATAATATATCTTCCAGGAATTATCATCCTGATGGATAAAGAAAAAACACTGGATAAAATTCAACACTCATCTATGGCTTAAAAAAAAAAAACCTTAGCGGAGTTCCCATCGTGGTGCAGTGGAAATGAATCCTACTAGGAACCATGAGGTTGTGGGTTTGACCCCTGGCCTTGCTCAGTGGGTTAAGGATCCAGCACTGCCCCGAACTGTAGTGTAGATCACAGACGTGGCTCAGAACCTGTGTTGCTGTGGCTGTGGTGTAGGCCAGCAGCTGTAGCTCAGATTTGACCCCTAGCCTGGGAACCTCCCTATGCCATATGTGCAGCCCTAAAAAGCAAAAAAAATAAAAATAAAAAATAAAATCTTAGCAAGTAGGAATAGTAGAAATATTTCCTCAATCTCTTTAGAATATTTACCACCTTCACCCCAAAATGCTTAATAGTAAATTATTATTTATGTATATTCATTTACTTTTAAAGTGTTCAAGGTAATGACTTGATATACATATATATTATGAAAGGATTCTCATCATCAAGTTAATTAACATTCATCACCTCACATATTTACTTTTCTTTTTGGTGAGAATACCAAAAAAGACTAAATTCTAATCTCTTAAAAAATTTTAATTATATAATACAGTCTTATCAACTGTAAAAACCACATTATAATTATACCTCAGACTTTATCCATTTAAACGAAAGTTTGTACTCTTTTACCAGCCTCACAATATTTCCTCCAGCCCCCATGCCTCTGTCAACCAACATGCTACTCTCTCTGAGTTCAACTTGTTTTCTACTCTACATGTAAGTGATACCGTGCAGTATTTGTCTTTCTCTTGCTTATTTGACTTAGCACAATGTCCTCCAGTTTCAACCATGTTGTAATTGGTAGAATTTTCTTCTGTTTTTTTAAGGCTGCATAATATTCAATTGTCTTTATAATGGTAAGAGTGTAGAAATAATCTTCTCTGACCGCAATGACATGAAACTAGAAATCACCCATAGGAAAAGAAATGAGAAAAAGCTGACTACATGGAAACAAAACAACATCCTCCTTAAACTTTTCCAAAAAGAAGGAGCACTCCCAAAGACATTCTATGAAGCCACATCACCCTAACAACAAAAACAAAGATACTACCAAAAAAGAAAATTATAGGCCAATATCTTTGATGAATATGGATGGAAAAATGCTCAAAAAAATTAGCAAACTCAATCCAACAACATATTAAAAATATCATACACCACAACCAAGTGGGATTCATCCCAAGTTCACAAGGATGGTTCAACATATGCAAATCAATGTCATACACCACAATGACAAAAGAAAAGTCAAAAACCACATGATCATCTCAATAGATACAGAAAAAGCATTTGATAAAATCCAACATCTATTCATGATAAAAAAAACTCTTACCAAAATGTGTATAGAGGGAATATACCTTAAGATAATACAAGCCATTTATGACAAAAAACCACATCAAATATAACACTCAATGGATAAAATGTGAAAGTCTGCCTGCTAAAATCTTGAACAGGACAAAGATGCCCATTCTCACCACTTTTATTCAACATAGTATTGGAAGTCCCAGCCACAGCAATCAGACAAACAAAAGAAATAAAATGGATCCAAACTGGAAGAAAAGAGGTAAAATTGTCATTCTCAGCAGATGATATGATACTATACAGAAAACCCATGCAAACTATTGCCTTTGGAATGGATAAGCAGTGAGTCCCAGACTTCAGACAATACTACAAAGCCACAGTAATCAAGACAGTGTGGTACTGGTACAAAAATCAATATACAGAAAAATGGAACAGAATAGAGAACCCAGAAATAAATCCAGACATCTATGATCAATTTTTGACAAAAGAGCTAAGAATATAAAATGGGAAAAATACAGTCTCTTCAGCAAGTGGTGCTGGGAAAACTGGGCAGCCACATGTAAATCAATAAAACTAAAATATACCCTCACACCATGCACAAAAATAAACTAAAAATGGTTTAAAGACTTAAACGTAAGACAAGACACCATCAAACTCCTAGAAGAGAACATAGGCAAAACATTCTCTGATATCAACCATACAAATGTTTTCTTAAGTTAGACTCCCAAGGCAACAGAAATAAAAGCAAAAATAAACCAATGGGACCAATCAAAATGACAAGCTTTTGCACAGCAAAGGAAAACATAAAAAAAAAAAAAGACAACTTACAGAATGGGAAAAATAGTTTCAAATGATGCAACTGACAAGGGCTTAACCTCTGAATATACAAACAACTTATATAACTCAACAGCAAAAAAAACAAAAACCCAATTGAAAAATGGGCAGAAGACCTGTATAGACATTTCTCCAAAAGAGACATATGGATGGCCAAGAGACACATGAAAAAATGTACAATATCACTAATTATTAGAGAAATGCAAATCAAAACTACAATGAGGTAGTTTGGTCAGAATAGCCATCACTCACACTGGTCAGAATGGCCATTATTAACAAGTCAACAAATAACAAATGCCTGAGAGGGTGTGGAGAAAAGGGTATCCTCCTATACTGTTGGTGGGAATGTAAATTGGTATAACTACTGTGAAAAACAGTATGGAGGTACCTCAGAAAACTAAATATAGAAATATCATATAACCCAGAAATCCCACTCCTGGGCATATATCCAGACAAAACTTTTATTGAAAAAGATACATGCACCCCTATGTTTATTTCAGCACTATTCACAATATCCAAGACATGGAAACAACCTAAATGTCCATCACACAAAAAAATGGATTAAGAAGATGTGGTATATCTATGCAATGGAATACTACTCAGCCATAAAAAAGCACAAAAGAATGCCATTTGCAGCAACATGGATGGAATGAGAGACTCTCATACTAAGTGAAGTAAGTCAGAAAAAGAAATACAAATACCATATGATATCTCTGATATCTAGAATCTAATATACAGCATAAATGAACCTTTCCACAGAAAAAAAAACTCATAGAATTGGAGAAGAAACTTGTGGTTGCCAAAGGGGAAGGGAAGGGAATGGGATGGGCTGAGAATCTGGAGTTAATAGATGCAAACTATTGCATTTGGAATGGATAATCAATGACATCCTGCTGTATAGCACAGGGAATTATATCTAGTTACTTATGATGGAACATGATGGAGGATAATGAGAGAAAAAGAATGAATGTATATGGGTGACTGGGTCACTTTGCTGTACAGTAGAAATTAAAAGAACACTGTAAACCAGCTATAATGAAAAAATAAAAATCTTTAAAAAAAAAAACAAAAAAGGAGTTCCTGTCATGGCACAGTGGTTAACAAATCTGACTAGGAACCATAAAGTTGCGGGTTTGATCCCTGGCCTTGCTCAGTGGCGTTGCTGTGAGTGTGGTGTAGGTCACAGATGCGCCTTGGATCCCGTGTTGCTCTGGCTCTGGCATAGGCCAGCAGCAATAGCTCCAATTAGACCCCTAGCTGCAGAAGCATCCCTAGGAAAGACAAAAAGACAAAAAAAAAAGACAAAAAACAAACAAAAAGTCCCTCTCTTCTCTGCACCTATTCAAATCTCATCTATATTTCAAGGGAAGTGGAATGTGGCTGTTTTAAACCCCATAGTTTAGAAAGTAACTGAATTAAGCTGACAGGTGTTCAAATTATTACTTCAACCTAGAGATCCTCACGGAGTTTCTGAAGGAGGGATACAGGGAGATAGTGGAGTTTCTATTACTCCTATTCCACACCCCTAATACCTGGGTCTGTTAGTTACCACAAAATAGCCATCAAAACTCCAGTTCTCTCCTCTGTCCATTGCTGCTCTTGCTTTCCCCTCAAATTTCCCTTCTTCATCTATTCCTATCAATGTTCACCATTGAAAGTTATATCATTACCCTGTTTCCCTTTCTTGGCTGGGCAATTCAAAGAATGTAAATTGTCTTCCCTTAAGGAAAATAAAAAAGCAAATAAATAATTTTTATGTTCATATGGAAAATTCTCTCTGGGTCTTCACCTCCCTTCTCTGAGAACATGTGCAGTGACTCTGGGGTGTTCCACAGAGATAAGACCTAAACATCGACTTTTATTCCTTTATTTTCCTACTTAATGATTGAAAATTAGCTATGCTATCAGGTTCTTATACTCACCAAAAGAAGTTTATGTTTATCATTGGGCATTTTCTTATGGAGGAAGAAGCACAAGAAGGCTAATGACACAACTACTATATCTCCAAAGTTAGTCCTGCACAATGCCAAGGATCAAGTCAGAACTGCACAGAAATGTGAACAGTATATAAACCCTGTGTTTCCTACTCAGAAAGGTACACAGATGACTTTTTCTTAGCTTTTTTCTTCTCTTCTTATTTCTGCCTCATTTCCCCCCTCTAAATTGACATCCTTCATTCCAATTTTGTCAATCTAAGAATGAAAGAGTCCAAAGGGCTTGATTTTACTCACTCTCTACATTCTATACTTTCGGCGTTGGTTTCCAGCTGCATTATCTTCTGCTTATTTACAACAAGAAGTTAACTAATGCTGACTGTTTCATCCACTGACCCAGGGATACATCTTAAGAAATGTGGGGAAAGAAAATGGACATGGTCATGCTATTAAAAACCCTCTTGGGATGAGATCCAACAGAGATCATGTGCACCAAAGAGAGAAACCAAAGAAGAAGGCCAAACATTCTGTTCTCCCAAATCCTCAATTTCAAACTAAAGTTCTCTCTTGGGTTTTGCTAATTGTCCCTGTCTCCCAGTCATTATGCTGCCTGATTCCTCAAGGTCCACCTCAATGTCTCCTTCCAAACTCACATTTGGTCATGGAGGTAGGGTTTTTAATAGAGGCGTGTACCTCAGGATCAAGTAAAGATATTAGGATACAGGTGCTTCTTACCATGTATCACATTCCCGCTGGGGCAACTGATGTAGGAAGAAAAATTGAAAGTAAACAGAAGTTTCTAACTATGTGAAAACCCTCACTATATTTGGAGCCATAAGTCCATGGAGTAATTTTGTCTGACTGGTTGCTCTCAGATCACACACAAAAACAGAATTTGAAGTTTCTCAGGAAGCAAGTATTTTGCTGAAACTAAGAAAACAACTCTAGTGTTTGTAGGGCTGGGCTCTGACTATACAGAATAGGATGAATACTGAATAGCTCCTACAAGATAGCCAAACCTGACCCTTCCCAGGAGACACCCCCTGACAACCATTGTTCTCTATGAATGAGAAGCATGTAGCTCACCATGCTCACCATCACAGATTTGTTTGAAGATTAAGGTTAATTTCAAGTAGTGAGAAAGTGTTGAAACCAGCTTTCTAGTTATGGCAGAGACATACGTCTCTCCAAATATTTAATTTGTTCTCCTCTATTTCCCAGCCCCCTTGCAGTTAGGTGAGCTCACAATACTAACTCTAGCCAATGAGAAATGAGTAGAAGGCATGTGTGGCATTTCTGAGGTCAGACTGAAAAACCTATGAGACATTCTCCACATTCTCTCTTCCTTTTTTCTGGTGACTGAGTTGGCAACGTATTCCAAATTGCATAGCTCTGAGGGTGTTGGAGTACCTGTCAGCCTGGTTTCTGAGTGGCCATATGGAACAATGGCCAACACTTCTTCCCCAAACTCGGATGAGACATGTAATATAAGGTGATAATAAATTTTCAGCATCTTAAACCACTGAGATTTGGAACTATTTGTTATCATAGCACAATATAGCCTATTCTAAATTAGCCCAACAACTTGGAAAGAATTTAGAGTATAATTGTATCACTTTGAACCAAGTTAGCAGTAGGTTTTGAATAATACTTGAACAACTTCGGAGGCCTGCTTGCAAAATTATAAATGTACAAGTTGGTGATGAGTCTTTCTTCCATTTTCCAAATAAGATCAGGATCTACTGCTAGGTAAGTCCCTTAGTTACCATAAATTGGTCATTAACCCTTCAATTGTTTCCTAGCCCATGTGCTGTACTGTTTTAATCAGGAAATTTCCCTATTCTTATCTCTTCCTCTCTAGTTTTATCACTGACATCTTAGGTTTTTTTCCTCTGGCCTTGTGGACTTTTATTTTATATACGTATTAAAGACTTAAGGAAACCCTTATGCAGGTTCTGGGGCTCTTTGTTCTACATAGTTCCTTCCTTTCTGGAACTATATTTCTGTGGTCTAGAAATTGCCTGAAAGCAGAAATCTGGGACAACTATAGGACTTACTTCATATGCTTCCCTTCTATCCTAGGTTACTTGTTGTCTGATATCTGAAAACACTTTTTCTTATGTTTTATCTAATTTTGTAGTTGTTTATAAGAGGAAGTTAACTCTGGTTCTAAGCACTTCATCATGACCAGAGACATAAATTCTAAATTCAGAGTTCCCTTGTGGCACAACATGTTAAGGATCTCACATTGTCACTGCAGAGGTTTTTGTTCCTGCTGTGGTGTGGGTTCTATTCCTGGCCAAGGAACTTCCATTTGCTATGGGTGCAGCCAAAAAACAAAAGAAAAGTAATCCTAAATTTAACTTTTAAATATAAAGAATTAAGCCTACAATTATAAATAAATTTTACTTTGTGATAGTGTTCTTCCATTAAATCTGTATGTATAAAACTATAGCATTATGTCACAATAGCACATGGCTTTTATAAGACAGAAATAATTAAGCATCTTCTTCCTCTCCCTTTTCTCCTTTTCTTTCCCATACCCTTTCCTCCTTTTGCTTCTTAATCTTTATTAAAAATTCTCCTCACCCTCTTCCTTCTCTGTCAACCAAAATAGTTCTTAAACAGTTTATATCAAAGTTAAAATAATCATAAAATTTCTAATATAAAAAGTTACTTTAAAAATGAGTGTTGTAATTTGGTTTGAAACTCCACATTTTCTTTTCTACATGATTTAGGAGACAAATGCATTAAAAAATAATTATTTCTCTATATTTTTGGACACACAATGTAAAAAGATATAATTCTGTGGTATTGATGACAGAAAGGAGTTGGAATTAAATGTATAGGAGGAGGAGTTTTACATATTATTGAGTTAAGTAGGTGTACATTTAGAGTGCTATAACTTTAAGATGTTAAATAAATCCCCAAGGTAACCACAAAGAATATAACTATTGAATATAACACAAAAGGAAGTGAGAAGATAATTTAAATGTTTCACTGTGAAAATTCAACTAAACACAAAAGTAGACAGTATTGCAGTATAAAACACCTGTTACAGCATTTAGAAAACAAACAGAAAAATGACAGAAGTAAGTTCCTGCTTGCCAGTAGTTACTTTAAATATAAATGTATTAACCTCTCCAATCAAAAGACAGAGATTGGCAGAGTGGATTTAAAAATATGACCCAACTATACACTGTTCACATGAGATTCACTTTACCCAAATACCCAAATGATTGAAAGTGAAAGACTAGAAAAACATATTCCATGCAAGTAGAACCAAAAGAGAGTTGGGATTGTTTTAATATCAGACAAATAGACTTTAAATCAAAAACATTTTACAATAAAGGACATTTTATGTTAGACAATAAAAAAATTATCAAGAAAATTAAAAAATTATAAACACTTATACATCACATGACAGACTTCCAAATATATAGAAAAAAAATTGTCAGCACTGAAGGGATAAATAGTTACACAGTAATATTTGAAGATTTCAAAACCCTACTCTCTGCAATGTGCAGAACAACCAGACAGAAAATAAGTAAGGAAATGATGGCTTAAACAACACAATAAGCCAACTAGATCTAACAGGCATATCTAGAACAATTTACTCAACAAGAGGATATACATCCTTCTTAAGTACATATGGGACATTATCCAGGATGGATCATATGTTAAGCCACAAATTAGGTTTCAATACTTTAAAAAGATATATATCATACAAAATATCTTATCTGACCCCAACAGGATGAAGTTAGAAATCAATTACAGAAGGAAAACTAGAAAATTCACAAAATTGTGGAATTAATACACTTTTAAACAAGCATTGAATCAAAGAAGAAATCACAAGGAAAATCATAAAATACTTACAGATGACTTTTACTGAAAACATACCAAGACATAAGGGATACAGCAAAAAGCATTGCTGAATGGGAAGTTCAAGCTATAAATGCTTACACTAAAAAGGAAGAAAGATCTCAAATCAACAACTTAATTTTACAACTTAAGAAACTAGAGGAGTTCCCGTCGTGGCGCAGTGGTTAACGAATCCGACTAGGAACCATGAGGTTGCGGGTTCGGTCCCTGCCCTTGCTCAGTGGGTTAACTATCCGGCGTTGCCATGACCTGTGGTGTAGGTTGCAGACGTGGCTCGGATCCCGAGTTGCTGTGGCTCTGTTGTAGGCCGGCGGCTACAGCTCCGATTTAACCCCTAGCCTGGGAACCTCCATATGCCGCGGGAGCGGCCCAAGAAATAGCAACAACAACAATAACAACAACAAAGACAAAAAAAAAGAAAGAAACTAGAAAAAGAACAAATTAAACTCAAAGCTAGCAGAAAGAAGGAAATAATAAAGATTAGAGCAGAGATAAATGAAATAGAGAATAGAAAAACAATGTGAAAATCTGTCATACCAAAAATGTGTTCTTCAAAAAGATCAATAAAATCAACAAACTTTTAGCTGGTTGACTAAAAAAAGAAATATAAATCAAGTTACTAAAATCAGAAATGAAAATGGGATATTACTACTGGTTCTACAGAAAAGAAAAGGATTTGAGAGTACTACAAACAATTGTACAGCAGTACACTGGATAACTTAAATGAAAGAGATACATTCCTGGAAAGAAACAAACAAACAAAAATCTACCCAGACTTAATCATGAATAAGTAAAAAATGTGAATACACCTATAATTAGTAAGGAGACTGAATCAGTAATCAAAAATCTCCTGACAAAGAAAACCCCTGGACCTAATGGCTTCACTGGCGAATTCTAACAAACATTTAAAGAAGGACTAGCACTAATCCTTCTCAAGTTCTTTTGAAAGATTGAAGAGAAAGGACCACTTCCTGACACATTGTATTAGGCCAGCACTGCCCTGAAACCAAACTTAGATAGACACTATAAGAAAACTACAGTCCAATATGCCATATGAACTTTGATATAAAAATTCTCAACAAAATATTAGCAAACTGAATGTAGCAGCATATCAAAATGATTATATGCCATGACCAAGTATTTATTCCTGGAATGCAAAGATGTTTCAATATATGAAAATTGATCAGTGTAGTATTCAACATTAAGAGTGAAGGAAAAAATATGAACATCTCAATTGACACAGAAAAAGCATTTGACAAAATTCAATAACATTTCATGATAAAAACACACAACAAGCTATGGAAGAAAACAACCTCAACACAACAAAAGCCATATGTGAAAAACCCATACCAAAATCATACTAAATGGTGAAAGACTGAAAGGTTTTCCTCTAAGATCAGGAACAAGGCTAGAATGCCCACATTTCTATCCAACATAGTATTGGGTGCTCTAGAAGAGCTTTTAGGAAGGGTAAAAAAAGACATCCGAATTGGAAAGGAAGAAGTAAGATTATCTGTTTGCACGTGATATAATTTTATATGTAGAAAACCTTAAAGATTCTACTCCAAAAAAATTTGAATAAATTCAGCAAATTAGCAGGATACAGAACAAACATGCAAAACTTAGTTGCATTTCTATACACTAACAATAAGCAATCTATAAAAGAAATTAAGAAAACATTTCCATCATTAAAGCCCCAAAACCATTAAACTCTTAGAAAAAACATGGGGGTAAGCTCGTTGATATTGGTATGGCGATGATGTTTTCAAATTGACATCAAAGTTACAGGCAACAGGATTTCCTGTAATGGCACAGCAGAAATGAATCTGACTAGGATTCGTGAGGATGCAGATTCAATCCCTGGCCTTGCTCAGTGAGTTAAGGGTCCAGCATTGCCATGAACTGTGGTACAGGTCGCAGACGCTGCTTGGACCGGCATTGCTGTGGTGTAGTCAAGCAGCTACAGCTCCAATTTGACCCCTAGCCTGGGAACCTCCATATGCCAAGGGTGTGGCCTTAAAAAGGCAAAAAAAAAAAAAGCACAGGGGAGTTCCTGTCATGGCTCAGTGGTTAACGAATCCGACTAGGAACCATGAGGTTGCAGGTTTGATCCCTGGCCTTGCTCAGTGGGTTAAGGATCCAGCGTTGCTGTGAGCTGTGGTGTAGGTTGCAGGCACAGCTCGGATCCCATGTTGCTGTGGCCCTGGCATAGGCTGGCAGTTACAGCTCCAATTAAACCCCTAGCCTGGGAACCTCCATATGCTGAGAGAGTGGCCCTAGAAAAAGCAAAAATGACCAAAAAAAAATTTTGAAGCAGCAAACATAACAATCAACAAAATGAAAAGGCAACCTATGGAACAGGAGAAAATATTTGAAAATTATATATCCTCAAGGAGTTAATATCCAAAATATAAGAGGGGCTCATAAAACTCAATAGCAAAATAATAATAATAATAATTAGTAATCCTATTTTAAAATGGGCAAAGGATCTGAATTTTCAAAAAAAAAGACACACAAATGGCCAACAGAAATATGAAAAGATATTCAACATCACTAGCCACTTGGGAAATGCAAATAAAAACCACAATAATATTATCACCTCACACCTATTATAATGTCTATTATCAAAAAGTCAAAAGATGGGTTCCCATTGTGGCTCAGTGGTTAACGAACCCAACTAGGAACATTGAGGTTGTGGGTTCAATCCCTGGCCTCACTTAGCGGGTTAACTATCTGGTGTTGTAAGCTGTGGTGTAGGTGGCAGACACGGTTCAGATCTGGCATTGCTGTGGCTGTGGCATAGGCCCTAAAAAAGACAAAAAGACAAAAAAAAAGTCAAAAGATAATAAATGTTGCAAGGATTTGGATGAAAGGGAAACCTGGTACACTGCTGATGGGAATGTAAATTAGTACAGCGATTATAGCAATTAGTATGGGGGTTCCCCCCAAAATTAAAAATAGAGTTATAATATGATGTAGCAATTCCATTCTGGGTATATATCCAAAGGAAATAAAATCACTAGCTCAAAGAGATATTTGCACTGCTTTGTTAATTGTGGCATTATTTACAGAGGCCAAGATACAGAAACTATCTGTTTGTTAACAGAGGAATAAAGGAAAAAAATTAAATATATACATGTATGTGTGTGCATATATATATATATATATATGTATAATGAACTATTATTCAGCCTTTAGGTGGAAATCCTGTCATTTGCTACAATATGGAGGACATATGGCTAAGTGAAATAAGCTATACACAGAAAGACAATATTACATAATCTCACTTGTATATGGAGACTTTTTAAAAAGGTGGAAATCATAGTAACAGAGTGGAGAATGATGATTACCAGAAGCTAGGGAGTGAGGGAAAAAATGGGGATATATTTATTGTCAATGGATACAAATTTTCAGTTACAAGATGATTCAGTTCCAGAGACCTAATGTATAACATGGTGTCTGTAGTTAATACTAATGTACTGTGTACTTGAAATTTGATTAAGAGAATAAATCTGAAGTGTTCACCACACACACACAAACACACAGGATAAGTAAGGGAGGTGATGTATATGCAAATTAGTTTGAGAACAGTAACCATTTCACAATGTATACATGATGTAAGCATCATGCTGTACTCTCTCTTGATAGTTTTTTACCTCCTCTCATTTTTCATTCAATTCATACAATTTCATTCAATTCAAAAGTAAGTAAATAAAAAAGAAAACAATTCCATTTATGATAACATCAAAAAGAATAAAGTAGCTAGGAATTATACAAAGAGGTAAAAAACTTGAACAATTAAAACTAAAAAACATTAAAAGAAATTAAAGATGTCATAAACAGAAAAACATCCAATGTTCATGGATTGGAAGATTTAATATTTTTATGATGTCAATACTAAAAGCAATCTATAAATTCAATGCAATGCCTATTAAAATTCCAATGATTTTTTTCAGAAATATAAAAGCTTAATACTGAAATTTTTATGTAATCTGTAGGAATCCCAATTAACCAAAATAATCTTGAAAAGAAAGAATAAAGTGTGAAGACTCACACTTACTGATTCTGATGGTTAATTTTATCTGTCAATTTGATTGGGTTCAGAGATGCCCAAATAGCTAGTAAAACATTACATATGGTGTGTCTGTGAGGGTGTTTTCTGAAAGAGCTTAATATTTGATTCAATAGACTCAGTGAAGATATCCACCCTCCCCAATGTGGGTGAGATTTATCCAATCCATTGAGGGCCTAAATAGAATAAAAGGCAAAAGAAGAGTGAATTCCCTTTCTCTTCCTCAGCTGGCATATCCATCTTTTCCTCGCCTTGGCCATTAGAGCTTCTGGTTCTCAAGACTTAGGACTTAAACTGAATTACCCTGACTTTCCTGGTTCTCCAGTTTACAGATAGAAAATTTGGGGGTTCTTCAATTTCCATAACCACATGAGCCAATTCCTATAATAAATCTCCCCTTACGCCTATCTACCTCTATCTATCTATCTATCTATCTATCTATCTATCTATCTATCTATCTATCTCCTATAGGCTGTTTATCTGGAGAATGTTGACAAATACACTAATTTTCAAACTTACTACAAAGATAGAGTAATCAAAACAATGTGGTTTTGGCATAAAGACAAAGAGAACAATGGGATAGAATAGAAAGCCCACAAATAAGCCCTTGCATATATGGTCAAATAATTTTTGACAAGGGAGTTCAGACCATTCAGTTGAGAAAGGTCAGTCTTTTCAACAAATGGTCCTGGGAAAACCAGATAACCATAAGCAAAAGAATGAAGTTTAGGAGTTCCCGTGGTGGTGCAGTGGTTAACGAATCCGACTAGGAACCATGAGGTTGCGGGTTCGGTCCCTGCCGTTGCTCAGTGGGTTAACGATCCGGCGTTGCCGTGAGCTGTGGTGTAGGTTGCAGATGCGGCTCGGATTCCACGTTGCTGTGGCTCTGGCGTAGGCCAGTGGCTACAGCTCCGTTTCAACCCCTAGCCTGGGAACCTCCATATGCCGCGGGAGCAGCCCAAGAAATAGCAAAAAGACCAAAAAAAAAAAAAAGAATGACGTTTAACCCCATACCTTATGTTCAATTAACTCAAAAGGGATTAAGGATCTACATGTAAGAGCTAAAATTATAAAACTCTTAGGTGAAAACAATGATTTCTCAGAAATTACAACAAAGGCACAGCCAATAAGTGAGACAATAGGCAAATTGGGCTTCATAAAAATTTTTAAACTCTTTACATTAAGAGACACTACTGACAGAGTAAAATGGGAACCCAGAGAATGAGATAAAAATATTTGCAAATCATATATCTAATAAAGCATTCATATCCAGAATACAGAGAACACCAAAACTCAACAATAAAAAACAATCTGATTTTTTTAATGTGCAAGGAACTTGAATTTATCCAAGGAAGATATATAAATGGCCAACAGGCACATGAAAAGATGTATACAATCAGTAATGATTAGAATGCAAATCAAAACCCAGTGAGATTCCATCTCATACCCATTATTTGAATACTTAAAAAGTATATATAATAGGTGTTGGCAAGGATGTGGAGAAATTGGAACTGTTGCACACGTTGTATAGCCCCTGTGGAAAAGTCTGGTGGTTCCTCAAAAAATTTAAAATAGAATTACTGTATGATTCATCAATTCCACTTCTGGGTAAATATCCAAAAGAAACTGAAAGCAGATTCTCAAGGAGACATCTGTATACCCATGTTAGCAAGATTATTCACAAGCTAAAAGGGGAAACAGCCCAAGTGTACATTGATGGATAAATGACTAAATAAAATGTGGTCTATACATACAATGGAATATTATTCAGCCTTAAAAAGGAAGTAAATTCTGACACATGCTACAACATGAATGAACCTTAAGGACAATATGCTAAATGAAATAAGCCAGTCATACAAAGAGAAATATTATATTATTCCACTTATATGAAGTATATAGAATAGCCAAATTCAGAGATAGAAAGTAGAATGATGGTTGCCAGGGGTTTATGAGGAGAAGGGAATGGAGAGGTTTTGTTTAATTGGTAGAGAGTTTAAATGTTTTTTTTTATGTACAGTTCTATGGATGTTAATGTATGCATAGACTCATGTAATTACCACTACAATCAGCAAACAGAATAGCCCCTCCCCCTTCTAAAACTTCTTTGAGTTATCCCTTTATAATCACACCCTCTCCCACTCCTAACCCCTGACACTATACTATCTGTTCTCTACCACAATCGTTTTAGTCTTTTGAGCATTCCGTAGAAATGTAATCATATAGTACCTAACCTTTTGAGACCAACTTCTTTCATTCAGCATAATGCCTCTGAGATTCATTCAAGGTTTTGCATCGAAAAACAAATAAACAAGTTTGTTCCTTTTTATCAATGAGTAAGATTCTATTATTTTATAGGTTATCACAGTTTGTTTCTCCACTAACCTATTAGAGGTCATTTGGGATGTTTCCAATTTTTGTAAATTATGAATAGGTCTGCTAGAAACATTCATATACAGCCTTTTATGTGAATGTGAGCTTTAACATTCCTGAGTAAATACCCAGGAGTGTGATTTCTGGATAATATAGTAAGTGTATGTTTAAGTTCATAAGAAACAGGTAAATTGATGCTAAACTGTACCACAATTGCTAGCAATGTATGAGAGTTCCAGTCACTCTGCATCCTTGTCAATATTTGGTGTTATCCGTATTTTAAATTTTAGCCATTCTAATAGTTGTATAATTGTATTTCATTGTGACTTTTCTTTAACAGTATTTTGCACATCTTTTCATGTGCTTGTCTGCCATCTGTATATTCTTTTCACAGTTGTTGATGTTGTTGTTGTTTTGGGTCCATGGCATACAGAAGTTCTCCAGCCAGGGACCAAACCTGCACCACAGCTGTGATCCAAGCCACAGCAGTGACAATGCCAGATCCTTAACCCGCTGAGCTACCAGGGAACTTCTCTTTTTGTTGAAGTGTCTCTATTGCCCATTTTAGAAAATTGGGTTGTCTTGAGAATTCTTTAAAGGAGTTTTTTCAAGCCTTCATCAGATATGTGATTTGCAAATATTTTCTCCCACTCTATAGCTTGTGTTATTATTCTTTTAAAAGTATCTTTTGCAGAGAAAAATTTTGCATCTTGATGAAGACGAATTTATCAATTTTTTGTTTTAGATATGTGGTTTTGGTGTCAGGTTTAAGAAGTCTTTGCCTAACTCCAGGTCTTAGGTTTTCTCCCATGTTTTATTCTGAATAGTTTATAGTTTCACATTTTATGCTTATGCATGATAATTTTTGAGTTAATTTTTATATAAGGTATGAGATTTTTATGGAGAAATCCATCCATTAGTCCTAGGAAGAATACAAAGTCAGAAGACAAGTTCCCATATACCACAGGTGCAGCCCTAAAAAGCAAAAAAAAAAAAAAAAAAAGTTAGATGAATCCAAATACTTTTTTGGCTAATGCCAAAGGATGGAAATTCATTCAAAGCTCAGGTCTACAAAGATGGCCCAGAATGCTGGTGATCTGTTTAAGTTGTTGGCCATCCTGTTGAGTGATCCTGCTGAAGCTGTAGCAATCTTAAAAATCCGACTTGTTTCTCTTGTTCACAAAGTGTACTGCCATCCCGCCCCCAGGGGGAGTCAGTGACTTGCTGAATTCACACTGCAATTTGGTTTCAGGCATAAGAGAGCTAAGAAAATGCTTGGGATTCTTCAGTTACAAATAGAAACAACCAACACAAAAGTAGCTTAAAACCTCAGGGGTGTTTCATGAAAACAAGAAAAGGGATGTGCCTGCATTTCAAGATTTTAGTAGAGACATAGAAAACCTAGTCTTAGAAATCTAGGAAATACTGCCCCCATCTCATGCACTGTTTCTTAGGAGAATTTGCTTCATTTTTTCTTGCCAGACAAGCTTTCTTTGATACTATTCAAACCTTATCCACTTAACAAGAGCAATCCCTTAGAGTGAGATATAACCAGTAATACTTAAGATGTCAGGATCAGTTTTACTTCAAGTTTAAAAAACACCTCCTGGTATGTAATTTATTTATCTAGAATTCTGATAACAAGGCAGGATAGGAAGGCTGCTTTTGACTTGCATAGAACATTAAGTTGATATGTGAGGTAAAGTAGAAGGTTTGGGTCTTTTAGGTAATAATGTGGTTGTGGGTTTTGAGCCAGAAGAGTTTGTGTCAAGGGAAATGTAGCCTGCATTTCAAAGTGCTCCTACATGCACAGCTGGAGTTGCCCACACTTACTGTATGGAAGATAGGCCCCATGACTTTGTCCTCAAAGCCGTATTATGTAGCTCAGTTTATCTCAGCAAATGGACGATTTACAGATACAAATGCAGCTCTTTTGGCATTGCATAGAGCTTCTATGTTACCCAGAAAAAAGAAAGAGAGCAAGAATTCCCTAATGGAGGATACAGTATAAAGGTCTCTAAGGTTTTATTTGAATGTGTCTCGCAAAGTTGACTGGGTCATTAAGTGTGTGTGAGCCTCTGAGGCTGAGGAATGTTGTGTCCACCACCACCCCCTGCCCCCAACTAGTTCTAGACTGACCTTCAGACATGATGCTTGAGCAAACCTCTTCAATGAACAATTCTTCTTAGTGGTGCATTTCATATTAAACCATGGCCATGCCACTTGTAAATTAGCAATCTGATTCTGAAAGTTGGTAGGGCTAATAACAATTTACAAAAGCCAAATAGGGCACCAACTTAGACTGATACCCATCCTAAACAGAGCATATTAAGAGAACATAGGTTAGAGGAGAAGAACAAAGAGCTTATTCACTCTGAGAGTGGCCAGAGAGAGAGCAAGAGAACCAAGGAAGTAAAGTATCATGGAGAAGATGGTTTCAAAGAGGATATCCATAGAAATAAAAGAAGAGAACTCAGAAAATGTATTAGGATGTTACTAGCAACCCCAAAGTGTAACTCTTCAATGAATCCACAGGTTTTGAGGCCAGAGTTTGAAGACAAGAAATGATGGGATGTTGAAGAAATAAAGACCATGGATAAAAAACATTCTAGCTAGTCATGAATGGTAGATAGAGGGAGCAGTGTTTGCCACAGATATTTTCAAGACAGAATAGACTTGTGCATGACTGGACACTAGAGAAAGAAGCTTATAAATAGAAAATCATTTCTATCATTCCTAATGTGTTTAGTTTTGCAGAGTTAATTTTCAAGTTTTATTAATCTCCAAAATGTTGATCCTATAAGGAAGCTACACTGCCCACATGTGGTACAGGCTGGCCAGGAATTTCATTCTATACTAAGAGTCAGTAAACCTACTGTAAATAGTTAAATATTTTACATTTTTACTTTTTATTTTTGACTGCACCCATGGCATGCAAAAATTCCCAGGCCAGAGATCAAATCCGTGCCACAGCAGTGACAATGCTAGATAAGAATATGATAATATAAAAAAATAAAGCCTACTTGGCGCTTCCCTCAACTGACTAAAAGCAGCAACTTCTAGAAAATAAGGCTACCTTAAATTTTTCTTCAGGGTAGATCTACTCTCAGAAGGATAATGCAAATAATCTATCCCATATCCTTTATTTAAGGGAGTTTAATGGAACTGAAAGAGACAGAAAGACCACTTATACAAAGATAGAAAAGTATTATCACACATTTTTTCTTTCTGTCTTTTCTAGGGCCGCACCTGTGGCATATGGAGGTTCCCAGGCTAGGGATCCAATAGGAGCTGTTGCCGCCGGCCTAGACACGATCCGTAGCCACATCTGCGACCTACACTACAGCTCATGGCAATGCCGGGACCTTAACCCACTGAGCGAGGCCAGGGATCAAACCTTTCTTTTCCTCCCCTTCACCTGTTAAGATGGTATATAAACTCCACATCCTAATCACCTTTTTGAATAACTCATCACCATAGCCTTCTATGTGTATATATGTTGCACATGTAAGTAACCGGGTTTATTTGTTTGTTTTTTCTTGTTAATCTGTCTTTTGACAGTTTAATTTGCAGGGCTCCTAAGATACAAAACCTGAGGGTAAAGGAAAAGTATTTTTCTCACCCACAAGGTCATATAGCTATTAAGAGGAGTAACATATTTAAATCTAGATATATACTTGTAGTATCTGAGCTCCTTGTTACTATGCTACTAGGCTACTCTGTTTTTGTTTTTTGGGTTTTTTTCTTAAATGAAAAATGCTCAGCCTATATCTGAACTTAACTAGATAAAACTATTTTATCATATTTTAAATAGGACAGATAAAAAATTAGTCAAAAGCAGTCTTCTCTAGATTTAATTAATGTACATTTTCTAGTGCCACCTAATCTTATTGTGAATCAGAGTTTCTCAGACCTTGTTCACAGCTTTGGCACATCATAGAAAAAAAATCAGTATTGCAGATTTTCTCCAACCTAGCCACTGTTTGACTCCACATCTGTTTAGGCTACTTATATTATTCAAAGACAAAACTTTAGTATAATTTTTTTTCATTTCAGAGGCAATATAGTACAGTGGTTTTATATATGGGCATTGAAGCTAAGCAGTCCTCAGTTTGAATTCTGGTTCTGCCAATTGCATGGCAAATACTCAATAAAAATCAGCTATTCTTCCAGCATTTTAATCAATAAAGCTAAGATGGCTTGCATCTGATTTCCCCATGTTTCTCTTCATGTAGTAGAAGCAAAAAGAAATTAATTACCTCAGATGTCTTCAAATGACAACCACCACCACCACCACTACAATTTTAACTATCAACCACCACCAAAATAACAATAGCTGACACTTATTGGATGATTACTATGTATTACCTTAAATACTTTTCATGGATTAATTTATTTCAATAGCCCAAAGACAGGTTTTATTATTATTTTTAATTTATAAAGGAAATTGAAACCCAGGGAGATTAAATAAATTTTCCAAAGTCATGCTGATAATAAGTGGCAGAGATACTTTTTGTATCCAGTTAAGTCTGGCTATAGAATCCACATGCTATTACTTCTCTATATTGCTTTATTATACTACATTACCTCCAATTAAAAATCCTACTGTTATGTGTTTTTCCAAATTAGAAGGATAATTTTCCAATGCCTCCAAGACAATGGTTCCTAGGCTTTGGAAATTCACAGACTATTAAAATTTTAAGGAAGACTCTGCCAAACCATATAGATTTGCCACATTTATGTTCTAACAAGAAATAACCTTAAAAAGCAAACACTGGAAACATTTACTATTAGCACAAAATAAAGGATAATTTAATACCAAAAAAGTAGGATGGATTTAATCTAGAAATAAAGCATCCTCATGCTATATATATTCATGTATTGTTCTTAAATTTTCCACTTTGTTGAGGACAAAGATTTTAGAGTGACATTTTCTTTCCACTATCTTCCTAATAGCTAGGCTAATAGCTAGATGTCACTTGCATTTAAATATAACAACTCTCCAGAAATAAACCCATGCACTTATGGTCAATTACTCTATAACAAAGGAAGCAAGCATATACAATGGAAAAAAGATCATCTTTTCAATAAATTGTGCTGGGAAAACTAAACAGCTACATGTAAAAGAATGAAATTAGAACATTCTCTAACACCATTTAAAAAATAAACTCGAAATTGATTAAAAACCAAAATATAAGATCAGAAACCATAAAATTCCTAGAGGAAAACATAGGTTGAACAATCTTGACATAAATCACAGCAATATTTTTTTAGATCCACTTCCTAAAATAAAAGATATAAAAGTAAAAATAAACAAGTGAGACAGTTAAACTTAAAAGCTTTTGGACAGCAAAGGAAACCACTGACAAAATGAAAAGACAACCTAATGAATTGGAGAAAAATATTTGCAAATGATATAAGCAATAAAGGCTAAATATCAAACATATACAAACAGCTCATACAACTCAACATCAAAAAAAACAATGCAATTAAAACATGGGCAGAAGAACTGAATAGACATTTTTCCAAAGAAGACATAGAGATAGCCAACAAATGATCATAAAAAGATGCTCAACATATTTAATCATCGGGAAAATGCAAATAAAACCACAATGAGATGTCACTTACACCTGTCAGAATGGCTGTCATCAAAAAGAACACAAATAACAAATGTTGGTAACTACGTAGGAAAGGGAAACCCTTTCCTACACTATTAGTGTGAAGGTAAATTTTTGCAGCCACTGTGGGAAGCAGAATGGGTGTTTCTCAAGAAACTAAAAATAGAAGTACCATATGACCCATCAATTCAACTCTTGGGTATTTTTTTTTTTAATGAAAACACTAATTTGAAAAGATACGTGCACATCAATGTACAGGGCAGCATTATTTATAATAGACAAAACACGGAAGCAACCTAAATGTCCATTAGCAGATGAATAGATAAAGAAATGTGGTGTATATATAATATATAATATTATATAATCATAGTTATGCATATACAGTGGAATACTACTCAGCCATAAAAAAGAATGAAATTTTTCCATTTGTATCAACATGGATGGTTGAGAGGGTATTACACTTAGTGAAATAAGACAGAGAAAGATAAATGCTGTATGATATTTATATGTGAGAAGCTTAAAAATACAGAAAACTAGTGAATATAGCACTAGTTTTTAGTTTAAAAAAGAAGCAGACATACAGATATGGAGTACAAATTAGTGGTTGCCAGTGTGGAGAGGAAGGGGAGAGGAGCAATATAAAGGTAGGGGATTAAGAGGTACAAACTAGGAGTTCCCGTCATGGCACAATGGTTAACAAATCCGACTGGGAACCATGAGGTGGTGGGTTCAATCCCTCGCCTTACTCAGTGAGTGAAGGATCCAGCATTGCCGTGAGCTGTGGTGGAGGTTGCAGATGCGGCTTGGATCCCGCGTTGCTGTGGCTCTGGCTCTGGCATAGGCCAGAGGCTACAGCTCCAATTGGACCCCTAACCTGGGAATCTCCTCCATATGCTGTGAGAGTGGCCCTATAAAAGGCAAAAAGACAAAAAAAAAAAAAAAGAGGTACAAACTATTACAATAAAACAAGTTACAAGGATATGTTGTAGAACATGGGGAATACAGCCAATATAAATATATTACATTATAATAATATATATTATTATAATATAATGTATATATTAGTATTTATTATAATAACATATACATAATATTATATATTATAATAACTGCATATGGCTATAATATTTAAAAATTGAGAATCACTATATTGTACATCTGTGACATATAATAGTATACATGAAATATACTTCAATAAATGTAATATATATATATACATACATAAAATCTTCTGATGAAAAAGAACAATGATTAAATCAAAATAAATAATTTTTACTTGACAAAAAAATCCCCAGATTTTTATTAAATAAATTAAAACAGCTCTTTGGATTTGAATCAAAATGGTGGACAAAGAACTCACCACCCCCTACAATCATATCAAAAATACATCTATATTTGAAAAAATTCTCACTGAAAACTAGCTGGAGACTAGCAGAAAGACTCCTATACAGCCAAGGCTTTAAGAAAGATCAGACAAAAATAGAGTAGGAAGAAAAGTAAATCAATCAGATCAGGACCTGTACCCCTGGGAGAAGAGGCAGATTATACAGGCAGAGACCCTCCCTGAAGAGTGAGTGGTTTGAGCCACATTTTGGGTAGAGGCAGATTATACAGGCAGAGACCCTCCCTGAAGAGTGAGTGGTTTGAGCCACATTTTGGGTACCTCAACACCCGGGCCCAACAAAGGGAAGATGAGCCCCCTTGGCTGGCTAGAGGGCCAGTAGAACTAACAGGAAGCCTGTGGGAAACCTGAACTCTGCTGGAGAGGAGTGTGTGAACACTTGCTTGTTCCCAAAGCAGGGCAGAGAGGAGGACCAATTAAAACTGTTCAGGTGGCTGACTGCTGTCCTGCAATCATCCAAGTACCCACCCCAGCCTGAACTGAGCAAATGCTCCAGCATCCCTCAGCTAGTGTTGCGCCCACACTGGAGCAAGGGTTGCCATGACTGAGGAAAAATATTGTCTGTCAGATACTAAGGCAGCTCAAATCCTAAGCAGCATCTGAGCAGGAAGGAGCAGCTGTTACTGGTGATTGCACAGGCTGCACATCAGAGGCAGTCCAGATCTCTGACAGCAGCCAGGCAGCCACAGACCATGCTTGACCCTCACCATATACACATGCCAGCCCCTCTTGATCCAGGCCTGTTCCCCTCTGGGGCATGGGTGCCAGTGATGGGAGGGAAAAGAATATATACTTAAAGGGAACTGATCCAGCTTGGACCCAACTCAGGTATTCTGCTCCAGCAACTTGGGACTTGACCCTACCTCCAATAGGGCAGTGACAGCCACTGACCTAAGAGGAAGCCCCACCTCACACCCAACTCTGGCCCTAAACCTTCTATTTCCAGTCTCACCTCTTACCAGGATGATAGCTCCCAGCAGACCCTGAGGAAAGACATGGCTTGTGTTCATACCAAATCCAACTCTCCTACCAAAGCCACTAGACACACACAGACTATATAGGAAGGCATACCACTAAAGAAAATAATCAAACCACAAGGTAAGAAACCAAAAGAAAAGAAGAAAAGTACAGGGAAGAACTACAAAAACAACAAGAAAACAAGTAATAAAATGCGAAAGACTACACACCTATCAATAATTACTTCAAATGTTAAATGGCTAAGGCTTCAATCAAAAGACATACAGTGGCTGATTGGATTAAAAAATACCAAAAAACCCATTTACCCATTGCTTACAACAGATTCAGGTTAGAACTAAAGACATAGAAAAACTGAAAGTGAAAGGAAGGAAAAAAGATATTTCATGCAGTAGGAATAGTAATATTCATATCAGACAAAATAGGCTTTAAAACAAAGGTTATAACAAAAGACAGGCATTCCCATCATGGCACAGTGGAAACGAATCCAACTAGGAATGCTGAGGTTGTGGGTTTGATCCCTGGCCTCACTCAGTGGGTCAAGGATCCGGCATTGCCATGAGCTGTGGTGTAGGTCACAGATGTGGCTCAGATCTGGTGTTGCTGTGGCTGTAGGGTAGGCCAGCAGCTGTATCTCCAATTAGACTCCTAGCCTGGGAACGTCCACATGCCACAGGTGCAGCCTTAAAATGCAAAAAAAAAAAAGGATAAAGAAGGGCATTATATAATGATAAAAGATTCAATACAAGAAAAGGACATATATTCATTAATGTATATGCACCCAATAAGAAGCACCTAAATATATAAAGCAAATGAACAACAATACAATAATAATAATAGTAGGAGACTTTAACACCTCACTTCCATCAATGGACAGATCATCCTGACAGAAAATCAATAAGGCAACAGTGGATCAGCTGAACTTAATAGATATCTACAGGGCATTACATCCCAAGACAGTAAAATATACATTCTTTTCAAGTGCACATGGAACATTCTCCAGGATATATCACATACTAGGCCACAAAACAAGGCCCAACAAATTTAAGAGGAAAAAATTTTATCAAGTATTTTTTCCAACCAAAATGGTATGAAACTACAAATCGATTACAAGAAGAAAATGGGTAAAGAACAAAAATATGGATACTAAGCAACATGCTACTGAAAAACCAACTAGTCAATGAAGAAACCAAAGGGAAAAATCAGAAAATACCTCAAGACAAATGAAAATGGTAACACAACTTTCCAAAATCTATAGGATGCAGCAAAAGCAGTTTTAAGATGGATGTTTATAGCGATATAGGCCTAACACAAGAAATAAAAAATACCTCAAATAAACAATCTAAATTTCCATATAATGAAATCAGAAAAAGAAGAAAAAACAGGGTTCCCTTCATGGCACAGTGGAAACAAATCCGACTAGGAACCATGAGGTTGTGGGTTCAATCCCTGACCTTGCTCAGTGGGTTAAGGATCCAGCATTGTCATGAGCTGTGGTGAGGTCACAGACACAGCTCAGATCTGGCATTGCAGTGGCTGTGGCATAGGCTGACAGCTGTAGCTCTAATTTGACCCCTAGCCTGAGAACCTCCACATGCCTCAGGTGCAGCCCTTAAAAAAAAGGCAATAAAAAAAGAAGAAAAAACAAAGACCAAAATAAGCAGGAGGAAGATAATAATAAACACCAGAGAGGAAATAAGTAATACAGAGGCCAAAAAAACCAGAAAAGATTAAAAAAAAATCGAGCAGACCATTAAAAAGACAAAAAAATTGATTAACCAGGCTCACCATAAGAAAAGAGGACCTAAATCAACAAAATAAGAAGTGAAAGTTAAGAAATAATAAAAAATACCACACAGATACAAAAAAAAATCATAAGAAAATAATATGATCAGTTATATGCCAACAAACTGGAAAACCTAGGGAAAAAAGGACAGGTTTCTAGAAACAACCTTTCAAGATTTAATCAGGAAGAAACAGACAATCTGATAAGGCCAATTGTTAGGAGTGAAACTGAATCTGTTAAAAAAAAAAAAAACCTCCTACAAATGAAAGTCCAGGACAGGATGTCTTTACAGATGAATTCTCCAAAAATATAAAGAACAAACTATATTTACAATTCTCAAACTATTTCAAAACATTGAAGAAGATGAGACACTTCCAGCTTCATTCTATGAGGTCACAATTACCCTGATACCAAAACCAAAGATACTACAAAAAAGAAAAAAGAAAATTACAGGCCAATATCTGTGATGAACATAAATATAAAAAACTTTACAATTATTAGCAAATCAAATTCAACAATATATAACAATGATCAACCACCATGATCAAGTGGGATTTATTCCAGGGAAGCAAGAATGGTTAAATAATCCTGTTGTATAGCACAGGAAACTATATCTAGTCACTTGTGATGGAGGATAATGTGAAAAAAGAATATATATATATATATATATATATATATATGAATGACTGGGTCACCTTGATGTACAGGAGAAATTGACAAAACAATGTAAATCAACTACAATAGAAAAATTAAAAACCTAAAAAAAGAATGGTTAAATAATCACAAATTAATCAATGTGATTTACCACATTAACAGAATAAAGGAAAAAATCATATGATCATCTCAATAAATGAAGAAAAATGTTTGACAAAATTTAACATTGATTCATGATAAAAACTCTCATCAAAATTGATATAGAGTGGGAGTTCCCATCTCAGTGCAGCAGAGACGAATCCAACTAGGAAACATGAGTTGTGGGTTCGATCCCTGGCCTCATTCAGTGAGTTAAGGATCCAGCATTGCCGTGAGCTGTGGTGTAGATTGCAGACATGGCTAGAATCTGGCATTGCTATGGCTCTGGCATAAGCCAGCAGCAACAGCTCTGATTAGACCCCTAGCCTGGGAACCTCCATATGCCATGGGTGCAGCCTTAAAAAGACAAAAAAAAAATTAGTATAGAGGGAATATATCTCAACATAATAAAAGTCATTTACAACAAACTCACAGCTAACATCATACACAATGGTGAAAAGTTAAAAGCTTTTCCTCTAAATTCGGGAAAAAGACAAGGATGCCCACACTTGCCAGCTCTATTTAACATAGTATAGTGGAAGCCCTAGATGTATCAATCAGACAAGAAAAAGAAATAAAAGGCATCTAAATTGGAAAGGAAGAAGTAAAACCATCACTATTTGCAGATGAAATGATACTATATATAGGAAACCCTAAAGTCTTTACCAAAAAGACTATTAGAACTAATAACCAATTTCAATACAGTTGCACAATACAAGATTAATATACAGAAATCTATTGTTTTTCTATACACTAATAATGAACTATAAGAAGATAAATTAATAAAACAATTTCATTTACAATCACATCAAAAAAATAAAATACCTTAGAATAAAATTAATCAGGAAGTGAAATACCCATACTTCAAAAACAGCAAACATTGATGAAGAATTTTGAAAATTATAAAAAGGGATCTATTAGCAAGAGTAATAGGATGTGAAGCTCACCTCTTCCCACAAATACATCAAAATACAACTACACAAGGAACAATTTTCACAGTCTACTGAATGCTGGCAGAGGACCTTGGGCTTATGAAAGAGCAAGAAAATATCCACATAATTGGATAGGACAGAAGAAAAAGGGTGAAAAAAAGAAAGTGAGAAAGGAATCAAGACAGGACAGGCACTCCTGGGAGGGAGCTGTGGAAGAAGAAAAGTTTCCACGCCCTGTGAGGTCTCCTTACAAGAAGGGACATTAGCTGGGACAGAGAGGGAGCTTTGAAGCCTCAAAGGAGAGTTCAGAATGGAGACAGACCTGCATAGATGGTCAGTGCCACTGCCTTACAGTCCCCAGCCTGAGATACAAGGCCACTGGTGCAGATAGGAGCTGGGGACTGAAGCTCAAGATTTAGAGATCAGACCTGGGGAGAAGACTAGTGTTGTCTGTGCAGAAAGAGCCTGAAAGGACTGCAGTATAATGTGACCGCATCTGAGGGTGTATGCAGGAAACCCGAGCTATTTTAGCAGGCAGGCACCATTGTTTGTGGGTGCGTAAGGGGTGTGGCAGGACCAGCCATTACAGCTTTCTCTATCCACGTGATCAGGTGGCAGGACATTGCCCATACAACTCCGGTAGTAGTCATGAGCTGGGACTCAGAAATGGTCAGGAGCTACTGTCCAAACCTCCCAGCCCTCAGGAGTGAGCACAACCTGCCTCCATTCTGATCCCATATTCTGGGAGGAGCACATGGGCCACCACCACCACCACCAAGAATCCCAGGACTGGATAGCAGCTATTTCATCTGCATGCTATCAAGAGGATAATGGCTAGCACATGCTGAGGGAAGAAGCAACAGATACCCATAATAAAAACATTCCTTGCACTAAAAACATTAAGCCCATACCAGCTACACAGGTACATTCATATATATATATATAAATAGCCCTCCAAGACCACAGTAGACAATTGTTTTTCCTAAATCCACAGAATAAGTGAAATATAAGTAAAATAAACAAACAGAGGAATCACTCCCAGTTAAAAGACCAAGAGAATTACCCTTAAAGAACAAACAATGAAACGGACAGTTTCAGTCTAATAGACACTGATTTTTAAAAGACCTTGAAAATAATGAAGGAACTAAGAAAGGCTATCAATGGAAATGAAGAGTACTGTCAAAAGGAACTAGAAACAATAAAGAGGAATAAAGAAAAATTAGAAAATTCATTTTCTGAGATGAGAATTGAGCTAAAGGCAATGAATGGCAGAAAAAAACAATGTGGAAGAATGCAATAAGGGAGCTGAAAAATACAATAAAGGAAATCACCCAATTAGAACAGCAGACAGAAAACCACATGAAAAAAGGGGGGGGGGAGAAAGCAATATATAAGACCTATGGGATAATATAAAGCACATAATAGGAATTCCAGAGGGGGAAGAAAGAGAAAAGGGTATAAAAAAAACTTGAAGAAATTATGGCTGAAAACTTCCCAAACTTGAAGAAGGAAAGAGATATCCAGGTACAGGAGGGATAGAGGGTCCCAATCAAGATAAACCCAAACAGACCCACACCAAGACATAGTATAATAAAAATGCCAAAAGATAAAGAGAGGATTTTAAAGCCAGTAAGAGAAAAACAAAGAGTTAATTACAAAGGAACCCCCATAAAGATATCAGCTGATTTCTCTACAGAAACATTGCAGGTTGGGAGGGACTGGCAAGATATATGTAAAGTTCTGAAAGGGAAAAAAATCTGCAACCCAAGATACTCTACCCAGCAAGATTATCATTTATAATAGAAGGAGAGATAAAGAATTTCTCGGATAAGCAAAAATAAACAATACAGCAATAGTGAAACCATCCTAAAGGAAATATTGGAAGGTCTTTTCAAAATAGAAAAGAAGTAAGACTCTATAGGAAAGAGAAAAGTACAATTGGAAAGTAAATCACTTAAAAAAGTGAGCGCATAGGTTTTTTTAAGAGAGAAACTGAAAAGTTTTACTGAAAGTGATAATAACTACAATAAAGATGAACATGAAGAAGTAAGACATTGAAATCATACAATGTGAGAGAGCAGAGAAATAAAATGTAGATTTTTTTTTCCCCCTAGAATGTGTATAAGCCTATATGATTACCAGTGTAAGGAGATACAGGAGTTAACATACTTGAATAACAGGGTAACCACAAATCAAAAACATACAATAGATTCACAAATACCAAAAAGAATAGAACAAAAGTATGATAAAAAAGAAAATCATAAAACCACAAAAGGAAAACAAAAAGAAAAAGAAAGGAACAAAGAAGAAATATAAAATCATTGGGAAAACAAGGTTTAAAATGACAATAAATACTTATGTATCAATAATTATTTAAATTTTGATGAACTAAATGGTCCAATCAAAAGACATAGAAAGGCTCAATGGATTTTAGAAAAAACCCAGAACCTATAATATGTTGCCTACAAGAGACCCACTTAAGGGGCAAGGACAGACATAGATTGAAAGTGAGTAGATGGAAAAAGATACCTTATGTAAATGGAAATGATTAAGAAAGCAGGGGTTGTAATACTCATATAAGATAAAATAGACTTCAAAAAACAGGCCATAAAGAAAGATAAAGGACACTACATAATAATTAAAGGATTAATACAGAAAGAGGATTTTACATTCATCAACGTATATGTATCTAACATAGGAGCACCCAAATACATGAAACAAAAACTGCCAGACATAAAGGGAAAAATCGATGAGAATATCATAATAGTAGGAGATGTTAACACCCCACCCACATCAATGGAAAGGTCATCTAGACTAAATATTGATAAGGCAACAGAGACCCTAAATTATAAAATAGAATAGTGGGACTTAATAGATATTTTCAGGACATTACATCCAAAAAAAAAAAAAAACCACATTACTGTCAAGCGCACATTGAACATTTTCTAGGATTGACCACATATTAGGGCACAAAACACACTTCAACAAAATTAAGATTATAGAAATTCTCAAGCAAATTTTCTGAACACAATGACATGAAACTAGAAACTAACCATAGAAAAAGAACAAAGAGTGATCACATGGAGATTAAATAATATACTACTAAAAAAAAGAGTCAATGAAGAAATCAAAGAGGAAATTTAAAAATATCTTGAGACAAATGACAATGAAAACACAATCACAAAAAAACTATGGAATGCAGCAAAAGCAGTTCTCAGAGGGAAGTTTAGAGCAACACAGGCCTACCTCAAAAAAAAAAAAATCTTAAACAACCTAACCAACCACTCAAAAGATTTAGAAAAAGAACAAATCCTAAAGTCAGCAGAAAGAAGGAGATAATAAAGATCAGAAAGGATATACATAAAATAGAGATTTTTTAAAAATAGAAAAAAATCAATAAAACCAAGAGTTGATTTATTTAAAGAGTAGACAAGATTAACAAAACTTTTCCCAGGCTCACCAAGAAGAAAAGAGAGAACCCAAATAAACCAAGTACAAAATGAAAGAGGATAACAACCACCACCACAGAAAAACAAAAAACTGTAAGGGAATACTATGAACAATTATATGCCAACAAATTGGACAACTAGAAGGAATTAACAAGTTTCTAGAAATATATAGCTCATCAAAATTGTATGAAAAAGAAACAGATAACTTGAACAATTACTGAACGCAAAATAGAATGCATAATTTTAAAAAAAAAAAAAACCTTGCAAACAAAAGTTCAAGCCCAGATGGTTTTACAGGCAAATTCTATAAAACACACAAAGAACTTAAACTGATACCTCTCAAACTCTTCCAAAAAATTGAAGAGGAGAGAATACTCCCAATGACATTCTATGAAGTCATCATCACCTTGATACCAAAACTATACACAGACATCACCAAAAAAGAATATTATAGGCCAATATCTCTAATGAATATAGATGCAAAAATTCTCTCCAAAATATTAGCAAACCAAATCCAACAACAGATAAAAAAGATCATACATTATGACCAAGTTCACAAAGATGGTTCGACGTACACAAATTAATTAATGTGATGCACCACATAAACAAAAGGTAAAAGGTAAAACCACATGATCACCAGACAAAACTACAATTCAAAAAGATGCATGCACCTTTGCGTTCATAGTAGCACTATTCACAGTAGCCAAGACATGGAAACAACCTAAATATCCATCAACACATGAATGGATTAAGAAGATGTGGTACATATATACAATGGAATACTACTCAGCCATAAAAAGAACAAAATAGTGCCATTCACAGTGACATGGATGGAACTAGGGCTTATCATACTAAATGAAGTAAGTCAGAAAGAGAAAGAAAAATGCTATGTGAACTGGAAACTGGGTCTTGCCATCTGCCTATACATGGGTTGAATCATGAACCACTTCAGCTGCTGATCTTCAATAGCCCCTTAAAGGAGCTCTCTGTGAAGATCAGGAGTGAAGCACTCTGTGCTCTGGGAAAACTGGCAGAACAGGTCTTTCATATTTTAATAGCCCAATTCTTGTTTCTCCTCATATCTAGCAAAACACTAAAACCCTTCATGGTGATGTCTGCTTCTTGTGACTAGCAGTAACCTTCAAGAAAATAGAAGAAAACTTCTATAAAAATGTGTGTGTGGTTGAATGTACCTTCCCCAAAATCATGTATACACTGACATTCCCCCCCCCCAACTCTTTGGAGGGCTATTTCAGAGCTATCTGAAATGCTGCCTCTCAGGTTTTAGTCTTAATTTTGCCCCAAACAAAACTTAACTCTCAACTTTTATGTTGTGCATATCTTTTAATTTGACAACCATATATCACTTATATGTGTAATCTTTAACAGTAACACAGAAGAACATATCTATGAAACATAAACAGACTCACAGACATAAAAAATAAATTTACGCATGCCTGGGGGAAGGAGTTGGGGAAGGGATGCAGTAGAAGGTTGGGGTTAACAGATGTAAGCTATAACACATGGAGGAGATAATCAACAAGATCGTACTGTATAGCACAGAGAACTATATTCAGTTCCCTGTGATAAACCATAGTGTAAAAGAATATTTTTAAAAAGAGTGTGTGTACATATATATACATATATGTGAATAAATTCTCTCTGAAAAAAATTAACATAACTTTGTAAAGACTTCAATTAAAATACTGATTTTTTAAAAAAGAAAATTACTTTTAAAATGGAAAGACATTTTGTGTTCTGGATTGGAGGAAATAATATTGTTAAAATGTCCATACAAGCAAAAGAAATCTACAGATTTAATGCAATCCCTGCAAAAATACTCATGGCATTATTCACAGAACTAGAACAAATAATCCTAAAATTTATATGGAACAACAAAGACCCCAAATTGCCAGTGATCTTGAGAAAAAGGAAAAACATGGAGGTATCATACTCCCTGATTCAGACTATGCTACAATGCTACAGTAATAAAGACATGGTATTGGCACAAGAACAGACACATATATTGAGGGAACAGAATAGAGATCCCATAAATAAACCCATGCACTTAGGTCAATTCATCTACAACAAAGGAGGCAAGAATATAACAATGGGGGAAAAAAGTCTCTTCAGTAAGTGGTGCTGGGAAAATTGTTCAGCTACATTTAAAACAATTAGATTAAAACATTTCCTAACATCACATAACAAAAATAAACTCAAAATGGATTAAAGACCTAATTTTTCACATTTTTTGCATTTTTCTATGCAGAAACCATAGAACTCCTAGAAGAGAATACAGGCAGAACACTCTTTGACATAAATCACAGCAATATTTTTTTGGTCCATCTCCTAAGGTAAAAGTAATAAAAGAAAAAATAAACAAATGAGACCTAATTAAATGTAAAAGCTTTTGCACAGCAAAGGAAACCACTGACTAAACAAAAAGACAACCTATTGAATGGGAGAAAATGTTTGCAAATGATGTGACTGATAAGGGGTTAATACCTAAAATATATCAATAGCTCATACAACTCAACATCAAAAAAAAAAAAAGAATTCAATTAAAAAACACTCAGAAGACTTGAATAGACAATTTTTTTTGTCTTTTTGCCATTTTTAGGGCTGCTCCCATGGCATATGGAGGTTCCCAGGCTAGGGGTCTAATCAGAGCTGTAGCTGCCGGCCTACACCAAAGCCACAGCAACGTGGGATCTGAGCCATGTCTGCAACCTACAGCACAGCTCACAGCAACGCCAGATCCTTAACACACTGAGCAAGGGCAGGGACCGAACCCGCAACCTCATGGTTTCTAGTCGGATTCGTTACCCACTGTGCCACGACGGGAACTCCACATTCCTGAAATTTTAAAAGATAAACAGTTTTGTAATTAACACTTCTTTCATTCCAATGAATTCAAATAGTAATTATACTACTGAAAATGAATGTTTCAATTAAAACCTTTACATATTTGATAGTGATGACATATAAATAGGATTTATGTCTTTTGCACCTTTGATTTTCTCCACAGTCCCAACGTCTGTGTTTTCAACAGGGTGCCACATTAAAAGAAATATATTCACATATGGGCATCATGCATTTTTTATTAACACTGTGAGATGAAAAGGCTCAGTGCTTTAATGGCTGCATTTTGAATTTGACTGCAAACATCAGCAACATACACATGGAAAAATTATGTGAAACAATTTTCTTTTAGTTCAGTCTTTTAGACCCTTGTTTACGACTTTAGATAAATTAAATTTGAATAGTTCCTAACTATAATCAATTATATTCAGTTTCAATTACAATTTCTAATTGAGTCAAACCTATTAGCATCATCTCTAGTAATAGCTTTTATACAGTGTTAGTAAAAGTGTTATCGAAATATCAGCTGCCTCTATATAACAATGCCAAATAGAAATGCAGAGACAGTTGGAGGAAACAGAAAAAGTAGCTTGAACTGCCAGGCAAAGAGGGGAACAGAGCAGGCTAATGCCTCAAGGATTGTGCCCCAAACCCTTTGGAGTGGGTAGTGAGGAGTCTTATAGTGTTAGAGGAGCAGGGTATGACTAGATCATGGACATTTTCCTTACTGGTTGGTGGTGAGGTAATTGGGAGTCAGCATCATTAACCTTCTGGTTCCAACCAGTCTGGGCTCTACCTGCTTGTGGGTAGCATACAGTTGACTTCTTCCACCCTGTGGGGACTTTAGCACATGCAAAACAGCTCTAAGGACATGGCTCAGAATATTCTCCATAGTCTTCGAAGAACTGACAAAAGGTCTTTAAATTTGTTGAATGGTTAAGCTATCATTATTCTGTCTTGCTTGACTTGTTTTTTCCTTATTCTGTGTTTTCTCATTTCTCTGATTAAATTGATTCTTTGACTAAAGTTTTCTACAGACAAAAAGGCTGGAGGACATGAGTGGGGGATCCACTCTGGGAAGGCCTCACAGGGTCCTGCTCAGTAACAAAAGGCCAGTGGTTTGCACCTAATGAACATCTATGTACTAAGTAATTAGATTAAAAAAGAGAAGACTCCTCCTAAATATCTCACGGTGGCACTCTGGTGGGTCCAACAGAGGTAGGAGGTAGGCCTCTGGGCTGTGAACAGCTGGGGCTTGTTAGTCTGAGTAAATTGGACCTTGCTTCTCTTTGACACTTCAAGGAAGTTAATGGCGGGTGGGAGCTGGGCTCAGCTGGAATAAAAAGATAACCACTTCAATCACTCCTGGGGTAAAGGAGACCTCCTCAATTTCAGGTGTGCAGAAAGACTCCTGGGGGTCAAAAAAGGAAGGGGGGTGCCAGGTCATAATAAGTCCTGATACCATCCTAGAACCCTTTGCTTTGGAATCCATCTTGACCAAAAGATGAGCATGCAACTGGGGAAGGTCCAGTAAGGTGTGAGAAATATAACAAGATAATCAGCCAAATGAAAGCAAAGAGGCTAAAGAACTGTCCTAAATAAGCAATTTAAATCATCTCTCTGGTGCACTCCTCACTGGGGGAGGGGGGGGCGGGGGAGTCCACACACACACTCCTCCCTTGGGTGTGTATTACTGCCTTGCTTCTGCCATAGATAAATGGACTACTTCTCTGTGCTCTCCCACATGTTGTACCGCGTTTCTAACAATAAAATTTATACCAGCTTTTATAGTCTTTGCCTCCTTAAAACATTCTTGCTTTCAACAGGGAGCAAGAATCAGGGCAATTCTGCTTTTAGTCTCTAGCTGGTCTAGTAACTAGAATTCTTGGTTTTCATGCAGGCTGCCCAGGTTCAACTTCTGAGGAGAGAATTAAGATCTCGTTTCAAGCTACCATCCACTGCTATCTCTCCAACATCAGGAGTCTTGGTCCCTAAATAAGTACCATGCTCCTCAAACCAAGATTAGCACATTCAGGAAGCTGCAAAGAAATTATGACACAAAACCTAACATAGGACACATGATAACTTATTTATCCTGGTGACACTAGACAAGGATCCTGCTCCCTCACAGTTCTATTAACCTTCAGTCTGCGACTGTTTTCCTATCTCAATACAAAGGGAAGACACCATCCTTTCCTCATCCATCCTTCTAGTATTTAGTTTGGTGGATGGTGGTAAATCAATAAACTTTTAAGAACCCCTCCCTCAACTTTGAGAATTCAGAAATTTTATCTTTTGTATAAGAAATTGGAGTTAAGACTCTTAAAGACCCGTGTTGGACTAGCAGGAGGTCTATGTGGCCTGGGAGATGGAACACGAAGATGAAAATATATGTGCTTTTTGGGGGTACTGAAGTGAAATTGAAGTGTGGACAGCAGCAGCAGCAGCAGCAGCAGTGAAACCTGGGAGACCTGACTGTAAACTCAATTCTAATCAATGCGGATGTAGGTTTCCGGTCTAAGACACCAAATCATCTCACAAGAGGAAGGGCAAAACCCCACACTGCCCAAAACAGCAGCCACCTACCCAAAGAGAACCCAGACGCAGGTTGATCCGTAGCCGCTGGATGATGACGTACTCCCCAGACCAGATTGGTGATTGGTTTCTGAAGAGGGGCGTCGGCGGTCAACGCGACGTGGAGCCCTAGCCGAAGTCCTCGCGAGAGCTGCGGTCTCCGGAGGGGATGGCCGCGGAGCCGGGCGGACTTGGCCCTTGGCTCCAGGATCCTGCTCCCTGGCCCGAAACATGGCCGGGGGTCCTGGCCCACTAACACGGCCTCGCCCCGACACAGTCGCCATGCCCAAGAGAGGGAAGCGACTCAAGTTCCGGGCCCAAGACGCCTGCTCTGGGCGAGGTAGGGAGGGGGCGAAAGCTTTGAAAGCCTTGGGGCTGGAGGCAGGTGGGGGGCAGGACAGCGCCGTGGCGAGTGCTTGCGCTCCTGCGACCGGAGGGCGGCCAGGGCTGGGGACTTAGAGTGAGCAGGAAATCTCGGTGGGGAGAAAGCTGACGAGAGAAGGCATCCTCCTTTGAGGGTTGGTGCTGTGTTTCAGTGACCGTGGCGGATTATGCCAACTCGGATCCGGCCGTCGTGAGGTCTGGAAGGGTCAAGAAAGCCGTCGCCAATGCTGTTCAGCAGGAAGGTAGGCTTCCGACGAATCTTTTAAGACTCAGGCAGTGAAGAGAGAAATTGGTGTTTTATTTTCCTGGGATTCCTGCCTCGGTATTTTTCTTGCAGTCCTTTGGTCTCTTCCTGCAAACGTGTTTGCTCTTCTAGATGGTTACTCATATATTCAGGGAAGGGGAAATATTACCAAGAGCAGTAGCAGTTTCTAGAGCAGAAATATTTTTTTTCCATCTTTCCATTAAAAAATAAAATCTTTTTAAAAATAAAATAAAATCTTTAAGGAACTCTTCTGTGATTTCCACTGCATTCGTCTGGGTTATTAATCTTTTTCCTGTAGTTCACATATATTCTCCATTTAATTCTGCAATTTGCTTTTTTGTGTAATAACCTTGAACTATTGCTTTGCCCATGCTTCTCTTACTTTCAGCTTCTTACTTGAGGTTTGTGTTTTTATGATATGTAATGTCTTCAGCCCAGGAATAGGGTTGAATTGGACTTAATTCGTCTCAAGCATTGCTTCTCAAAAGTTATGCAAATTGAAAATAGCATTGACCTTTTACTTTTACCTTGCAGAATGGAAGAATAATTCACTTTCTTTCTTCAGGTCTGAAGCAGTTTATGCAATTTTGGAGTCAGTTTGCCCATTGCTTTCCAATTTTTTTGTACTTAAGCTACTCTTTAAAAAAGATTCTCAGCTTTCTTTAGCTAGCTTTCAAACTGCTTTTGCTTTTTTTTCCTTTTTCCTTTTCCTCATGGATGCTGATATCCTGCCTAAGCCATGGAACTCTGCCATTTCATTCTCTTCTTACTTTCTTCTAGTAAAATCTCTTTGTGGCTTGGAAGCCTCCCAGGTTCCTGCAGTGGAAGCTCTTTCTGGGGCTGGTGAGCCTTGTGACATCATCGACAGCAGTGATGAGATTGATGCCCAGGAGGAAAGCATCCATGAGAGAACTGTCTGCAGAAAAAAGAAAAGCAAGAGGCACAAAGGTACAGGGCCTGCTGTCTTTCGGATTATTAATCCTATCTGTGGTAATAACTTGAAGTCATCATTTTTTCAGTAGCATAAGAGGTAATACCAGTGGAGAACCAGAGTTGGGATCTTAGTAGTGAGACAGGACTTTTATATACCAGGGAATTTTATTTATGTCTAAATTTGAGAGGAGAGGAGATTGGTAATAGCAGATTTCTGGAACTGTGAACTTGATTATAGTGGCCATTCATTGAGAACATGTCATGATCGGGTAAAACCCATGCAGCAACATGAAAACAAAAAGCCTTTGCATTTCTGGATTTCTGAATGGGTAAAGAAGCAGAGTTGTGACAAGATTTTTTTCCAAATATGTGAATTGTATATGACCAGTTTCATTTCAGCTAAAGTTTGATATTACGGACTTCTAAGTACTCTGCAGTTATTATAATTATCTTTTTTTTAACGGCCACTCCTGCGGCATATGGAGATTCCCAGGCTAGGGGTCAAATCGGAGCTGTAGCCACTGACCTATAACCACAGCAACACACAGTCCAAGCCTTGTCTGCGATCTGCACCACCCCTCACAGCAACGCCAGATCCTTAACCCACTGAACGAGGCCAGGGATGGAACCTGCATCCTCATGGATGCTAGTCAGATTCGTTTCTGCTGAGCCACGATGGGAACTTTAGTTCTGCAATTATTAATATCTGTTTTATGTCTAGTAGGTACTGTAGAAAATAGAAAAGCATGTAATATTTTTTAGTGGCAATAAAACTTACACAAAGGAAAGAAAAGTAAACTAATAGTATATGATGTGCCAACCCATCATTCACTGGTTGCTCCAGACTTAAGGAATCAGACTCTCTTGGGATGGATCCCAGAATACCTACTCTTAAAGCTAAAGTGGTTCTGGAATTCCTGCTGTGCTGCAGTGGGTCAGTGGTCCACCTGGTCTGTGGGGGTGCCAGTTTGATCCCCACCCTGGTGCAGTGGCTCAAGGATCCAGTGTTGCTGCAGCTGTAGCCTAGGTCACAGCTGTGGCTCGGATTTGATCCCTGGCCTGGCAACTTCCATATGCTGTGGTGTAGCCATAAAAAAATAAATATCCAGGCTTCATGTTAGCTGTTTATTGCACTTGGAATACTCTTACTCTTAACCTATGTCTATCAAATTCTTTATGTCCTTCATAGCTTATTTCCATGAAGCTTTCCTTTATTGATTCCATTTCCTATGTTCTGAAATTTCATAATTATATGTAGAACATTGACTTTTTTAATAATTAATGAATTTTGTTCCTAATGACAGGAAAATTTTAATAACACTATACTTTGCAAACGTCCTTATAGGTCTCAGTGGAGGAAATTCTGACAGTTGTTTGCCGTCTCTTTTAGAGAGAGATTTAATGTGGGAGAAGGGGATCCTAAATGTGGTAGATGGGGTCTTAAATGGTTACTGGAGATTTCAAGAAAGCATGGGAACCAGAAAAGAGGATGTTGTCTTAGGAGTATTGCTCTCTGTTATGAAAAGGCTAACATAAGAACCTGATTGAGTCATAGATTTGCAGGAAGTAGTTAGAAAAGCAGAGGCAGCTTCAGGGAGATAGATGTAAGAGCTTTTTGCCCAGGAAACAGAAAGAGGAAAGGTGAGTTTTGCATAGTTCTGTGACTAAGTCTCAACAATTAGGGTTAGCCCAGATTCTGGTGTCTTTACGGAGTATGAGTTTTAATTCGAACCTGATGTTTATAGTGGACCTCAGGGTCAGGAGAATTAACTCTAATAAGGTCTGAAGGAGGAAGAGGTAGATATACATTGTCACGGGAGTATCTCTGAATACTGGATGCTTATGGCCAGAATCATAGATCAAACTGACAAATAAGGAGAAACTAGAAGAAAAGAAACATGTCTGCAGGCATTTATTGAATATTGAAAATACTCTCTAACTTACCTTTTTTTTGTTTTTGTTTTTTTACTTAGTTTGTACTTTCAGATTGCCTCATACCATATTCAAATCAGACTTTTGTTTTTTCTGCTTTTAGGGCCACATGTGCAGCATGTGGAAGTTTCAAGGCTAGGGATCAAATCGGAGCTGCAGCTGCTGGCCTACACCACAGCTGCAGCAACAGGATCCTTAACCCATTGACCAAGGCCAGGGATGAACCCGAATCCTCATGGATACTGGTCGGGTTTGTAACTTGCTGAGCTGCAACGGGAACTCCCAACTTTTGTTTTTTAAATGACTGAAGAAAATATTTGGCAGATGGGGACTGCAAGGGAAATCAAAGGCAGAATTTATAGTGCAAAGGTGGAATTTGGTGTCAGAAAACCTGGGTTCTGTTTGCACTGATTACATGCAAAGTTCTGTTTTCTTATAGTAAAATAAGCACAATAATATTTTCCCTGTTTCCATTGAAGAATTACTAGATTTGAATGATATAATTTATGCAAAGCTACCTTGGAAACTTCAAAATAGCATGTAAGTAGTTGTTAAATAAAGCTTTAAGGACAAGACCTATCCACTTGGGCAACAGGAAAAAAAAAAGTTTTCTGCAGCTATAATGAGCAGGAAATGAAGAGTTTAAGAGACTTCCTTAGACATATTTAAACCAATTTCTTAGCTGTGCAAGCCCTGGGAGAATTGAAATGATTGAGGATCTTTATATATGTGTAGAATAGAAGCCAAAAGTTACAGGTTTTTTTTTTTCTGTTTCAGAAGACCTGGACAGGGCTGGAGGAGAAGAGTATCCCATGGATATTTGGCTCTTGCTGGCCTCCTATATCCGTCCTGAGGACATTGTGAATTTTTCCCTGATTTGTAAGAATGCCTGGACTGTCACTTGCACTGCTGCCTTTTGGACCAGGTTGTACCGAAGGTGCGACCACAGAGAACTCACTGTGTTATCTGTGTGGCTGATTTCATTGCTGTTTATGATTTGGAGCTACTCCCTGGATGGTGACCTCTTTTCACTTTCTCTACTGCATGCCTGGGCTTGAGCCTAGATTTGGACTTCTTGAGCTCCTCTTTAATTTAAAATTGGTATTATTAATTCATCCAGGTAATTGTCTTCCCTATGGTCGCCCCCTCACTACTGTCTAGTATCTACTTTCAGCAAAAGTGAGGTCTTAAAAAGAACTGTTTTTGACTTTTTCCAGAGATTTATCTTAGCTAGAGCTTTCAAAAGCTGTAGATGCTCATCTGTGTATCTTTCCAACTGAATCAGCTGTTTCTTAGATTTGCTAGTCAGTCATCTTGAAGTTTGATATAGTCTTTACGTATAGTTGTAGTGGTGAAGAGAGAGTGAGTGATGTGATGAGTAAGAGGGCTAACTTTTGATGCTGACTGCAGAAGTGTAGTGAAGATTGTAAACTGTCAGTAAGGATGTGGTAGAAGGGGACATTGAGCTATCAGGGAGTAGAGAAGTTTCTGAGACAGTGACAAGAGAACTTGGTGGGTCTTCCCTAGTGCAAGTTGTTTGTGAGCAACTAAAGTATATTGTACTGGTATCATTTCAGAGACTTACCCTTTTTTAGAGTGAAATGGTGAGGATTTAAAATCATTAAATGAATAGAAAAGTGTAGGATTACAAGATATATGCAAATTGGGTTTTGCATAGCAAAGACACAAAAGTAGCTAAGAGGTGACAGAAATGATGATTTGTGTGTGTGTGTGTGTGTGTGTAAGGACACTAGGGATAAACTAAATACCAGCCAGTGAAATAGTACACTAAAATTTGACCAGAGCCCAGGAATCCTAGGAGACTGGCCTAGAACAGAAGAGAGAGGTCAGTTATTGGTAGGAGTAATGTGTTATGTTTCAGGCACTACACGCTGGATGCTTCTCTGCCTTTGCGCCTGCGACCAGAGTCAATGGAGAAGCTGCGCTGTCTCCGGGCATGTGTGATCCGATCTCTATACCATATGTATGAGCCATTTGCTGCTCGAATCTCCAAGAATCCAGCCATTCCAGAAAGCACTCCTAGCACATTAAAGAATTCCAAAGTAAGTGAGAATTAATGTTGGGGTTTAACAAATGGACTCTTACATGATGGGCCTGTTATCACGGCTTGTTTCCAGCTTTCTTAATGGTTAAGGCTAGGGCTGTAGGTACCAAGCTGCTCAGGGACTAACGTAAATTTTCAGGCTTAGGGGTGTCACTTCTTCAAGACATTCCTGCTGTGCTGGGCTGGCTTATGTTATCTTTACCTTAAAGCTTTCATGCTTTTAGCGTATTCCTTATTCTCTTTATTTTAATTTATTCTCATGCCTTGTACATTTAGAAGGTTTAGATGGTTTGATGGTTTGGGCTAGGAAGATCACAACTCATTGGTGGGTGTAACTATAATTCTTAAAAGGTGCTGTAAATCATGATACAAAGATATAAAACTAATTTTCTAATAGGACCTTAACATCTGAGATTCCCCTTTCTCACTGACCTTCTTAAAAGATTCTGGTGTAGACTTCTTAAGCATTTGCTAAATGCCCACTATTGCCAAGCTCTGGGGTAGGTTGTTTCAGAGACTGTAAGGTACTCTCACTCATAGACTTTAGTGCTCTAAAGTTCTTCCTGTGTTCTGGAACATTTCTTCTTATCTTGGGATTTCCCCAGTAGTTTATATTCATACATTGTATTCAAGTTTTGGGCATTCTTCTGATTGGTAAATAGGTCTGTGAACCTTTGGTCCATTCTCTGCTTTTCTCCATCATAATGAAATATCTAGTGAACACACATTTACCAAACTAGACTAGTTTAGGCAAGTTGATGTCTCGGCCTTTTACTCATTTAACTAATACTATCGCCTAAATGTTGTATCTTTTGAGTTTGTGAGTAATTTTTATTACTCTGTTTCTACTCAAAGTCTGGTGTTCTGTAGCACTTCTCCATTCTCTTTTTTTTTGCTTGTTTTTATGCTTTGGATGTTATGTAAATGATTCTTTTCCCCTAGTTCAGCTCTAGTGTGATAACATTCTCCCTGATACATATTGATTTAAGGGTACTGTTGATTTCAAGACATCATGGTTCCTTCCAGGGTTGCAAACTGAGGTGGTCAGGGCCATTGGCTGAGTTTAAATTAATGTTACACTAACCAATGGATTTAGGGCAGGATTAGAATGCTGGGTGAGTAGAATTTCATCCCTTCTCGTAATATGAGTGGACAGTGTGTCATTTCACATTTATAGTTTCCTCCCCCTAGAACATTTGATCATATCCAGTTAACTGTGGTGAGGCGGGGATCGTCCCAAAGCTAACCATGCCAGGTATGAATCAGTTGCTGGGAGCAGAGCAGCATTGGGCAAACTCCTCATGCTTGACACATTCTGGCGGCTCCAGTGCACAATGCAAGTGCTACTGCCTAAATCTAAAACACCGTGTCTTCATATTCTTGTAACTGTCTATTAATTTTTGAAGTGGCCTAAAAAAGGTGGTGATAACTAAAGTCTTAATCCAGATAGTAAGCCTAGGCCACCTGGCTGCTGCTTTTGTGCCTGTTGGAGATCTTCTGTAGAGGATGTGGGACCTGCAGTGGCAGGTGTCCCATGCATGGCCTTGCTACAATAACCACCATCGCATGGCATTCAGGAAGTTGCCAGCATGCCTAAAGGAAGTTGTCCCATGTTCCTGGACTCTACCTCTTCGTATTTGATTCTCCCTCTCTCTCTTTTCAGTAGCATAGCTTGTGTGGGACACTGGAGCCGTTGTGTTGGCAACAGAAGTGTTTGCCCCTTAAAGCCAAGCCCATTATTTTTGATGGAACAGCAGGACGTACAGGGCATGTCTGAAGGGCAGGACAGCTGGCACGGCGGACGACCCACCCCTTATCCCCTGGGAGGTACTTAACTTCTTGTTTAACCCTAGCTGTAGCCTGACTTTCCTTGAGGGGGCTTACTCTAGACTGAATTCAGCTCAGCTCAGTTTCCATACCTGCTATCTGCTCCCAGAAGGTCCTGAGTGGTTTGCTCCTATTACAGGGCTGGCTGTCTCTTGCCTGCCTTATGGCTTTGTTATCATCTTGTCTGGTGGCTACTGGCTGCCCTTATATTTTAAAATAGAGGAGTGACCTGCTGAATCAGAATGCCCCAGTCTCTAGAGACCATGTTTCTGTCTTTAAAGATGAGAACAATAGGGGTTGACCTCAGTAGCATCTGAGGTTGACTTATATTGGTACTTCTTCTCTTGACTGCATAGCCTTGAGATTGTCTCTTCTCATGTTGCACTAGTGTCAAATTGGGGAAGAGGGGGAGGGGTGAGTGTGTATCTGTGCCAAAGCAGAATCTCAGCCCTTGGGACAGTGGCTGGCTTTAGAGCTATCAAGCAGAAAGGTTTTGCTGTTTTTTTTTTTCAATCTTACTTTGATTTTTTTTCTTTTCTGTCTTTTATTTATTTAAATTTTATTTTTATTTTCTTACAGTGCTTACTTTTCTGGTGCAGAAAGATTGTTGGAAACAGACAGGAACCAATGTGGGAATTCAACTTCAAGTTCAAAAAGCAGGTATGTGGTTTTATCACCTTTTTATTTTTTAGGTAACATCTTGTTCTGAATTCATTAAACATAAAATTCTTACATTAAAACTTATAATGATGCCATGAAAAGAAAAAAAAGAAGGAACTATTTTATATAAAAGAGACCCAAAGATTTAATATCTTAATGCATAGAGTAAACCTTGACTGGATCTTGAATCAAGGCACAAAGAGCTTTAAAAGACATTTTTGGTATAATTAAAGAAATGTGAATGTACTGGGCATATTAGATGATATGAAATTATTGTTAATTTTCTTAAGTGTGGTAATGTTATTGAGGTTATATATGTGTGTTTATTCATGTTGAATAAGGATAGAATGACTTTGCCTCCCCCACCCCCAAAGCTCACATGATTTTATATATATGTGTGTGTGTATTTTATATAAAATAAGAGGTGAGGGGGCAGAAAGCACATATGGCAAAGAATCAAATGGTAAAGTCTGTACAGGAGTTCATTGCAGGTTTTATTAATTTTTCTGTGTATTTAAAGTCTTTAAAAGTGTGGAAAAGGGGAAAACTTGGTACTGACATTATTGCCTGAAATTTTTTGTTGTTCAAAGCAAATGTATTTATAAACAATAATTCATGTGGTTTTATGTCTGAGGCAATTTGGAGAAACCATGAGGAGAGAGACTGCCAAGAGTCTATTTATAAGAAGAGTAGATATTATTCTGACTTGTCTCTGCGTTTTGCTTGGACTATACCTGAGATCTTAAACACAGTGAGGATCCATTCAGCTTCTTTATCTTCAGCAACCTCATTTCTGCCATCTGTCTCCCCTGCTTAGTATCTCACTAAGGTTCCACGTTACAAATGAAATTAATTGTCCCTCACTTGATGACATTGTGTTCAGATAAGTTTATAATTAAATCATATTTTTCCATTGCTTTTTCAAAAACACAGTTCTAGGGGAGAATTTTGGCTCTGATCATTTGCTTTTAATAAGATGTCCACAATCTATGATATCCATTAGATACTGGTAGAGTCCACCATACCACCTTTCTGGGAGGGGACTGAGGGGCAGTCTTCACAAGTGTATGTAAGCTAAGACCAGAATTGCTGCAGGAAAGTGAATGCTGAGAATTCCTCTAGCTTTGAGACTTGTGACTCTTGTTTTATGGTGCCTAGAATTAGATGGCCACTTCTGCTTCTCATCCCTTTTGTGCAGCAGATGTTCTTTGGAGTCTGACAAGTCACAAGGTATTTGTGATCTCTCAAACACTGGGAGGCATCTGATAGGGCTGTAAGTTTCCACTTCTCGCTAGATGGTAGGAAACACTGTCTAAATGAAACATACACCCACTGTCACATTTCTTATCCAAATATGTTACCACTTTTTTCAAAGGGCAGATTTTCCTTTATCTGTATAGAAACTGTTATGCATATGAAGAGAGAAGAGATGACAGAAAATGGATTTCTATAGCTTTAGTTAAGCCATAGTGTTTTCATTGGTGGAGTCTTAAAGCCATAAACATTTCCTCTAATCAATTTAAAGTAATTCTTAATTATCTTTAGTCCCCTAGATTAAAGAGTAAGTGTATGGGAGGATTGCAGCCTCCCATTCAGTATGAAGATGTTCATACCAACCCAGACCAGGACTGCTGCCTACTGCAGGTCACCACCCTCAATTTCATCTTTATTCCAATTGTTATGGGAATGATATTTACCCTGGTAAGTGGAGACAGGATGTCATCCTTAGCTCTTTCATAGACTCTTACTGTACCTAGTATTTGAAAGAAATTTGTGAATTTAACTACTGAGGAAGAAATCTTTGAAGAATCATTTTAAACAAAATCCAAAAGCAGACCTGTATATTAGAAACATACAGATTGGTGGAGAAGTTAATTATGTCTGAGCATATTTTACTTCTGCTTCCTTCTCTATGATGAACAGAATGTTTTTGCATCTCCTGGGTAGTGTTCATTAATGTTTGAGAAAAATTATCCTATTAAGGTTAATCATGAAGCTATATATGTGCCAGGACCTTGAGGCATGCATGTTGGTGTCATAAGTGGAGTATTAAAATATAGTGTGACCAGTTCTGTCCTTTGATACTCTGACTATTCTAGATTCAGCTAAGAATTAGATTAGTAAACAATAGATATGCCTCTTGTGTATTTTCCATACTTTTAACATTTTTAACTAGATCCTAGGCAACTGCAGAGTTCATGCAATTTATCTTCTCTGTATTTTAGACTTACATTCAGCAATATATTTCCCCCTTAACATTGAAAATAGCTTTATTCTTTTTTTAATGGTAAAATAAATAATGCATACTTCATGAGAAGAATTTAAATAATACATAAACACATTGAAAAAGTAAAACTGACTTAGACTTACACTATCCTATAATAGCAGTTAACTTAGGGGGAACTGTTCTTTAATGTCTCTGTTAAAATATATACATGTACACCCCCACCCTCTTAAATAAATTTGTATAGGAGTTCTCAGTGGGTTAAGAACCCATCTAATATTCATGAAGATAAGGGTTTGATCCGTGGCCTCACTCAGTGGGTTTAAGGACCCACCGTTGCCTCAAGCTGCAGTGCAGGTGCACAGACATGGCTCAGAAACTGCATTGCTGAAGCTGTGGCATAGGCTGGCAGCAGCAGTTCCAATTCAGTCCCTAGCCTAGGAACTTCCATGTGTCACTGGTGTGGCCCTAAAAAAAATAATAATTTTGTATAATTGAGATTATGTCAAGTATCTGTTTTTATTGTAGGCACCTCTCCTTAAATCACATTAATGACTTATATACGCATACTCCATATACTTCATATTCATACAGTTCTGCAGAGATCTACATAAACATATTTAGAGATTTGTGATTTATCTTACAAACAAATGTGATCAGATGTATGTTTCATGCATCTTGCTTGATTTGCTCAACGATATCTCATCAAAATCCCTTCAAGTCATCTCTTAGAGCTCTAGCCCAATTTTTAAAAATCACCATTGATGGTAGTCTATGTGCACATCCTAATTTATTCAGCTTTCTTTTTTTTTTTTTCCTTTTTTTAGGGCTGTATCCATCGCATATGGAAGTTCCCAGGCTAGGGGTTGAATTGGAGCTGCAGCCACTGGCCTACGCCACAGCCACAGCAATGCCAGATCCAAGCCATGTCTGGGACCTATACCACAGGTCACGGCAATGCCTTACTTAACCCACTGAGCGAGGCGAGAGATTGAACCCACGTCCTCATGGATACTAGTCAGGTTCATTAACCACTGAACCACAAATAGGAACTCCTCAGAGGCTCTCTTTAGCACAGTTTAAATACATGAAGCTAAGAAAAGTTTATAAAAATCACCCTTAATTTTTAATATCTTTGCAAAGGTGCCGGTGGTATAATTTAGGGATTATTTTGTGGCCTACTCCATGTCAATTTTGTTTGAACTGTCTCATAGGAAAACAAGGCTGTTTAATTTGGGTACTGAATTTACTTTTCCTTCCCAGTTTACTATCAATGTGAGCACGGACATGCGGCATCATCGAGTAAGACTGGTGTTCCAAGATTCTCCTGTCCACGGTGGTCGGAAACTGCGCAGTGAACAGGGTGTGCAAGTCATCCTGGACCCAGTGCACAGCGTTCGACTTTTTGACTGGTGGCATCCTCAGTATCCGTTCTCCCTGAGAGCATAGCTATTGCTTCCTGTCACTGAGGGCAGCCCTGAGCTAGGTCAGGCAACTTGTAATCAGAGTCCACCTTGAAAGGGGCAGCTGGATTGTATATCTGGTCGGTAATGCACATGCTCTTCAGGTTTCTGGGGCTCCTGCTAGGGAAGGAGAAGGATTGAATCAGTAAGAAAAACAGCTATAATTTACAAACATATTTTAATGTAAAATTTTGCATTTGAAAGGAAAAACCTGACCCTGTTTTCTGTGTTAAATCCCATTTGGTGCTACTGAGTTTGTTGTTCTTTATTCTTTTATCCCAGCAAAAATGGATGATCTCGCTTTAGGGAAAATTAAACTCGTAAATCTCCAAACAAAGAAATTCCATCATTCCCTTACGAATCAGAGGAACCTTAGAGGCCTAAAATTGTTGCCATGTTGCTTCCAATTTAGCTGTCCCTCAAATTCAGTGAATATTTTCTCTTCTCTCTTTACCCTCCTCCAGAAATAAAGCAGGTGACAGGGTTTTCAGAATACATGAGATTGACTTGTGTATCTTTCTTTAAAAATAATTTTTGAACATTTGTCACATAAATATTCATTTGCCAGTTGTGTATTCTTGGCTTTTCTTGCATGAAGCTGATAGTAGTGATGATAATGATTTTGTGCCTTTTGCACTATACTAGAAACTTTTCAGAGTATCTCTAATTCTCACAGTTCTGCAAGGTAGGTGACACTCTTCCCATTCTCTAGCTTAAAACACTGAATCAATGACTTACCCAAGGCCATAGTATCCAATAAATGGAAGAGCCAGGATTCTAACCCAGGTCCTTTTGCTACGCCACGGTTAAAAAGGTCAGTCTCATTCTTGTGGTAGATGGTGGCAAAGCGGAGTAGGCAGAGTGTACATAGATTAAAATAAGAAAGAGGGGTGAGTAAAAAGTTGATTGTAGTATCCTTTATTCCTAATCAGCCTAAAACGTATATAAGATTGATGATTCTTTTAAATATGTGTTTCTAAGTAAAATATAAAATAAACCAAGCAAGTTATTATAGGAAGAATAGTGATATTTTCATTGAATTGTTAGACATTTATCATGCTGACGATTGTTTTTAAGAATGCATTCCCAAAAAAAAAAAAAAAAAAAAAGAATGCATTCCCATGTTGAAACCAGACTCCTGCATTATAAGAATTTAGTAACTTTCCTGTGCTCTGCCTTGCCCTGTGCTACCTGGGAGAGCCCGGCTTTTCATCCCTGCAGAAATGCCAATGTCCTCTTGGTGAGAGGACTTGCTCTAGCTGGTGTACTCTGAGAAGAGGGTCATGTTCTTGTTTTGTTCTCCTAACAAGATAACCTTATTGCTTGTTTTCCCCCAACCTGCCCTCCACCCAGATTAGCTACTCTGAAGCTGAATATTAGCTAGATATTGCCATGAGGTGGGCATTAAGACAGTATTCTTTAAACATGAAAATCTCATGGCCGCAGTTATTTTCATGAGCCAGACTGCTTAAGTTAGTGTGTTGTTTTTTCCTTTCCGTTCATTCTCCCTGCCCCCTCCTATTTAAAGAATATTCTTGGGAAGCATCTGCTTAATATTGCTGCTAACAGCTAGCCTTACCCCACACTGCAGGTGGTAGTAAAGCTGTTCACATAGACAGTGAGTCTGGGTCAGTGAAGAACAGAATTTGGGCATTTAAATGATAAAAACAAAAAGCCAGGACTATTAAAGCACTTTACAAATCTCTATAATCAAAAGTTGCCTCTTTGAGGCAGAGGAGAGAAGCACAGAGCCCCTAGTTCCCTGAACAGAAGATGCCACAGAGCAGAAGGGAGTTGTCTTGGTGGATTGTATGTCCCACATTTAGGAGTTATTTTTTAAAAGGATGGGGGAAGTGAAATAAATTTAATAATTGTCTTAATAATTGTGTTCTGACTGAACTTCCTAGTTTTTGCATCAAACTCCATATTATGATGATAGGTGCAATATTAGATGTTGCCTCAGCTGTTCTCTTAGTATGATATTGACAAACATTAGGAGAAGTATGTTATCAGAGATTATGATGGCTTTAGCCTTTCCTCTGCATTGACTTTTCTAGGATGATTCCTGCTTTATTAGTGGAAGGATATAAAGTATCTCAGGGATTTCCTTTTGGTGAGAACCCCAAATCACCTGGAGAAGAGTTGGAACTTTCTGGACTGCTTTTGCAAAAACTATTTCTAACTTTCACTTCCTTAAATATATATATCTTGACTTTGCTCTGAGGATGAAACAAAATATTTAGCCTCATTTTTTACCTTTCAAATAAATCAAATTCCTTAAGTGTTCCTGTCTTCTACCAAAGATACAAGGAAACCAAGCCAAATGGTGACTATATTGGGGGAAAGAATAAATAAATGAATGGATGGATGTGCCACTAATCTCAACTATAACATTTGTTGCTGATACAGAACGTGTGTGTATCTATGAGTATGTACATATTGCACGTATATAAAAACCCTTCACACTTCTAGCAGCACTTACTGGGTATTGTAAAGAATTGAGTAGGAACTGTGATGAAACTTCACAAACCAGATGGGAAAGATGCATTAGTCGCCACAAGGGACAGGGTAAGGAGCAATTCAGAAAAAATGGAAAGACTGAACTAAAACTTGTCAGGAATTTTGGCATAGAGACTGTCTTCATACTATGTATATATAATAGATATTTAGTTCATAGTAACAATGTTAGCATGCCAAATGCCTGAGTTCAGGCAATCGACACAATTCACTGAAGTGTACTCTGGAAATACATCTGGATTTCAAGTTTCTCCACTTAAAAAAATAGGCGCAACCAAAGGAAAAGTAGTAAATGGGCCCAAGAGAGTGAGAAAGGTGACAAGCCATTGGCAAGCAATTACAAGGCCAGTACTAAGGCCAGTTTTGAGAGCAGATGGTTAGAGACATAGATGAGTGCAAAGAAACGCGTGATTCTTCTTACTGGGGAGGAGGCAGGGTACCACTGGGCTCTGAAACTTTATGGGTAAAACCTGGCTCTCCACCACTCCAGGCCAAACCAAAATGGCGCGGAGCATCAAAGCAGCTCCGGTGTCACGTGCGAGGGGGCGTGGCCTCGAAAGACCAGGTCAGGCCCCGCCCTTGGGGTGGGGCCAGAGACCGTCCGCGAGACGAGGGGGCGGGGCCTTGAGGCTGGGCTCCTCGACGCTGGTGAAGTCGGCAGCTACCTCCGCTGCGCCCGCTCGGCTTTCCAAGACGCGGTGGGGGCTGGCTTCCTGCTCCAAGCCAAGCGCCGGGCCTTCTACGATTGCAGGCAGGTGAGCGTTCAGAGCCCAGGTTGGGGGAAGGATGCCTCTTTTCCCCACTTCCAGCTCCCCTCACAGTTTGAGGCGGGGGACGGGGGGAAAGTGGTGGTGAGTCTCTGGTGCTTCTTGGGAAACAACCCCTTTTTTTACTTAGATGTGTCCTCTCCCATAGGCGGAGATACCGCTCCCTCCGCTGCCCCTCACCAGCCTTTGCCGTGCTCTGTGTCCTTGGGGGTGAAAATGGGGGGGGGGGGAGGCGGTGCGATTTGCGGGGAGGGTGTGGAGTTCTTTCTCGGCTCCATCAGCTAGGAGCAAAGGGGCTGAGCTGGCAAGTCTCCCAGTGGGAACTGGGTGGTCTGCGCCCCCATTTCCCCTCCAGGAGAGTCAGAAGCTCTTGGGCCAGCTCCGCTCTTTTGGGCGCAGAAGGCGCTGAGGTCTTCACGTTTCCCGGTGGTCTTAATCCTTCCCGTGTTTTTCATATCGCCCGTTCTTAACATCGCTAGCTCTTCATTTCTCGAACTGCCAGTCTCAGGCTGTGCCAGAGATGCCCCCATCTCCGCAGTGCCAGGGCGGTGGGGTGGATGGAGCGACCAATCCGAGGTCTGGTGAGGGTGGGCGCAACCATAGAGGTTCCAGAACTGAAAGGGTGGGAATGGGGAATTGACTTTCGACCATGCAGTTTAGTACAGTTTGGTGGCGGGTGGGAAAAAAGAGGTCGGTTGGGGGACTTGGAAAGGTGGTATGGCTGGGTTTTTTGTTTTCTTTTGAGAAGGAGGAGGAATTGAAGACAAGGTGTCACTAGGTGCTAATGTCACCCTTGAGGAGATGTTTGCTGGTAGAGGGGCGGGGGAATTGGGGCTGCTGTCCTAGGAGGTGAGCAAATGATTAAGGAGGAGGCTCTGCTTAGCATGGAGATCCCCTCCTGGTGGGAGCTTAAGGGGCCCCTTCAGTAACGAGATTTCACCCACTTCCCTCAGTCTTTCCAGTTGGAACTGGTACCTAGTACTTGGTTCAACATCAGCAATTGAACAAAGTACTAGGTATCCCAACTGAACAAAATACTAGGTATACCAATTAAGCCAGACACCCACTATAAGCCAGACACCATGCTAGGTGCTGAGTCTTATGAAGGCAATTTTGGGCTGTGAAGGACTTGAAAGTTACACACTATAGGCTCTCTGTTAACAGCTCCCCCTGCCCATGCCCCTGCCCCAATTTTTCTGCTATTGGATTAGAAAAGACAGACCATGTCCATATGCTTTCAAACATCTGTCTAAACTGGATTCCAGTGCATCTACCCACTACCACTATTCATTGGCCAGGTAGTCCCAAGGAAATCTGCCTTAGCAAAAGGAACGGTTTGAATGATTTCCTTTGGCTATTTTCTAGGACTTGAGGCCTATTTTTCAGGTCCTGAGACCTGAGGAAGCAGCCTGGGGTAAATGGTATCTCAAAATAATGAGATGATGAATGGCACAGTGGTTATCGGGGGCCAGGAATTCACTAGACACCACACACAGTGGGAGACACCATCTCTAGAAGGTAGAAGAGTGAGGGGGAAGGGGATGTGAAAGGGAAATTTCATCCAGTGGTATCTGGGATGTGTGCTGCTGAGCATGTCATGATGCCAGAACCATGGCATGTATGAGGTCTGGCAGCAGGGTGGTAAGGAGGGATTGGAGGGGCAGGGCAGGGCAGGCAGCCAGTCTACTGGGTCTCCTCTCCGGGTTGATTGCTGAAGTCTTAAGAGTTAGGAAGATTTGTCAGAGATTGCTTGTGGGTTCCTTCAGAGCCTCTGAGGATAGCAGAGTGAGAGCCAGGGGAGGGGAAGAGTAGTCACTGGTGGCAGTGGGGCAGGAGTGAAGACTCAGCAAGGGATCTGGAGGCCAGTAGGGCTTTAGGATATAGGGAAAATAGCTGAGGTGTTTTTATGCCAGGGATACTCTACTTTGGGGCTTTAGGCCCTTGGATGAGTTGCTATAGAAACAAAGTGTGGTTTCTGAGTGGTACGGAGCTGTGTGGTATGTGCATGTGTGCCCTGGAGAGGAGGAGTTGGTATGGAGCAGGGAGAACTAAGTGAGTGAAAGCTGCCTCACAGTCTAGGTCCAGGTAGGAAATTTGGAGAAATGCTGAGATGGGAGTGGGGTCAGAGGGAGGGGCGAGTGTGTATTGCAGCCACATGAAGTCACCATATGTCCCCCCTCTGGCCTGCTAGCTCACTGAGCTATAATTAGCTCTGGAGGGCATACAGTGCTGGCTCACAGGAGTGTGGCACTCGGGATGGCCAGCAAAGTAAAAACAACTCAGAGGGGTGTTCGTGCTGGGTGGACTCTGAGAGGGGCTGCTCCTAGGGGCCCTCAGCCTTTGCTGAACTGGAAGGGTCCTGTGGGAACTGAGAATGTCATGGGAAAGAAGCTCTGGGCCAGGCTGGTATGAAATTCCAGGGCTGGCAGAGTCTGAGGACTCCCCTCTTTTCTCCTGCTTGCTGGCTCACCAGCCACACAAGAGGCATCATTGCTGCCCACCTCATTGCTCTGCTTTCAGAGAGCTTTGGGAGCTGCAGCCCCCCATCTCCCTCTAGTGTCTTTTGTTCTCCCAGGTAAAGTCACTTCTAGTCCAGAGTATCTTCTTGCCTGTAAGTCAGGGGCTGAGAGGCCTTGGCTAGAACTGTGAAAGTGCTGAAGAAGAAACTGCCACCAGTCAATTCAAATGCTCATGCTCCAAATGGTGAACCGCTGATCCCTTGACCGCATCAGAGCCTGAATATTTGATCACCTGCCACTCTGTATGGTTCTCAAATGATTACTTGTGTATCTTCTTTTCTCTTAGGTTGACTGTGAACTTCTTAAGAGTTGAGATTGTATGTTACTTGCCTTTTGTATCCATAACAATTCCTAGCTCAATAAGTAATCTACTATAGAATAAGAAATCTACTTAGTAATCGTTGGATTGAACTGAAGAGGTCTGTCTTCAGATCCTCCAGAGTCAGTGAAGTAGGGCCTCCTTGCAACTAGAAATACTTATCCTCTGGGGACCCAATACAGTGATGCTACATCAGTGGGGGAATTAAATTCTGTAGGCATTAGAGTGGAAATTTCTAAATATCCCCTAAAGCATGGTATATGGGTTTAGGTTTATAACTCTGAATAATAATAATACCAATGTACAGATATACATTATATAGTAATTGTATACATTATATAGTATACATTATATAGTAATTGTAAAAATGTATAATGTATACAGTGATTTAAAAGAGTACTTAGATACAGTCTAATTTTGTAGTTAAGTGCCAGATGAAATAGCTGGTCTGCATTTAGAGGCCTTTGCTGCTCACTTTGCCCAGCCAGCAGAATTGAATTCTCATAAATTAAATGTATGTCTGATGTGACTTCATGGCCACTGTCTTCAGATAAATAACTGTCATTTTTTTTTTAATTTTATGGCCTCACCTGTGGCCTATGGAAGTCCCCTGGCCAGGGACTGAATCTGAGTTGCAGCTGCGGCAACACCGTACCCTTTAACCCACTGCATCAGGCCAGGGATTGAACCTGTGCCCTTCCATCGACCCAAGCCACCACAGTCAGATTTTCAACCCACTGCACCACAGCAGGAACTCCAATAACTCTGATTTTAAAGGAGAGATACATTTCCATTCAATTTAAGAAAAACCTTCCTTAGGACAATGAGGGCTTCCTTGTTTAGTAGTGAGCTCCTTATTCCTGGCAGATAATCAAATACAGACTGAGCTATCAGGGAGGTTGTGGAAGGAGCTCCCACCCAGGGTGGGAAGTTGACCTGCATGACCTCAGAAAAGCTTTCAAGTAGGAATTTGCAATTCCAGGTAGGGGCAGGGGTGGGGGAAGGCGCTGAATGGTAGAGGTTCTTGACAGCTACTACAGAAGAGGACTTGCCTGTGTTTGGCTTAGAGAATAGCTTCTGAGAGGAAGGCCTGGGAAGTGAGGGCAGGACAGGAGCTTGGCCTGGGCTGTTCCATGAAGAGGGGATATTCTGGGAGACTTAGGTGGTGACTCTCGCCGTCTCTAATGTACATGGAGCCCTGGGCTTGGGAGAGGAGGCAGTGCAGTTCTGATGGGTAGTGGTAAGTAGAAGGGTGCCCAAGTGCTCTCATGAGCATACATGATTTCATGACTGGCAGATGCGTGTGTTTATATAACCATGCATATTCATTCTCATGATTGCACAAACACACACACACACTCACACACACACATGCATTCTCATGACCACAGTCATATACCATCATGAGCCCTGACATACTCATCACCACCCACATCCATACACAGTCTCACTGTTGTACATAACCACTCATATTCCCTCATGCACATGCACTCAGAATCCCTTTCTTGTGACCATACTCTTACACGCACACTGTCTTCTTCATGATTACACACATACACTACAAATTCTCATGACTACACACTTACATACTCTGTTGCATGAATACATATGCCCCCCCCCCGCCTGTTCTCTCTCTTTCATAACTGCGCATACCCCCCGCCCCAGCACTTTTATGACCATGTACACATGCACACTTTTTATGGTGCCTACATTTCTCTGGGCAGTTCTCTGTACTCTGAACTTTTCATGCCCGCAGCACCTAACAGCATTCCCTTCTGTTGCTCTTGATTACTCCTGAGCAATTCTGTTTCCTGTCATATGACAGCTCCCTGATCTGATGAGCTGATCTACTGATGCAGAGACTGCTGAGCAATTTTTCTTGAACACCAAAGGACTTGTATTTGCCTCACGTGGACCTCTAGTTTGAAAGATTTTTATTCTCCAAATATATCACACTTATTACTTTGTTTCTTCTTCTACAAATGTTATTTGAGGACATATATAAATATTAATCAGTGGCTCCGATTAGCAGAAGATGACTAGGGTTACTGTACTTAATGATGTCAGTTCATTCAAAACCAGGTGCTTTGTTCAGTGATGCAGCCTTATATCTTAGCTTTTGTAAATAAAAGACATCTATGAGACATTTAGAATGTGGAAAATAGCTGGTGGGCCTGTGTCACCTATATAACCTTCTCAGGTACTTTGCTTTGTTGCATTGTGTGCTGCCTTTCTAAGAGAACATGTATTTATTTTAGCAGAGTAGAAATACTTACCAGGGATTTTCTAACCTCTTTTTAGACTTGGAACCCTTTTGGGCAAATGAAACTTTAATCAGATGTCCAGTAAAATTGACAGATTTGGAGTTGATGAGATTGAAGGGAGGAAAGAGAGTTCAGAGCGAGCCGTTTTCATTTGTCTCACCTCTTTGTCCTTTTTTTCACCCCAGACTGCCCCTAAACATAGTCTGTCATAAAGCCAGTTTGTAGATCCCTGCCTTAGTTTAAAGAGGTAGTTGTGATGGCTATAATTTTGGTTATTTTATTTTGTTTTATATTTTTTTGCTTTTAAGGGATATACCTGTGGCATATGGAAGTTCCCAGGCTAGGGGTTGAATTGGAGCTGGAGCTGCCAGCCTACACCACAACTATAGGCACAGCAACACGGGATCTGAACCAAATCTGTTACCTCCACCACAACTCACGGCAATGCCAGATCCTCCACCCACTGAGTTGCCCAGGGATCAAACCCACATCCTTATGGATGCTAGTCAGGCTCGTTACCACTGAGCCACAACAGAAACTCTGAATTTTGGTTACCTTAGAAGAAGTATTTTGGGGGTGCACAGAGACTTGAATTCCTCCTTTCCCCACTACCCATCGATGCTGGTCCTCCCTGGTGAGAATGAGAGTGACCAGACAGCTAGGTGTGCCCAGGGCAATTGCAGTTTATACCTGTGTCCTGGTGTGTTGACAGTGCCTCCATTCACCGTCTGGCTTGAACAGAAAGTTGTGTGCTCACCCAAATAATAGGCCATGTCTTGGCAGGAGTGGCTCATAACTAACTCCTGGGGAGCAGCTGGAGAGATGAGCCTCACAGATACGGGCCCAGAGGAACCTGTCAGATGGAGAGGGCTCTGCCTGTGTCTCCCTGAACTTGCCGACATTCAGAAGCAGAGTGTCTGGGCTGGCGGTCGGGGCTCACCTGTGTTGGGTAGCATTTGATACTTCTCAGAACAATTTCATGTCTCTTATTTCCTTTGACCCTCATGACAGCCTGGGAGATCACTAGATTGTGTTGTGTGTTATGACCTTCATTTTCCAGATTCAGGAACCCTGAAGCCCAGAGAGAAGTCTTACCCCTTGCCTTTTAGTGGCCCGGAGAACTAGGTGCTTTTGAAGGGATTTGTGTCCAGCAATGAGAAACTGTCAGTAAAGCTTTCCAAAGAGTTTTTCTTCTGGGAAGGCTTCCTGTAGCTAATGTAGATTTTTAGTTTTCTTATTGTACTTGGTGTGGGCCTAGCCTTCAGCTGCTTCAGGGTACTCAGAGGTGACACTTACCAAGTGTTCTCTGGACCCTGGGCTCTTTGCATATGTTAACTCTTGTAATCATCACATCAGCTAGCTGAGGTATTGTTGTCATCCTCATTTCGTAGATGAAGAACTGTGGCTCAGAGAGACTAGGTGTCTTTCCAGAGTTACATGAGTGGCCAGTGGAGGAGCCACCGTTCAGTCCCATAGACCTGCTCCAAAGTCTGCCTTTCAAGACAGGAGTGGCTCCTGCATTGCTGTCAAGAAGCTTTCATTTTTCAGAGAACAAGATAAATGAACCTGGCCTTGAATCAGCTTTTCCTATTTTAGCATTCCCCTTCTTTGAAGTTAGAAATGGACTTCCCAGAATGACTGTTATGTGTGTCCATTCAGCTTTGTGTACATGAGGACTGTGGTAAATGCTGGAGCATCCAAAGATAATTAAGATATGGTTCTTACCCTAGAGTCGTCAGATGAGTTGATGTGCCACAAGAAAAGGGAAAGGCTATGCTAGGTTGATGGAAGAGACCATCTTACCTATGAAGGAATCAGGAAAGGATCCATGAAGGAAATGGTATTTAAGATGAGCTCAGAAGGGATGATCGGAAGTTCCTTAGACTAACATGGAAAAGAAGACTGAAGCAGGCCAGGTGAGGTGCCAGAAGCACAGGAGCAGTAAGTGGGCTCTGGGAACATGGCAGTGAACAGAGCTAGGGAGTACCAGGGCTTGACTGGGCTTTGGAGGAGAGGATGAGTAAGGGCTAGGCTTCTTGGGGTGTTACCAAGCTGGACAAGGGAGCAGATCAAGGGAGGAGGAAAAACTTCTGGATTAGGGGGAAAGAGAGGTGGGGAGCTAGACTCCATTCCCCTGGGAAGATCTGAAAAACCCACAGGGTGAGAGGAGCTAAGGACCCAGAAGAAAGTCTGTCTTTGTAGTTCCTATGGGAATGTGGTACGGTGAGGGGAACTCAGGGGGTCTTGTTACTACTCAGTATGGAGCCAGCTAGGAGGAGAGGGCAGAGATTTGGGTGGGTGGTGAATGAGGCCTTGGACATAAGTCACTTCCAGTGGGGAAGAGACTTCCTCATGACCTTGATGCTTGCTGGGCAGAGGCCTTCCCCCAGGCTAGAGGGGGATGGTGGAGAGGGCCAGGATGAGTTGTCCCTAGGCTGCCATCTCCCTGAATGCGGGCGAGAAGAGCTGCGGCCCAAGTGCCTTGGTCCCTTGGAATAAGCACTGGGCCTGAAGGAGTCATGTCTACTCCCTCTTCCTCCGTCCCCTACCCCCTCTTTGGAGTCAGACAGACTGGAATTAAATCCTAGCTCTTACTCTTACTAGCTGTTTAGATTTGGTTACATGACTTTGCATCCCAATTCTCACATCTGTGAAATGGGAAGAAGAATTGTGTCCTCTTGCAAGGAATTGTGACAATTAATGTCTGTCAACTGACAACATAGTGTCTAGCACATGGAAAATACTGAATAAATCATAGCTGCTATTGTAACTGTTATTATTTTCCTAGATGATCAGCTCTCTCCCCATTTCCTCAGGCCTTTGCCCTTCCTCCAGTAGGGTGGGGATCTGATCTTCCTCTTTTACCTCTTTACCCTGAAGGGGCTCTCACCCTGAAGTTCCCTCTTTGCCTGGCTCACGGCCCACTCAGACATGGGCATGGCTCCCAGCCCAGGCCCTTTGGCCTCTGTGGGACCCGGGAGCTTTGCCCTTGCTGAGCTAGCTCACCATGGTAAGGGCCTGCCATCTGGTAGAGCAGTGGGGAGCCAGGCTGTGTGTGTGTGGCTGGCCAGAGCATCAAAGCCAAGTACCCATCCCTTGTGTTTGTTAGGAAAAGACAGGGATGACTTTGGGGAAGCCAAAGAGGCCTCAGAGTCTGCCTCTTCTATGTTTATAAGCCCAGAGGCCTGGTTTTCATCTGACCCCTCCTTTCTCACACACACCCTCACATCAGCTCACTATGGAGCCCTCTTCGGTTGTTTTACAGCTTCTCATACTCCTCACTGGCAAAGCCCCTTGCAGATGTTTGCTTTGGGGGCTGGTAGCTTTCACCTCTGAATCAGGACCTGTGAGTGTTATTTAGAAATTGTGCATGAGTTGAGGAGGCTTCTGTTAGGCTGAGATGATAATTGTGCTATTTAAAGATGGCCATGGAGCCAGAAAGAGCCAGGCATTCAGATGTGGCTGTCCTCAAGCTCCCTTCTGCTCACCGTGCCTGTGCAGTGTGCGGGGGTATGGGCAGGAAGTCCTGGACAGTCACCTCAGGGGCATCTGCCTGGCATCCACCTCTGGGTTCATCTTTAACCTCTTCTATGTGGTACCATTTCACTGGGGGATGTGGAGTTGCTCCCTGGCTCCTGGTTTGGAAAGATGCTGAGAAAGGGCTCATGGCACCAAAGCTAGCTTCTCAGTTGCCAGAAGGACTGGGAGGATTTGGGGAAGCCAAGTTCAACCAAATAGCACATCACCCTGGGCCACCTAATGACCTATTTTCCCTTCCTGAGAACTTCCCAACCCCTTTCCTGAATCATAAAAATCCGTCACAGGCCCGCTTTGCCCACTACTAAGGTAATTCATACTCCCCTACTACTGTGGGGTGCTTTCTGCTTTCCCAAACTCTGTTTATCCGTGATCTCATTCCTTTGCGGTGGACTAAGCAAGGGTTGTGGGTTCTGTCTTACAACAGAAGCCTCAGTAGATCATGACAAGCCCAAGGTCACCCATCTGGTCTGTGGCAGAACTGCAGCTCAGGTTCCCAAAGTCTCAACTCTGGGCTCCTTACTCTGTATTACACTGCAGGCTGCCTGAAGACCTGTGGACCAAGTCCCTGAGCTCCTGAGCATACCATTCTCTCCTCCAAAGGACAGTCTCTGCCACAGGGGGCCCCTTCTCAGACTGACCTTCTCTTCTGCCCTATCATTTCTTTTGGCTATTGATGAGCTTGGACAGGTATGGGGGTGCCAGTGTGGCCTTTCAGCCTCACAGATTGGAACATTTAGAGTAAAGGGACCTAGACACAGTGGATGGAAAGAATCAGAAGAATGCTGTTATTAGCATCAGTGAGATGGCAGCTCTGGCACAACTAGAGTAGCAGCCCCTCCGATCTGCTTCCAGCTGCTCTGTGGACCAGGGGTGTTGGTGTAGCTAGGGTGCAGACCCGGGCACTGCTTTTCATCTCTTGGGACCCTGCCCTTTACAGTGGCTGTCCAACTTGGGGAAAGGATCCCCAGATCAGAGTTTGTGTCCAGTTTCTGTGTCTGGGAACATCTGTATGTCCTAAGCCTCCAAGTTCCTGTATCTGCCTGTGGCATGTGTGGACATGAGTGGAGGGGACAGGGGGCAGCACCCCCAAGTGCCACTTGAACTACTGGACCCTCTGGGAATGGCTGTGGTTGTGACCTTGGGAGTTAAGCTGATGCTCTAACTTTTATCTGATCTAGGTCTGCATTCCTCCCCAGCCTCACTTTGGCTGCCCACCCCCATTTCTGGGGGAAGGGAGGAGGTAATGATAGGCCAGTTCAGGATGAAGAGCCTCAGCTCTTTTTTGGTTCCCCTGCTGGGTTCAGCCCTGCCACAGGCCAGAGGCTGCCTGTGCCTGGCTTTTCGCCTTTCACTGGGTCCTAATGCTGCCTGTTCTCTCCCTGACCCTCCCAGTCGGCCTGTTGCCCAGTCTGCCACCTGAGCAGTAGACAAGAAACTGTCCCTGTGTCTCCCATCTGGGGAGGGGTGGAAAAGGAAGGAAAGCAACATCAATGGGGCTTCTCCTGTGTGCCCGTCACTGTGCTGGGTGCCTTCCACAACATGTCTCATAAAACAAGAGCTCTGAAGACAGCTCCCTCTGAAAACTGATTAAGGTGGTAGCCTTCCAGCAGTGAGCAGGGAGGGTGGAAGCTGATGGCAGACAGGGAAGTCCCCAGCTGCACAAGGCCTTTGCTCTGACCACTGGGCTTCCCTGTGCTAGGCTCAAGGCATTACTCCCAGGCTGTGCACATGCTAATGACCCTTGCTGGTGACTTCTGGCAGTGCCAGCCTTGGCCATTCACACAGAGGGAGAAGATTCCTCATCATGAGCAGAGGCCCCCACACAGCAGCCCTACCCTAGGAGAGTAACATCCCCCCTGCCCCCCGCCCAATGTCAGCCAGTCACTGCTCCAACCCGAAGGCCATGAGTTCACAATGAAGCCTGCTGTCTGCCAGGTTTCAGGAGCAGAGGATGAGCTGAGCCAGAGCCTCATCCCTGAATGATGGGCATGGAGCAGATCAGGGCTCTCTGCCTGCTCCTGTGCCCAGCCTGTCCTTTCCAAGGAGCCTTGTTGTGCCAGTGGTCAGGGTAGGACCTCCTCGGCCCCTGTTTCCTATGATCCCAGTAGTCTATCCTGTATGGGACTCATACCCACTAAGAGCCCTTTGACCGCGTCTGTGCTTGTCTTATCCTGAATGTGCCGGAGAAGCCTGTGAAGGAAGACAGAGACCCTATTTCCTCTCCTCCCACTCTCCCAGCCCCAGGTCTCAGGAGCACTCTGGCCAGCCTTCCGGCTGCTCCCCTGCCGCTTACTGAATCATTTCTATATTTGGCCAGCAAGCCACGTGGGTGGGGGAACCACTCCACTGCGGCTGCACTTCTGACAGCTGGGGGTGGGGGAAGCTGGCAACAGAGGCTCCAGCAGCGGGCATGTGCATTTCTTGGGAGAACTAAGGAAGGCACCGTCTGAGTGAGTAAGCCTGGAGAAGGGCCATGTGCCAACTCCCCCCCGCACCCCCGCCCGCATTCTGGTCCAGGTTCCTGCCTCTTCTCCCTTCACCCACCTCCTGGATGTCCTTCTCTGCTCAGCTAGTCCTCACAGCAGTCTCTTCTCCCACAGACCATTGTCCTCCAGAAACGATGGTTGTCGCTGGCCCCAGCTGGGACTCTGCCAGGCTCCAGTGCTCAGTCTAAGTAAAGGGCCCTCTTCCAGCCCTGCTCTCCATGCCTGTCATGGCCACACTCAGCTACCGCCTGCTTGTCTGGGGACACAGGGCACCCAGCCCCAGCCCTGAGAGGTTAAGCCAGGCCCTTTGGCTCCATTTCACAGGGGCATTCTGGGCACCCTTTCAGACCAAGAGCAACTGATGCCATGGGAGAAGCCTCTGCCCACCTGTTCACTCATCTGGCACTGCCCGCTCTGAGACCCCTGCATTGGGTCCCTCTAGAAGTGCCAACCCTGTGAACCCCTCCCCTGTCCCCTGACGCTGAGAAGGCCCTGCCCACCCCCACCATGTGTGAAGTGATGCCCACAATCAATGAGGGGGACCCCCTGGGGCCTCCCCATGGCACCGATGCTGAAGCCAACTTTGAGCAGCTGATGGTGAACATGCTGGATGAGCGGGAGAAGTTGCTAGAGTCCCTTCGCGAGAGTCAGGAGACTTTGGCTGCAACACAGAGCCGGCTCCAGGACGCCCTCCATGAGCGGGACCAGCTCCAGCGCCACCTTAACTCTGCGCTCCCCCAGGTAAGGCTGCATGCCTCTCCCTCATCCCTTTCCCCTTACCAGCCTTGCAGAACCCAACATCCTCTGGGCCCTCAGCAGTCTGAATCTATTTTCATATCAACATATAGAATTCACAGAGCATTTGCTCTCCCACTTTGCTTCACAAACCTTTCCCCATCATTCCCAAGTACCTCAGAATGAAATTGTCTTCGCCTGGGAAAAAGGATGGCCTTTGATGCAGGAAGAAAACGCAGCCTAGTTACCAACTGCAGTGAGCTCGCGTGGCCAGCAGGTGGCACCCGGGATTGGAAAGACTCCTTCCGCAGCTCCTCGCTAGTGCCCTATTCTTGGAAATGGTGGGTGGGGAACCACAGAGAGTGGAGATGGGAGCAGCCTTGAGATGATCTGGTCCTCCTCTCATTGCGCAGATGAAAAAAAAAAGCAAGTGACATCACATGGAAAATTATGAGCAGAGCTGTGATACCTCTCTTGTTCTCCTCAATCAACACTAGTACTAACAATAATAGTCATTATTTATTGTTTGCTTTCTGTGTGCTAAGTATGTATAGAATTTCCTTCACTCAGATCTCACAACTGTGAAGCTGGTGTTATGATCACCATCATCTCTATTCTACAAATGATGAGTTAAAACTTAAGGAGATTGGTAAATTGCTCATAAGCACTCTGCCTCTGGGGGGTGCTGCCGGGGTTGTGGGAGGCAGCCCTGAGGAGCCAAACTGCCCAGGACTCAGCTCTAGGCCCTTTCCTCACATGGTGGGAGAAGCACCGGAGTGGGGGAGTTTCCTACCTCGGGCTCCAAGTGGCTGGGGTCAGAGTCTTGAGATGCTTCATAGATAAGAATAGGGAGTCCAGGTGAGGATTTGGGGTGGGAGGTAGGCCCATCCTTACTGCACAGTGTTTGGGGCTGTAAACAAGCCCTGAGATGAAGGAGCCAGTCCCTGCCCCCAGGGAGCTCATCCACTAGAAACAGATAGACAAGAGCCCAAGTGACTGAAGAGAGTGTGCAGGAAGAGAAGGGGGGCCCTGCCCTCGAAGGACTGTGAAAACCGTGGAATAGTTAACATAGCTTCTGGCTCACTCATCCTCACAGCAGCACTTGAGGGAGGACTGTACCTCTCTCTTTCAGGTCAGAGGTTAGATATCTTGTCCAAGGTCACACAGCTAATGGGCAGAGCTGAAATTTGATCTCAGCCCTGAACTGGGAGCTTCATGAGAGCAAGGATTATGTCTTTCCTGTTGCTGTGTCTCCAGTGACCAGCACAGGAGCTGGTATGTGGTCAGTGCTCAAAGAGCTTGTGGTTAAATGGTGGGCTCCCAATCTGAACCACTCCCAAGTTTTTAACCGCTGTTGCAAACAGTTTTCAGAGGAGAGAGAGAACCTTCTGCCAGGAAGTCTGGAAAGGTCCCAGGAAGGTGTGTCCTAAGAGATGGGCTTTGAAAGATTAAGTGATGACAGCGGATTGGGCTTTCCAGGGGGAGGGATCCCGTTGAGCAAGGGTGTGGAATTAAGAAGCTTACTAGTGACTGGAAACAGCAGGTGACCCAGGTGGACCAGGTCTTAGGGTATATGGAAAGGAACCATGTGAGAGAAGCCTGGGAACAAGGATAAAATATTTGTGTTTAATGGTGTGCTTTGGGAGATTACCCTGGCAGCGGTGTGTCAGATGGGATAGAGTTGGTGAGGGTAGTGGGAGGCACCCTGGGGTGGGAAGACCAGGCAGTGGCTGAGCTTGAGGATAGGGGAGGAGAGCACCAGTCCTTTGGTAGTGACATCATGGTGCAGGCTGGGGCCAGGCCGTTGAGTCCTGTGTCGGGGTGCAAGCATGTGTGCGTGCTTGCACATGTGTGTGGGGTGTGTAAGTAGCGTGCGTAGTGAAGTAGCATCGAGGCCAGGCCTGGCTTCCAGGGTGTGAGATGCTTTACCACTTTTGGCCATGGCCTTGATAGAAAGGCAGTAATCATGAGCATTGTCAGGGCCTGAGGTTTCTCAGACTCTGGCATCTCCATGACTCTTCCCACAGCCCTTCTTGTCCCCTTTGCCTAATATGGAGTGATAAGAGGGGACTGCTTTGGAGTTCTTCCTTCAGTTATGAATCCTAAGTGTGTGAGAGACACTCCAGGTTAGGATGGGGCTGCAGGTTGGTATGGGGCTTGTCAGTCACTCCCAGACTCTGGGCACACTCACAGAATTTGGGCCATTATCTGAAAAACCTTCTGAATTAGGTGATATCTAGTTAAGCAAATAGATATGATGGGCCTGAGTCTCTAGGGCTAGCCTCTTACCCTAATGCTTGTCCTGATGGAAGAAGGTCTTGGGTGTATGAGCCTGATAGTGTGGGAATGGAGCCCCAGGTGGGATACTTGGAACGTGAGTACTCAGTAAAGGCAGGGCAAGTGCCCTGCATCAGGCCCCAGGATGGAGTGAGCCAGGATCCCAGAAGGCAGAGCTGAAACCACATGGTTGATCGGGCAGGTCTGTATGCTCTCTCACTGCCATATATGTGGGCACGTCAATCACCTTATTTCACCAGCTATTTACAACGTGCAAAGCCCCAGGGAGGGTATGGAAGAGAGCTCTCTGGAACATTCACTTAAAAACCACCTTCTCTTCCTTCTCTGATAGCCATCTATCATTGTTTGGACCTTACTAACACCAAAACAGAAGGGAAACTCCCCTCTACACTTTCTAAAGGGAAGTGTCAGGCTCTGGTGGATGCAGAAGTGTGGGTTCAATCCCCAGCCCAGCATAGTGGGTTAAAGGATCGGGCATTGCTGCAGCTGCAGTGGAGATCAGAGCTGTGGCTCGGATTCAGTCCTTGGCCCAGGAGCTGCCATATGCCATGAGCGTGGCTGTAACGTTATAAATTGAATAAATAAATAAATAGAAATGTCACTTGATTGCCGGGGAAACAGAAATACAAAATGGGAGGGAGGACATTATCAGATTATACTGGTGGCTAGAGGGGAAGGGGCTGTAGAGCAGACTTGGTGATTTCTCACTCATATGAGACTGTGTTCCCTTGCACCCTACGGCACACTTAGAATGGAAGCACATGCAGGCTGCTGGATGGAGAGGGATTTTTCTGGGGATACTTGGCAGAAGTAAAGGGATGGGTGAGAGGATCCCACCCCTGACTTGGGCATGCAGGATACTGCTCGGGTGGTGCACCCCCAAGCACTGAGGGGCCTTGGGGGTTTTCAGGAATTTGCCACCTTAACCCGGGAGCTGAGTATGTGTCGGGAGCAGCTTCTAGAGAGAGAGGAAGAGATATCCGAGCTGAAAGCAGAGCGGAATAACACAAGGGTAAGTGGGGTGACCTGGTGTGTGTGTGTGTGTGTGTGTGTGTGTGCAGGCTGGGTGGTGGTGATCGCCTTGACCAAGGGAGCAGGCCTGGCCAGGGCCGGCACAGCCCCGGCCCCATCCTAGCCGCTTCCTGCCCTGTGTTCTAGGATGAGAGTCACTTTATTTAACCAGCAGTGCTAGGCTTTTCACCTCTAGTTGGGGGGTCATGGGAAAGTCGGGGTCCTGGGAGAGAGGCCAGGGTAGATATTCCATGGAGGCAGCAGCTGTTTACCCACATGGAAGTATTTCAGCATTCTCACAAGGGTACATGTGGCTGTGCTCACGTCTCTTAGTGTATGCGTATGGACCCTGCTTGTAGCCCCTGGAGCCCAGGCTCACTGCCCTTCCTCTCACCCTCCCCTCCTCTCTGCCAGTTACTTCTGGAACATCTGGAGTGCCTGGTGTCCCGTCATGAACGGTCACTGAGGATGACTGTGGTGAAGCGTCAGGCTCAGTCACCTTCAGGGGTTTCCAGTGAGGTGGAGGTGCTGAAGGCTCTCAAGTCACTGTTCGAGCACCACAAGGCCCTGGATGAGAAGGTACCCAGGCTGGCCCTTTGCTTGCCCCGCCCGCAGTCCAGTCCAGCTGGGTTTCCCCTGGAGCCTCCCTCCATGCATTCTTTCTCTGTGATTTCTATGTCCTGTGTTTAGGGAAAACTGCCTTATAGCTTCATAACTGGCTCCTTTCTACCACTGGTCCAATTTCCAGGTCCTCCTATTAGGTTCCCTCTCAGATATTTGCTTCTTGGTAGCTCCTTCTCTTTGCTCAGGGGTGGTAGAACAAGCCCATGCTTCTCCAGCTTGAGTCCAGTGGGGTCCCCGTTTCTTTCTCCATCTCCCCTTACGTTGGGCAGGTGCGAGAGCGGCTCCGGGCAGCCCTGGAGAGAGTTACCACCTTGGAAGAGCAGTTGGCGGGTGCCCACCAGCAGGTAAGCTGCTTGCTCTCCTTCCGTCTGTAGACTATAGCTCCTAGAAGCCATGACTGGTTTACGCCTTTTCCCTCCTCCGTTCCTCATCGGATTTCTCCTCTCTGTCTTAGCTGGAGATTGTTAGCTAGGGTGGGGGGGAGAGGGTCATCTCTTTCTGGGAAGTGGGGGACTCAGAAAAGTCTGAGACATATAGGAGGTTCTCTTCTCTTTGACTCGGTGTCCCACAGGTGTCTGCCCTGCAGCAGGGGGCAGGGGTTCGGGACGGAGTGGCGGAAGAGGAGGGGTCTGTGGAGCTGGGACCGAAACGCCTGTGGAAGGTGAGTCGTAGGGAGCTGCATAGCAGGAGGCCTGTCCTACCCCAGGATGGGAGTTGGGAGCCCTACCTGCCTTCATTCAGTGGAGTAACTGAATTAAATTTGGAGCTTTCTCCAGTATTACCATTTCTCTTTCCTTCTTTCACCTACCCTATCTTTAGATTTTTGTTTTAATGATCATACATACACTGCTAAGCATATAGTGTGTTTGTCCACTCGAATTGTTAGATGCCATCCACCTAAGAGATTATGTCTCTTTCTTAGGCTCTGTTTCCCTAGTCATGCCCTTTTCTAGGTTACAAGAGGCTGAGCTAGCAGGTAAAACTAGAAATGATAGTTTTTCAAGAGATACACAGGAAAGCAAGGGTGATTGGTTGTTATCTGGAATGGTTTCTAGAGGCCAGAGAGAGGAAGGTGTATCTGGAGGTGTGCTCTGAAAGCGGGGGCCAAGCTGTGATCTGCTCTTCCCACCTCCCCAAGGGCAGGGGAGGGGAGTGGGATGCCCTGGGCTCTGATGACAGACTAATAGCTCACTGTCTCTGGAGGATGACGCGGGCCAGGTAGAGGAGCTGCAAGAGCTCCTGGAGAAACAGAACTTTGAGTTGAGCCAGGCCCGGGACCGACTGGTCACCCTGACTGCAACCGTGGCGGAACTTGAAGAGGACCTGGGCACGGCCCGCCGGGACCTTATCAAGTCGGAGGAGCTGAGCAGCAAACATCAGCGGGACCTCCGAGAGGTGAGCAGGAACCGGGGCCTGACCCTGGCTTTCTGGGTGTAGACGTTTGGCACTCAGGAAGGTAGCTGCTAGATGTCCCAGGTAAAGAAGGAGAGCAGGCAAGGGCTGGGAATTGTAAAACTAACACTTGGTAGGGAGGAGTGGTGGGAGGGATGGGTCAAGGTCAGAAATTGACAGGGCATTGTGGAGGAGATACAATGTTGGAAGGGAGGTGCAGGCAGAACTGGGCAGGGAGAAGCTGATGACCTTTCCTCCTGTCCTGTCCTCTCCCAACCAGGCTCTTGCCCAGAAAGAAGACATGGAGGAGAGAATCACTACACTGGAGAAGCGCTACCTGGCTGCTCAGCGTGAGGCCACATCGATCCATGATCTCAATGACAAACTGGAGAATGAGCTGGCCAATAAGGAGTCCCTGCACCGCCAGGTAACTCCTGCAGATGGGGTTGGGGGGCATGGTACTTGACCCTGGAGGTCCTGATGATCCCTCTGGAACCCTCCCTTGGTGGTCCAAGAGACCCCGAGGGTCACCTTGGGAAAGGGAAGGTCAGGGGTCTTTGGGCAGCCCAAGAACCAAGATCGCCCCTTGATGCTTCTGTCCCATCACCTGCTTTCTCCTGAGGCTTAAGGCAGGGGGTTGGGGAGGCTCCAGTGCTCCCTTTGGACTCTCCTCCCCACCCCCACTTTGCTAGTGTGAGGAAAAAGCCCGACACCTGCAGGAGCTGCTGGAGGTAGCAGAGCAGAAACTGCAGCAGACAATGCGCAAGGCTGAGACGCTACCAGAAGTGGAGGCTGAACTGGCCCAGAGAATCGCAGCCCTCACCAAGGCAAGTTGGCCAAGGGTCTGGGAATCTGCCTCTTCCCCATGCTTCCTGAGCTCTACTGGAGTGAGGCACTGAGCAGAGAGAGTGGGAGGCACACTGGGCTGGGGGCCAGGAAACTCTCACTTCATGACTCCAGGAAACACACTTTTTTGTGTTTGTCAGATGAGAGAGTAATCCCTGCCCTCATCACCCACAGGGATGTGACAGCGCCATAAGAAGGGATGTAAGCATACTTGTAAGAAGCAGGAAACTGTGCTAATGCAAAGTACTGTGTGCACTGTGGTTAATACTTCCTGTTTATGGGTCTAAAATGGAAAAATTAGGACTTTCATTTCTAGAAAGGTGAAATCTGAGAGGAGATATGATCAAAGTTTATACATCCCTGGAGGGCATGGAAGTTTAGGCTGAACGTTTTTGTTTTTGTTTTTGTTTTGTCGGATTGAGGCATTCTGGATCTAGGGACCATCCCTGACTGTTAAAGGCTGCAGGTTTTGGATGAATAAAAGGGAATATAATTTTATCTGATGGATAGTTAACTTTATGGAGGTGTACAAATGAAAACATCCTAGGTTTGGAAGAGCTATGCATGGACATTGACATGCAGTAGATTAATCAAGAGTCTGGCCAGTGTGCCATCGTGGCAGCTTGGGGGCTCCGGGGACGGAACCTGCAGGCTGATTGTACCTCAGTAGGCTCAGGACCAAGTTTGCTTCTGCCACTGACTGGCTCTGTGATCTGGGGAAAGTCACTCCCTCCCTAATTGGATGTCTGTGTCATTATCCCTATGATGATGTCATCATCTCTGTCAGACCCCTAGGAGTGAAGGGCTAAGTTTAAAGTGCAGCAGAAGACATTATATGTGAGATGCTGAACAGTCAGTTTTCATATCTTCCAAAAGTGACAAGAAGTGATTAATATGTTCAAGCAGGTCATAGTAGGAGGGCTTTAAGGACGGATTTCCTGACTGTAAGATGTATGATAGTCTGAAATATCAGAAGAGACAATAGGGTCTCCACCGCTGAAGATACATGAAGGGGAGACCACTCTACCTGGGCTGGTTTAATAATAAAAGTAATCACCATGGCTAGAACTTGTTGAGTGCTTATTGTGTCCTAAGTGCCATGGATTACCACTTTTAGTCTTCATAGTGGGCACCAGTTCTATTATTACAGTTGAGGAGACGAAGGCTCATAGAGGTTTAGTAACTTGCCCTAGGTCACTCACCTGGGAAGGGAGGGAGCCAGGATCTGAACTCAAGCAGTCTGGCTTGAGTCCATGCTCTTAAGTGCAATTCCATTTATCTGGAGGCTTGGAGGAGATTTATGAAAGCTCATGCTTTCAAGTGGAGTTTTTTTCTGGAAGTGTGGGGAGAATTTATGGTCTCGAGCTGCTAGCTCCAGGATGTTTCAAGGCTAGCCCTAAGCAGGAAGGAGGGGATGTGGGTAGGGGAAAACCTAGCAGGGGTTGGGGTGCTTGGGGAGAAAGGCAGTGGTGGTAGCAATTATGCTTCCAAGATGGTAGGTGGAGAGCTTGGCTTCTTCCTTGGTCCCTGAGACCCTGATCCCCAAAGACCACTCTGACATCTGGGTGCATGGGAGACAGGGTCCGAGCAGGAATGCAGTTGATCTACAGGCTGCACTGACCCATTCCTGCCTCTAGGCTGAAGAAAGGCATGGCAACATTGAGGAGCACCTGCGGCAGCTGGAGGGACAGCTGGAGGAGAAGAACCAGGAGCTGGCAAGGGTGAGGGCACCAGGCTGGACTCTCAGGCCCCCTCTCTGCCCCAGGCAGCATCCCAGGGTGGTCTGTGGACAGGGAAAGGAGGAAGAGTGGGAGCTGGGGCAGGACCTGGCTAGGGACAGAGACAGAGCCACAGAGGGGTGGGAGGAGGTGGTCAGGAGAGCTGGAGAGAGGGGTCCCCAGAAGACGAGATGTGGACAGGTGAGTGGGGTGGAACCACAGCAGGAATGGGTGGCTCCCTGGGAGTGCTGCGAGATGGCCCTAGCGTGGCCTGGTCCGAGGTGGGCTGGCTACGCAGGTGCGCCAGCGGGAGAAGATGAACGAGGACCACAACAAGCGGCTGTCAGACACCGTGGACCGGCTACTTAGCGAGTCGAATGAGCGCCTGCAGCTCCACCTCAAGGAGCGCATGGCAGCCCTGGAGGAGAAGGTGCTGGGGGTGGCTGCTCTGCTGGGAGGGGCGGAGCTGGTGGAAAGGGGCGGGGCAGGCCGAGGTGTGGGTGGAAGGGATGTGAGCTTGGTCAGGGGCGGGGCTGGAAGGCGGGAGGCGGGGCTGGGGCAAGGCGGGCGAGGCCGGGACTGTGAAGGGGTGTGGAGTGGGCCTGGAGTGAGGCTGGAGAAGAGCCACCTGGGCCAGGTGCGGGGGTGGGGGTCGGCTAGAGAGGTAAGGCTGGGAGAGAAAACCCGAGGGCAGGTCGTGCAGGGAGAGGAAGACAAGGAGTGAGCTAGAATAGAGGAGCTGGGGGCGGTGTTCTTGGCTCACAGCTATTCTCCCCCAGAACACGTTGATCCAAGAACTGGAGAGCTCCCAGCGGCAGATTGAAGAGCAGCACCATCACAAGGTACCCAGCTGCTGGCCAGCTCTGCCAGCCTGGGAAGGCTGAGCTTGCTGTGAGGAAAGAACACGCCTGTGTTTCATGCAGCTGCTCTGAAACCTAGCACTGTGCTAGCCAGTTTGTTAGTCCATGTACCTATATTATTTCACTAATCCTCACTAAAGCCTTTCACAGTAGATGCATCACCACCCACCTGTAAAGAAGAAACTGAGCCATAAGCGTAGGGCAGAGAGTGGGTAGCAGAGAGGCAGGGCCCCGTGAAGGACTTGACTGAAGGATGTGTTGGGGCCTCAGACCTGGTGAGGCTCTTGCTGTCTGATGATCTGGGGAGGATTAGCCACTGTCCCTGCCCCAGAAAGGACAATGAGGTCTGGGAGTTCACAGGGAGCCCTTCTGCAACATGGCCCTATTTGCCATGTGTTTATGTGGTAGTGAGGGCTCAGCAGGCCTGCTCCAGTAGAGTCCTTACAGATAGACTCCTCTTCAAGCCCTGCCCCCCACCAACCCTTCTGCTCACTTTCCAGTTGGACCTCTTCTCTCTTGGTGTCATTTGTGGGCTAGGCCTTGGGCCCCTGGCTTTGGACTTTGCAGTGCATTCTTCTGCTTCTCCCCAGCTGTGCTGTCCTCTTTGTCCCTCTCTTCCCCTTCCTCATCCCTTCCCCCACCCTGGGTCTGCCTGGCACAGGGCCGCCTCTCTGAAGAGATTGAGAAGCTGCGCCAAGAGGTGGACCAGCTGAAGGGTCGAAGAGGGCCGTTTGTGGATGGTATCCACTCCAGGTACTGGAGCACAGGAGGCTGGGCATGCTGGGTGGGGTTCTGGACAGGCCTGGGTGGACCCTGAGGAAGGAGACTTCCTCCCACCAAAAGACCGCCAGGACCTCAGGGTCCTCCGCCTATTCAGGGTGGGACACGGAGGCTTAGAGAACTTGGAAAAGCCATCAAGCTCACTTGGGCAGTTTAGAAAGGAGCACCTGTGCCCTGAAGTTGCTGAGAGGCAAGCAAAGTGCAGGATGATCCCTCCCCACTGCCGTGGGACCCAGGCCATGATTCCTGCTTCCTCGACCGAGAGCATGCCCTTGGCAGGGGCCCCACAGGGCCTGCTCGTGGAGAGTTAGCTGGTTTACTCTAGTGCATTTGGGACACGGTCTTTAGGGCTCTGGAGGATTTCTGTCTCAAAATCAGGGCCCTCCTAGGTACATGTAGCAGGCAGTGGGCAGAAAGGCAGCAGGAGAGATTGAAATGAGGCATCAAAAACTTCCTTACTGTTGGAAGTGGAGATGCCACGTTATCCATACAGTTATGCCGTCTCTTTTCCTGAAAATATTTTAAGAGATGGTGAGTGGAGCTTTCTACCTAACACTTGAATTAGGCTCACGTTTTAGGGAACTTCTGGATTTTTCTTCACTTTGTAAAGCAGCTGTCATTGAAGTCAGACCTCAGGCCTGCCCTTTGTTCTCTGCCCAGAGAAGCAGGGTGATGATCAAGAAGACTAAAGTGGATGATGCCACTCAAGGCTCATGGCTCCTGGATATTTTCTCTCCAAACCAAAGTCTCTTAGATCAGAACTCATAAGGTTCCCTATGGTCATGCTCTTGCTCTCTCTGGGAAATAGGGATCAGCTTCCTTGAAGAGAGGTTAAGGAAAATGTGTGCATGTATATATGCAGAGAGGCAGGGCTTAAATTAGGGAAAGGAATGTTGAGCCTGAAGAAGAGAAGCGTGTGAGTTTCTGGGGTGGTAGAGGCTTAAGTATCATCTTCGAGTTTATTAGGAATTATTGTGTAGGAATATGGAAAGAAGCAAGGAATAAAGACAGAAAATGGTAGTTGGAATTTCTCCAGCTTCTTCGTCTTTTCTGAGCAACCAGAAGAGACCAACCCCTCTCTCCAGTTAATAAGTTGGCCAGGAGTACACTGTTTGCCACTGCTTGCTTTCCTTAATGGCTGGGAATCCTTGGTTTTGACTGTTAAAGCATTATCCCCACCATGGAATTGGGACTGAGTTGAAGGGGAAAGAGGAGGATAAGCAGAAACTCCCCTCTCCCTCCAGATACCTGTGTAATCTCTTGTAGGGTCACCCTGTCCCTTTGTTCTGTGTTCTCTCCGATTCTAAACTGGGAAGGCATAGGGAAGAAATGTCAGTACGAGAGGCTTCCAGATATTCCAGGGGATTATTGTTGTGATCTTAACATTTCAGGGTTGGGATAGACCCTTAGGACTGTCAAAAATGCCTTCTCTAGTTCATGTCTTTGATACAGTGTCAGGGCCTCCTGAGTATGCCTGGGTTGAATTTCAGCCAGGAACTCAGTCCAAATTGTAGGGAGACCAGAAGAAGCTGCTGAAGAGAAGACCAAGAAACAAGGATGCTCAGAGCTAAAAAGACCTATGGAGATCATCCCTTTCAACCTCTCTTAGTGCCATGAACCTCCTCCCACCATTCTTGTCAGATGGCAGGAGAGCTTCCACCTGAATACTTCTTTGATGGGGAGCTTGGCTTTTTTAGAGCCATTAGTTGGGTCATTAGCCAACTCTTGCCATTCAGAGGTACTTCTTACATAAGTGGAAAGCTCCCTCTCTAGAACTTTCTCTCCTGGATCATTCTGATCATGGAGCACACCAGAGACTACATTTAATTTCTTGCTTACATGGCAGCCCTTAAGTCATTTACAAAAGCTCATGTCCTGCTAAGACTTCTCTTCTCCAAGCTAAAGATCCCTTAACTCTTTGGACCTAGTGGGTATAAGCTGGGGGTCTCAGCCCTCAGGGCTTGTCTTTTCTTCCCCCATCCACCACTCAAGGGCACACCTGGGCAGTGCAGCGGATGGGCGGTTCTCCCTGAGCACAGCTGCCCATGCACCTCAAGGTTTGCATCGTTGCTACTCCTCGGCACTGCGGGAAGAGTCTGCCAAGGTGAGGAGGTGGAGGGATGAGGGCGGACGGGTCTCCCCTGGGGAATTTGGGGTCAGTTCTGCCGTGTGCCTGGCTCCGGTTTCACAGACTGGCTGGTGTGTGGTGCAAATCCTCCCCCTGCCCTCCCCCCCCCCCCCCGTGTCAACAACAGCTGCAGCCCTGGGGCTGGGGCCATCATTAGCTGCAACAGCTGTGCCCCGCCTCGCCTCAGCCTCCTGGTGGGCAGGAGGTAGGGGCTGGCGGGTGACTAGTCCCTGAGGCCCCACTGAAGTTTATGCATGTGTGCCTGGGTGTGCAGGCACGTATTTCTGGTGGTCGGGAGGGGGAGGCACTGCAGGGGCAGAGTGGAATTGGCAAGCTTTCTGGAACAGAAGCTGTGGTTTAGGGGGGAGATGAAGAGAGGATGATAGGTAAACTGGCCCTTAGAGTCGCATCTAAGTTTTCTGAGAAGCAGCTGTAGCTCATGCTCAGCCTGCCTAGGGAGACTCTAAGGGAACAGGAAAGATTCGGGGCAGAAAAGGACTGACTTCAGTCTTTTGGGAAAGTCTGATTCCTTCCTAGCCTCAAGATTGTTAGCCTGCTCTCTCTTGAGCCCAGGTCCTCTGCATGCTCTAGGACACCAGAAGATATAGGTAGAGAAGGTGGGAACTCCTAGTCTGATGGGGCAAGATTCATCGCTGCCCCTGGAAAGCCCCTAGGGGGAATCAAAGTCTGAAATCACCTCTTTTCTCTCTTCCCCCTCCCCCTTTCCTCTTTCTGTTTATAACGACACAGCAGCTGCCCAGGAGCTCAGTCTTAAGGCTGCAAGAATGGGGAAAGAGCCCTAAGAGGAACTTGTGGGTTTGGATTCTAGAGAATGGGGTCAGAGATGGCCTCTTTCCTTTTCTTCCCCGGCTCTTTTCACTCTCCCAGCCCAATTCTGTGCTCTTTCGTCTTGAGGGCCTTTGTCTACTGAAGGTGTTTATAGAATGATTTTTGAGAAGCTACCCTCTCTGAGGTTTAACCAGAGGGTCTTGTAATGTGCTGAAACTCTGTGAGACACAGGACAGTCAGGCCTACTTGGCTTTCTCTTGTTCCCTACATCTAGTCACCTTTTGTGTTAATAGAAACAAATAGCCTTTATATAGTGCTTACTTGGTGCCAGGCACTGTGCTAAGTGCCTTTTGTGCTTTTCCTAACTTAATCCTCACAGGTACTTATGAAGTAGCTGCTATTATTATCCTATTTTATAGATGAAGAAACTGAGGCACTAAACTTTCCCGTGGTCGTATAGCTGGTGTTTGGTGGAGCCAGGATTCAAAGCAAGGCAGTCTCTGGAATCTGTTGCTAACCATTCTGCTATCTGGCTCCTTGGGTTAGAGTAGTATTTCTTAGATTTTAAGATACAAGTAAATTATCCAGGGATCTTGTTAAAATGCAGATTCTGAATCAGTAGGTCTGAGATGGGGCCTGACAAGCTCCCAGGAGATGCCAGTGTTGCTGGTATAGGTGGGAAGGGCCCTGTTCCTTAGCATCTCATGTGCCTTTTTTTTTTCTTTTTTCTTTTTTGGCCGCCCCCGAGGCAAAAGGAGTTCCCAGGCCAGGGACTGAATCCAAGCCAGAGCTGCAACCTATGCCTCAGCTGCGGCAATGCCAGGTCCTTAACCCACCACACGAAGCCAGGGATTGAACCAGCGCCTCCACAGAGACAAGCCAGATCATTAACCCACCGCACCACAGCAGGAACTTCTCATGTATCTTATTACTACTCTACCTTCCTTCTTTGCTAAGGACTGGGAGCCATCTCCACTGCCTGGGGTGCTGGTCCCCGCAGCCACCCCTGCCTTTGACAGTGACCCTGAGATCTCTGATGTGGATGAGGATGAGCCAGGGGGTCTGGTGGGCTCCATGGACGTTGTCTCCCCCAGCAGCCACTCAGATGCCCAGACCCTGGCCATGATGCTGCAGGAGCAGCTGGATGCTATCAACGAGGAGATCAGGTTAGGGCAGGGGTAGAGGGCCTGGGAGGTGCCTTGAAGGACAGGGGTCCTTTGTGTTTGGTCACTGCAGGAGAGATTCTACATGTGCTTGCTTGTCTCTAACAGCTATACCTTAGAGAGCCACAGTCTAGGAACCTAGTACTGGACAAGGAGGGACAGGACTTCAGGTTAACTTCTCAGACTTCATTGTTCCTTCCAGGGCCGAGTTCCTGAAGCTCTGGTAGCTAAACATAATCACTAAGAGTGTAGCTCCCACATACTGAGCCCAGCTCAGGGTGAGAGCTTTTGTCAGTCTTACCCTTACCACAGGCACTGGGGGAGACAGCATCATTTCCATTTTATAGGCAAGGAAATAGAAATCAGGGAGATTAGGTGATTTGCCCAAAATTATGTAGTAAGTGGCAGAGCCAGGATTCAAACTCAGGTCTAAACTCAGTGCACTGTGCCATGCCTCGCATCCCTCATAAAGCATCAGACGGGAACCAGTGGCAGGGAAGGTTACGAAGACCTGCACTTTACCCTGCCTTTGTAGAGAGTTTATTGATGTTCATGGCAGACAGCAAGGGAAAATCCAAACCAGAGAACATCAGAACTTTACAGGGAGGTAAGGTTCATCTGGTTCAGTGGTTCCCACACTTTTGGATTTCTCAGACCAGGCAAGATGAAAACACTAGACACTCACTCACTCAGGGAAGGGCACTAACATAGCACTGCTAACTTTCATGCTGCAAAGTAAAGCATTAAGGGTAATTACCATTTCCTATCACCACCATTCTACAAAAGAAAGGACATTTTAACATCCCTGAAGTTAGAAAGACATGCTCTGAGAATAAAGATGGGCCCTGCTCCTGAAGGGCAGTTGGCATCTTTATACCTCTATGTGTGTGTGTGTGTGCACGCGCGCGTGCATGTGTATGTGAGTACATACACACACTCCTGCCCAAGTGCCTCCCCGCTGCACATAACAACATTATCACTGTATCACTGTTACTCTAAGTTCTCCAAGAAACAGGAGAAACTCCATCAGGGATCTGCATCAATTAAAGTCCTGTATTTGGAAACCACTGACTTAGACCATTCCTGACATTGGGTATGTTGGGAAACTGAGGCCCTGTAGATGGTGGTAGGCCGAGAATTCTGACTTGTAGAAAGGTTTGCATTCCACTAACTAAATCACCTCCTTTCCTAGCAACTGCATTGGTTAAACTATGGAGTTGTGTTACATTAGGCCAGCTAACAGGAAAGATAGCACATTGTCTAAGCTTCAGTGGAAGAGAAACAACTGTGCCCAGAAGATTTTGTATGTCCTGGCAATGCCAGAAAAAACCTGATGTTGCCCTGCGCCTGGGGTCACCAGGTGGTGAATGCAGGGAGTGCCCACACCTGCCCTCTGCTGGTCTTCTCTGGGGCAAATGGTGAGGTCCCATTTTGCCTACTTCGCAGGATGATCCAGGAAGAAAAGGAGTCCACAGAGCTCCGTGCTGAGGAGATTGAGACACGAGTAACCAGCGGCAGTATGGAGGCCCTAAACCTGACCCAGCTGTGCAAACGTGGTTCCATCCCCACCTCTCTGACTGCCTTGTCCCTGGCCAGCGCATCCCCTCCACTCAGCGGCCGCTCCACACCTAAGCTCACCTCCCGCAGTGCTGCCCAGGACCTGGACCGAATGGGGGTCATGACCCTGGTGAGAGTCTCAGGGCACTTGAACAACATTGTCATCACTGGGCTCTGCCTTGGGGTTGGCTGAGGGGAGTTGACAAGGCACAGCAGGGCTTGATTGGGCCCCAGCCTCTTATGATGATGTGTGCAGACCCCAGCATGCCAGGCACCACCTGTCCTGAGTTAGGAGAGGGCTGTGTAGTGTTTCCTTTACCCTCTCCCTTGGATGGTGCTTAAGAAACTCACCCAGTGCCCATACCTCTTTCTCTCTTCCAGAAGTAGCCCTGACTTATTTTTTCAAGCCAGCTTTTTTTTCTGCTGTGATATTCTCTCCAGGCCCATGTGAGGCCCTGAACCCTATCTTCTCATCCTAAGACCCCTGGGCTCCCCTTGGGCTACCTTTCAGACATCCAAAGGGTGAGTTCTAGCTCACCTTTCACTCTCTCTTCCAGCCCAGTGACTTAAGAAAGCATAGGAGGAAGCTGCTGGTGAGTGCTGCCTGATGATCCAGGTACTAATAGGTTAAGTCTCCCAGGCCCTTCCCTTCTGGCTTCTCCCCTTTGGGCCCTTGAGTCCAAGTCTGAACTCTGAGAGGCCCCTGGCCTCCCCTCTGCATTTCTCCATGTTCCTCTGCCTGTCTGGGCTGGGGAGGCAGGCCCCAGATATCTCCCTCTATCCCCTGACTGCTCCACTGTCTGTTCAGTCACCAGTGTCTCGGGAAGAGAACCGAGAGGATAAAGCCACCATAAAATGTGAGACTTCTCCTCCTTCCTCACCCAGGACACTGCAGCTAGAGAAGCTTGGCCACCCAGCCCTGAGCCAGGAAGAAGGCAAGAGGTAAGTGGAGCAGACTCCACCTCGAGACTCTCCATCCCAAGTTTATCTCGTCCCTCTCTCTGCCTCTAAACAGGCTGCATCTTACCTGTCCCAGGTGTCTGAACATCTCACTTCTCTTTGAAACACCATCAGGGAAGGACATTCCCATGTCTCCTTTGGTCACCTGCTCTGATCATTCCCCCTTACCCCCAACTCTGACACTTCCTGTAAGTTCTTCCTGAAGTCTAACTCCCATCTCTCCTGCTGTAATTTAAGTATGTTTCTTCTCATTCCACCCCTTCCTGGCTGTTATCCTGTAGTGCTTTGGAGGATCCAGGCAGCAACCCCAGCAGCAGCAACAGCAGCCAGGACTCCTTGCACAAGGGCGCCAAGCGCAAGGGCATCAAATCATCCATCGGCCGCCTGTTTGGAAAGAAGGAGAAAGGCAGGCTGATCCAGCTGAGCCGAGATGGAGCCACGGGCCATGGTCTCTGTCCACTCCTAGTAAATGGGTGCAAGTAGGGGGAAGAAGCAGGAAGGTGTCCTTGGATCCAGTCTTCTCTGCCTGTCTCCCAGGACCAGTGAGCAGAAGCTACAGACACACAGACTTCAGCTCTGAAAAAGCAGTTTTCTCTTAGAGCTATTTCACAGTGGGAAGAGCTGTCTTATGACATGGTAGCTCCTGCCACGAGAAGTGTCAGGTGTCAGAGGATGGCTGTTTATTTGGTATGCTGTGGAAGGGGTTCCTGTATTGAGTGTGAAGTTGTCCTCTGAGGTTCCTTCCAGTTTGGAGGTTTCCTGATGTACTCTGCTCAGAACCATCAGGAGAAATTCCTTGGTTCTTTCTCAAAGCGAGTCAGTTTTAATGTAGAACTTATTCCTAGTACATCTTGCCTCTAGGGCTCAGAACATCATAATGCCTAATCATGGTTTTGTAGACATTATATTCAAGTAAGTGTTTGGGCGGGGGTAGCGTTATTACCCCCTCTGTGATAATCCAAAGTTCTGGCGTGTGCTTGGCATGTGGTAGGCACACAGTAAATGTTAGCTGTCTTCCTCTCCCATTCCTTTTCCTTTCTTCTATGTTCTCCCTTCCTCTCTCTCTTTCCCTCATCTATTCAGTTATTTGTTCAATAGACATGTATTAACTACTTTAAACAAGGTATTAGGTATTGGAGCAACACTGCATTCCTTCAAGGAGCTTAGTTTCTCTTAGTTTCTCTTTCTTTTTTTTTTTTTTTTCTTTCTGTGGGGCTGCACCTGTGGCATATGGAGTTTCCCAGGCTAGGGGTCAAATTGGAGCTACAGCTGCCAGCCTGCACCACCACCACAGCAACGCCAGATCCAAGCAGTGTCTGCAACGTACACCACAGCTCGTGGCAACACCAGGTCTTTAACCCACTGAGCGAGGCCAGGGATGGAACCCTCATCCTCATGGATACTAGTCGGGTTTGTTACCACTGAGCCACAATGGAAACTCCAAAGAGCTCAGTTTCTAATGAAAAGGAAAAAAAGAAATGATTCCAAAACAGTATTAAGATAGCCATATGCTTTGGGTGCTTCTGGAACTCAGGTCAGCCTTGGAGCAGTAGGGGCAGTAGGTAGCAGTAGGTAGCAGCTGGCCAACACCTGGGCAGAAGCTTGAAGGCTAAATAGGAATTAGCTAAGCTAAGAAAAGGTGTGTGTCTCAGGGGAAGGGAGTGGGAGAGTTTTGTATGGACTTGAATCTATTCTTAGTGGGGAGGGAAGGGGGTGGAAGGAGCAGAAAAGGGTAAGAGCCAGCTTCCTCAAATGGGAGGGGCAGGGCTGAGAAGGTCTTTCATGTGAAGCCTTATGATTTCCTAAGTTCCCCACACCATGTCGGCACCTAAACCTAGGACAGTATCCTGGATTGGTTTCTGGATCTTGACACCCGCTGCCCTCTGTGCACTTGTAGGGAGTTACTTGGACTTAAATGAATTCTAAGATCCTGCCCCTGCCATGAACTCTATAGGGTTCTGCCACTGGTTTAGGAAATCCTTAATAGAAGAGGACAGAGCTATGCATGTTCCCTTTTGCAGTTCGTGCAAGTACAGGACCCTGAGAAAGAGGCCCAGACACACATCTCTGAGCGTGCCTGTTTCCCCACGCCCAACCCAGGTCAGGATAATCATGCCTGAGCCTTGTACCCCTCTGGAATTCTGTGTTTCCAGTGCACCTTGGTTTGGAGGAAGGACAAGTTCTGTCTATAGGGTTCACTGCCATAATGGGGAATGACTTCGGTCCATTCAGCTGGAAAAACCTCCAGGGCTGAGGCTCCCAGGGAAAGACTCCCTGGGCTTCAGGTGACCTATGTAATGCCACTGTGGGACTGCCTGGATGTAGGGATTTTGTGTGGAGGCTCCAGGAATAATAGGGGTTCCATCAGGCCCTCTTAGTTTGTTACAGAGGAGCCTCCTGCTGCTCCCAGCCATGGCCCAGGCCAAGGGAAAAGAAGCAGAGGGCCAAGCTGATATGCCATCTCTTCCCTCTAGTTCTGCTGACAGACTCCGAACTCGGTCTGCAGGAGCCCATGGTGCCTGCCAAGCTGGGGACCCAGGCAGAGCGGGACCGGCGGCTGAAGAAGAAGTAAGAGCCACAGGCCAGGTTCTGCCTGGGTGGGGCCCAACCCCTCACCGGCTGTCCTTCCCCCGGACTGCCATGGGAATGAACTCAGGCAGCCAGAGCTCAGCAGGGCCCTTTCTGAACTGAGTCGGCCTGGTCTGAGTGGGCACAGCAGGGGCCAGGAGGTTGTTCCTAGGGTGACCTGAGTGGGAAGGAGGTGCTGTGGGAGAGTGACCCAGTACCTAGAGATCTCGGGCAGAGCAGACTGCAATGTCCAGGTATCAGGCCATGTGCAATCAAAGTAAGAGCCCTTTGCTTCTGGGGATGGAGAGGTGTTGCTGCTTCGTGTCTTGGTGTCACACTGCCACAGGCATAGAGCAGTGATGGGGAGCAGGGGTAGTGGGATCCCAACTCTTGGCACAGACCATGGACCCTGGGAGTAAGCACGGATGAGAAAAAAAGGAAAGACTAGTGAGTCTGTTGTTCCTCTTCCTGCAAGACACCAGCTGCTTGAAGATGCTCGCAGAAAAGGAATGCCCTTTGCCCAATGGGACGGCCCTACTGTGGTCTCCTGGCTAGAGGTAAATCTAGACAGAGGAAGTGTAAGTCTGCACAGGGGTCCAGTGGGAAGGATGTGTGGATTGGGACATGGGCTCCTTGGGCCGAGGGGTGGTAGTCCTAGAATTTTCCCAGCATGTTTTTCCCCTGCCCAAATGCAAATGTGCCGTACCCAGCATTGAGCCATCCCCTGCCCCCAAACATACACACCACGTATTTTGGAGGACAGAAGTGATGCTGTATACTGATGCCTCTTGGGTAGCTAAGTCTGCATAAGGGTAACTAATCATTACTGAGCCATTAGACTTTCACAGATAGTCATCATCCTTGGCATGTTGGTAAAATCCCATCACCTTCCCAGGCCTCAGATTTTTCATCTGTAAAATGGGGAAAAGAGGTATTTGATGATGGTAATCTCCACATTTCTAAATTCCTCTGCTCTGCATTTGCTATTTTCAGACCATGAATGAAGCTGGGCCCTTGCCCCTCAGTATTGCCAAGCTCTAGACAATGGAGCCCAGATCTGGGAGAATGGGCTTCACTCAACCTCTGTGTCCCATATCTGCAGCTCTGGGTGGGGATGCCTGCTTGGTATGTGGCAGCCTGCCGGGCCAACGTCAAGAGTGGTGCCATCATGTCAGCCCTGTCAGACACAGAGATCCAACGGGAAATTGGCATCAGCAATGCCCTACACCGGCTCAAGCTCCGGCTGGCCATCCAGGAGATGGTGTCGCTGACCAGCCCCTCTGCCCCACCCACCTCCAGGACCGTGAGTAGCCCCTCCCTCATCCAGGACATTTTCAGAAGCACCAGAATAGTTTTTACGAAGTCTCACATTGGTCATTGGAAAGACCGTAGCATTGAGTCCTTCCCCTTACTTCCATCCCCACAGAGGGCTCCACCACGTCTCTAAGAGGAAGTAACACTGATTCTAGAAGGACTAGTTCCCTACCTCCCACTCAGCACTCATGGGTTCCATCTCCCTACCCCTGCTCTGCCAGTAATTCCGGATCTTTGGGAAGTGTTTCCATGGTGGTACTTCTGGGCTTCTGTGTTGTTACCAGGTTGGGGGAAGTGAGGAAGTGGAGCATTTATAAACTCTGGTCCTCCAACCTCTCCACAAGAATGTAAACCACTCTGTGGACTCCTTCGGTAGTCCATCTCTCTGACTGGGGTCACCCCTTATTCCAGATTCACACCATTCATTCATGTTCATTCAGAAAACATTTGTTGAGTGCTTCCGTGTGCCAGGCACGGTGCTAAGCAGTGCAGATACAGTGATGCAGGAGAGCTGCTCAGAGATAGACAGTGTGCAGAGTTCTGGGCTGGGCCTGTGGGAGGACTCGGGGTTGTCCTTGGGGTTCCCAGCCTGATGGGGATCCTAGGGAACCACACACAGGACCACCTAGTTTTCTTCTCTGCCTACAGTCTTCTGGAAATGTCTGGGTCACCCATGAAGAGATGGAAACTCTGGCAAAATCCACTAAAACAGTGAGTCTGGCCCTGAGCCCTGGGCCTAGGATTAGGGCTGATGACTTGCACAAGATGGGACGCCGGAGGGGGTTGCAGCTGCTCTCATATGAGATTGGTATCCCTGCTGTGTGATGGGGTTCTGTCCTTAGGATGGTGGGTTGGTGGGAAAGAAGTGAGAATGGGAAGAGTTCATGTGTGGGGGATGGTGGAGGCTACCTCCCAGGGGGTCACAAGCTCACCCTGGGCCACTGGTGTACTGCAGTGAAGAAGAGCAGGGCTTGGGAGTGCTCTGGCCTGCTATAGGCCTGAAGCCAGAGTCCTTACCCCTGTGCTTGCTCCTCAGTGTCGAAACAGGGATGGTTGGGAGAACTTGGCACTTTGCTTAGCTGTGTTTTTGCTACACACACATTTGATCCCCTCTCGCTGCAAACACAAACAGTGCACTAGCCTTCTGTGCTCTCTTAATTATCCCAGCAAGCTTTTCCTAGTCACCCGTGCAGCTACTGGGGTGTCTGCTCCTTCTTCTTGGGTTGAGGCTGCCAGGTTTCTTGACTTTGCCTGTTTTCCCCTGACATGCTGCACTCGTTCCTAGGACAGTGAGGAGGGCAGCTGGGCTCAGGTAAGACCCCCTCCCCTTGACCAAAACCATCTCTCAGCAGTTTGGGGCAGTGTTCTCCCAATAGGTTCACTCCCTGTCAGGACTCTATGAGCCCCTGGTCTCTTAGGTCTCTCTGCACACGAAGAGCCCTAGACATAGGTTCTCTCCTCCTGCTGAACTCCCCTCCCCGCTCATTCCCCTTCAGCTCCTTCTTCTGGTTTCTCACCATGGCAGCTAAGGAGCCTTGGAGGGCTGTGGCCCCAGCATGCCTGCCTGTTCCCCTCACTTTGTCCCTCTTCCCAGGAGTAATGAGACTTAGATTAGTACGAATCCTCTTTCTCTTCCTGTCTCTCTCAGGGGTACCCCTGGTGAGCTAAACAAAGGGCTTTCATGTATTCACTTCGTAAGCAAGGATTTATTGAGCAGCTACTAGGGGTATTAGGCCTTTCTGTGCTCTCTGGATACAGAAGAGAACAACCTAAGGGGAGATGCAGACAGTAAACAAACAAATAAATGGACAATATGTCAGATAGATATAAGTGCCATGAAGAAAAATGAAGCATGGAGCAGCACCGTGTATACTTACTGGGCATCCCTATCAGTAGGAGACCAGTTAGATCAGTTTTTATTCTCATAGTAAAACGCTATTCAGCAAAGGAAATGGATGATTCAGACATATATTTGTAAAGTGAAAAATGTTAAGTCCCCAAAGATTTTCTATAAAAATTTGAGAGCAAGCAAATTTAATCATATATTGTTTAGATATACATTTATTTGTGATTATAAGAACTGTAAAAAAAAGTTTTTTTTCAAGCAGGGTAATGATGGACAGAAAACTCAGTATGGTGGTTATCTCTGGAGGGGCAGTAGGACATAAGATTGGAGAAAAGAACATAAGGACAGGAGTTCCTCTTGTGGCTCATTGGCTTACGAACTTGACTAGTATCCATGAGGATGCAGCTTTGATCCCTGGCCTTGCTCAGTGGATTAAAGATCCAGTATTGCTGTGAGCTGTGTTGTAGGTCACAGATGCAGCTCGATCCTGCATTGCCGTGGCTGTGGCTGTGGCTGGCAGCTGCAGCTACCTAGCCTGGGAACTTCCATATGCCATAGGTGCAGCCCAAAAAAAGAAAAAAAAAAAAAGAACATAAGGATGCATGCAGTGGTGTGTGGATAACATAGATGGTGTCCAGAGATGTTAACTTTATGTTTATGCTTAATCATGAACATAGGCTACATATATTTTATCTATCTATATATGTATATATATCAACTATTTCATCTTAAAAGATAACAAAATAAAATTTTCAATTCTTAAAAAGTCAAGTAGAGCAAGGAATGAGACTGATGAAGAGTTACCATTAAAACTCTTTCTAGGAGTTCCTGTCGTGGTACAGCGGAAATAAATCTGACTAGGAACCGTGAAGTTGCAGGTTCAATCCCTGGCCTCACTCAGTGGGTTAAGGATCTGGCATTGCTGTGAACTGTGGTATAGGTCAGACCCCTAGCCTGGGAACCTCCATATGCTGCAGGTGTGGCCCTAAAAAGACAAAAAAAAAAACAAAAACAAAAAACCTATTTCTAAAGATAGCTGGTCAAGGAGGTCCCTTCCCTGAAGGCAGGAGGAAACTGGCCTCTCAGAACCAGACTGGATGTGAGTGGTGCACGTAGTGGGGGTGGGGGCAACACACCAAAGGCATTGTCTTCTGGAGAGACAACCAAGCCTTAGAGAGCTGAGCACTTGCTATTCAGATGTAGGTCACCATATTTTGTTTTTCTACATCTTTAGCCAAAACCTAACTCCCTTGTGGACCACGTGAAGCCAGCTTCCCAAGTGAAATTGGCTTTCTTTGCCACTTTGCAGGTAATGTAGCCTGTCCCCTGGGCTCAGCAGGCTTGAGGCTGAGAACTTACCTTCCAGCACCACAAATGCATTTCATAGTCAGCAGGAAAGATTTCCTGTCATCTGCTGCCTAGATAGTTGCTTCTGTTCATTAGTGTGGATAATTGATAAGTGAGTAGAAATGTATCACTTCAGGATCTGAAAAAACTCCATTTAAAATACCCACCTCTTGCCTCTACCAGCCCCTGAGGGAAAATAACCTGAAATTTTATTGCACTGCCATGGAGACTGAGTAAGGTTTCTCACACTGATACACCAGCTGCGACCTACTACCAGCAGTGCCTTTGCCCCCAGCCACCTCCCTCTTGTTCTTCAGACACTGGCCTATGGGGACATGAATCATGAGTGGATTGGGAATGAGTGGCTGCCCAGCCTGGGGCTCCCCCAGTACCGCAGCTACTTCATGGAGTGCCTGGTGGACGCTCGCATGCTGGATCATCTCACCAAGAAGGACCTCCGGGTCCACCTGAAGATGGTGGACAGCTTCCACCGGTGAGCCAGGCTGGGACCTGGGTCCATCTCCCAACGTGGGTCTTCACCAACCCTGGGGCTCTGAGTCCAGGAACAGAGGTGCTTCCTTCTCTTTTCGTCCCTGTTCAGGGTGGTAATAGGTCTCCCTTTGGGGAAAGTTTGATCTTTGCTTCCCCTGCAATTGGAGAGTTTAGTTCTCTCACCTGCATCCCTGAAGACACAGTCATTTCTCCTTAGCTTCACTTGGAAAATTCTCTCCCTGGGTATGAATTTGATTTCTTGTTTTGGGCTTTCTGAAATTTCTCTACATTTACAATTGAGAAGACTCATGATGAACCCAGCCTCTATTTTAGGTGTCTTATATCTTATGACAAGAAAGCTCTTCTTGAACTTCTGCCCTGCCAGCATCCCATATCGGAGCCTCTCAGCCCTAAACTCACACCCTTTTGCACAGGAAGTCTTCCAGTCTTCTTCTCCCCATCGTTGAGAAGGTCTTCTATGCAAAAGTGTCTGTGTTGGAGATCTCAAAGGGGCAGCCTGAGGGCAGAATTTGGCCCACAGATGTATTTTGTTTGGCCTCCATTATATATTTTAAAAATGATGACTTCAGTTGCCAGTATTTAAACACCAGGAAGTGTTATGCAAAATTCTAGATGTCTAGATTCCACCAGAAAGCTCTGTAAACATATCCCAGCATGGAAACAACCAGCTGGAGCTAGAGCGGCAGCCCTCCCTAAGACATAGGTGTTCTCCAGGCCTACCTAGCCCCTCCAGCAGGCTCCATTCATTTGAAATGCCTGCTTGACACCAGGCAGCATTGGAGTTGTAGAGTAAGGTGGGTGGTAATGGTTCCAGGAGTTAATAGTTTTTAGGAAGTCCTTTTTTAACATCTAACTTCAAATTGCACAGGCTGCTGTTTGAGCCAGGTCTTTTGCCTTGAGTGGTTAATGTGACAAATGGTGGAACTGGGAGTGTGTGGCTTTGCAAGGTTCTTTCAGGCCTCTGCAGATGTCTGTTGGCCTCTCAAACTCATAAACAGAAAATTATATTGGGTTGGGACCTACTTAGCCTCCACATTTTATGAGTAAGGAAACTGAGGCATAGGAAGAAGCAATGGCCCAAGGTCACTCAGATGATAGCAGAATGCAGGTTTCTTGACTCAAATCCAGTTCTCTTGCCACCACACTGCACAGCCTCCTATGCTGGAACCCCTAGCTGTGTCTGCCCTCAGCTCCGCCCCTCCCTCACCACTGAGTCTAAAAGGGAATCTTTTGTCTCTGTCAATCTGGGAGGTTGCCAGGCCTGGCTGCACCTGTCCCCTCCTCAGTGATTGATAGGACTGAGAGAAGGGCCATTCTTCGCCAAGCTAAGATGTGCCTGAGCTGCTAGAGGATCAGACAGCCCAGTCCCACCGCACATTGTGAAAGCCCTCCCCCGGACCCTATGCCCACACCCTAGGAGAGACTGAGCCTGTACACATGATTCCAGATTCAGCTCTAAATCTTTGGCACTTCAGCTTTCTAAAGCAGCTCCACATTTCTTACCTCAATTATATATATAACTGCTTTTATTCCACTTAATATTTCATAAGCATATATTATATCTTTAAAAATTCTTTTAAATCATATTTTTTAATGATGAGAAAGAGATATTTAAAAACTCTCCTTTCAGCAGTTCCCATTGTGGCCCAGTGGGCTAAGGACCCAATGGTGCCTCCATGAAGATGCGGGCTTAATCCCTGGCCTTGCTCAGTGGGTTAAGGATTGGCATTGCCACAAGCTCCAACTTGGGTCACAGATGGAGCTCAGATCCAATATTGCATGATTGTGGTGTAGGCCCCAGCTCAGCTCTGATTCAACCCCTAGCCTGGGAGCTTCTATATGCTACAGGTGTGGCCATAAAAAGAAAAAATAAAATAATTAAAACTCTCCTTTAACAGATGGGGAAAACCAGTCCAATAGTATCACCAGATCAGTCATCCAACTGGTTACTGAATGGAGCTAACATGCTCCTTTCTTGACACTCAACTCCAAGCTCTTTTCCTTAGACCATAGTGTTCTTTTGAGCAGGTTTCCATGAGAAGCTCCTGCTTTGATAGGAGAACAAGCACAAATAATCAGAAATGTCCTCCTAAAATTGGTACCATGGCTGAATGTCTGTGATGTTGCAGGGGCTGGTCTAAGCCCTTTCATACATGATCACCTCTAATTCTCACAGCAGCTCCACAGGAGAGGTATGACCCCCATCTCCCTTATGCTGAGTGCCTCTCAGCTGGGAGGTGGCACAAACCCAGGATGATCTGACTTTAAGCCCTTTTATTTTGTCTATGCTATGCGACAGCATAGGAACTGGACTAAAATTTATAGTGAGATTTGAAATCAGAGGCATTTCCAGCTAAGAGGTGTGTGTGCATCCACCCCCATCCAGGGAACCAAAGCTTAAACCAGTGGCTTGAGCAATGAATGAGTGCCTTGAGCCAGAAAAGAATTCCTAGAAGTGGTATCTCTGAGCTCTAAGGGATTGTTTTAGGCAGATGGGCTACCTGTGTAGAACTGAGGGGAGAGGAGGAGGGAACAATCAAGAATAATTTAATCTCACAAAGCAATGACCTCAACATAGAGTCAAAAGCAGTTGGAGTTGGGAGAGACCTTCTATTTCTCCACTTTATAGATAACAAAGCCCAGAGAGACTGAATGACAGAGTAGTTCAACTTAAGAAAGAACACAGCAGTGAAAGCTGCCCAAGATGGAATGAGCTGCCTGAAGAGGCAGTGAGTTCCCCATCACCATAGGTGTCCATGCACAGGTGTTCATAATACTCAGAAGGATGCTATAGGGGTGACTCCTGCACTAGGTGGGAGCTTGGACTAATAGCCTGTGGGGTCCTTTATCGCCTATAGATTCGTTAGTTCTTGGCCTGGCTTAGTTATTATTTATTGAGTGCTTACTATGTACCTGGTACTTTTGAACGTACTTTTAGTGCTTTATGTGACTTATTTCATTCACTTACAGTGTTTACTATGTGTCAGGCACCATTCTGGGGGTTTGAGATATATCAGTGAATAAAACAAAGCTCCTTGCTCTCACAGAGCTTACATTGTAACTGGGAGAGAGACAAGGAATTATAAATATATAGAATGTTAATAAATAAAAAGGTAGCAGGAAAAAAGACTAGATAGAGTAAGGGGGATTGGGAATGTGGACTGGCATGTTGCTGGTGATGTTGCAGTTTTAAATCAGGTGGACAAGGTAACTACTGAATAGAAAAGATAACATTTGAGCAAAAACTTAAAGGAGACAGGGGGTGAGCCACACAGCAGTCTAGGGGGTGAGGGGGGTGGTTCCCAGGCAGAAGGAGCAGCCACTGCAAAGGCCCCAGGGCATATATGCCATGTGTGTTTAAGGAACAACAGGCCTGTGAGTATGGGGACAGGTCATGTGTCACTGTAGGCCATTGTAAGGACTCTGAGTGAAATGGGGACACAGAACATCTGTAGGGAGTCTTTGTCATTCCAGTACCTGGAGAGGGAGGAAGCTGTTGCTTTCATTCAAAGAACTTTCCTTCCTCAATCAGGCCCACACTCTAGCTGAGAAGGATGACTTGGGGTAGGCAGAGGGGAAGAAGTGGCCTTGGGATGGTTCCTGTCTAAGCCCTGGGGGAAGGAGGAGCAGGAGTAGGCTGGGATGCTCTTTGTGCTGGAGGCATGTAGGTCTTGATGTGCTGTGGCCAGTGCCGGGTGTGGGGCAGATGTGGCGGCAGCATGGCCCCACTGAGGCTGTGGCTTGGGGTGGGGGGTGGGGCTGTGTGCCTGCAGAACCAGTCTTCAGTATGGCATCATGTGCCTGAAGAGGCTGAATTATGACCGGAAGGAGCTGGAGAAGAGGCGGGAGGAAAGTCAGCATGAGATCAAGGGTAAGCGTGCCAGGCTCAGTGGAGCCTCCTCTGGAAGGTGTGGGAGCAGCCTCGGGGGAGCAGGGGCTGCCTCACTGACCTCTACCTGGGGCTGAGTGAAAGGAGAGGCATTCTGTGCCTCAAAGAAGCTCCAAATCTGAGAGGGAAGACACAGCCCCCACCTTGGGGAGCAGGGAGTTCCCAGTCTGATGAGGGAGACCCAGTCCATGCCCAAAGGAAGCTGCCAACTGGTGGAGAAGAAATAGTCCCTGCCCAGTTACCTCCCTCACACACCAGACAATGACCACCAGCTGGACAAATGCAATGAATTCCTTGGGATAGTGCTATAAACAGGCATGAGACAGTGTTCATGGAACTTGGTGATCTGGGTGGGGTTGGACAAGAAAGAGAGGCAAGTCTTAGAAGAGGTCTTGAAAGTAGAAAGAAGAGGGCCAGCCATTCCCACCTTGGGGCAGGGGATGCCTTGTGCCAGGGCTCTGAGGAGAAAGCCTACTGGCCTGACCCTGAGTCCTGCAGGCTGGCAGGAATGCAGTGATGTGGTGCTGGTCCTTCAGCAACCCAGGTGCCAGGGAGGACAGAAGGAAGACATAGAAATTTGAGGTGGGGAGAGTGGTTAGGAGTCAGAGAAGAGGGTGGACTGGGGCTCTGGGTCTAGGGGCCTTGATTTCTGTCCCTGAAGGGGCTTTGGCCAAACCTATCTCTTTCTGTTCTTTTCCCACCCTCCCCTCCAGATGTGCTGGTTTGGACCAACGACCAGGTGGTGCATTGGGTCCAGTCTATTGGGCTCCGGGACTACGCTGGAAACCTGCATGAGAGTGGTGTGCATGGTGCTCTGCTGGCCCTGGACGAGAACTTCGACCACAACACATTGGCCCTGGTCCTCCAGATTCCCACTCAGAATACCCAGGTGGGCATCCTTGTCATGGATCTCAGTCTCAGTCTCTCCCTCTCTACTACTCTCTTGCTCTCCTTCCCTCTGATATTCACAGGTTTATGGATTTGTGGGAGGGCTTTTGGGGGGCCTGTTCTATAGGGGATCACAATGTCCTCACATTTCCAAGTGGTCCCTGTGCATAACCAAGCCCCTAGGAAATGTGTCCTTCACATACAGAGTACAGGTCTAGAATAGTGTGCTAATCCCCATACTGCAGTGGGCATCCCCATCTCCTCCCAGCCCCATCTTTGCAGCTGAGATTTTTCCTCAACCTGCTTTTCTGACTTGAATTTTCTTAAAAGAAAACTAGCCCTGAGACCCAGAAGGACCAGAGAATGCATATCTCCTTTGTGTCCCATCCTAGGGATCTGCTCCTGGGTCCCCAAGCTTAAGAAAGCTAAACATACCGAATAATACAGCCCAGAGCTTCCCCATGCCAGGACTTTGTCTCCCTGTCAACAGCTCAAAAGATTAGCTATTTCCTTCCATTAAATTTCATAATTATTACGGAGCTGTCATCTAAGAACATATCTAAATTCTCTTGAACCTATTTATATGTTTGACTTTTTTAACTTCCGATGGGTAATGGACTCTAGAAGTACTGCTTGATGTATAAAGTACTTTCTGATTTTCTTTGTCCAAAATATAGCCCCCATGGGCTCTCCCTGAGAAAGAGAATTGCCTCATCCTACTTGTCTGTGATTTGGTACCAATGTTTATATTTGACCGATTCTCACCTTCTGTGATTCTGTAAAATCTATGATTGTGTTGCCTCTGGGCCTGAGCCTTTGTCTCTCCAGACAGAGTGGTCTTAATTCTTTTAGCCTTTCCTCATATAGACTTGTCTCTGTGCCCTGATCATTTTAGCTGCCCTTGTCTGGACTGTTTGCAGCTGTTACCTCTCTTTTGAAATTCAGCCACCAGAGCTGCACAAGCTATTCTGGGAGCAGACGAGTTTTTGCTTGTGCAAGGGTAGGGCTGGGTTGTCTTGTAATTCTGGGTAGTGTATTGGCTTTTGGGGGTGATGGCAGCACACAGGGCCAGGGTGTCCTATAGGCTCTTTGCCATGACCTGTCCCAACCAGTCAGAGTGGAAAGCACAGATTCCCCCTCATTCTCCAGGAAGAGCTGAGATTTCTCCCAAGATGGAGTTTTTCTATGCTTGCTCACCTCCAACCACACTGGCTGCTTTCTTGCCCATTCACACAGCTTTGTGAAATGTTTCTGAAGTTTGTAAATGTTATAGTCACCTTTCGCTACCCAGAAGGACAGTGTCATCTGCATGCTTGAAAATTAACTGTGCTTCTCCTTTCCAATCATTTATAAAAATATTATGTTCCCAATACTAAAGACTGTCCTTACAGATTACTGTGGTTAATATTTTCCACACAGAAATGGGCTTGTTTTCCTTTTTTCCCCTATCTCTAAATACATCCAGTTTTAGCAAGCAGTAAACATCTATAAACAGTAGCAGATCTACCTCTCTGTTGCCTTCTAATCTTTCTTATTTTTCTGACCCATTTGTTTAGCTTAGCTTCTAGGGGAAGTAGGATCTGACCCAGAATGGAATTTTTCATTATCATGGTTAAAACTATCTGGTGTTAAATTTAAAAACATTCTTGTTCCTGACATTTCTCAAATCTCCTAATGAGTTAAATTACTGGGGGAGCCTAGGGACCCCACTCAGCCTAAAGGCCACCAATATCCATGACTGAGGTGTCTTCCTAAGTAAAATTTTTGATGAGGAACCTTATAAAATACATTTATTTAATCTAAATAAATTAAATCTTCACTATCCATGGTCTACATGCTTATTTACTCCTCTAGAGAGGTAGTATGGCGTGATTCTTCCTGATAGACAAACTGGGGCTTTCTCCCCCAGTAGGTGAAGCCTGTCCATCCATGTGTTCTGTGGGCCTGCTTTTAAAAAAAAAAAAAAAAATTACAGTTTTCTAAGTTGCTCCACATGAAAAAAATCTTTAAGGTTTACATTTTTATTTCTAAGAGAACACTGAGATTAAATTGAAGGAGTAGCATCAGGGCTAGTGGGTTAAATGCACTGAAAAACCTATCTCTGCCCTTAGGCCCCTAGGAAATAGGTGAAAGATGGCATTAGAGGTCATTAATTACAGCCCCCTCCCTCATCCTGTGTGTTCCAGGCACGCCAGGTGATGGAGAGAGAGTTCAACAACCTGTTGGCCTTGGGCACAGACCGGAAGCTGGATGATGTGAGTACCTGGCTGTGAATTAGGGGCGTGGCGATTTGAGTTCATGAGCTCTGCTTTCCTTGGGACTGCTGACTGGTAAGGAGGCCTATGGGAGGAGAGCCATAGAGGCTGAGGATGATGTCAGGGGGTTGGGGAGACAGGGCCAGGCCTAGAAGTAGACCTGGCCAAGTCTCTGTTACACTACTTCCTCGTACAAAAGCTGAGGGCTCCTTTATGTTATACCTCTAGCATCTTCCAGCTCTGTGCCACAAACCTCTTAACCACATGACAGAGAGCTTCCCCCCACCCTCCAAAGCCATCTCTTTGGGATCATACTTTTTCTTTATCTCTTAGACCTCATCTCTTCAGTGCTGTCAGCACAGCATATCTGCACTAATGTGTTTGTTTGGAGGTAGACATTATGCTGCGATCATTAAATGACAGGTTTGCACCCATGTTCCTCAGTACAGTTTAACATAGCTAAACTCACAGCTCAGGCTTCTGTCATCCCAGCTTTCTCTCTTGTCTTGCCCTTACGTAGACTTTCATATCAAATTAAGATTTTCCTCTCAGTTCCGTCGTGGCTCAGCAGTAATGAACATGACTAGGATCCATGAGGACGCAGGTTTGATCCGTGGCCTTGCTCACTGGGTTAAGGATCCACGTTGCTGTGAGCTGTAGCGTAGGTTGCAGGTACAGCTCAGATCCGGCATTGCTGTGGCTGTGATGCAGGCCAGCAGCTGTAGCTCCAATTTGACCCCTAGCCTGGGAACTCCCATATGCCTTGGGGGCAGCCCTAAGAAGCAAAAAAAAAAAAAAGTTTTTCCTCTCAACCCGCTCCTGATTGCCAAAGAAACAATCTCTTCCACTGGGTTTCCTCCAGCATCCCCCTTGAGTTTGGGTTGGACTTCGTCTGGGAAGACTCTGAAGTTCTAGCCGTGCTGCTCCCATTAGAGATGCCTACTAAAACAGAACATGTTTCCTGAAAACAAAGCCCCCTCCTTGGCCCTTGCCTCCTCCGTCCTCACTTTCCTATCACCAGCCTTGCTTGTCCTTCCTTTCAGATGTGCCTTAACTGCCAAACAAGTTTTTTGTTTTGTTTTTGCTTTTTAGGGCTGCCCCTCCAGCATATGGAAATTCCCAGGCTAAGGGTCGAATCGGAGCGGCAGCTGCCAGCCTATGCCACAGCCATTGCAACGCTGAATCCAAGCCACATCTTCGACCTACACCACAGCTCATGCCAGATCCCTGACCCAGTGAGCAAGGCCAGGGATCAAACCCGCATCCTCATGGGTCCTAGTCAGATTCATTTCTGCTACATCACAATGGGAACTCCCCGAACAATTTTAAAAAGAGCCCAGACTGTTTATTTTTAGCTTCTCCATCTTCAGTCAGATCTGTTTCTGACCCCCGATTTCTGCACAGCTTCCTTGTCTTTGTACCCCTGCCCCTACCAATGCCTCTATTTAGACTTCTGGGCCTCCTCGTGGGACACCATTAGTATTACTTATCAATTAGTCTCTTCTTAGTTGGGTTTAACAGGGCTAAAACCCACCTTTGTGGAATGACTACTCTGCCTCAGTAGATAGTACACACTAAGGAACACACAGAATTTGTTTTCTTAAAGAAGTACCTTGAAATTTGGAGTATGTTTTTTACACATATACATATATGACATACATATCACACACACTTATTACATTAAAGTGTGTATGTGCACATGAATGTTCCAGTCAATGAGATAAACTGCCAGATCCACCAGATGTCCCCACTCAGATATCTGAATCTTCCCAGTGCCCCTATAAATGTGGACCCTCCTACTTATTCCCCACACACCTAGGATCTTAGCTTTCTTTGCTATAGCTTTCCCATCTATCTTTGAATGGTGCTTTCTAACTTAGAAAACTCTTTATTCCATAAATCCTTACAAAAATATTCGTTGAATGCCTGCTCTGGGCCAGGCATGGGGGTACAGTGATAACAGACGCTTACTCTATGCTAACAATCATCATGTGATGATTATTATCCCATCCTACAGATGAATTGAAGTTCAAAGAGGTAACTTACCTGCTGTTACAGGCTGATATGTGGCAGCGCAAGACTGAAGCAAAAGTGTATCTGATTTCTGTGTTCTTTCCTTACATCCTGCTGCCTCTTAAAAGTGGAGCTAGCTGGCCTATCAGGCTTCAGACCCTGGGGTGGAGTTATTGAGTAGGTGATATCTTTGCAACACAGTGGGCTTTCTGGGATGCAGCTGGGTGTGGGGCTGGAGAGGACTGATTCTTTAAAAGGAAGCTTAAAGTAAAAGTCCAGGTCCTAGGAATAAGATGAGATCTGGGGGAGGGAGTGAAACAAGAGACTGCCTCCTGTCCAGCCATCTAGCACATCATTGAGCTGTGTCTTGCAGCTGTTTCCTTTGCCAGTTCTGGGTCTCAGTTTCCCCTCTGAAGCTTCAAGGTCTTGGAGAGCTATATCCAGTTCTCCCCTACATGGATAGCAGGACTCAAGGGACTGAGGAGATGAGGACCAGAAAGAACATCTGAGTCTTAGGGGACAGGGTAGGAAAACAGAAATGAGTCCTTAGGGTTGGCTGACAGTGGAAATAGAGAGGAAGGGGAGGGAGAGAAGGTGAGAGAGAAAGGGAAGGGGAAGAACAGAAGAGAAAGGTCTCTGGACTAAGTATAGGATCATGGGGAAGGCAGAAATGATGAGGAAAGTTCCTGATAAAAATCAAGGATGGAATGCCTGCATAGGGAATCAGCTGTCATCCATTCATTTAACAAATATTTGTTGAATGCTTGCAGGTGTTCTCAGGCGCTACTCAGGGGCTAGGGATATATTGGTTGGAACAAAAAATATAATGATCTCTGTCTCATGAAGCATAGAATTTGAGGGACAGTGGGTGAGGGGAGAGGGAGGAAGAGAAAGAAAGAAACTGATGAAGCAAGCTCATAAGTACATGTAAAAATGCTATGATGAATTCTATAACAGAGATATATGGTGCTAAGAACTGATGAGCGTCTGACCTACTCAGGGCACAAGCAACAACCCTAATGGGGCTGGGAGGGGTTGTGTGGTGAGAAGTGATGAGTTGATGTCTCTTGTTACTGCTGAGAGCATCCACCTGCACCAGTTCTGACAGCCCAAGGGTGGAGGGGGATTAGGCATGGCTGCCAAGCAGGGTGGATATGGGCTCTGAAGGGTAGGGTGAGAGGCCTGTGTAGTGGGACATCCTTCAGGGTTATGTCTCTGGGTGCCTGTTGGCAGAGATGGTTATATTGGAGACTTGGCTGGCAGGGGTGAGGGGGCAGATGGCAGGGGGCTTGCCACTATTTCCTCTGGAGAAGTCTGCCTCAGATTGACTATCTGCCAGACCCATCACTGTCAGTGTTCTCACCTGATCCTGCTATAGGCAGCCTGAGAAATAGGTAGGGCAGGTGTTATTCCTACTTTACATTTACAGATAAGGAAAACTGAAGCTCAGAGGGGGTCTTAACTTGCTCAGGGTCACATAGCTAGTAAAATGGAAGCCAGGTCTCCTGACCCAGCACTCTTTCAGCACGCTGGGGCTGCAGCCATACTGAGGCCCCAAAAGGGCAGGAACGAGTGAATGGAGGCTGGCTGGTGACTATCTCCCATGGATGAGGCTGAAAAGAGGAATACTTTAAAGGTCAACGGGCAACCCAAGCCCAGTTTAAAGACTGGGGCGGTTGGGGAAATCGAGTTCACCTGCAAGATGCCATATCCAAGCAGCGGGGACCTCGCCTCACCAAGAGACAGGAAACCTAACAGTCGCAGGGGCCCCTCAGAGCAATCCACTTCGCCCCATCCATTTTACGGAGGGAAAAGCTGAGGACCAAAAAGGGGAACGTAGTCTTGTTCCATTCTTTCCAGAGGGAACGGTACCCCTAGAACCAGCCATTGACTGCCCTCCCCCCAGCAGGGAGAGAGGGTGGCAGTTCCAATCTGGCCCTGGGCCTCTGAGTGTCCCTCTGGCACAGGGGGAGGACAAGGTGTTCCGCCGCGCGCCCTCCTGGAGGAAACGCTTCCGGCCGCGGGACCACCACAGCGGCGGAATGCTCGGCGGCTCGGCGGAGACGCTCCCGCAGGCTTCCGCGTGTCCACCCTGGGGTCCATGCAGCCCCCACCGGCCCCGCCCAAGAAGACCATGCCTGAAGGTAAGGGGCAGGTTGGCTGGGCTTCGCCGCGGCCCTGCAGGGCCTGGGCTATGTCCCGGCAGCCGGGTGCCTGGGCCCGCGGAGCAGGGTGGGCGCTGGCGCTCAGGCGAGGCCGAGGAGGGGCGCGCAGCTCCCGAGGCGACGCTGCACTAACGGCTGCTGCAGGCGGGCGCGGCCGGGCAGGCCCCACGGGCGACCGTATGCGCGCACTAACCCGCCGCTCTGTGTTCTCCCGTGGCTGCCGAAACCTCCCAGCCGGGACGGCGGGGGCGCAGAGACTGGAGACCTCCACGGTTCGGACCTACTCCTGCTGACCCCGCCTCCCGCCCCGGGTCTGACGGGAGAGTGCCCGTGGCTCGGGGTAAGTGAGCCAGGCCCCCGGGCGCGGGCGCTCTGCGTCCGGCCCTCCGCCGGATCACAACCTCTCTGCACCTGCCCACGGCCGGCCGGCCGGCCATTTGTCGCTCCGGCCTGCTCGTGAGCACTGCCCGGCTGGCACTTCCTTCCTGCTTTCTCTGGCCCTGGGCGCTTCGTGCTTGCAAGCATGCTGCAGATACCTTGCAACCGTTTCCCAGGTACTCCCAACTCACCACGCAATGCCTGTCTCTGTCTTTCTCTCTCTCTCTCAGCTCACTCCCATTATCTCTACGGACACATGCTCTCCGCCTTCCGGGATTAGGCACAGCCCCCAAGGCCGGCTTTCTCCTGCTTGGTTTCACAGGCTCGGATAGCCCTGACCCCTCCTGCTCGGTTCCCTTACTCCCAGGGCTCCTAGTCTCATCCGTGACTTTCCAGTGCCCAGAATATAAGAATATACACGTCTACCCCCTCGGCATCCCACTATCCAAAGTCCAACGTGTGTCCCTTGTCAGGCTCTTTGGGACATGGCTACGTCTCCTAGTGCCGTGGAGGCAACCAGGTTGTCCATGCTTGTGGGTCTGCTGGGGAGAGAGGAAGGCAGCCCAAGATGGATGGACTCCACCCTGCCTCTTCCGCATCTAGCTGGTTTGGAATGCAACTTCCAACAGAGACCAGGACAGGGCATCTAGGGCTGGGGGTGGCCCTTCCCAGAAAGGGGCACTTCGGGCTTCCTTGCTTGGGTCATTTGGTCTCTGCCCTAGTCTGGAGCCCAGAAACAAGAGGTTTCTGTCTACTTCTGGGTTGGACTAGATGGTCTACATCTGATTTTGGCACCCTCACCCTGCCTCCCCCACCTCATCTGCACAGTTGCACTGCAGCTCCTGCTTCACCTTCAGGACCTCCTTAGGGCCTGGGAAGGGCTGCGGAGGGTTCCATTCTTCCTGAGGATGATGAGGCTGGGAAGAGTGAAGGCTAAGGTGGAGACGCCAGGCTCTGGTTTAAGTTGAATCCCAAACACCTAGCCTAAGGATGGGGGAACTTTCAGCCCTCCTGCCCAGTGAGAGGTGCAGGCCAGGTCAGCTGGAGGAAGAGCCAATGGCCTGTGGTAGCCTTAAGCCCAAATGGCAGTGGGAATGCCTCCTGCACCAACCATGTGGTGGAGCTGCTGCTGGGCTCAGGGGAGGGGAGGGATTGTGTGGATGTCTTGGCTCTGGGGCAGAACAGAGCTAACCATGCACTGGCAGCTATGCTCCCAACGTCCCTTCCCTTGCTGTCCCTCTTGGCCCCACTTCTTTGATGATCCCAGCCCCATAAGAATACACTTAATGGGTGGATTGAATATACACTATCTTTAAAATCTGGTAATGTGGGGCTTCCTTCCCCTCATCTCCTTGGAAGAAAATAAAGCTTCCTCTTTAGTGAATCATGTCCAAGGTCCAGGAAATCCAGTGTTGGTGAAGGCTGTCATTCTCCTGCATATCTGCAAGCCACCACCCCTTGTATAGGGCTCTTTTGTTGTGCAGGGACTGCCTCCTCCAGAAATTCCTGAGACCTGCCTAGTTTCAGTTGCTTTCCCCAGCAGCATGGCAGCATCCGTGGCTGAGGGATACAGGTTGTGGTTTGGTTGAAATGTCATTTCCAAGAAATCTCTCCTTTTCTCCCATTTACTCATCCTGCTAAGGTGTCTGAAAGTGTATGGGACCCAGGGCTTCATCCAAGTGAGAGGAGAGGAGAAGTATTTAGAGCATGTTTCTTGGAGAGGGGCCAGTGCAGTGCCACCTTGCAGGTTTGCAGGCTGATGACTTGGGTTCCGAGCAGGAGCTTGGCTAGCAGGTGGGATGATGGGTTGGAAGCACCCTGTCCGGAAGGAGTAATGGAGCCTGGGGCAGTGCCAGGCTTACAGCCTCCTGCTGCTTTGCAGTAGAGGAGAGGTCCACCAGTGGTGGGGCTGGATAGGTTCCCACAGGTGTGGGCAAGGCATCCACCTGCCCTTGCTCTCCCTCATTGTTCCCTGTCCTCCCTGTCAGGATGCTGGGAAAGGAGCTGGAGGAGTTTTTGAGCAGCAAATGAGTGGGATGGAGAGAAAGAGCACCTGTCCCTGGGTAATGGACGTTAAGATTATGGAAAAACCCCAGATTTCTAAGATTAGTGAAGTTGGAGACCACAGGGCCATCTGACTCCTTCAGGGAACTCTGATGGGCTAGCCGATGGGAAGTTCAGCCCTAGCCTCTCCTCTACAACGTAGCCCTCTCATGGTTGGTCACATCATAAGGCATCAGCCAGGAGAACCCAGGTCTCTCAGGGCGTCTTGGAATATATTGCAGGGAGGTGACGAAGAAGAGGAACTTCTGCATACATGATAGAAGGCTCTCGTCTTGGCGTACCTCTTGTCTCACAATCAATGTACTTTTTATTTGGAGAGTCACCGGTGACCTGCCTCACCAGCCTCCTGTATCTAGTCAGGTCCCTTCTCAGTACTGTACTGGTTCAGTGCATCAGGAATGGGTGTATGGGTGTGTATGAGTGTGAGTGTGGGTATGTACATACCAATAAACAACCTGGTTTTGAGACAGCATACAAATGGCTTTGGTCTTTTTTTTTTTTTTTTAACTCTGAGCTCTCTTGACACGTCTAGCCTATTCTACAGTCCTAAGGGCTGCTGTATTTTGGAGAGTAAATATCGGCGTTTTTAAAACTTGTAGTCAGTAACCTTCGGTTTACTCATATAACCATGGGATTGATATGTTACTGTTTGGGTCACTTGCGCCAAGTAAGTAAAGGAAAAGGAGTGAGAAGCCCTGACTGCTGGACTTGATTTATTTCCTCTTCTTCCTCTTTACTTGTCTGCTTTTACTCTCCTCATAGCCTTTCATACTGATGCCAGAGTTACTGCTCCTGAAATCCTCTCTGGTCATATCGCTCTTCTAGTCACACTTCTAGCAGCTTTCCTCCACCTCTAGATCCAAGGTCCAACTCCTCAGTGGGTCATAGGAGGCCATCAAGACTAGCTCCAGTGCCCCCTCCTTCTCCCACCAGTCTCAGGTCCACCTGACTCATGTTGTGTCTACCCAGCCTCATCACCAGAAGGCAGCACAAGTCCTTCTTTCCTGCGTCTGCAGCTGTGGGCTTTCCAGACCCACAGCATCAGCTAGGAGGCATTGCCTGCCTCTCCACCACGAATTTGATCACCAGAAACCCTTTGTACCCCTGGAACCCTGTGTACACTGTGATGCTGCCTGGCCGTTGTCCTTTCCTTGTCTGTTTCCCCTTGGGCTGTGAGGAAGCTCCTTTAGGTCAGTCTCATTGGCCTCTGTGTCCCTAGATGTATATACTTGAATGAGCCAACCTTACCTCAGAGGGTTTTTATAAGGATTATTATTAAATTAAGCTAAAAATTATGGAAAACTATTGTGTCAGACACTGTACTAAGGATGCTAAATGTATTAGCTCATTAAATCCTCACAACCTTGTGGTATATTCTCATCACAATCTTACAGAGCCGGAAATTGTAACGCTGAGATCCATGCAGCTGGTAAGATATAGATGCACCTTGTCCTTAAGGATAAGTTTGCTAAAAGTTCTGGCCCAGTGCCAGGAGTGCTTACTGGCTTGTCTTTTAAGTGAGCTCAAGCCTCTGCCTCAAGGCTAAGTCTCCCCCAGCACCCTTTCTCAAACTAAGTCTTACCTATGCACTCCTCATGCAATACTTGGCTACTGTGGTCTGCACGGAGCCTTGTTTCTTCTGTTCACCTGAAAGGTGAACTCCCTGCGGGCAGTCTAATACATCATACATCCTTATATCCTCTCCAAGGCTACCTGTCCCAAACACTGATGATACAGGATAGCAGCAAGACAAGGCAATCTGGGACCTAGGGAGGGCAAACAGGCAAGGGAACGTGCTGACCTAGTGCCTGCAAAGGTCGAGTTGACCAGCTGGCTACAGGAGAGAGATCTGAAGGGATCCAGGAAAACTTCAGTTTCCTGGGGTGTTGCCATTGTCTAGGGTGGGGAATGTAGATGGAACAGGCCTGTGTGGAAATGTGAGCTTGATCTTGGACATGCTGCGTTTGAGATGAGACCTCACTGTCATGTTTCTGTCAGCATTTGTAGAAAAGAAAAAAGACTCTAGGTTTCTTTCCTAGAACACCTTTCTTTGCCGCCCATAGAAATGTTCCCAGCAGAGTGAGAGAATCTGGATCTGGTGGTCGCCTATGACTGAGGGGTGAGACACAACCAGAACTACCGTGGGGTTTGGGGTTCCCATGTGGGCCTTAGTGGTGCCTCCTTAGCCAAGACCCTGGGCCAGCTGCAGCCTTCAGTTCTTCCTGAGTTTTAGCTCACTTCTAGGCCCAGAGCCCAGACCAAGGGACATGACATGCTGGGGGTAGCTCTTATCCATAAAACATACCTGAGCCAAGGGGCCTCTTTTCTCACCATCGTACCCCCATTACCTCCCTCTCCAGTCGGTCCAACCACGTACTACACCTGCAGCACTTTAAAAGGTTTTCCAGTCTGCCAAATAGATTACTTCAAGAAGTTAGATGCCTAAGAATGTTTATGGGAGTGCAGCAAGTAGTACTTTAAGCTTTCTGCAATTCACACTAATTAGCTAAACACTCCAATAAGTTCCTGTTTACGTACTGACAATTGGCACGTCAATTTCAAATAATTCCTTTCTGTTCTAGAAGACTCTCTAAAGTACATTATTAGGCAATATTTGATTAACCTGTTTTGATTTATTTAAGTGCCTTCCAAGGAGACCAAATTTAAGCTTATTTTCCTAAAGAACTCTCACTCATAACTCATTAATTGGAGTCTTTAATTCAGTTGTGAAGGTTAAGCATTTGTTAATTTAAGAAAGTCCCTATGCTTTGATGACAAGTGTTTATTTGTGAATATAGTCAGGCTGGGCGTCAGTTTGGCAAAGTTTGCCATTTCATATACGTGCAGTTCTAGCAAATTGTTCCTTCCTAGCGGGAAGCTTAAGGATGTAAAGACTCTAAAGAATAAATAAGTAGACAGTGACTAGTCAGGAACAAAGCCATTGCTGAGAGCTTCATTCATAATAGATTATGAACCTCGGGTTCCAATTGACATAACTGAAGAGGAATATACAAAAAATATATCCAGCAACCCTAGAGCCTGTCAGGTTCCTTAAAAGAGAGGAGTGCCTTTCTTGGCCAGCCCAATTCCCCCAGTGAGGAGGGCAATTGAAGGCAAAGGACTGTATCCACCTTAAGAGCTTGGGAGGTGCCAGGAGCAGAGGAAATGAGCCTGAGGGGAGAATACGCCCCCCCCCTTGAATGGGTAGTTCATTATTTTGGGTGGATAATAAGGGAGTGAATGTAGATTTTTGAGAGCCAAGACATTGCACCTACATATGTTGCCCTCCTCATCTCCAAGGGCAGTGAGCCAGGGAGAGCTAAGAGTACCCCTCTTGGAGCTTAGGTGTTCCTCCATAGCCCTTCCAAGAAGGTAAGACTGTGTCAACTGAAGAAAAATGCACAGCGTAGAAGTCATGAGAGATGTTCTTCTTGGGGACCTTACGGAGAACTATAGCCAAGGAGATAATCTCTCAGCTCTGAAGAGGTAAGGGAGGAGCCAGATCATATGGGAGTTTTTGTTGAAAAACAAACAAACAAAACAAACCATGTAGTCAAGCATCAAAGATTACTGCTAATCACAAAAAAACAGGCGTGGTTTTAGTGCTTTTCTATGTATTTATGGGAAGATGCAAGAGTCTGGGCTCGTTGAAATGACTTAATTGAAACTTAGATATGCACCTTAACAATCTAGTGTCAGTATCTGAAATACACAATGCTTCCTGTTTTTCTCCAGTCTGGATTCCCTTCAGGGGCGCATCTTTCTACCACAGTGGCTGATGGTTTGATGACAGGCAACATTTGTCATTTACTGAAATGGCAGGTAACATGTCCTGTTCACAGCTGTAAACAGTGACATAAACCCAAGAAGAAAATCTGATAAACAGGGACAGATTAGGCCAGTTTATGATTCCAGTAGTCCCAGCCCTGACTGGTGGTTTGGGACAAACCAGCCCTGGGGGGACCCGTCCTTCTGCACCCCCATATGAGTTCTGTGAGCCTACTCTGAGGCTTCCTTCTCCTTTCGCTTCTGTTTTTGCTCCAGAGTTTCTGGAAAAATTCAGAGCAGTGTGTCCACTCCTGTCTCCAGGAGCAAGTCTCTAGGGCAGGTGTGATAGGAACGGCCCAGCTGAGCCCAGAGCAGGTGCAGAATAGGCACCAGAGCCTGGCTGGTAAAACTGGGTTAAGTCTGTTGGAAAGGGCCCTCAAGAATTGAATGGAGGATGAAATGTACCATACTCTGAATCCCCTGACTTCTGTAATGATTCTGAAATTTGCAATTTGCAGCAAGCCAAACACACTTAGCTTGAAACAGTTGGCATCCATAAAGTTTTTAGTCCATTCAAATTCTATCTAGCTCCTGGTGCCTCTGCAGTTAATATTATGGGATGTCTATCCAAATTCTCTGTGTTCCGTTCACACACCAATTTCTCCCCCTTGGGAAGCCAGCCTTTGGAAAATAGCATCCCTTGTAAAGAGAGTCCCAGCTTAGTTTCCCTTGATTGTTCTTGGTAAGCCCCTTCCCTTACCCCCAGCAGAATTGTCTTCATCCTCTGAGCTGTAGACAGGGACTAGAATCCCCTGCAGCCTGGAGGAATGGAAGGGTGTGGTGAGGGGGACATGCTAGTTGGCCTGCAAGAAAGTGACAGTGTCTGACCCCAATCACCCTGATTTAATCACTCCTCCAATTCCTCACAGGGCCTCCAGTAATGGCACAGGCAACCAGAGGAGAGGCAGGGATTAGAGAGAGGAAACCCACAAATTCCAGCTCTATACCCCATCTGCTGGCTGTGGGCTGAGTGCTAGTCATTTGAGCATGCTCAGTTAATTGAAAGGGAATGGTCCTATTGGGATTATGAAATGGAATGCTGTAGACTGTGAACAGTGTCTATGAATTAGAGTGCAACAGAATGTTCAGTGGTGTTTCCTGCATGTCCCACAAGGATTTCTGTAGAATCTTGTCTTCACTCAGCCAATGGACCAAACCTGGTTCCTTTTATAGTGATAAAAAGAGCAGGGGCCCCAGCACCTGGTGACTACCAGCATTGCGGTGCCTCTGATGCTTTTGGAGTCCCATCTGCCCCACAAGCCCTGCCCCTTGGATGGGTCTGGACCACTTAGGTGGAAGAGTCTATAGCAGCAGTCATCTCCTCCCTCTATATCATTACAGACACTCCTCTAGCACCCAGTCTTTATTCATTTTTTAAAAAAGAAATCCAAATAAGTTAGCAAAAAATATATAAAACAATGGCAAAACCACACGATGCTTAGTTAACAAATCACCCCAGGAGCCCCTGCCCCCGTCTCCCCCCCCCCCCCCCCCCGCCTGTCCCTGGCAACTTCAGCACAAGAGAACTTGGTCAGATGGCAGCTTTACAAACAACACACAAAACAAAACATAAAACCACTGGAAGTTTCCCAATATTCACTGCAAAAGCTTGGCCCCCCAGGGACTTGGGAATAGAGGATTGTTCCTCTCCTTTTCTTCTCTCAATTCAGGGCAGGCCCAGCCTAGCCACTGGCTTAGGAAGAGACACGAACAGGAGATGTGCATAGCTTGTCCAGGTCAAGACACTCTTCGTCTCTCAAACTGTTTCTTTTGAGGGGGTGGAATTGAAGGCTGCATTATGATCAAAGGGAAGCTCCTGAGTTTGTCCCCTGAGCCAGGGGGGCTTACGCAAGGGGGCACTCTGGTCCCCTGTTTTATCCCCTTGGAAACAGAACTGCTTTCTGCTCTAAGGAGTCAGATAAATGAGAGCATCCATTCCCTCTCTGGGCGGTGGGCTAACCTTATATGGATGAGGAGGGGGTTAGTCTGGCATTTGGCAACCCCAGGGCTGGCTTCCTGGCAGCAGGACAACTGGCTTAGGAGAGCCCTGCTGCAGAAGTGGTGCCGTCTGTGGCCAGCCTTGCGGGGGGCTCTCACGCACACCCATCCTGGCAGACAGTCTCAGTTGGGCATGGTTTCATCTGGGAAAGCCACAGCCACATCCTCCACTGTGATGCTGTCCACGATGGAGGTGAGGGAGTGCAGATTGTGGGCATCTGTAGGGTCAGCTGTGAGCAGATGATCTGTAAGGAGAAGGTAGAAAGATGTTACCTGGGTAATGAAAGGGTCTCAAGACTCAAGGCAGAGGCTGAGCTCTTTGGAGTGGCACAGGTTTTCCAGGACAGATGAGTGAGAAAAGCTCAGAGTCCTTTTCCCGGCCCCATGCTTTTCCCGATGCTATATGCACGTGATTGTGTGTGTGTGTGAGAGAGAGAGAGAGAGAATGCAAGTGTGTCCTCTCGGAAATCCCCTGCTGGGGTTAGAATTTGGAAGCAGCTATTCCTAGGTGGAGCCAGAGTGGTGTATCCTGGGATACCGGAACTGCCCTTTGCGGTACCAGTTTTGCAGCCCTGACTCAGCAATTCCCAGGGACCCCCTGGGCAGGGACATTATCCTCTCCGTGGAGAAGGTCAGCCATCAGGCACCAACTAGGGAGCTGCAGGAGGCCTAGACTACTCCTTAGCTGGGCAAGGCTTCAGGGAGGCACCGGGCCTCCTAGCTCACCGTTTGAGGCCCAGGGTTCAAGAGGTCCCTAGAGAGGCCAAGGAAAGAGGACTGGAGCAGGGTGTAAGGTAAGAGGGGAGAACTGGACCTACAGATAGACTGTGGGACTTGAGTCAAAGTAACCAGGGTCCTGGCCTCACTTACCCCCTGGGTTGGGGCCGAACTCCAGTGCACTGCCCCATTCTGGACTGCAGGAGGCGCTGTGGGAACTGCATTCACTGGGCACCTGCAAGATAGGGTGAAGGCCCAAGGTCAGGGCTCAGCCGTTCTTAGCAGTGTCTCTTTGTCTCTTTCCAATGGGCAGGGGAACTGGACTGTGGAAGGTGGACCACAGTCTGAACCATCCAATCCAGCCAACCTCCTATTCCAGAATCTTCAAAATCAGCTCCTTTCAACGCCTCTGTCAGGCCACAGAACCCCTGCTTCAAGGTCTTTCCTAGCATCCATTCTGGGCTACAATTCTGCCCTCACAGGACACTCAGCTTAAGGGGGTCTGTGGTTTCCTGACCCTGGGATAAGGAGGCAGAATGAAGGAGGCAGAATGTCCAGCCAAACCAGGGCCACTTTTGTGCAGGTGTCACGCGAGAGACTGGGTGGGTTTTCTTTCTGTCAGCCATACCCAAGATGGGGTTGGGTGAGGGGAAAAGCAGTCTTCTCAGGGACATTTGGCCTTGCCTTTTAGGCCCTGTCCCCAGGCCCGGGGGTGAATCTTCTCCCTCATCCAGCTCCATCTGGACTTGCTCCTGGATCCTTCCTTCGGTCCTGTGCCACCCCCTCCACACGCTTCTCCTCCCCACTGCCTTCATCTTATCTGGAAAGGACACGGTGACGCAGGAGGTCAGCTGGGCAGCCCTGCTCTAACAAAGGCAGGCACCTTGAAGCCTTCTCAGACCCTGCCTGGCTCCTGTTCATCCATCTGACCGAGCCCCACCATGGGGTCCCCGAGGCTGTCTGGGTGCCTCCTGTGCCCCCGCCCCCAGGGCAGGGGGGTGGGACAGCCACTTACCCCTGGCTGCGGCCCGCCCCCGCCTCGGTAGCGGAGGTCTCGCTCTTCCTGGTTGAGGGAGCTGAGCAGGGCCTGCAGGCGCTCGATGTACTGGATGGCGCTGCGCAGGATCTCCACCTTGGGCAGCCGCTGGTTGGGGTTGAGCAGGGTGCTCCTCTTCAGGGCCTCAAAGGCCTCATTCACCTTCTTGAGCCTGCGCTTCTCCCTCAGCGTGGCGGCCCGCCGACGGTCCACAGACACGGACTTCCTCTTACACACCTTACATGCCCACGGCAGGCACTGGCCTGGGCAGTGCTCGGGGGTCCCCAGCCCCTTATCTTCCAGGGGCACTCGGGCCTCAGGGCTCAGACTCAGCTCAGTCCGCTCGTAGCCTGGTGGCTCAAAGCCCTGGAGGTGGACGGGCAGGTAGTTTTCCCCGTCATAGAAGTGGGGTTCCTGGTAGAAGTAGGGGGATGTCTCATACAGCTCCATGGGGTCAGAAAAGACTTGTTCCTGCCACCAGCCCCCAAGCTCCTGCAGCCCCTCACGCCAACTGCTGGGTGCCATTTAAACCCTCCCCGCTGGCATGGAACCAGAGATAAATATAGCCAACGCCACAGAAACCTGAGCCCCCCTCTAAGCTGTTGCTGCACATCAAGACGTTTACAGTGGATTAGATGTGATTCCCCTTCCCTCTCCCCCTGCACCCCCCCTCCCCACAGCCAGCCTGCCCCCAGCAGGCTCCTGTGCACGGGTAAGGAGGCCATACGGTGTAATTTGATTAGTTTTCATTTCTCTGCAGCCCCCATGGGGGCTGGGGAGGTGGGGGAGGACACACATTCTCCTCTCATCTGCTCCTTTCAATTACTCCTAGCTGGGCGGCCTGCCTACTCGCCAGTCCCAAAGAAGCCCAGTGGGGGGGGGGGGGCGGGGAGAAAGAAGGAAGGGGTAGGTGTAGGCTAGAAGGGGCCTGGAGAAGTCAGTTTATGCATCGCCCTGCTTCCTCACAGCACCTTACCCAGACTGTGTCAGTCAGATGAGACTCTTTTAAAAGATCCCCCTCCCAGAGGGTGAGAGTGCTTCAAATTAGAGGCAGGTATTGGTACTCAGTGTCCTGGGTAAGAAGGATTGAAATGTGGGCAAATGAACTCAATTTTGGGGTTTCAGAGCAGCTTTGACATCATGCTCTTAGGTCTCATGTGATTGGGGATAAATTGAGGCAAGAGGAATATTTTGGTTCTGTTTTTCCTTTTTGCCAGAGGTCAGTGGAAGTTTTCTCTCTAATACAGCTGGCCAGGGTCAGAGCAAAGATTAGAATTTACAGTCTGCACATCACCACCTTCCCCACAATGGCAAGGTCAAGATCTATTAGGCCCTTTCTCACCCTGAATCATTTGTTTTGTCCTCCTATGTCACCTCTTCAAGTTTGTCTCCTACCCCTTTCAAATACTAGGGTTTTCCTGGCTCCTTACTGTGGGTGTGGTGGGAAGGAGAGAAAACAGACACCTACAAACTCCATTTAATATGCCCTCTCCTTACCACTTGGCTTGATTGTTGTGGTCTTCCCACATAAGCCTTCAGTTTTTTGTTTTCGTTTTCTTTTTGGCTGTGCCCCAAGCATGTGGAAGTTCCTGGGCCAGGCACCAAACCCGTGCCACATCAGCAATCTGAGCTGCTGCAGTGATGACTGATCCTAAACCCACTGTGCCGCCAGGGGACTCCAAAGCCATTAGTTTTATATATATTGTGCTGAGTTCAAATGTCAGGTGGAGGAGGACTACTTAAACTTTGGGCTTCTCAGTCCATAGTCACCTCTCAGCAGAGACCTTGGAGTCTAAGAGGACAGTGCTCCCAATACAGGAAGGTGAACAAGGATCAGGCAATGAACAAGGTTCAGTCTTACAGCTGAAGGATTACAGGGATGCCCAAGGCAGGGTCTCTGCCCTTGAGGACCTTACTGTCTAGTAGACACTGGTGGCCACTGAGTTCTCCCCAACCCCTGATGTCCAAATCCCCTTCCCATTATCCAGTTATCTGCTGACCTCACAAGACAGCCCATTCCACTGATGTGAAGGGAGGCCTTCTGGGTTTTGAACTGCAGTCTGCTCCCTCTAGCTTCTATCCTTTGGTCCCAGTTTTTCCCCCTAGGACCGTTTGGACTACGTCTGATCCCTTCTCCTGTGACAGATGAGACAGATATTCTAACCAGTGACAAGGACAGTAAGAGGAAGAGAGATTGTGCTGGGGATTCAGGGAAGATGTCACAGGGGAGGTAAGATCTGAATGGAGCTTGAAAAACCTGGCTTTCCTTCCTCTCGTTGTGCTGAGGAGCCAGGAAAATGCTGGTGTCCTTTCAGGGTAAGGAACAGAGATAAGGAAGGGACATAACTAGACAATTTTTTTTTCAAAACCCAAGCATGTCGAGGTGGAGTAGCAAGGTCTATAATTTGGTTCTTGGCCTTTGAGATGAAAAAAGTGTAATAAAAAGTGGCAGCATGGGGGCTGTAGGCTATAACCTTGCTTTAATCCTGACTAGATAAACTGAAAAAGAATCTATATTTTTAACACAAATCCCACCAAGAAAAAAAAAAAAAGAAAAGAAAATCCTTACCTCGGTTTACACTCTTGTCCTCTGAGCCCTGAGGGAAACAGTGGCAGTGAAATTACTATGGAAAAAAAAGGAGTTCCCACTGTGGCTTAGCAGGTTAGGGACCCACCACTGTGTCTGTGAGGATGCAAGTTTGATCCCTGGCCTCCCTCAGTGGGTTAAGGATCTGGCGTTGCTGCAAGCTATAGCATAGGTTGCAGATGCAGCTTGGACCTGGTGTTGCTGTGGCTATGGTATAAGCCAGCAGCTGCAGCTCCAATTCGACCCCTAGCCCAGGACTTCCATATGCTGCAGGTGTGGCCCTATAAAAAAGGAGAAAAAGAAATTACTATGGAAACCCAGAAATTGTGTTGTTTTGTTCTTTTGGGATCCAGTCTGCCTCACCCTTGAACAGTATGTCCACATGCTCTAAAAATGGCAGCAGGAGAACTGGGCTTGTTCTGTGATGATTTCCAGAATCTTACTCTCTCGGTGGGTGTGGATACCGTGTGAATGTAAAATTATAGTGCAGGAGAGAGCTATTTTAATTCAGCAGTAAACATAGGGGCCATGATCAATTACAAATGAGTGGGTTCATCAAATGAGTGTTTAAGTTTATAGAAAATCAAAACCACCAAAGACTAGAATCTCTGTGGAAGGCTTTGAGGAGGAGGAGAGGACTAGGCTGGATCTTGGAGAAGAGAATTTGGATGAGAAGAGGAGAGGGAGCACTGGGTAGCTGGATTTATATGGAGCTCAGGGTTCAGGTAAGTGGGTGATTGGACAAGTTTGTGGAGAGGGGAGGAGGCCCACCTGGCAGCCTGGAGGGTCTTGAAAACTGAGACAAAGAGACTGCATAGAAGACCATGACAGTGATCCAGGAGTGAGGTGCTGAAGGTCTGTACAAGACACTCAGCCAAGAGGATGGATTCAACTGGGAAAGGATGCGTGTTTCAGCTGGTAAAGGGATGGTACATGTTTACACGAAGGGAATGGTTATTGTATTAATGAACAGGCACGTGGCACAGGGAAACACCCCCAAAATGCTTGTCCTCTTCCTTGCTTTGTCCTTTCCTCACTCCTGGCCTTTCCCTCAGGCTATTTCCCTAGCCATCCCCATTGTCTCCAAGGCACCAGAGCAGCAGGAATGGGGGAGGGAAAACCTGGCCCCACCCCATGTGTGTATTCATTCACTCTTTCATTCGAGGAACATATATTATGCACCTTGTGCTGGGTATCAGAGTCACTGATGTGAATATGACATCATCTTTCCGCTCGCCAGGTATTCGAAGATCAGTGAGGAAGACATTATGCAAAGTGATCTAATCAAGGTAGAAAGTAATAGGTGATAAAAGAGTAGGCTAGGAAAAGAGAGAATATAATCCAGAGAAGGAATTTGTTCATTTACCCCTTTCTCTGCTCAACTCAATTCATTCCAAAGCAAGACTGGACCTCGGCAAGAGCGGCAAATAAGCTCAGCACCTGCCCTCAGGTTGAGTGTGAGTTTGGCCTTTGTCTCTATGATGTTTGCCTCTGACCAAATGTGAGGGCAAGACTGGGAGCTTAGGGTGACCTTGTATGCCTGCATTTCCATGAATCCCTGTCTGTGGGTGTGTTTGTGTATGTCTTCCAAGTAAGTGGAATTTATTCATGTCAAGTCTCAGCTGTGGGGCACTGACCCTTTCAGAACTGATAGTGCTGCCCAGGTGTCTCTGACCTCAGAAACCTAAAGGGGGTGGGGATTGGCCCTTTACTCACTCACCTTGTTCCTCTGTTAGAGCTGAGCTGTGGAAAAGCTGCCCCTAGAGGCTCCCCCTGCAGATTCCTCCACCCCATGCGAGCTGCCCTCTGATGGATAGGAACACATTGGTGCCAAGCACAGTACAGCCTTTGTGCTCTGCCATCAGCGGTGATCCATCAGCTCTAACCTGACAGCAGGGCGTCAGACCCTAATCCCCACCCCTGCTGGCTTGGGCACTCAGGGCCCCCTGCTCCTACTACAGCCTCCTCCAATAGCAGTCCCACTCCCTCAAGAGGAAGGGAGCCTCCCCAGCTGGAGCTCTGGGGCCAGGCTGTTTGTGCTCCGACTCTGACTGTCTCAACTTGATTCTGCCTATTTGCATGCTGGGCTGATCTCATTTGCGTGGTAGTGGTTGGATTTCAGAATGCTCAGAAATCCCCTCCACCTGACTCCTTCCTTCCCAGTCCCACCTCTCTGACTCCCAGTATCTTCCAGTCCCTACTGACCTGGCAGGGGGGCCAGCCTGGGCTGCTGGTTTGCTTGGCTGTCATCAAAACAAGTTTCTCATCCTAGGGTCTCACATGCCTGGGTATAGAGGCTGAAGGGGAAAGTTCTGGAAGGGTGAGAGCCTCTGGCTTCTCCAAACAGGCTCCATATTTTGTTTTCCTAGGCTGATTCTCTGGTATTGTGGATGAGGACCAGGTAGGAGTTGGGTGGCGGGCATGCATGTACATTTCAATAGGGCCTACATGCATGAACATGGCACGCAATTCAGAGTTACTTGTGGGGCAGCAGCTTTGTCACAGGGTGGGAACAGCCCACAGAATCACAGAATGTCAGAGCTGTAAGGTAGTCTAAGGATCAGCTAGAGCACCTTCTTCCTTTTACATACTGGGAAACTGAGGCCCGAGTAGGGAAGTGACTTCCTCAGGGGTGCACAGAGCACTAATGTCAGAAGTATGAAGCGGTGTACTGATTGAACTTGGGCCTCAGGGCTGAATAAAGTTGCCTCTTCTCCCTCTCTGAGGCTGACAGGTGAAGGGTGCTGCAAGTAAGTACATGCTTTCCAGGTGGACCTGAGGCCACAGGTGGGGGGCATTGAGGGAATTAGAGGTGCTCTAGGTTTCAGGGAGACATTAGGAGAGGTAACGATGGAAAGGTGGGAAGAAGATCCAAGAGTAGGGTGAGAGACAATAGGCTGGTTAGACCAGGGAGGGGAATCTTAAAGGTTCGAGACAGGAGGAGAGGTCTGGAGGCAGATGGGAGTCAGGGTAGAGAGATGAGGGGGAGGGGAGGGCCCCAGGCCTCCGGAGGCCACACATTGTTTCCATTGAAAACTGAGCATCAAATAACCACTGGGAAATCCGTCCCAGGCTGGAATCTGGAGCTCAGAGCCAGGCTCATTCATCAAAAATCTCTGGCTTTGGGGTAGGGAAGTGCAGGTCTGGAGGTGGAAGAGGATGGGTCCTCAGGGAGTGAGAGTCATGGAGAGGTGATTGGTAGACACAAAGCACAGAGCTAGTTTTTAAAATAACTGGACCCAGACTCAGCAGAGCATGTGTTGCAATATGAACCTGAGGGTCTGTGGAATGATAGGTGAGGATTTCTAAAGAGTAGCCTATGCTCCTATGGGCTGGGCATTTCAGCTCCTGGTTGAGACAGTTACTGTCAGAAAGTTCAGAGAGAGAGGAAGAAGGAACCCTGGGCAAGGATTCAGGACACATTTCTGTCATTTCCCCTCTCTGGTTCTCAACTCCCCTGTTGGTAAATCAAGAGGCTAGATTGGCCCTTTGAGAGGTGACTTTCTTTTTCTGATTCAGCATGTGGGACTAGAGGAAGTGCTCTTGGGGTCGGGATAGGAGAGTGTTGTTTCAACCAGACCTAGCTCTAAAGATGGGATCAGAGAGGGTAGGTTTCCTTGGCTATTTTGTCTCTTTCCCATCTCCGCTTCTGCTTCCATACTCAGTCTCACTGAAAGGCAGCCAGTATGTTCTCTGGACTCATTTCAGCCTACCTAGAACTGCTTGGCCTTCTTTGTCATATTCACCTCTGAACAGCCCCTGCCCCTGCCCCTGCCTGTCCCCCTTCCCTTCCAGCCTCTCCATTCTGCCCTCCGTGTGGGCTCAGAGCACTAACATGCCACCCCACCCCCCTTCTAGTCTCTGGACAGCTTCTATTTCTGCCTCTTTGACAAGTTGTGACATATTTGGGAGCAGCTGCTGCCTGGGTGGAGGTGCCTTTGCTTTTCTCCCAGCTCTGTCTTCTCCTCCCCAATACCTCTCCCAAAAGCCACCCCTTCCCAGAATGTGCTGTAAGACCCTCCCTGAATTCCTCTCTCTGGAACTCAGACATCCAGCTTTTCCTAGGTTCCTGCGGGGTGGCCAAGGCTCTAAACAGATATAAAGGGACCCTTATGGGATAGGAAGTCGTGTGACAAGGTATAGAGAATAGGATCTCTTCTTCCAAGTCCTACGCTGGGTGGTTTGAGGCAAATTTCTTCCTCCTCTGGGATTCATTTTTCTATCTTTAAAATGGGAATGATGAGTAGTCTTCCCTGTCAACTCTAGGTAGTTCTGCCACCTATTAACTGTAGAGACTTGGGAACTATCCCTGTGCTATTGATACCATTACTCTTGTCTTCTCTAAGGAATTTTACCCCATTGTCCTTCTTTCTCCCAAATATGTTTAGTTTCCTTCTCTCTGCTGGTCTTTCCTCTTAGCTCATAAACATGCTGAAGGCTCTCCCATCGAATAGTCCTTCTTGGGAGTTCCCGTAGTGGCTCAGCAGTAAGGAACCCTAGAATCCATGACAATGCGGATTCAATCCCTTGCCTTGCCTAGTGGGTTAAGGATCCGTCATTGCCATAAGTTGCAGTGTAGGTCACAGGCCTTGCTCAGATCTGGCATTGCTGTGGCTGTGGTGTAGGCCAGCAGCTGCAACTCTGATTCAACCCCTAGCCTGGGAACCTCCATATGCCACAGGTGTGGCCCTAAAAAGCAAAAAAAAAAAAAAAAAAAAAAGTTCTTTTTTTCCCCATGTAGCCCTTCTTCAAGTTTCTAGAAAGAGGAGTTTACACTTACCCTTTCCACTTCCCATTCACTTAACTCCTCACTGGTTTCTACCTTACCTGGGACACTAAAACTTCTATTCCCCAAATATCAGACAGCCTCACTAGATGCCAACTCCAGGAGCTATTTCTTAGCTTTAACCTTACATGATTGGTTTGTGTCATTTGACAATGTTGACCACATCCTCCTTAAAACTGTTTTCTTAGCTTCCACGACCCCTCCATCTCCTAGTTCTTCTCTGGTTTCCCTCAGCATTGCTCCTTCGCTCTTCCTTCTCTTTCCCTTCTTCTTTTTCTTCATAAGCTTGTCCTCTGTCTGCCCTGAAGAGGGATTTTCTACCCTCAGTCGTCTTCTCTACCATCTTCTTAGATAATCTCATTCTCCCACCTAGGTTTCAACTACCATGTCTAAAAATGTGAGCTGTTCTAAACTGTTATATATTGATGACTCCCAAATCTATACTCCAGCCTTGTTCTCTCCCCTGATCACACTTTCGAGGTTTTGTTAGATATCTCCACATACATATCCATTTTAGGAGTCTCGCAGTCTCCTAAAATTAAACGTATTTGCTATGGAATCCATTTACTCACTTCCCCCATTTCAGTCTCTCCCCGGTTGGTAACTAATGTGACCACCACCCAGTATTTCCTCTCTCTTAACCTTCCAAATCCAGTTATTCAAAAAGCCCTTCAGGGAGTTCCCGTCGTGGCTCAGTGGTTAGCACATCCGACGAGGAACCATGAGGTTGAGGGTTGGATCCCTGGCCTCGCTCAGTGGGTTAAGGATCTGGCGTTGCCAGTGAGCTGTGGTGTAGGTTGCAGATGCGGCTCGGATCCCTTGTTGCTGTGGCTCTGGCGTAGGCCAGTGGCTACAACTCCAATTAGGCCCCTAGCCTGGGAATCTCTATATGCTGCAGGAGCAGCCCTAGAAAAGACAGGAAAAAAAAAAAAAAAAAAAAAGCCCTTCAGTCTCTGCTCTCCTCTGCACCCTAACAATTCATAGAATTCCTAGCTTCACCTAGGGCCAGGAATTGTTTGTGTTCCCACTAGGTATAGCAAGAGCCTCACAAAAGGGTCACACTTAGGGTCACACTTAAGCAGTAAAATAAAGTACTCTATGTGTGCTTTTTACAAGTTTAAAAACAAGCTTCAAACAAACGATCAAACTAATAACTTCCAGCCAGCACAAAGTCCAACATTCTTCAAAGGAATATGATAAAATCCGACACTCAGGAGTTCCTGTGGTGCATTAAGAACCCCACTTTATCAGCTTGGCTTGTTGCAGAGGCGTGAGTTCGATCCCTGGCCTGGCACAGTAGGTTAAAGGATCCAGTGTTGTCACAGCTATGGCATAGTTTACAGCTGTGGCTTAGATTTAGTCCCTAGTTGGGAACTTCCATATGCCGTAAGTGAGGCCATTAAAAAAAAAAAAAAAGTTGACAATTATGTAAAATTCACAATGTCTGTTATATAATCAAAAATTAGTAGGCAGCAAAGAATCAGGAAAAAAATATAACCTATAATCAGGAGAAAAATTAGTCAGTTGAAATAGACCCATAAATAATAGAGATGATAAAATTAGCAGACAGGGCCATTAAAAGAATATTATAAATATGTTCAGTATGCTTAATGATTTAAAGAAAAACATAAGCCTAATGAGAGAAATAGAAGATAAAAAATAATTCAAAATTCATCAGATAGGATTTATATATTAGTCTGTTTTGGCTGTCGTAACAAAATACCATAGACTGGATGGCTTAAACAACAGAATTTTATTGTCTTAGTTCTAGAGACTAGAAATCTGAGATCAGCGTGCCAGTATGGTTGGGTTCCTGTGAGAGATCTTTTCCTAGCTTACAGATGGCTGCCTTAATGTGTTGTGCCCCCATGGCCTTTCCTCAGTATAGAAAAAGAACAAGCTCTGTGGTGGTGCTTCCTGTAAGAGTAATAATCCCATCAGTCCAGGCCACTCCCCTCATGACTTAATTAACTCCCCAAAGCCCTGTCCTTAAATACCATTACATTGATTTCATTGAGGAGTTAGGGTTTCAACATGTGAATGGGGGCAGACTACAGACATTCATATCATAACACAGTAATCAATTAGACATTACAGGAAAAAGTTTATTGAATTTGAATACAAAGCAATAAGAAATAGCAAAAATGAAATGCAGAGATAAAATATTTTTAAAAAGAGCTTCACATGATATGTACATGTAATTGAAGTCCTAGAGGGGGCAGAAAAATATTATAAGAAGTAACAGCTACAAATTTTCCAAATTTGATGGAAACTATAAACTCACAAATCTAAGTCATTGAGTCCCAGGAAGGATAAATACAAAGAAAACCAAGGAACATCATAATCAAATTTCTGAAAATGCATTAAAAAGAGAAATTTTAAAGCAGTCAGAGAAAAGGGGGCATAGTATGTATAGAAGAACAAAGATTTTTAAGAACTGCTGATTTACAATCAGTTAATATAAAGGACAGAAGACAGCAGAACAACATCTTTATAAAGTGCTGAAAGAAAAGAAAATCTGTCAACCATGCATTCTATACCGAATGAAGGTGAAATAAAGACTTTTTCCGAACAAAGATAAGCTGGCAGAATTTATCACCAGGAGATATTCACTATAATAAATGTTAAGGAAGTCCTTTAGGCAGGAGTATGATACAAAATTGAAACTTAGATCTACATAAAGGAATGGAGAACATCGGAAGTGGTAAACATGTGGGTAAATATAAAAAGACTTTCCACCCTCATTTAAAAGCTTATTTAAAAGATAGTTGTTTATTTAAAGCAAAAATAGTAACAATGTATTGTAGGGCTTATAACATAAAAATAAAATGTATGACAACAAGAGCACAAAGAATGGGATTTGGACAATGAAGTATACTGTTGTAGGGCTCTTATATATGAAGTGGTATAATATTATTTGAAAGTAGACTGTAATAAGTTAAAGATGAGTATTGTCAACACTAGAGCAACTAACAAAAATAAAACATAAGAGCAACTACCAAAATATAAAACATAGAGTTATAGTTAGCCAACATTGGAGATAAACTAGAATGTTAAAAAATTCTTAATCTTGAAGAAGACTGGAAAAGAGGCAAAAAGAAACAGATTGATAGGATAAATTGAAAACAATTTGCAAGTTGTTATATTCACACTGGATCAAATCTATCACTGCATAAATATAAATACACTAGAGTAAAGAAATAAGATCCAAATATAGGCTGTCTAGAGGAATCTAACTTGACACAAAGATACCAGTATGTTGAAAGATGGAATAATATATACCATGATAACATAAATCATAAAAAACCTGGAGTGCCTATATAAATATCATGAAAAGTAGATTTCAGAACAAAAAGTATTACTTGGGATAAAGGGATGCATTATATAAAAATGAAGGGATCAATTTATCAATGCAACATTAATCTTTAGTGCATATGTATCTAATAGTAGGCCTTCAAAATACATAAAGCAAAATACAAAAAGACAAAACTGAAGGGAAAAATAGACAAATCCAAAATTTTAGCTAGAGATTTCAGAAATCCCCTCAGAACATGGAAGTAGATAAAATCAACATGGAAATAGAAGACTTAAGCTAGTCTGTCAATCAATTTTACCAATTGAATTTGGAAGATATTCCACCCAACAATAGCCACACATGACTGAGATAGGCTAGACTACAAAACGAGTCTCAATAAATTTAAAAACATTGATAATAGGAATTCCCGTTGTGGTGCAGTGGTTAACGAATCCAACTAGGAACCATGAGGTTGCGGGTTCGGTCCCTGGCCTTGCTCAGTGGGTTAAGGATCCGGCATTGCTGTGAGCTGTGGTGCAGGTTGCAGACTTGCCTTGGATCTGGCATAGGCCGGGGGCTACAGCTCTGATTCGACCCCTAGCCTGGGAACCTCCATATGCCGCTGGAGCGGCCCTAGAAAAGGCAAAAAGACATAAATAAATAAATAAATAAAATAAAAACATTGATAATAAAGAGCATATGCCATGACTACAATAGAATTAAATTAAAAATCAATAACAGAAATTTCTAGAAAATCCCCAAATATTTGGAAATTAAATTTTTTAATAACTCATGGGTCATTATTTATGGAGCCCTTTCTTCTAGGCCCTGTGCTAAGTGCTAGATAACCTGTAATTCATTAATCTTCACAATAATCCCATAAGGTAATTACACTATCACCATTTTGCAGATGAAGACCCAGAATTCAGAGAGGGTAGGCAGGACCAGAAACTCAAATCAGTCTAATGCCAAAGCCCAGCTCATGATCAGTATGTTATTTAACAGTCAGCTAGTGAGAGCATTTGAGATGGGTGCTACAAAGAGAGCTTTGCTAGAAGAGCCCTATTGGGCATGTGGGTAGGGGAGTGAGTGCTTGCCTTCTCACCAACTCCCCATCCCCAGTATCACCCCCAGGCTTGGTGCTCAAGAACCTTCCCTTTAGAAAGTCTCCCATTGGATGTTTCCTTGTGTTCTTCCCCACCCAGATTCCTCTCTGTTATGGAGCTCCTCTGCAGGTAGCCAGCTCTTTCCCTGACAAGTTCACAGGCCTTTCTCAGATGCTCTCTAAATTCTTCACAGGCTTTCTTGGTCTTCCTCCTCTAAGAGTCCCACCTTCACTGCCCTCACTTGTGGCTTTCCTAATCTCAGCAAGACTGCTTTCTGCCCCAGGGCTTTCTAGACCCTTATCTTTGGGCTCTGAGCTCTAAGCAAGCCTCAAGACTGCCCATGTTCCTCAGGCTGCCTTCTCAGACCAGATCCACTATTGCTGGGCACCTAGAGTCCACCAGTAGTCAGAATATCCCCACACTGTCCAGCACTGCCCAGGGGCTTGCTTTTCCTTTCTCTTTTACTTGAGAGACCCTTGAGCCAGACTACCTGGGTTTTAATCCTAGCATTATCACTTTCTAGCTGTGGAAGTAGCTTGGCTTCTATGTGGCTTCATTTCTTTATCTGTTTAATAAGGATAAAAATAAGCCGTGTCTCATACAAGTCACTGTATGGATTAAATGAGTTCATATTTATGTGAATGCTTGCCATGTAGTATGTACTCAGTAAGCTTTAGCTCCATTATTATTATTGAACCTACCTCTGTCCATGTCTCCCCCATCACACTGGGAGCTCCCTGAGAACAGTAGTGTTTATTCCGTCACCCTATCACCCTGGGAGCTCTCTGAGGAGAGGCGCTGTATCTCCCCTAAAAGTAGGGGTTCCCTTATATCTCCCCCATCACACAGGAGCTCCATCTGTGCCTTCCCCTCATCACTCAGGACAGGGATATGAATATGGCAGTCCAGGGGAGCTCCTGGGCAGTAAGGCTGTCTGGGGCAGAGGTCCTGGGAGAGGTCTAGTCCTGGTGAGGGAGCCATGGGATCCTAGATAGAGATTCCTACACAGGGCAGGTGGCCCCCATAGCGAGCTGGGAAACTCCAGAGACAAGGCAGTCTCCAAGGACTCCTTCTACCCTTAGGAAGGGGCAAGCCAGGCATTCGCCCTAGACTCTCTGTTTATGCACACCATTCTGAAGATGTCAGCCCCAGACACAAGCTTACTTCTTTCTCTCCATCAGAAGACAGGAGATGCAGTATAATCCAAGGCAAAGGTCAGATCAAGATGGCCTTGATCCTAACCCTGATACTTGCTGGTTGTATGACCTTTTACTCATTTATCATCTTGGAATCTTTGTTTCCTCATGGGCAAAATGGTAATTAGAAACTTTGTTTCTCTGGGCATACCATGTACTCAATAAATTTTGAATGAATGACTGCATACTCCTTTCCTTTCTTTTGGGGGGTTTAGAGAAGGGCATAACCAGCCTTGCCTCTGGTAAGTCGAATTCCAGCATCTGCAGGCCAAACGGGTCATCAAGATGACATTTAGTTCATTCCCAGGCTTTAATCCATTCCAAGCACACACTTAAATAAGCTCCCAAAATGGAACCTTTGGTAATACATTCCCATTCTTTGGTTATGAGAAAATCCCTTCTAACATCACTTTACTCCCTCTCTACCCCACCCGTAGGGGCACATCACAGGCATGTTTTGTCTTTGACGCTTCTCTGGAGCTGGGTTGTAGAATGTGTAAGTCATTAGGTCAAGAGTCGTGACATTTGGATTCTAGTCCTAGGTCTGCTGTTAACCCCAGTGTGACCCTGAAACGGATGCTAATATTTACTGAGTCTCTAGGGTGTCCTGGCCACTGTGCTAATTGGTCTACATACACTACCTCATTCACTTCTTACAAGTGACACAATCCCTTTACAAAGGGAAAAATCTAAGGCTCAGAGAAGTTAAGAAACTTGCATTAAAATCACATAGCTCTTAAGTGATGAGTTCACGTCTCCCTGACTCCATAGCCTCTTTCCATTGTGTTACACTGACTTCTCTAGGGCCCATAGTTTCCTGATCTGTAAAATTAAAGAATTGGATTCTGTGTTCTGGAAGGTCTCATCCAGCTTTGACCTTTTGTTACCACCTGCTCAAGGCCTCTGGAAGGATCTTGGGAAATTTGTGCACAGCTTCCTGGCTCGCCCTTTCCTGACCATCTTTTTTGTTTGTCTATCTCTAGGGCCTTCTCACAATCCTCTCCAGTGAGTCGGTGTGAGACAAGGAACCAAATGTTTCCCTGAGTCAGGGCAGTTCCATCTGCTGCGTTCCCTGCATAGCAGGCTGTGGGAACGTTGCATTCCACCCTCCAGATCCTGGTGCCTGAAGTGTTTTCCCTGAGCTATGTTGCCTCTCGGCATTCCCCTCTTGGTGGGAGCTTGGACCAGCCCAAAGAAAGACCTCTTTGCTCTTCTGCCTCTGAAAGCAATTGGCTTCCTGGCGGTAAAGGTGTAGTTGGGTGAACCTGCTTCCTGGACCCAGGGACTTTTCCTAAGCAGACTGTTTCCATTCCTAAAGCATCAAGCCTCACACTCTCTGACCACCCATGGAGTTCACACATACAAACATTCACCAACTTTTTTGTTCTATGCTCTCACCCCATCTTGGCTCTTGTAAAAATAGAGACATATCCCTGACTTCAATTTTCTAACCATAGTTCAGCCTACGGTTTGCTTTCCTGTATTTACAGATAGTGAAGTTGAGGCACTGGAAGGTAAGTCAGGAGACCAGATTGGGACGGAATCTCGGGCACCTGCCATTCCCACATCTCCAGTTGCCTCATCATCCCTGAGTGTGTCCAGATTTCTGAAAGTGACAGTTTCATTTGTTTGCTAGTGAGGCTCTCAGGTTTCCTGGTCCCAGGCTGAAGGGCAATGTTTTCTTGGGTTCCTGAACCCATAACCGGCTGCATTTTCCATCTGGTGTGACTTAGTGAGAGCTGGGTAGTCAAGGAAGCACCCTGGGCCTAGAGTAGGATTAATTCATGGGGGGCAGTGTGACCATCATCACCGTATAATTGTTAACAGCCATATTATCACGCAGGACTTTCCTGTTTATCAGTATTTTTGATAAATACTTTATACACAGTTAACTATTTTGTGTTATTCCAATTTTCAGACTGGGAGTTACAGTTTCTAATGGTACTAATTGAAGGCAAATGCAAGATTAGAATTTGGCCTGACCAACCTCACAGTCGGTGGTCAGTCTCCTCCATTAAGGTCTGCTACCTCAGACTCAGGCCTTGGATGGCCAGGTAACCACCTCCTCTTCAGAGTGGGTGTACAGTAAGTACCCAGCAAGTGCACATAGTGGCTGTCCACTACATGCTTACTAATTAGCTGAGCTAGACAGTGGTGTCCATATCATGAAAGCAAGTCCCTTCTATGGCATAGAGTGAGAGTTCAGGGGTCATTTCTCCTCTGGGTTGACTTGAATGTTATAGCCCACATGCTCCTGTGTCCTGGGGTGAATTCCTGGCCCTTTGGATGTTGATGATATACCCACTGGGGGAAAAATGAAGATGTGATTTAGAGAGACATAGAATTGTAGACTAATAGAGGCAGGAGACCGAATACCTTGACCTTCAAGAGGATTGTTGAGCCTGAGGAGTAGGTGAGCTGCATCAGTTGCCTGGGCCTTTGTTTATTCTGAGACATACAGCCTCTCTTCTGGAGTCATGAATTTGGGAGCATTCTATCCACTCACTGACGGGCATGCCTGGCACCAGTGCCATAGCCCTTGGAGTAGATTTTGGCATGTTCAGTGGTGTTCATAGCACCTCACTCCCTGCCACATAGAGCAGATGGCACCTCCTGACTTGTCTTCCTTTTTCTTTGTGCTTGCTGTCTGTTCTTTGGGCTTGGCTCTTGGCCTTGGAGATTGATAGCCAAGAGCTTGACTTCTGACTTCTGATATCCACAGAACTCCCCTTCCCCACATATGCTATGTCAAAATCAGAGATGCATGAATGTTCAGAGCTGGGAAGCATCTTAGACCAATTGTCTTGTTTTAAAGGGGAGTCACAGAGAACTAGAGAGAAGGAAGTGGCTTGCCCAAGGTGACAGATGGCAGAGTAAGTCATTTTGGACTTCAGTGCCTACCTGCATTGTCCTCAAGAGTCAGGATATTTATTTAATAAGCACTTGATGTTTTCGACATACATAGCCGCACTGCCTTTATCTGGGTGGTCACCTGGTTGTACACACACATGTGTTGTTCAGAGCCTCCCTTCTGCACCTCTCCTGGGCCTGCCAGTGCCCTGTCTCCTTCCCCACACCCATCAAATTCCTGGTCCAGATTTATACCCCTGTGATCTTGCTTCTTTAAGTGGTTAAGGACTGATGTGACAGGGAGAGATGTCTACACCCTTGGCCTCTCCCCCTTCCCGTACAAGCCAGGGTGCCAGACAGACACTGCTTATAGCTACGAGATCTTAGGATGGTTTCTTAGCCTCACAAAACCTCAGTTTTCTCATTTTGCAAATGGGGATAATAACGCACTTAGCTTAGTGTCTGGCACCCAGTCAGCTAATAACATGTTGTTATTATTATTATTACTGTTACTATTACTATTGTTATTAGTGGGACCATTGTTATTCCTGAAAGCAACAATTCTCTGGAAGGCGTCTCCCCTAGCCTGGAGGATGGAACTCAGGCTCCATAACCTTTCTCCATGGTAGAAACCCTCCCTCCCCAAATACACACAAAACCCACATGCCAGGAGTCCTTGTGGAGTCCTCAGGCCTTACCCTGGCCTTATCCATTGTCAGCCAACCACTGGCATTTCACAGATCTTAGCTCTGCTTGTTCTAAGTTATAAATAACCCCCAGACATCTGTTCTATGAAACCCCGATACTGAGACCAAAAGCAGAAGCTTCTCCATCCTTTCCCATCTTATGCTACTTCTGGCAGGATTTTAATTTTCTCTGCTTTCAAATTTAAAGCTGTTCCTTTTTGTGCCTTTTTCCCCAGCCCCAAGCTTGTGGACTCTCTGTCGTTGGAAATGTCGAGGAAATCTCTGGGGAAGCGTTCTCTTAGAAGAAAGTGCCTGTTTAGGGAATTGCACAGAAACAGTGTTCTCCCTCCTCATCCGTTGGCCAGGGAGGGCCAGCAGCTGCAAGGTGGAGAGGATGTGCACAGAAAACCTGAGGACCCTGTGAGACAGGTGCCACCATGCAAAGGGATTCAGAAGCAGTGGCTTTCTAAGTCCCCAGAGCTAAGCAAACCCTCAATCCTGTTGGAGGGAATAAGCTAAGAATCCTTGGGACCTTTCTTCACTCTCCTTCTCACCCCCTAAAAACATATTCTTCATAAGGCCTCTGGGCCTCCACCCCTCCCAACTGGCCAAAGTGATAATTAGCTAATCTGGGTGGTTATATGTTATGGACCAAATGTGTTGTCCTCCCATCCCCTGAATTCAAATGTGATTGATATAATGATGTGATGATATTTGGAGATGGGGCCTTTGGGAGGAAATAAAGTTAGCTAAAGTCATGAGGGTGTGCTCCTCACGATTGGATTAGTGCCCTTATAAGTAGAGACACCAGAGCTTGCTCTCCCTCCACATGTTTGCACTGATAAAAGGCTGTATGGACAGAGCAGGAAGGCCGCTGTCTCTAAGCCGGCAAGAGTTCACTAGAACCTGACCATGCTGGCACCCTAATCTTGGACTTCCAGCTTCCAGGACTGTGAGAAAATAAATTTTTATTTTTTAAGCCACCTGGTCTCTGGTATTTTGTTATGGCAGCCTGAGTCAGTAATACTCTATAAACAGAATGGCCAGGATGTTCCTTCTTCTCAGGAACAGCATGTCAGTAGGGCCTTCCTGGAGACAGTATCAATGACTTTGTGAAACCCGGAGCCACGTGTTTTTTTTCCATCATGAGCCACATGATCAGAAATCTATAGTAAAGATTTGTACTGTACACATTTATATGAAAGACAGTTTTAATTTGTATATCAAATTTTACTCAATGGAAAGTAAGATTTTTAAGTAATGAAGTATACACATAACAATTTAAAAACTTGTATTCCCACCATCCAGTTTAAAAAAGACAACATGTTAGCACTGCCTTTGAATGCCTCCCTGATCTCATCCATTCCCTCCTCAATATGAAGTAACCATCATTAATTTTGTACTTGTAATTCTTTGGCTTTTACTTACAGTTGTATCACATTTTTAATCCCTGAATGGCATAATGTTTGATTTTATATGTTTTTGAATATTTCTATCAATGGAAGCAGAGTATACATCTTCTTTTGTGACTTGCTTCTTTTGTCTGTGTTGTGTGTATTACAATTCATTTTCCTTTCATTATAGTTCAGAATTCCATTATGTGAATATAGCACAACCTATGCTTCAGTTGTATTGCTGATGGAAAAGTATTTTTCCCAGTTTGGGAGTACTGAATATTATGCTACAGTGAATACTCTTCATGTCTCTTGATGCGTGTATGGAAGAGTTGTTCTAAGCTATATATATAGAAGTGGAATTGCTGGATCACAGAGTATATACATTTTAAACCTTGCTGGATAAAGTAAAAACTGTTTTCCAAGGTGGTTGCACCAGTTTATACTTCCACTAAGGATATTGTCAGATCGAATTTTTGTTCATTTATTTATTTTGTGACAACAAAATGGCATCTCTTGTGGTTAAAATTTGCATGTGATGACTAATGAAAACATCAGGAAACCACCCATGAATATTTTTTCAGATATTTTTTGGCCATGTTATTTCATTTGTGAAATTCCTCTTCAAATATTCTGCCCATGTTTCTATTGGATTGTTATTTTCTTATTGAGTGTAGCGGTTCCTCATATATTCTCGACTAGTATCCATGGGGATGCAGGTTTGATTCCTGGCCTCACTCACTGGGTTGGGGATCCAGCGTTGCCATGAGCTGTGGTGTACATCATAGACATGGCTTGTATCCCATGTTGCTATGGCTGTGGTGTAAGTAGGCCAGCAGCTGTAGCTCTGATTCAACTCCTAGCCTGGGAACTCCATATGCTGCAGGTGTAGGCTTTAAAAAAAAAAAAAAAAAAAAAAACGCTTCCACTCAGGTTTGCTTTTTCACTCTCTTAAGATGCTTTTCCACTTCTTTCCCTTTAGAGTTAATGCTTTTAGTTCCTATTTAAGAAATCTTCGCCTATTGGAAGGTTGTAAAGGTACTTCCTTCTGTTTTTTCCAGAAATTTTGTTTTTTCACCTTTATGTTATGTCTCTTTGTCTGGAACTGAGTTTTGTATATGATGTGAGGCTGTGAGCAGGCCTCTGAGGTCTGTGCCAACAAGCACTACAGTGTCCTCTGCTGTGAAAGCTGTGGGGGGCCTGCAGCTATTGTGGAAGCTTTTGAGGTCCTTAGTGGCAAAGGTTCCAGGGTTCTCCATAGAGCAGGCCACTGGGAACTGTGATGTTACTCATTCTTATAGTCCAAAGTCTTTTTTTATTCCTAGCCATCTCCATACATCTTAGCTAAGCCAATGTCACTAGCAATCTTCCTGTGCAGTTATTCTTTGATTTTCATTCCACTGCATTGCTATAGGTCTTAATTGGACTCTTGGGCCCTCCCGGGGTATTTTTGTCTGTGATAACTGTCTTTTGTTTGTTGGGGGACAATGCTGCTCTCCCTTACTCTGCCATCTTGCTGATGTCACTCCAAGGTTATTTTTGCTGTTTATAAAACACTGCAGATGGAGTTATTTATTTTCAACACTTTCAAGATGCTCTTCCAGTATCTTCCAGCTTCTGTTGAAAGGTTCACTAATTGTATTATTAAAAAAAAATTGGGGAGTTCCCGTCGTGGCGCAGTGGTTAACGAATCCGACTAGGAACCATGAGGTTGCGGGTTCAGTCCCTGGCCTTGCTCAGTGGGTTAACGATCCGGCGTTGCCGTGAGCTGTGGTGTAGGTTGCAGATGTGGCTCGGATCCCGCGTTGCTGTGGCTCTGGCGTAGGCCAGTGGCTACAGCTCCGATTCAACCCCTAGCCTGGGAACCTCCATGTGCCGCGGGATCAGCCCAAAGAAATAGCAAAAAGAAAAAAAAAAATTGTGTTATAGTTGCTCCTTTGCAACAATGTGTGTTTTTACTCTGCTTTTAACATTTTCTCTTTGTTTTGGTTTTCTCCAGTTTTACTATGATGTATTGGGGGTGGGGGGAGGGATATCTTATAGATATTCTTGAGTCTGTAGCTTCATATTGAAATATTCTAAGATTTGAAATACCTCTATGTGAAGTGTCTCTCCAAATACTGCATCTGTCTATCCTTCTTCCTCTCCTCTAGGACTCCAATTACATGTATGTTGGAATTTTAACTATATACTATATGCCTCATGTGTTTTCTGCCCTTTTGGAGGTATATATTTTAATCTGAATATTTTTTATTGATTCATCTTCCAATTTACCAGTACTCTCTTTTGCTTTGTGTGATCTGCTGTTACACTCATCAAATTAATTCTTAATTTATGGTGTTATATGTTTCCATCCTAGGATTTCCATTCAATTCAAATGTATTTTCTTAAATACATTAATCACAGTAAAATTCTGCATCTGGTAAACAAAAAATATGAATCACCTATGGGTCTGGGTTTTCCTTTAAGGGAAGGGGTGTGTTTTGTTTTGTTTTTTCCTTCTTGGCTTTCAGTCTTTCATGTGTTGTCAGTTTTCAATTAATTGCTGGATTTTTTTTTCTCAGAAATTATAGAAACTCTCAGTGATCTTAACTTCCTCCCAATAAAGCTTTAATTGTCTTCTGGCAAGCAGATAAGTTATGATCAGATTAACTTGATCCAGTTAAGACAATCTGTTTCCATGTTACCCTTGCTTCCAGGATATAGTCCTCTGGAGGCTAAACTGAAAGCCTGAGACGCTGAACTCTAATTTTGTCTCCCTTGATCCATAAGAATAGCCAAAATTTCTACTTGAAGCACTGCCTCATATATGCACAATTTAAGCAAATATCTTAATTGAAATTTGCCTTTAGAATATTGGGCTCAACTGAGCACATTTCCCTTTTCTTTGGATCTTGGCCCTTCAAGTCCTGGATACCAGTTTTTTGCCTTTAAGCTATCCAGCTTTTAAAGTTCTCAGTGTAAGGAGTAATCTTTTCTTTTTCTTTTTTTTTTTAAGCCAAACCCGCGGCATATGGAGGTTCCCAGGCTAGGAGTCCAATTGTAGCTGTAGCCACCGGCCTATACCACAGCCACAGCAACTCAGGATGGGAGCCATATCTGCAACCTACACCACAGTTCATGGCAAAGCCAGACCCTTAACCCACTGAACAAGGCCAGGGATCAAACCCAAGTCCTCATGGATGCTAGCTGTTTTTGTTAACTGCTAAGCCACAATGGGAATTCCAGGAGTAATCTGATACCAATTATTTTTTCGCAGGTAGAAACAAAAGTCTCTCTAAGATAAAAACTTAATGAGAGCAAGGACCTTTTCTGTCTTGTTCATCATTGTATCCTAGTTTCTAGAGCAATGACTGGAATATAGTAGGTGCATAATAAATGTAGCAGCCCAGTCCTTGGCTTCTACATGAGTCACAGCAGTTATTTGATTTGTCCCTTACACTGCAAGTGAACTTCGAAATCTGGTTGGATGGGGGAGTTCCCGTCCTGGCTCAGTGGTTAATGAATCCGACTAGGAACCATGAGGTTGCAGGTTCGATCCCTGGCCTTGCTCAGTGGGTTAAGGATCTGGCGTTGCCATGAGCTATGGTGTAGGTTGCAGACACAGCTTGGATCCTATGTTGCTGTGGCTCTGGCATAGGCCGGCGGCTACAGCTGTGATTCGACCCCTAGCCTGGGAACCTCCATATGCCATGGGAGCAGCCTAAGAAATGGCAAAAAGGCAAAAAAAAAAAAATCTGGTTGGATACTGCACATGAACGATGATGACATCTCCTGGAATTTTTATTGCAATTACATTGGAACTATGGATTAATTTGGGGAAGAATTTGATATCCTTATAATTTTGGAGAAAACTGATATTTTTATAATTTTGTATAGTCTAACCCATAAATAGGATGTCTCTCTCCATTTATTTGAGTCATTAAGAAAGGCAACATAATTAAGAGCATGGATTCTATAGTCAAACTGCTTTAGTTCAAATCCAAGCTCTGTCACTCAATAGGTTTGTGATATTGTGAAAGTTTCTAATTTCCTTACCTCTAAATGGGATGATTATAATAAAAGTGTCTTTCTCATAGGAGTAGTTGAGGATTTGTTAGGTTAATAATTGTAAAGCATTAGAATCATTTGACATGTAGTAGGTTCTGCACAAGTGTTTGTTACATAAAATAATAATTTTCCTTTAATGTGTTTCAATAAAGTTTTAAATACATTGCAAAAATCTTATAATCTTTTGTTAGATTTATTCCTGGTTACTTCATATTTTGGGTTTTTTTTGGGTTTTTTTTTTTGTCTTTTTGTCTTTTGTTGTTGTTGTTGCTATTTCTTGGGCCGCTCCCGCGGCATATGGAGGTTCCCAGGCTAGGGGTTGAATCAGAGCTGTAGCCACCGGCCTACACCAGAGCCACAGCAACGCGGGATCCGAGCCGCGTCTGCAACCTACACCACAGCTCACGGCAACGCCGGATCCTTAACCCACTGAGCAAGGGCAGGGACCGGACCCGCAACCTCATGGTTCCTAGTCGGATTCGTTAACCACTGCGCCACAACGGGAACTCCTACTTCATATTTTGAATGACTATAGTTTTAAAGGTTATATTTTTATCTGATTTTGCTGGTTCATGGAAATAAAAGTGATTAAGTGAAATTGACTTTTGTATATATATATATATATATTTTTTTTTTTTTGTCCAGTGAACTTGCAAAATGCTATATTTATTCTCATTATTTATTTATGGGTTTCTTAGGATTTGCCAGTAGATAATCTTATAATCTGTGAAAAATAACAATTTCGTTTCCTCCTTATTAATTTTTTTTATGGCCTCATCCATGGCATATGGAAATTCCCAGGCCAGGGATTGAATCCCAGATGCCACTAAAGACCTATGCTGCAGCTGCAGCAATGCTGAATCTTTTAACCCACTGTGCTAGACTGGGTATCAAACCTGCACCTCCACAGCAACTCAAGCCACAGCAGTAACATGTGTTTTCTGTGGTCCTTTTTATGATAGCCATTCTGACAGGTGTGAGGTGAATTTCTTAAAGTGAATGCTTAGCATATTGATTTCCAGCCTGTTTTATTTTCTAATATAAGCATGTAAGACTATAATTTTTTCTCTAAAGTATCACTTCAATTATATTTCACAAGTTTGACGTAGTGTTTTATCTTTTTTTAATATTTTATTTCTTTTAAAAAATGTTTAAAGTTCATTTTCTTGGAGTATGGTTGATTTATAAATATTTTAAATTTCCATTATAGTTACTCTTTAATCTGTGAGTTGTTTATATTTTAAATTTCCATTATAGTTACTCTTTAATCTGTGAGTTGTTTAATGTTTTTATATCTCTTATGAATGTTGTTTTTGCTAAGTACAATAATTCTAGGAAGAGACTTATTTTTTCTTTAGCACATTAAGGATGTTATTTCACCCTCTTCTGGCTTTCACTACTGATGAAAAAAAGGAGTCAGACAATTGTCATTTACTTGACATCTTTTCTCTCTGACTGCTTTTAATATCTTTCCTTTTAATTTTTCTTTTATTTTTTAATTTTTAAAAGAAAAATTTAGTTTATCCATCTGTGACATAGTACACAGAGGCAAAGTGTTTCACATCATAGATCACACTTCAACTCCTTGGAATGTTTGTGTCTTTGGCTAAAAGGAGAGACTAGACAGGAAAGGCAGGCAATGCTTAGGCAACTAAAATAAGGTTAGGACCAGGAAGAGCAATCCTGGGCCTCACAGGGATGGGCACAAGGGGGCTGTTAATGGGAAGCTGACCTTTTTGGAACTGTTAGATGGAAGCATAGGAGTACCAATTCTGGACACTCATGCTGTCTCAGGCTTCAGTCAGCCCCATCCCCAGGTACAGCAGCACAGCAGTCACTCTTGATGTCTTACTGAATGTAGCAGTACAGCAACTTGTGATTGTGGAAGATCATGATTCTAACCAGGACCTTATCATGAGTTCCCTTGCCCTTCATACAGCAAAATACATTGGTTTGTGAATGAATACATGAGCACATTGGACAAAGTTCAGGAAAGCATTTTCCAGATCTCCTTTGACTTCTTTGTTGATGCTCTCTAACATGTCATAACTCTTATACTTTTCAATTACTTTCTGGAGGTGACATACACCCCACTTGGTCATGATGCTGATCTACTTGAGAATTCCTCTCCTCTTCTCTTTAGTATCATAGAGACCCCCAGCATGTTGGGGATATACATAATCAATGACAGAGCCAACATCTCCTCACCATATGTGTTGGAAACAATGTCCTTTTCCAAATTAGTTATGCACATTTTCTTGTAGACTCTACTAAATAATTCGCTATAGTTCCTGGTTGGTCCTTGAGCAGATGATCTCCATGAGGGAATCCAGCTTGGAAGCATAATGCTGAGCAGGTGTTTTCAATAGGCCCCAAATCACTTTCTCCAGATAGCTGGACAAGGCTGACTTCAGTGCTAATGCAAGTGCCTTTTTGGTCCTCCTCCAATGAGCAATATCTTGTTCATTGTCACATTTGGTCAAAATGTTGACAATGGTAACCTCATCCACACCTTTTGTCCCGATGCTTATTTCACTGTTAAAAGCATTCTACTCATCATTGAAGATATATGCTTTGAGGGTGTAGCATGATCACCTGCCAGTTTGGATTTGCACAGCATTTCATGAACAGTATACGTTTTGACAGAAGCCGTGTCAGGCACCAAGAGCTATGAGCATCCCCATATGTGAAATTTTTTTTTTTAATTTTAGACATCCTGAAAGTTTCACTAGGATGTATTATAGGTGTGGATTAAACTGATTGTGATTAGTTGGGCTTCCCAATTCAGTAGACTATTGTTGCTATCAATTCTGTTCTAGAAATTTTCAGCCATTAACTCTTCAAATATTGCTTCTGCCCCTTCTTTGTCTCATGTCTTTTAGAATTCCAATTCCATATTTCTTTCCTACTTCCTATCTCTTTGTCTCTCTGAACTGAATTCCACATACAGGACACATACAGACTTACAGTGAGGAGATGGAAGAAGATATTACATGCAAATGGAAATCAAAGGAAAGCAGGAGTAGCAATACTCATATCAGACAAAATAGACTTTAAAATAAATAAAATCACAAGAGATAAGAAGGACAATACATAATGATCAAAGGATCAATCCAATAAGATGTAACAGTTGTAAATATATACACACCTAACATAAGAGTGCTTCAATATATCAGACAACTGCTGACAGCCATATAAGGAGAAATCGACAGCAACACAATAATAGTGGGGGACTTTAGCACCCCACTTACCCAAGGGATAGATCATCCAGACAGAGAATCAGCAAGGAAACACAGGCCTTAAATGACACCCTAGACCAGATAGATATAACGGATATTTATAGAACTTTCCATCTCAAAACAGCAGAATATACATTCTTAAGTGCATATGAAACATTCTCCAGGATAGATCACATCTTGGGCCACAGATCAAGCCTTGGTAAATTTTAACAAGGTGAAATTATCCCATGCATTTTCTTCGGCCCCAATGTTGAGACTAGAAATAAACTACAAGAAAAAAACAACAAAGAACACAAACTCATGGAAGCTAAACAATATACTACAGAACAACCAAAGGATCATTGAGGAAATCAGAAGATACTTAGAAACAAATGACAACAAAGATACAACAACCCAAAACCTATGGGACACAGCAAAAGCAGTTCTGAGAGGGAAGTTTATAGCAATACAATCATCTCAGGAAAGAAGAAAAAGCTCAAATAAACAATCTAACCTTACACCTGGATTTTTAATTTTATTTTTTTTTTGTTTTGGTTTGGGTTTTTGTTTGTTTGTTTGTTTTGGTTTTAGTTTTATTACTCAATGAATTTATTACATTTATAGTTGTGCAGTGATCATCACGATCCATTTTTATAGGATTTCCATCCCACAACCCCAGCGCATCCCCCCACCCCCTGAAATTTTGAGACCATAAGTTTTTCAAAGTCTGTGAGTCAGTATCTGTTCTGCAAAGAAGTTCATTGCGTCCTTTTTTCAGATTCAACATGTCAGTGAAAGCATTTGATGTTGGTGTCTCATTGTATGACTGACTTCACTTAGCATGATAATTTCTGGGTCCATCCATGTTGCTAAAAATGCCAGTATTTCATTCCTTTCAATGGCTGAGTAATAATCATTTAATCATTTAACTTAATAATCCTTTAATCATTTTACTTAATTCATTTTTAGAAATTTTATTTTTCTTCATATCTGCATAATATATTCCCTTGCTTTATATGCATATTTTAATTTTCTTCTTTCATTTTATTGTTAATACTTATATGTTTACTCAGATGAGTCTAAAATAGAAACTTTGCAGGCATGATTCTGCTACCTCAGGATTTCTCAGTGTTAGCACTATTGATATCTTGTAGGAGGCTGTCCTGCATATTGGAGGATGTTTGATGGCATCCCTGGCCTTTGAACACTAGATGCCAATATCACACCTATGCCCCTGCCACTTGTGACTACCAAAAATGTCTCCTGAAGGGCAAAATTGCCCTGGGTTGTGAACTACCGTATCCTCTGTTTTCTCCCCTATGGGGCCTCACTCTTGGTGTCTTGTTTCCTTATGTTTGTGATATATGTATTATAAGCTCATGTTTCTTAAACCTATATCTGCGGGGATTCTCTGATGCCTAGATTGAAAATGTCTTTCTCCAGAACTGTTTTCTATTTGCCACTGCCAGGCACCTGAGGGCACTGCCAGTTCAGGATCACAAAAAATAAACATTCGGCTTTAGATTTTTTGAGCCACCATAGGGTGAATTTGGAGCAGCAAATCTGCTAAAGGGCTAGCTTGATAGTTATTAATTCTCAAGAGAGAAAGTTTTTCTCTCTTCTATTCAGTTAAAGGTTTGAGGCAGGTGGGGAGGGCACAGATTTATTTTGACCTCACCCTTGTAATGAATTGTAGCCTTTGGATTCCAAGTTTATGGGTTTATACTGGGAGTGTGGTCTTCTATTGAACTCTTTTCCTTTGACAAGTCCTTCATGCCTTGCAAGATTTGTGAAAATCGAAACATAAAATGCTGACGTTAGTACAGCTTGGGTTTTTGAATGATTTTAAGGCTTCTAAATTTACCTGAAATTCTGTCCCGATCTATTGGTGCATTTAAAAAGATGTTTTAATTATTTTGTCCAGTATTTTTGGTTTTCGTTAGTAAGAGGATCAATCACTAAACTATTATTCTATACCTCAGTACCTAAAGTTCATACTTTTAAAAAACTTTTAAAAATGGATATCAATAGTGAAGCTGGCTGAACAGATTTATGGATTTTTAACAACACAAAAGCAGTACAGAAGCAGTTAGATTAACAGATACAAAAGTGTATTCTTGGAGTTCCCTTCATGGCACAGCGGAAATGAATCTGACTAGTACTCATGAGGATACAGGTTCAATGACCCCTAGCTTCGCTCAGTGGATTGAGGATCCGGCATTGCCATGAGCTGTGGTATAGATCACAGACACGGCTTGGATCTGGCGTTGCTATGGCTGTGGCAAAGGTCAGCGGCTACAGGTCCGATTCAACCCCTAGCCTGGGAACATCCATATGCCATGGGTGCGGCCCTAAAAAGACCAAAAAAAAAAACCTCTTATAGGTCCATGCTAGATGTGGATTGGTTGTGAGAGCATTGATGAAGTCCATGGGGATAGGTATTTAACAAATGGAGTTGTGGTGACTGCTCCCAAAGGGCACATCTCAACATAGGCTCCAGGTTTACTCACTAGTGACAGTTCTAAGCACGGCTCTCAGTGTTTTCATGCGAAAAAGGAAAAGGACTCATGCACTGCTCAAAGTTAGACCATGTAGTAGAATATGTTTAGGTTCTGGAATTTATCCAGTGCTTTTTAAAATTCTAGGAAAATTGAGTCTTCTTGGTGGGTGTAATTCACTTTCATCATAATCAGTTCCTTGGAAACAAAGCCCTGCTGATAGGGCTGATGCTTGGTGACTTAGATGCATCCTCAAGTTTACTTAGAGTGGTTAAGAGCCCTGAAGTCAGACTGCCAGGGTTGGAGTCCAGGCTTCCTCACTTAAAAGTCTGTCTTCTTAACCTCACTGTCTCTGTTTTAGTATCTGTGAAATGAGAATAATGCTAGAAACTACCCCACAGGCTATTTATAGAACTTTCCATCGCAAAGCAGCAGAATATACATTCTTAAGTGCATATGAAACATTCTCCAGGATAGATCACATCTTGGGCCACAGATCAAGCCTTGGTAAATTTTAACAAGTTGAAATTATCCCATGCATTTTTTTGTAGTGAGCCTTGAAAGAATTAGTACATGTAAAACACCAAGCCTAGTGCCTGGAACATGTAAGCATAGAGATGTTCATTGCAAAAGGGTAAAAAAATATATATATATTAAACTTAAAGCAAGACTTATCAAAATCTGAGAATGTCTCCTAAAAATATGACTTTAGGAGTTCCTGTTGTGGCTCAGTGGTAACAAACCCGACTAGTATCCATGACGATGTGGGTTCGTCCCTAGCCTTGCTTAGTGGGTTAAGGATCCAGCGTTGCCGTGAGCTGTGGTGTAGGACACAGATGTGGCTTGGATCCCTCGTTGCTGTGGCTATGGTGTTGTCTGGCAGTTGGAGCTCTGACTTGCCCCCTAGCCTGGGAACTTCCATATGCCACAGGTCTAGCCCTAAAAAGACCAAAAAAAAAAAAAAAGTGACTTTATGTCATCAAATAGCACTGAATTTCTTTACTGTTGGTGATTTGTCATGCTCAGAGCAGTGAAGCAATAAGAGATGAAAGGAGGTTCCAGTGGTCAGTCACTTAGTCCACATGTTTAGCTTCAGCTCAGCATGACTACTTCCTCCATCCAATGCATCAGCAGTGTTTCACTTTCAAGATTAGAGTGTTTATAAGGCTTGTAACATCTAGAAGACATGAACTGCCTAAAGTCTGATGAATTGGGTCCCTCAAAGCCTTTTAATTCCTGATGGTGGAGAAGCAGTTCAGTAAATCTTTTCGGCAAGTTTCCATGACTTCACTACCCAACAGCATCGACATAATGTCTCTGTACTCTGCTTCATCTTCTTCCAAAATTTCAGTAAACCTACAATAATGAAAACACAAGAAAAAAGAAAATTCATAACTTTGGTGCCATGAGTATGATTTGCAAAGTTCAAGGTACATATTCTTCAAACAAATGATGCAATGCAGATGCCTTTTGATGGGAATAAACTGCCGAGAAGCCTCTGCCCCATCTATTCTTTTCTTTGTGGGCGCCCCATCTCCCAACAGTGAGCTCAGTTTTTGCATGTTTATATCCACACCCTCTTTGACAACCTCTTCTTGGGAAGCTGAGGTCTAGTTCTGTCAAAAGTGTCTGGACTAGAGGGGCCACAGGTCCCCACACCCCCGGTCTTATGGAAAGAGGCAGCATGTTAAATATGAATCTTGCTTTAAGTTTCTGCACTTTTTGCTTGTTTTCTTTATTCAAGTTAACATTTATTGGGTACTTACTATGTGCCAGGAACTATTTTAGGTGCTTTCCATGGAATTCATCCAGTCGGGTAAGCAGCAGGCTCCCTAAGCCTAAGCCACAAGTGGTCTTTCTCAATGAGGTGAGGGCAAAGAAAGGGTGAGAGACCCAAATCGCAAGGACCATCTGCCTCAGGACATGACCTTACCCTGTGCGCCTGCCTCAGCCATGGCCCCACTCTCCACTGAACATTAGAGGCAAACACTAGAAGTCATCCTAGATGTCTCCTCCCTCCCTCCCTGTATCCCATTTATTCCTACTTTCTCAAGGCCTCTCCCTCACTGGCTTCTCTGTCATAGCACTTTTCACAGTGATCAGCTGTCTCCCTGTCCACCTCCTCCTCTTAAGACAGACACTGTCTTTGATCGCTGACTACTCAATGCCATAGCAGGTCCTCAAAAGCTGTTTGCTGAATAAATTAATGAATGAAGTTTCTATTATTTCTATGTAAGAATTTCTTGAGTTAATCCTTCTACCCATACCCCATTAATTGCCCCAGTTTAGGGTCTGACTCCTTCTTACCAGAACTCTTAAAATAGCCTCCTAACTTATGTTCTTTCTCTCCACTTTGCCCTACTGCCACCCACTTTCCTCACTGCCTCAATGGTCATCTCTCTAAAGCACAAATTAGAATGTGCTATTGCTCTGATTAAACCCTTTAATGCATCTCATTACCATACTAAATGGTAGTGTATGTGAGGGGTGTGTGCGTGTGTTTAGGCCCCAAGTGCCTTTGCACGTGTGCCTTCTGCCTAGGATGCTACCCCCTTTTTTCTGCCTGACAATCTCCTGCCCGTCCTTTGAAATCCAGCTCAAACGTCCCTTGCTCTTGAAGCTTTCTGGGACCCTAAAGCCTCCTCCTACAGAAGATTAGACCTCCATTTGAGCATTTGTTGACGGGCTATAATTGTTTGCTCATACATCTATGCTCCCATCTTTCTCTAAAAAGAAGACTCTGCGTTGCTTAAAATCCTGAGCTTGGTTCTCTAACTCCTTGATAGCCTTTAAAAAATACTGAAGGGAAGAGGGTGGGAGGTGAACATTTTCTGTGTACAGTGAAAACTGTTTTCAATCTGAAGAGCCTGTGTCAACACTGTATCTGACATGGCTGCTAAAGATGGTGCAGTCCTCAAAACATGGACTTTACTCCAATCCCTCTTCTCATCTCTCTTTTCCCCTCTCATTTCTTCTGTCATGCCCTCTCTTCTTTTTCTTTTTTTTCTTTTTATTCATTTTCCTTTCCTTCCTTCTTTCTATTGCTATTCACCTTTAATATTAATCAGATGTTGCACAAAACAATATTATGACAATGTTTATGGAAGTAAGCAATAATAATAGGATACCCACAATCCTGCTACTACACAAATCAAATTGTTTTGTCTGTATTCCCTTCCCATTTTTGTATGTCCACATCCTTTTGCATTGTTGTTATTGTAATGTAGTCTTAATTTTGTAGTCTGCTTTTTAACTTAATATCAGAAACATTTTTCATGCTCCTACATAGTCTCCATAATTACCATTTTAATGACTGCATAATATTCTGGTGAATGAATATGCCAAATTTTACTTAACTGTTTCTTTTCTGCTAGGCACTTCCAGTTTGTCCCCATTGCAGAAATCTTTGTCATATACATGTTCTTTTACATCTTTCTCTTTCTTGCTCTTTCCTGTTGACTTTCCTTCTCGCTCTACTCTCCTCACTCTCTCTTGCTCTCCTTCTACCTCCTTGGCTGTGCTCCATTTCCTAGAGCAGTAATTTGCCCCCAACTGGGTGTAGAAATCATCTTAGTGGGACCCAGGATTTTTTTTTAAATTACTAAAAATTTGTAACAAAGGGCTCCTAAGGACACTTTTACTATTTTTATACCCTTAATACAGTAGACATGATAAATGTTCCCATTCATAGGAGGTAGGAGCACAAGACTAGGCCGGACCTGGTTGGGAAAGGCTCAAGCATGTGACAAGACACAATGTTTACAATGGGGGGAAATGACAGAACTTGAATATCAATAAAGAGATGGCTAAATAAACCATGATGTGTCTAGGAATATCATACAGCATTTAAAGAGACTGTTGTCAATCTACATGCACCAACTTAGACTTCAGTGAATTTAGTTGCAAAATATTTATAGTTTACAACTTACGTAAAAAATAACAGCAAAACCCAAACCCGCATGATAGAATTATATATTTTCTATAGATACATCATGGAAATATATAGACACGATGGTAACAGTGGTCACCTCTGTGTATAGGGGAAGGGTCTAGATTTAGGGGACTGATCAAAGGGAATTTGAGCCTGAACTGCAGCGGTTTCCTTTTTTAAATCAAGGAAAGTGTACTCACATATTGTTTGTATAACAAAAAATTAATTTAAAAAATGTTGCCATTGTGTGTCTTTCTGTTTACATTGTGAATTGACCAGCCCCTGATTCAGGAGCTGGCCCCGAATAAATGAAATGTAATAGGAGAATGTGATTCAATATGCAAATGGCCTTTGGGGAAGAGTGGACTTTTTGCTTTTCTCCACACTACATTGTGGGTTGTTGTTGCTGGTGAGTCTAGGTCAGGGAATAAGCAAGCCTGCTCTTCCAGGAGAGGAGGGTTCCCCTAACTCACACTCTTCCTCTCAGCCAGTCCTCCCCACCCCAGGCCTGGCAGGTGGAAGTTGGGTGTTTTGAAGTTTAGTCTCTTGCACTGGGTTCTGGATGAAGGACAACAGATGAGGCCACACAGCCCTGCTGCCCAGACCAAGGGGAACAGGTGGAGGCTCTGGGGCCAGAGTGTGAATGGTGGCGATTCATGAGTGGTACAGGCAGGCGGAGTGCCCAGCTCAGGGCCAGTGACAGCTGGGCTGCACATGGGTTGGGGAGGGAGCAGGGGCATGGGGTGGGGGGGATGGGCTTAGCCATGGGGGAAGAGGCATGAGAGGGCAGAGGACAAGGGCGGGAAAGAGGGGGAGCTCCTCCTGTCCAACGCCCAGGGTGGAGCAGGCTTGAGGTCAGAGGTCCCAGGCTGACCTGAAAGGCTTGGGAAGCTGCAGGGTAAATGGACACAGTGAGAGAGAAGAGTATTCCTTATCTTCCCCTTCACCCTCCTCCCCCATCCTCAGCTGTCCTCTACCTAGCCCTAAACCCAAGGCATTTGGGCCATTCCAGCAGCTGTGCCAGTCCTTTGGCTGGGTCAGGGCCCGGGCGGGGGCGGAGGGGGGGAGCAGCTGCCACCCCTCCCCTTGCAGACAAGGGGTAGGAGCACAGGGAGGTAACCAGGTTGGGGATATCCATCCCAAGCACATGACAGGGCACTCCACGCTTTTTTGTCCAGAATGTCTACCTGCCTACTATACCCTTCACCTCATTCCTCTTAAGTAATAGAGTAGGAAAGGTAAAAGAACTATGAAAATCATAATTTTTATTAACATTTACTGAACACTCATTATATACACAAGGCTTTTGATTTTATATCACTGAGCCTTCCCAACAGCCCGTTATGAAAGTAAAGCCCATTTTATAGGTGAGAAAAATGAGGCTTCTTGGTTAAGTAATGTGCTCAAAGTCAGACACTAAGAAGGGACAGAAGTGAGATTTGATGCCAAATTTGTTTGACACTGCAGGCCAATCTCATAACCCTTGAGGAGGATTAAATTAACAAAATATCCATCAGAGAGCCAGCAATTCCACATTCCCAGAAGGAACGAGGTAGGATAGGTCTAAGTTAGTCTTTCTCACTCTCAGAGCTGAGAGCTGCTGGATGTGGTGGGATGGAAAGAAAAGGAAGCTGGAAAATCTTTTTCTCTTTTCTCTAGAGATTTCTCTACCCATCCCTTTGGGCTGACTTAGAAGACTTTGCCTGGGAAAAAAAGGGAATAAAGTACTTTGGATTGGGCATCAGGAAGGCAGTCTCTGCATTCCCCCCACCCCTCCCTGCCATGGCCTCTTTAGGGGAGATGGGCAAAGCCTGGAGCCCACAGGTCTGGTCCATTCTGCCCCGGAATATCCCACCTAAAGCCTTTCACAGTGTACCCGGGGGTCACCCTAACCTTGAGCCTCCTCTCAGCCTCTGGAACCTAGCACAGAGAGGGCGCAAGGAGGGCGCCTGAGTTGGGGCCGGCCCTTCCCAGCTCCTCGCCCCACACCCAGGCTTCCGGCGGCCAGCAGAGGGACCCTGAGCCCCAGGCAACAGCCCTGAGCTCAGCGGCTTCTTCTGGCTCTGGATCCCCTCTCAGCAGATTCACACACCTCACTGAACTGCACTTCCTTCGCCAGCCATGCTGTGAGAATTAAATGAGTTCTAAAAAACGATAAAGCATTGCTAGACTTTCTTCTTTCTGTGCTCTTTTCCTATATTATTCTGAAAGTTCAGCATTTGGTCAATGTTTCTTGAGCTCTACCATGGACTAGGAGTGATTTTAAGGCCCAACTGGAATCCCTCTAACCCTTGGGCCGGGGAGAGCGGTTGAAATAGAAAAGTCCAGCAGGAGTTCCTGTCGTGGCACCGCGGAAATGAATCCAACTAGGAGCCATGAGGTTGAGGGTTTGACCCCTGGCCTTGCTTAATAGTGGGTTAAGAATCCAGCGTTGCTGTGAGCTGTGGTCACAGACTCGGCTTGTATATGGTGTTGCTGTGGCTATGGTGTAGGCTGGAAGCTGTAGCTCCAATTAGACCCCTAGCCTGGGAACCTCCGCATGCTGCGGGTGCGGCCCCAAAAAGACAAAAAGAAAAAAGAAAAGTCCAGCACCTAGAGGCTCCTCTGTGTCTCCCACCCCATCTGAACAGCCAAGTAGAGTGGATGCCTCTTAGGTATAGGTGGACACCTCTGGCAAGCTCCTGTGTATTCTCCTGTCCTGAAATTTGGGACTCTGGCATGGGCTCATGGAGAGGCTGGGGAGACCAGGCCATGGGCTACTTCTCCATCCTAACTTCAGAGTCTTTTCACATTCCCAGCACTCTTTGGTGACAGGGTCTCAGGTTTAGGGCAGAGGAGCAAGGCAGATGTGAATGAAATATTAGGTTGTGCTTAAGGTCAGGGATTTAGGGCCAGGGTAAGACTGGAGCTAAGATAAGGAGCTGAGGTCAGAAAAAGGTCTCCTGTCCATTCTTCTCCCAGATTTCTTTCCCAGGAATGATGTCTCCTTGGCGTTATGTGGTATCTAGTGTTTTGACTCTTGGCTTCCATCTCTACTGAGCAGGACTTCAGTCAGACAAATTACTGTAAAAACCTGTGTGTGGTGGGCTCTCTGACAGGCCTCCAGGGGCCTCAGGGGTCCCGTCGGAGGAGAGGGGACATTCCACTGGTTCTCTTTACACCTCACTCCTTCCAAGAAGATTCTGCTTCAATCTAAGCCCTTATCCCAGGATACAGTCCACAGAGCACCCAAGAGTGATGAGGGGATTGTTCACGTCATGTTGCTTTTCTAAGTCCATGCGTTCAGCTCCCTTGAGTAGACTGCAGACTCTCTGAGAGGGCCTCATTGTGCTCTCGTGGAAAGAACCCTGGACTGGGAATCAGAGGCCTGAGTTCATATTTCAGCTTGAGCATTCGGTGCTTTTAGGCCTTCCTCAGAGCCTCAGTGTTTTCATCTGTTAAAGGGAATCATAATAGCTCCCCAACCAGGCAGCATAATGATATATGAAATAAATATAAGAAAGGGTCAGGCTCATGATTCTACTTTTCCAAGACAAATGAAAATATAGGTTCACACAAAAGCTTGTGTATGAATGATGACAACAGCGTTATTCATAATAGTCAAAGTGGAAACAACCCAAATGTACATCAACTGAAGAACGGATAAAGAAAATGTGGGATATCTGCAGAACAGAATATAATGCAGCCATAAAAAGGAATGAAATACTGACCCATGGTTACAATATAGATGAACATAGAAAACATTATGCTAAGTGAAAAAGCCAGTAACAAAGGACCATGTATTGTTTGATTCCATTTATATGAAATGTCCAGAACAGGAAAACCACAGAGACCAGAAGGAGATTGGCATTTGCCTAGAGCTGGGTAGGTGTGGGGAGGGGCTTGGGAAATGACTGCTAATGGGTGTAAGGTCTTTGAGGGGATGAGAAAAATGTTCTAAAGTTAAATTATGGTAACAGTTGCACAATCCTGTAAATATACTAAAAACTGTTGAGTTGTATACTTTATATGGGAGTTATGTATATTATATCTCAATAAAGCTGTTAAAAAAATTTAACTGGTTCTGAATTTAATCTGGCAACTCTGCTTTTATCCATCTTTCGCTCTTTCCCCCAGTTCATCAAGCCCTCTTTTCCCTCTCAGAGCATAGAAGGTAGTGGGCATATTTCTTTCTTCAGGGCAAGGACACTTTGATGAGTGAGAAGGAATAAGGGTGGCATCGAGGAATCTACCAGCAGAAATCACTTCACCTCCATTTTCCCTTCTGCCCACCAAGGGAAGGGGGAGCAGAAAATCCTTGCCTCGAACCCTTAGAGGTGATATTTGAGTTCAGGAAGATGGGCGTGAATATTTTGGCCAGGATAGGGTGGGCTGTGCAGGGAAGTCTCCTGAGTCTATTACATGGTCGTGTTGACTCCAGGTAAGTGATGGGGTGGCAAGCAGACTCCCCAGAGTCACCTCTTTGGCTGCTGTCAGGGCCAGAGAAGCCAAGAAATTCATAGCAAGTGCCCTGTGGGCTGGTCATGGATGGGGGCTGGGCCATGGCCCAGATGAAGAGGAGCTGATGCCAGGAGAAGGCTGATTCTTTAATTGATGTACAACATAGAAGGGCAAACTGTTGGCCTCCTGTCAAATGGGAACGGAGGTTAGAGGGGGTTGTGGAGGGACATCAGGGGAGAGACTGAATTGAGGCAGAAGGCCTGGGAGCCTCCCCTCAAGATTCAGTGGGGGCAGGGAAGAGGGGCTTGGAGCACTCATACTTCCAGGTCTCTGAGCATCCAGAACTCTGTGCCCAGCCAGCCATCATTAACCACTTAGGACCTGGACAGATGGAGTCTTTTCTCAGTCTCTCTTCCCCCTTATTTATCTCCTTCTTGCCACTGCTTCCCTCTCTCAGGTTGTGAGCATGTTCAGAGTGCCTCATCTAAAACTAACACCTTTTTGACAGCCTCCCCCCACCTTATTTATTTATTTAGCTACACCCCCCATATGTGGAAATTCCTGGGCCAGAGCACAGCAGTGACTCGAGCCACTGCAGTGACAATGCTGGATCCTTAACCCACTCTGCCACAAGGGAACTTCTGACCCCACTCTCTTGCAGCTCACAGTCCATCTTTTATTTTTCTCCCCGCCAAGCTCTTTTAAAGCTTCATCTGCTCTGACGCCCCCACCTTTTCCTGTCTGCTCCAGCATTAACCTGTGGGATGGTGCTTCTACCTCCCCTCCTCCCCCTTCTTGTTAGCAAATCTTACCACTTCCCCCTCAAATCACTCACAGCTGCTCTCCAGCCCTGAACCCCTCAGCACCCTTCTTCCTAAAACACCTGCTAACTTGCTCTCCACTCTGGCTGCTCTCCCTTCCAGGTGCTGTGAGCACAGCTTCTTCCCAACTTCTCTTCTCCATCCTCTTCCTGAGTGATCTCATCTCTCCCAGACCTCAACTGAGATGACCCAGGTGGAGTTCCAGTCATGCCCTTGGCCATTTCCACAAGCCTGCTGGACCCTGCACCTGGATGTCCCCATAGGCAGGCACATCCCATCAGTCTGTCTAGGAGTGGACTTTCTATCCTTCCCAGTCCCCACAACCAGCTTCTTCTGCTCCCCATCTTCTTAATGGGCATCAGCATTTCCCCAGGAGCCCAAACTTGAGATCCAAGAGTTCTCTTTGCCTCTCCATTCTCCCTGGCTGTTCTGTTTGACTTGCCAAGAATTCCCAGAGACCTATGTGACATCTATCTCCCTTGTTCCTCTTCTCTAATCCCACTGCTTCCTCTTATGTTTGGGTTATTTGACCAAGACTGCTGCTACTTCTGATAGGTCTCCCTGCTTTTACCTTCTCCTTCCTCCAGTGTGCTCTGCACAGAGTCACAGAATTATCTTTCCAAAGTCTCTTTCAGATCCTTCAGTCTCCTGCTTAAACATCTACAAAGGCTTCCCATCACCAGTAAGGTAGACCACGATAGCTGTTTAGTGATTTACAATCTGAAAAGCACTTTCAAATAAATAAAATAAGTAATGTGATTATCCCTCTTTTACAGATAGGAGAACTGAGGCTCAGAGAGATGCAGTAAATTGTTGGGATTCACCCAGGGCTGAAGGGTGGTGCACTGAGGCCTTCCGGCTTTAATTGAGTGCACTGCCCATTCTGGTCTTCTCTGCCTCCTGTGGGAAGCCTCTAGAAATGCAGCCCCTCATTATCACCAGATGCCCAGTGAGGTCAGTGCTCTTGACAAGCCCCTGATCTTGCCCAAAACATGCCTCTCCTACTCAGTCTGTTTGTTCTTGCTGTCTGCCCAGCCCTTCTGCACAAAAACTAGGCATCTTGCTGCTCCTCCAAGGTTGCTTCTGGCCCTTGCTGGCTCCACTGCTCTCTCTTGTCAGTGGCACCTGGAACACACCCCAGAGCAGACCTGACACTCTAGCTCCATGCTTTGAGCTCTTGGAAGTCCCCTTAAAATAATGCCATCCTCATAGGAGGTCCTTAATAAATATCAGTTGAGCAAGTAAATGCACAGATGGGGCTGCTGGAGCGTCTCCTCCTCCAGAAACCCCTTGCAGACAATTGGTTCACTGGTTTTGATTGGAACACCCCAACCCTCACTTACACCTCTCTGAGTAAAACCCATCACATCTGGGTCAGTCTCAGCTCTGCCACAAGGCTTTCCTTTAACTCCCCTCAGCCTGGTTTCCTCATCTACGATCAGGGACTAATTATACCTGCTTTGCAACTTCCCAGGGGTGTGGTGAGCATTAAATGGGATGCTGCATGTGAGGCATAATGTGTGTTTGTGTAAATGCCAAGCTGCAGTGCAGCTGTGAGGAGCCTTTATTATTGTAGAGACAAGTGTCCACCTGATGCTGGTCTCTCTGGGTGTGTTCCCAGCCTGCCTCCCTCCCCATTGAGATGGGGAGAGTACGGAAGCCACGACCCTCACTTCACCAAGTCCTGAGTTTGAAGGGCTGGCACTTGAGGTATTCCCCTAGCACAGCTCACCTTCGGACGTCTCCCTGGGCACCAGGTTCTGCCCCTGACTCAGGGTTAGAACAAGTTTATTGCCTTTCTGGGACTCAGTTTCCCTATCTATACAGTGGACAGTGGAGTTGAAGCTCAGATTTTCAAGTTTTTTTAAAGCCACATGGCTAATAAAATCTCATGTTTCAGGAAAATCCTATACCAGAAACCCATATGTAATATATATCAAAACAGCTAAAGCAAGGGCAGCTCTATGAGCCCCTAAAACCCGACCCTCCTTCCCAGCCTCTGCAGACTCCTCTGCCAAGCCCTGTGGGGTTCTCAGTTTACAGCATCAAAATCCCCGAGTTAGAGGGTTGCCAGCCATCCTTCTGCCACTGGCAGGAACTCTTTTCTGTCCCTGCTGAAATTCAACAACAATAAATAGGAAAAGCCTGCCCCATCCTCACGGGAGAGACTGTACATTAAGGTTATTTATGCCTTTGGTTCCCTACCTGCCTGGGAGATTTTCTTATCTCTCTTACCTCCAGTGCTCAGCTCGCTGTCGATACAACAAAGGGGGTTCAATAAATGTTTGTTGAATAGAATAAGTGAATGGATGAATGAGCGAATGAGCAATGAGTTTAAGAGGGAAATGGAAGTGACCTTTTCACTTGAGGATTTAGAAACAGTTCCATGCTATCTGGAGGGGTTTGAATTAACTGTCCCCGACCTGCCCTGCACCTCCTGTCCTCACAAACACACAGACACACGGGGAATACTCAGCCTGTGTCCATGTTCCTTCCCACAGACTCAGCCTCTCCCCCATAGGAGCCTAGGGTCCTGGAGAAGATGGAGGGGAGGAGGGAGGGAGAAGGAGGCAGGGAGACCTAGATTCCAGATCTGGAGGGGGGAGGGTAGAGGAAAAGAGGAGAGGGAGGGAACTTCAGGGAAGCCACTGCAGAGGCAGAAGTGGCCAGGAAGTGGGCCCCCATCCAGAAATCTTTTCCTTCCAACCTGCCTGTCCTTGCCCAGCCCTGCTCCTCCTCCTCCTCCTCGTACACATGCTGCTCAGAACAATGCTGAAAAATAAGACAAGGACCAAAATAACCTCCTGCTGTTGGGAAGAGGAGAATCCTGTAACCTCATCTACTCCCTCCCCCCACTGGAACTGAGCCAAACCTTGACACACCCCTTCCCTGCTGGTGTCCTGAGAGGTGAGAGGGATGGCTTGAGCCTCCCTGGATGGGCCCCTTCCTAACTTGGGTGTCTAGCTCAGTTTGGAGAACTCCAGAAAGGAGGAAGTGCAGGGCTGCCCCTCAGGAGTGCTTCCACCTCAGCGCCCCTGCTCTCCTGTTCACCCCTGCCCCAGTGCAGAGACTGCAGGTGTGAGGGGCCAGTGTAGAAGGCCAGGACAGGGGCTTTGGAAGGACAGAAGCAGGACAAGAGGTAAAGGGGTAGGGGGCTGAGGACCAGTTCCTGGGAGTCTTTAGACTCAGTGTGATGTGATCTTGCCTGCAGAGTCACATGCCAAATAGAAGCCTTTCATTGGGTACATTTAAGGACACCCAAGCCTAGTACCTATGGGACTTTAGCATGACTGGCTGCACAAAGCAGATTCCTGAATTTTTCATCCCCTCCTCTTTCCACCCCTACTACTCCACCAGCATGGTGCTGCCTACTTGCCTTGTTGATAAAATACCTGTGCTAGGAGTTCCCACTGTGGCTCAGTGGTAATGAACCCAACTAGTATCCATGAGGAAGCAGGTTCCATCCCTGGCTCCACTCAATGTGTTAAGGATCCCACGTTGCCATGGCTGTGGTGAAGGCCAGCAACTACAGCTCCCATTCGACCCCTAGCCTGGGATGCTGTGGGTGCAGCCCTAAAAAAAAAAAAAAAATCTGGCCTAGACCCTCCATAATTCAGCTCATTAAGCCCCCATAACCATGCTATGGAGTGGTAGCCCTAGTCCAGTTTTATGAATGAGGTAACCAAGCCTAAGTTGTACAAGGCAGGTGAAAGCATGGAGGGTCACGTGTCTGCAGAGTGTAAGTGAACCCTGGCCATGGAGTGAGTCACCTAGTCAGAGAGTTTTCAGCTCAGTGTAAATTCCAGGCAGCTTGGCTCCGCCTGTTCAGCCCATACCTCCTCACATCCTCTCTTGTCCACTATAGACCTCTGATCTCCCTTTCTTCTCCTACCACAAACCTCCCCTCCTCTCAGCCCTAGAATCTGCTCTAGATGAAACAGTCCAGACTTAGAAGGTTTCTAGGTGGAAAAGTCCAGGAGCCATGGGTTCCATCTCCATCTTGGCATCTTTTCCACCTTGGAACAGATTTACTGGCTGTCAGAGCTGGATAGGATGATAGATCTCAATTGTCTGAGAGGACTGACAGATGAACTGAAGCCAGGAGAGGAAAAGTAACTTGCTTGGGCCATGTGGCCAGTGAGTGGCAGAATAGGGTCTAGCAGCCAGCATCTGGCTCTTCTGATCTTCATCAAGAGCAACATTCACTGCACCAAATGGCCCTGCTGCCTGGGGGCACCGGGTTCTCCTTCACCACCCCACCCTCTCCCACCCAGAAGCCTCTGAGGAGAGGATTGCTTTTCCCAGAGCTGCTTTCCAGGACAGACTCTGACTGGATCAGCTTTGTTCTCCAAGGCCAGTCTAATCCCCCAGGAGGCCTGACCCTGGAAACAGGCAGGGGTGGAGGGATGGAGGAAAGAAGGAAAGGAAGAGAGGAGGGAAAGGGGGCTTTGATTTATTTTACCCAGAACTGAGGAACAAACAAATTACCTGCAGGTATTATGCAAATGAAGTGAGAAGAATTGGGATGGGAATGCTTGGGGGAAAGGGGACAGAGAGCTCAGTTGCCCTCCCAGGACTGAAGATGCTTCTGAAGTATAGATAGACTTCTGGGTCTTTGCAGGTTTTTCTGACAGCCAGATGAGTGAAAATTAGAATCCGAGTGGAAGTTAAGAGAAAGCCTTGAACCAAAAGAATTCGGGTCAAGGAAAGGGCTGAGAGGCAGGGGCATGGACTCAAAGACTTGTATGTTCACATGGCACTGGGAGTAAGCATATCTGCAGGATGCTATTGGGAGAGTGGAGGAAATCTAGAGAGGTAGTGGAAGGGATGGGGGGAAGGGGCGTTGACATGTCCCAGTTCCTCCAGCCAGGCTCTTTGGAAAGATCGCGGTTTTGCTATCTGAGGGATGGATTCCTAGCTCCCCCAGAAAGAAGAAATGGAAATTATCTTTCCCCATGCTGGGCTTCCTCCTTCCCCAGGAAGATTCAACCCACGCTTACCCTCATTACCCCAGCTCCTCAGGTTCCAGCCCCAACCTAGACCTCACCGTGATTCAGCACAGACCCCCAACAGAAGCCATGTGCTCACCCTTGTGGACTGAAAAAAATGTTATGTGAGAGTTGTGAGTTAAGTTTTGTTTGAGCCAAAATGAGGACTCTAGCCCAGGAGGCAGCCCTCAGATAGCTCCGAAGAATATATACGTGATTTTTGTGAAGGGGGACACATGCAGTTAAGCATACATTTTAGCAGAGGCTTGCAGCTGGTCATGAGTAGGTTGCTACTAGTCACGAGGAGCAGATGTCTCTATTAATGATTTTAGTTCTTTTCTAGGTATGAAAAGATGCCAGAAATTGGGCACATAAAATCTTCTCCTGAAAATATCTATCTGAAGGCCTATTCTGCCCTGATCTCCTGTGTTGAAGGTCAGTGACTACAACTAGTGGCTGGTGACCTAATCTTTGTAAAGGCAAATAGCAAGTGACGATTTTTAGTTGGCAGGGTCCTCTCATGTTCATAAATTCAACCATGTTTTGGGAGACATTTTATGACCATTTCATGCCACAGTGCTAGGAATGTTCATTCCTAGGTCAGGTGAGGATTTCATTAATAAGCCACTCAGTGGGCTCTTACAGGACTAGACCATATTGACAGTAACCAAAGTCTCTGGACCACCTGTCATACTAGCCTGTTACAGTCCAGGAGACGATTCCCTACCGTTGCTTCTTTCCGTGTTTAGATTTACACTATTACAATCGTTGATCTCATATAGAACTATAAATCTGGTCAACTGCTTCAAGCCACCTAGTCATCATTTTATCAGAGGCTCAGTCATACATTTGGTATGAGCAAGAAACAACAATTTTGTAACGAAGCCAAAATACAAATAGTATAGCTAGTGGTATTAGTAAAAGTATTAGTAAAAATTCATGCCAAGAACTTCCATTACGTGTGGCCTGGTATATCCCCAGTGACTTAGTCTATTTCGAACCAATTCTTATCTTTAAGGGAAATCCTGAGGGGGAGGCAGTTTATGTGTTTTTTATTTGTTTGTTTCTTTTGCTTTTTAGGGCCACACCTACAGCATATAGAAGTTCCCCTGGCTAGGGGTTGAATCGGAGCTGCAGCTGCTGGCCTATGTCACAGCCATAGCAATGCGGGATCCTTAACCCACTGAGCGAGGCCAGGGATTGAACCCATGTCCTCGTGGATACTAATCAGGTTCATTACTACTGAGCCACCACAGGAACTGCATATCTATTGGTATTTTTCATAGGGCACTCAGACCAGTTTCCCGGTGTTATTAGGCTGAATATCCTGAGTATGTTTTAGTTGTTCCCAACTTAAGGGGGGGCCCTTAAAAATTAAAAGATCATAGCCTGGTGTTAGTTATATAAATCCATCCCACAATTAAGGAGGTTATATTTCTTGGCTGAAGTTGTACTTGTTGCTCTGACTGAGCTTAATTAACTTTAGAAGGAAATTCATATTTATGACCAGGATCAGAGCAGGTATCATTAATTGAACAGGTGAGGGGATCCTGCCTAGTAATATCAATAGTGGCCTTAACAGAACTATAATTTCTGTCTTCTAGGATATATTTTCTAAGGGCCTTCCAATTAGAGCCTTGGAATAGAAAAAATTCACCAAGGTAACCCAGAACTACTGGGTATTGGTGATTGACTGTAAACCTAACGATTGGGTTAATTTTAACTTTGCGTAAGATTGTGATATACATTTGGTTCACAAGCAAAGGTTTGAGAAGTTATCAAAGCAATTGGTTTACAGGCCTGGTCCAGTATCTTGGGTCAGCTGTCTCCTTCAGATACCATCTTATTCTTATCCTGGTCTGGTAGTTTCTCCTCTGTTTGAGCATTGTTTTAAGGGATCCTTAAACAATGTACTGTTGAGGTCAGCAGTACTCTCAATAGGTCAGACCAGTGCAGAGGCCCTTTCTAAGAGGAAATACTAATCCAAGCATCAGTTCTCTTCACTTTTGCTGTGCATGAGCTAGTTAAAGAGTACCTGATAAAGGTCCTACCATCTAGGTTGGAGATAGTCCTTTAAATTATGTTTTTTTGCAGCATGCATGCATGCTCCTCTGGTTGCAGGTCATGGCGCATCTGATCTTCATCCAAAGACAGATTACTGAGATAAGCATCCCAAACAAACTTAGTGTTCTTTTAATAATTCAGTTTAACTTTATAATAATGTAACAGCAAGGAGCTATCGGGAAAGAGATTTTTAGGCAGTAAATATAGACCTCAACTAACAAAACAAGAATTTAATGTCTACTGAAACATAATCTTTTTCTCTCTAAAATTACTCTCATTTCTACCAAATATAGTCAAATTAAGGCTAATTTGTTTGCAAAATAAGTCTAGTTTCAATAAACTTGGTCTGATGATTTACATAAGTGTAAATACAGGCTTTTTAAAAAATTGCCTGAAACTTATTATAGGAATCTCAGATTAAATTTTTTAATGCATTCTCAAGGCCAGGGAAGCCACGCCAAAGGCTTGTCACAAATTTTGCCTATAATATATATAGATTCAGGTGAATTCTTCTGTTTTCAAGGTCTCCAAATTACCTTAGGATTCCTCCATCTATTAGGGGGTAGCCTTCTTAATTTATCTGACAGAGCTGCTGAGAACCTAAGATTTTCCAGTCTCTGAAGGGATCAGGTAGAGAAATGATAAGTATCTCAATACTGCTTACAAAGTTATGACTTACCAAATTTCTGTAAGTCATAATTCACTTGAAGGGAGGGGTTTCCTTATATTTGGAAGCAGATTAAAGGCCAGTAATGTTTCAGACAGAAACCATAAAATTATAGCCATATTCACCTGTTCACTCAGTCCTATGTAACTAGTCTTTTTTAACAGTTTTATGAAGCTATCAAATTTTCCATAAGAATTCTTTAATTTCTTAACCAGTTCAGCAGTGTGATCTGAAAGTTATCAGAAACCATATACTTGTCAAAAAGTCCTTGCTATGAGTCTCCTAGAGGAGGAAGCACTTTTGCAAAGACATCGGAGTAAAGCAATAACTGTCTATGGATGACAAAAGACTTAAGGCACGCTGAGGACCTGATTACATTGCAATTGACAAGGAAACTTGGTTCCTGCTGTGACACAACATTTTAAGATAATAATTAGAATTATGACTGATGACATTTTTCCAGGATGATGCCATATTTTTAGAAATTCCATATAATCCAGAATGTCTACATTAAAAACATTTACCTATACAATATAACCAAAGATTCATTACTCATTTGACAAGGCTTCCCATGTTATTTACATACCAAATGAACCTAATTAGTTTAATATCTCTCTTTGGGATGTTTCGTGGGCCCCTTCGAAGCATCCTAAAGTTAGCTAGAGTTCAAAGGAATTTCATTAGGATTTGATTTGGGAAGTTCGTCAAAAAATATCAAAACCATTTTAAAACAGTCAAATAGGATCATAAGTCACTATAAAACAATGCTTATTCACTTAACCAAAGTGACAGTAAAAGACTTCAAAGGCAGAATAGATCACTTGAAAGGTAAAGAAACTTAAAATCTGTTATCAAAAGCAGATCAACAGTTTAAGAAAACTTTGCCCAGAAAAGGGAGAGAAAAATGAAATTCGTTTTGTATCAGCTTACATTTAAAATTTATTTACTCAGCTAAATTTATTCTAAACTTAGCCAACCCTGACCATGCCTCAGACTCTTTTCTCAGGGTTCTTTTTCCACAAACCTTTCATCACTTTCTGTATCCATATTAGTTTGTCCTGTATTTTTATTTTTTTATTTTATTTATTTATTTATTTTTTTGGTGGGTTTTTTTTTTTTTTTTTTGCTATTTCTTGGGCCGCTCCCGCAGCATATGGAGGTTCCCAGGCTAGGGGTCCAATCAGAGCTGTAGCCACCGGCCTACGCCAGAGCCACAGCAATGTGGGATCCAAGCCGCGTCTGCAACCTACACCACAGCTCACGGCAACGCCGGATCGTCAACCCACTGAGCAAGGGCAGGGACCGAACCCGCAACCTCATGGTTCCTAGTCGGATTCGTTAACCACTGCGCCACGACGGGAACTCGGTCCTGTATTTTTAACTATTCAGAAATTAGCAGCTCTAGAACAAAATTACTTTCTTTTCCCTTAACGAAATGTAATTCCATCCCTCATACCCTCTTTTATTGAAAACACACATTCTTTCTTACTGTATACTGAAACGTTTCCTTTATTATTTCTAGTAGCTTTAATGACATATTTAAATTAGAATCGTCAACTCTTAACAACCTTAATTTTTGGTCAAACTAAGAAAGGAATTATGAATTATCTTTTACATTATCATTCTGTAGGTTGGCAAATATAAATATCAATAATAATTTCTAAAAATGTGCTTTTTTTATTAAAAAAAATCTCAGTGACACCAAACATATTTATTAATACTCCTCAATACCTTTTGTTTCTCTGTAAGACGAAGTCAGTGTTCAGTAATGGATGTTTCAGCATCTTATTTTATTTGGGAATGACCTGGCTATTCAATAAACTTCCGTCATTTCACTTAATTTAGCACAACTCTAAAATTTTAAGTTACCAAATATCTGGAGAGGTTGTTTTTAAGTAGGCATTCTTAAAATATAATTATTCCTAAAGAGTTTACCCAAAAGCTCTTATCTCATTTATATTTAATTTACTTGTAAAAGTTTCATCATGCCAAGTTATTTTTCTTGCTGACAGATTTGCAACAGATATAATAAAATCTTATTTGACTCGTATTAAACTTAGGTACAATGAAAGTATTAGATGTAATGTTGATGACTCTAAATACGTGTCTATATTAATTAAATCAACAAACTTGAATACCAAGGATTCATTTAATACTGAATATTTCCCAGTTCACATGAACCTGAATTCATTCTGGCCAGTTTCCTTTTATGTTTCTGAAAATTTATATAAGAACTTAATTTCTTTAAGTCAATTAAGTAGAACTAATGCCATCTAAAGGTATAGACATATATGCACACACAGCCATATAGATAGATACAACCAGAGGATGCATAGCTTCCTTTTAGACTTCGGTCAAGTATTATAATATAAAGCTCATTGGATTATAACAGAAAAGTTAATTTTAAAAGATACCCCCAACACCACCACCATTTTTTTCTCAATCCCAGGAATTAGAGATGATCTAGATAAGACAAGTGTTCCTAAGAGCCCTGGTCTCAAGGCTCAGGGAGACAAAAGTAAGTTCTTCTAGAAAGGATTTGTTTTCTCAGGGTCAGGATTCTGAAAAGATTTTATAAATCCAGCTTTCTCTAACAACTTTATATCTAATCAAAGAGCCCATATTGGCCATTTTCAGGGCAGAATTGTCCTTTCATTTTCAATTAGGTGAGTACTTGTATTACAAGTTTTGTATGAATCTGAACCTGGCTGGGATGTTAGAGGATGGCTTTCTGATGCTCTTCATTTTCTGTTTGAGATACTCTATTCCCGTTTGAAAGTTGAATATGTCAGGGATAAAATTTTCTAATGAATTGAGTGGTGGGCCAGGGTGCTGCTTGAGTGCTTAACTCCTCTAGGCACCAACCTAGAGTCAGTTCAGCCCTCATGGCTTGGTTCTCCATTTGGTGACTTAAGACGACCAAGAGTACTCAGATCACCAAATGGCCAATTCTTTTTTTTTTTTTTTTTTTTTAATGGACACACTGGAGGCATATGGAAGTTCCCAGGCTAGGGGTCAAATCAGAGCTGCAGCTGCCGGCCTACATTACAGCCACAGCAACATGGGATCTGAGCTGTGTCTTTGAACTACACCATAGCTCATGCCAACGGCAGATCCTTAACCCACTGAGAAAGGCCAGGGATGGAACCCATATCCCCATGGATACTAATTTGGGTTTGTTTCCACTGAGCCACAGCAGGAACTCCCCAAATGGCCAATTCTTATGTAAGATCCCTGGATGAGAAGGTCTTTTAATTAATGAGTGGTTTCCCTATGGAACCTCTGCACAGTATGAAGACGCTGCTTCCACCACTTCCTTAAATTTCTTGGTTGGGAGTTCCCGTCGTGGCGCAGCGATTAACGAATCCGACTAGGAACCATGAGGTTGCGGGTTCGGTCCCTGCCCTTGCTCAGTGGGTTAACGATCCGGCGTTGCCGTGAGCTGTGGTGTAGGTTGCAGACACGGCTCAGATCCCGCGTTGCTGTGGCTCTGGCGTAGGCCGGTGGCTACAGCTCTGATTGGACCCCTAGCCTGGGAACCTCCATATGCTGCGGGAGCGGCCCAAGAAATAGCAACAACAACAACAACAACAATAACAACAACAACAACAACAAAAATTTCTTGGTTGCCTGAAAAAGCCATAAGTGACCAGGGGAAGTCATGTCCTTCTTCTTCAGAGCAAAGCTCTCATATAATATCTTCAGTTTTATCCCAACAAATTCTGTTACAGCAGCTGAACTGAGGAAAGGCGTCAGATCAGCTTCTTACCTGACTAACTACTCAGCCCAGACTGCTAAGTGTTCCAGGGTTTTTCAACCAGCACCCCCTCCCCTAGTATTTTTCAACTGAGTGGCCAGTTACCAGTTACACATCACCAAGTAAAACTCAGGATCACCAACTAGTATGGGAGATCCAAGAACCAGGAGAGACTCATCCAATTTGGACTCTCTGAGGAGGCAGATTGGTACAAGGGCCCTCTGCTGGTACCAAACCCTCGTTTCTTGCTGAATTCAGGAAGGAGAGAAGTCTGCTCTGGATCCCTTTGCTGGTCACCAAAACGGTTGAGTGGGAAAAAATGCACAACAGGAGAGTTGTGAATTAAGTTTTAGTTGGAGCAAAATGAGGATTCTAGACCAGGAGACAGCCTCTCAGATAGCTCTTAGGAGTTGCTCCAAAAGGCCAGCGGTTTTTGGGGGTGGGGGGACACAGAGGTCTGAATGTATGTGATTTTGGTAAAGGGAGAATACAAGCAATCGAGTACACATTTTGACAGAGGGTTGCTACTAGTCATGAGAAGCAAATATCTCCATTAATGGTTATAGTGCTTTTTTAGATTTGGGAAAGATGCAAGAAATTGGGCACATAAAATCTTCTCCTGAAAATATCTGATGATCTGAGGGCCTGTTCTGACAGTTTTTCCCAGAGCACAGAGTGCCTCATTCCTGATCTTTTCCTTTAACTCCTGTATTGAAGGTCAGTAACTACTGTGACTTGTGACAGACGGCAAGTGACAGATTTGTTGGCATCCTCCTCTCAGCAGAACTCCTCTCTTCACATCTTGAAACCCAACAAGAGTGTAGTGACCGCAGAGGCTGGGATATGGCCAGGTAGCACTGGGGTCCCCCAGCCTGAATCCTTTGCCCTCCCAGGGCCCTTTCCCAATATCCATGAACTAGAATTTCTCAGGTCGGGATCTTTGTAGGGCACCTAGTCTGAGTGAGCATCTGCCCTGGGGTGGTCCTTAAGCAGTACCAGTGGCCCACCTAAACTAAAACTTCGTCAGGAGACAGCCAAGAGAGGGATCAGGATGGCACACAGTGGGGAGAGCACAGTGTTGGGAGTCAGGAACCTGATTTCTTACTCTGATCCTGCTAGGATTTGCTGTGGGAACTTGAAAAAGTCCTTTCCTTCTTCGTGTCTGCTTCTTTATCAGTAGCATTAGGAAGTTGGAATGGATACCTTATGGCTTAAGTTCTGTGCTATGAAGAGAGGGAAGGAGGAAAGAAAAGGGGCACAAGCGGAAGTGACATTATTGGAGATGACCTTGAGAAGGTGGGTCACTTCTCTGAGCCTCAGTGCCCTCATCTGTAAAATGGAAATTGCTGATAGACTGAAAGGCGGTTCCGAAAGAGGAGAAAGGAATGTCATGACTCAGGAAAGAGCCTGCAAAGCAGTGTATGCAGGAAGGATGTTCGCTCCTAAGAACATGCAGGGGCTGATTTTAAGGGAAGGCAGGATTTCAGGATTCAGGGGTGGGGGAGGTGCTAGGGCTTCCAACTGACTGGGGGGGTGGGGAGAGTGGAAAAGGGGAACATCCAGGAGTTTTGCAGGTGAGATGCCTTGCTTTGACCAGTGGAGGGATCACGGAATCCAGGCCCGAGCTCCTGGGAATCCCACATTTGAGAAAGGAGAGAGCGATCCCAGGAAGGCTGCACCGCTGCCCACTCCTGAGAACGGATTCACACATCAGAAGCTTCGAAAAGCTCACATTTTTTTTTCCAGTTTTTCTCACCCAGAATCACTGCCTTTGTTTAGAGGAGGGGATGGAGGAGGAGACAGAGCCAGGAGGGAGGGGCCCGCGGGTGCCGCCGCTGCCGCCTCCGCCCCCTCAGGGTGTGCGGAGCCGGATTGCCACTCAGCTCCCGCGCCAGGGGCGACGGAAGCGCCTGGTGCCGGGGTCCAGTCGCATCCAGCTACCATCCCTCAGGACCTGACAGGCTGGCCGTGGATTCTCCAGGCATCCCCGGAGCCAACAGCTGCCGAAGGCGTCGAGGTGGGAGGGCGCTTGAACAGAACCGTCCAAGCCCTGCCAGTTTTAGTGGCCTTGGGTAAGTCTCAGTTCGCCTCCTGGGCATTCCCAGTGGGGATGCAGGAAAGGGCTGAAAGAGGCGATTAGAATGCCCCCTTGGAGCAGGGTGTGTGCAAGGGTGCCTGGCAGTGCTGGACCGGGACCGGGGTGTGCTAGGAAGCAGGCACCAGCAGCATCTCAGGTGGGTGGGTGCAGGGCTTGTGCGCGCGGCAAGCTGGGGAAAGGGGACGCCGCGCCCTAGCCTGCTGCTGGCCTCAGTCCTCCAGACCCACGTCTGCGAGCCCCGTCCCAGGTGCGAAACAGGGGCGCTACCTCTTTAAAAGCGTCCGGGCTGAGCCTCTGCCGCACCATGTGATTGCCTGAAAGGCCGGGCTGGGAGCGCTGCGGCGGGAGCCTGGAGGACGGTGAGCTGCCTTGTGGTGTCCGGAGCCCAGCCCTGCCTGGCGGGGCCGCGAGCCCTGGGCGGCACCAGGTGCCCGGAAGTTTGGGCACCGCCTCTGGAACTCCTTGGCCACCAGCAGACAGGATGGGAGCTCCCTGCATCCTGTTCTGTGGGCATGGGTAGGCAGAGCCAAGCATGGGGGACCCCTGTGGGGTGTGTGTGTGCTAGGAACTGCCTCACACCTGATAAAAAAGCCAGTGGAGGAGTGAGTGCTGCTATTTTAAGTTGTTGAATGGATCCTCTGGGGATGATTAGGGGAGGGAACAAAGATTAGGCAGAGAAAGTGTTAGGGTACCCCACCAGGCTGGGCAGGCACTGGATGTGCCAAGTGGGGTACACCCCAAAGGGCAGCTGGAGTTCCATAGCTGCCTGGGTTCCCCTCCCCCTCTAGGCAGGCCTTCCCACCCCAGACTTCCGTGACCACAGGTGCTTGCCTCCTGCCCCTTGGTGCTGCCTGCTGATGTGCCCAGCCTGTGCCCACCATGCCGCCCTCCATCTCGGCCTTCCAGGCTGCCTATATTGGCATCGAGGTGCTCATCGCCCTAGTCTCCGTGCCTGGGAACGTGCTGGTGATCTGGGCAGTGAAGGTGAACCAGGCACTGCGGGATGCTACCTTCTGCTTCATCGTGTCACTGGCAGTGGCTGATGTGGCAGTGGGTGCTCTGGTCATCCCACTTGCCATCCTCATCAACATTGGGCCACAGACCTACTTCCACACCTGCCTCATGGTCACCTGCCCTGTCCTCATCCTCACTCAGAGCTCCATCCTGGCCATGCTGGCAATTGCTGTCGACCGCTACCTCCGTGTCAAGATCCCGCTCAGGTGAGTCCAGAGCAGCTGAAGGTACCTGCCATGCCCCGTGTTGGGTGGCTTGAGGGTCATTTAGAGAAGGTAAAAGGTAGAGCATAAGACCCCAAGTAACCAGATATTCTCTGGGCCATTGTTCCCCAGCCCTCACTCTGCCTTCCTATTCTCTGCTCTGCAGTACCCGGCTAAACTGCAGTTGAAATAGGAGAGGGCTGGGTGGCTGGAGGAATGTGAACATGGCAGTGCCCAGGACCCCAGGGCTGAAGCTGCTGCTCTTCTCCTGACTTGACCAGGGAACCCTGAGGCTGCCTGGCAGCCTAGGGTGGGGCCACCGAGACAGTCACAGTGAGTGCCAGGTGGGCGTAAGCTGAGCTCCACCAGTGGAGGGACGTGGAAGGGACGGCAGATTGCTCGGGTGGGCTGAGGGTAGATACCAGAGACAGGAGTGCTGCTTTTTGACCCGGCCTAGACAGGTTTCCTGAAGACACTTTTCAGTTCCCTTGTTCTTTAGACATCTCTGTGCTAGCCAGCTCTTTGCTCCAGGGCCGTCCTGTTGAGCCCTAGCAATCTGATGACCTCTGCCCAACTCCCACTTATGGAATCTCTGTTGCAGGCAGGAGGAGGGAGAAATACAGGCTCCCACTCTTAATATTCCTGTTTGGTTGCAAAACCGCGGTTCTTTACAGTTATGGCAGAGGCGCTTATGCTGTGTCCAGAGAGTACCAGGGTGGGTGGCCTAAGAGAGGCAGTCTTCTCATGCAGGTGTCCAATCCACATTAGGGCTCCTTCCCCGAGCCTGCCAGGCCAGGATCTCGTCACCAGGCAGTGCCTGGACCACCAAGTGCCAGCAAATGCCTGGGCACACTGCCAGCGCCGGCCTCACTGGGACACTCTTGTGGTGTGCTTGCCCCTTCTTTAAATCTTCTCCCCAGCAGATTCCCTTTCTACTGGGGAGTTCTGGCCATCTCCAGCACCTGCCATTCCTGGGGTAGCTTCCCTATTTGGGACATGTGGCCTCTGGCCGCATTTGGCACCTTGCCCAGGCAGGCCTATGGCATCCATGTTTCTCCTGTTTGCATAACATTTGTGCACATTTAATTTTTCAAAGCTTTTAAAATGCCCCATATTTTCCCCTCTTTTCACCATGATCCTGTAAGGGAGGTGAAGTAGGAGCTGGTAAAAGGGAAGCAGATCCAGAGACTCTCCCGAAGCTGGTTGGAAGCAGAGCCTTGATCCCACTGTCCCCCTTCCTTCCCGATTCCCCCGCACCTCATCCCTCAGATGCCAGTCTCTCTGCCCTGTTCACTCCCCTCACAACCTCCAGGTTTTCCTGGGGAAGTTAGGTGAAAACTGCTGCTCAGGGGGGAAGGGAAGCCATGGAAGGCAGCCCAGAAGCCCTGTAAGCTCAGCCCCTGAGGGGCCTTCATGCTGCCATTAGTCCCAGGTCATGGCTGGGCTGTGCCAATAAAGCTGGTTTCAACCCATTAGAGTGGGCTGGGCCTCTGAGCCTGGCCATTATAACAAAGTGTTGCCACATTAGGAAAGTCATACAGATATGTGGATATAGGAAGGCTACTTAAGAAATTCAGTCTACTGAGTGGTGCCAAGGCAAACCAAAGGCCTGGTCATGATGTGACGGTGGTCACGGGCCCGCAGAATGTGCCCTGCTTGTCCTGTGGAGATGAGGATGGATGTGCTGGCAGGAACTGCAGGCTCATTCCTCCAAAAGACAGTTTCTGTAGCTCCTTGCTCCAGCCTCAGAGAGCTAAGGGTCTTGAGGAGCGGTCTTTGGAGGGCCAAAGCAGGGGTGTACATAGAGGCTGAGAATACAGGCCTGGGTTCAAATCCTCTCTATGAATTCCTAGCTGTGTGATCTTGAAAAAGTCCCTTGTTAACCTGCAGAAAGTCCCTTGTTAATCTGCAGTTTTACTTTTCACATCAATAAAAGGAGACAATAATGAAAGTACCTTCTTCCTGGGATGATTGGAAGACTATAATAAACTCCCTCATAAGTGCAATACACTTAGTATTAGATCCAAGCCATAAATGATAGGTTTATATTTGTAGTTTTATTATCATTATTAACATATGGCTCCAAGTGGGTCTGGATAGAAAAGCCCTGTGCCACTGCACACACTCATGTTCTTATATAGCAACACCTATGCCCATACACACATGCACACACACAACACATCATATGTCCCAGGAGATGTCAAAGGACTATTCAGTGATATTTATGCATGGTTTTTGTCCCTCGCTAGATTGTCATGCGTCAAGGGCAGCCACCTGGGAGCAACCACATTTTGTTCATTTCTGCAATTTCTCCAGAACGCCTAGCATAGTGTCTGTCACCCAGCAGACACTCAGTAAATGTCGACTGAATTGAATGAGTTTTCAGAGCTCACCCGCATGAGCCTCAGGCAGGCCTTCCAGCAATTAAACCTCTAATCTTCTTGCTGGGACCTATGCCTTCCCAGGATTCTACTTCAGGGCCCAGACGGTGGCGGCCTCCACATCCACTCAGGTGACTCCTTCAGAGCCACACTCCAGCAGTGCCTGAGAGAAGAGTCTTTCTCTTGAGTTAGAGAAAGGCTGCTGGAGCTAGCTTCCAAAACTGGGATCCTAGATGCTAGGCTGAGGTGATGAGCCAGTCCAGCCCCTTTTTGATCACTGCCCAGGTTCCCCTGCAGAAGGAATAGCTGCTACCCTCTGGGCAGCTGAAGTCAGCAAGTTGCTGGGTCTGGGAGACCACCTTTTCCCTGGAGGTCTCCACATGCCTGGCTCTCTGCCCTGACAAGCCGGTTGGGAGTGTGTGCAGCCCCGGGCACCACCTGGGAGTGATAGTGACCAAGCATCAGTGAGGGATGTTGGGGGCATTCAGTGACAGGAGTCATCTGGGTCCTTCACCAAGCAAGGGATGGTTTGATCTGTCCATCACAAATTTTAGTTCCTTCCACTTGGCAAAAAGCCAAGAGAAAAAAAAAGGTTCGCATTGTGCAGTGTGATCCAATTACAAGAAAAAAAAGAAGAAAAAGCTTAAATTGTTGATTCATCCATAACCTAAGGTCATTTACATGTATTTTGCTGGTTATTTTCATAGCACCTCCACATGGCTTCGTAATTGATACCCTATTCTCCTCAGCTCCTACTTCTAGGGAATCTCCAACATGCACTGCACCACCCCCTCACCCTGGGTTTTCTTTGTGGCACTCTGTGCCAGTTTGATACCTATTCCAAGAGGCTCATTATGGGGAGGAGCGCCAACCACGGGCTCCCTCACAAAAGCCCTCTCTGTGGGAAGGTCTGTGACCAGATAGGTTGAGGTGGGGTGAAGGGGTGATGGGTATTTGGGAGTCAGAAATATTTGAGTTTGAACCTTGCTTTGTTACAAACTAGCTGTGCAACCTTGAATAAATTATTCAACCCCTCTGAGCCTCCTGTCCTCCCACAGCTCCCCCCATCAGTTTATCTAAAACTCAGATTCAGTCATTAGCCCAAATATCTTGTCGGAAGCAGAGACAGGGTTTGAAACCAGGTCAGTCTAACAGATGCCTTTAAGCAGTGAGCCCTTGTGCATTTTGAATCAGCCTCAAGAAACTGTAGGGTTTATGGAGGAGTTTCCTTAAAGATTTCAGTGGGGGTGATTTTTCTCCTTTGATTTTCGCCAGTGGCCTCTGCTCCAGTCCATACTTAGTGCCTCTTCCTCCCCCTTCACCTTCACTCCAGTGGGTGGTTGAGCCCTGGCAGTCCGGCCTTTGTCCAGAGCTGGAGGCCTGCCCAACTGGGCTGCTGACCAGAGAAGCACAGTGTGGAGTAGGGGAGGATGGTCTGTTGGCCAAGAGCTCTGACAGGAAAGAGATCTGGTAGATGAAGGTGGCTTTGCTTGGGGGGATCAATTCAGCCCCCTCCCCCACCAACTAACTGGACTTTTCTTGACTGCTAAACTACCTCCTGTGCTTGTACCCCTTCAGGCGACCACCTGTGGCCTCGTGGTCCCAGAACAATTGCTCTCTAGGGGTGTCATCTGCTTTCAGCAGAGGTAGGCTCTCTCTAGCTCCTCTGTCTAAGGATGGGGATTAGTCATCAGCCTAGAGTGTCTGAGACAGAGAGGAGTGCTAGCAAGCCCTGCAGCCCAACTCCTTCACATTTGCAGAGGAGGAAAGAGAGGCCTAGGGTTCCAGGATGTTCAAGGTCACTCAGCCACAGGCTTTTTTCTCCTCCCAATTCTGAGTCTTTCTCCCCAGCTTCTGAGTAAAAGGCAGTCACCCCTCAAGGAATAGAACAGAGAAATGCAGCCCCTACAAGTTAAGGCAGCAAATTAATGGTGGGCTTAGAGGGAGAAAATGACGGAAGGATGTCAGCTTTGTGATTGTAAAGGTAATTTCTTTGTTCGAATTAGGGATGGGCTTCAGGTGGTTTTTTCTAAAGATCATGCTGGGCCATCTGGATTAGTGTATGCGGTGAAAGCATCTCCCGGCTGGTATTGAAGAGGCTTCTAGGAAGCCTCTGAGAGCTTTAGGAGCAAGATGCTTGGGTGTGAGTGCTGCTTGGAAGCAGGGGAATGACTAAGACACCTTTTGCAGAACCGCTCTACCCAGAGGTCATAGGGTGGAGGCTTAGAGGCTGTGCCTTGACCTTTGTCATTTATTTCTGAGCATAAAAGCAATCCATGTTTATTGTTAAATGTTTGAGAAGTATAGAAAAGAATAAAGATGACAAAATCACCAGTAATTCTGTCATTACTACTGTTAACATTATGGTGTTCTAAGAAAATTTTTTCATGCAGATAGGTAGATAGATAGATAAATAGATGATAGATAATTATTTTTATATAATTGAGTGCCTCTATGGTTTTTATATCCCATTTTATTCACTTAGTGTTATCTTATAAGCATTTCCCCCATGTCAGTAAAAAACGATTTTGTAAGGATTTTTATAGTGGTATAATATCGTGTTGTCTTTTTATTCATCTTTTAGGTCTTAGCTAAAACAGCTCCTTCTTAGGGAGGACTCCTCTGAGCCCCTCCTCACCTGGACCAGGTTAATTTCCTCTGTTAGGTACTCCGGTTGGATCTGTCTCTCCCTCCCCATCTCTCCTGGCCCAGGTAGATTTTCTGGGCTTGGTAAGCACCAAAAGAGCCAGGACCACATATGCCGCATGCACATGTATCCCTCATGCCTGGCACAGAGTAGGCCTGCTGTAAACATTTTTTTTAAAGAAATGATTATCATATTTTATTGGCTCATAATTTTGACTATTTAGATTGTTACTGATTTTTAATTTTTACAAATAATGCTGCAGTGATGCCCACAATTCACATTGTAGAATCAGGGCCAAGCCTAGAACTCTGGGTTGTGCGTCTTGGTAAATAGCAGACCTTCTATCTGTAAGGATTTTCTTATAAGGTTAAATATTTCCCAACTCCCTTTCCTCTAACTCTCTTTGTTTGTCCCACCGAATTTCGCCAAAACTGCAAATCGCCAGAGTGCCTCTGGCATTCCTCAGCCCATTTGCCCTGCTGGGCTCCGAAGAGCAGGACCATCTGGGTCCTGAGTCTGGTCCACATTGCTCGTCTCTACTCCCTGAGACCTGGGCATCCTTTTTCTTTGCCTTTTGGTTAGGAGAAAAGCACCTAGTGTAGAGGGCTTGGAGTGTGGTACTTCCTGGCCCCATTTGTCAGGGTGGTCACAGAACAGAGAGGAAGGAGGATACCTGGTTCCTTGAGCTGCATGAATCACCCCTTCAGCCTCACCTTCCTTAATTCACGGCTACCAGCTGCTGTAGAACAAAGAAAAGGCTGGCAGCTGATGGTGGGATGGGGAGGGAAGGGGAAGCAGGAGGGTGAGCCTTGGCATTTACGTCACCTTGGGAATACTGGCTTGGGGGTGGGCAGGGAGTTGGGAGCAACTGGCAAGGGGCTTCCCTGACCCAAAAGAAAAGGGGATTGGGTGTCTTATCCTGCAATGCTCCTCACCCCACAAGTTTTTTCCTTAGCAGGATTGTAGAGAGCTGTGGGGTTTAAGGAACTGGAGGCATCAGTTTGTCTATTAGATAAACATGCTTTGAGCACTGACCATGTACCAGGTACTCTGTGGGACCCGTGGATACAAAGATGGGCAGGCTGGTCTGGTCTCTATCATTATCTGGTTCTTAGACACTGTTAGGACTGTGGATTCCTACAGACCAAGGTGGCCAAGTTAAAACTCCCAACCTGCCCATGGTAGGAGTTGGGGTGGCTGGAGACTGGCACCAGACACCTTGCAGTGCTTGGGCTGGGCAGCTGGACCCAACTCCACACACACTCTCTGCAGCCCTGGCCACGTAGGAAAAGACCTTTGGGACTGTTCCTGATGCCTGCCTTCAGAGCTTCTCTGTCCTTGAGGAGGGCAACTGGTCACCCTGATTTGTCTTCACATGCAGAGAGCCCTAATATAGAAAGATCTATTCATTCATTCATTCAGCAGTACTTATCAGGTGCCTCCTTTGTGCCAGGCATTGTTATGGATACTTGGGATATATTCATTAACAAAACAAAGATCTCCTTAGAGTTTCCATGCTAATGAGTTGGCGGACAGATGCTAAATAATAAATATAATACAACAGGAGTTCCCATAGCGGCTCAGCTATAAGGACTCCAACTAGTATCCATGAGGACATGGGTTTGATCCCTTGCCTTGCTCAGTGGGTTAAGGATCTGGCATTGCTGTGGCTGTGGTGTAGGCTGGCAGCTGCAGCTTCGATTTGACCCCTAGGCTGGGAAGTTCCATATGCCATGGATGCAGCCCTAAAAAAAAAAAAAGACAAAAAAAAATCTATAGTACCTCTATGTAGACTGTTATTAAGTGAAAAGAGTGTAGCAAATGGGATTGGGAATGCCAGGGTGGGGTGGAGAGAAAGGTTTGCAGTTTTAAATGGTATGGTAAGAGAGGCGTCCTTGAGAAGGTGCCTTTTGAGCAGTCTTGAGGCTGAGACTCTGCCTTGCAGATATTGGGAAAATATTCCACAGAGAAGAAATAATTAGAACAAAGGTCCTAGGAAAGGACCATACTCAAGTGTTTGAGGACTAGCAAGGAAGTCTGTGCGGCTGGGATAAAGGGGGAGGAGTGGTCGGAGATAGGGCTGGAAAGTTAATGAGCTTGGAAGCAGCTGAAAGGACATTGGCTTTTACTCTGAGAGAAATGGGAGCCATTGCAGATGTAGGGCAAGAAAGTGACATGATCTGACTTAAATTTTAAAGGCTCACACTGGCTGTTGTGTTAAGAATATGCTGTAGGGGCAGCATTCTGTAGGGACTAATTAGAAGCTATGGCAGTAAGTCAGGCAAGAGGAGGGAGGTGGCTTGAATCAGAATGATAGCAAGCAGAGGAGGTGATGAGAAGTGATTAATTCTGGATGTGCGTTTTCAAATTTTAACTTTTTATATCTTTTTTTATTGAGGTAAAATGTTCATACAGTAAAGTGCATAAGTCTTGGAGTTCCCTTTGTGGCTCAGAGGTTAACAAACTCAACTAGGATCCATGAGGATGCAGGTTTGATCCCTGGCCTCACTCAGTGTGTTAAAGTTCCAGTGTTGCCATGAGCTGTGTAGGTTGCAGATGTGGCTCGGATCTGGCTTTGCTGTGGGTGTGATGTAGACCGGCAGCTGCAGATACAATTTGGGAACTTCCATATGCCATGGGTGCGGCCCTAAAATGGGGGGTGAAAATAAAAAGGCATGAGTCTTAAATGTATAGGTCAATAAACTTTTGCATGTGGATATATCTATGTATCCACCACCCAGATCAGTAGTTGGAACATTTTCAGTAATCTAGAAGGCTCCCTTGTGTCCCATCCAGTCAGTATTTTCCAAAAGGTAACCACTATTCTGACTTTTATCCCCATAGATTGGTTTTACGTGTTCTTGAACTTTTATAAAGGGAATTGAGCAGTATAAACTCTTACGTATGGCTTCTGAAGCTTAAAAATATGTCTGAGATTCATCCCTATTATCAAATGAAGTAGTATGTTTTGGATTTTGTTTTTGTTTTTGTTTTTCTTCATTGCTGTTAGAATCCCATTATATACATGTGCCAGAATTTGTTTAAATTCTGGATGTATTTTGAAGAAAGAAAAAGTTGCTTATGGATTTGATGTAGGGTGTCAAAGGAAGACAAGTCCAGTATGACCAAACTTTTAGTTCTAAGCAACTGGAAGTATGGAGTGGGCATTACCCAAGGTGGAAAAGTCTGCAGGTGATACAAGTTTGGAAAGTAATAAAAGGAGTTTGGATTTAGAAAGGTTGAGTTTGGAGTGTCTATTAAGTACCTCAATGGAATGTTGAGCAGGCAGTTGGATGGACATACAAGGATGGAGTTCAGGAGAGAGGTCTGGGCTGGGGATATAAATGTGAGAGCTTTTGGCATATAGATGGTGTTTAAACCCACAAAGCTGGATGAAATCCCCAAGAGAGAAAGTAGCAATAGAGAAGATGATGCAGATGACATGATACTATACATAGATAAGCCTAAAGATGCCCCAAGAAAGCTAGTAGAGCTCATCAATGAATTTGGTAAAGTCGCAGGACACAAAATTAATGTATAGAAATCTATTGTATTTCTATATTCTAAAAGCAAAGTATCAAAAAGAAGAATTAAGGAAATAATCTCATTTGCCATCACATCAAAAAGAATAAAGTACCTGGGAATAAACCTACTTAAAAGGCAAAAAGCCTGGAGTTCTCACTGTGGCACAGTGGAAATGAATCTGACTAGGAACCATGAGGTTGCGGGTTTGATCCCTCGCCTTGTTCAGTGAGTTAAGGATCTGCACTTTCCACGAGCTGTGGTGTAAATTGCAAATGCAGCTCAGATCCTGCGTTGCTGTGGCTGTGGTGTAGGCTGGCAGCTGTAGCTCCAATTGAACCCCTAGCCTGGGAACCTCCATATGTTGTGGGTACAGCCCTAAAAAAGCAAAAAAAAAAAAAGGCAAAAAACCTGTACTCTGGAAACTATAACACACTCATACAAGAAATTGAAGATGACACAAATAGATGGAAAAATATGCCCTGTTCTTGGATTGAAAGAATCAATATTGTTAAAATGACCATACTACCCAAGGCAATCTATAGATTCAGTGCAAGCCCTATCAAAATACCAATGGCATTTTTCATAGACCTGGGGTAAATAATTTTAAAATTTGTAGGGTAACACAAAAGATCCAGAATAGCCAAAACAATTTTGAGAAAGAATAGAGCTGGAGGAATCAGGCTTCCTGTCTTCAGACTATACCGTAAAGGTACAGTAATCAAAACAGTATGGTAAGGGAGTTCCCATCATGGCACAGAAGAAATGAATCTGACTAGGAACCATGAGGATCCAGGTTCAATCCCTGGCCTTGCTCAGTGGGTTAAGGATCCAGCGTCACTGTGAGCTATGGTGTAGGTCGCAGACTTGGCTCTGATCCTGCCTGGCTGTGGCTGTGGTGTAGGCTGGCAGCTGTAGCTCCAATTGGACCCCTAGCCTGGGAACCTCCATGTGCTGTGGGTGCAGCCGTAAAAAGTGAAAACAAACAAACAAAACCAGTATGGTAATGGTACAAAAACAGACGCATAGATCAATGGAACAGGATAGAGCCAGAAATAAGCCCAAGCACTTGCAGTTAACTAATCTATGACTAAGGAGGCAAGAATATACAATGGAGAAAAAACAGTGCCTTCAATAAGTGTTGTTGGGAAAATTGGACAGCTACTGTAAAATAATGAAATTAGAGCACTCTCTAACACCATACACAAAAATAAACTCAAAATAGGTTAAAGACCTAAATGTGAAGCCAGATAATGTAAAACTCCTTGAAGAAAAAAATAGGCAGAATACTCTTTGACATAAATCACAGAAATGCTTTTTTGGATCTGTCTCCTAAAGGAAAGGAAATAAAAGCAAAAATAAACAAGTGGGACTTAATTAAACTTAAAGGATTTTGCATAGCAGAGGAAACCATCCACAGACCCAAAAGGCAGCCCACTTAATGGGAAAAAATATTTACAAATGATATGGCCAATAAGAACTAATATCTAACATATATAAACAGCTCATACAACTCAACATCAAAAAAACCAAACAACCTGATTAAAAAATGGGCAGAAATACTGAAAAGACATTTTTCCAAAGAGGATATGAAAATGGCCAACAGGCACATGAAAAGATGCTCAACATCACTAATCACCAGGGAAATGCAAGTCAAAACCACAATGAGATATCAACTCACACCTGTCAGAATAGTTATCATCAAAAAGAGCACACATACAAGTGTTGGCAAGGATGTGAAAAAAAGGAGCCCTCCTACATTGTTGGTGGGAATGTAAATTGGTGCAGCCCCTGTGGAGAATAGTATGGAAGTTTCTCAAAAAAACTAAAAATAAAACTACCATGTGACCCAGCAATTCCACCCCTGGGTATATATCCAAAAACCCCAAAACAGTAATTCAAAAAGGTGCATTCATCTAAATATTCATAGTGGCAGTACTTACAATTGCCGGAATATGGAAATAGCCTAAATGTGCATGAACAAATGAATGGATAAAGAAAATGTGTTATCTGTGTATACAATGAAATACTACTCAACCATAAAAAGAATGAAATGTTGCCATTTGCAGCAACATGGAGGACTTGGAGGGCATATACTAAGTTTAAAAAGTTGAAAAGAAAAACATACTGTATGATATTACTTATATGTGGAATCTAAAAAATACAACAAACTAGTGAATATAACATTTTAAAAAAGCAGATTCACAGATATAACAGAGAACAGACTAGTGGTTACCAGTACAGAGGAGCAAAATGGGGCAGGGAGGCACAAACTATTGGGTATAAAATAGGCTTAAAGATGTATTATTCAACATGGGGAATATAGCCAATATTCTGTAATAACTGTAAATGGAAAATAAGCTTTCGAAATTGTATAAAAATTTTTTAAAAGAAGAGGAGAGGACCAAGACTGAGCATTGAGAGGCTGGAGAGAGTGCTTTAATCAGCAAGAGGGACTGCAGGAGCATCACAGACAGGAAGAAACCCAGTGCCCTAAGCATGGTGTCCTAGAAGCCAAGTATAGAGAGTATATCCAGGGGAAACAAGAGACTGGCTGTCAAATATTGCCACGTGGGTCAAGTGAGATGAGGACTGAGAATTACCATTGTATTTTGCAAGAGCCATGTTAATGTAGTGGTGGGAACAGAAAGCCTTATTGGAGAGGGCTCAAAAGAGAAGAGGAATGAAGTTGAAGGCAGCTAGCATAGATTACTCTTTTGAGGAATTTTGTTATAGAACGCAAAGTTGTGGGTCAGGAGCTGTCAGGAGAAGTGGGAACAAGGCTTTTGTTTTGTTGTTTGCTAAGATAGGAGGTATATTAATATGTCTGTATAATGACTGAGATAACCCATTAGAGAGTGCAAAATAAATGATAGGGCAAAGGAGAGAATTTCTGGATTGTTTATAGGCAAGCAGGGATGGGACCTAGGACAGATACAGAGGGACTGGCTTTAGAGGAGCCCAGAGATCATCTAACAAGCCGGAAGGCAGCATGTGTGGAGGTGAAGTTCTTTCTAAGTGTTTCAGTTGTCTTAGTGAAGTGGGAAGCAAGGTCATCAGCTGAGAGGGAGGAAGTGATGGATCGAGTAGCAAGTGTGAAATAATTCTTTAGGAAGTGGGAGAATGACTAGACTCAGAAAGTCTAGTATAACTGGGGGCAGCATTAAAGGCCCACCTAAAGTTTGAGGTGATAAATTTGTGTGTGCAGCTGCACAGGCATAGACATGGAGGAGGCAAAGAGTTCATTCCTTCACTAATTCAGAAGTGCCAGATTCCGTGCTAGGCATTAGGTCCAGAAGTCGGCCCTGGTCCCTGCCCTCATGGAATTTAGAACCTAATTGGGTGGCGAGCCAAGACACAGATAAACAAGCCGGTAGCTACAGTTACAACTTGAGAAGAATTTGAGGAAGGAAGCCATCCTGGAATTCGTTGTGGCTGGCTCTTGCTGGCTTCTCCAAAGCCTGTGTTAGTGTCCAGAGAGACCCATGGGGCCCAAGAACTAAGATAGGGCCTTGTAGGCCTTGTGGTTCCTGGTCAAGGGTTTGGATTGCATTCTAGGTGCACAGTAAAGCCCTTGAGTGCTTTAAGCAGGGAATGACATAAACCAAATTACAGTTTTTAAATGTCAAAAGTCCTTAACAAAATATTAGCAAATCAAATCCAGTGATACATAAAAAGGATAATACATCACAACCAAATAGGTTTTAGTCCATGCAAGTATGGTTTAACATTTGAAGAAAAAAAAAATCAATTGGTGTATTCACCACATTAACATAAGAAGGTCACCCTGTCTGCTGTGTGGAGGATGTTTTCTGGGGGGCGGGGGGGGGGGCTGGTGGCCAGGGTGCAGATAAGAAAGGACAGTAGGAGAGCATGATGTAGGGGGGTTTTGGCAGGAAGGGAGCTGAAGAGGTGGTGAGTGATCGGGAAAACAGCAGATTCAAATATGTTGGAGTTAGAACCAACTGGCAGTGGACTGGCTGTGCAAAGTGGGAGACTGATCAAGTGTGAACCCCAGGATTAAGGCTGAAGCCACAGGGTAGATGATGGTACCATTTCTGGAGATTGAGAAGGGTGAGGAAGGGAGGAATGGGGGTGAAATTCAGATCCTAGCAGGTACTCAAGTAGAAGCGATATATTGGCAGGCCCACTGGTGGTCTCTCTCTTGCTCATTCCTCACCCTCCATCCCTTCCTGTGGTTCCCCCAGATGGACCCCTCCTCACAGAGTCCTTCAGATATCCAGCAAGTTTCCTGGGTGCCTCCAGCTTCTCCATCCCCTCTTCCCACCTCACTTCTCAGGAGGCTATTGGCTTTCTTAGGCTGAAACCACAGCAATAAGGACATGTGGCTTTGGACTCCCTAAAGCTTCGGGAAGAAGGCAGCAGAGTTGGGGGTTCATCTTTCCTGCCAGGCTTTTATTCAGAATGAGACAGAGTAGTTTCTATGATAGGTGAGGTCCCCCAAGCCTCTGCCTATCCTCAGTCAGGTGGGCCCTCTCCTTAGATACTCTGTGCGCCTCCCCAGCCTCATTTCCCACCCTCATTGCTGGAGCCTCCTGGTGGCCTGGCACTGAGGACAGGTGAGTCCCCTACACAGTAGGTGTTCCTCCCCAGCTCCACAACAGGCTCTTCTCCTGGCTGCTAGATTGGCCCTTCGCTCAGTTTCAGCTAATGCAGCAGAGAAGATGGTCACCCAATCAGCAGGCAGTTATCAAGTATCAGCTCAGCCTAGCCCTGATGGGAGAGCAGGTAGGATGGGCGAGCCCCAAGGCTGACATAGGGCACACAGGGTCAGGGTCTCTGTCTCCATGGACTACTTGCAGAAGCACTGTCAGCTCTTCCATGCAGAAATGATCTCCTTTAGCCTTGTGTATCTGAGAAAGCTTCACAGTGCAGTTGGCAGGGTTGGCCCAAGCCCTGAGAGCCAGACCTCGCAGCTCTCACCATGCAGCTTGCTCTCAGAGTCCACAGGCTTTCAATTCTCTGCTTCCCACCCCTGGGAGAGCAGGAGCCAAGACTACAGCAGGGCAAGAGCTGCTTCTCAGCCCTTTTTTTCCTATCTCAAAGGTACCAAGGGCTCTGATGCCCACTCACCCAGCTGGAATGGGAACTCACCCAGCAATGATTCTCTTGTGGGCACAGGAGAAAGGTTGCTGGAAAAAAGCCTTTCTACCCCAGATTATTTTTCCATTTTGTTTATTGAAGCATAATTGACTTAGAATATTACATTAGTTTCAGGTGTACAACAGAGCAGGGTTTTTTTTATACATTACAAAATAATCAGCAGGATAAGTCTAGTTATTATCTGTCACCATACAAAGTTATTACAGTATTATTGACATATTTCCTCTGCTGTATATTACATCCCCATGACTTATTTTATCCCAGTTGTTTTTAATGATCACCTTTTCAGAGGGACATTTCTCTCCCTTGCTGTATGGAGGTACACCAGTGGAATAAAGTGTAAGAGAGAGCAGTCTTCCCAGACAGATGATTCAAGCACTTAGAATTGTGTTGTTTTGAAGTTGTTACTTAACCTTTCTGAGCTTCCATTTCCTCTTCTGTAAAACAGGCTTCTTATTACTTCCTTCCACAGGTTGTTATGAGGCTTAGAGATGAGATACACTCAGGGGCTAGCACATAGCAGGCACTCAGTAAGTAGAAGATGTTACTCATGCGGATAATCCAAACTTGGTTTTCATTTACCACTTGTTATATGGCTGCTGTAGTCCCACTCAGATCAAGCCCTTGTTGGGATGAGCTGCACGTTCCGCGGGAGCAGGATGTGGTTTTCTCCATCTGCCTGGCTCACTATATTTCAGTACCTGACAGCACACACCTGGCTGGCACTTAGTAGGTGGCTGAATCAGTGTCCATGGGGGGAAGGAAGGCTTAGTGGGGGTGACTGAGTCACCAGGTTGGGAAGAAGTCAGTTGGCTATTTTATATTCACCCACAGAGGGTAATCGCAGGTACTGGAGAATGAAGGGTTATTTCAGTAAAACATCCCCAGGAAACCAGAAGAGTGAAGGGTCTCACTCAAACTTACCAGGCAAGTTACAGGGGGAGTAGCCTGATCTCTTGACCCCAGCTTAGCTCCCGTCAGTCCCCATGCTGCTCCCGTTTCTTTGAGGAAAGCGTACCACAGCCCCTCCTGAGCTCTGTCTGTCTTCTCCCGAGGGCCTCATCCTGCTTTTCCTGGAGGATTGGCATCTGAGGGAGTTGAAGCAAGAGCTCCCCTGGGGACTGGCGGCTCCGTAAATCCTCTCTGGGGAAGAAAATATTCACTGTGTTTGGGAACTCCCTGTGCTCAGAAGACACACCTGCCACAGTGGTCCATCCTCTGCAGAGTGAACACGACACCCCCTACCCCACATCAGAGACTCCCAGGGCTGCCTTGATGAGAATGGCCCAGGCGGGAAGAGACACAGATACCACCCAGAGCAACTGTGTCAGGCCCAGGGGCTGCCAGTCTGGGAGCAGCCAGCAAGCCAGCAAGGGGTGTGAAGGCATGACACCTTCCCTCTGCCACCACCACCTTTCATCATGGCAGGAGGCCAGCTCCAGGCTCTGGGAGGGGAGCTATAGCTTTTTATTTTTAAAATCAAAAAATTATGTTCTGGGTTTCCAGACCTCTCATTTAATTCTGCTGGCTCACCCCTGCCCCCTCCCATCCCAATCCCTCATTCAAGGCCTAGGGAAGAGTCCCAACCAAGCTAATCTCTTTCCTGTTTGTGCCCACCCAGTCCTCATGCCCCACCCCCACCATTAATCCTCCTTGATGTAGGAACATAGTTTATATGTTGAAGGCAACAAATGTTAGACCTGCCCTCACAGACACAGTCCCACACTCTTGTGGGCGAGGCTGACAATTTACCAGCTGCCCTGTAGCAGGAGGCCCGAGCAAGCCTGACCCACACACAGGCACACAGTGATACTCCTCCAGCCTAGGATGCTCAGCCCCACCCTGCCTTTTGCCTGAGCTCAGAACTCACTTTCTCTGCTTCCTGCTCAGTTGCATCTTAACTTGTCCAGGCCTTGGAGTTCAGGAGAAGAATGAAAGAAGAATATTTAGGAGTTCCCATCGTGGCTCAGCGGAAACAAATCGGACTAGCATCCATGAGGATGCAGGTTTGATCCCTGGCCTCACTCAGTGGGTTAAGGATCCGGCATTGCCGTGAGCTGTGGTGTAGGTCGAAGACGTGGCTCGGATATGGTGTTGCTGTGTCTGTGGTGTAGGCCAGCAGCTACAGCTCTGATTCGACCCCTAGCCTGGGAACCTCCATATGCCACAGGTGTGCTCCCCAAAAAAGAAAGAAGAATATTTAACACCTAAGACCATGTCTTTGTTGTTGTTGTTGTTGTTTTGTTTTTTTGTTTTTGTCTTTTTGCCTTTTCTTGGGCCGCTCCCACAGCATATGGAGGTTTCCAAGCTAGGGGTCTAATCAGAGCCATAGCCACCAGCCTACGCCAGAGCCGCAGCAACGTGGGATCCGAGCCGCATCTGCAACCTACACCACAGCTCACCGCAACCCCGGATACTTAACCCACTGAGCAAGGCCAGGGATCGAACCCTCAACCTCATGGTTCCTAGTCGGATTCGTTAACCACTGCACCATGACGGGAACTCCTAAGACCATGTCTTAAACACACACATACACACACAAACATACACCTCAGACAGCTGTTTCTTTCTCTTGTCTAATTCCTATTATTTAAGTTAGCTCAGGAAGACTTCCTTGTTTTGTTGTGTTTATAGCTCTCCATGTCACTCACTAACACAGCCCCTGTCAGATTACAGTGAGCTAACCTCCCTCACTGGCCTGTGAGCAATTTGAGGGTGGGGTCCAAGCCTGTTCATCTCTTCTGCCCATTTTTGGTGTTCAGTGCCTGACCCAATGAATTGATAGATGAATGGTAATAGCAGAAAGTGACTCGTGAACACCGAATATTTGCTAGGCCCTGTGCTAATTTATATGGATTCCCACAATGTTATGAAAAGGGATTAATAGCATTTTATAGCAATAGTTATATTCCTATTTTCCATTTTTGAGGAAATTGAGGCTCAGAGAGATTAAACATCCTGTTATTAGTCCCATAGCAGCTAAGTGTAATTGGAATTAATGAATGAATAATTTAATGGATGAATGAAAAGACCTGTATTTGAGCCTTTTCTCCAACACTTGCTGCTGGGTGATTTGAAGTAAATCATTTACCCTGTTGGAGCTTAGTTTCCACATCTATAGAACGGGCGCAATTCCTATCCCCACTGCAAAGAGTTGTCTGTAAGGCAGTGCTCTTGGAATAGGAGAGAAGAATGGCTTCATTGTTCAGGGGTGAGATTGTTCTGTGGCAGGGGAGGGGGAGGCAAGTCCCCCCAACCCCCCCACCCCAGTCTGTTCTCTGGCCTGCAGTTCAGAGCACAGCCCAAGGGCTGGCCCGACTGCCTGGCACTGAGGTGGCAGAAGGAGCTAACATTGGCTGTAGGGCTGTGGGCATGTGAGTGGAGCAGAGCCCCGAGAGACAGACACAGCTGCAGCTGGGATCAGGAAGTGGGTGTTGCCCCATGCCTGGCAGAGGGACCGAGTTTGTCTTTGGAGCTGACGTTTAAAGAGAAAACCTCTTCCTTCTCGGGTGTCGTGCCACGCTGTCTACCATCTGCTGGAGCTGTAGACAGCTCCCGGCTGCTGGGAGCTGAGCCATGCACCTCCAGCACTTGTGGAGTGGAGGCTCCACACCATCAACTCCCTGACCACACTAGGTGGGGAAGTGGGTGGTATCGTGGGTTGATGGGAAGGAATTACCAGTGACTGGATGTGCTGGCTGGTGCTGGGCTTTAGCACCTCTATGACAGGCAGCTCCAGGTCCTCAAGGGGTCTGCGCAGGGGCAGGTGTCACCTCCCACCGCTGATGTCCACACAGGCAAGGAGGGGACATTTTCTAGGCCCCAGTCTTCCCGTCAGAACATGGCCTGACTCTGAGCTTGATCTGCTGTGAAGATTTGAAGAAAAAAAATATTCAAGGAAAACATCTGAGAGGAGAATGAAGGACAGGGGATCCCCCTCCCCATCCAGGGGAAAGTGATTCCCCAATTTGCCCAGTACAGAGGGAGACTCGAAGCTGGGAACCCAGAGGCTGGAACTCAGGGCCCAGTCTGCCACTGTGTCCATTTGGACAAGCCATCTCGTTTCTCTGGCCCTGGGTCCTTATCAGTGAAGGGGGTTCACCATCCTTGCCCAACTTCCCAGGGTTGCTGCAAGGATCCACTGAGCAGTGCGAGTGCTGAGTGTAATGAAGGTGGGGATGTTGAGAGCCACAGAATCCTGAGGGCCTCCCAACCCTGGCTCTGCTACTTACTGCTCTATGACTCTCTGTGCCTCAATTTCTGTATCTGTCAAATAGAAATAATGACATCTTCTACCTCATGGGATTGTTGAGAGGATTACACAGGAAAATAATGTAAACCCCCCATCTCTCCCCAGAGGGTTCACTCTTCCCCTTTCCTGCTATTTCGTGGGAGGGAGGGTGATGGATGGATAGCAGTGTGAGCACGCGCATGTATGTCTCTGTTGTGGTTGGGGTGGACAGTTGACACACCCATCCACCAGCATGGCTTAAGGGGTTCCTTTACATGCATCCTTTACAAGCCTACTGTTGGAGAGCCTGGCCTTGGGGACATGGCTATGGCAGGGTTGGGAGGCACATAGCACTGTATAAGGTGCTCTGTCACTGTTCTGGGTACAGTGCCCGGGGTACCTCCCTCCCTTCTTCAGGCTCCTTCATGAACCTGGGGGCTGCTGGCAGGAGGGCATCCTGAGGAAGAAGGAAACATGAGGTCCCAGAGGAGAGGGAGCACCTGCCTGCCTAGTATCTCCTCAATGTCAGGAGCAGCACTGAGGACCTTCTTTGGTTGCATATTTAATTTTATTTAGCCCTACAAGGCTGCTATCAACACCATTTTCCAAGTAAAGAAATAGAGAACCAGGGAGGTAAAGGAACTTGCAGTTTGTTACCCAGCTAGTAAGTAACAAAACAGATTTGAACACCTGCCTGCCAGATACCAAAGTGAATGTTATCTGTGATATACCACCGCCTCTGGCCACTATTCTCAGGGATGACCAGACTGTGGGAGACCACAGCCCCTGTCCGCAGGGAGCTTCTAAGCTGACATGAAGAGAGAACATAAGATTTTGAAGATAACAGAAGAAATCAGCTGAGTGAAGAGGGCTGAGATTTCTGGGACAGAGGCTGCTGGTGGGCACAGGCCTGGCCTGACCTGCAGCCTGGTTTCCTTTAGGCCCTGCCTGCTTTCTTTCAGGTCCTAGGGCCTGTGCATGCTCCTTCGCACAGCTGCCTTGATCACAAGTGCAGGGAAGCTAAATCAGGAGGTGTTGCTAGCATCATAGCAGCAGAAATAATCCCATGCGGTCCATGGAAGTGAGAGCGGTGAAGATGGGCTGGAGAAGCTGCCCAGTCCTGGGAACCCTGCTGTGAGGGTTCAGGGAAGCCTTTTCTGAGGTGGCATGTGTCCTGCAAGCAGCACTGGGCCAGAGGCAGAGGAACCTGGGTTCAGTCTCAGCCCAAACAGTCTCCAGCCAAGCAGTGGCCCTGGGCACACACCAAACCTTCCTGGGCCTCAGTTTTTCCATTTGTAAAATGGCACCAACAAAATCTGCCCTTTCTGTAACGCAAGCTGATGTGTAACAAGGAGGATCCCTGGTTGGTAGTGCTTTGTAAGGAGAGCTGTGCCATGCCAGTCTCATTTCACTGAGGTGGAGAGTCCCTTGCCTGCTCCCTTTTTCCTTGCCTGGCTCCCTGCCTTGTGGTGGAGGTGACTGTCCATTAAGAGAAATAGGTCACACAGGTGGTTTGTAAGGGACCTGGCAGGGATTGAGTTCCTATTTCCTGTAGGATCCAAGACAATGCCTTTCCTTTTTCTGGGCTCCTCAGATGACCTCCTCACCAAACAAGGATGGGGAGGGTTGCTTTTGTGCCAGCCATTAGCCTGAATGCCACTGGGCACTGCTATTCACATACATTGCCGTCTGAGAAGCTTGAACAATAAGGAATTCTGGGGAACTTAGGCTATAACCCCTGCCCCTCAAAGTCCTTCCAGCCTCATGGAATGTGAGACACAAAACACTGGTTTGGGGGCTGGCTGGCCTAAGTTGCAATTCCAGTTCTGGCCACCAGCTGTGCGACCTTGACCAAGTTACCTCCGGCTCCTCCTCTGTAGAGCTGCTGCCTTCCTCCCAGGATGACTGTGAAAAGAGGAAAGACTGTAGGTAAAGCTCAATGCCAAATGGTTACTATAGAAACACTGGGAGGTGGGCTGGGCAGATAGCATCTCCATTTTAGATGAGGAAGCCAAGATTCTGAGAGGTGATGCAATCTGCTAACACAGTGAGTTAGATTCTGATTTGAACCCAGGCCTTCTAATGCCTGTCGACTGCCTGCCAGGCATTTGTTACCTTGAGCCTCTTGCTTCCCTGGCCAAATGGTGTGACTCTGTCAGAGACAGTGAGTACCAGCTATGGAGGTCAGGGAAGGGGGAGTCGTGGGTGATCAGGCCTTTGTGGGATTTGAAAGTTGGTGGACCTTGAGTTGGACCTTCCAAATGGCCCAGATTGTTAGTTTTACTGTCTGCTGAGGAAGGGAAGCCACTTTGGTATCCCCATCCCATGGCTGCAGTGCCTGACCTGCCCAATTCTTGCCTGGTTGAATCCCTAAGGGCCATCATGGCCAGCAGTCTGCATTCCCTTTCTGAAGCTCTGAGCTCAGCACTTTGAAGTTTTTGTGAATGGTGGATGGGAAAAAAAAGGGGGGGGGGGGCTTTGATTTAATAAGCTTCCTCCTCTCCCACACACTTCATAATGTGAGATTCCCTTATCCAAGGTCGTGGCAGATGTGAGTGATTTATTGGGTTTTGCAGAAGCGACTGAAAATGAGGTCATTGAACACCCCTCAGAGAAGCTGCCTCACCAGGCCTGTGCTCTGGGATGCTGCCAGTGGCTGCGCACTGCTCCATCATCCTAGTGCAAATCACAGGGGTCCAGGCCAGCTCCCTGTAGAGGATGAGAACAGGCTGTTCCCTCCTTCTACCCAGAGCCAACAGTGAGAAGAAAGAGCTGGTCTTTCAGCAGGAGGAAGTGTGGTTAGACTCTTCCTAGAACCACCTAATTAAGTGGCTTAATGAAGCTGGATATCTTATAACAGAAAGGGTGACTGAGGCAGAATCTTGAAGTGGAAATCTCCAGGATTCTATGGAAGGCCCCTCATCTGGCTGAATGGAAAGCAGGCTCTCCTTCCTGCCAAGAGGGATGTTGTAAAGGGAAGCAAATAGCCTCAGGCTAGCTTCCTTTTACCCTTCTCCTTACTTTATTCATGTTTAATGTGATTATTGATACAATTGGATTAATACCTACGACGTTTACAACTCTTTTCTATTCACTGGGTTTGTTGTTTGTTTCTCCCCCACCTCCTTTTTTTTTTTTTTTCCTGCCTTCTCTGGTTTGAAATGAGTGGGTTTTTTTTTCTTTTTTTAAATTATTTTTATTTTTTCCATCATAGCTGGTTTACAGTGTTCTGTCAATTTTCTACTGTACAGCAAGGTGACCCAGTCACACATACATGTATACATTCTTCTTCTCACATTATCATGCTCCATCATAAGTGACTAGATATAGTTCCCAGGGCTATACAGCAGTGAAATGAGTATTTTATATGAGTCTGTTTTCCTTTCTAAAAATAATATTGTGGCGTTCTCGTTGTGGCTCAGTGGGTTAAGGATCTGGCGTTGCCTTGAGCTGCGGTTTAGGTCGAAGATGCAGCTTGGATCTGGCACTTCTCTGGCTGTGGCTGTAGCTATAGTGTAGGCTGGCAGCTGTAGCTCCAATTCAACCCCTATCCTGGGAATTTCCATATAGCACTGGTGTGGCCCTAAAAAATAAATAAAAATAAAAATAGTATTGTGTGCCTCCTGTGTGCCAGGTACTATGGTAGGTGATAGGAATATAACACTGACCTAGACCTGACTCCTGCCCTGGGGGAACTTGCAGTTCTATGCTCAGGGAGCAAAATGGATAATTTTACTGATTGTCTCACTTGGGAAGAGGAGGGCATCGGCCCCCACCTTGATCCAGGAGATCCTGCTGCCGCATGCTGGCCCGGGAAGGGGAGTCTATACCCACTCTGTATCTACCTGGGCAAGCCCAGGGCTTCTCCACCATCCACTGCATCAGGGCCTCCCTGACAGCTCATCTCTGGGACTGGGGCAGAAAAGAAGAAAATGTGGAGCAGGGAGTTTGAGGGTCAGGGTGGGGTAGGGCTGAGGCCTGGCAGCTATTGCTAAACTCTTTGTGCTCCTGCCTATGTGGCTGCACTGGTTTACGGATTGGGCCTGGCCTGTGGCTTCATGCAAATGTTCTGAACACTTTAGGACTTAGTAGATTGGCTTGTCACAGGACACAAGACAAAGCATCAAGAGGCACCAAGAAGGAATGATGGGACACAGCTGGGTGCTGGGGCTCTTACCACTGTTATTTGGGCTCCTAACCCCATCAATTTGGATGTGAGGTGGGGAGAAAGGCCAGACCTAGAGAGTATGACTGCAGCTTCTTCCAAGTCCCAAGAGCAATACTGCCTTGGGTTGTGATGGAGCAGGAGGGACTGAAGTTAGATCTTGTGTAGGACTTTCTGATGTAAAAGTACAAGCTATGGGAATGGAGGCTGAGGGTGGGGGTGAGCTCGCTCTTTGGAAAGATTTCCAAGGTGGAAGAGTCTCCCTGTCTTCTCTGTCCTCCCACAGCCTGCCGTCTGCTGCATCTTTTTCAGAGTAGAAAGCTAGATATTTTAAGGAGCCCTAAATGCCCAGGCAGCAAAAACAGAAGAAGAACCCAAGTCCTGGGAGAGCAGTTGCTTCTTTGAGGCTAGCCATCCCTGTCTCACAGGCCGGGGAAGGTCTGGGCGGAGTAGCGCCTCTGATTCCAGTCTCTGGGCTCTAAGGCACTGGGTCTGCCGCCTGGCTCTTAGAGGGCTTTTGCCTTTGGGCTGCTCTGGAGTCTGCATATTGTCAATCCCCTGGGGAAGGATCATAGGCCCTTGAGGGAAACAGGCCTTCAGGAAGATGATGAGTACTCTGTGGTTCCAGACAGGCCAAGAGATGTGCAGAAGGAAGGTGAGAGAAAGGGCATAGGCTCCACCTGAGTCTTCCTGCCTGTCTCCAGTCTACAGTGGCCACTTACTCAAGAGAGCTTTATTGGGCTTAGCCAGGGCCCTCTGCAGGGTTTAGTGCTGGGCTCAGAAAGCTTGAATGTCCCCATCTGCTCCCCACCCCAGACTCAGAACAGGGAACACAGACCAATTCTGTACCAAGGTTGAGTGAGGTGGGAGAGCTGGCTGCAAAATAGATACTAAGGTCATGTGACCGGCCTTCCAAAGTGAAACAAATTAACTTTTCATTTGTCTCTGTTTCTGCAACCTGTTTTGTATCTCTACAGGAACTGACTGTATTTTTGTGGTGTCAGGGATGTCCTTGAGTGGGGTGGGTGCAGTGATAATAGTAGGCACTAGTTGCCACTATTCACCACTTGCCTAGGTAAATTAAGGCACTGATGCCATGGTCACAGTGAACCTGCCAAGCAAGTCATCTCCTCCCACTGTGTTGATATAAAACACAGTTGCAAGGAATTGTTACTTTGTCAAAGCTACAAACTATTAACTGGTGATGCCACAGAACTCTGACTCCCTAGCACTCATCATTCATTCATTCACTCACTCACAACAAATACTTCTTTCTCTTCCCATGTTGCTCCCCATCTTCCTTTCATGGGTCATGTGACTGGAGCATGAAATCCTTGGAGGATTTCCTTCTGGGAAGTTATAAGTGCCTTTCAGCTGCTGCCCCCCAGCTCCCCATCCCCAAACTGGTTTTCAGTGTTCCTCTGTTAGTGACTCTCCATATAACATGATCTGGCAGGAGTTCCTGATGTGGCTCAGCAGAAATAAACCCAATTAGTATCCATGAGGATGCAGGTTCGATCCCCGGCCCTGCTTAGTGGATTAAGGATCCAACATTGCTGTGATTTGTGGTGCAGGTTGTGGCTTGGATCTGGTGTGGCTGTGGCTGTGGCTAGCTACTATAGCTCTGATTTGATCCCTAGCCTGGGAACTCCCATATGCCATGGGTATGGCCCTAAGAAGCAAAAAAAAAAAAAAAAAAAAAAAACCATCTGACACATTCTAGAAGAGGGGAACTTGACCTGCCAGGGCTTGGGGAACATCATTAGCCAGATGAAGATTTAGAGGGTTCCAAATGGAAAGAGTTTCACCCAAAGCCAGCTCACCCCCTCCCCACAGAGCTGGACCAGAACCCAGGTCCCGTGGCTCCCACCTCAGTAAGGTATTTCAAGGGAGACTGCCTCGCTCTGAAGTCCTCATGCCACTGCTGACCATGCAGGCATCTCGATGGGCTGTGTGGGCCCCCTGCTCTCTGAGGCCCTGGGAGCTCTGCACATTTCCAGCTCCCTCCTGCCCTCACCTTCCTGGTGCACCAGCCAGGCAGCAGGATTCCTTGCCACCTCTCGAAAGTGACCACTGTCTGAGAGACCTATGGGGAATGATCCAGTCAGCCCCCTCTCCTTGTCACGTCAGGTGTTTCCACTTCATTGGAGAAGGAATTTGACTCCCTTTACCACCATAGTCCTCCTGGTAAGGCCTCACTGCACCAGCCACTCATAGGTCATTAATGTACACGCACACAGGATGGTTTTTTCCGTACCAACGAATGAGTCAGAAGGTCTCCCACAGCAGGTGGGGCCATTTGGCCTTGGTGTTTTTGCCCTCCTGACCTTTATCCTCAGAGCTAGAGAGAATCAAGTCTCAGAGCAGGAAATGGCCAGGAATGCTGAGGTCTGGGTCTGGTTTCCTGAATTTATGGTCCAGGTCAGACACCCTTGCCCCTGAGGGACCACCCTGTCACTCGGATATGGGTCTGCACTGGCCCCAGGAGTCAGAGGGCTGGGAGTTGGGAGGAGGTGGCCACATCTCAAAATTACCCAAAGTTTATACAAGCGCAGTGCCTGGGCCACCTCTCATCTGTGTGGGGACATTCTGATGGGCCCTGGACTAGGAGAAAGGGTTGAGGATTTTAGGCAAACCTACTTTGAAAATATGCCTTCCTCAAACCTGAGAACCTCCCTTCAGCCCCTGCAGCCTCCTCTGGATCAGACCCACTGAGCAAAGGCCAGCCCCTCCTTGTAAGAATGAGAGGAAGTGCAAAGAGGAGAGAGACTTTGTCACAGACACGCGAGCGGGGAAGTAGAACTTGTGAAGTCCATTACCTGTGCCACCTTGGAGTCTGGGGTCAATGCTAGGAACTTTGACCTTGTATGTTTTAGCCTGGGCTGTTCTCCCGTCAGACTGGCACTCCCCCTGCTCAGGGGTGATACCTCCCTCTGCAGACGGGGAGTTCCTTTAGGGCAGAGGCTATGTTTCTTCTACTCACTCCCCTTTACAAGCAAGGAGCTCTGAATTTGAAGCAGGGAGGGTGGGGGAAGTTGTTCAGAAAAGGGGATGTTACTGAGTCACATACATAGACATAATTGTATTTCCCACCAGGCTGTAGAGGTAATTGTCCTCAGAATGTGACCAGGAGTTATTTCCAAAGCCCATTACACTAATGACCTAATTAATTTATCCAGCTCTATTCTTTCAAGGAGTTCTAGTGTCTGCTTCCCCCTCCCTGTAACCCTGCAGACTAGCCTGAGGGTGTTGGATGGATTCCCCCTTGTATAGATTCATGACACTGATAGAGATGGTGAGTGATGCCACAGGACCTGAAGCCAGCAAGATTTGAGGCAGGATTCTTAGTACCCAGACATCCTGAACCTTCCCCAGGGTCCCTGATCCAGACTCCCCTGGGCAGTGTTCCTGTTAAATATATGGCCTCTGGAGTGTGCCCAGCGCCTTTGATTGTATCCAGGTTCCTGTTTCCTTTGAGAGGAAAAATTTCTCTGCAGGAAGTGCTGTAATAGTCTGAAAGCCTTACTTCCCTGGTCTTGAGATCCAAGTTTCCAGTTACAAGTGGCTGAGATCCTTGATAAGAAGGGAGGCAAGGACAGAGGTAAGCAGAGCCGTGGAATATTGCCCCTTCTTAGATGTCAAGGAATAGGAAAGGGAAGACGGAGTCAGTGCCTGTCTCCACGTCGCAGAAAGATGTGGACCCCTCCTGCCCCCACAGAGCCCGAATGCCCAGTGCCTGGGTGAGGAGTGGGGCACAGCCAGGCTAAGGTCCTGCCCTGGTCTCCACAGTTCACAGGACACTTCTCCACCCCTTCAAACAAAACCATGTTTAGCCTTTTCCAAGCCTACCCCGTGAATTCTCTCTCTTCTGAGTTAACACATATTTATTAAGAGTCTGATAAGGGAGTTTCTGTTGTGGCTTAGTGGGCTATGAACCCAACTAGTATCAGTGAGGATGCAGATTCAATCCGTGGCCTTGACCCCTGGTCTGGGAACTTCCATATGCTGTAGGTGCAGCCCTAAAAAAAAAAAAAAAAAAGAGTCTGATCAATTCTCTCATCCCTCTGGCGGGGAATTCTTTGTGATGACTGCACTCAATTCTTCCTGCTCTAACTTCATTGCTGAACACTTGGGATCTAACCAGGAACATGGAAATCACTTAGGTGTTTACAAGTGAGGACGTTTAATGCCAGAAATTGATCACATAGGTGATGAAGCATCTTAGAAGCCAAATGAGATAATGAAATAACTTGGATGTTAGCATCAACAGGAAGCTACCTCCAGGCTGAAGGACAAAGGGAGGAGGTGGTCCTGGATCCCAGGGGCTGCAAGGGGCAAGTGAAAGCTGGAACCATAGTGGACCTGTCTAGTGGGAGGTAGAGCCAAGGAAGAGATGTAACACTGCCTGACACCCATCTACCACAGCGAGAGGGGTGGAAATATCCTTCCATCTCCTTCCTCCAGCACTCCAGTCTCTCTGATGAACCCTAAGACCCAGAAGCTTGGGAAAGCTATCCCAGAGGGGTAAGCCTCCAGCCTCTGTGACACAAGGCAGGGAAAGGAGAGAAAGCTAAAGACAGCTTCAGGTCCAGCATGTTCCAGTCTTGTTTGTGCAATGATGGAGCAACTTCTCTAGGCACCTTCCTCTGTCAGTCAGTTCTCCATCTACCAAAGAAATTTTTTGGTATGGGATCTATGCTCAACCTTTCTCTTTTCACTGTCAAAGCTTCTTTCCTGCCAAGGTCCCCTGGTCTGTTCATCACCAAATGGCATTCTGAGTTTTCCTGTTTGAAGGAGGCTTATTGTTCATGTTCTCAGAGTCAGCTTAAAAATCAGCCCCCAGGGGTGTCCAAGAAGAGCCCTCCTCTGGGGCTGGAGGCAGGGAGAGGCCACCAGTCAGGCCTCCAACTGGAAGCAGTGTCCTCCATGGAAGGCATCTATCCATACGGCAAAGGACCAATGGAGAGCTCAGGCACTCTCCTGGCTCCTGCTGGAGTTTAGCTTGAGATGGAGATACTACTTCTCTGGAAGACTGCAGGGAGGCTAGTTCTGGCCAGGGGAGCCTCTGGCGGTCTCGTTGTAGGGGCCAGCTCTGGGGCTCAGAGCTGCCATGTGTGTGTTGGAGGCTGGCTGGTGGCCTGGTGGCACTCATACCTTTCAGAAGAGGCCCTCTTCAAAGCAACCTTATGTCACAGGACCTAAGCAGGGGACTAGTACTTATCTGGCTTAGCAGCGGATCCCCAACAGCTGTAGCCCAGAGAGGAATAAACAGGGAATGATTTTTCCCATCTGGGGCACTGTAATTGCTCCTGAGGCTATGGCTATAGCTTTTTAATCTCTCTCTAGTTGAGCACCTACCATTTAATCCTTATCTGTGGTTCTTAGAGATGTATTCACATGGTACTCAGTCAATCATGAATGAGAAATAAATCATTTTTCATTATCATTGAATAAAATGTACTTATCATCAAATAAGTCCAAATGATTGAATAAATAGATGTATGGATTCATGTATTGGTTTTCACATGTATTTATTCATTCATTCAGCAGATAATTATTGAGCACTGTTCTAGGTGCAGGGGATGTAGTGATGAACTTGCAAAAGAAAGTCTCTCCTAATGAAGCTTACATTCCACTGGAGAGAAACAAATAATAAATTCATAAACATCTGTCAGTCTATATCTGCCTCCAGTTGAGAGAGGAAGAGAAAGGCAGGATGGATGGATTCAGACAGTCAAGAAGTGATAAGGTCTATCAAGAGAATTAAAAGTGGCAGGAGACTACGTGACAGGAGCTCCTTTTGCCGGTCGTCAGGGAATCTTCTCTGAGGAGGTGACAGCTGAGCTGAGATGTAGATGAGGGGAAGAAGCCTTCCCAGTCCTCTCCAAGTTCAAAGACCCAGGTGGGAGGTGCACAGAAAGGAGTGTCCAGGAGGTCCAGAGTGAGCACAGAGTGGGGTTGGGATTGGGGGTCAGACCCCTGGCAAGAGAGGCGTCAGGGAGGCTCAGGGACAGCGCCACCCTCCCCTCCGTGGTCGGGATCAAAACCCGAGCAGCAGGAAGTTCCCAGTGTGGCTCAGCACTAACGAACCCAATTAGTATCCATGAGGACTCGGGTTTGATCCCTGGCCTCACTCAGTGGGTTAAGGATCTGGTGTTGCTGTGAGCTTCAGTATAGGTCGAAAACACAGCTTAGGATCTGGTATTGCTGTGGCTGTGGTGTAGGCCAGCAGCTGCAGCTCTGGTTTGACCTCTAGCCCGGATGCAGCCCTAAAAAGCAAAAAAACCCAACAAAATCAAAACAAACAAACCCTGAGCAGCAGCCTAATGGTGCTTTCTCTCACCTGGGCATCCAGACTCAGCAGCAGGCCCTGTTGTCTTGGTTCCCAAATACATCTCAAAGCCATACACTTCTCCTGGCTTCCCACTGCTGCCCACCAGAGCACACAGCCTCGTCTCCTGCCTGGACAGATAAAATAGGCTCCCTGCTGGCTTCTTGTTTCCCTGCTCCATACATCACATTCTCTGCACGGCTACTCGAGATATCTATCTTTTAAGAACAGAAATTGGGTCATGTTACTCCTTTGCTTACAGTGGCTTTCCCTGCACAGGAATAAACCTTGGAATCTTTCTTGTGACCTGCCCAGCCTCAGGTGGCCGTCCCTGAGCGTGTCTCTGACTGCCCCACCCTGGCCCCTGCCTTCACTCCCAGGATGCCCCTCACTAGCCACTCTGTCCCTGAGCCCACTCCAGCCTTTCCCTCGTGCCTGGCTGCCCTCGGTGGTCAGGTGGTCATCGTGCTCTCAGCTCAGCGTCTCCTCCCCAGAGAGGCCCATCCTGCCTGCTCAGCCACCCACCCAAGTCAGCACACTCCACACCCAGCCACTCGCTCTCAGAGTCTTGATTGGTTTATTTCACTTGATTGGTCTTTTCACTCTGTAATGATCTGTTCATTGGTTTCTGGGTTGGTTTCTTATCCCCTGCCTCTAGAACGTTGCTTTCAATATTCTTGAGCCCTACCACTTGGAACCGGCACCTAAGGACCCCCCGGGAATGAAAGGGAGGCAGCCTCAGCTGCCTAGTTCACAGAGAGCTGAACACCTGACCAGATTGTGAGCAGCTCAGTCTGAGGGCTACAAAGAGGTCAGACTTGAGCGAAGGGGAGGCTCCCAGGCAGTCTGCTGCCGTCTCCAGAACCGCCTGATCCGGGAGTTTCCTTGAAGCAGGCGAGACCCACCATGAGCCCCTGTCGTGGTCCATCTTCCTGGTTTGGGCTTGGTCAGATCTCAGTCTTAGAAATTCCATCTCTGCCTTTTACGCGCTGAGTGACCTTGGACATAGTTCATAATCCAAGTCTCAGTTACTGTAATTAGAAAATGAGAATAGGAGTTCCATTTGTGGCTCAGCGATTAAGGAACCTGACTAGGAACCATGAGGTTGCAGGGTTGATCCCTGGCCTTGCTCAGTGGGTTAAGGATCCGGCATTGCCATGAGCTGTGGTGTAGGTTGCAGACGTGCCTCCGATATGGTGTTGCTGTGTCTGTGGCGTAGGCTGGCAGCTGTAGCTCCAATTTGACTTTCTATAAAGTCAGTACCAGCACAGAAAAAGGATCAATAAATATTAGCTTTTATTAGCATTGTTTTTTTGTTTTTTTGGTTTTTTTTGAGGGGGGGGGTGTTTGTTTGGCCATGCCTGAGGCATGTGGAAGTTCCCAGCCCAGGAATCGAACCTGTACCACAATAGTAACCTGCGCTGCTGCGGTGACAATGCCAGATCCTTAACCTGCTGTGCCGCAAAAGAATCTGACATTGTAACTATTATTGATCAATTATTATTTTTGAACATCTGCCTCCCTTAGCCTCCAGAGCAGCAGGGTGCCTCTCCTGTGGCGGCCCAGCCAGGGTATTCCCAGAAGTAGCAAAAGCCTGCTCTGCCTTGGCCTATCTGGGTACAGGATTTGTGGCCCTCCTTGTCTAGTTTCTGCCTCTAAACCACACTAACTCTCACAGCAGGTAGGCTATGAAATACTTGTCTTTTCTGCTAGGTCCACTCTCAGCAACCAAAGCCTCTGCTGCCTACATACTAAAGGTCTCCCTTTCCTCTTGGAGTCTCTGCCACCCCTCTGCTCTAAGTACTCAGTTTTTTCATGTTATCATCATCAGTAAGAAGATACTGACGAATAAAGTAGTTCATACTATGGAGTTAGTCTTATCTTGGCTTTAGCAATAACACACAGAGAGGGAGATTCTTAACCCAAAGGAACATCTCACCCATGGTGGGATTTGAGGCACACGAGGGAGCTTTGGAAGGGGGCGGGGCTCTCCTCAGTGGCATCTTTAAGGAGCTGTCTGCCCTGCTTGCCTGTGGACAGGGCTCCCCTTGGTGTCTCAGTGCCTCCATGCTGCTGCTTCCCTCCTGTGTCTGTCTGAGACTAACCCTCCAGAGGGGAGCCACCTCTCTGGCTAGTTCTCAGCATATCCCTGGGGGTGATGAGGCTTTGGTCCAGGACTTGGGAGGGACAAGCATTTGAGGCACATTCAACATACCCTACCCCATGTGCACCCTGGGACTTGTAGCCTCTGCGTGTAGGCAGAGGTGAGCTTCTCTCACAGCCCCGGGAGGCAGCCCTTCCTGTGAGAGCCTGCCCCACCTCAGCTAAGGTCCTGGATCCAGCCCTTTCCCACCGTGGAGAAAATAGCAAGAAAAACAGATGAGAACTGATACCCTCAGCTACAGGGTCTGCTGGGACTTGGCCCTGGAGGAGCCCCAGGAAAGCTTTAACCCCAGGGCTCCAGGCAGTAGGAAGGGTGAGGGGAAGAGGAGAGGGAGACACCGCTCTAGCTAGAAGTTGCCCCCTGCTTCTCTCCTACTCAGGACACTGTCAGTGTTCACCTCCTCTCTTGGGGGATCACCATTGCCTAGACGTGGGGTCTGGGCTAGGACCCCCCTCCCCTCCTGCTGGCAATACCAGCAGTCACTTTGTCTACCCCCCTTCCTCTGGGCAGTACCACCTTTGAGCAGACATTCCCATTTTAAAGCTCGTGTAGGAAGGGGACATCCCCAGTCTCTCAATCATCCACATCTGAACAGCCCACTGTCAGCTTGGTGCCCTGAGGAGTCAAGAGATCTGGGCAAGGTGTTGACCCTTTCTGGACCTTGAGCTCCTAATCTGTGAAATGGGGATTCCATTATGTGCTGCACTCACCTTGCAGGTGGTTACAAGGATGACCTGAGACATGAATGTAAAAGGGCTTTGTAAGTGACAGATATGATGTAAACTGTAGGTGTGACAGGGGGCGCCTAGCCTCCAGCCTTTCTCCTGCAGCTGCAGCCCTAACCCCACCCACCTAGTGACAGCTGTGGCAGTGTCCTTTAGTCTTTTTCTCTTAACAGAATGATCTGTGTTCCTTTGGTCTCACCCCCTAGACTCACCCAGAGCTTCTTTCACCACAGGGCATGTGGGGAGCACTTTGAGCTCATCAGATACAAGCCCTGAGCCAGATGTTTGCAGAGCATTTGCTGAGCATCCAGAGAGACCAGAGTTTCCCAGGCACTTGGAGGGTAGGAGCTCAGGCGCGGGAATGTTGGTGGGGTGCTCACATCACATGCTATCTCATCTGAAGTGGGCCCACAGTTTCATGTTACAGAAGAATTGACCCAGCAGGTTGCAGACCCAGAGCCCAGACATGGGTCTCTGACACTGAAGAATGCACCGGGCTAGTAGCCTGCTGGGGTTCCAAGAGGCGGAACTGGGCTTTAGTTGCAGCAAGAGAGTAAGGATTAGCTCTCAGAAAACTTCGGAGAGGCACAAGCAAACCGGGATACTTTCAAGGCCCCTTGGAGCTCTGGGGACACAAGGACACTGTGATTACTGAGTAGGGGACAGGGCATCACACCGAAGATATCGAAGTCATCTAGCGGCCTTAGTTTCCCCACAGGAATGGTGAGATTGGAAGTGAGGTATCCAAGGTCCCTTCGAGTGCTTGCTTTCTAGATGGGGTGGGGTGCAGTCTGGTTTCTCCCCCACCCCCACCCCAGGCATTCCCCTGTAAAGGCTTCCAGAAGTCCAGGGTGAGAGGGATCTTACATATCACTGCTGTGAAGGAGAAAGCCACAGTTCTGCAGTCATGGGACAGAAGAAAACGGAATCCGAGGGCAGCTTCCCCCTCCACACCCACAGGTCTCGGTGGCTATTTACAAGCTCACCAGGGCACTCCATCCATCTCAGAAGCCGCATTGGAAAATAACAACTGGGCAAGCTGCTAGGCTGAGCTAGCTCCTCGGCACAGAGCTGGGCGGGCCTCAGCCCTTGGCACTTACTCCAAGGCCAGTGAATTGGCAGAGGACACACTGGCTGCTGGCTGGGTTGGTTTAAAGAGAAGTGGGGAGCCCCTTGGAGTATCCTCTTAACCCTGGTAATAATGGGAGCAGGGGGAGACTCCCTGCCCAAGGGCAGCCTCATCTCTTTTCTGTGTCATCCTAATGTTTTCATCACAGAGTTCCTGTTATGGCTCAGTGGGTTAAGGACCCGACTCAGGGTCTGTGAGGATTCAGGGTTTGTTTGTTTTTTTCAGGGGTTGGGTTGTCTTTCCTCCTTATAGGGCCACACCAGTGGCATATGGAGGTTCCCAGGCTAGGGGTCTAATTGGAGCTGTAGCTGCCAGCCTACGCCAGAGCTACAGCAATGCCAGATCCAAGCCGCATCTGTGACCTACACCGCAACTCACGGCAATGCCAGATCCTTAACCCACTGAGCCAGGCCAGGGATCGAACCCACAACAGCATGGTTCCTCGTCGAATTTGTTTCCACTGCACCACTGTGGGAACTCCGAGGATGTGGTTTTGATCCCTGGCCTCGCTCACTGGGTTAAGGATCCAGCATTGCTGCAAGCTATGGTGTAGGTCACAGGTGTAGCTCAGATCCAGTGTTGCTTGGGAGTTGCTGTGGCATGGGCGTAGGCTTAGGCGGCAGCTGCATCTCCAATTCGACACCTACCCTGGGAACTTCCAACACTGCAGGTGCAGCCCTTAAAAGAAAAGGAAAAAAAAAAAGGTTTTTATCTTCTTTGTGTGTCATGACACAAAAAAGGTTGATAGCTCTCTCTCTTGACATCGTCCTGTTTATCTCCTTCACGTGCCATATCACAACCTCTGGTTGTCTTGTTTATTTATTTCCTTACATTTGTGTTATCTGTTTCTTCACCCAAAATGTGAGCTGCATAGAGGTAGGGATTATTTATCTTATTCCCAACACAGAGCCCAACGCCTGGCACAGAAAGCACACAAAAATGAATGAACGCACCCAAACATACCTAAATAGGAGTCCCTCCTATGTAGTATTTGCTCAGTGAACATCAGTTCTCTTCCCTGAGAATAATTCCCAATTAGCTTGGGGGTGGAAAGCTGGTTCTTGAACTCAGTCCCTCAGGAGATAAGCACTGTACAGTGACTGAAGGGGCAGAGAGGTGGGGTATGTGGGCAGAGATGGGACAGAGCCAATGCTGGGGCGGGGGGGAGGGGGATGGCAGGGAAGAGCTGGCCCCAGGGGAGGGATAATGTGTTAATCACCGGGTTGTTGTGGGCAGTGTAGATGTGTGTTAGGAAGCACAGGACAGCGCTGATACCCAACACATGGTCTTGGGCAGAACACGTGTCTACGTTGAATCTCAGTTTCCTCAGCTGTCAAATGGGCACTCATTCTGCTGGTGCTTTTCTACCCCATGAACACAAAGCACGATGCAAAGATAAGGTCTCTGGTGAGGGTGTGCCAAGTGCATGTGAGCAATTTTTACTTTGGTAATTTTAGTAAAACTCCTAAAGGAGGTCGTTTGTTTTTTCGGCTATGATTTTTTCCCACAGGAGACATGCACCAGGGCATTGCAAGCTCTGCCCTAAATTTTAGATCCCGAAGGCTTGGCCCTCTAGCTTAAGACATGCACCTCCCCACTCCCTGGGTCCTGGCTGGGCAGGGGGCCTCCTCTTAGAAACCCTCAGGGACTGGGTGGGCTGAGGAAGGGGCCTCACGCTCTGCCCTCCTCTCCCCCAGGTACAAGACGGTGGTGACTCCCCGAAGGGCTGCGATGGCCATCGCTGGCTGCTGGATTCTCTCCTTCCTGGTAGGCTTGACGCCTTTGTTCGGCTGGAACAACTTGAGTGAAGTGGAGCAGGACTGGGTGGCCAACGGCAGTGTGGGTGAGCCCCTGATCAAGTGCGAGTTCGAGAAGGTCATCAGCATGGAGTACATGGTCTATTTCAACTTCTTCGTCTGGGTGCTGCCCCCACTGCTGCTCATGGTCCTCATCTACCTGGAGGTCTTCTACCTTATCCGCAAGCAGCTCAATAAGAAGGTGTCAGCATCCTCGGGCGACCCGCAGAAGTACTATGGGAAGGAGCTGAAGATCGCCAAGTCACTGGCCCTCATCCTCTTCCTCTCTGCCCTTACCTGGCTGCCCCTACACATCCTTAACTGCATCGCCCTCTTCTGCCCTTCCTGCCACAAGTCCAGCATCCTCATCTACATCGCCATCTTCCTTACACACGGCAACTCGGCCATGAACCCCATCGTCTATGCCTTCCGCATCCAGAAGTTTCGGGTTACCTTTCTTAAGATTTGGAATGACCACTTCCGCTGCCAACCTGCACCTCCCATTGATGGGGACCCTCCAGAAGAGAGGCCAGATGACTAGACTCCACCTCCTGCTCCCACCTGCCCACATCTGGGGCATCTCAGCCCAGTCCTCACCTCCATACTGTCCCACTTGTCTCCCTTATCTCCCCGACTCTTCCCCACTGGGCTGCGGGCTGTGGGTGCCTTGCACCTCTGGGGCTTGGAGGAGGTTTGGGAGGGCAGTCCATGGGGAAAGAACCAGGTAACCTGATGGGAGGAGGAAAGTTGTCTGGGCAGAGCCTGGGGACTCTGAGACTGCCAAGGGGCCCTGTGTCTGAGGGTGAGCTCAGCTCTCACAGCAGGCAGGGAAGTGTGCTTGTCTTAGGTTGTTGTGGTGTAGCCCTGGGACCAAGCTTAAGGAGAAAAGAAGATACCCACCAAGATGGAAGGAAGGAGAGAAGCTGGATATCCTGGCTTTCTTTCTCTCTTTTTCTCTAGGAAAAAGTGGCCAGAACCACTGACAAGCAGGAATCAAGGAGCTTCAGTCCCCACCTCCCAGAACCCTGCGTTCCCAGCCATGCTGGGTGTCAGGGTGCCTGTTCTCCTTCACCTGGGTATCCTGGGGTTATACTTGGTAGAGGAAGAAAGAAAGAGTCCAGAAATAATTGCCAATATTTGTTTTATTCTCCACTAGCCCTTGGGACCTGAGTGGCAGCTCCAAGCCCCAGCGCTAGTGTGGAATGTTAGATGTGGACCTCAAGGAGCCACTAGGTGGCAGCATTGAGCCCTCATTCTTGCCTGAGCGTCCTAAGTGGGAGCCTGGTGGAGCACACCTGTCATCCAGGCCACCAGCTCCACCAGCCCCTGATGATGGGCCTGTACCCTCCTAGGTGACACCCATCTCTGCTGCTTCTGGGCCAGATGGCGAGGAGAACTCCAGACATGCCAGCTTTGGGGAGCATTCTGCCTGCCAGGGGATGAGATGGATGAGGGAAAGCAGGCTACCGTGGACAGTCTGGGATGGAGTGAGACAGGCTAGTCAGGCCAGAGGAGACTAGCCTCCTGAGTGTGTGGACAGGAAAGTCTTGCCAGCATTTACGTTCCCTCAGTACCCCTTGCACTTAGCACAGTTTTCATGGGCTTTGAGGCTCTGTTACAGGGTCTAGGCCTTTAGCCTAGACCCTTGGGGAAGGGTTCACTCCCTGCCAAGTCCAGAGCCCCTTATCAGAGGGGAGAGGGGCCAGGTTCCAAGTGTGAATAGCAACTCAGGCCCTTTCTTCTCTCAGATGTGGGATGTCCCCTGGCCCCCTGACTAATAAAAGATTGTGAAGCCTCCTGGAGAACGTAGCTACCACTGTCCAAGGGCTGCAGACAGCTTCGGCAGAAAAGAAGCAATGATGAGGGATGGAGGAGAAGTGAAGAGAGGTAGGATGTGGGGGTGATTGGAGCAAGGAGGGTTCCAGAGAAGGCCATGTCTGTTCCTACAGTTATCCTCTTAGGGGAGCAAACCCTAAATGTGAAAGGAGATCCTAAAAAATCTCATACCCGCAAACACCCATAACACCTTGCGTTCCCTCCCGCCAGCACCTTCCTCGTGGTGTCATAGGTAGAGACCCCCTCGTAGTGACACATTCAACATCCCCCTCACGGTGACACAGGGCCGCCCCCACACAGATGATGCTCACTGTCACAGAGGCCCCTGCACTGTAACACCACACACCTTTATTCAAGTGCTTCACGCCCAGCGCACTACTCTCTGCAGCAGTGCTCCAATCTTAGCACCTTCTGGGGCCCCTTGTGTCCAGGAAGCCTGGCCTGAGACCTGCTAGGCCCACTCTTGGGGGAGGAAGGGGGCTGGCAGGTACCAAGGAGCAAAGCCATCAGCTGTCACTGTGGAAACGGGAATCTGGGGCATCCGTGGAGCTTGATTCTGGGCCCGGCTGCCCTGACCCCTCAGGCCTGCAGCACCTGGCAGAGAACAGGTTTCATGAGCCCCTGCTGTTAGCGGAGCTGGGCTACCTGTGCCCTGCTGAAGAGGTGAGATGGGGTGGGCAAAGCAGCACCCCTTCCCTTTCCCAGGCCTCCCTCCCTAAGGGCCCAAGGCCCAGGTCTGAGCTCTACCCATTGGACATTTTCACTTGTCCAGAACTTCACCTGGGTAAGGGAAGTCAGGGGGTGGTTAATGCCACCCACTGCATTAGGTCCAAGGGAATTCCCTGGCCTAAGGTCATTCTGAGCCAGGACTAGACCCTGCATGGTGTCCGTCCACTGCATCACCCACTTCAGGCCTCACCAGCATCAGCCTGCCCTGCAGTCTCTGGAACACTCTGGGACTGTGCCAGTGCATTGCCTGTGACTGCAGATGTGTCCCTAGAGCTGAATGCCACCCCCTCTCACCCCCACCCCTGCTCCTGGCCTCCACTGGCAGACGCAGCAGGGGGAATACATGCAGCCACTTACCTTTCTCCTCATCACGGCCTCCTCCAGGGGCTCTTCAGTGTGTGGCTGAGGCTGGAAGAGACCCAAAGGTTAGAGCTCCAGAGGGGGTGGGTGTCTGCTGGGGACCTGAGCGGGGGAGGGGGCTGAAGGGGAGTGAGTGAGGCTCACACCCTCACCCCGAGGATCCGTCTGTCCACGAGGTGGACTCTACCACCTCCTTTCCCCACACTGAGCCCTCCTTCCTTGTGGAAAGTCCTCTGCCCGAGCTCAATCTTTACTGCTCCCTGTCTTGCCTTGATTTTCAGGGCTCAGCCCAGTGCTCTAGGCCACCAGGAGAAGAGGTGGCTTCTCCTGTTCTCCCATCCATGGGAGGGTTCCTAAGGAGCATCCCCCCTCAAGCCCTCACCTTTGACCTCCAGCCGGCAGTCCACAGATGCCTCCCCCAGCACATTGATGGCCTTGCAGGTATAGACCCCGGAATCGAAGGGGCTGGGTTTCCGGATCTCCAGGGTACAGACACCTTGCTCAGAGATGGCCCGGTATTTGGGGTCACCCTGGATGTTCATCTTGTTTTTCATCCAGATGATCTTGGGCTGGGGGAGCAAGGTCAGAGGAGAGCTCAGAAAGTTGTGGATTAGGTCAAGACTCTCGAAGGCCATCGGGCCATCCTCAGGCTTTGGCAGGGATGCCTGAGAAGATTCTTCAACCCCACTGCCCCCACCAGGGCACAGCAGGCCCTGCCCCTCACCTTGGGTGATGCTCGGACACTGCAGAAGAGCTGAGTGCTGTAGCCAGGGGTAGAGGTGTGGTCAGCCAGGGGTTGGGTGAATGAAGGGGCTTCTGAGAAGTCTCGCTCAACAAAGCTTTTAGGTTTGGCAACAATATCTGGTTTCAGGAGAGAAAGTGTGGTAATTTCTAGGTGACAGGAGGAGCCCTCTTAGGATTGACCTCGTCTATTTTCCTAAAGTATCCCTACAGCTTACAGCTGGGTGTTTCATTGAATCTATATAGCATTCGCCCATAAGGGTAGGTTTGTCATCCCAGTTCACAGGTGAAAACTGAAGCCCTTCATGGATGAGGGACTTGCACAGTATCACCTAGTGAGTTTGGAGCTTAAGGGGTGGAAGCGGGAGTTCCCGTCGTGGCGCAGTGGTTAACGAATCCGACTAGGAACCATGAGGTTGCGGGTTCGGTCCCTGCCCTTGCTCAGTGGGTTAACGATCCGGCGTTGCCGTGAGCTGTGGTGTAGGTTGCAGACGCGGCTCGGATCCTGCGTTGCTGTGGCTCTGGCGTAGGCCGGTGGCTACAGCTCCGACTTGACCCCTAGCCTGGGAACCTCCATATGCCGCGGGAGCAGCCCAAGAAATAGCAAAAAGACAAAAAAAAAAAAATTAAGGGGTGGAAGGTCATGTGATGACTATGGCTCTCTGGGCAGAGAGCTGGTGATCTGGAGGAAGATTGAGGGCGGTGCCAATTCATTTCATCCTGCCTCCTCTGGAGCCTCCTGGTAGGACCCCAGTCTCCTAGGATCTCTGGGAAGCCAGGCACAGCCCACCTACAGGAACTTGGAGACAGAATGTCTCAAAGGGGCAGAGAAAAGCCGACACCATGGCTGGGCAAGTCAGAGAGGAGAACAGAGAGGAGTGGCAGCAAAGCCAAAGAGTTGCAATGATCTTGGCTGAGGGTAGAGATGAAAAACCCCAGAGATTCCACATTTCTTTTCTGTTTGTCTTAGGAGAACTGACTGGCTTTCCTCTTTTAAACAAAAATGTATTCCTAATTCTGTGCAGCTCAGGCTAGTGTTTAAAAGAGCATGCTTTCTGCAGCCCACACAGACTCATGAAGGCGGGGGTGGGGGTAGGGGACTGGGAGCGTGCAGGGTGACAGGGAGAAAGGGCTGGGAATTTCACATTTGACGCAAGAGGGCCATGTGCCTGTGTGGAGACAGTAAATACCCATATCTCTCCTTCATCTTTGTGGCATCATATTAGGGTCAGGAGGTTTGTGCTTTTAGCAGACTCGCCAGTCTGCCTATCCTTGTGCATTCCCTTCACGGTAGCTCCCTCGGGGACACACACATGAAACCCAATGGCCACTATGACATTGGCCATGTGGCATCTTTAGAATACGTGCACAGCCTCCCAGGGGGTGCTTCTTACTGGCATGGGTTTGCTCTGACATGTTTGTTACACTCAGTCAACCACATTCTTTTTTTTGTTTTGTTTTGTTTTTGGTCTTTTTTGCCATTTCTTGGGCCACTCCCATGGCATATGGAGGGGGTCGAATCAGAGCTGTAGCCACCGGCCTACACCACAGCCACAGCAATGCGGGATCTGAGCCATGTCTGCAACCTACACCACAGCTCACGGCAACACCAGATCCTTAACCCACTGAGCAAGGCCAGGGATCGAACCCACAACCTCATGGTTCCTAGTCGGATTCATTAACCACTGAGCCACGACGGGAACTCCAACCACATCTATTTCTTTACAGTCCCTCCATATGAACGTGTGTGTGTGTGTGTGTGTGTGTGTGTGTGTGCGCGCGTGCGCGCGCACGCGTACCAGCACTTGTGCCCACGTAGCTGTGGAGAGAGCAGCAAAGATTATGGCAAGTGAACACCCACAAGAAACACACAAGGGAGGGTGGCTGACAGACACACCAAAGAAAAGGCAGAGACGGGGAGAAGGGCGGCATGACCAGGCCTGGCTTGGTTTCCAGTCCTGGGCCCAGACACACCTGTCTTCTGGATATGGGCGAGCTCTTTGGTGACAGCGGCCGAGTCACTGAGTCCACACAGGTTTTCCGAGAAGACCCGGAAGGAGTAAGAGTTGCCCACGATGAGGTCAGTGATGGTGCAGGTGGTCGGGTGGTAGCGCTCCAGCACCGTGAACCATTGCTGCAATGACCCAGGCCCCGTCATGCACCCCCTGCCTTCGTCCTCCCTGCTGGCCCTGTGACCACTTCCTTAGAGGGGCTTATTCTATGCCCCATCCCTAGGAAGCACAACCATCCACGTTTGAGCCTAAGGGACTTTGAATTGGAAGGAGCCCTGGGAGGAGGTGACCTTTCTGGTGTTCTCAGGGAATTCTAGAGACTTCCTGGTCGAAATGTGGCTCAAGGACCTGCAAACTAAGAATCACCTGGGAGGAGTTGCTGTTGTGGCTCAGCGGAAACAAACCCAACTTAGTATCCATGAAGACGTGGGTTCAGTCCCTGGCCTCCCTTAGGAGATTAAGGATCCACGGTTGCCATGAACTGTGGTGAAGGTCTCAGATGTGGCTCAGGTGTGGTGTTGCTGTGGCTATGGTGTAGGCCGGCAGCTACAGCTCCCATTCTACCCCAAGCCTGGGAACCTCCATATGCCATGGGTATGGACCTAAAAAAGACCAAAAAAAAAAAAAAGAGAGAGAGAGAGAGAATCACCTGGGAATTTCATAGAAATTCAGGGTCTCAGCCCCCACCTCAGAGCTACTGAATTAAGATCTGCATTTTAGCCAGATTCCCAGGTAATTCATGTGTACCTTTCATTTCCAGAAGCACTGCTCTAGAGTTTGAAGGGCCTCTGAGAGTCCCCCTTGCAGTCCTTGGGAAGAGACTGAAGCCCAGAGAGGAAAGAGATTTGCCAAAAGCCACACAGGAAGTCAGGTTAGCAATAGACCAGAGCTCCTCAGTCTCTGGACTCTCAGTGGATGGGCCTTCCCAGCCACCTAGGCCACTCCCCCCACGACCGCCACACACAGCCCTTCCTCCTCCCCCTGGTCTGCTCTAGCAGGCCTCACCCCTGTCTTTTTGTCTGCCTTCTGCACTGTGTAGCCCAGAAGCTCTGTGTTGCCTGTGTCCTGGGGTGGTGTCCACTCAAGGGCAGCATTGCAGCCCCAGACGTCCAGTAGCCTGATGCTGCTGGGGGATCCGGGTTTCTCTGCAGGAACAGAGTGTTGGGGGGCGGGGTGAGGGGGAGAAGTGGGCTTGCTGCAAAATCCCCCCACCCAAGATCTGGCTCCCATCACTCTCCCTTGGCCTGACCCCGTCAGCCATCAGGTCTAGGGCAGGTGGGGCCTCGGGGTTCCCACAAGTCAGCCCCGTCTCCCTTGGCTCCATACCAATCACCAGGATGTCAATGGCTGCCTTGGCCTCCAGGCCTTCCAGCTGGACGGTGAGCTCATAGCAGCCTGAGTCCGAGCGCTGGGCTGAGCGGATGAAGAGGATGGAGTCCTGGTCCCCAGTGCGCACGTTCACCCGCTGGCTGTCCAGGGCGTGGCCATTATGGGTCCATGAGACCCGAGGCGTGGGATTCCCCTGGGAGGGCACAGACCTCTCAGAGTGGGTGCAAAAGGTACCAGCAACCCACACTCACTCAGGTTCAGGGATCTCTGGAGCTGTGCCCAGGAAAGACGGCCCCATCAGCCCTTCCTAGGAGGGGTGGCAGAGACTAGAGCCACAGGTGCTGCGCAGACCCCCATTCATCAAGTGTCCGACCAGGCCCTGGACCATCTGCCCTGTTCGCAGGCTAGAGAAACACAACTGAGTCAAGTGAACAAGAGAGGGAGATGAGGTCGTCTTGGTGTGTGGCTCCCAGGCAGACCCCCATGGGGATCCAAACATTTCCTGGGGCTCCTCCAGCACTCTCAAATGGGGGCCTGATTTCCACCCGCGCTCTTACCCTGGGCAGGAGGCATACCCACCTGGAAGGGGATTTGCAGGTTAATTGCTTCTCCCACCTGACGGATATAGGTCTGACGAAGGTGGCGGGGAACACGGATCTTGGGGGCCTCTGTATTAAAGTAAGGGTCTAGGCTTAGCACAGTGGGGTGGGCGAGGGGGCTGCTGATTGGGGGCTTCTCTGGCAGGGGTAGGAGACAGCTGGTGAAGACTGCTGGCTGTGCAGGAGGGCTCCTGTGTGTGCTCTGAGGCTGCCTCCTTATGGGAAAGGCAAAGTTCATGCCCCAGTTCCAGGGGCCCAAATCCCCTAAGGCCCTTGGGGAGTTGAGAGCCAGGAGGTTCCAGGAGGGCAGGGCCTCCACGGTGTGAACTGGTAGGCATCCTGGGCACTCCCTTGGCGCCACGACCCTGCCAGGCTGGGATTTGCCCTGCAGCCCAGGCATTCCTGGGCTCCAGATGGGCCCTGGCTGGCTCTCTGGCTCCCCCTAGTGGGAAGCAGGTGCTGCACCTGTCGCCTTGCATTCCTAGGAAGGGTGACAGTGCTGTCTTTTCTCCCCCTGCCTTGTACCAGCTCAGGCCTTCAGAGAAGCCCCAGTGAGACCCATTTGCCCATTGCTGTCTCCAAGCCATATGGGAGGCTTGGGATATTTCCCTTTCTGAATGAAGCCAGAGTAGACATATCCCCTTCCTTCTCTGTTCCCTCTCCCAGTACCTTTCAGTCTGATGGTTGGGAAGTCCTTCCTGACACCTTACTTCAGCCTTATGCTACAGTAGAGAACCACTTTCCTGACCATCACCAAATGCAACCGCTGAGGCTGTGAGCCTTCCAAGGGAAGCTGCAACAACCATGCCACCGTCCCACTGGACGGGGGCAGGGGTGGTAGTGGCTGAGGCTCCTCGGTAGCAAACAGGTGGCAGCAGTTGGTCCATGGAACACAGGGTGGAGAGGGAGGAGACAGTAAGAAGGAACACTGTGTCTCTGAGGATTAGCTGTGCAGGCACTTGGCCTGGGAGCATCAGGCCTGGAATGTTCCAGGGGCAGCTGCAGGGGGCCAGGAATGCTTGGCAGCTCCAGGTGGCTGAGGAGGGACAGCTGAGTAGCTGTGGATTCTGGACAGGGTCCCCACCCTTCCCTGCCCATGAGGAGGCCCTGCTGCTCCCTGTTTATTCATGGCCTCCTTCCCCTCTTCTCTCCAGGAAATCCCCTTCTCTCCTGCCAGAGGAATTTTAATGGAGTAGTGGGTGCTGAGTCTGGCTGACTCCTTCAATGAAGGCTCTCAGAAGCCTACTCTCTACAGGCTCCCAGGGTCTGAGCTCCCCGGGCTCCCAGAGGAAGTCAACGATGCATCTGCCCCAGCCAGGAGGGCTTCCTGGCACCTCCAGGCTAAAGTCAATGTGTCCATATTGAGCTGCCAAGAGGGGCCAGGTCTCGCCCAGACTCAAAAAGTGGGAATGTCCTCTGGTTTTGAAAACCACTAGAGAAGACTCCCTGCTTACTGGTGGGACATGAGGGGCCTGTGTGGGAGTCAGGTTCTGAGGCCCCGTTAGTACGTTGGGTGACCTCGAAGGAGTCCTGGGGTGCCTTGGGACCTCCTTAGCTTGGATTGACTGGCCATGACAATCTACACTTCTACATTCTCTAGCCCTGTGGTTCCCACATCTCCCAGGCCTTAGGATTGAGAAGTATTTCCTTGAATCCAAACTTCACCCTTTTTGTGGCTGTGAAGCCCTGTCTTTCTAGAAACCCTGTCCAGGACTATGGGGTCCCCCTCTGGGAGACACAGGGGGCAACAAGGAGGAAGGTGGACAAGGCCTCAGGCCACCTGCTGGCCTATATCTCTCATCACCCTGGGGCTCTGGGCTGTCCCCAGAGACCTCAGATCAGACCAAATGACTCACTGCCATTAACAGACTGAAACCTGATCAGCCCTGGGACGGGAGCAAGGGTAGGCTTGAGGCTAATGCACCCTACAAATAGAAATCTTTGCAAGGGGACAGCAGCTGGCTTCCCAGGTTCCCAGTATGGCACTGGCCTCTGGGGATGGAGAAACTTTCACGGGCCTTTTGCAGGCATGTGTCTTCCTCCACTAGGGATGTGGTGCAGCAAGAGGCAAGGAAACACCTCTTTGTTTCAAAATTTAGGGGAGAATCTGGAACCCAAGCACTATGAAATGAGCCTCCGTGGTCTCTGATGGGATTAAGATTGGATAGGAGGAAGAACTGAATGACTCTAAGCACTGGGACCCTAAGGCAGGTGACCTGGGGAGCTTGAGCTTTCATTTCTGAGGGTCAAGAAGCCCTTCTCCCTCTTGGGGGCAGGGCCACTCAGGGAAATGGCCTCTTTGAGCTCCAGAGGCCCCTTGCTGCTGAGGAACCCGGAGTTCTCTTGAGGCAAGATGGTGATAGCAGGTGGTTTGTGCACGTGAGTGTGGGATGGGGGAGAGGGCTGCCCTGCTCGCTTTGCCCATTGGCTTCAGTTTCTCCACCCATTAGACAAGGATCCTGGCAGTGGGGCGGGGGTAGGGGTGCGGTGCAAGAAGATGAAGGGATGAGCTTTACCAATGGTCTCTTGGATGTGGACAGGCTGATCCAGCACAGCCGGTGGGCCAGCCCCTGCAGAGCTCACCGCAGTCACACGCACGAAGAACTTGTCACCCAGAGCCAGGTTCCGCACGGTCTGCTGGGTCACCATCATGGGCCGGGTGTTCACAGGCACCCACTCCAAGGCTGAGGGAAATGAAGAGAGTGCATGGCCCTGGCTCCATGGCCGTGGGCACCCTTCTCAGTGCAGCTACCCTTCTCACTGGTGATCGGAGGAAGTGATCGAGGATGTTTTGGAGCCTGAATTTCCCCACGCTCTCCCTCCCTGCCTCTCATTGTTAAATTGCATCAAAGACACCTGATGTTAGAGCCCTCAAGTGGTGACCAGAGAGAGTTGGACACGTCTGCCAAGTCACACAGCAAGCTAGGGGCAAAGGCAGAGGCCAGGCTGAGCTTGACTGTCATGGAGATGGACAGCAGGACAGTGGCATCAGGAATTTGGCCAGAGACCCCGCCGCCGCCTATTTCTCTTCACTGTCTCCTCCTATGACTTAGCCCTCCCCCTCAGTTTCTCTGCTCTCAGCCTCCTGCTTTCCCTCCCCAAGCAGGGTCCTCTGAGACTTAGCACAGCCTCCATTCTCACGGAGCTGTGCCCCGGTGTCCCCAACTCTTCTTTCGGGAGCTCAAGGACAAGGGGCCTCCCCAGGTGGTTTGGACATCTTCCTGCTCTCAGAGGGGCATTGGTGGAGCAAGAAGCCTTGGGTGAGTGGGTTGAAAGCATTGCTTCTCCCATCCCTCCTCCTGGACTGACCCAACTGCAGAACTGGGGGCTTGTCCCTGCCACCCTCCAATCCCCCCTCCCTGCGTGTATTCAGGGCTCAGCCCAGAGCTCACCTCCCTCTCGGCGGAGTTCCAGCACGTAGCCCTGGAAACCCAGCTTCCCTAGCCACTCCGGGGGCTCCCAGCTCACAGTCACCGAGCTATCACCCACGTCCTCCACGGCCAGCAGCAGCGGGGCACTGGGGACATCTGAGGGAGAAGTAGGGGAAGGGGAAGGGGTTCATGGTCAAAAGCTCTCCACCCACCGCTCCGTGCCATGCCTGCCACCCTCCTCCACCTGTCCCCCCTCTTTTCACCTTCACTCGGAGGTGCAGGTTTACTGGCTGCGGGGGCATCGGGGGCAGGTGCATGAGGGGCAGGTTCCTGTGGCTTGGGAGTCTGCTCTTCCCCCGTAGACTTCGGAGCTGTCACTTCTCCAGAGGGCTCTGTGGCGGGCACATTTGCAGATTCAGAGGCAGTCTCCTCTGGACCACAGTCGGGGGCCTCCAAGGTGGCTTTTCCTGTCATTGCTGGGGTTGGCTGAGGGGTCAGGCTGGAGTGTGCAGGGATTAGCAGTGGAGGGTCTGTGCTTCCAGGGTGCCTGGGACACCTAGGTCCAGGCATATATAGTCAGGGGGGCTGCCCCACCCCCAAGCAAATGATTCCCAGCTGTGGGGTCAGGTCAGGCAGGGGGACCAGAGCGTGGGAGGAGCCTAAGCCAGGAATAGCTCTGGGGGAGGAACTGTAAGGGTCCCTTGAGGAGCACGGGACCTTGTCCATCACCCTGATTGGATCTCAGTAGCTGGGGTTCTGGTGCCCAGATGGGAGGAGGGTACAGATGGGTGAGATGGGACTTGCCGGGAGCCTGTGCCAGGGGTCAGGGCATTTGGGAACAAGAGCTTTCATCTGGAGAATAAACCCAGATCAGACTCTGCATGTTTGGCTTCTGTGGGGCCCTTGTGCTCAAGGCTTCTCAGCTTGGGTGCTGGGGTCCAGACAGCCTGAAACAGGCTTCCCCAGAGAGCACTCCCCGCTTTGTTGCCAGGGAATTCCCACAATTCCCTGGTCCTCACGTTCCCGAGGAGCTTCACTTGTGCTGTGTGAGGTTGAGGGCCAAGAAAAGGAGGGCATTGGGATGCCTGAGGCGGGGATGATTGGAGGAGGATCTTAGGGCAATGGGACCCCAGGAAGGGAAACTAAGTCCCCTGGTCACCCAGCCTCCCCAACCCCTGGCCTGGCCCTTGGTCTCCCTATCTGCTAAAGACAGCACCATGAGAGTCCCCCACCTAGCCCTTGAGGGTGGAATAAAGTCATAAGGAAGATTTGGAAGAGAACTTGGAGAAGGACAGCACTCTGAGACGTCTAGACGCTTCAAAGCAGGGCATGGCATGGACACGTACATGCCATAGGGAAAATGAGGCAGGCAGGACCAAATTGCTAGTCCTTGAGTCATTCATCCAATAAAACGTTAAGATTGGTGATGATTTAATAACCCTGAAAATAACATGTGTTAGGGAGGAGGGGGAGGAACAAGAACACCCATTGCTGGTGGGAGTGTAGATGGGAGCATTCTCTTTGGACAAAAGTGGGTGAGCATCTGGTCAAGTTGAAAATGTTCAAACTCTATGGCCCACCCCAGAAACCCTCACACCTGCACCCCAGGAGACACACATGCCAATGCTGACGGCAGTGTTGTCTGCAGTCGCCAAATCTGGAGAAAGCAGCCCTCCCTCAGCAAGGGGATCCATAATTAACTGTGCAGTGTCTCTGCACCTAGAAACCAAAACTAGAATAAAAACTTCAGCTACACGGGTGACCTAACAGACATAATGGGGAGCAAAAGGAGCTGGACACACAGAGTGGTGTGATTCCCACTCGTGTTCAATTCACACACAGGCGGCACCACCTCTCTTCTTCAAGGGGCATCTCTACAAAAGAAGACAGGGAGAGTCAGGAGAGTGCTGGCCCCTGGGGGCAGCGACGGGGATGTATGTGATTGGAGCTCAGGGCCACTAATGAGGTCTTGATTCCTGTCCTGCGTAGTGGTTACACAGGCTTTCACTATAAAGGCATTCTTTCAATTAAATAAATACATTTTATGCACTCTTCAGCATGTATGATATAGCTCACAACTGAAAAATAAATACACATGGAATTTATTTAGGGTCCTCAGCCGCACATACCTTCTCCCCCTTCCCTGGGGCCGGGGGCACAGGAATGTGGCCACATCTTACCACTGGCTGTCCTTGTTGAGGAGAGGCCACAGAGGGCCTGGGGAGCCTCCAGATCCTGCCCCGCTTGGGTGCCTATGCCCTTTGCCAGATGACAAATGTCCTGCCCGGTAGGGGGCGGGCCTTGGAGACCCGATCCCCATCCCTGGCCTCTGACTCTGCAGCTATAAGTGAATGTGACTAACTCTGCAGGACCCTGAGTCAGCCCTGCAGAGCCTGTCCCAGGATGGGGGAGGGTGGCCAGGAGAAGGGGGTGGGGGTTTGCTGCCCTGGAGAACTCACAGACCCAGGGGTTTCAAAGATCCCTATGTGGTGGGGTGGGCAGTGGGCTGGGATTAGGGAATGCTTGGCCCACTGGCCAACAGTGAAATGCCAGGTACCCCTAGAGGCTCTGGCCAAGTTCTTATTCCCTTTGCCTTGAGCAGGGCTGTGACCTTGGGATCGGTTGCATCTGCCCAGCTCCAGCTGGTTCAGATTTCAGGGAGGCTGATAGGTATTTCCTTCCCCACATCTCAAACCAGTGTCACAAGCCACTAGGCCAAGTCACAAATAATTTAAACATCAGGGAATAAATTCACCTTGGTTTTGGAATGTGCATCTGTACTCTCTTTGGAGGTAAGGCATGTCCAAGGCTCTGGGAATTCACAGGAATTGGTGCTAACATCTTACTTCATAAAGGCTGGCAGGCTGGCTGATCTTCTGAGCCCCTCCCAACCCACCCATCTGCCCCACACCTCCTGTCCCCGGCTGAGTCGAGGAGCCCTGGTTTCTGCATAGGCTGCGGGCTGCTTATGTCCTGAGAGAGGAGAGACAGAGGGCTGGGCTCTAGTCCTGGGACTTCTGACAGATTTCAGTCCAGTAACAGAAAGGGCTCCTCTAAGGTAATGAGCAGCTGGCCACTGGGAGCATTGCGGGAGGCTGGAAGGCCACTTCTCACAGGCCCTACAGAGACTCCAGGTCTAGGATGGAGGGAGGGTATATGAGGTAACATTGGTGTCTCCTTTTAGCCTTGAGAGACCAGGGTTAGGGCTCTCTAACCTGGCCCTATGTTGGCTCCTCCACCTCCCCAGGGTGAGAGAAGATGAAGGGTTGGGGTTAAAGGGCTTCCTTCCTGGTGCCTGCTAGCCTCTTGGAAACAGAAAAGCCTTCTTTCAACAAGCAACTGCATTAAGAAGTCTGGACAGCAATGCCTTGAAGATCTGGATGGCCACCAGCTACCTTGGGTGAAGTCTACGACTGATGGATCTGAGGATGCCGGCCTCCTTTCTGGGGCCCAGCAGAGGACAGGATGGTCTCACGTTCTGCAACTCAGGGCTCCTGAGCCTGAGAGGGGAGAATCCCGAAGAGCTGGGGGAGATGAGCCCAGTGGGTCCAGCGAGGCCACAGAGATAGACTGAAGCTAATGGCAACAAATGATGAGCGCTGGTGCTTTATTGAGCAGCTGCAGAATTAGGAAAGGAAGTGGGAGGGGGCCATGAGTATGTTTCTGGGTGAAAGTTTCAAGTCAGGCTTTGCAGAGGATATAATTAGTGTGGCTGCTGCTTCTTGTGAGATGGTTGGCTGTGTGGTGGTGGAGCTTGCCAAAATGGTGCCCCCTAGCACGGAGGACTGGGGGGCAAGGGAGATGAAGAAATCTCCTTGGAGGGGGGAGCCTGGAGTCCCTGGGCATTCTCACTAGTCAGCAGGTGTGTGCTGACCCGTGTCTTACATGGTGCCGGTCCTGCAGCACCACTCCTGCCTGCCTGTCCACTAGAGCTGCTCTCAGGTGGTAGAGCTGTGGCCTCTGCATGGGCCCCAGGGAGGGAGCCTGAGGCTCAGCAAGGGACCCAGCAGGGCAGGTACTCCGACTCCTAGCCAGTTAGAGCCAAGGGGCAAGGGCCATCCCTGCCCCACCGTGTGCCAAGGACAGAGGCTACGCCGCAGCAAGCACATCCTTGATGGCACTGGTGAGAGGGAAGCGTAGGTTCTGCCCACAGAAGTTGCCCCGGAAGTCATCCAAGTCCAGGGTCCACACCATAGCACCAGCCAGCTGCCTGCTCTTCAGGTACTTCGCCTGGGAGGGAGACCCAGAGGGGGCAGAGTTGGGGTCCCAGGCCAGGGTGTATATGTGGGGAGTGTGCTATGTGGGCGCCTCCCCAGGGGAGAGAAAAGCAGCCACCTGAGAGCCAAAAGACACCTGTAGCCCAGCCCCACCCTCAGGGCAGGGAGCTTCCCTCCCCCTTTTCATTCTGGGTGTGGTCTTAGGAACCTACCTTGTTTTTGACGCTCTCCTGGTCATCATACCCCACCCACTGGTTGCCCTTGGTGGCATAGGGGACCTGCTGGCCAAGGGGTCTACGGACTGTGGCTCCTTGGAGGAAGTCACAGATCTGAGCAGAGAAAACAGTAGGCGTGATATGGGGGACCGCGCTAGACTTTGCAGGTCACCGAAAAGCTGCCATTCCCCAAATCCCCTTCAGCCCCTCATTTCTTTCTGCAGGGTACACTTGTCCCTTGAACTGCAGTCTTCACTCAACTTGACTTAAAACATTTGTAAATATCCCAGGGTTCTGTGACTGAGGGCATCAAGGGGACTCTAATTAGCTTCCTGCATCTTAAACAGGGATATGGGAAAAGGTGGGCTGACACTGAGGACTGGCCCAAGGCAGCACAGACAGCAGAGCTTGGGCCAAAATAGAAGAAACTGCCTCTTCTCTGGAGAGGGATGTAGACGGGATATGCCTGCCCCCCACCTCTCTCTTCACCAAAGTGCTGGATCTGCTGGAACTTTTTTTTTTTTTTTTTCCCTACACTCAGGGTATGAAATTTCCCTGGTCACAGATCGAATCTGAGCTGCAGCTGCAACCTGCGCTGCAACTGCGACACCAGCCAGATCCTTTAACCCACTGTGCCTGCGCTGGGCTGGGGATTGAACCCATGCCTCCACAGTGACCCAAGCTGCTGCAGTCGGATTCTCAACCCACTGTGCCACAACAGGAACTCCTGGAATTTTTCTTTTTTTAATTCCCAGCGGAGTAAAAGTGAGGGTGGGATAGGAGGCTTACCTTCCCCAGGGCTGCTGGCAGTGTGGGAAAACTTACCTCCCCCGCCTCAACTCATACCTCATAGTAGGCAAGGATCCCTTTCTCCTTGGTGAACCGGCCTGGTATTCCTGGCCCTGATGCCGGGGCTCCCACGTCTGTCTTGGAAGAGGCCAAAGTGAAGCTCCTCCCAAAAGTGGGGATACCCATCACCAGCTTATTGGCTGGGGCCCCCAGCCTCAGCACATAGCTCACAGCATAGTCCTGGATGTGGGTGAGGAAGGACAGGTTGACCAGTTAGGTGCTGGTGGTGCAGGAGGAGGAAGGCTGTGCAGACCGCACTGCTGCCTTGGAAGGCAGAGTGCCGGGTCATTTGGACTTCCCTCCTTTCTGGGGACCTGTAAGGTCAGTATAAAATGCATTGTATAGGAGTTCGCATTGTGGCTCACTGGTAATGAACCCAATTAGTATCCTTGAGGATGCGGGTTTGATCCCTGGTTTTGCTCAGTGGGTTAAAGGACCCAATGTTGCCATGAGCTGTGGTGTAGGTTGCAGATGCGGCTTGGATCCCATGTTACTGTGGCTGTGGTGTAGGCTGGCAGCAGCAGCTCATTTGACCCCTAGCCTGGGAACTTCCATATGCCGCAGGTGCAGCCCTAAAAATCAAAAAATAAATAGATAAAATGCATTGTATAGTTTCAATCTCAAAAATATCCTTTTAGGTATAGGAAGGGATTGTCAGTATCTGACAGTTGCAGAATTCAGGTGATTGGCTCAGGATACACAGCAAAATCTAGACTAAACTCTTGCTTTCTCAGCCCCCAGCCCCCTTTGTGTTCCCTCCCATCTGCCCTCTGCCTTCACTTGGCCCTCCCTATAGGCCCAACAGGAGATGTCCTGATTCTTTTTTTTTTTATATAGTTGATTTACAATATTCTGTCAATTTCTGCCATATAGTAAAGTGACCCAGTCATACACACACACACACACACATATACACATATTCATATATATATACTCGTTTTCTCATATTAACTTTCATCATGTTCTATCATAAGTAACCGGATGTAATTGCTTTTTGTTTGTTTTTTAGGGCCGCACCCATGGCATATGGAAGTTCCCAGGCTAGGGGTCGAATCAGAGCTACAGCTGTTGGCCCCACAGCCACAGCAACACAGGATCCAAGCTGCTTCTGTGACCTACACCACAGCTCATGGCAATGCCGGATCCTTAACCCACTGAGCAAGGCCAGGGATCAAACCTGCATCCTCAGGAATCCTAGCCAGGTTCATTAACTGCTGAGTCACCAAGGGAATGCCCTCCCTGTGCTGATTCTTTAGGGACATGCCATCTCCCCAGTCCCTGGGCTTTGGAGATGCAAAAACTGCGGCCTCAGTTTCCTCATCTGTGAAGTCATCCCTTGCAGGATTACTGAGGAGTAGAGAGGTTGGAGTGTGAGCTCTGTCAGGTGGCAGGTCTCTGTGGTACCCCCACCCGACCCTCCCTCCACTGGGGCACTCACTGCATTGCTGAATCTGTCGGAACTTGCATCCCCCTGACCTCGGAACAGGGGACTGTGATGTCCTGTAGTTTGGTGCCAGGCTCCATGGAAGTCATAGGTCAAAAGGCTGATAAAGTCCAAGTGTCTGTGGAAGAGGGGATGGAGGAAAATGTGAAAAATTAAGAATGTTCTTGGCCACACAGGCCCCACCCCAGGGGATGTGAGCAGGAGTAACAGGTAACCAGAAGAAACACATTAACCCCCAACCCAGTAGAACCTGGCAACTCACTGCCTAGGCTGCTGGAACACCTCACCTGTGCCATACTGGGGAGTGGGCTCAGAGCCCCACAAGTGCATTTAAGACAAGAACAGTGTTCTTCCGTTCTGCCTCCAGCACACAATTAGGAGCTGGCCTCCATCTCACCTCACCCTCTCCACTTGGGCCGCATTCACCTTGGTGAAAGCAGATTAAACATGGCATCAACACTGATTGGCCAAAGGGGACCTGCTGTACAGCACAGGGAACTCTACCCAATAGTCTGTGATAATCTATGTGAGAAAAGAATCTGAAAGTGGAGTTCCTGTTGTGGCTTAGAGTAATGAACCTGACTAGTATCCATGAGGACATGGGTTCGATTCCTGGCCTCGCTCAGTGGGTTAAGGATCTGGCATTGCCTTGGGCTGTGGCATAGGTCACAGATGCAGCTTGGATCTGGTGTTGCCGTGGCTGTGGTGTAGGCCAGCAGCTGCAGCCCCGATTTGACCCCTAGCCTGGGAACTTTCATATGCTACGGGTGCAGCCCTAAAAAAAAAAAAAAAAAAAAAGAATCTGAAAGTGAATGGATATGGGTACATGTATAACTGAATCATTCTTCTGTATAGCAGAATTGATCACTATGTTGTAAATCAAAAAAAAACAAAAATTTTTAAAAAGTGAATGGAGTTCCTGTTGTGGCTCAGCAGAAATGAATCCGACTAGAAGCCATGAGGTTGCAGGTTCGATCCCTTGTTCAGTGGGTTAAGGATCCAATGTTGCTCTGAGCTGTGGTGCAGGTCGCAGGTGTGGCTCAGATCCTGCATCGCTGTGGCTATGATGTAGACCGGCAGCTGTAGCTTCGATTCAACCCCTAGACAGGGAACCTCCATATACCATGGGTACAAACCTAAAAAGGAAAAAAAAAAATTGTAAATCAGCTCTACTTCAAGAAAAACTTTAAAAAATAAAATAAATACTTTAAGGACAAGTTCAAAAAAAAAAATAAGTTGCATCAACAGCCTTGTGCAGAAAGAGCAGGACCAAATGATGACCTGAACTTATGATTCCTTGTGGTGGGGAGATTGCCACACATGCAGTTGGAAGGTCTGCTGTGGATTACATGAACATGAGTTTCAGGTGCTTGAGGCAAATGGTTGAGAGCCACCTCATTCCCACCTGCTAAGTGATCAATTAAAACACCTTGTCTACGTTTCCCTAAGACCCTAAAGAAGATTCTAAAGTCACAGTGAAGAGGATTTCCCATCATGGCGTAGAGGAAACAAATCCGACTAGGAACCACGAGGTTGCAGGTTTGATCCCTTGCTTCATTCAGTGGGTTAAGGATCTGGTGTTGCCGTGGGCTGTGGTGTGGCTCGGATCTGGCGTGGCTGTGGTGTAGGCCAGCAGCTGTAGCTCCAATTAAACCCCTAGCCTGCGAACCTCCACATTCCGTGGGTATGGCCCTTCGGGAAAAAAAAGGAAAGTCAGAGTGAAGAGCTTTTGTTTCTTACTCTTGGGTTTCCTAAGACCCATGGCTTTGTTCCATGGGGACAGACTGTTTGACTGGGGACTGCTCATTCTCACATGCATAAGAGGGCTGGCTGAGGAGGAGGGGCAAGGCAAACAGGAGAGGGGTCCCCTGCACCTTGTGGACCCCAGCAGTCTAGAAATGGAAGGAAGGGTTCCTGCTGTGTTGCCTCTCCAGAGACTAGCACTCTGCTCAGGCAGACGTGGAGCAATGCTTGTTACTGACTGGCTGTTTAACTTTCCCTGCCTTCCCTTCCACAAATACATACATTCATAGCAACTGTCTCAACTGGTCAGCATAATACCCCAAGTGAAAAGGAAGAATAGGGATTATTATGCCCCATTTGACAGATGGGGAGGCTGAGGCACAGAGAGGGAAAGTGACTTGAGTGTGCTCAGGGTCACACATCAAGCCTTTGGAGGAACTAGGACTGGAAGCCCAGTCTTCTGACTCAACATGGAATGGAGAGTGAGGGCAGAGTGGGTTGGAGACTCACTGAGATATCTGGGCGATGTCATAGCCTCTGTCAATGGCGACCTTCCCTGCAGACACCGCTCCGCTGAGCAGGAGCCGCTCTTTTCCAGGCAGGGCTTCCCTTACAAACTCAGCCTTCATTTCCTGGTTGGGAGTGAAGCAAATGAGCACAAGCCTTATAGAGAAAGATCTCTGGGCACATCATTGGCCTTCCTGTCTGCCATCATCCCCAACCTGACTGGGGCTCAGTGGGAATGATGAAGTGGTTCCGTCCTCAGGCTCACCCATCCTTTTCCTTCAAAACTGTTTGGACCAATCTCCTCCCTACACCCCATGCAGACCTATCAACACTCAATTATTCTCTGTCCTGGAGGGTCCATAAAAATAGAGGGTGATCCCACTTGGCCCACAGTTGATGTTGGAAGAAATTTGCCTGTTGGTCTGTGCCTTGTTCAAGCTTGTACATGAGAACACAAAATTAAAATGATTTGTATTGTTTCTGTGAACGATTTGTTTAAATGATCACTATGTCCCTGGGGTAACTAGAGACGCTTGGGCTGTCCCAGATGGGGCTGCCTCTGATGCAGTGCATGCTGGAGAGTGGGCAGCATCCATGTGGGAATGAAGAGGGGCCAGTGATGCTCCCCTATCTGGGCAGAGAGGAGCGGGCACTCTGCTTAGTGACCTCTGCCTCTTAGAAGCCCTATCCATCTCCCATGGTGTCATGTGATTCTTCCTCGCTGGGTAAGATCTCAGGACACAGACCAGTTCGGGTCTTATCTCTGGTCCAGATCTCAGGATCCTGCAGCCAGGAGGCCTCAGTCCTCCTTTGCCTGCCTCAGGAGAACATCCCTGAAGACAGCTTGTTTGTACCCTCCCTGTTCCTTTCCCCAACCCGACCAGCACCTTGACCAGAGTGGTGAGATGCCGCTTGTCTCTCCGCCCAGGGAAGAGCCAGGCTAGGTCCAGTCCATCAAAGCCATGGGTCCTCAGGAATGGTGGCACCGACTTGATGAAAGTCCTGCGACTCTGAGTGTTGGAGGCTATTTTGGAAAATCTGGAACCGAAATCACCCCAGTAGAATTCTCAGCACCAAAATGCTGAATGCCTTGGCCCTCTGGGGGTAGGTCTCTGGGACATATGGAGCTCAAACCCACACAGCTCTAAGAGGCCATGGTTGGGACAAGACCCATCTCTAGGCATCTTAGAGTGTACTCTTTGGAGCCAGATATCCCTGGATCTATCATCTACTATCCAAGACACATTGAGCGGGTTATAACCTGAGCCTCAGCTTCCTCATCTGTAAAATGGGCATAAATATATCATGTAGTGCTGTTATGAGGATTACATGTGATACAGCTGGACAGGATGCATGGCATGCATGGGAGCTCTCATGGCCATACCTTGTCCCTTTTTCAGAGCTCCTACTCTACCCACTCCATGAAGTCTTCCCAGGGCCTCCACTCCCAAATGTTTCCTTTCATTTCATCTCTCTCTTTCCAGCCCCTTTGGACAGTAGCCCCCAAAAGTCTTTGCTTTCATGTCTGAGAAGCAGTTTAAAAGAGCATTTGCAGGAAATCAGAAGCATTACCTTGTTGTGTGACTCTTGGCAAGTCCCTTTCCCTTTTGGGCTCTGATTTATTGGTTGTACATGAGGAAGACCCCTGAAAACCATTTAGGACCCTGTGCCTGACCAGTTTGGGGTCCCCGTGACCCCCTCCCACACACACAGCAGGTGAGGAGAAACTTACGCCTCTTCCTACTCCATCATCCTCTGGGGAATGTGTCCTACCTTTGAGAACCAAAGTTCCATCCTCCAACAGACAGGAGGGTCTTCAGGTCGCGGTTCCTGTGGGGCACAGGGAAGCAGGAGGGTAGGGGTGAAGTGAAGTTGTTGGGGCATGGGGTGGCCCCATGTTTGGGAGGCTGTGGAAGGCTTCTAGCTTGGAGTGGGAGGCCCTTCCTTCCAACCCCGAGATTTAGTAGGCTAAGAATTGCTAAGTATTTGTGGCAGTTACTCCTAGGTATGCTGCCCAATTTCATTCCCTCCAATGGGGAAGCCAGGCTATGGCAAAATAGAGCCATGAACACTCTGAGGCTCCATGGAGAGGTGATGAGAGACGTGCCTCCCTTTCCCAAGGGAGCTCGGCTGCACCTTCTTCTACAGTCTGCCTCTTCCAACAACCTGCTACTTCCCCTCATCACCTCCTCCCACTGAAGCCAAGGCCCTCCTACTCTCCACCCAGAGGGGAGTACTGAGGGCCATCCCCTTGGGCAAAGGGACTCTGCCCTGAAGCCAGCCCGGCTAACCCTCCATCTTCCTCCGGCCCTGGCCAGCCCATGGCCCAACCTGTTCTTGAGTGTGTTCAGTGTGTCATAGAGCGTCACATCATTCCACTCCAAGGTGTCAATCTCATTGTTGCTTATGTTGGCAAAGCTGTAGATGATGTGGGTGCAGAGGAAGGGGTCGATGGCATCTGGGAAGCAGCTCCCATCACCCTCCCGGTACTGGGACCAGCTGGTATAGTAGCAGACCAGCTTGTAGGCAGCACCTGAAGGAGAAGGCTAGGGTGGGGCCTGGGCCAGGATTGAGCCTGAGCCCCAAGCTGCACACCAATGGGATTTTAGGGGGCAGATAGATGGACAGAATTGTGAGCAAAATTAGAATCCTAAATGAAAGGGTCTGGCTCAGGTGCATCTGCCTTTTTGTCCCTGTTTGATGAAAATAAGGCCCTATTCCAGAGTTCCCATCATGGCACAGCAGAAACAAATCTGACTAGGAAACATGAGGTTGTGGATTTGATCCGTGGCCCCTCTCAGTGGGTTAAGGATCTGGCATTGCTGTGGCTGTGGTGTAGGCCAGTAGCTGTACCTCAGATTGAACCCCTAGCCTAGGAACTTCCATATGCCTCGGGTGCAGCCCTAAAAAGCAAAATAATAAGGTCAATTCTGAAAACGCTTAGAAAAGATCAAATGCAATGGATAAATATACTGCCAGGGTGGGGTGCGAGGGGAGCAGGCTGATGAATAAAGATGAAATGGGACCTGGTACAAGTAAAGAAGGCTTCCTGGAGACAGTGGCTTTGAAGGAGAGGAGGTGCCCAGTCTTCAACAGCCAGTGTCAGGAGACCCTGGCCTTCAGGGGAGATTCTCGCAGGACCTTCAGTGGAGTATTTGATCTGAGATTCTCTGGCTCATCTCTTCTCTGCCTTCCTGTGGGAGTGCCCCTAACCTGCAACCCACCCAGAACAGCAGTCCCCAGGCTCTCTTGGTCCATCCCTCAAGCTGGGGTACAATAGCTCAATGGACCAATTCCTCCTCTCCTCTCATTCTGATTTCTCCTGCTGCAAAGTAGGCCTCTTCTGCCCTCTGGCAGTGAGCATCCTTCATCGTTGCTGCCTCTGGGCTCCTGTTAGTGGTTCCCACCAGACCATTAGTTGAAGACTTCACTGAATCTGAGTCTTTGAAAAATTTTAATTTTGAAATTTTTTAAATATATAGAAAAGTAGTAGAAATGTAGGGAGTAGTAGTATGATAAACATCTATATACTCATTACCTCATCACCTGGGTTTAACAAGTGCTAATATTTCTGAGCCATTTAAGTCACAGAAGAAATTGGAAACACACTCTGTCAGTGCCCAGGTCTCCTCCTCACAGCCCTCGCCACACCCACACCTGCTGGGACTTAAAAGGGGGTTACTTACAGCTCTGGAGCAGCACCAGGGCCACAAAACCTGAAAGGAAATGCAAGGTGAGACCACCTCCTGCAAGTACCTCCTGCCCATCCTTCTGCTCCCCCTCACCGCCCCCCCCCACCCCTCCACCCCATTCCCGGCCCCCAGCCACCCCAATCAGGGAATCAAGGTCATGGGCCACCTCAGACCAGGCTCCTCCTCCCTCCCTCCCCAGCTCTGCTTTCCACCCCCTTCCCTCTCCTTCCCACTGCCCCTCCCACTCTGCAGGTAGGAGGCCAGTCCCTCTGTGCAGTGGCTCAAGGGCCAACCCAGAGACCTGTCTGAGCCACCCTCAGACCCATCCTGGCTGTAGCAGAGGGGTGGCTGTGTGGCTTCTTCCTGTGCCCTCAGCCTCCTGCAGCCCACAGTGTAGGCAGGACACTTCCTCAGACCTTGAACTTCCTCTTATACCTGTCCCACCCCACTCCCCCACACCCCATACCATCCCATTTATGGGAACTGAGCTGTGTGTCAATGAAGGAACTACCAGGCTTGAAAGTGGTGGGGGTGGAGCCCTGCCACCAAGGCGATTGAGAAACCCTGGAGAGTTTTGAAAACTTGGGCCAGATCTCCCTGAGGCATCTGCCAGCAGAAGAGCTGTTAGGGCTATGATCTGGGGGCTCCCAGGGCCAGTGACTCAACCTCACACTCACTTTTCTCTGTTTTCTCATTGGCAGTTTCTGGGCTTTTCTGGCAGCTTCTACCTTTTCCTCTCCAGCACTCCATCCACCTAGGCCCTTGGTCGGGTTGAAACTGGTCACAATTGAGTTCTGTAATCCATGGTGCCCCAAACAAGGCTGCTATTTAGTCTCTCCCTGAGCCCAGCAGCACCCTGCCTGACCTACTCTCCTTCTCCAAGCCTGTTTCCCACAGCCAGGCCTGAGAGTAGAGGGTCAGAGAGCAACTGATGTACAGATTATTCAAAGGAAAAGCTGGAGACAGTGGGAAATTCCCAAGAATGCTCTGAGACCTGGTGCTGTTTTTCTTCCTTTTTGAAAAGCCAGTGAAAATGAGTGAGAAAAGGAGTTCCCTCTGTGGCGCAACCGGATCAGTAGTGTCTTGGGAGTGCTGGGGTGCGGGTTCAATCCGCAGCTGGGCACAGTGGTTTAAAGATCTGGTTGCCACAGCTGTGGCTTAGGTCATGACTGCGGCTCAGAGATCTGATCCCTAGCTTAGGAATTCTATAGGACTCAGGGTGGCCAAAAATGAAAAAAAAAAAAAAAAAAAGGTGCGAGAAAGGATCTGGATCTGGCAAGCCTGGGACTTCAACAAAGTAGCAAGGAGTAAAAATGAGACAACTTTTGATAACTTTTGATTTCCCCCAGGAGAGGTTAATCTCAGAAGATGAATAATCTCCATAACTTGAGCTCCTCTCTCTTGACATGCAAGCTCAACGAAGTTATCCCTTTCTAGATCCTTCACTGATTTTGTATCACTCTTCAGATAAGAACAAACTTCTTTTTTGTTTTTGTTTTTGTTTTTGTCTTTTTCTAGGGCCACACCAGCGGCATATGGAGGTTCCCAGGGTAGGGGTCTAATTGGAGCTGCAGCTGCTGGCCTACACCACAGCTCACAGCAATGCCAGATCCTTAACCCATTGAGCAAGGACAAGGATCGAAACTGCAACCTCATGGTTCCTAGTCGGATTCGTTAACCACTGAGCCACGACAGGAACTCCAAGAACAAACTTCTTTTTTTTTTTTGTCTTTTGTCTTTGTTGTTGTTGTTGTTATTGTTGTTGTTGCTATTTCTTGGGCCGCTCCCAAGGCATATGGAGGTTCCCAGGCTCGGGGTTGAATCGGAGCTGTAGCCACCGGCCTACGCCACAGCCACAGTAATGCGGGATCCGAGCCACGTCTGCAACCTACACCACAGCTCACCGCAACGCCGCATCGTTAACCCACTGAGCAAGGGCAGGGACCGAACCCCAACCTCATGGTTCCTAGTCGGATTCGTTAACCACTGCGCCACAATGGGAACTCCAAGAACAAACTTCTTAATAAGACTTTGCATGATTTGTCCCCTGTTTGTGGAAACTTTTTGGCCAAAGATTCTGGTCAGCTCAATTCTTTACAGGCTATATATTAATTAATAGATAGTGAGTGAAAGTTCTGAATTGCCAGCGTGGGTTGGAGGGCTTCTCAACAGATACCTTTATTTTTACAGTAACATTAGGTAATAATCCGATGTTAGCCACATTGCTTTCACATCCCTCTCTTGGTGGTCTCTCCCTCTGTCCCCCTTCTCTTCCTTCCTCTTCCTATAAGACCAAAACAACTTCACCCCTTTATTGTAAGAGAAGAGGAAAGAAGGTGGTTTGTCCAGAGTCATATTCACGAATGCTAAAGGGACATTTTTTTCTCCTTGTTCAAGCAACAATCATTTGTAGCCTAAATGATTGACAATGGTGATAGTCCACGAAAAGTTATCCTTGTTTGTTTGGGTGGTTGGGAAGTGAACTTCCTCCCATCCCTGGTAGAAGTATTACAAAGTAGCAGGCATGCAAATTTTTTCCTAACAAAGTGCAGGATGCTAAGAAAACACCTATTTTCACCCTCTTTCTTTGTTAAGAATTATTTCATAGGCTCAGAATGGCCTAAGCCTTGTCCTGTGCTCCCCCCAAACCAGTTTATTAATTCTGTAAAGATGGAATTACATAATAATGATATCGTCATGACAAATATCCAAGACATCCCCTGGGCCTGCTCCAACCCTGGGCCTGCTCCAGCAGGACTGGCCAAAAGTCCCAGGCACATCACCTCGCAGCCTCATCTCACATCATTCCATGCCCAGTTTACTCCCTCTAACCCGCCCATGCATGCCTTCTTTCAGATCCTTATATTCACTCTACTCTCTCTCACCTCAGGACCTTTGTATGTGCCATCTACTTGCCTGTCAATAACTATGAAGGGGAGTTCCTGTCGTGGCGCAGTGGTTAACGAATCCGACTAGGAACCATGAGGTTGCGGGTTCGATCCCTGCCCTTGCTCAGTGGGTTAACGATCCGGTGTTGCCGTGAGCTGTGGTGTAGTTGCAGACGCGGCTCGGATCCACGTTGCTGTGGCTCTGGCGTAGGCCGGTGGCTACAGCTCCAATTGGACCCCTAGCCTGGGAATCTCCATATGCCGCGGGAGCGGCCCAAGAAATAGCAAAAAGACCAAAAAATAAAAATAAAATAAAATTAAAAAATAACTATGAAGGGCCCAAGATTTTATACTACTTGCAAGCCAATGACACAGACAGCCACAGCCTCATGGATTCTGGCAGAAGGCAAGACTCCTAGGTCAGAGACAAAGGATTTGTTCATGGCACAGCAAGCAGCAGGAACTTCATGTTTACATCACTTCTTGTGAAAAAGAAACAGCTATTTTGAATTGTTACCTGGGCATTTTATAGTATGACACTGCTTACACCCAGAGTCTAGATATTTAGATAGGGATCCACGTTTAGGATACCTGCCATAATGTCCTGCTTTGCATCTTTTAAAATAAGTACTTATAGGAGTTCCCATCGTGGAACAGTGAAAATGACTCTGACTAGGAACCATCAGGTTGCAGGTTCAATCCCTGGCCTCACCCAGTGGGTTAAGAATCTGGCGTTGCCATGAGCTGTGGTGTAGGTCGCAGACGAAGCTCGGATCTGATGTAGCTGTGGCTGTGGTGTAGGTTGGCAGCTGTAGGTCCGATTCAACCTCTAACCTGGAAACTTCCATATGCCACAGGTGTGGCCCTAAGAAGCAAAAATAAATAAATAAATAAAACATAAAAAAATAATAAAATAAAATAAAATAAGTACGTACAGTTGAGCTATCAAAAAGTTAGTGGGCTGCTCCCTCAAGCACCTTATAAGTAAAAACTGCTTGCTCTCTGTCTCCTGATGGCCTTTGACCCAGGACTGAGGACAGTCCCTCCCCTGGCTCATAGCCCACCCCCCTCCTCTGTTTCTAGAATCTGTAAGTAATAAATCTTGTCACTTTACTTCCTTTGAGTGAGTGTATTGAAACTATGCCTACTATCAAAATGGCCCAGGGTTTTCATTTCCCCAAGGTGGGAGCCCAGACCATAATGGAGCTGCCTGCCCATCCTGTGTGGATGCTTGGTGCCTCCTCATTTGGCGGGTCATACCGTGCATATTCCTAAACACACCAGCTGAAGGTCGACTTAACACAGTTCCCTTGGACCCAAGTTCCAGGGGGTGATGCTGGAGCAGCGCAGGAGATTCTGTGCATGCAGAGAGCAGCATCAGAGAAGAGGAACTCTGAGTTTAGGGAACCTGAATCTTCCATAATGAGCAGTAAATCTGCCTCTCCTTTCCCATGATGGGAGAGAATTTTTATTATACCGGTTCAGTAAACAAGCCTGCCTTCTGCTCCAGGGGAAAATGCTATTTCTATCATACCAGGCTATTTGCTCTAAAAACATTGAGAAGTAGCATGGAACAAAGGCAGCCAGAGCCTCTGGTCATATGACATGCAGCAATGCAAGAGACCCATGGAAAAATGTCTCCCAACACTGCCCTTCCTTTTTAAATTTTTTTTTCTACTTTTACTTTTTTACTTTTTAGAGCTGCATGTGCAGCACGTGGAACTTCCCAGGAGTCGAATTGGAGCTGCAGCTGCCAGCCTACACCACAGCCACAGGAACACCAGATCCGAGCCACCTCTGTGTCTTAACACCATAGATCACAGAAACTCCAGATCCTTAACCCACTGAGCCAGGCCAGGGATCCAACCCACGTCCTCATGGATACTAGTAGGATTCATTACTGCTGAGCCACGACAGGAATTCTGCAATACCGCCCTTCTTTGACCAGTTCCCTCTTATTCATCCTTCCTACTGCAGCTCAGCAGGCATCTTCAGAAAAGGCAGGCCCTCTGGTGGGGAAAACCCCCTAATGGGGCTGTCAGAGTATGTTGTGCCTCTCTTTCTAGTACATGACTCAGTTATAATTTTACATTTTGAATCGTGAGTGTGAATGTCTTATTAATATCTGCCTCTCTCACTAGACTGTGAACTCGGTAAAGACAAGGGCTAGAGTATAGTATTCGCTTTTGTATCCATTCCTAACGTTTGACACATAGTAGATGCTTAGTAAAGGATGTATTGAGTGACTGAATGCATGATCTCAAGATTGCACATAATTCCAAACTCTTAAATTTTGAATTTGGAACCTGATGTTCTAGAAATTTCACCTCTTTCAATAGTTTTTGTCACCCTGTGAATAACCAACTCAGGAGGTACAATGAAACTGCAAAACAAAACGTCCTGACTTAATCTTTCCCTGATCCAACCTTTCCAAGCCCTCATGCTACCCTCACTGTTCATTTGCTCATTTAATCAATGCTTAGTGAGAGTGGACAGTAGCCTTGCACCATGGGAGGTGGTAAAGGCAGAATCAGTGCCTGTCCTCATGAAGTATATGGTCTGGCAAAGAATATGGACATCAAACAAAGAATCACATAAATAAGTACTTTATTTCAACCGTGAAAAGTTCATCAAGGCCATTCTGAGGGTTAGAGACTTTATGAAAGTTGTGGGTGATCAGGGAAGGCCTGGGGAAATGATGTTTCAGCTGAGGTGAGAAGGAATGATAGGTGCTAGCCTGGCAAAAGCTTGTGAGGCAGGAGAAATAGAAAAAGCCTGGGGTGGGAAGAGGCTGCCATGTTCTGGGACCTTGAAGGATTCAAGAGTGGTTGAAGCATGGAGCTCCTGTTGTGGCTCAGCAGAAATGAATCTGACTAGCATCCACGAGGATGCAGGTTTGATCCTTGGCCTCGCTCTGTGGATTAATGATCCGGCATTGCCATGAGTTTAGGTGTAGACTGTAGATGTGGCTCAGATCTGATGTTGCTATGGCTGTGGCATAGACCAGTGGCTACAGCTCCCATTCAACCCCTAGCATGGGAACATCCATGTGCCTCAGGTGTGGCCTTAAAAAGACAAAAAAAAAAAAAAAATGTGGTCAAAGCACGGGAATGGGGGCAAGGAAGGCACAAATGAGTCAGGAGCCTGCGGGTAAACAGACCCACCACAGAGGACAATTTCCTGGGTCTCAGGAGCACCTCTTGGGCTTATTTTGAGGAACCGTTCCTTTTGCAGGGAGTGTCAGAGCCAATGAAGGTGGTGTTAACATCCCACCAAGTATTTGAGGGGAAGTTATTTATTTACAGGCAGGTCTCTTCCTCCAAATTCATTCCCAAGTCCTCAACTGCAGCATGGTATTAGCGTCAGCACACAGCAGATGCTGTTGAAGTCTCAGAGACAGAAACATTTAGATGAGAAAACAATTTACTGCAAAAAGTAAAAGGAAGTCCAACTTTAGAATGAAAGATTGGTTTGTCAAATACAAAACACAACAAGTATTAAAGGAAAAAAAAATGACCAAAGCTCATGTTCATGGTAGAAATCAGCAGCTTTCTTGTTATTGATCTGGGTTCTTGACCTTCCTTAGTCATTAGAAATTGATAAGAGGCCAGGCAAGAAATTCAGGCAAAGAGTTCCCGTCGTGGCTCAGTGGTTAGCGGATCCGACTAGGAACCATGAGGTTGAGGGTTCAATCCCTGGCCTCGCTCAGTGGGTTAAGGATCTGGCATTGCCGTGAATTGTGGTGTAGGTTGCAGACGCGGCTCGGATCCCTCTTTGCTGTGGCTCTGGCATAGGCCAGTGGCTACAACTCCGATTAGCCCCCTAGCCTGGGAATCTCCATAAGCCGCAGGAGCGGCCCTAGAAAAGACAAAAAAGAAAAAGAAAAAGAAATTCAGGCAAGGCTTTATTGAGGCCCCAGGTGCAGCAAAGGGGAGTGAAAATAAGCAATAGATTCCCTTGCTCTCTCCTCAGGGACAGAGGGGGGAGCTGGTTTCTTACATGGGGTGAGGGTAGGGATGGGTCCAGGAGTTAGGCCAGAGGGGTGGCTTAGGTTGTCTTCCCACCTCTTTGGGGGTGGTGTGTGCAGGAGGCATGTGCAGTATCTGCTTTTGCTCTCCACTCTTCAGAAGTGGTAGGTTGGTTTTTTGTTTGGGTTTTTTTTTTTTTTTTTTTTTGTCTTTTTAGGGCCGTACCCACAGCATACGGAGGTTCCCAGGCTAGGGGTCAAATCGGAGCGGCAGCCACCAGCCTACACCACAGCCACAGCAACACGGGATGGTTAACCCACTGAGTGAGGCCTGGGATTGAAGCTGCATCCTCATGGATGCTAGTCAGATTCCTTTCCGCTGAGACACAACAGGAACTCCAGTACTTGGTTTTTAAGGTTTTTTGGTATCTTCTGGTCCCTAATTTGCCCCAACTGTGCAAGCCCACAGTTATGTTTAGTCCCTTATAGTTTTTTGTATTTTGTTGCTCCGGATGTTTATCCTGGTGCAAGCACTGCAGCAAAGGGCCCCAGGTCCCAGGTTCCAGCCCGTCTCATTCTCAAAGGCCCACCATACTCTCAGATTAGCTTGTTAGCATAGTAAAAACCAGGGAGAAGATTATTTTTGTCAGAGAGTCCATATTGATGAGAAATAGTCAAGGTTTATTACTTTGGAGTCCTGAACAAGTCAGGATAACCTGTCGTTTGGGGTTTAATCTCTATGTGCACAATGTCCCCACCCTCACCCCCGTGTTACCCAGTCATGAATGAAGAAGAGCTAAGTCAGTTTTTGCTTCTGCGGTTTTTCTTTTCATGTGGGCAAGTTCTTGCTATTGAGATAACTTAAGTTGACAGTTTTCTGACTCAGTGTTATCGAATTGATAGTTCATTTTATGTGACGGAGGTTATTTCCAAAGACATAACAAGAAGTGTTGTAACAAATAAACACATTCTCTTTGGTGAACAGAACAAGAGCCACCTGTTATTGAGACTGAACAGAGAACTTCTGTCTGAAGATTTGTAAAACTCCTAGGGCTGGGAATACTTTTACATGTCAAAAAATTTTTGCTACACTTATTCTCACTGTTTTTTCTAAGATTCCCGTATTTGTTAATACTGTTGCCCTGCCAAGAAATGAACATTTTACTACCTGTGAGGCTGAAGTTTCATAAGTCGTGAAGTCGTCCCAGAGAAGTTTTCCTGGAAGGACTTCATAGTTGTCATTCCCACATGTAAAATTCAGTCTTTGTTCCTTGATAATGGGCTTATCATATCTAATTACGTAGAATTTTTGGCATAATTGATGTTCAGTTAATTATATTCTGGTAAGAAAAAGGAGAGTTCTTTTTTTTTTTTTTTTGGCTTTTTTGCCATTTCTTGGGCCACTCCTGTGGTTTATGGAAGTTCCCAGGCTAGGGGTCGAATCAGAGCCATAGCCACTGGCCTATACCACAGCCACAGCAACGCAGGATCCGAGCCGAGTCTGCAACCTACACCACAGCTCACGGCAACCCCAGATCCTTAACCCACTGAGCAAGGCCAGGGATGGAACCCACAACCTCATGGTTCCTAGTCAGATTCATTAACCACTGAGCCACAATGGGAACTCCAGAAAAAGGAGAGTTCTTGATGAACCTGTATAAATAATCTATCTGACCATAAGAAGTAAATGTTATATCAATTTGTTTGATTACATTGCCTCAAGTTTATAAAAGAGGAAAATTGGCCATAAAAAGTATAGGATCTTAGTAAAGACACTTTCCATACTACTTAACCTGTGTTATCATTGTTTTGAATGGAAAGGTTCTAACAATTGTGTTGCACTAATCAATCACCTGGAGAAGGTCCAATATAAACTATTTTTCATACCTCACCTTTTATAAGGTAAAAAGTAACTTGATCCTTAACCCACTGGGCATGGGCAGGGATCAAACCCATGTCTTCATGGATACTAGTCGGGTTTGTTACCACTGAGCCACAAACAGAACTGCATTACATCATAGGCATTTAAAGGCAAGAAGTAATTACAGCATTTTGTAAAAACACAGAAATTGGTAGTTATAATTATTAGAAACATGAACTCTTACAAAAAGAAGCTATTTTTTTTTTTTATTTTCCCACTGTACAGCAAGGGGGTCAGGTTATCCTTACATGTATACATTACAATTACATTTTTCCCCCAGCCTTTCTTCTATTGCAACATGAGTATCTAGACAAAGTTCTCAATGCTATTCAGCAGGATCTCCTTGTCAATCTATTCTAAGTTGTGTCTGATGAGCCCAAGCTCCCGATCCCTCCCACTCCCTCCCCCTCCCCCTCCCATCAGGCAGCCACAAGTCTCTTCACCAAGTCCATGATTTTCTTTTCGGAGGAGATGTTCATTTGTGCTGGATATTAGAGTCCAGTTATAAGTGATATCATATGGTATTTGTCTTTGTCTTTCTGGCTCATTTCACTCAGGATGAGATTCTCTAGCTCCATCCATGTTGCTGCAAATGGCATCATGTCAAGGAAGCTATTTTTATTAAAATGTAAAAACACACCAAAAGAACAGAGAGTTAACAGACTATGTTGATGATAAAAAGAGACTTCTGTTTTGGAATAGATTAAATTGATTATATATAGGCAGAAAAATCTCAGTAAAGAATACAATACTAATGAGTAAATTAATTCGCATTGGGCTGACTTCATTTAAAAATTTAACACACATCACTATGCCTTTCAAACTTATTATTTGTAGCTATTTTAAACACAAGAAAATAAAGTTTACTTCCCTTCAGACCATCTAAGCTTATGGTATAACTTTAAATTTATTCCATATTATCTTTTCTTTTATGCTTTGCCACAACAAGAACATCTTTAGTTTAGGATAAAATTATTCTTTTTTCCCCTTGATAAACAAAAACACATCCATTATCTTGCACACACATCTTCCAACCGTCACAGTCATTTTGTACTTTTCTTAACACTTGGTGTGTACATTATCATAATCCAAAGGCATTTGTATAAGCTTTCAACCTGTTACTGCTAGCTATACTAGGATGTATTAAGTAACAGTAGGAGTGTTTTAAAAATTGTTGTTCAGGTATCCAAAGACAGTTTATTGCTACCTCAAATTAATACAGTATTAACTTAAGGACATAAAGTTATCTAAGGATATGGAAATTATAATTTAAGTTGACATATCAAGACTGTCTTCTTTCAGCGTTCTATAAAATAATTTCAGAATTCCTGCTGTGGCACAAAGGGAATGGCAGTTTCCCTGCAGTGCCAGGACACAGGTTCAATCCCCAGCCCAGTACAGTGGGGTTCAGCATTGCCACAACTTTGGCATAGCTCACAACTGTGGCTTGGATCTGATCCCTGGCCCAGGAACTCTATATGCTTCCAGGGTGGCCAAAAAAGAAAATAAATAAATCAAGTAAAATAATCTCCTTTTACAAAGATATTACTCACTATCAACTACTTAGCTGAACTTTTTATTTTGCAATTTTATAATCTTAAATAAATTGATGTTAGGGTATATGGCCAGACAAAACAGTAGAGGAAATTTAGGCAATTCAAAATAATTGGGTTTTGACTCACTTGTCTGCCCACTCTCCCCCTGAGATGATATTCCTGCTTAAATAAATCCTCACTTTACTTTCTGGAAACAAAACAAAACAGAAAGTAATTGGGGTTTTCATGAGAAAATAAGCCCAGGAGTTACAAACTATAATATTGTGTCTACATTATTTTTAAATGGTGGTAAAATCATTGTTTTTAAATGGTGGAGAAGACATAAAGTTGCTTTAAAGCAAAATTATTAAATCAGGTTTTTTTTTTCCTTAAGATTTTTATTTTAAGCCAGTGTTGTAGGCTTTTACTAGCTATTGGGACTATAATGAGTTATACACTTTAAAAAAGCATAGGGTGCTGTGTATGATTGTGTCACTTTGCTGTACAACAGAAATTGAAGAAACATTGTAAATCAACTATACTTTAATTAAAAAAAATTTTTTTAATCCAGAACTTTTGGATGAGGAAGGAAGCTCTGTATTAATAGAATCCCCACTGGCAGCAACATAAAACATATGAAGATGGAGAATTCTATCAATAGTCATAGAAACACACACACACAAAACCCAACCCCTTTTCTACTCTATATTCTCAAATGCCAGGAAATATCAGAATCCTCAAACAAACACATTTTCCCCTCAAAAGACTACTGGGGACTAATGGCTATGTACCACTCCTGCTGGCACTAGTGTGGGCACAACCAACCATGTTCCATCAGAGTCAGAAACAAGATTGGCTGAGAATCAGCTTCAGCTCCATCACCTCACATGAGATTCCCCAGAGGAATCAGGGAGGGATGAGCCAGGCACCAGGTCTGGACATGGTGCCCTGCAGGTTCCATGTATCTGTTGTCATTTGTCAAAGGACTGGAGACTGACGCATTTAGAAAAGGGAAGAAAACATTCATTTGCAAGATCTGTGAATGAGTTGGCCTTCAGACAGCTGGCTGGCCAAACACAAAGCACAAATAGTTAAAGGAAAACATTGCTAATGGCCAAGAAGACCATGTTTCCATTAATCTATTCATGGTGGAAAAGAGCAGTTTTCTCACACAGTCATCAGAGTCACATCAATCCCTCAGATGCCAGCATAGCACAACTCAGGGATCAAACTGTTTCTGTTAGGGAGTCCAAATTTCTGGAGAATAAGCAAGGCTTGCTATTTGGGACCACCCCTGTTTGTTTGTTTTCCCCCTTTTTCCTGACTGTGGTGTGTATGTGCATGTTTAGTCATTTTGGAAACAGGGCAGTGTCAGCTTTTGTTTCTGCAGTGCCCAACACACATTTGTTAAATTAACGGCAGTTCACAGTCCATTACAGGATCCTGAAAACCATGGTGTCTCTGGAGAAGCCACCCGAAGATAGTGAACGGGTGGTTGTACAAGGTCACCTTGGCTGACCTGAAATCAGTTTCTGGGTTAGGAGACAGGCTGGGAAATGACCCAGGCACCATTTCTCCCTGGACAGGTGGGACGGCCGTGCCAGGAGTGAGAGTCGGGGAGGGGTGGGTGTCTTTCTCTGAAGGGAGCAGTGGCTCCCTGTGGGTCTGTGTTCTGAGATGTGAACTGGGAAGAGAAAGCCAGGTGAGGAACCACTCAAGAACTTGGGGCCAGCAGTCTTCACCTATCTAAGGGCATGCGTATTCTCCTCTAGGACCCATCTAGTTAAGGACAGGATGACCACGCCAATTGATCTCGGCGAGGCGAGTCTCTGTCCAATGCCTCGGCTGGCTTGCTCCCCCCTCCCTGTCTCCCCTTCGCAGACCTCTCACGTTGGCGAGATCCTCCCCCACCCCAGCACTCCGGCACCAACTCCCCACTTGAGTTTTCCTCTCCCTGCTTCCAGGCTTACCTCCTCCTCTTTCACCAAGCTCACATCTAATGGCTCTTGCCCCAACTCTGGCTTTACCACCACTGCCTCTTTGGTGATGTGTTTAGTGCCTGCGTGTTCCAGCTTTTCTCTCAGACTGGGAACTCGCTGAGGGAATAGGTTGTCTCTTTTCCAAATGCCGCCCACGGATCGCCCTGGAGGTAAATAAAGCCTCTCTACTCCTTCCCATCTCAGATCTGGTGCGCCCTAAGGGTCAGGATTTTGTTTCCTTCTGCCAGCTTCAGCACCATGTCTGTGCGGAGGTATGACTGTCCACAGCTCTCTTTAGCTCAAGGACCAAATTCTCTGACAAATGTCTTTGGATGATGATGATGGTGGTGGTGGTGATTTCAAGCCACTGCTTTGAGGGGTGTCTCGCACTCAGCTACAAAGTGAATTTAGAGGGGTGTTTAGTGACTCTTCACTGGACCTCCCTTCCTTTCCAGGTGACAATCTTCATCTCCCATCCAGTAGGACATTCTCCCCCTTTTCCTCTCATTTGGATATCCAGAGGTAAGTAAGAGTTACTATTCCTCTTTCTCCCTCTCTCTCTCTCTCCTTTATGGAGGCTCTAAATCTCACCTACAAATGTGTAGCTCCAACCTGTCTAAATAGCCATTTTCACCATAAGCAATGGTCCTCTCGTTGGGATGGCTTGGAATGCCAGGAGCGAAGAAGTGTTGGTAAAATATAAAACCATGGCGCCCGCGACCCCACGCCCACACTGTGCTGAGGAAGACTCAAAAGAACACTTTCACTCTTATTCAGCTCTGCCCCTTGCTTACCTTGGGAATATTATTCTATCCCTTTGAGCCTCAGTTTCCCCCCAGGATTAAATGACTAAACTGTATGTAAGGGTTGCATGCAGTTTACCTTCCTTCACCACTCCCCACCTTAATTTCTGGCTCTTCTGTGGGATTTCCATCTTCTGCAGTTGAGATGTTTCTTGGCTTCCCCACTAAGTACGGAATTTGTGTAGCACTAGGGCAGAGCTACACAGATCTCATATCATAGCCAGGAGATGATTCAGAGAATAGTAAATTCCTTTAAGAGTCTTCAACACTGGAGTTCCCGTCGTGGCGCAGTGGTTAACAACTCTGACTAGGAACCATGAGGTTGAAGGTTCGACCCCTGGCCTTGCTCAGTGGGTTGAGGATCCAGTGTTGCCGTGAGCTGTGGTGTAGATTGCAGACACGGCTCGGATACCGAGTTGCTGTGGCTCTGGCGTAGGCATGATGAGACCCCTAGCTTGGGAACCTCCATATGCCACGGGAGCCGCCCTAGAAAAGGCAAAAAGACAAAAAAAAAAAAGACTCTTCAACACTAAAACAAGCAACTAGAAGCATCTATAGACCCTCAATCCTTAGAGATCTTAAGCTAGGCCCTTTGGCCTGAGATGAGATGAGATAACAAGGTCCCTTCTGGAGCCTGAAAAACGGATAAGGTTTGAAGAGAACAGATTATTATAAGAAGACTATGGTAGACAGAATAATGGTTCCCCAGAGTTACCCATATCCTAGTTCTCAAACCTGGGAACATAGTACCTTACATGCAAAAGGGGCTTTGAAGATGTGTCTAGGTCAAGAATCTTGAGATGGGGAGATTACTTCGGATTATCTTGTGAGCCTGCTGTAATCACAGAGTCCTTCAGACACAGAAAAGGAGATGTAATGAAGGAAGCAGAGGTTGGAGTGATCAGCTTTGAAGGTGGAGGAAGGGGCCACAGGCCAAAGACTGCAGATGACTTAAAGGTGAAAAAGGCAAGAAAATGGATTCCACCCTGGAGCCTCTAGAAGGAATGCAGCCCTGCTGACACCTTGATTTCAGCCCCATAAAACTTACTTTGGGAGTTCCCTTGTGGTGCAGAGGGTTAAGCATCCGGCATTGTCCCTCCAATGGCTCGGGTCACTGCTGTGGCACAGGTTCAATCCCATTCGTGGGAATTTCCAATGTGGGTCATTCTGGCCCAGGAACTTCCACATGCCGCTAGTGCAGCCAAAAACAAATTTGCTTTGGATTTCTTAGCTCCAAAACTGTAAGAGAATAAATATGTGTCATCTAGAGCCACTAAAGTTTGTGGTAATTTGTTGCAGAAGCAGTAAGAAACTAACACAGAGATCGTTTTCTCCAGCTGGCAACAAGGAAACTAAGAATAGTTGACATTTCCAGGTCATTCATCCACTGGTGACAGAGCCTGCCCTAGAGCCCAGACTTCAGTTTTGTTTCACCAGGCACAGCCCAAAGCAGACCTGACTTCAGAGACAGTGAAAACATGCAGTGGCCTTGGAGAGGTGAAACCTTCATAGTGTGAAATGAATGCCTCTGATAAGTTGAAAGAGGCATTTCAGCTCCCTTAGTAAAAACAAACTCCAGGCAGGACTGTCAGAGTTGTTGCTTGGAGAAGAATTCCCATGTGGGAGAGGCACTGGATCATGTGATCCCTGCGCCGTCCCTAGGATTCACTAGGATGCACCCTCCCCTCAAGAGACTATCACCAAGGTGCTTGGGGACACTGGCTGTCCCTTAACACTCCAGCCCAGAAGGTGGCACACCTTCCCTCTGCAGAGCTGAGTCTGAGCCACAGCATTCAAATGAGACTCTAGGGAGGGCTGCAGGGTATCAGTGGGAAGTGCACAGGGAGATTGGGCTCTTCCCCACCCCGCCTGGTGAGCCCACAGGAAGGGCACCACCTCATAACCCCTGTTCAGGGAGGGGCAACTGCTCCCAAGCTGGGACCAAGAGAACCAAGCCCAAGATACGGGAATCCCTCTTCTGTCTGCCTTAGACCAGTCTTCCCAGCTCTGATTTCCAAGATTTGCTCTTTCCCCCACTTAAATGCAGCCCTTCGTCCTATTGCTGAAGTTCGGCCTCTCTTCGCCATTGCCGAATATAAACGTGAAGAAAGAGTTTTGGGTGAAGGAGAAAAAATAGCTGCGTTGCTTTGCCAGGCAAAGGGGGCCAGAGCAGGCTAATGCCTTAAAGACAGTACCCCCTTTGGGAGAGATTAGGAGGTGGAGTTTTTTTTGTTTGTTTGTTTTGTTTTTTTGTCTTTTATAGGAGGTGGGTTTTTTTTTTTTTTTTTTGGTTGTGTGTGTGCCTTTTTGCCTTTTCTAGGGCCGCACCCGTGGCATATGGAGGTTCCCAGGATGGGGTCTAATTAGAGCTGTAGCCGCCGGCCTACACCACAGCCACAGCAACGCCACATCCGAGCCACGTCTGCGACCTACACCATAGCTCACCGCAGCACCGGATCTTTAACCCACTGAGTGAGGCCAAAGATGGAACTCGCAACCTCATGGTTCCTAGTCAGATTCGTTAACCACTGCACCACGGACGGGAGCTCTCCAAAGAGCTGGTTTTAATAGGGATGGAGTAGGCACAGGTAATTGTAGAAGTCCCAGTAAAAGATCATAGATAGAGAGGCATATGGAGGTTCCCAAGATAGAACCTCCCAAACCTAGAGGACTTTGGGAGATCACGCTAAGTTAATTGCTCCAGAAAGGCATCAGAACAAGTCAGGCTTGGAGTTCCCATTTTGGCTCAGCAGAAACAAATCTGACTAGTATCCATAAGGATGAAGGTTCAATCCCTGGCCTTGCTCAGTGAGTTAAGGATCTGGTGTTGCCATGAGCTGTGGTGTAGGTCGCAGACATGGCTTGAATCTGGTGGTGTTGTGGCTGCAACAGCTCTGACTTGACCCCTAGCCTGGGAACCTCCATAAAATGAAATTAAAAAAACAAACAAACAAAAAAGAACCAGGCCAGCTTGTTTGACTAATGGAGGCACGAGATTTGCCTCAGGTGGTTGCGTAGGGGATGGGGTGAGGCCTGCATTCAGGTTCAGACCTAGAGCAGGAGTTTAAGGACCACCCTTCCGCTAATTTGAATACCGGATACCAAGAAGGAGCTACTCCCAGAAGGGAAGAGGCGGTCTTTTCCCACCCCACTCCCTTTGATGATAAAACTAGCCCACCTGATCCCCAGGGCAGAGCCTCCTTAACTGCCGCCCGCTTGCATCTCTCGTAAGCGTCCTATCTTAATAAATCTATTTCTTGTCCATTGCTCTCGCTGAATTCCTTCTGCTCCGAGGTATGAAGAACCTGAACCTCAGGGAGTCCAGCCACCCGGTGAGTGATTCTAATTTAAAACTGGGTTCGAGTCCCAATCTAGATTTTGGCTGGGTTCAAGTCCCGGCATGTTGGTATGAGTCCCCATCTGGGTTTAGGCTGCGTTCAAGTCTCAGTCTGTGTTCTAGCTCGGTTCAGGCCGTTAGTGCTGTCAGTTTCAGTTTTATGGTTTGGGGATTGGAAAATAGGGCCCTGGATAAGGATCATGGTAGAGGCAAGGCTTGTGTTGTCTTTCAGAGCTGGTATTTAGTGACCCTGGTTCTGGTGGTCCTCCTTCTTCCCAGAATGAAGAATGTTTCATCAAGTATTCTTCCATTTGATGGGGGTTTTAGTTCTGCAGAAAGGCTCAAAAATATTGTTCTGTAGGAGTTCCCATCGTGGCGCAGTGGTTAACGAATCCGACTAGGAACCATGAGGTTGCGGGTTCAGTCCCTGCCCTTGCTCAGTGGGTTAACGATCCGGCGTTGCCGTGAGCTGTGCTGTAGGTTGCAGACGTGGCTCAGATCCTGTGTTGCTGTGGCTCTGGCGTAGGCTGGTGGCTACAGCTCCGATTCGACCCCTAGCCTGGGAATCTCCATATGCCGCGGGAGCGGCCCAAGAAATAGCAACAACAACAACAACAAAAAAGACAAAAGACAAAAAAAAATTGAAAAAAAAATATTGTTCTGTATATTCCTTGCAGAGGAACCAGGACCCTGCCCCGAATCTGCGCTCTTGTCTCCTGACTGCTCCCCCCTGGTCTCTGTATCCTCTCCCTTCTCTGATTGGCAACTGCCCTTTGGAACTCAGGGAAGGTCATGGAAGCTGACGCTCATTCCCTAAAAACAAGAAATGGAGGCCACAGAAAGGCTTGTGTGTAGCTCAGTTATAGTCCCAAGCCAACTCCTCTTCCCTTCCCTCTTCAGGGAGACTGGGCTCCTGACCTACAGACGTGACCTGGCTCACCATTCAGGCCACGAGTATGTCCCAGCCATCCTGTACCGTATCAGTTACACGTGTACACTGTTTGCTTAAAGCACTAAACTGTTCACTAGAGCCCAGGCATCTGTTGGTTGAAAAACATCACCCTGTCCATCCTGAAGGGGAGAGGAGCACATTCTATGGGTTCCAAATATTTGACACATACGATGCCGTCACCCTTTTGGCAATTCCTGGAATGGAGATACTGTTCTTATCCCAATTTTGCAGATGAGTGAACTGAGATTTGGAGAGGATAAGGAATTTGCCCAGAGACACACAGATGTTATGTGTCAGAGCAATAACATGAACCAGACTGTGGCCTTTCAACTGTTGAGTGTGGGGGCGGTTTAAGAAAGGTTGCTCTCATGGGGAGAACAGGAAGAGAAGGGTAGAGTGGACAGATGGTAAGAAAACTCATGATACGTAGTCAGACAATAGAACAGGAGGGTTGAAATCAGGACTGTCCTAGATAACTGGTAAGATCCTGCCAAGAAAAGCAGTCAGGAGCTAACTATAGAGCACGACCATGTCGGCAGGAACTGTGTCGAGCCCTGGACTCTGCCACTTCTCCCTGTTGGTGATTTTCCATTCTCCCCACTGTTCCCTTGCCGTGACTAGCTTTTAAACCTTGAAACTGAAGGTGACAGCCAGGAAGCAGGTAGAAAGGGGTTTTTGTCCAGGCGTGCAGCTAATTTTGGAGGAGAAACAAACTCCACAATATGGTGCTTGTGTGGGCAGTTTTGAGAAGGTGTAAAAACGAAGGGGGGAGGTGTGCTGAATCCCTGATGGTGTGGAAGGAGGAGGAAAAGAGCTCACAGGAGCTGGGACCCAGGGCTATACCTACCTGTTCTTTCAGGAAGCAGTTACTGGGCCTCTGTTAGGTGCCAAGTCCTAGGCTAAGCTGGGCGGGGTGAGGAGTGGGTGGGGGACTTCCTTTAGCTTGGATGGTCAGGGAGGCCTCTTTGGGAAGGTGAGCTCAAGCTGAAATCTGACGGATGAAAGGGAGCTGGCCACATTCAAGAAGTGGGAAATGAGGAGTTCCCGTCGTGGCGCAGTGGTTAACAAATCCGACTAGGAACCATGAGGTTGCGGGTTCGGTCCCTGCCCTTGCTCAGTGGGTTAACGATCCGGCGTTGCCGTGAGCTGTGCTGTAGGTTGCAGATGCGGCTCGGATCCTGCGTTGCTGTGGCTCTGGCATAGGCCGGTGGCTACAGCTCTGATTCGACCTCTAGCCTGGGAACCTCCATATGCCGCGGGAGCGGCCCAAGAAATAGCAACAACAACAACAAAAAAGACAAAAAAAAAGTGGGAAATGATCTAGGTAGAAAACACCATATGCAAAGCCTGAGAGGTGAGAAACAGCTCTGGTATTTAAAAAAAAAAAAAAATGTAAGAGAAGGCCAGTGTGGCCAGAGTAGACTGAGCCAAAGGGAGAGAGGCAGGAGGCCCAGTAGAGAGAGAGGAAGGTCTGGGTTAGGGGGCCTTTATTTTTAATTTTTATTTTTTATTTTTTTCTTTCATATGGCCACACCAGTAGCATTTGGAAGTTCCTAGGCTAGAGGTCAAATCAGAGCTGTAGCTGCCAGGCTGCACCATAGCCACAGCAACAAAGGATCCCAGCAGAGTCTGCAACCTACACCACCGCTCACGGCCACACTGGATCCTTAATTCACTGAGTGAGGCAGGGGATTGAACCTGCATCCTCATGGATGCTAGTCAGGTTCAATACCCTGAGCCATAACGAGAACTCCCTAGGAGGCCCTTATAAACCAGGGGAGGAGTTTCATTCTATGTGCAATCAGATGCCACTGAATGTTAAAGCAAGGAGGTACACAATAGTGTTACCGGAATCCAGGTTCTTGTATACGGAGCAGAAGAATAACTTCGTGAACACCCACAGGCAGCAAGCAAGCAAAAAGTCTTTATTACAGGAAAGCAAATAGCTCCCAGCACAGACACTGGAAAAATCCCCCTCTCTATTGTTCTATGGAGGTTTTTATTTCTTTTTCTTTCTTTCTTTTTTTTTTTTTTTTGTCTTTTGGCCTTTTCTAGGGCCCGCTCCCGCAGCATATGGAGGTTCCCAGGCTAGGGATCGAATCGGAGCTGTAGCCACCGGCCTTCGCCAGAGCCACAGCAACGCGGGATCCTATCCGCGTCTGCGACCTACACCACAGCTCACGGCAACACCAGATCCTTAACCCACTGAGCAAGGGCAGGGATCAAACCCGCAACCTCATGGTTCCTAGTCGGATTCGTTAACCACTGCGCCACGACGGGAACTCCTGGAGGTTTTTATTTCTTAAGGACAGGGATACCAACATGGGGTCCTTCTATCAGTTCCTCCCCCTAATGGCCTTGCACAGCACCTATATCGGGCCTCGTCCAATAGGGACTTTAGAGTTAGGGTATGCTCCATGAGTTTTACGAGCCTTTTGCGCTTCTTTCCCCTAGACTTATAGGCACCACTCTTTACATTCTTTTGCTAACAGTCAAATGTATAGGTCAGGGGTTAATTCCCACCTCGACGTAAAACAAATGTATTTTCAATAATTAGTCTTTCAACAAGCAAGGACTGTTTGTCTTGATTAGTTTTTACAAATCTTAAACCGTGGGCATTAATCAGGGAATATATTGAAGCCCATTTTCCCGCACTAACTACCTGAATTATTATTCTGCCTCAATAGGATTTGTTTTGAAAACCCACTCTTACTGCTCTGTTGAAAATAGATATGGGAGTTCCCTTTGGGGCTCATCAGTTAACGAACCCACCTAGGATCCATGAGGATGTGGGTTCGATCCCTGGCCTTGCTCAGTGGGTTAAGGATCTGGTGTTGCAGTGAGCTGTGGTGTAGGTTGCAGATGCGGCTTGGATCCTGTGTTGCTGTGGGTGTGGTATAGGCCATCAGCTGTAGCTCCAATTTGTTACCCCTACCCTGGGAACTTCCATATGCCGCAGGTACAGCCATAAACAGAAAAAAAAAAAAAAAAAAAAGATATGGAGCAGGAAGAAGTGAGAGCATAAATAGCTATTAAAGAGGTACAGGCAAGAGATATTGTGTCCTGGACCAAGCAGGTGGGGATGGAGATGATAAGCGGGCAAATGAAGCTAGCCATTCATTGGAGGGAAAATTAACAACATTGCTGATGAATTAGAGGTAAAGGGATGAGCGAAAAGGATGAATCAGGAACCACCCTGGGCTTCTACTTTTAGCAACTTGATGAGGATTGCAGTAATTTTCTAAAAAGTAAGGAACACTTGGGGTGAGGATAGATTTTTAAAACAAGGGGCTCTGTTTCAAACATAGTGAAGATGAGTTGTTTACACTTCATCTGAGTGGAGATGGCATGTAAGCCAGTAGATAGATGCATCTGGAGCTGAGAGGGGAGCCTTGGGCTGAAGATATGTAAGTGTGAGAGTCACTAGAATAATGATGCTATTTAAAGTCATGGGAATGGGTGAGATTATCTAGGCCCAGAAGGCAGAAGTCCCCTGTTACATTTAGAGATCAGACAGAGAGGAGGAAATCAAAAAGGTTCAGCTGCAACTACTTCATTCACCCAAATATTTATCAAGCCTATAGGCTTGTTCCCACATGCCACAGATACTGGGGACACCAGGGTAGTGGAAGAGGCCCTTGCTCTCAAGGGTCCCACAGTGTATGGGAGCAGGTATATGAGCTGGTAATTACAGTACAATGCAGTACCACAGAGATGGGCCCAAGAGAAGGGACAAGAAGATGGTCCAAGGTCTCAGGTCCCTGAAACTAGAGATGTGGGCAAGTCTGTAGTAGGGGCCCTGGGCCTCCAGAAGAGGAAGAGAAAGGACATAGAGGCTTGGAATTATTCCAGATCTGGTGGATCTCCCTTGAGACTCCCTGAGTCCCTGTGAGCCCAGCTTTTCCCCCATCCTCCACACCCTTGTCTTCCTCCACCAGAGACCCCACTGTTCATGTCAGCACCACAGAGCCCTGCTCTGTTCTTTTCCAGCCCCATCTTCAGTCCCCCATGGCTCCACCCCTTCCCAGACAAGCTAGCACCCTTAGGAGGAGAACTGTTTTCTAAAAACAGGATTAGCTTCTTAGCAAAATGACCCGTAGGCTGGAGCCTTGCCCTCCATCAAGGCAGGGTGTTGTCTCAAAAACTGTTGCTTCATTTCCTGTTGTTGAGAAATCATGTGTGTTGACCAGGTTGTTTTGCTCACTGCTTGAAGGAAAGAGAGAAATCTGTCTTACTGAGTTTCTCAGAGAGAAGCCAGGTCAGCCCCCTGTGACTGTAGGAGAGGACCCTCCACTCACTACCATCCCTGCTCCCATCCACTTCTGAGTGTAGGGCTCTGGCTGCACTTGTTCACTTTGCTGCCAGGGTCACAGTGGCCACATGGCTCATTCTCACATGGCTGTGTTCAGTCCATGAACCTAAGTCCACAGACGTGCACAGTCTGGTCCCAATCTCTCCTTCCACCCTTATCTTATGCTGCCTGCTTCCTGCACCCCAGGTCCAGTCAGTCTAGACAGGCCCTGGGGATCCTGGCTCTCAGTCCTTGCCTGGGTCATGCTCTGCCTCTGAGACTGAGAAAGGGCTGAACCCACCTTCAAGTCCTCTTTCAAATCTTAAATGACCCATAAATTCTGTGAAGTAAGCCACCCATTTTGGAAATGCAAACTCCTGAGTTTAACAAAGGTGTTAAACTCAGGAGTTTCAACACCATTGAAGCAAGGAAAGGACAAAGGAGCAGCTACAGAGGAGCTTTAGGTGTTCTCTCAAACCTGTGAGATGTCAGTGTTGCCAAGCGTGGAGCTTATCTGAAAAATTCAAGGAATTGTTTGAATTAAACCCACACTTTTGGCTTGCAGAAGTTCTGGGGGCCAGGGATCAAACCCCTACCACTACAGTGACCCAAGACATACCAGTGACAGACAGGAATAAGATGGCAGAATAGAAGGACTGGAGCTCAACATCTCTCATAAAAAGAACAAAATTACAACCAAATGCTGAGCAACCTTCAACCAAATGGACTGGAAACTTTCAAAAAGATACCCTACTTCAGAAGACAAAGAGAAGGCCATATCAAGAGGTAGTAGGGGTGATTACATGATATAAGCAAAAACCGCATACCTCCCAGGTGGGAAGCCCCACAGACTGGAAGGTAACTGTATCACAGAGACTCACCTACAGGAGTGAGAGCTCTGAGCCCCATGTCAAACCCCCACACAAGGGGATCTGGCACTGGGAGAAAGAGCCCCTGGAGCATCTGGCATTGAAGGTCAGTGGGGCCTATGTGCAGGAGCTCCACAGGACTGGGGGAAATGGAGACCCCATTCTTGAAAGGCACACACAAATTTTCACGTGCATTGGGTCTCGGGGCAAAACAAAGTCTCCATAGGAATCTGGGTTGGACCCAACTGCAGTTCTTGGTGTATCTCCTGGGAAAACAGGGGATGAATATAGCTTGTGTGGGGGAAGGAACTGGAGGTAAAGCTCTTGGGAATATTCATCAGCATGCCTTTCTCTGGAGGTGGCCATTTTGGGAAAATCTGGCCCCTATCAGTGCTGAGAAGCCCCAGGCCAAACAACCCCACCCATCAGTAAACAGGCTGCCTAAAGACCCCCCAGGCACACAGTTGCCTCTAAGCTCACCCAGAGACAAAACTCCACCCACCAGAGGGATAGGAATCAGCCCCACCTACCAGTGGACAGGTACCAGTCCCTTCCATCAGGAAGCCTATAGCAAGCCCCTGTACCAACTTCAGCCACAAGGGGGGCAGACACCAGAAGTAAGAGAAGCTACAACTCTATTGTCTGCAAAAAGGTCACCACACCAAATACCTATAAAAATGAAAAGACAGAGAACTATAACCCAGATAAGGGAGAAAGAAAAAATCCCAGGAAAACAGCTAAGTGATCAGGAGATTCTCAGCCTCCAGGAAAAAGACTTTAGACTGTTGATTCTGAAGATGATGCAAGACATTGGAAATAAACTGGAGGCAAAGATGGATAATTTACAGGAAACGTTCCTGCGTTCCTGTTGTGGCGCAGTAGTTAAGGAATCTGACTAGGAACCATGAGGTTGAAGGTTCGATCCCTGCCCTTGCTTAGTGGGTTAAGGATCCGGCATTGCCATGAGCTGTGGTGTAGGTTGCAGACGTGGCTTGGATCCTGCATTGCTGCAACTCTGGTGTAGGTGGGTGGCTACAGCTCCAATTGAACCCCTAGCCTGGGAACCTCCATATACCACAGGAGAGGGCCTAGAAAAGGCAAAAAGACACACAGAAAAATTCCTTAGAAGCAGCTAACAGCAGAATACAGGAGGCAGAAAAACAAAAAAGTGAGGTGGAGGACAGATTAGTGGAAATCACTGATGCAGAACAGAAAAGGGAAAAAAGATTGAAAAGAAATGAAGACAGTCTAAGAGAACTCTGGGACAATGTTAAACACACCAACATCTGTATTATAGGGGTGCCAAAAGGAGAAGAGAGAGAGAAAAGGACAGAAAAAATATTCGAAGAGATAATAGCCAAAAACTTTCCTAACATGGGAAAGGAACCACTCCCTCAAATCCAGGAAGTGCAACAAGTAACGTATAAAATAAACCCAAGGAGGAACACCCCAAGACACATGTTAATCAAACTGACCGAAATTAAAGACAAAGAGAAAATATAGAAAGTAGCTAGGGAAAAGAAACAAATAACATACAAGGGAACCCCGATAAGTTTATCGGCATATTTTTCAGCAGAAACTCTGCAGGCGAGAAGGGAGTGGCATGATATACTTAAGTGATGAAAGGAAAAAAACCTCCAACCAAGGTTACTTTACCCAGCAAAGCTCTCATTCAGATTTGAAGGAGAAATCAAAAGCTTTATAGACAAGCAAAAGCTAAGAGAATTCAGCAACACTAAATCAGCTTTACAACAAATACTAAAGGAACTTCTCTAGGCAGAAAATAAAAGCTTTTTTTTCTTTTTTTTTTTTTCTTTGTTTCAACCAGAAACAAAAATACCACAAATGACAAGGGTCACCAGTAAAGGCATACATATAGTAAAGATACAAAATCATCTATGCACAATTACTCTAGCAAAATCAGAAATCGTGAGAAGTGGAGGATACAAATGCAGGACACTGGAGATGCATCTGCAATTAAGAGACCAACAACTTAAAACAATCTCATATATATTGACTCTTACATAAAAACTTCAGAGTAACTGCAAATCAAAAATCTACAATTGATGCACAAATAAGAAAAATCAACTCTAATAAAACACTAAAGATAGTCATCAAACCACAAGAGGAAAGAACAAGAGAAGAAGGGGAAAAAAAAGAGCAACAAAAACAAATCCAAAACAATTAATAAAATGGCAATAAGAACATACATATCAATAATTACCTTAAATGTTAATGGACTAAACACCCCAACCAAAAGACGTAGACTGGCTGAATGGATACAAAAACAAGACCCATATATATGCTGTCTTCAAGAGACCCTCTTCACTTCTAGGGACACATACAAATTGAAAGTGAGAGGATGGAAGAAAATATTCTATGCAAATGGGAATCAAAAGAAAGATGGAGTAGCAAAACTCCTATCAGAGAAAATAGATCTTAAAATGAAGAATATTTTAAGAGACAAGGAAGGACACTACATAATGACCAAAGGATCAATCCAAGAAGAAGATATAAAAATTTTAAATATCTATGCACCAACATAGGATCACCACAATATATAAGCCAACTGCTAGCAACCTTAAAAGGAGAAATCAACAATAACACAATCATAGTGGGGGACTTTAACACCCCACTTACAACGATGGACAGATCATCCAGACAGAAAATCAATAAGGAAATGCAGGCCCTGAATGGAGCATTAGACCAGATGGACTTAATAGATATTTATAGGGCATTCCATCCAAAAGCAACAGAATACACATTCTTCTCAAGTGCACATGGAACATTCTCTAAGATTGACCACATCCTGGGCTACAAATCAAGCCTCAGTAACTTTAAGAAAATTGAAATCACTTCAAGCATCTTTTCCAACCACAATGCTATACAACTGGAAATCAACAAGAAAAAAACTGCAAAAAATACAAACACGTAGAGACTAAACATGATACTAAATGACCATGGATCACTGAAGAAATCAAAGAGGAAATTAAAAAATACCTAGCAGCAAATGACAACAAAGATACGACACTCCAAATCCTATGGGATGCAGCAAAAGCAGTTCTAAGAGGAAAGTTTATAGCAATACAAGCCCACCTCAGGAAACAAGAAAAATCTCAAACAAGCTAACTTTACATCTAAAGCAGCTAGAGAGAGAACAGACAAGACCTAAAGTTAGTAGATGGAAAGAAATCATAAAGATCAGAGCAGAAATCAATGAAATAGAAACAAAGAAAACCATAGAAAAGATCAATGAAACGAAAAGCTGGTTCTTTGAAAAGATCAACAAAATTGATAAACCCTTAGTCAGACTTATCAAGAAAAAAAGAGACAGGACTCAAATCAATAAAATTAGAAATGAAAAAGGAGAAGTAATAACGGACATCACAGAAATACAAAGGATCATAAGAGACTACTATATGCAACTATGCACCAATAAAACAGAAATCCTAGAAGAAATGGACAAATTCTTAGAAAAGTACAGTCTTCCAAGACTAAACCAAGATGAAATAGAAAAGATGAACAGACCAATCACAAATACTGGAATTGAAACTGTGATTAAAAAACTTCCAACAAACAAAAGTCCAGGACCAGATGGCTTCACAGGTGAATTCTATCAAACATTTGGAGAAGAGCTAAGACCTATCCTTCTGAAACTATTCCAGAAAATTGCAGAGGAGGGGTACTCCCAAACTCATTCTGTGAGGCTACCATCACCCGGATACCAACACCAGACAAAGATACCACAAAAAAAGAAAACTACAGGCCAATTGCACTGATGAACATCGAGGCAAAAATCCTCAACAAAATACTAGCAAACCGCATCAACAATACATTGAAAGGATTGTACATCATGATCAAGTGGATTTATCCCAGGGATGCAAGGGTTCTTCAATATCTGCAAATCAATCAGTGTGATACACCACATTACCAAACTGAAGAATAAAAACCATATGATCCTCTCAATATATTCGGAAAAAGCCTTTGACAAAATCCAACACCCATTTCTGATAACCCTTCAGAAAGTGGACATAGAGGGAACCTACCTCAACATAATAAAGGCCATATATGACAAATCCACAGCAAACATCATTGTCAATGGTGAAAAGCTGAAAGAATTCCTGCTGAGATCAGGAACAAGACAAGGGTGCCTGCTCTCGCCACTACTCTTCAACATAGTTTTGGAAGTCCTAGCCACAGCAATCAGAGAAGTAAAAGAAATAAAGGAATCCATATTGGTAAGGAAGAAGTAAAACGATCACTATTTACATATGACATGATACTATACCTAGAGAATCCTAAAGAATCTACCAGAAAACTGTTAGAGCTCATCCATGAATGTGCAAATTTGCAGGATTCAAAATTAATACACAGAAATTGATGGCATTTCTATACACTAACAATGAAAGATCAGAAAGAGAAATTAGGAAAGCAATCCCATTTACCATCACATTAAAAAGAATAAAATACTTGTACTCTGAAAACTATAAGATACTGATGAAAGAAATCAAAGATGATACAAACAGATGGAAAGACATATGATGCTGTTGGATTGGAAGAGTCAATTTTATGAAAATGACTATACTACCCAAGGCAACCTACAGATTCAATGCAATCCCTATCAAATTACCAAGAACATTTTTCACAGAACTAGAACAAAATATTTTAAAGTTTGTTTGGAAGCACAAAAGACCCAGAATAGCCAAAGACATCCTGAAAAAGAAAAATGAAGGTGAAGGAATCAGGCTCCCTGACTTCAGACTATACTACAAAGCAGCAGTCATCAAAACCATATGGTACTGTCATAAAGACAGGAATATAGATCAATGGAACAGGATAGAAAGCCCAGAATTAAACCGATGCACCTACAGTCATCTAATCTATGACAAACAGGGCAAAAATATACAATGGAGAAAAAACAGCATGTTCAATAAGTGGTGCTGGGAAAACTGGATGGCCACATGTAAAAGAATGAAATTAAAACACTTCCTAACACCACACAAAAAATAACCTCAAAATGGATTAAAGACCTAGATATAAGACCAGACACTATAAAACTCTTAGAAGAAAACAAAGGCCAAACACTCTCTGACATAAATGACAGCAACATCTTCTCAGATCCACCACTTAGAGTAATGACAACAAATACAAAAATAATGGGACTTAATTAAACTTAAAGTTTCTGTACAGCAAAGGAAACCCTAAAGAAAATGAAAAAACAACCCACAGAATGGGAGAAAACATTTGCAAATGAATCAACTGACAAGGGATTAATCTCCAAAATTTATAAACACTTTCTACCACTCAACAACAAAAAAACAACCCCATCAAAAAATGGGCAGAAGATCTAAACAGATAATTCTCCAAAGAAGATATACAGATGGCCAAAAAATACATGAAAAGATGTTCAACATCACTCATCATTAGAGAAATGTAAATCAAAACCACTATGAGGTACCACCTTACACCAGCCAGAATGGCCATCATCAAAAAGTCTACAAACAATAAGTGCTGGAGAGGGTGTGGAGAAAAAGGAACCGTATTACACTGTTGATGGGAATGTAAATTGGTGCAACCACTGTGTAAAACAGTATGGCAGTACCTTAGAAAACTAAAAATAGAACTACCATTTGATCCAGCAATCCCACTGTTGGGCATCTATCCAGAGAAAACCATGACTCGCAAATACACATGTACTCCACTGTTCATTGCTGCACTATTTACAATAGCCAAGACATGGAAACAACCTAAACGTCCATTGACAGAGAAGTGGAACAAGAAGCTGTGGTACATGTATGCAATGGACTATTACTCAGCCATTAAAAGGAATGAAATAATGGCAATTGTAGCAATATGGATGGACATAGAAATAATCATGCTAAGTGAAGTCAGTCAGACAATGAAACACCAACATCAAATGCTATCACTTACATGTGGAATCTACAAAAAGGACACAAAGAACTTCTTTGCAGAACAGATACTGACTCACAGACTTTGAAAAACTTATGGTTTCCAAATGAGACAGGTTGTAGGGTGGGGGAATGCACTGAGGGTTTGGGATGGAAATGCCTTAAAATTTGTTTGTGATGATTTTTGTACACACTATAAATGTAATAAAATTGATTAAGTAATTTAAAAAAAGGCCCATTTCAGTGCCGGCACCTCTATCCATTAGAGCTCTCACCAACTACCCAACCAAAGACCATTTCTCCTTCCTTTGCACGCATTTGCTCTACTTTCATTGCTTATGGCTCATTTACTCTTGAATTATAATCCTTCATGGGCATGCTTATTGCCCCTTCTAGACTCTGTAAACTCCAGGAGAATAGGCCTTGAGTTTAGGGTCAAATCTCCTTTCTCTTCATCCACAGTTTCATCAAAGAGCATGAACAGGTCTATAGAATGGAGGTTTGTTTTGCTTTTTGTTTGTTTGTTTTGGCTTTTTAGGGCTGCACTTGTGGCATATGGAAGCTCCCAGGCTAGGGGTCGAATCAGAGCTGTAGTTCCCAGCCTACACCACAGCAACACAGATCTAAGCCATGTTTGCAACCTATACGACAGCTCACGGCAACAGCGGAACCTTAACCCACTGAGCAAGGCCAGGGATCAAATCCACATCCTCATGGATACTAGTCTGGTTCATTACTGTTGAGCCACAATGGGAACAGGAACTCCAAGTTTTGGTCAAAGTTGTAGTGGATGGAACATGAACTGATGTGGGAAATGCAGCCTAGGGCTTGATTTTATTGGTTCTCTGGGAAAATGCACCTCTCTGCTAAGAAGAGAGTCTATAAAGGGATAGAGAGCAATTTATTCATCCATCCATCCATCCAATCCTTCACCCATACATTTATTCAACAAACACTTATTAAGTATCTATGTACCAGAAAAAAATGTTAGATGCTGGAGATATAGTACTGATAAGTTCTTTCTTATGTGAGGATTCTGTTCTAGCACAGAAAGACAGATGATAAAGAAAACATCATGGAATGGTAAGTTCCATGATAAAAATAAGTCAGAATGATGTGGTAGTGTGACTGGGAAGTGTTTAAAAAGTCTTTTTCAAGAACAATACTTAAGGAGAGACCTGAAGGCTGAGCGTGGGTGGCCACAGGAAGGTCTGGGCATGAGCGGGCGCTGAAGGGAGAAACACAAAGCTTTGAGGTTGGGGAAGATGGAGAGAGAGATAGGATGAGTTTAATGGGTGCAAGGAATGGAAGGAAGGGAAGAGTGAATGGGTCATGGGGAAAAGGGGGGTGATGAACAAAGATAAGCAACACTTCAATAGGGAGGTAAATGGTAATACAGCCAATGAGAGATGGCATGGTGGATAGAGCTTTGGGCCAAGGTATGAATATGAGTCCTGATTCTAATTATGAAGAGTGTGTGAACTCAGGCAACTTTTCTGGGTCTTAGTTTCTCTATTTATAAGATATTGAAATTTTAGGAGTTCCCGTCATGGCTCAGTGCTTAACGAATCCGACTAGGAACCATGAGGTTGCGGGTTTGATCCCTGGCCTTGCTAAGTGTGTTAAGGATCCGGCATTGCCGTGAGCTGTAGTGTAGGTTGCAGATGTGGCTCGGATCCCGCATTGCTGTGGCTCTGGCATAGGCCTGTGGCTACAGCTCCAATTAGACCTCTAGCCTGGGAACTTCCATATGCCACGGGAGTGGCCCAAGAAAAGACAAAAAGCCAAAAAAAAATTGAAATTTTAGAGTTTTTGTGAAGATTAAATGATGTAATAGAAATAATCACCTACCATGTTTACTCTTTATAAATGGTAACCTATATGCAGGTAAAAACCCAAAGACCAGCATTACTAGGTTAGGGATGACCAGGAACACAAAGTCCAGAAGATGCAAGTTAGCAGCTGTCCTCGTGAGCCTTCCTCGCTCTCTCCTAACTTCATCTCTCTTTCTCCCTAAGCTTTCTCCTTCATCTTTTTTCTTAACTTTTTATCTTTCTTTTCTCCCATCACAAATTCCTTGCTTTTGCTTTCCTTCACATTATTTCAAGTTGCAGTGTCTCAACTGTCCAAAACTTGGAATGAAGACATACTTTAAAGTATTGACTATTTAATACAATCTTGTCTTCCTTTTAAAGTCAGGTATGTTTAATTCTCTTTTTTTTTTTTTTTTTTTGGCTTTTGGCCTTTTTGCCTTTTCTAGGGCCACTCCCGCAGCATATGGAGGTTCCCAGGCTAGGGGTTGAATCGGAGCTGCAGCCGCCGGCCTACACCAGAGCCACAGCAACGCGGGATCTGAGCCGAGTCTGTGACCTACACCACAGCTCACGGCAACACCAGATCCTTAACCCACTGAGCAAGGCCAGGGATTGAACCCGCAACCTCATGGTTCTTAGTCGGATTCGTTAACCACTGAGCCAGGACGGGAACTCCAGGTATGTTTAATTCTTATACATTCTCCTAGTTAAAAAGGAGGAGCAGCATCCACACCTAAATTAGGTAATTTTATATGATTATATGACCCTTGGGTGGATTTTTGTTTCCACTGAGGTCACTGTCTCTTAATAGAAAATGGCTCCTACATACTGGATTAAGGGATTGGAAAGAGATTGTCTCAAGGCATTTGAGGACTGGTGTGCCAAAAGATCTCTCCACCTCTGGGGAATGGAGGTCTGAATGCCCACCAAAGGCCAGTGACCTCTGAATCACTCCACGGATGCTCTGGAACACAGCCAGAGTGCCATGCTCAGCTGCTGGCTGGCTTTGGCCCTGTGGCTGCCCCTGCAGATGTGAAAGAGATAGGAAGGCAGGGATAGGAGATAGGAAGGCAGGGAAGGCCTGGCTGGAGTCTGCTAATGAAGGTGGAGGCTTGGATAATGTGTAAAGACAGACTCTGGCAAAAGATGCCCCGCCCCAATGCAGCAGCTCCCATTGCCTGGCCAAGAAAGCACAAGTTTCCCGTGCATTGTGTGCATGTGCTTGTGTGTGTGTGTGAGAAAAACAGACAGAGAGACAGAGGTGGAGGAGGGAGCCACAGAGCCTGCCCCCCATATTCAGCTCAAGACTTATATTGAAAGAAGCTTTGGAATTCCCTTGTGGCTAAGCAGGTTAAGGATCTGGTTTTGTCACTGCAGTGGCTCAGGTCACTGGCGTGGCGCAGGTTCGATCCCTGGACCGGGAACTTCCACATGCTGTTGGTGTTACAAAAATGGGGCGGGGGGGAGGAAAGAAAGGGGCCTTTCAGTTGGGAGAGCAGGATGAAGGGACAATACTTAGGCGAAATGGAGGCTCCAGCCCTCCCCTGCTTTCCTGTTTCCTGGGAAGGGGTGCTCAGTGGTGACTGGCTGGGACCAGTAGGTCAAACCTGCTCACTGTAAAGTGACACTAAGGACGCAGAATGAGAAGTGACTTGCCCAAGGCCACATAGGGAGGTAAAGGTCTAGTATACTCTCTTCCTTATCAAGTCACTTTCGGGTCTGGGTGACAGTGGTAGGAATATGATGGGGTGACCATCTCTCTGTACTCTGACTTTAGGCATCCTAGATGTCCAGCCTCAAGTCCTGCCCTGGCTCATATTACAGAATCTGAGCCCCTCATATGTGAGGTCTGCCTTTCAGTGGGGCAGGGCTGAGTGAAGAGCCCTGGGTTGTACTCTGAAAGGCAGCCCCAGACTTACCCGTGGACACAGATAAGCCCCATGTGGCAAATCAAGAGCTAACTTTAAATAGGGTGAAGGTTTCCATCCCTTCACCAAATAAGGTCATGGAAACAATTGCTACAGCTCAAGGATCTCAAATTTAACAGTCGGAAGGAGCTTAGGGAAAACAAGACCACGGCCACGTGGTCTGGGCTGCTTTAGACTGGTCTAGCTCCTCACTATCCCAGCTGCTCTGCTTCAGAGGAAGATCAGGGGCAAGTCATGGTCATGATGAAGGTTATGGGCAGTGAGTCCTTCTGCTCTTTCCCTCCAGATGCCTCCTCTTCTGTGTCCCTTCTTGGCATGTGGACTCCAAAAAATGAAGGAGCTGAGGGGGTGGGAGGACTGGAAGAGTGTCCTCAGCTAAGCCTGGGCTCCTGGCTGCTTGGCGTTGTCAGTTTATTATTGGCCTGGGCAACAGCTGGGAATGGCAAGGACACTGTGAAGGAGGGAGTGGGGGCGCTGGGGCCATCCTAAGCTCCCCAGATCTCTCAGGCCATATGGCAGGGGCCAAGAAGGAGAGGAGGAATGCCAGGAGTGCCTGGATGTGCTCTTCTCCCCACTCCCACGCTGAACAAAGTGAGGCTAAGCCCATGAGGAATTCAACAGTGAGCTTTCAAAGATGGTGTTTTTCTACTTGAGATGTATTTTTAAAACTTTTTTTTTTTTTTGCCTGAATGACTGAAATAATATTTGGCTTAATTAATTCATTTATGACTGGCTATCTTCTCTTGGCACTAAGATCTGATCGTGGGGAAATGGGTTTTATCTCCATCAGAAGATGACAGAAGGAGCTCTAGGAGTGCCTGTTAGCAGTGAAGATGCTTAGAAAAAGTAGCTGCCTGGACAGCATGATGCAGCAAGGCATTGAATGTGGTGCTCAGGGGACCCTTGAGCAGCTCCCCACTCCTGACATATCCTCCACCAGCCTCTCAGAGGCAGCTCCATCTAAAATGCTTTGCCATCCTTTTCCCTTTTATATCTCTTTTATCTGTCATTGTGCTGGTTGTACCCTTGTGAAGGGCCAGCTCCTCTCCTCTCTCCCCACCTGTCCCCATCCGCAGCTGCCTGCCTGGGTCCCATCCCCAAAACTAGCTTCAGTGAATGCATGGCAAGATGGACCATTAGGTTATGTGGAGATTTTCTTCTAATAAAATGACCAAGATTCAACCAAAAGCTTCAAAGACCATTTGGATTATTCTGTCCAAGATACTGTGTATACAGGCCCTTCTGGCACATTTTGGCCCGTTTAGGCCTCAGTTGTGGTCTCTGAACTGGGTGAGAATCAGTTTTCGGTTTAAATACCTATAAGGCGAGGGTAATAATTGTCTCTACCTCATCTGGCAAATGAGCACTTAGCAGGGTCTGGATTCTCCTTTTAATGCCAATGGCTGTGAGCAGAGCCCTCAAGGCAGGGGAATGCTCTTCTCTGCTGCCATCTAGTGTGCATCTTGGGAGTAACACCTGAGTGGAGATCACAAGGAAAAGCCTAAATAAAGGCTTCTTTTTCGAGCCAGTGAAGAACTTGTCAGATCCAGGGCTATGCTCCAGATGCAGTCATATGCGCCCTGGAAGCAGCCCACTGGAATGTGGAGTCCTCAAGGCGATACCTGACACAGAATTTGGCACATCCCGAATGGCCCACCTTCTCACCTGGCTTTGACCTAGATATGCCTTGTGTCACCACCACTCCCCTTGGCACCACTTCCTCAGGGTAGTTTTTAAACTAAGAGTGTGCTTAGACAGCCTCTGTAACTCATCACATCTGGATGCAGTTGGATGTAAACCAAAGATTTATTTTTACCAAAAATAAGCAGCCCAGTAACCCATGACTGAGAACAGAAAGCTTGAATTTGGAAAGTCACAAGAAGCCACGGAGAGCTGGGGAAGTGGGCTGTGGAGTGGTCCTGGGTGCTTACCCAGGTGCTGGGGTCTATAGGGCCTTGGAGACTCAATTCCAGGTACAGCATTTGCAAGAGGAGCTGAACACCAGGCTCTTTGGGCAGCTTTGCTGGAACAGCCTCCCCTCTGCACAACTATAGTACCTGGACCGGTCCAGAGGGTTGGGGTAGAGACCATTAGCTTTGCCCTGGCAGAAAATGTCTTGTCCAAAGCTGGAGCCATGCTCAGCTTCAGAGGGCTGGTCTGGTGCTGGAACTTCAGGCTCTGGTGGGCCTAAAGGCATGTAGGGAAGATCTGGGAAAACATCAATGATTCTGCTAAGGCTCATCCAAAAGACCCCAAACCCATAGGCCAAGCACAGAGGCAGCAGCTCATTACCCCATACCCTACAGGCAGGGCATAAGCAGATACCCCAGGCAGAGAACAGCCAGACAACAGCCCCAAACTACAGCTGGAGCACAGCTCAAGAGAAAACACTGGGGCTATGTGTGTCATAGGCAGTCAACAGCCAGCTAAGCCCAACCAAGTATTGGTGAGGCCAGTGTGGTCTGGGTGCAAGCTTTCTCCTTGAGAAGAGAGGAGCCAGCTGCTCTTCCCAGGCTGAGGGCCCCCTAGAGGGAAGCCCTGGCTACCAACGCCCTGGGCTGGCATTGGTACAACCAGAAAGAGGAAGAAGAAGAGTGTGAAAAGTATCATTTCAACAGCTTCCTCAGCTCCTGGGGGTAAAATGTGGGAAATAACTATTTAGGGGCAAGAGCCAGGACCTGAGGTTCAGGAAGGGGCATACATACGCTGCCCTGAATTCTGCCTCTGGTCCCTGGCCCCCCTACTCACTCAGCTCCAACTGCAGTGTCTTAATGAGGGGGTATCGTCCTTGGTTACAGAAGGAGCCAGCAAAGTCATCCATATCCAGTGTCCAGACCATGGCCCCGCCCAGTCTCTTCTGCTTCAGGTACCTCACCTGTGTAAGGAGCGAGATGCAGGAGGAAGAGCTCAGGGAAGTAGAGCCTAGAGCCCGCTTCCTCATCCAGGCAGGGCCCTCTTTTCTCCAGCACCCCCAAGCCCATGAGTCCTGGCCGCTGCCAGACAGGATTCTTTCTGGAATCCTCCTGTCCTGACACAAGCATGAGGGTGGAGATGTGAGGCGTCCATGGATATGTGGACTTCCTTAGGTTGGAAGCCTTAACATCTCAGCCTTTTCTGGGCTGCGCTGCTGTGTTTGGGGTATGGTGTGCTGGTTATGATGAGTTCAGTTACCCTAGGGAATGACGAAGCTTCGCCAAAGATCTGAATCAACTCCTTGTCTTCTTTCTCCCTGAGGGCCTTCTCTCCTCCACCAGATCCCTAAGGCCTCCTCAGGGTATGGCTGTGTGTCCCCTCAGAGTGGTCTTCTCTGGCTCCTAACCTTGACAGAGGGCCATGGCTCACCTCTGGTGTGAGGCTGTGGTTCAAGGATAGGGGTGGTCCAGAACTCTTGTCGGCCCCAACCTTACATCCAGCTGCCTCCCTTCCTACAGCATTGCTCACTCAGGGTTCCAGCTGAGGGTACATCCTGCTCTCAGAGGCCACCCCCCCCTTCCTCTCCATCATGTCTTTGTCTCTGTGCTTTCCTCCAGCGAAGCCCCACCTCCTCTGCTTGAAGACTTTCTCAAAATCCCTTCCATCATGATCTCTTCTCTCATCTCCCCCAGCCAGTTTCACTCTACCTCCCCAGTCCCTTCAGAGCACTTTGTCTACACCTTCAGAAGAACCTGCCATCATCTGCCCTGCAAAATAACTGACATGAGGGAGTTCCTGTCGGGGCTCAGGGGTTAACAAATCCAACTAGGAACTATGAGGTTGCAGATTCAAGCCCTGACCTCAGTGGGTTAAGGATCCAGCATTGCTGTGGCTGTGACATAGGCTGACATCTATAGCTCCAATTAGACCCCTAGCATGGGAACCTCCATATGCCACAGGTTTGGCCCTAAAAAGACAAAAAATAAAATTAAAAGTAAATAAATAAATAACTGACATGAGATAAGCAGACAAATAAACAAATGCAGGCCCCTCTGCAGGTGCCAATGACCTTGTCAGAGAGAAAGGCATGGAGACAAGTAGATGCACTCAGGTTTCAAGCTACCAACATTGAGCGGGAGCAGAGGGATAGGGTCGTATAAATAAATTGAAAGGTCTATAATTTGTGGTTTTATATTTTATTTTGTTTTAATTTTGGCCATGCCTGCAGCATGTCTAAGTTCCCCACACCAGGGATCAAACCCACACCACAGCGGTAACAAAGACACAGCAGTGACAATGTCAGATCCTTAACCTGTTGAGCTACCAGGGAACTCCAAAAGGTCTATAATTTGAACATGCACCAAAAATTGTCAATGGACTGAATAAAATTATATGCCTCGCTGTCCTCTTCATATGTCTGTAGAATCTGTGTTTAATAAAATATAAATAGGAGTTCCCATATGGCTCAGTAGGTTAAGGATCTGGTGTTGTCAATTCTGTGGCTCAGGTCACTGCTACAGCACGGGTTTGATCTCTGGCCCAAAACTTCTTCATGCCACAGACATGGCCAAATAAATAAATAATAACATATAAATGTTTTAGTGTAGAGCAATTTTTTGTCATTCTGCCTTAATAGGTGATAAAGATACAAAGTGTTATCACACGGAGATCTGTGAAATGCTAGGATATTTAAGAGGACATTACTCCTTGAAAGAGGTCCTGAATGCTGTCACTGATTGTTATTGACAGGCCTTAGGCCCACCCAGAACCACCCCCTCCCTGCAGGGCTGAGCCTTACCTTGGTTTTGAAGCTCTCCGTGTCATCAAAACCCACCCACTGGTTGCCCTGGAAGGCATAGGGCACCTTCTGTTCCTTGATTCTGTGCTCAGAAGCCCCCTTCCAGGAGCAGACCTATAGGAGCAGAGGGCAGAGCTGGGAAGGAGGTGACTAGATACTTGTCATGAGGAGACCAGACATTGGACAACTCCTGTCTGAGAATCCTGGAGAACCTAGGAGGTTCTAGATGAGTGACCATGGATTCAGTGAGGCACCTGGGCTTAGGGATAAATCCAAGATGACAGGCATGGGATGGAATTCCCCAGGCAGTATTCACTGTGCCTGGCATCCTCGCTCAGAAACTGAAGGAGGGAGTCCCTGTTGTGGCTCAGCAGGCTAAAAACCCAACTGGTATCCATGAGGATGTGAGTTCGATTCCCCAGCCTTGCTCAGTGGGTTAAGGATCTGGTGTTGCCATAAGCTGTGGCATAGATCACAGATGCAGCCTAGGTCCTGCGTTGCTGTGGCTGTGGTGTAGGCCAGCAGCTGCAGTTCCAATTCGCCCCCTAGCGTGGAAACTTCCATATGCCACAGGTGGCCCTTAAAAGAAAAAAAAAAGAAAGAAAGAAAGAAAGAAACTGTAGGAGAACATGCCCCTGCTCCCCACAGATCTAGGGTGGCTTTGGGTTTTCCTACCTCAAAGTAGGCCAGCAGTCCTCCCTCTTTGGTGAAGGGGCCAGGAGCTCCAGGCCCTGTGGCTGGGACCCCTACCCCAGTGTCCAGTGAGGAGGCCAGGGTAAAGGACCGTCCATAGGTGGGCATACCAAGGATCAGTTTGTTGGCAGGAGTCCCTTTTTGCAGCCACTGTTGCACAGCAGAGTCCTGGTGGTAGAGAAGGAGGGTCAAGGCTAATTTTTTTTGCCTTCAGACTGGTTCTTGTCATCTGAGTCTGGGGGTTCCAGAGGAGTTTCATGGGCCTTTACTAGAGTTCCCACCCCACCCCCCACTTCTTTAGATCCTTTCTTAGACCCTCAACCCCAGTGAGAGAAGCTGCAGGCCCTAGAGCCAAGAGCATGGACTCTGGGGTCAGACAACCATTCGCCTGGTAAATATTGATTGATTGATTGATTGGTACGTTTATAAATTTAAATTTATTTATTATTTATTTATTTATTTATAAATTTATTTATTTAGGAGTTCCCATCGTGGCACAGTGGTTAATGAATCTAACTAGGAACCATGAGGTTGCGGGTTCGATCCCTGGCCTCCCTCAGTGGGTTAAGGATCTGGCGTTGCCGTGAGCTGTGGTGTAGATCACAGATGTGGCTCAGATCCCACATTGCTGTGGCTCTGGCATAGGCCGGTGGCTGCAGCTCCAATTAGACCCCTAGCCTGGGAACCTCCATGTGCCACAGGAGCGGCCCTAGAAAAGACAAAAAACAAAAACAAAAAAAACAAACAAAAATTTATTTATTTATTAATGGCCCACTGTTTTCCAGGCACTGTCCTAGAATACCTCAGCACACAAAGATCCCTGCCTTGCTCAGCAAATTATTTAGTCCAGCTGAGCCTCTGGCTTTCAGTCTATAAATGGAAATAATAAAAATATCTATCTCAGAGTTCCCATCATGGCACAGCAGAAATGAATCTGACTAGGAACCATGAGGTTCCGGATTCAATCCCTAGTCTCGCTCAGTGGGTTAAGGATCTGGCATTGCTGTGAGCTGTGGTATAGGTGGCAGACAAAGCTCAGATCTGGCATTGCTGTGGCTGTGGCATTTGACCCCTATCCTGGGAACCTCCATTGGCCGTGGGTGCTGCCCTAAAAAGACAAAAAAAAAAAAAAAATCTGGGGGTTCCCGTCGTGGCGCAGTGGTTAACGAATCCGACTAGGAACCATGAGGTTGCTGGTTCGATCCCTGGCCTTGCTCAGTGGGTTAAGGATCTGGCGTTGCTGTGAGCTGTGGTGTAGGCTGCAGACGGACTCGGATCCCGTGTTGCTGTGGCTCTGGTGTAGGCCAGCAGCTGAAGCTCTGATTAGACCCATAGCCTGGGAATCTCCATATGCCACAAAAGCGGCCCTAGAAATGGCAAAAAGACAAAAAAAAAAAAAGAAAAAGAAATGCATGTATAAAGTCTGGCACAGTGTGAAAAGGAAAACCTTAAGCATGATCTTTCCTACCACTGCTGTTTCACCTTCAGTACAAGAGCAGGAAGTGGTGTCTGTTTTATTTATCTCTGTATCCCCAGTGCCTAGAACAGTGCTTGGCACTTAGGTGATCAAATAGAACAAACAAGCACAGGGCTTCGTCCCAGTTCTGCACAAGATCTTCCCCCATCACATATTACTTGACATGACACCCCCAGGCCTGTGACATGAGGAGGTACCCAATATAACTCTGCAGAATAAACAGATAATGAAGATTCTTCCCTCAAACCAAGATGATAAGATCACTTTCCCCAAGAAGCCACACTGTCGGAGTCCAGGTTTTTTAGTCAATCTCCAAACTCTTAGCACTTAGGAACAATTTTCACTGTATCGGTTTATGTGTATTTCTTTTTGCTGGTCTACATGATTTATCTTTGATCAGACTCAAGCTTTCCGAGGGCAGTGGGCAGAGCACCCTGCTAAGCTCTGTGGCATTTTTATGCACATTTGGAAAAGTCACCCCTCTGGTTAGCAGCAACCTGGCAGGGCACACAGTATGGAGAGTGTGCAGGAGGAGAAAGGCCTTCTTTCCTGGTGTCAGTGGGACTTGAGCCCTCTCACCTCACAGCTTTGTATCTCTCCCCACTTGTCTGCAATGGCTTCGTCTGAAACCCACAGTATCCAGATCAGGGTGGAAGGGCTGGGCTCAGTGTGAGGTCTAGACACCTGGGTCAAGTGCCTGAAGACGTGCACTTTAGGAAAAGAACCCAACTAGTATCCATGAGGACGTGGGTTCGATCCCTGGCTTCATGCAGTAGGTTAAGGATCCAGCATTGCCGCAAGCTATGGTGTGGGTTGCAGATGCGGCTCAGATACTGCGTTGCTATGGCTGTGGTGGAGGCCAGAAGCTGCAGCTCCAATTCAACCCCAGACTTGAAACTTAGATATGCCTCGGGTGCAGCCCTAAAAAAAAAAATTTTAAGTGCACTTTATTCGTGTAAGAACCATGGAAGTCCTAAATGTGCCACCAGTTAACACAAAAAGATGTAGGCTCCCCAGAATTAATAATAAACATTTTATGGCCATACTACCCAAAGCAATCTACAGATTCAATGCAATCCCTATCAAATTACCCATGACATTTTTCACAGAACTACAACAAACAATCCAAACATTTATATGGAACCACAAAAGACCCAGAATCGCCAAAGCAATCCTGAGAAACAAAAACCAAGCAGGAGGCATAACTCTCCCAGACTTCAAGAAATACTACAAAGCCACAGTCATCAAAACAGTGTGGTACTGGTATCAAAACAGACAGACAGACCAATGGAACAGAATAGAGAACCCGGAAATAAACCCTGACACCTATGGTCAATTAATCTTTGACAAGGGAGGCAAGAACATCAAATGGGAAAAAGAAAGTCTATTCAGCAAGCATTGCTGGGAAACCTGGACAGCTGCATGCAAAGCAAGGAAACTAGAACACACCCTCACACCATGCACAAACATAAACTCCAAATGGCTGAAAGACTTAAAGATACGACAGGACACCATCAAACTCCTAGAAGAAAACATAGGCAAAACACTCTCTGACATCAACAGCATGAATATTTTCTCAGGTCAGTCTCCCAAAGCAATAGAAATGAGAGCAAAAATAAACCCATGGGACCTCATCAAACTGAAAAGCTTTTGCACAGCAAAGGAAACCAAAAAGAAAACAAAAAGACAACTTACAGAATGGGAGAAAACAGTTTCAAATGATGCAACTGACAAGGGCTTAATCTCTAGAATATATAAACAACTTATACAACCCAACAGCAAAAAAAAACAATCAATCAATGGAAAAATGGGCAAAAGACCTGAATAGACTGTTCTCCAAAGAAGATATACAGATGGCCAACAAACACATGAAAAAATGCTCAACATCGCTGGTTATAAGAGAAATGCAAATCAAAACTACCATGAGATATCACCTCACACCAGTCAGAATGGCCATCATTAATAAATCCACAAATAACAAGTGCTGGAGGGGCTGTGGAGAAAAGGGAACCCTCCTACACTGTTGGTGGGAATGTCAACTGGTACAGCCACTATGGAGAACAGTTTGGAGATACCTTAGAAATCTATACATAGAACTTCCATATGACCCCACAATTCCACTCTTGGGCATCTATCCGGACAAAACTCTACTTAAAAGAGACACGTGCACCCACATGTTCATTGCAGCACTATTCACAATAGGCAAGACATGGAAACAACCCAAATGTCCATCGACAGATGATTGGATTCAGAAGAGGTGGTGTATATATACACAATGGAATACTACTCAACCATAAAAAAGAATGACATAATGCCATTTGCAGCAACATGGATGGAACTAGAGAATCTCATACTGAGTGAAATGAGCCAGAAAGACAAAGACAAATACCATATGATATCACTTATAACTGGAATCTAATATCCAGCACAAATGAACATCTCCTTAGAAAAGAAAATCATGGACTTGGAGAAGAGACTTGTGGCTGCCTGATGGGAGGGGGAGGGAGTGGGAGGGATCAGGAGCTTGGGCTTATCAGACACCACTTAGAATAGATTTACAAGGAGATCCTGCTGAATAGCATTGAGAACTTTGTCTAGATACTCATGTTGCAACAGAAGAAAGGGTGGGGGAAAAATATAATTGTAATGTATACATGTAAGGATAACCTGACCCCCTTGCTGTACAGTGGGAAAATAAAAAATAATAATAATAATAATAAACATTTTAATGTAGGGCTTTTTGTTGTTATTTATGTTCAGAAAGAGAAATGGTATGGTCAATCCTGACTTATAAAACATAGGATGGGCTTATAGAAAACGTCTAGCCTACTCAATGAGGAAGAGTTAGGCAGGCACTGCCACCCACTCCAGTCTAAAACCAAGCTTGCCCTTTCAAGGAACTGGGATGGGTCAGGGGTAGTTCTGCCCTGAGTGACACACCCTGAGATGTTAGCAACTTGGAAAAGCACTCGCCTCTGATAAAAACGTTCTGGAAGGTTAAGCAGTGATAAGCAACAAAAGTTATGCCATTGCCTTGAAGGAAATGGGAGTAGGAGCCATTTGTGCTGGAAACTCAAAGGCGGCTTCCCAATTAGTTGCTGGTTTGTTTGATGTTAGACTGATTTGCTGTGTCTAATATCAGCCAAGATGCTACACAGAAGTGGTTTCTCCTCGGCAGTGGTATGGGACAGGAAAATAAATAAGCATGAAAGAGACAAAAAGTCCTAACTTCTCCATGCCCTGCTTGGTATCCTGCTTTTGCCTTCCATAAGGTTCCTCAAGCTCCAGAGAGGCCACCTGTCAGGGCTTGTGCAAGGGGAGTCCTGCCTCATCTGCCACCTACCACATTGAATTCAGCTGCTGCCCCGCTCTCTCCCTGCCTCCTGTAGAGGGGGCTATGATGCCCGGTGGTCTTCTCCCACAAGCCATGGAAGTCATAGGCCATGAGGCTGAGGAAATCCAGGTTCCTGCAGGAAGGAAGAAGGGTGAAGGCTAGAGAGGAGGGTGGAGCCCTCCCCCTTCCTTGCTCCCCCCCTGCCCCCCCCCCACACACACACGGTTTGTGGCCTGGGAGAGAGTCTCGTGGTAAAGGGGGGCTCAAGCTTCTGGCTCTGAGAAAGGTGACATGGGCAGCACTGCCAGTCCCCCACCCCATCCAGGACACTCTCCTTCTTGGCAGCTCATGTCTTTAGTATCCTTCCCTCCCACCTGAGCTCTCCTCTCAGCACCTGTCAGGACAGAGTCCACTCAGGACACCTAGCGCTATTTCACTGCTTTGAAGGGAACTCTAGCTCAGTGTTTCTCGAACTTTAGTCATGCATATAAATCACCTGGGAATCTCATTAAGGTACAGGTTCTGATTCAGTGTGCCTGGGATGGGAAGGATCATGACAGCGCATCCTCTTGGAGTGAGTTCTTGGAGTGAGTTTTAAGAGTGGGTTCTTAAGGGAAAGGGCAAGGCTCCAAAGAGGGGGACTCTGGAGTGGTGGAGAAGCAGAGAGTGGGTCTCCTGGGTCTGCCAGTGGTACCGGCAAGCCCCTTCTCCATTGTCAGGAAAGCTCAGCCTGCTTTTGGTCTTTCTGCAGAGAACAGCAGGGCCCACACCATTTGCTTGAGACTTACGGAGCAATTTGATCCACCTCGTATCCAGCTTCTATGCTGGATCGTGCTGCTGAGACAGCTGCGCTCAGTAGGAGGCGTGCCTTCCCTGTGATCTGGGCTTCCTGCTTAAAGGCATTGGCTAGGTCCTGCAGAGGCAGCTCAGGGTGAAACACGGGCAGGGACCAAGTGGCCCTGGGAGCCCCAAGTAGATGTACCAGCTCAGGAGTCTGAACAAACTGCCCACAGGGCTGGTCTGCACAATGCCAACACATGAGGCAGCTGAGCCTGGGGGCAGAGCAGCACCCGCGTTGCCCCAGGCCAACTAGGTGACCCCTTCTCCACCCAGCCACACCTGCACCAGGGCTGTGAAGCGCTGCTTGTCTGAAGGGGGACTTCCTCGGCTTCCTGGGTACTCCCAGTCAAGGTCAAGGCCATCAAAGCCATATTTGCGCAGAAACCTGATGGCTGAGTTGACAAAGGTGTGTCGGTTGTTGGCTGTAGCCACCATTTCCGTGAACCTGTGGGGCGATGAAAAGCAGCATGGCCTCACTCTGGACTACAGGTTACACTCCCTCAGAGGCTGCTGAGAAACCACTCAGGATATTGGCGCTCCGCTGTCTAGGCCAGGCGGGTGCTGGGAGAGGCTGCTGGGATGTTTGCTGGTGGGTTACAGGCCCAGCCGAGGAGAAGGGACAACCTAGAAGTGTGCTCTGTCCCCAAACATTGACACCACCAGGGACACACCGACTTTCTAGGAGCTCTGTTTCCCCAAAATTCCCTCCAGAAGCCTATCGCCACACCCCTGCCCAGAGATCTGTCCTACCCTGAATCAGAGCTGGCTGTCAACCTAGCTTGGAGTTTGAAAAAGGAAGAGGAATCAGTTTCTAAGATAAAGAGGAAGAGAAAAGTGCAGCAAGGTTAATGAGGATCGGGGTCAACTTGGGGGCCTGCCGCTCTAATTCCCTGGCAGGGTAACACGGTCATTTTTCTTCTCACTCACATGTGTAGACTGCTTTGTGCTATTGCTGTTACTGTGACTAGTCTCCAGCTCTTTAAAATCCGTAAAGTGCCCTCAGAACCACCTCCCCACATTCTACTTTCCCAGTATCAGTCGTGGGGTTTTTTTTTAATAGACTGTTCCTATTTTAATGTATTAATTTATTTAATAGCAATTCTTAGTGAGGTTCATGTGCCTGGGAACCCCAGGCTAAGAAACCAGGCATTTCAATGAAAAATCTGTGTAAAAAGCAATATTTGGGGAAGGCAAGTCATTAAGTATCATCAGGGTCTCAAAAGGGCTCATGATTCCAAAAAGTATTAGAAAGATTGGTTTAGCATTTGGGGGAACCAGGGTTCCCGTTGCGGTGCAGCGGAAACGAATCTGACTAGGAACCATGAGGTTTCACTGGCCTCACTCAGTGGGTTAAGGATCCAGCGTTGCTGTGAGCTGTGGTGTAGGCCAGCAGCTGTAGCTCCAATAAGAACCCTAGCCTGGGAATCTCCATATGCTGCGGGTGCAGACCTAAAAAAAAAGATGAAAATAATAATAATAATAATAATAATAATTTGGGGGGCCACATATTCAGGACTTTCTAGGAAAAGTCTGGTTCCAAGTATACCATTCCTTTGTCTCCATAAACCATCAGAAATGTCCTAGGAATGTTAGTATTTTGTTATTTAAGCTCAGTCTCACAGACTGACTTTGATACTCAAAAGAGAAACAAAAATTGTCAGACATCCTGTTTCAGAGCTCAAAACTGTCTGGGATTAGTTGAGAACCTCCCTCTACCCATTTCATGGAGGAAGAGGCCGAGGCTTGAAAAGAGGTCAGAGTCTTTGTGCTGCCATTTAAAGCAAGACATAATAGCTCAGCGCTAAGCCCACTCCACTGCCTCCCCATGTGGCACCAAGAACCCAGAAGGAAGGTCAGCCCCAGAGTCCACTCTTCCCTCCCACTCCCCCTCCCCCTGGCCACCCCTTAGCCTGGTGGATTCCCTGACCCTGGGTCTCTGGCCAATGAGCCGATTCCCTACCAGTGGCCCTGCCATACAGGTGCCCGCAGACAACTCACTTCTGAGTGCCGAAGTTCCAGCCCCCAACGGCCAGCAGTGTCTTCAGCTTGGGATTCCTGGGAAAGACAGAGAAGTGCCAGAATTTACCCAGCCAGCTCCAGGGCTCACATCACTACTGGGAAAGCAGGAGGCTGGCAGGATCGAAGAGGGGAGGTGAGGGATGTATAAATCCCTATGCCCAGAGCCTATAGAAGAGGAGCCTACGTTAGGGAAGAAAAGACACGTTCCTGCCTTTGAGGACCTCTTATCTGGCTGGGGAGCTGCACAGTCAAGGAATTCAGAAAGCAAGAGGTCAGGGCAGAACATTTGAGAGGTTTTATTGAGGTGGTAATAACACTTGAGCTGAAAGACGGATTTTAGGAGAAAGAAGGGCTCTCACTTCCAGCAGGGGGAGGCAGTTTCACAATCCAGATTCCGCTGAGACCTAAAGTGGAAGTGTCTTTAAGCAGGTTCTATCTCCCTCCTCTTCCACATAAGCAGGAAAGCCCAGAGAGGGAATGAGACTTTCCCAATGCCACACAAAGTGTCTGCAATGGCTCGCGGCACTGGGGAAGGTTTCTGGCTCTGAGAGGAGGCACCAGCCTTCCTGCCTCCCACCCCCTCCACTACAGCTCACATCTTCTTCAGGCCATTGAAGTCTTTGTATAGCGCCTCATCATTCCACTCTGTGGAGCTGAGCTGGTGGTTGTTCATGCCAGCAAAGGCATAGATGAGATGGGTGCACAGATTGGGGTCCACATCCTTGGGCAAGAAGCGAGCAGCCCCCTCTCTGTACTGGGTCCAGTTGGTGAAGTAGCAGACCAGTTTTGCAGCAGAGCCTGGCCGGTTGGGGCAAAGGAAAGAAATAGCGATCAGAAGGGCCTGCCATGGACTGGCACCCTCTGCCTGGAGGCAGAACCCATGTCAGGCCAGAGGGTGTTAAACATGGCCCTTCACCTGCTGAAGGAAGGGAGGCAGAACTTTTAAAACAGCTTGGAAGACTTCAGAATGCTAATTAAAATGTAAACATAGGAAGTAGCAGAGAGGAGGCCCCAGTTACCAGCCCCTGGGTTTATGTTACTTTAGTCCTGCTTTAAAGAGATTTGCATCTACTACCCTCCTGTAGAGAATCTATGTTTATTAACATCATTGACAAGGTTCTAATAAAGAGAGTATTTTCTCTAGGAAAAGGCAGCTTGTTTCTGGCATCTCGACAACATGTGGAATGGCTTTGCACGTAGGGGTGGGGGTTGTCTAGCAGTGATGGCTCCTCCAGCCACGCAGACTACAGTTATGTGGTTTATATACACCAATATTTTATGCCAGGTACTTGGCAGAATGGTGGGTTTGGACTATAACTTGTCTGTGGCCATGGTCTAGGCCCTAAATTTCCTTTTGCCCAGACAGGGTCTCTCTGCACCCCCCTCCAACCCCTTTGTGGCTGGATGAAGAGGGACAGCAGGGCCAAGTGGCATGAAGGAGGGTGTGTGGGAACCCAGAGCATGAGGGGCTGGCAGAGATGCCCCTTGGGCCATGGACTGGATAGGGTCACTAGCCCTAACCGGATGTCACCCAGGATGAAGCTTGCTCATGGGGATGGGAGGTGTAGCCTAGAGTGATATAGAAGGAAGATTGGTAAATTCTCCAAAGCAAAAGAAGGAAGGAGGGAATTAACTCAGAGAACACATTCCGGGGATCATCTAGAAAGGAGCCAGGAAGCTCTTTTTATTCTGTATCATATCCTGCCATAACATATCAAATGTCATGCAGAGAGTTTTGTACTATAGTGGCAATAAGCTCTGGTGGTTAACAGTGGGGACTCTGGAGCTTCAATGCCTGGGCTGAAATCCCAACTCTGCAGCTTTTTAGCCAGATAATTTAGCTTTCTTCTTCATAAAATAGGAAATGATCCCTGTTCCTCTTTGAAGGACTATCACGTGGGCAAAGAGTTAATGTATGTAAAACACTCAGAACAGGGCTGGCAGATAGTAAGCTCTGTCCCTTAGTGCTTTATGTATATTAACTTCATCCACACAAAATTCTATTATCATAAACATATACTGTGCCATATCACAGCATTCCATATGACCAGAAGTAGCTTGGGCTAAAGCTTTTTAGGAAATCTTCAACCTCTCTCTCTTCCCCATGTTTGTTATTTCTCTGGCCCCTGGCTGTTCCCTCTGTGAGATGTAGAAGGGAAATGTGTGTCCAGTGCCACAGCCCAGCCTCAGGATGAGGGGCTGAGTATAGGGACTAGGGTGGGGTGGGAAGGGAACCCAGGAGTCCAAGTTGCTAAAGATCACCCAGAGAGTTCTCTCCTCTTGCATGAGCAGGAGCCCATCCTGGCTCTCCCATGCTGCACATGCAATCAGTGCAACAGACACGGGATGACAGTGTTGTTCCTGCTGAGCCGTGGGACTAGGACATGGAGGGAGGGACACTCAAGCCAGTAATTAGAAACACTGCGCTATACACTGTAAAATGGGCTCAGGTGCCATGAGAGCACAGAGGTTGGAGCAAGTGACCTCAGGAAAGGCCAGAGAGAGGCTGAAATTTGTCGGCCCCACGGACATAGATGAGTTGAGCTGGTGGGTGAGGAGGCCAGAACCTTCTTGGGAGAAGGAACTGCAGGGCTAGTAGGGTGATAAGGACACTTGGGGGAAGCTGAGCTTTGGAGGAGAAATCTGGCAAGAGCTCTTGGGGTAGGAGTAAGAGTGGGGGAGTGAGTGGAAGAGCGTAGCCAAGCCAAGGGAATGGGGCTTAGGAAATCCGGGGCTAGTCTCAAGAAAGGTGCCACTTACCCCACTGGATCATCAGCAGCACCATCAAACCTGAATAGCACAAAAGAGAAGGGAGAGTTTATAATGACATTCTCACTTTCCCAGGCCCTGTTTAGTTACTGAAGCACGGGAGGTAGAGGTGGTCGGGGAGGAGTGGGCTCAGGACAATTTCCTACAAATCAAGCTTCTTCTGCCCAGAAGGGACCCAGGGGAAGGCCCAGAGCTGAAGGGAAGTTTCCATGAGCTGAGCCTGCTCCCTCTCTAGAGCATCAGTGGAAGGTGGTATGGATTTAGGAAGATTCTAGGAAAACCATTGGCTTTTAAGGTTTTTAGAAAGTTTCTCTTTTGGAACTAGAAGAAAACCTATGCTGGACCTGGAAGGAGATAATTTGAAAGAGTTTGGCCAGACATTCCATCTCTCAGTAGCCCCTGTACCTTACAGCCACTATTTACTGCTTTGGGCTGCTTTCCTGCCACACCGCACAAGACGCTGGCTGAATTACCAACATCCTTGGAGACCTAGCGCTCAGCAGGACTCCTTTTGACATACATCTTTCACCCTTCTGATGACCTTGTGTTTTCCCATTAACCTAGTGAAACTTGCATGAAAACTTGTGGGCGTTCCCTTTGTGGCTCAGTGGGTTACAGACCCAACTAGTAACTGTGAGGACTGGGGTTCAAATCCCTGGCCTCGCTCAATGGGTTAAAGGATCCAGCATTGCCCTGAGCTTTGGTGTGGGTCACAGACGTGGCTTGGATCCTGAGTTGCTCTGGCTGTGGTGTAGGCCAGCAGCTGCAGCTCTGATTTGATCCCTAACCTGGGAACTTCCATATGCCTTAGGTGTGGCCCTAAAAAAAAAAAATTTAAAAATTGTAAGGACACCCAGGATCATGGCCCCTGGCCACCCTTTGCTGGGCAACCAGCAGCAAGTTGAGGAAGAATCCCTTGGCAGTGGGTGCCTCTTGAAAAGCAGGAGCCCTAAGAACACAGGAGACACAAAACCAAACATGCTAAGGTGTTCACTGACTCTGGGCTTCCAGAACAGGAGGAAAAGTCATTTTCAGCCTTTTGAGAAATCTTTTCCTTGCAACACAAAGGCTCATGGGCTGAAAGACCCCAGAGGGATCCCACAGGAAAGGCAATGAGGGATTGCAAGCCAGGCAGCAGAGGAGGAATGAACTTGACCTTCCTAAGTTCTGAAAGCTCCCTCTTCCTTGCTGATGGCCATGGAGCCATTTCACAGACACACCCTCACCTCCCCACAGCTCCAGGGGCCCAGCTCACACTCCCTGACAGCTCCCACTCACCTGCCCAGGCCACAGACCATACCATGGTGCTGGCACAGTGACAGACTCCAGCCCCAGCAACAAGCTACCCAGCACTGCCCCCCTTTTATCGGGCCTCCCTGTCCCAGCATAGCCAGGGGTGTTGAAATCAGGCGGGGCAGAGGAAGGACACAGAACAGGGGATGTGGTATGGAGGGCTAGGGTGTCAAGCAGCATGGATTGGGCAAACCTGACACAATGGCCTTTAGCAACCCTTGGTTTTCTGGAACAATCACAGGGTGTAAACTGGGCTCTCATCATTGCCAAATCAGGAGGAAGAGGAAGGGAAGCGGGAAGTGTTTCTGAACTTTCTGCTAGAGGAGCATGATTCTGACTTTCTCTGTGTGGCTTGGTAAGGACCATGAGCAGATCACAGAGCCTGCCTCATGAGGCAAGGGAGCTGGCCTGCTTGCTCGCTTGGTCACGGCCTTCTCTGAAACTCATGTAACTTCTCTGTAAGATGATGGTGTTGCCGAGTTCCGTCGTGGCGCAGTGGTTAACGAATCCAACTAGGAACCATGAGGTTGTGGGTTCGATCCCTGGCCTCGCTCAGTGGGTTAAGGATCCAGCATTGCCATGAGCTGTGGTGTAGGTCCCAGATGCGGCTCGGATCCCACATTGCTGTGGCCCTGGCGTAGGCTGGCAGCTACAGCTCTGATTAGACCCCTAGCCTGGGAACCTCCATGAGCCGTGGGAGCGGCTCAAGAAAAAGGCAAAAAGACAAAAAAAAAAAAAGATGATGGTGTTGCAAATACAGTTTATATTTTGTAAGGTATTTTTATTGCTATCCATGTGATATGCTTTTATATCCATTGAGAAAACTATATAATGATAATGCACCCACGGTACATGGAGGTTCTCAGGCTGGGGTCAAATCAGGAGCTGCAGCTGTGGCCTATACCACAGCCACAGCAACATCAGATCCAAGCTGTGTTTGTGAGCTCCAGCACAGCTCATGGCAACACCAGATCCTTAACCCACGGAGCAAGGCCAGGGATCAAACCTACATCCTCATGGATACTAGACGGGTTCATTATCACTGAGCCACAAGGGGAACTCCTCTGCCTGTGTTTCTCATAAGGAATAGTATGGACTTCTATTAGTTTCCTGTGGCTGCTATAACAAATTACCACAAATTCGGTGGCTTAAAACAACAAAAATGTATTCTCTCACAGTTTGGGAGCCCAGAAGTCTGAAATCAATGTGTTGGCAGGGCCGTAATTTCTCCAAAATTTATCGAGAAGGATCTGTCCTTGCCTCCTCCAGTGTCTGACAGCTTCTGGAGTTCCTTCTTTGTGGAAGCATCACCCAAGTGTCTGTCTACATTCTCACGTGGCTTTTTTCTCTGTATCTTCTTCTTTTCTGCCTCTTACAAAAACCCCTGTCATTGAATTTAGGGCCCACCTAATCCAGCGTGATCTCCTCTTGAGATTCCTACCTTAATTACATCTGCAAAAATCCTTATCCAAGTAAGGTCACATCCTGAGGTGCTGGCTGGAGATATTAGTGGGGACATCCCTGAGCCACTACAGGACCTAACTGGCACATGTTATTTATTATGTCTTGCAGATAATGGACCATGCACCCATGAACTCTGGGGTCCTGGAAAAATTCTGCAGCATCTGAGCGATCCAGTCCTTGGTCTTTGGCCTTCATGTGAGTGGCCTGGATGACTGAGCAGCAATGTCCAGTGGCGGCAGACTCCAGAGTCAGGTTGCCTGGGTTTGAATCCCAACTCTGCCATTTACTATCTGTGTAACCTCCAGCACGTTCCTTAATTTCTCTGGGTGTTGGTTTCTTCATCTGTAAAGAGAAGTCCTTAGAGGATTGTTGCAAAGGCACTGGTCACTGGCTGCTGTTATTCCTGGGGCTCCCTAGCCCACTTCTGCCCAGTCTCTGTGGGTGTCAGAGATCAGGGCTCTGGTAACCTCTATGAGGCCCCTGAGGGGTCAGACCTCTGTGCCCAGATGGACAGTCCTTATGTCCTCACCTTCCCTCTCACTTGAGGATCTTGCAAAGGAGCCCATTCAGAGTCACCTGATGTCTATAGAGGTGCCTCAGGTCCTAGAATGTGGGCAGGAGGGAAAGGGTGAAGGTGGGGAATGAAAACTAGGAGACCTTGAGAAGCTTCTCCAGAGAGGCAGGTGGCCTCCTTATCTTGCCACCACCCCATATACACAACTGACCTGTCAGCTTTGAGGTTTCCTGATCATTTTCATGTCACCAAAAGGACCCTGCAGTGTGCTGCCCAGGATTCTGAGTCACTCCAGATCCTGACCTGCCCTCAATCATCCAAGGTCTCTGCTGTGTCCAGTAACCTCACCATTAGCACCACTACCTTGGTTAATGCAGCTGTTTCTTTTTGTCCCCCTGACCTATCTATTACTGTTACTCTCTCCTGAAGCAGCATGCTCCTTCCATCCTTGCCCTTATCTTAATTTGCAATTATGTAATTATTTTGTGAGTTTTCCAGGTCAAATGTGTATCTTTCTTACTAGACTGGAAGCCCCAAGAGTGGGAACCATGTCTGTCTGTTCACTACTGTGCACTGTAGAGTAGACCTCAACCATGTCTGAAAATATTGAGTCAACTGATGATTGAATGTTATTTCCTCAGTCCCCTCACCTCTCAATGACAAGTGCTCAGTAAGTAGCTGGTTGATGTAAGTGCACTATCTCCCCGCGCCCCCCCCCCCCCAAAACAAACCTCATCTATTAGCAGAAGCCATTCTTCCATATTGCAGTTGAGAAAGAGAAACCAAAGAACTTGCAAACTTGCTCAGAGCTTGAGTGGAGCTTCCCAGGCTCTTCCCTTTCCCGTCTGGCCATCTGCAGAAGGGCCCAAGTCCCAGGCAGGAGAGGACCTTGTGGATGCTGGCTGCTGTGGCCTTTGGTCATGTTGAAAAGCAGAGCTGGGAGCCCTCACCGCCCTTTGGGGACAAAGGGTACACTGAGTCCTCTCTGGCCATGCAGGTTACAGCCTTGCCTGTCCAAATGTCTGCTTGTTTCCTGATCCTGGGGGACCATGTCCCTGTGGAAGCTTCTTCTCTTACCTCTAGTAACAGGTTTGAGCCTGAGGCAGTAGGCATACAGTGGGTACCACACTGAGAGGGGAGGATTGGGTCTAGGTAGTGTGGGCCAAGACCCGAACTACAGGCCATCCAGTCCCCAAGCCTCTCCCCCACTGCCTCCTTCAGAGCCTCATATAACGTGTAGACTCCTTTCCTCCTCCTTTCTTCTCTCATTCTCACTCTCTTTCTCTCTCTCCCTCTCCCTCTGTCCTTTTATTTACTTCTACACTCAATTACTGGTGTAAAATAATGTGCATTGAATTCATTGCAACATTAAAAAAGCATAAGCCTGGAGTTGCCATTGTGGCTTAGCACGTTAAGAACTGGACATGGTGTGGGTTCAACCCCTGGACTCGCTCAGTGGGTTAAGGATCTGGCGTGGCCACAAGCTTGTGCCGAAGGTCACAGATGTGTCTCAGATCCAGTGTTGCTGTGGCTGTGGTGTATCACATAGGAAGGTAAGTGCCACCAGGCCAGGAAATTATTTTAATGTTTTTATTTTGATATAATTTAAATTTACAGAAAAGTTTGCAAGGATAAATTAATAGATTCAATATATTATTTACCTAAATTATTCAGTTGTTTACATTTATCCCTTTGACTCCGTTGTCTTTATCTTTATCTTGTGCTGGCTCTCTCTCGTATGTATGTCTATATAAATGATTATGTACAGGAGTTCCCGTCGTGGCGCAGTGGTTAACGAATCCAACTAGGAACCATGAGGTTGCAGGTTCGATCCCTGGCCTTGCTCAATGGGTTAAGGATCCGGCATTGCCATGAACTGTGGTGTAGGTCGCAGATGCGGCTCGGATCCCACATTGCTGTGGCTGTGGCGTAGGCAGGCAGCTACGGCTCTGATTAGACTCCTAGCCTGGGAACCTCCATATGCCCCGGGAGAAAAAGGCAAAAAGACCAAAAAAAAAAAAAGATTATATACATAAATGTAAACATATAATGTTTAAATAATATACAATTTATGATATATAGAAAATGCATGATAAATATATTGGTATTTATATTAATACATCATACATGTGTTATATGTCAATTTATTATATATTAATATATATTTATATTATATTAATAATTATATAATATATTCATATATTGTGTTCTATATATCTAATTATAACATGTATTATCAAAATCTCAAAATTAAACATTTATACAGTATTTTTACTTAATTCACAGTCCATTTCAAATACCATCATTTGTTTTAATAGTGTCCTCTACAGCTTTTCTTTTCCTAATCCAGGGCCCAATTCAGGATCATGTGTTGCATTCAGTTTTCAGACATCTTTAGTCTCTTTTAATCTAGAACAGCTTCTCAGTCTTTTTTTTTTTCTTCCCCAGTTTTTCTTCATTTTGACATCTCTTAAGAGCTCAGGCCAGTTATTTTGTAGCTGCCCCTCAATTTGAGTTAGTCTAGTTCCTCATGATCAGAATCAGATTATTTTGGCAGGAATACTGCAGAACTGATGTGTCCTCAGAGACACAAGATGTTGTTCTGTCCCAAGGTTAGTGATGTTACCTCTCTCTCTCTTTCTCTCTCTCAGCCACACTTGTGGCATGCAGAAATTCCCTGGGACAGGGGTTGAACCTGCACCACAGAAGTGACCTCAGCCACTTCAGAGACTGATGCTTGTGACTTGCTTAAAGTGGCATCCATCAAGTTTTTCCAAAAAGGGTATTTTCCATATTTCATTTACTGCTGTATTTCCAAAGCCTAGAAAAGTACTCGGCATATAGGCACTCAAAAAGAACATGTTGAATGAATGATTAAATGACTTCAACTCTGTGGAGTTGAAAAGACAAACAAAAGAGTTTCTGTTGTGGCTCAGTGGTAACAAACCTGACTAGTATCCATGAGGATGTGGGTTCGATCCCTGACCTTGCTCAGTGGGTTAAGGATCCAGCGTTGCCATGAGCTGCAGTATAGGTCGCAGATGGGGCTCAGATTCTGTGTCGCTGTGGCTGTGGCATAGGCTAGCAGCTGAAACTCTGATTCAGTCCCTAGCCTGGGAACTTCCATATGCAGCAAATGCAGCTCTAAAAATACAAAAAAAAAAAAAAAAAGGAAAGAAAAGACAAAGAGAAGGAAGAGGTAGAAGGCAAGAAAGAAGAGGAGTGGGGGAAAGCAGTATGCTTATCGAGTAGATCATCAGTAGGCACGTTTTAGGTTCATCAATATTATTCAGAGAATTTCCAGGACATTTGTATTAATAATAATGCCATCCATATAATGAGATTTCCAGACCCATTATACTCTTGCTAGCATACTGAACATATTTTCTAATGTATTTCTTAGTGACATAGACTTGTTCCCAGTAATTATACCTTTTAAGATTATCTCAATTCTTAAAAGCATCTTCAACTATTTCAGGAGAAAATCTCCTTAATAATATATTACAGAAATTCAGCAGTATGTTTCATAGGTCATCAACTTTTGTTGTAGTAAGCAAGCTTTCTCTTAAGTAAATATAATTTACTATTTACCTCAAGCCATCTCTGATTTGGTTTATTGTCTTGTAGCTATAAAACAAGCAGTGTCCAAAAAAAAAGGTCTCCTGCTGTGTAGCACTGGGAACTATATCTAGTCACTTATGATGGAGCATGATATTGTGAGAAAAAGGAATGTATACATGTATGTGTAACTGGGTCACCTTGTTGTACAGTAGAAAATTGACAGAACACTGTAAAATATCAGCTTTAATGGAAAAAATAAAAACCATTATTAAAAAATGGCCATGGGAGTTCCCTAGTGTTCTAGCAGGTGGGGATTCAGTGTTGTCACTGCTGTGCCTTGGGTTGGATCCCTGAAGAAAAAAAAGGTCATATGTTCAACCGTCAAGATTTACAAATAAGTGAAGAGGAAATTTGTGTGAACTATTTTTTTTTAATCATATTTTAAAAGCAATGTTGAAAGCAAAAATTTTAAGCTTGATTTTTTTAAACTGTCAACATATTAATAGATTTTTACCCTGTGTAAAGAACAATTTCTTTTTCTTCTAATTTAAAAAAAAATTACTGAAAAACTTAAATTATCTCTGCTATTAAGAGCCTTTTCCCAGCTCTCCACAATGGAAAAAGAAGGTGGGGGAAGCCCTTATAAACAAGTCTGTGAAGTGGTGACTGTTTGAAAGCCAATCTTTCTAAAATAAAAATTTTCCAGGCTAACTGTTCAGTCCAGCAGGGATAAAAAATCTGTGTGCAGTTATTTCCCTTATCCCTTTGGGACTTTATTATATACTCAGATAATGACATACTCAGCAGACAATATTCAACTGAATGATAGGTATATATTCTCTTATTTGTAAATTCTTTCATAAGAAAAATGCAATTCTCTTTATCTGCCATAAATGTGAACACCATAAAAATAAATTCTGCTAATATGGATTAAAAATTTAGATCTAGGTTCCTATTTTGTAAATGTTTCTTCATGCCTCTTCAAATAAATTAACATTTGGCCAGCAAAGTTATTTTCCCCCAATATGATGAAAAAGGGAGTAAACTTGGGAAACATCTACCAAAAAAAAAATTAAAATTCCCTAAAAACTACATGTGGATATAATTACAAGAGGAATTTCATTCACATATAAATTTTTCTCAAGCAATGGTCTAGAGAGAAAAAATCATCTGTACATGAATAGTTTACACTCAATGGTAACATCTCACCTAAATGAGTGATTTTACTCCCACCAAATACTCTGAATTTTTTCCTGGAAGATTCGTGTGTTTGTTTGTTTGTTTTTGTTGTTTGTTTGTTTTTGTCTTTTTAGGACTGCACCCACAGCATACAAGATTCCCAAGCTAGGGGTCGACTTGGAGCTACAGCTGCCAGCCTACACCACAGCCACAGCAACACCAGACCTGAGCCATGTCTGTGACCAGACTCACAGCAACACTGGATCCTTAACCCACTGAGCGAGGCCCGAGATTGAACCCATATCCTCCTGGATACCAGTCAGGTTCATTACCACTGAGCCATGACGGCAACTCCCAAATACTCTTCGATATACGCCAATTTAATTTTTTATGTTTCTACTCTGCAGTGTTGAGTCCCTCCCTGACCTTTAAGGCAGTGTTCCTTATTCTGTAATCGTTCTTTCAATTTTAAATATATCAGGAAAGTAAGTTGCACAGAATTATCAAAGGAAGTGAAACAAATTCAGGCTGAAATAGAGCCAGAGTGACCAATGTTTCACTCATGAAAGAGTTTTTCAAATCCCAGGACAGCATCCTGGTTTTCCACTAAAGGGTATGGACAATGAAGGCCACTCTAATATCCAGGGATCTTCTTTTCTACATTTTCCTGAACAACAAAAAAAAAAGTTTCAACCATTGCCATCCCAGTTAGACACAACAAGCACTATTCTAACCATTTCAAGATGCCATTTTTATATACAGCAGCCCACAGGGAGCAGCACATAATAACATCATCCTCCTCCTCCCAACGCCCACTCCCTTCTGAGGGATGAAACACCGAAGAACGTGAACAAGTGGATAAGCCAATTTAAGAAATTGTGGGTGAGGTTAGAGGATGCAAAAGCTTCCAAACTCTTAGACTCCAAAACCATGGAAAACCTTGGTTCTAATCTGAAATGTCACGGCTCTTAGAATCTGAACTAGCCAGTTTGCCCTCAAACTTATTGGTAACTGATATGGTTAGTTCTCTTTACATATAAACCCTCACATTTTTATAGTCATTAAGAAAGAGAAACTGTGCTGTACAGCAAAAAATGGCACACCATTATAAATCAACTATAGTTTAATGAAAATTTTTAAATTTTTTTAAAAAGGAAAGAACTTCACTTTGCAAAGAATTTTTTCCAGGAAAATTTCTGTGTAAATTATATTTATGTAGATAACATGTAATTGAAATAAACCACCAAACCTAGAAATTTAAAGATTTTGCAGTATATTTTTATCAATCACTCTTAAATACTTAGTTAGGACAACTTGGTGCTTTGTTCTCTGAAAATCTCTCTATATTTGTTTACTTGTTTATTATCTATTTCCCACGCCAGAATAAAAGCTCAGTAACTTCAAGAACATTTAAAGTTCCTCTGCCTTATCTACAGCATCAAGAACATAATAGAAGCTCAGTAAATATTTGCTGAGCAAATGAAAATGTGCCAGTGCCTAACAAAAATGTTTTTTCTCCCTCTAGAAAGCCAACTGAGTATCTCTCTGCTGGCCATAAAATCCCAAACTGCTTTTACCTGAGTGGCTATCACATTGCTTTATGGAGTTTGAACAATAGTTCACAACAAACTGGCTCAAAAATACTCCCAAGGCTACAATTTGCTTTTGTTGTCAAGGTGCTCCCTTGGGCTACTCATCGTATTCCCTTGGTGCAAATCTGAGAGATACACAAGAGTGAGTTTAGACTCAATGTTAATTCATGGAAACCTTTGCAAGTTTTCAAATTATGATGTTAAAACTAAGAACCCACAGTTACTCCGACATAGACTGTGTTACCTCCACTCCAAAATATGAGCATCAGCAGATGCCCAGGGGAAGTGCTGAGCTAAGCTTGGCATTTTTGAAAGCAGAGCCAAATAGGGATTTTCCGTTGGTACAGTCAGCCCAGAAATGGAATTAGGCAATTTTAACCCATCTATCTCACCCTCTCTCTGCTTGCGTAGAGACTCACAGATGCAGGCGCTGCTCTGGTAGACAGTGGTTAATGGAACAATTGATTCTTCTGTTTGTAACCTGCTCCTAGGCACCAGTCTTCTCTTGCCATCAGTGCTTCTGCTTCCAACCTTACCCAGATTTCTGGATAATCCTTCTCTTCTCAGAGATTATCTTTGATGTTATTTTGACTTGATTTCATTCAGATAGAAATGGTAAAAAGTGTTTTCCAGACTTGCCTGATCATAAGAATATCTGGAATATTTATTTTTATTTATTTATTTATTTTGGTCTTTTCTGGGGCCAAACCTGCAGCATGTGGAGGTTCCCAGGCTAGGGGTCTAATTGGAGCGTACACCAGAGCCACAGCAACGCCAGATCCGAGCCACATCTGCAACTTACACCACAGCTCACAGCAATGCTGGATCCTTAACCTGCTGAGCAAGGCCAGGGATTGAACCCGAAACCTCATGGTTCCTAGTCGGATTCGTTAACCACTGTGCCATGATGGGAACTCCTGGAATATTTATTTTTAAATGTGGCTCATAACGAACTTCCAGAGTAACCATAGCTATATAAATCAACAATCAAAGCTTCCTGGAAAGCATACAAAACAACAAGGAAGGCATTCCCGTCGTGGCTCAGCAGAAGCAAATCTGACTATCATCCATGAGAATGCAGTTTTGATCCTTGGTCTAGCTCAGTGGGTTAAGTATTGGCATTGCCTCAAGCTGTGGTGTTGGTTGTAGATGTGCCTCAGATCTGGTGTTGCTGTGGCCATGGTGTAGGCCAGCAGCTACAGCTCCAATTGGACTCCCAGCCTGGGAACCTCCATATGCCCCGGATGCAGCCCTAAAAAGACAAACAAAAAACAAAAAACAAAAAACAAAAAACAAAAAACGAGGAAAAGAATAATAGAACACAAAACCAAATATACAATTTGTATACACAAGTATTAGTAGCAGCATTATCCACAGTAGATTAAAAGTAGAAACAACCCAAATGTCCATCATAGATAAACAGAAAGTGGCATATACATACAGTGAGATACTGTTCTTTTAAAAAGGATGAAATTGATACAGGCTACAACATGACTGAAACCAGCCAGACACAAAAGAGCAAGTATTATATGATTCCACTTATGTAAGGTATCTAGAGTACTCAGATTTATAGAGACAGAAAGTAAAAAGTAGACCATCTTCCTTTCAGGGCAAGAGGCAGATGTGGAGTTAGTGTTTAATGGGTTACCAGAGTTTCCGCCTGGAGTGATGACAAAGTTCTGCGGTGCAGCGGAAAAGAATCCGACTAAGAACTATGAGGTTTCAGGTTTGATCCCTGGCCTTGCTCAGTGAGTTAAGGATCTGGCGTTGCTGTGAGCTGTGGTGTAGGTCACAGACGCGGCTTGGATCTGACGTTGCTGTGGCTGTGGTTGTGGCTGGCAGCTGTAGCTCAGATTAGACACCTAGTCTGGGAACCTCCATATGCAGTGGGTGTGGCCCTAAAAAAAAGTTCTGCAGATGGTTAGTGGTGACACTTGCACAATGATGTGAACACACAGAGTGTCACTAAAATGTACATTTTTAAATGGTTAAAATGGTAAATTTTATGTTATATATATTTACTACAATTTTTTAAAGCAAGCAAATACATAAACACTCCATTTTCTCTGAGACTAGATAACCGATACAATCTGCAGATGCCAGAACATATCAGGGCAGCTAAAAGCAGTTGGGAATGGACAAAAGGGTGTGAGAGAGCCTCATATTAGACTCAGAAAATAGTGGGGAGAAAAAATCACTTTCTAAAGGTAAGAAACTTGGAGTTGCCATCATGGCTTAGCAGAAACGAATCTGACTAGTATCCATGAAGCCAAAGGTTTGATCCTTGACCTCGCTCAGTGGGTTAAGGATCTGGTGCTGCCATGAGCTGTGGTGTAATTAAAGATGAGGCTTGGATCTGGCATGGCTGTGGCTGTGTCATAGGCTGGCGGCTGCAGCTCTGATTAGACCCCTAGCCTGGGAACCTCCATATGCCATGGGTGTGGCCCTAAAAAGACCAAAAAAGTAAAGATGAGAAACTTACTCTGTAGCTCAAAGGCACTATCACTTCTTTGCAGTAAGTGTTGTGGAAACTGGGATGAACAAGGCCCTAACCAGAAGCCTTCCTGGATACTGCATGGTCCAGAGAAGTTGGGGTGAAGGGACTCCCCAAAGAATTGCACAGCTAATCCAAATCTTTAATCCAAATCTTTGGGAGCAGTATGTGTCTGTAGTAACAGAGGAGAATACCTTTGGGGTAAAAAAGCATCTTGCCTCTCTTGCTGTGCAAAAAGTGGTTTATGAACACCTAACTCATTCATTATTAGGCAATAATAAAAGGTTCTGGTGCATCATTGATATATATATATGTGTGTGTGTGTGTGTATATATATATATACTTTTTTTTTCTAGTCTTTTTTAGGGCTGCACATGTGGCATATGGAGGTTCCCAGGCTAGGGATCAAATTGGAGCTGCAGCTGCCAGCCTACACCACAGCCATAGCAATGCCAGATCCAAGCCTCATCTCACAGCAACACCAGATTCTTAACACACTGAGCAAGGCCAAGAATTGAACCTGCATCTTCATGGATCCTAGACAGATTCTTAACCCACTGAGCCACAGTGAGAATTCCCAAGGAGTTGTCTTATTGATGCTAGGAGAATATTGCTCTTTATGGTTAAGGAGTGGGTATTTCTGCTGATAAAGAAGGTTTGGTCAATACATAATACAGATACACAAACTCATTGGAGGGAGAGAGGAGGCCAAAGGGCAGAGAAATTTTTTGTTTAAACTTTTCTTGTGGAGTTCCCATTGTGGCTCAGCAGAAATGAGTCTGACTAGCATCCATGAAGACGCAGGTTCGATCCCTGGCCTTGCTCAGTGGGTTAAGGATCTGGCATTGCCCTGAGCTGTGGTGTAGGTTGCAGCTGCAGCTCGAATCCCGAGTTGCTGTGGCAGTGGTGTAGGCCAGCAGCTGCAGTTCCAATTCGACCCTTAGCCTGGGAACCTCCATATGCTATGGGTGTGGCCCTAAAAAGACTAAATAAATAAATAAATTTTTCTTGTCTTACCACAAAATACGAATTTTATTTCACAAACATATCCTGGGGAAATTATTGGACTGAGAATATAAACACAGAATCCTTTGGAGAGCCAGGCAAAAGATTAAATCTCTTATAAGGGAAAAAAATCAGGATGACTTCAGATTTCCCAACAGAAATATTCAATTCCAGAAGACTCTGATTGGACCCAGATTTCACTTGCTTAGTTTGTGGCTGAATTTGATAGTTCACCGATTAATTAATTAACAAACATTTAGAAACCATTCAATAAATGTTTGTATATGTGGACAACAGAAGTATCATCTGACAACCTATAATTTTTCTGAGGATTAAAATTACTTTCTATTTAATTTATATGCTCTTGGGAACTTCAGAAGCTCACAGATTAATGGGAAAGATGAATATGTAACCAACTATCACAGTACAATTTGATAAGGGTCAAAGTCAAGATAGTAACAATAGGGAAGGTGTGTTTGGGAATGGCAAGAATTTCAGTGAAAGGTGAAAGGGCCAGATCATTAAAAAATTTGACCTTAAATTATTGGTGACAGACAGTCAATGAAGAGTTTTAACTTTGGGAGTAATAAGGAGAAAGTGTGGGTCTCTGTGTGCTATGTGCTCACATGTGTGGGGATCTGATTCTTATTAGACTGATGCACAGGGATGAGTTAATCACCCTTGTCAGGTCATGGCATGTTATCATTTTCTTTTTTGTCCAAACAAAACTCTCCTCTAGCTTATTCTCTTTTTACCCTCATATTCTTTCTCATTTCACTTAACTCCTACCATATGCAATCATATTATTTTTAATGAAATTTTTTGTTGTTACAAAATGTGCATGCATTTTTAATTATGTAAATGATAGTGTATCATATAGCTCTTTCTCTTTAGTGTGTTTTTTTTTAACACGGTTTTCGAATATATCCATATGGCTCTGTGTATACCTAATTTATTTATTATAGTTGCTATACAGTACATAAAAGTGTATATCCATTACCTTTTACTATTCACTCACCACAAGTGATATAACACCCAAGTGATACAACCTTTCCCTCACTATCATACCAAAAAAGAAAAAAAAAAGCTACAATGAATATCCTCTTATGTGTTCTGTTACATAGCCATAGGAGACTTCCTTTGGAATATGTACTCAAGAGCAGAATTGCTTGTCACACGGTATGCATATATTAAATTTGACTAAATAGTGCCAGATTGCTCTCCAAAGCAGCTACACTGCTTTTTCATATTCTTTCCTTTGTTTACTTACTGAAATATTCAATTTTTGTCTTGAGTGTTTTTTGACCATGCTTGTGGCATGTGGAAGTTCTTAGACCAGGGATCGAACCCTTGCCACAGCTCTAACAGGGCTACAGCAGTGACAATGCTGGATCCTTAATCTGCTGAGCCATCAGGGAACTCCAGAAATACTCAGTTTTGGTATAATCATATTCGTCAGTTTTTTCCTTACAGTTGAGGCTTTTGCTTTCTTTAAAAAAAGAAGTCCTCTCGGACTCCAAATCACAAAGATACTCTCCTACATGTTCTTTAACTCTGTCATTTAACTTTTCACTATTAGATTTTTAATCCATCCATAGTCCAGTCTTCATACAGTGTTAGGTGAGAATTCAGTTTTAATTTTCACTATATAGTGAGCCAACTTCCCCCAGATTAACTTTTTTAACAGTCTATTCTTTCTTCCTATTGGTGTGGGGGCAAATTTGGTTTTTTGTTCTGCAGAGAAGATTAGAAGTAGGAGTGCCAGGTAAAATATACTTCTGTGGTCCAGATAGAAATAAGGATCTGACCAGGAGTTCCCATCGTGGCTTAGCAGTAACGAATCTGACTAGTATCCATGAGGATGCCAGTTCAATCCCTGGCCTCACTCAGTGGGTTAAGGATCTGGCGTTGCCATGAGCTGTGGTGTTGTTTGAAGACGTGGCTTAGATCCTGAGTTACTGGGGCTGTGTTGTAGGCCAGCGGCTGCAGCTCCGATTTGACTCCTAACCTGGGAACTTCCACATTCCGAGGCCATTAAAAAAGCCCTAAAAAGACAAAAAAAAAAAAAAAAAAAGAACATGACCAAAGACAGTAGCTTGGGGATTTGGAGGATGGAGGAGAAGAGGTAGAGAAGGGTATCAGATTTGAGAGATACTTCTGAGGTCGGAAGTGTGAGATGAAGGAGAAAGGAGTCAGAAACAACTGCAGCACATTCTGTGGTTAGAGAAAGCCCGTAGCCTGTCCTTTTTTTTTTTTTTTTTTTTTGGTCTTTTTAGGGCCGTACCCACAGCATATAGACGTTCCCAGGCTAGGGGCGAATGGAGCTGCAGCCGCCAGCCTACTCCACAGCCACAGCAACTCAGGATCCAAGCCATATCTTCGACCTACACCACAGCCCACGGCAACACCAGATCCTTAACTCACTGAGTGAGGCCAGGGATCAAACCTGTGTTCTCATGGATACTAGTCAGGTTCATTTCTGCTGAGCCACAATGGGAACTCCTGCGTCTTGTCTTTACTGAGGTAAAGATGAGAGTATGAGTAGGTTCAGAAGAGAAGAGACAATACTGTTGCAGAAGTGTTGAGATGGGGATGCCTGTAGACAAGCTTTGGCCCACACATTATTTTATTTATTTATTTATTATGTCTTTTTAGGGCTGCAGACATGGCATATGGAGATTCCCAGGCTAGGGGTCAAATCAGAGCTGTAGCTGCTGGCCTACACCACAGCTACAGTGACGCCAGATCCGAGCCACATTTGCAAGCTACTCCACAGCTCACAGCAATGCTGGATCCTTAACCCACTGAGCGAGGTCAGGGATCAAACCCATGTCCTCATGGATACTAGTCAGGTTCGTTAATCACTAAGCCACGATGGGAACTTCTCACATATTATCTTAAAATGTGTGTATAGTTAAATAGCGTCATTTAACAACTGGGAGGTTTTATTTTAAAAGCCTATATTCATCTTCTTTCAGAAGATCAGGACCACCATAATACCAAAACTGCATTTCTGTCTGCAGCAGGGCAGCATCTCCCACCAGTTAATGTAGCAGGAGCTCCCCAGATCACCACAGTTTACACTGGATCCTCAGTTCCTATGGACAATTCAGACTGGGATACTGGCATATGCAGAGTGATGCGGTGGGGGAAAAAATGGATGTCTGCATCAGATAGACTTAATTTGAATCCAGAGTTCAGCCATTTACTTAATTGTTCTAAACCTGTATCTCCTTATTGCAAAATGGCAAAATGGGCAGAATATCTGTATTACAAGGGTTTAAGAGAGTTTAAAGAGAGAATGCATATAAGCTCAATAGCAATCGTTAGCAAATGATAGCTAGAAAAGAATTCAATTAAAAACTGAAAAGGTGATTCCAGAGCTGAGGAGAGAATCAGAGCTATGAGCCATGGATTGGAAAGGCAGTGGTGTATAGTTCTGTCCTATAATTCATGAGTTTCTTGATGACTATAATGTCAAAATCTCCTCTCTACTACAACCCTATCTTCACTTCTTTAAATCCCTAAAAGTTGACACATAGAAAAAATTTAATTAATGTCTGTGGAAAGAAGGGAAAGAGGAAGAATGCATAAAGGATCTGGAAAAAAAACAGAAACAAACAAAACAGGCATTTTCTTTCTTTCTTTTTTTTTTTTGAATGGGTGCACCCCAACATAGGGAAGTTCCCAGGCCAGGGATTGAATATGTTGCAGCTGCGTCAATGCCAGAGCCTCAGAGGCAACCTGTGCCTCTGCAGCAATCAGAGCTACAGCAGTCGGATTCTTAACCCATTGTGCCACAGTGGGAACTCCAGGCATTTTCTTTCATTTGTAAAATAGAAGAAAAACAGAAGTTACCAACAAATTTGTTTCTGTCAACCCAGCCGCACCTCCTTGCCAATAAAAAGGCTAGCTAAGGCATACATTTTCACTCTGTACTCCCAGTTCCCAGGAAAAGATTGCAATAAGACACACTTAGTCATGCTGGCTGCAAAATATATCTCTAAACCTCCCCAAGCAAATACTATTTGGACAGTATGTAATAGAAGTATTGTTATATGTAATTAATAACACCAACAAAACCCAATCAAAGAATACAAAGACATAACAATTCTGATTTAGTGCAGAAAACATAAAAAAAAAAGATGATTTGTGGAAGTTGGTTTATCTTTTTCTATTGTGAAATATATATATTACATATTTATAGTTTTGAATTCTCCACGGCAACATTCAATTCCATAAACATATTTTTGCTAATGCTTATGCTAAACACATTTTAAATAGCCACAGTTATTTTGAATTCATTTCTTCAGGATACCCTGAAGTAGTAGGGAAAATTAAAGTTTCATCGTCTTCCCAATGTCCTAACACTAAATGTACCAAATGACACTGTTAGTGCGGTCTTATCTCACTCTTTGTAGCTAGGAAAAATAATCATATGAAGTTTGGAGTTCCCATTGTGGCTCAGCAGTAACAAACCGGACTAGCATCCCTGAGGATGGGGGTCAATCCCTGGCCTTGCTCAGTGGGTTAGGGATCCAGCATTGCCGTGAGCTATTGTGTGTGTTAAAGACGCAGCTTGGATGTGGCATTGCTATGGCTGTGGCGCAAGCTGGAGGCTACAGCTCCAATTTGATCCCTAGCCTGGGAACTTTCATATGCCACAGGTGTGGGCCTAAAAAGACCAAAGAAAAAGAAAAAGAAAAAAGAAATGTGACTTGCACAGTTCCCTCGTGGCTCAGTGGGTTAAGGATCCAGTGTTGTCACTGATGTGGTGCAGGTTCGATACCTTACCTGAGAACTTCTGCATGTCGCAGGTGTGGTGCATACACACACACACACACACACACACACACACACACACACACACACACACACACACACACACACACGACTTGTTCTCGGTAACCAGGCATGGACTCCTTTGCCTCAGCAGCAACTGCACCAAGCATAAGTTATTCAATAAATGGTGCTAAGCTAATATCCATGAGCAAAGCATGAGAAGGGTCATTTTCATGATATTTATATTCTAGATGTGCTGGAAAGTTTGCCAAAAGAAAGATTTCTCAAAGAGGGAGAAGCAAAAATACGATGTAGAATGTGTCACTGAGATAAACCTTCAAACATTTTTTTATTATGGAAATTTTTTTAAATTCGGGAAAAGGAGTTTCCATCGTGGCTCAGCAGAAACGAATCTGACTAGTATCCATGAGAATGCAGGTTCGATCCCTGGCCTCACTCAGTGGGTTATGCATCCAGTGTTGCTGTAAACTGCGGTGTACGTAGCAGATGTTGCTCAGATTCTGTGTTGCTGTGTCTGTGGCGTAGGCCAGCAGCTACAGTTCCTATTTGACCCCTAGCCTGGGAACCTCCATATGCCATGAATGCAGCCCAAAAAATAAAACAAAATAAATAAAATTCGTGAAAAGGGAATACACTGAATCCCTATGTATCCATCACTTCCTTAAACAATTGACATTCTGTCATTCTTATTACATACGTATTTCCCCATTTGCTTTTTCTTTTTGCTTTTTGTTTGTTTGTTTGTTTGTTTTGGCTGGAGTATTTTCTCTTTTTTAATTTTATTTTTTTAATTTTTTTATTTTTGCTTTTTAGGGCCACGCCTATGGCATATGGAAGTTCCCAGGCTAGGGGTCAAATTGGAGATACAGACACTGGACTACGCCACAGCCACAGCAATGCAGGATCTGAGCCACATCTATGACTTATACCACAGCTCACGGCAACCCCGGATCCTTAACCCACTGAGCAAGGCCAGGGATCGAACCCAAAATCTCATGGTTCCTAGTCGGATTTGTTAACCACTGAGCACAACAGGAACTCCTTTTATTTTATTTTATTTTATTTTTCTTGGAAGGGGCTGGAATATTTTTAAAGCAAAACAGAGACACAGTATTATTTTACCTATAAATATTTCTATATGTATTTCTAAGAGATGAGGATTTTTAAAACAACAAAACCACAATAACGTGGCCATATCCTAAAAAATTAACAATAAATCCTTAAATAGGATAACATCTAGTCCAGAAGAAATTTAGCTCTATGGGAGTATTCATGAATGGATCAAGACCTCAAGTCTTTCAATAGGCTTTGATAGTCTTTCACTAAGGCTAAGAATTCAGAGGGAGAGAACTTCAAAACTTAAGATTGCAGTCTCATTTTTTTTTTCTTGTATTGCTTTACAAATACAAATCTGGATACTCATATTCCAGATGAAGATAAAAATAGTCTATGAATCAAAACCATTAGTCATATCCTGTTATTTGTAGTTATCTGTTTCTTCTTGATATTTTAATTCAAAAATCAGTTTAACATATTTAATCCCACTTTTTTTTCAGGGAAAAAATATTTTGGATTGATAGTGGAAATTTTAAACCGAAAGATAAACTTAAAGCTAAAGTAGAGTGGTTGTCAGAGCCTGTATCCTTGACCTTGGATGAGGTGCTTACTTAGTCACTTGGAAAGTCCTGTGTTAATTAATAGTCTGTCCTATGACTCAACTACCACATAGAAATAGTATAAAAAAGTCTCAAAAAACTCACACCAAGAAATATAAAAATCACAAAAAATAAAGAAATGGTAATTGGGTGATAGGTCACACTACCCTCCATACTAAAAGCCGACACTGATAACAGGAATTTTGAAGAAGCTTGTAAAAACATTTGGCTCTGAGTAAACTTAGTCAAAGTGAAGTACCAGAGTTTTACTTCCGTTGGAATGTTTAGAAAGACCACTCTACACACAGTAGGTACTCAATTTTTGCTGACTGGATTTAATGTTGGAACCAAATTCTTCCAGCATAGCAACTATTAACTTCCTGATCATGTAAAATACAATGGCTATGTACTATTCCACACCGGAACTGAGCAGAGGTATTTTATCATACATGCCTTTGCTCTGCACTCAGCACTTTTTCTGCTATCCCAAATCTGTACATTCATATTCAGAGTTCATGCTGAATTTGTGTGGAATGAGACATCCAGCATCTCTATTTCACTCCTATTCCCAAATTTCAGGGAAGCTGGAGGATTGTCCACAGGGTGGGTGATAATGACGGCATTTTCTGGACCCTGAAAGGTACATATCAACACTTTATCTTTACACTAATTCTTCCAGATAGAGGGCCTACTTGGGAAGGAAGTCAGACCTCTCCAGACAATTCTATTTCATCTTTTCCTCACCTGGAATTCAGTAGACCTACGTAGAGTTTATATTATCATGTATACTTCTAGTTACATACTAGCTTGTATGTAAATACATTCCATCAGCCCACATATTTGTCTACCAGAACATGTTCACTCCCAACAACAGTAATATGAATAAAACAATGGTGCATGGCCTCTCTTTGAAGCCTGAGGCTGTATTTTGCAGGAGAGATGATACAGGCAAATAATTTTATATTCTTTAGAGCCGAAATAAATCCACCAAAAAACAAAAAAGAAAAACAAAAACTGGTATAGGTCACATTTTCTTTATTGGCTATGCTCCTCTCCCAATCATCTTTGTGAAAACGAACAGTGCTTTCAGTATATTTGCTTTCCTAGAACAGTGCATCAGAATCACACAAAGAATGTTTTAAAAATATGAATTCCCAGCACCCCATCCCACCCCCAGCCCTTCATCAGAAATTGCAGAGTGTTAGACTCAAAAATCTGTGATCTTGGAGTCCCCTGGTGGCTCAGTAGGTTAAGAATCCGGCATTGGGATTAAGGATCCAGCATTGCCGTGAGCTGTGGTGTAGATCGAAGACGTCCTCAGATCTAGTGTTGCTGTGGCTGTGGTGTAGGCCGGCAGCTGTAGTTCCAATTCAGCCCCTAGCCTGGAAACCTCCATATGCTGCAGGTGTGGGCCTAAAAACCAAAAAAAAAAGTAAAATAAACAAAAATAAAATAAAATGGGGGTAGGGTGGGCGAAGAGAGGATTTCATCAAGTCAAGATTTTCAGGAAAGGCTGAAGAAAAGATGATTGAGTTAGAACTGACCAAAGGAATTTGAATTGGGAGAAGAGGGCGGGTACCATGTTCCAAGCACAGGGTACTGCAAATAGCAGGTTTGAGAGACTGAAAGAAGGTCAGTGTTGCTGGACAAAGAGTGAGTAGATAAGAGAGACAGAGATAGAGGAATTAATAAAGGCTTATGTGTAAGTCCACAGACCACCTCAACAAACATTTAATAAGCTTCTACCACATCCCTGGTAGGTGTTGGGAATGCACATAGAATATGGCCTCTTCCTTCAGGAGTTTACTGGTAACTTCACAGTTATCTCCATGAACCTGCTATATCAAATAATTAAAATAAATCCTAAAAAATATTTCTCCTTCTCCTTGCCCCAAACCCTTATAGACTAAGTGCTATTTAGTAGAAAAATATCGAAGGCGAAGACAGAAATAAAATTAAGTCACAAAAAATTATAAACTGCAAAATCAGCCTCTGCTTAGGAGAGAACAAAGTTTTCATTGTTGGTATATTCTATTACACTGTATTCGGTAAAATTCAGCATATGCATATATGCATGATGTATAAACATCCACCACACACATATGCATTGAAAAGAGTGATATTATAATGTCACTATTCTAAAGATGAAATACAAATTTATTGGAGTTACTGCTGTGATGCAGTGGGTTAAGAATGTGACTGCAGTAGCTTGGGTTGCTTCGGAGGCCCTGCACAGTGGGTTAAAGGATCTGGCATGGCTGCAGGTGCAGTGTAGTTCACAGCTGTAGCAAAAGAAAAAAAAATCTGGCATTGTCACTGCTGTGTCTGGGGGTTGCTGCTGTGGCACAGGTTCTATCCCTGGCCCAGGATCTTCTGCATGCTGTTGGTGTGCCCCCGCCCGCCCAAAAAAACTGTATGATCTTTGCAATTCCTCAAACACTGTTTCTGTGCCAGCACCAATAATGTGTGAGAATCACTGCCAAGAATATCTAGAGCAGCATTCTACATATAGTCATTTTATATAAATGTTTGATGAATGAATAAGTCAAGATTGTGGAAAGAAGCAAATCCCTGAGCTCTAACCACACCCAAGCTCCACCGTCTAGGTATCTTCTAAATATCTTGCATCTTGTATTGTCTGGCCTAAATAGATACTGATTCAACTCTGATCTGTGTAACCTCACCCAACTTGACCTTGAGCAGCCTTCAACAATCCCAGTCTACTGAGAAACAGTGATAAGAGCTCTGTTTTTGGACCTCCTGGAGTGAGTTAAAGATCTGGGCATTGTCTCTGCCTGCAGCTGCTCCGGTGCTACTGAGATGCAGATTAGATCCCTGGGCCAGTGCAGTGGGTTAAGGATTCAGCTTAGTTTGCAGCTGTGGCTAGCATTTGATCCCTGACCCAGGAATTTCCATATGCCTTGGGTGTGGCAAAACAAATAAACCAAAAAAAAAACTGCTTTATTTTCACCCCTTGACTGGTAAGGTAAACTGACTGAAATAATAAACCCTAGCCTCACAGAAATTCCTCCTGGCACTCACTATACTTACTGGTTATCTACTATAGAATTTTATATGTCAGGCATATAATACTTGCCTTTGAATAATTTACATTCAAAGCTGATGGGACAAAAGGTTGTGTCACATCCTGTGCCGAGAACTTTTTGATATCATCTTTTTTTTTTTTTTTTTTAAGGGCCACACCTGCAGCATATGGAGGTTCCCAGGCTAGGGGTCAAATCGGAGCTGTAGCTGCCAGCCTATGCCACAGCCACAGCAACACAGGAATCTGAGCCACATCTGCAACCTAAACCACAGCTCATGGCAATGCTGTATCCTTAACCCACTGAGCAAGGTCAGGGATCGAACCTGCATCTTCATGGATGCTAGTCAGATTCATTAACTGCTCAGCCACGACGGGAATGCCTTAATAAATTTTATTCATTCCTCAGAGCAATTCTATAAGGGGAACAGTATTATTATATCTAATTATAGGTGAAGAAATTGAGGCTTAAAGAGGTCAAATACCAAAATAAATACGTACATACATACAGAATACATAAATTTAAATAAATAAATAAGTAAATAAAATACCATCTCAAGGTTGTATATTGGCAGAGTTTGTAATTTGAATTTCTCTTCTTTCTGATTCCAGAATTCAAGCTGCAGGCCCTAAACTATTACACACAGTGCAATGGAGATTGCTGTCCATTCATCATCCACTTCACAAGTATGTAATAAACATTTACCTTATACCAGGCCCTGGTATAGATGCAGATCACACAGGGTCTCTGTCTTCATATAGCTTCTAGTTTAATTAGAAAGGCAGATATGGAGTTCCCGTTGTGGCTCAGCTAACAAACCCAACTAGTATCCATGAGGATGTGGGTTCAATCCCTGCCTCCGCTCAGTGGGTTAAGGATCTGGCATTGCTGTGAGCTGTGGTGTAAGTTGCAGATGCAACTCAGATCTGGCATTGCTGTGGCATAGGCTGGTAGCTACAGCTCCTATTCGACCCTTAGCCTGGGAACCTCCATGTGCCAAGGATGTGGCCCTAAAATGACCAAAAAAAAAAAAAAAGAATAAAGAAGGAAAAAGGCAGACATTTAACAGTAGGTGCAAATAGGATTATAAGGGAACTAGAGGATGTTATACAGAAGCCTGTAACCAGGAACTTATTTTGGTCTAAGGAGTCAGGAACTCCACTTCCTAGCAGCACGATTTGGGGGAAATTACAGTTCCTTATTTGCAAAATAATGACAATAATACCAGTTACAGGTTTTGTGAGGGTTAAGAGGTATAATGTATGAAAGCACAGAAACTAACAAAAAGTAAGCTCTTGATAATCATAAATTAGCAGTTATTTAAAATATTCATTCATATTTAAGAATGTAGAAAAGCAGGGGTAAAACAGAGAAAAGAGCAGGAGAGGGAGAAAGAAAAAGAAGGGCAAAGGCCCTGAGACAAGAGGGGCAAAGCATCCCATAACTTGGTTTAAGATCCAGTCCTACCTGGCTAGAAAGTAGAGAGCCCTGTTAGAGACAGCTGGAAAGGTAAATGGGGGACTACATCAAGCCTTCAGGTAAAGATTTTTATCTTTATACAGAGGCAATTGAAGCAAAGAAAGGAACTTGAGACAAAGAAGAAACTTGTTGAGGTTCAAATTTTAAAAGATTAACCCAAGGAAGGGTGGAGAGAATTTCTGTCTCCACTTTCTTATTGTGTATATCTATATAAATGTATAGTTAAGTATATATTCACATACTTACATATGTATAAGTATATATGCATATGTATGTCAAAATATATCAACTTGTTTATGCAGTATATTTTTGTCGAATATATCAATAAATCCATTAAACAATTATTTTAATACATAATTTTGATCAAGATAATAAAGACAGACAAATTAGCAGGTGCAGAAATAGTCTACTTAGATAACAGGTGGGGAATTGGATTATGATGGTGGCAGTTGGAACAGAGAAAAAAAGGATTTGGAGATTGACTGAATATGGAGGGTATTGGATAAAGAAAAGAAAGGAATCTGGGGATTTTCCAGATTACTGGCTTGAGCATGCTGGGTAGATGATGATATTGCATGTTGGGTTCCCTGCAGAACAAACAAAAACTAACATGCAGAACTTTAGACTGAACTGGGAATCAACACCAGAAGGGGAGAAGGAAGCAGAATTAGACACACGGTTTGAGTAATGCATTAAAAATTCCCATTCCACTTATTTTCTGTGATCTGCTTAAAGGTGGATCCCTGTCATTAGGTCATCCTTGTGATCAAATAAAGTTCTCTGCAATACATACTTGCAAGATAGATGCCAATTCTCTAAAGCAAAATTCCCTCTAGGTTGATTTAAGGATATTTTCTCTTTTTTAAAAATTTATTTATTTATTTATTTACTTATTTATTTTGCTTTTCAGGGCCGCACCCGCGGCATATGGAGGTTCGTTCCCTGGCTAGGGGTCGAATCGGAGCTATAGCTCCTGGCCTATGCCACAGTCACAGCAATGCAGGATCTGAGCCATGTCTGGGGCCTACACCACAGCTCACTGCAACACCGGATCCTTAACCCACTGAGCGAGGCCAGGGATCGAACCTGCGTGCTCATGGATGCTAGTCAGATTCGTTAAACCGCTGAGCCACGATAGGAACTCCAGGAAATTTTCTTCTAATAAAAGGTGACAACAGTTAGTCATGATTTGTTAACAATGCACTTCATCCCAATAAGCTCTTAAATCCTCAACTAGTACCATGGGCTGGTTGGCCAATCCAGAAATCACATTGCTAGAAAACAGACAACAGGCTATTGCTCATTGGTTTTTTCTCTGCTGTTCCTGGAGAAAAACATCTTTTGCAACTATGGGTACTGAATTAATAATAACAATAATAATAATGAGCCAAAATTTTCTTTCATATTTTGACCATAGATAAAGGTCAAAATGTCAAGCAAATAACTAGAACTTATTTTGCATGGTACCATGTAAGCATAAATGCTTTCTTTTTACCTCCTTATTTCATAATATTGATAATGTTAGATAATTAATGCATTGCTGAATTGTTGTTTGAATTTTAAGGAGTGTTACTGGAGATTTCATTCTCTAAAACAGTAATCTAGTTTCTTTAGTGTTTTTAATTTTATCAGATAGATAACCACATTACAGATTATTTATTACTTAAAGATTTTAAGCAGCAATGTTTCTTGCTTTTAGTATTGATGTTAGTTCATTCAGTTGATTCAGACTGCAACTGAATGAGGGCATCAGCTTTGTCTGACGTTATACTTCAGTTCAAACACCAACTCTAGTAGAGATTAGCACTGTAAGTTCAAAGCAAATCCCTTATTCTTTTTGAACCCATTTTATAAACTGCATTGCAATTCTCCATGTAAAATGATATGTGTGAAGGACTCAGTGCTGGCCCCCTGTAAGCATGTGGTAATTTGCAGCTATAACATAGTAGAAGTTAATGCAGCAATAACAGCCAAGTGAGAACCACAGCAAGGATGTGTTCAGCTGCTGCCAGTGGCCCCTCAGACCTCGCTTCTTGGTTTTCTGCAGCCTGGCTAACCCCTCAATATTAGAAGAACCTTCTCTCCTGGAGTTCCCATCACGGCTCAGCAGAAACAAAACTGACTAGCATCCATGAGGATACAGATTCAATCCCTGGCCTTACTCAGTGGGTTAAGGATCCAGTGTTGCCATGAGCTGTGGTGTAGTGTGGTGTAGGTTGCAGATGAGGCTTGGATCCGGCATTGCTGTGGCTGTGATGTAGGCCGGCAGCTGTAGCTGCAATTAGACCCCTAGCCTGGGAACCTCCATATGCTGGGGGTGCGGTCCTAAAAAGATAAATAAATTAATTAATTAATAATAAATTAAAAGAACCATCTCTAGTATGAGACAAGGCTCCCTTCTGTTAGTGGTCTCCAGAAAGGGCATCTTCGAAGGCAGATTGTAGCCATCAAAATGAGGTTTTAATGTAGAAGAAACTGAGAACTAAGATCTACATCTCCTCTTCACTGTAGCCAAGTAGGACCACTTACCGTGGACTAGATCATTGGACCTTCAAGTACTAGAATCATGACAGTTTTGCGTGAGCAAATCGATTTGATTCATCATCCTACCAGCATTTTCCAAGGTTGGGCAGGTGGCCTGGGAACATGTGGTGCTATTTTATTAATCATTACAATGAGTGAGACTTTCCAATTAAGAGTGTCATATTGGTAATAATGAAATGAAGTTTCATACCACTGCAATTTACTTAGGCTGTTAAATACTTTGAGGAGCTTTTTTTTTTTTTCCGATTCACTTTCAATCTCTATTCCTCTTTTCTCAAGACAGTGTTCTATAAACTTAATAACAATCCAGCCCCTCAAGCACCCTGCTTATTATTAATTCCCATTTGAAGCAATTATCTCACTGAGACTCCACCACTCAATATTTCTGAAATAACTGTTTAATTAACCCCAGCAGAAATAAGAACGGAGAATACAAAGAAACAAAATCTGAACTGGGCCTGAACTACTGATACTTTGTTAAAGCATGAAATTCTCTTTTCCAATAGAAGCCTAAAAGTTATTCAAACTACCCAGATGCAGTGCTAACAAATAAATGTACTATCATGAAATAATGCCATTTGCAGCAACATGGATCGACCTAGAGATTACGACACTAAGTGAAATAAATCAGAGAATGACAAATATATGATATCTCTTGTGGAATCTTAAAAAAATGATACAAATGAACTTATTTACAAGGCAGAAACAGACTCACACAAAAAAACAAATTTAGTTACCAAAGGGTAAGGGGTGGGGAAGGGATAAATTAAGTTTGGGGATTAACAGATCTACATTGCTTCATATAAAATAGATCAACAATAAGATCCTACTATATAGCGCAGGCAACTGTATTCAATATCTTGTACTAACTTATAATGAAAAAGTATATATATGTATATGAAGCACTTTGCTATACACCAAAAACTAGCACAACATTGTAAGTCAACTATACTTCAATTTTTTAAAAATGTACTATTCAACCTTACTTTTCTTAATTACCATGTAGCAATAAATGATTTGATTTGGTGGTTCCATTTATACATTTTCCTTCCTTCTTTCTTTCTTTCTTTTTGGCCGCACCTGCAGTGTATGGAAGTTCCCCAGCTAGGGGTCAAATGGAGCTGCAGTGTGGGCCACAGTCACAGCCACAGCAACGCCAGGTCTAAGCTTCATCTGTGACCTTCACCAAAGCTTGCAGCAACTCTAGATCCTTAACCCACTGAACAAGGCCAGGGACTCAAACCCACATCCTTACGGACACTATGTCAGGTTCTTAACTCACTGAGCCACAATAAGAATTCCTACACATTTTATATATAATTTGTCAGGCAGCAAAAAAGCAAAGGTGACATATATTTGAGAAATGGTACAGAGAGCAGCCAGAGTTACAATTTTAGAGGTAATAATTGAGTACTGCCTTTATATACATCACCCATATCTCAAGTTTCTATTATTTGACCCAAAACATTAGGAAATCACCTTTTTGGTATCTTCAATTACCATCTGGCTAGTTTTCCTTGTAACCTTTTCTGCTCTGCATTCCCTAGACCCACTTTGTCGATCTGAGCCTTTTATCATTACTCACTTCCTGACTCAGGTGAGTAAACTCCAGCCTGAGGCAAAACTGTGAGCAAGTAAGTCTCCTTCCTCCCTCTCCTTCCTCTTCTCCTTTTTTCTTCTCTATGATAGTCTCTGTTAATTAACAACACTATACTATCTTGAATTAAATCCACTGCTCCAAGAACTTAGTTTCTCCTCTCAGCTAAGAAATTTCGGGTGGATGGTAAATCCCAGTTAATTCCAATGTCATTGACATATGACTTGTGATAAATGAACAACACTTTTAGATGTACCTTTTATTCCATTATAAAAAGGGTTTGCTGAGTAAATTAATGTAGTCTGATAAAAAATAAAAATATTTATACTATTTTACAAATAATGTAACATTTTAATATAACATTTAATAAATTATTTAGGATATAACCTCTTACGAGTTGGCAACAGATAATTTTATGAAGCACTGGCAATATTTTCTCTTTATTGGCAAACTACAACCAACATCTGTTGAGGTTTATAAAATGAGATTATGTTTTCATACAATATTTGGGTATTATAATTTTCATTACATCAAATTTACACTATTTCACAATTTTACCAAACATGATTTGCTGGGCCATTGGTGAAAAGATACCCAAATTGTCATGCGCACATAGACATTTAAGAAACACTACTACAGGAGTTTCCATCATGGTGCAGCAGAAACGAATCCAACTAGGAACCTTGAGGTCATGGGTTCCATCCCTGGCTCAGTGGGTTAAGGATGTGGCGTTGCTGTGAGCTGTGGTGTAGGTTGCAGACCCAGCTTGGATCTGGTGTTCTTGTGGCTGTGACGTAGGCCAGCAGCTATAGCTCTGATTATACCCCTAGCCTGGGAACCTTCACATGCCATTGTTGCGGCCCTGAAAAAATAAATAAAAATTTTAAAAAAAGAAACACTACTACTCATGGAGCATGTTATCTTCATTAGTTCTTCTAATTTTTCACCTCATACCTCATAAATCTTTAGTACCTACAGCCTGATACAGTTACTCTCAATGAGATGGGTAGAGACTCAATAAAACCACTAGCAAATAAGGTTGGGAAAACACAAAATAGGTCATATTGTTTGGAGAATCAATTTGTTTTCAGTAGGAAACTAGATTGCCTGATTTCATGTATCAATTGGCAATTTGATAATGTTGCGCTAAAATTAATGTTTAAAAGGCAGAACTGGAAATTAAATGCAAGTTTTCATTCAGCTGGTCATTTCATTTTGTTATGACAAATTTATCAATGCTGAAGGGGTGTAAAGAGAGATGCAAATAATCCAAAACAAAAAAAGTTTTAAAAAGAGTATTATTTGACTTTGGATACTGTACTAATATCTAGAGATTGCAGACAGAGATTCCCCCAAATATTGGAAGTAAGAATAAGACGACTGCTTTCTGAGAGCTAAACTTTAAGATCACAGACAATGGATATGAGCAGAACTAAGCAATCACCTTTAAAATATAAACTGGCCTGACTTGACTGTAACTTGTTTTTACTGAAGAATATTGCTGGAGTTCCCATCGTGGCTCAGTGGTTAACGAATCCGACTAGGAACCATGAGGTTGCCAGTTCGATCCCTGGCCTTGCTCAGTGGGTTAAGGATCTGGTGTTGCCATGAGCTGTGGTGTAGGTCGCAGACACGGCTCAAATCCTGTGTTGCTGTGGCTCTGGTGTAGGCTGGCGGCTACAGCTCCAAGTAGACCCCTAGCCTGGGAACCTCCACATGCCTCAGGAGCAGTCCAAGAAATGGCGCAAAAAAAAAAAAAAAAAGAATATTGCTAAGAGGTTTGGGTAGTCATGGAAACAGAGAAAAGAGCATAGGGGGCACTTCAGGGCCAGTGCCCATCCAAGTGCTGTCAGGGGAGAAGAGGTCCAAATCAACAGTATGGCAGGATGTCTGTACTGTATTCGAGATCAATGTAGAAAGTTGTGACCATTGGAAACTGAGTATTTTTATCTTTGGGACAAAAATTGTCCTGTCATGAGGATAGATGAATCAAGAACAGTCTATACACACAACTCCACTTGTTCTGAATCTGTGCTTAACAAGCAGCCTTCAAATAACAACTCTGGTTTCCTGAGTAGGTTTGTCTACCTAGAAAATGTACTGGCTTTGGAGTACTTGAGTCTTCAGAGATATAAATTATAACTCTCAGAAATTAATTACTGTTCTGGTTGTATATATCAGTCTAGTGACCTTGGTTAATGTAAGCTCATCTGATTGCTGGAGCTGTTCTACATTGCTAAAGAGAGGTATTTCTGTTCTAAGACACTCTAGTCCATATCCTCGAGTGTTCTGGAAAACTCACCAAAGTAATGCTTCCCTGTCTTCTTGGAGACAGTCAGCAGGCCTTTCCCTGACCACTATGGCCCTATATCAGTCAAGATTTTCCATTTCAAAAGATCATTGATATCAATGAGGTGGGGGTTGAGTGCTTACGATTTACCTCTCTTTATTATTTTACTTATTCTAACATTGCTACAGTGACACTTCCATGACCATAATGGTGTAGAAGATAGCTCAGACCTGGAGAGGAGGTGGCAGGTTATCCTTAGATCTAAAATATGGGAGTTCGCTGGTGGCTTAGAGGGTTAAGGATCTGGTGTTGTCACTGCTGTGGCTAGGGCTCAGTACCTGGCCCAGGAACTTCCACATGCTGTGGGTGCTGGCAATAAAATAAACTGTAAATCATATATAAAGTGGATACAAAGTACCATTTACTACACATCCATCATATGTTTAAACACAATATTATCAGCATTATAGTCCCTCACTTACAGATATCATCATCCCCTACATTACACTTGCCTGGTAAAACTCAGCATGAATGAATCTTACTATCCGTCATCTCAGTGGCTGTAGCAAAGAGCTGACACTCTTGGAGAAATTATGTAAATAAACTGAATGACATATTTTACAAAGTGAGAAAACTGCATCGAAGAAATGTTAAGTAACTTACTCATATTACACAGCAATTAATAAGTAGAACTGTTATTAACACCTGTTTGTGTTTTATTTTAAAGGCTTAAAAATATGTAATACCTTTTAAATCTTAAACACATGCTATATATATTCTAATATGCACGCATTTATCATTTGTTTCTCATAACAATTTCATGACTCAAAAATTTTTCAAATTATTGAAAATCATACATAAAATATTTTTAAAAATCCGATGGCTCTAAGAAAATTATTGTCAACATGTTTACTATTATAAACATCTCAGAGTACATTTTAAAGTCTTTTTTTCTCTGAATATGCATATATGTGTGTGTTTATAGCATATTTATGGCATAAGCATATTACATCTTAAGCAGTTCCCTGCTCTTTAAACATTACTCTGAATTTAATGGCTTCAAAACATTCCACAATATGGATGTATCATACTGCATTTATCTATATATCTTTATCAACAGACAGGTTTTTGTATTATGAATATTCTGAATTATGTATGTACATTTCTGGAAAGTACAATGATCTTGCCAATGTCAAGGTTAAAGATTATGCATAGTTTTTTGTTGTTGTTGTTGTTGTTTTGTCTTTTTTTTAGGGCCACACCCGCACATGGAAGTTCCCGGAATAGAGGTCCAAACCGAGCCACAGCCGGCCTACACCACAGCCACAGGAATGCCAGGTCACATCCAGGTCTGTGACCCAGACCACAGCACACGTCAACCGCAGGATCCGTAATCCACTGAGCAAGGCTAGGGATGGAACCGGGTTCTCATGGATACGAGTCAGGTTCGTTACCGCTGAGCCACAACGGAACTCCCCGCATAGTTCAATTTTGATACACACTGCCAAACTGCTGTTCGAACCAATTCATACACCTATCCAGCACCTACAAGTGTGCTCATTTCGCTAAGACATGTCAACCTGTATTCGAGGTCTCAAGAGTTCCTTGAGAGATCTCTGGCGAAACCTTTACCCTGTAACGTGAGCTCGGCTTGTAGGAACTCCCTCCGTCCAGCAAGAGGCGCCGTCGCTTTCCGCCGGGGTTGGGCCGCCACGGAGACCTCACGTGATGCAGCCGTCTCTGCGCCGGGGGGCGGTCTTGCGGGGATTTGCCTTACGTACGCCGCCGGATGACGTCGTACGTAGGGGCTGGCTAGCCGCCATCTTGCTTCTTTTTCTCGCTCGCTATCTCCCTCTTGGGAAGCAGCGAAAGTGCTTTGGCGGTTTGTCCATCTGCAGCTTCGGGTTCCGGGTCGCGTGGTCCTTCCAGCCGCCCCCTACCCCCAGTCTCCCTTCCCCCTTCCCTGATCAGAGCCCGGCGGAGCCCCTAGACGTGCGCAGACACACTCAGCTTGACACTCACCCTGGCCGGTAAGAAAAGCGAGGGCGTAGGAGCTGCGATCAAAGCGGGCCCCATCCGGGAGGGCTGGCGAAGGGCGCCCTGGGACGTGGGAGCTCACCCCGACCCTGGCGCCCAGAAACTGGGGAGACTTGTGGAGAGGACCTTCGGTCCGGGCATCCCCTTCTCTTTGGCTACCCTCTTCTCTGTGCCTGGGAAACCTCGGCCTCTAGCTTGGGGAGCGGGAAACCCGAGTCAGACCCGCCCCATGTGGTCTGCAGCGTGAGTTCCGGACAGTCGGTCTTCTCCCACCCAGGCCCTGGGGGGTTAGGGCGTGGGGAATTAATGTGCGTTGCCGGGTAAAGGAAGGGAGTTTCCTTCCCGTGGGGCAGGCGGGTGCGAGGTCGCTTTCTGGCGTGGGGTTGCGTCCCCTGAACAACTCCAGGGCTCCTCTAAGGCCTTCAGTGCCTACCTCTTCTCCGTGTTAGGGGGTGGGTGAAATTTGCCGTGAGAAATGTGCGGGAGGGACAGGGTTAAACACCGGACTCGATGAGAGGCACTTGGGGGAATCAGGACCAGTCCTACTTCCGCTAGAGACGTGCTGCCCGAACTCCAAAGGCGGGTTCGGATAGTCTTTTCTCACCCTAGGCCTCTCCATCCCCTAACCTGCATGATGAATCCCACTCTGCATCTTTCTATCTTTTGAGATAGATAGCTCCAGTATTGATGTTCCGGTAAAAGCCCCACTTCAGGACTTGAAGAAAGGGCATGGGAGGGCCAATGAGAACGCTAATGAAGTCTTCCTTTGCTGGAGAGGAATGCGTCTAATACCTTTAAAGGGATGTATATTTGTTTTGACTTGATCTGAGCTTTTTTCGAGGTTTCCGACATGCCTGATGTTTGCTGGCTTCTAAAGCTACCCGGATTTCCGCATTGGCCGATCTTCAGCCTAGGTCCATAGATTGATAGCTCGCCAGGGTACTTGGAATTGTACAGTAGGCGGCTGTGCTGTAGGATTTTTATTTGGAATGCACCAGAAGAATCAGCATTCTTGATTAAGAGTTCGATAGTATACTCTTGCAAATAAAAACTATAGGGTGATACTTAAGTGCACACCAAGGCTAACTCCAGCATTTGTTAAAAGTAAATTTAACCTCTGTTGGTAGTTAAGATGCTGTTCTGACTGGAGCCATTTTTAGGTGTGTGTCACAGATGCACTGCAGCATCTTTCTGGCCCACCTCAAATGCATTGATCCCCCCACCACAAAGAAAAAAGAGAAATTTGAGTTTTTAGCGTATAGTCAAATAGTAATTCCTTTTCTACAATGGAATTTTTTGTATTTTGGTCTAGTAAGCTTCTACATGTGGCTGTTCTCCCTGCTCCATTAGTTGACCTTTTACTATGTACTCAGCACAGAAATAAGCACTTTACACACATTCTCTTCGTTAATCCTATAGCAAGCCTTTAAGGGAGGTTTTATTATCATCCCCATTTTACAGATGAGGAAGTGAAATCTGAGAAAAAGTAGTTTGACCAAGGTCATACAGCAGTTATTGATGGTGCTGTATAGATTCAAACCCAGATTGTCTAAACCCAAAGGGGATGCTGTAAGCTGTCAAACTGTCTCCCTGTTCTTTGTAATTTTGTGAGCTATAGTTAACTGAATAAGATAAAGCCTTATTAACCATGTTTTTGTTTTGCTCTACTCAGTATAGAAACACTGTTGCATGTGAAGGTTAAAGTGTTGCAAGGTGTAACAAAGATTATAGCTACTCTGGCTATGGGATAGAGGCTAATTTTTGTACCTTTTTTATTTAAAGCCCAGATGAGAAAAATTCTATAGTATGATAGATAATTTAAAATTTTTGATATCTGGTCTATATTATTGATAAAATATATCCTCATCTGTGAAATGGTGATGATGATAATAACAGCAGCTTTTTCAAAGGCTTGCTGTAGAATTTTCAAAGATAATGTATGTAAAGGGCTTTTTTCTGTGTTCAGTACATAGTAAAAGGTCAACTAGTAGTCGAAGGAGAATGGCAGGATATTGGTAGAAGTAAACACTGTCTTTTAAGCAGTAGGCAATCCGTATATTCTCTGAATGGTGTGTACATTTCTTGGGAACTTAAAACATTTTTCTTCTTTCCTTTTTCTTTTTTCTTTTTTTAGGCTTCTTAGCCTTAAATATCCTTTTTTTTTTTATACCTATATAAATGGATTTTGCTTCTTAAAGATTTCTTCATGTTCTAGAGGCAGTACCCCTGGGATCAGTGTATTGCACATAGCTGAAATAGAGAGTTCTAGCGCCTTCCAATCCCTCTGTCCCCTCTCTACTCCTTAATCCACAATTCCTACTGGTAAAATGTCTTTGAAGATTGTATTATGTCCTCCTCTCCCTCCAAGTGGTCTCCTTCCTTCTCTTATCCCCTAAACACCAATTTGTAAGTCATTTGAGTAACTATGCTATTTATGCCATATCTTGTGTAAGGCACAGATTGATCATTGATAAAATGTTAACACAAATTGGTATAGAACCCTATTCTTACATGAAGAAAACCCAAAAGTTGTGTCTGGGTGAGTTATGACTAAGATACTTTCAATCAAGCAAGACTTGTCACCTTATGAATATAGTAACAAAATGAAAGCTTATCTTTGTCTAAGTTAAGTGTTGCTTAGAAGTCTTGAGAATTAGTAAGTTAGCTTTGAGTCATAACATTTAAAAATTCTCAGTAATGCCATAGATGCATTAGTCAAAATGGGTAAAGGTGTTCTCTATACAGAGGGTAACTTAAGTAATTGTTTTATTATATGTGTCCCACCCTCCTCAAAGGCTAAATATAGTCTGACCTTTTTGTCAGTTATATTTCTAGTTATTGTTTTGCTCTAGATTGACAAAATGCCTGTCACATTTCTGGGCCTGTGTGTGCTCATATTTGCTGGGAAATCAGACCAAACAAGGACTATTACTGAGTTTCAGCAGTTGTCTAGTTGGCAGGCAGAAACTTTTATGTGGTTATTAGCATATAGTTGAACAAAATAGCAGTACAGTTTTTACTGTCAGTGTAATATAATGTATTCACCCATATGTGGTGCTTCTACATTAAAGGAGGGTAGAACATAATCAGCATTTGTGGAGCATATCTAGTATTTAAAAAAAAAAAAAACCTATTGTGTATTATTTACACAACATATTATTATTAGTGTTCTATTTACTTGGTTTTGTTTTGTTGTTTTTGTTTTGTTTTGTTTTCGTTTTTTTTTTTTTTTTGCCATGGTGTGCAGCAGATTGATGTGGGATCTCAGTTACTGGGCCAGGGGTTGAACCCAGGCTGCAGCAGTGCAAGTGTTGAATCCTAGCCACTAGACCACCAGGGAACTCTGTACTTGTCTGTGTTCTGATATTTGTTTGTTTTCTTTACTAAACTGTTTCCATGTCCTTATCACTTTTTACAGTGGTTGCCATATACTTGCAGTTTATTATATGTTATTGAATGAATGTGATTAGGAGATACTAAGAATAGACCCACAACTAAGGTTCAACTGACAAAATACTCTGTCATTCCCTTCACTCCCCCCTTATTTACCTATTAGAATAGTATCAGATGCTTTCAGATAGTTTCTATTTGTATACTATGCATTGTGAGGTTTATTTGCATCAGATTACACTTCCTAGTTTTTAGATTTATTCAGTAAATATTAAAGATTCTTTTAATTTTGTAAGGCCCAGTGCATCAGAGGAAAATGGCTGTCAGTATGTTCACAGTCTTAAGAATTAATGTTAAAAGTTTTGTGATCTTTGTATTCATACCAGAAGATAAAAATATACAAGTAGGTAATGGAAATTCCTGACAGAAAATTTATATATGGAAGATTATAAGTCAAGTGCCCATTTAATTACAGGTGAAGGCATGATGGCAGGAGAGACTAAGAATAATTGTAATTATTAATATTCAGTAAGCACTTACTTTGTCAACACTGAGCTAAGAACATGTTGTGGATTGTTGCTTTCATTCCATACAGTAAGCTTAGAATGTGGATTTTATTCCCATTGCATAGCTAGGAAATTAGGACCTAAAGAGATTTAGTAATTTGTTCAGTTACTTAGCTAGTAAGTGCGATTCAAATCACTGACCCAGAGTTTGAGTGCTTAACTTCAATATTACATGTATTTTCCAGTGGCCATTGTTTACCAAACTTAAGTCATTAGCAATTTTTACTTTATTTTCAAACCATCTGTCAATATTTTAATTTAGCTTACTCTCTTTTAATTAGGTGAATTTAAAAGAAAAGTTTCCATCATTATTTGTTTTACAGTTTTTTCCCCCTGAACATGTCTTAAAATAAACGAGTAATTTTAAATATTCCTCTATGGACCATATGAAATCATCTAACACAACATCAGTAGTCATTTATATCCCACCCCTTGGGACATAACTGCTATAAGAAATGAATATTGGATAGGATCAGGCAACAGTTGGAATTAATGAAGGCCACAAGTGATGAAAGCGTAGAAATGGAGTAGATTCATCAAATAAGAAATGGCAGCATTACAGGGGTAGATATATAAATTAGAGCCTCAACTACATACTTGAAACAACCATTTCCATGATAAACTGCAAAATGGAGTGGGTTTATTTGACAGAAATGTAACAGAATGCCTAAGACAATCTATGGCAAGAGGAGAACAGGAATGAGTAATTGAAGAAAGACATCACTACAGAAATCAGGATGGGGAATTGTCTTGTGGCGCAGCAGGTTAAGGATCCAGCATTGTTACTGCAGCGGCTTGAGTCACTGCTATGGCATGGGTTTGATCCTTGGCCCAGGAACTTCCACATACCATGAGTATGAACCCCCCCCCCCAAAAGAAAAGAAAAGAAATCAGGGTGGAAGAGAATTATCTAAAAAAAATAGAGTCATTGGAGCCAAATGTAGCAGAGTTCAGAAAAGTAGATGAGAAATGGCTCTTGAATTTGGCTTCAGTGTTCCATGGTGACCCTCAGAATTTAAATCAAGTAGTGAGAGTAGGGAGGAATAAGTAGTGAGACCTCTTGATTTTTAGGTGTGTTGAATATTCAAAATGAGCTTTTGACTAGGAGTTTTAAAATCTAGGTTTAGTCCTTTTGTCAGTTTGTGCCAGCTGTTAAACTTTGGGGGCAAGTGACTTGCCTTCAAGTTTTAGATATACTGTATTCATCTGAGAAAGAAAGAAAACTGGTTTCCCTTTCTTAGAGATTGTTACAAATGTGTTTCTGTACTTTTTGAACTTAATATTCTTTGATATTACATGAGTCTTAAACACATTTAAAACAGAAAAGAGAACCATGAAAAGTAGAAAGTTGAAGATAAAGAATAGGTTCCCAGTGAGATTGGAAAATCCCCTCATGGATTCATATGTAGTTAGAGAATGGGTATCTTTGGAAGTTAATGATTGATCTTCCTTCCTCCTTTCCTAATGAATAATCTGACAGTGCAGGACTGCTGTATATGGTTGTACTATTTGTGTACTGCACAAAGATGCCAGGCTGAAGAAGGGAGCAAGGACTGAAATTCAGCCCATGCTAGGCTTGCAGAGTCCTGTGCCCTCCCTCCCAAGGCATCAGCACCCTAACCAAGAAGAGTAACTGTACCTTTCCAGACTGTTTCTTCAATTTGCGCAGGGCCCTGTGTTGGCCAGTGGATGCTCTGAAAGGCTCTTTGAGGGGACATCAAGGATTCATTTAGAACAACCTCAAAACCAGTTGGGAGACTGGAGAAGTGGTCACTGGAAACAAAAAGCTTAGAATTTTTACCAAGGTGGGTTAAGTAGTTGCCCAACAGCAAGTGTAGAATTCCAGTTTATCCAGTGTATTTTTTTTTTCTTCTTGGTTGCACCCATGGCATGTGAAAGTTCCTGCACCAGGAATGGAACCTGAGCCAGAGCAGTGACAATCTTTAACTGCTAGGTAACCAATCCAGTGTATTTTAAAGATGGCATTGTAGCTTATTAAATATTTCTGGTAATTGAGAAACAGTATATTAAAATATCATATATAGATTATCAGCTTTCAAAGAGGAGATTATAGGAGTAAACTTTAATACAATTTAATTTCCCAAAAAACTATAATTTTTCAGTTCTGATTATAATTTACATTTTTGTCAATATGACTGTTACGTGGCCTGTATTTTTACTGTTTTTAATGTTAGGTTTAAATTTTGTAGATTTTAATTGAAGAACATAATGTGAACAATTACTTATGAAATGGGACAAATAGAAGAATTTTACTTTAAAAGCAGGGAAAAGATGTTATCGAAATAAGGCTTTTGACAGAGCCTGTTCCACATCTCTGTCAAAAGCCTCAAGGTTGGTTATATTGCTGTATGAGTGTTAAAATTTAGATTAAGAAAAATTGACCTTTGGAGTTACTGCTGTGGCACAGACAGATCCAGCTTGTCTGTGGATACACCAGTTCTACACTCGGGCCCTGCACAGTGGGTTGAGGACCCTTCACTGCTGCACCTGTGGCGTAGGTCCATAGCTCCAGCTTGGATTTGATCCCTGGCCTGGGAACTTCCATATACCATAGGGGTGGCCGGGGGTGGGGAGGGGAATTGGACTTTTTTGATTTACAATTCTTTAAGTATTGATATGTGTAGTTACATGAAGTCCGCACCACAATTAGGATACAGAATGTAGAAAGATGAATTAGCTCCCAACCCTAGAACCAGAGTCTTTTGACATTTTGGAGACAGAAAGTATTTCTCCTGCTGAAGAAAGAACTATTGAATAAGGTTTTAAAAACTCAGGAGTAGTCTGTGTGTGCGAATTGCTTGATTTTCTGACCAGAAAAAAAAAATTCTTTGATTGTGTAGTTATATTTATGACAAATTTGAAAACACTGGAAAAAATGAAAGTAGAAAGTAGGAGAGAGAGATGGTAGGTTTACATGTTTCAAGACAGAAGATTTAATGGTAGAAGAATAGAGCCAGTGCTTGGTGGGAAAAGATTCTAACCAATTCTCTACACTTAAATGTTGATTGATTGATAGATTGATTGGCTGCACCCCTGCAGTTCCCAGGCCAGGGATCTATTCTGCGGCAGCGACCCAAGCCAGCAGTGACAATGCTGGATCCTTAACCCACTGAGCCACAGGGAACTCCAACACTTAAAAAATTTTAAATTTCAGATTCCAGCCCTTAAAGGCAGCCCTTTAGTTATATAAAGGGTTTAGAATAATTCATGATGCTGGATGAGCATCTTGAAGAGAATGCTTCTCTTTTTCTCCTGTAATATCCAATATACTTACCTTGCAAAAAATAAAGTTGACTAAGAGACTATTTATACTTTAGTTTCTGTTTGCAATGTATATGTTTTGAAATGTTATCATTTATTAAGCTCATTAAGTACCAGACACCATCTTATACACACTTCAATCTCACAACACACTAGAAAGAAGCTATAGCCCACAGATGAGGAATTAAAAATCCAGATTTATATTTAATAACTAGGGAAATGCTTATGCCATAAGGTGCATGTGCAACAATTATCCTATAAAAACAGTTACTAAGTGTTAAAGGCTGAGATTTAAACTGAATCTGTTTTAAGAGAAGTAATTGTGTAATATGAACAGTTTTAAAATATTACAAGTTGTCAAAAATAGTGCTCTGGCAGTCACCTTATCAAATAATTGAGAGACAAATAGCTTTACTTTGCCAGAACAGTAACTTAGAGTACAGAAGATTTGATAGCTACATTTCTTTTCTGATTGTTAAGGCTGTCTTGGCCCCAGAAATTTAGTTCACATGTTTTAGCTTCTAAGAATAGCCTGACCCTTCTATCATTTTGATCAGAACTCCAACAGATTTATTTATATTACACTTTGTTTTAAAAATGACAATTTTTAATGTCTTTGCTGTACTGCTATTTGTAGTAGAGGCGTTTGACATATGGTGATATTCATAATCATAGCATTATTATAGTGGCAAATATGATCTTAGAAATATTGGATGCCATTCTTTGTTTTTGTATTATTTTTTTTATTGACGTGTGGTTGATTTAAAATACTGTGTTAGCTTCAGGTGTACAACGAAGTGATTCATGGAGTCCCCACTGTGGTTTAGTGGGTTAAGAATCAGACATAGTGTCTGTGAGAATGTAGGTTTGATCCCTGGCCTCATTCCGTGGGTTAAGGATCTAGCATTGCCATGAGGTGTGGTGTAGGTTGCAGATGCAGCTAGGATCCAGTATGGCTGTGGCATAGGCTGGCAGCTGCAGCTCCAGTTTGGTTTTTGTTGTTGTTGTTTTGTTTTTTGTCTTTCTGCCTTTTCTAGGGCCGCACCCACGGCATGTGGAGGTTCCTAGGCTAGGTGTCTAATCAGATCTGTAGCCAATGGCCTACACCACAGCCACAGCAACTCAGATCCAAGCTGCGTATGCGACCTACACCACAGCTCACGGCAACACCGGATCCTTAACCCACTGAGCAAGGCCAGGGGTTGAACCCGAATCCTCATGGTTCCTAGTCAGATTCGTTAACCACTGCGCCACGACAGGAACTCCTGTAGCTCCAATTTGATCCTCTAGGCTGGACACTTCCACATGCCACAAGTGCCTCCCTAAAAAGAAAAAAAAAGTGAAACACTGTAAATCAACTATACTTTATTTTATTTTTGTTTTTTAGGGCTGCACCTGCGGCACAGGGACATTCCCTGGGCTAGGGGCCTAATTGGAGCTACAGCTACTGGCCTATGCCACAGCCACAGCAGTGCAAGATCTGAGCTGTGTTTTCGATCTACACCACAGCTCATGGCAACGCCAGATCTTTAACCCACTGAGTGAGGCCAGGGATCGAACCTGCAACCTCATGGTTCCTAGTCAGATTCGTTTCCGCTGTGCCATGACGGGAACTCCCAACTATACTTTAGTAATAATGATATGAAAATTAGAAAGTGATCCATATATATATATTTTTTTTAATTCTTTTCCATCGTAGGTTATTAGAAGATACTGAATATAGTTCCCTATGCTACACAGTAGGTCCTTGTTGTTTATCTGTTCTATGTAGTAGTATGTATCTGTTAATTCCAAACTCCTAATTTATCCCTCTCCTCTTTCCCCTTTGGTAACCATAAGTTTGTTAGGGGTCAAATCAGAGCTACAGCTGCTGGCCTAAGCCACAGCAACCTCAGATCCAAGCCTTGTCTGCGACCTACACTACAGCTCCTGGCAACACTGGATCCTTAACCTACTGAGGGAGGCCAGGGATCGAACCCCCAACCTCATGTTAACTAGTCAGATTCATTTCCGCTGCACCACAGTGGGAGCTCCTGTACCATTTTTTAAAGACTCTACATATAAGTGATACCATTGTCTTTGTCTGACTTGTTTAACTTAGTATGGTAATTTCTGGATATAGTCATGTTACTGCAAATAGGCATTATGTCACTGTAGCTTTAAAATTACTAAGTAATTATAACAATTAGAGATGGAGGTGACCAGTTCAACCTCTCATTCAAAGCACGAATTACCATTTAAAATATTTCTGATAAAGTCTTGTCTTTTCTTCGCTTGAATGTATCTGGTACCCAGGAGGACCCTGTAGTCAACCTTTAATGTTCATATTTTAAAATCTTCTAAATTCGAAATATTTGAACACTGCAATAGCATTCAAACCTCTTTACTTTCTCTTGGCTTCCATCATCTGCACCAGGATTTGGCTGTTTTTCAGAGTGCTTTTTTTTTTTTTTTTTTTTTCCCACAAAGCAACAGTTATATATCTCTTCACAAGAGTTATTGTTTCTCTAGAACACAAAACAGACTCTGGGGATGGAACAGCAGGAGAGATAGGGAGGGATGTCTATTTCTTAGAAGCATCCTTTTCTCACATACCTCATGGCATTGGATGTAAATTTTGTGTCTCAGCAAAATTGACTATCATTTCATTTCACAGCTCTTTGGGGTTGCTTGGCTAATGGTGCAGTAGAGAATGCTGTGGGTGAACTGAACAGTGAGAAAGTTTTTATTTCGTATCCAGCTTAGTTTTTTTTTTTTTTTCCTTTTAATGTTTCTCTTAATGAAGCTCAGGATTGAGTGTAATATGCTAAACAATGTGATAAACACAAGTGAAACTCACAACTCCATATTTGTGCATTAGATTTCTATTAAAGTAGCAATTTTTTAAAGCAATGCTGTCACACTATTAGCTGTTATATACTGTGCTGTTTCCTATGAAATAGGCTGGGTCTGTATTCTCTATTTATATATATTTTTTTTTTTGGTCTTTTTAGGGTTGCATCTGCAGCATATGGAGCTTCCCAGGCTACGGGATGAATCAGAGCTTCAGATGCTAGCCTACGCCACAGCAGTGCTAGATCTGAGCTGCAGCTGCAGCCTACACCACAGCTCATGGCAATGCCAGGTCCTCAGCCCACTGAGGCCATGGATCAAACCTGCATTCTCATGGATACTAGTCAGGTTCTTAACCTGCTGAGCCACAATTCCTGAAATTCTGTTCCTGAACTCTATGACTATGTAATTATTTATTCTTAAATCCAGTTTAATTCTGCCCAAGCTTCCAAGACCTAGTTTATTTTATTTTGGTTATTTTTTGGTTGCACCCGTGACATGTGGAAATTCCTGGGCCAGGGATCTGGTGGTGCCACAGCAGCAACCTGAGGCACAGCAGTGACAACACCAAATCCTTAACCTGCTGTCCTACCAGAGATCTCCCTCTAAGACCTTTCTATTTTTATTTATTTATTTATTTTATGAGCATTGCAATGTTTATTTCAGGTTCTCTCTTGTTTTTTTTTTTTTTTTTCCTTCTTTTTTGCCATACAGGCAGTATGTGGGAATTCCTGGGCCAGGGATTGAACCTACTCTGCACAGCAGCAACCGGAGCCACAGTGGTGAGAACACAGGAGCCTTAACCCACTAGGCCATCAGAGAACTACCCCTCTAAGACCTGTTTAAATCTTTAGAGTCATTGCATGCGTTGTTTCTCTTTCAGATGTGTCATGTGGTACCTACTTTCTAGATTTTTTTTTTTTTTTTCCTTTCTAGGTCTTTATTCAAGTTTTCGACAAAAGACTTTGAAAGGGACAAGGTCTAATTAGTTTTTCTGGCCACATTACTTTATATTAACCATTCAACCATTCTTCGAAATTTTTTTTTTTTTATCTTTTTGCTTTTTCTAGGGCCACACCCGTGGCATATGGAAGTTCCTAGGCTAAGGGTCTAATCGGAGCTGTAGCCGCAGGCCTATGCCGCAGCCACAGCAACACCAGATTCAAGCCAGGTCTGCGACCTACACCGCAGCTCACAGCAATGCCAGATCCTTAACCCACTGAGCGAGGCCAGGGATCAAACCCCAAACCTCATGGTTCCTAGTCGGATTTGTTAACCACTGAGCCACAACAGGAACTCTGACCATTCTTTGAATTTTTAACCTTAAATATTCCGTAATTCTCATTTGTTTTAAGTATTACATCAAGACTAGGGCTTTGATTAATTAATGTGTTTAAAATCAAGTGGTGGGGGAGTTAATCAAAATTAAACTTTTTAGGAAGGTAATATTTTGTGAACACTGATTGACCTAGAACTCAGAGGAATGTGGTGGATGTCTTCACTCTTTTATTTTAAATGGAAAATTTAGTTAGAATTTGAGTGATAAATAAAATGCTGTTTTCTAAAGTTAACATCAATCTCCTCTATCTTTGTTAGTTCTGGCTACCATGATCCCACCCTCATCACCTCACTTAACCCTAATTGCCTCACCCCCAAATCCTGTCTCCAGATACCATCAATCATGTTGTTAGTTAGGGCTTCCCCATGTGAATTTGGTGGGGGTGAGGGGAGACACAATTCAGTTCATAGTAACCCCCTTTTACAGTCTATGGTGCATTGATTCTTATGCTTTTTACATTATTATATTTCAAAATGACATTTCTACAGCAGATGGATACATTCATTAATTGAGGTGTTACTGTTTTTTTTATCCTTGATATTCTAATCTGTATTTAACAATAAGTTTTAATAATAAAAACTTGAAAGGTTTGATGTTTACCTCTTTCATAATGGAAACTGAATTCTGATTTTCATATGGTGGGGTTATATTGGTACTGGCTTTGGCATCAAGCCTGAATTTAATCCTGTCTTTATCACTTCCTAGCCTATGAGTTTTACTTCTTTTTTTTTCTTTTCAGGGCAGCACCCTCGGCATATGGAGGTTCCCAGGCTAGGGGTCTAATGGGGGCTATAGCGGCCAGCCTACGCCACAGCCACAGAAACGCCAGATCTGAGCCTTGTCTTCGACCTACACCACAGCTTATGGCAACACCGGATCTTTAACCCACTGAGTGAGGCCACGGATCGAACCTGAAACCTCATAGTTCCTAGTAGGATTCATTTCCATTGTGCCACGACAGGAACTCTGAGTTTTGTTTCTTTTTTTTTTTTTTGGTCTTTTTGCTATTTCTTGGGCTGCTCCCGCAGCATATGGAGGTTCCCAGGCTAGGGGTCGAATCGGAGCTATAGCCACCGGCCTACGCCAGAGCCACAGCGTAGCAACCCACACCACAGCTCACGGCAACGCCGGATCGTTAACCCACTAAGCAAGGGCAGGGACCGAACCCGCAACCTCATGGTTCCCAGTCGGATTCGTTAACCACGCCATGACGGGAACTCCAGAGTTTTATTTCTTTAAGGTTGTTTTCTCATTGGTAAGTTTTGGTGACTTGGGCTTTGAGCTTTTCTTATTCACAATCTGATATTTGTTTACAATATTCAATATCTCTGGAGCTCATTTCTAAAATAAAAATTTGGTTTCAAGAGACATTACTAAATTAGAATGTATAGAACTTGGATCCCTTTTTATGTTAGAAGTTGGAGAAATGTCAAAGATTACTTAGGGTTTTAAACTGGAGATTAGTGAAAACGATTATGGTGAAATTGAGAACATGTTTGAGAAAAGCAGATGAGCTTTTTTTTAGCTTTTTTGAGGGAAGGGGAGTAATCCTAATCTCACAGAAGTGTAAAAAATGTACAAAGAATTTTTCTTAATCCTTTATCCATATTCTCTAGTTATTAATAGTTTACCATATTTGTTTTATCATTCCCTGTGTGTACATGTACATATGCACACAGTCACACATATGTGTGCCTGACTCTTACCTTTTTTGTTTGGTTTTTGGCTGTGCCAGCTGCATGGAAGAAATTCCCAGGTGCTACTGCAGTGACAACACCAGATTCTTAACCCACTGAGCCCACTGAGCAAGGCTAGGGATTGAACCTGCGTCCTCATGGATACTAGTCGGGTTTGTTAACCACTGAGCCACAACAGGAACTCCAAAAAATGCTAGTTATTAACTAGCATTGCTCAAAGTCTTAGAACCTTGAATTTAGAGATATGATTACTTTCTCTTTCCTTAAACAGAGAAAGGGGCGTGTTATTCGAAAAGTTTTGTTTTTGCAGACTGACCCTCAGGCCTTAATGTTTTAAATTTTTAGGAACAGAGTAGACAGATAGTAAGATAAAAATATTCCTAATAGCATACAAATAATAAAAAGCTTTTCAAAATTAAAAGTGATACAAGTAGAGTATATAAGTCTTTTTGTTTCTTACTAACTGTGCCTCTGGGTTTTTTTGAAAAGTAGCTGGCAAATTTGAAGAGAAATGCTATTGAGCTTAGATTTCAGGGGTTTTTTGAATTACTAATTTATGTAAGTTGTACAATTTTGTTACTTAAGATATGGTCTGCAGAATGCAGGCATTCATTTACTCAGTGATTGAGATTTTTTTTGAATTATTTTTTCCCTCCATTGGCTCTTTGTGGCATATAGAATAAACTTGAGGGCAATACTCCTTATCTTCTAGCATAAGAGGTTCTGCAAATTTGACTTCTGCCTACTCTGACTTCCTGTCCTGCTTTGTTTCCCTCAGGCATGACCTTTACACTTGAACATTCCTCTCCCAGATCAAAATTAGTTTTTTTGTTTTTTGTCATTCGCAACTGTAGCTATACTTTTGGAGACATGTGGGATTTTCAAAGAATACTGTTGCCAGCCGCAGTCCCAGAAATTGATTTACTTGGTCTAGCATAGGATCTGGACATAATAGTATTGTTTGCAATCAACCTGGATAAGTCTCTGCAGCCTGGGTTGAGAACCACTGACTGATTTTCCTAACATGTTCCCTTTTCATAGAGATCTTCCAGACCTTCACCATCCTATCTAAAGTCTCTTTCCTTTCTTTGATGTCCCTTTACCCAGTTGAGTTTTTTCTTTTTCTCTTCTTTGCCTTTTAGGGGTGCACCTGCAGCATATGCCACTTCCCAGTCTAGGGGTCTAGTCAGAATTGTAGCCACTGGCCACAGCCACAGCCACAGCCACACCAAATGCAAGCCAAGTCTGCAACCTACACCACAGCTCATGCATGGCAACACCAGATCCTTACCTCACTGAACAAGGCCAGGGATCGAACTTGCGTCCTCATGATGCTGGTCAGGTTCGTTTCCGCTGAGCTGCGACAGGAACTCTTCCACATTATATTTTTAAAACAAAAGAAAAACCTCTGGTCAGAATCAGTAGTTTCCCATTACTTCAGAGATAAAATTTAAAATCCTAATAGCCCCACTTCACCCAGCCTTCTCCTTCTCCTCCAACTCTCCCTTTCTTACCAGCTTCTTCTGTTTCACTAGCTTTTTTATTTTTGAACGTGATTAACGTATCAGTGCTTTGGGGCCTTTGCCTTTGCTTTTTCTTCAGCCTTGAAGCTGTCTGCTTCCCCTGTAGATCCAAGTCAGAAGCTCTCTTCTAAAAGGCTTTAGTGATCAACTAAAGTAGTTCTACCTTTTCCTTTCTCTTGTCTTATTTTGGTTTTATTTACAGCATTTGTCACCATCTGAAATGATCTTATTTATCTGTTATTTGAGTCACCAAACTAGAAAGTAAGCCTCAGGAGAGCAGATTCTTATCCTATTCTCTTAATAGTCTGTGGGGCAGGGAGTTTTCTCACAGCAAGCCTTAGATTCTCTAGCCACTATCTAATACTATCTACCTAGAGATAGCATCAGATCCCACAGATTAATAAGGGCTCAGCCCCACAGGAGACTGTCCCCTGCGACACCTCAGATGCCACTTCAGATACCAGTCGAAAGTCCAGGTTGTTACCTGTGCTTCTGACTATAAATCAGGTTTGATTAATTTGCTTGAGCGGTTCACAGAACTCAGGGAAACAATTTACTAGATCACCAGTTTATTACAGAGATACTAAGGGATATTTGGTGAACAACCAACAACCACATGAAAAGATATACAGGGCAGGGTCCAGAAAGAGTCCCAATCACGTGAGCTTATTATATCCCTGTGTAGTTTGTGGTGCTGCAGCTTTAATGGAGGCATAAATGATTAAATCATTGGCTGTTGGTAATTAATTTAATCAACTCCTCTCCCCTCCCTGAAGGAGAGGGGGATAGTGTTGAAAATTCTAACTCTTTATAATCTCTTAGTTAATTGCCCTGGCAACCAGCCCCCATTCCCTGGGGTCACCACATTAACATATAGTCAGAAATAGTTGTTAAGGGACTTGTTACCAGTAACAAAAGACACCTTTATGTCTTATTTAGGAAATTGCAATGGTTTTAGCCATGTGCCAGAAATGAGGATGAAAACCAAATATAATTTACTTATAAATCGTGTCACACCTTGCAATCTATACTCCACTTAACACTAAATTTGTACATATCTGTAACAACTTTATTTCTAATCAGTTGATCATCGTGTTCACTTCCTTAATTTCCCCTGATAGATTTGTATGGTAATATTCTTGTTTTCTTAGACTCTAGGGGTCCTTGATCTTTTTAAAAATATATTTTTTTGTTGACATATAATAAATCACTCATACCTTAAGTGTACTCTTTTCCCTAACACATGCTGAAACCCTTAGCACAATCAAGATAATGAACATCAACAAAAATTTTGCTCTGTTCCTCCCCATTACCATCCCTAGGCAATCACTGATCTACTTCCTGTACTATAGATACCTTTGCGTTCTGTAGCATTGATTGCAAAAGCAGACAAAAACGCAACCTAAAGTTGAGAATTGCGCTTTTTTTGGCAGACAAAATTGAGGCCTTAAGTCTGGAGGTAGCCTCTTAGATGATTCTGAGGGACCGCTCCAAAGAGATGAGGAAGGAGCCAGGATATATAGGACTTTTGCAATAAAATCCATCCAGGTAGTCAGAATATCAAAAGATTACTTTTTTTTCCTTTTCATTTTACGGCCACACCTGCAGCTATACCACAGCCATGGCAACATCAGATCTGAGCCACATTTGCAACCTATGCTACAACTTGCTGCAACACCAGATCCTTAACCCAGTGAGGCCAGGGATTGAACCTATTCTCACAGAGACAGTGTCAGGTTCTTAACCTCCTGAGCCCACAGTGGGAACTCTAAAAGATTACTGTTAATTTCTATCTAAAACCAACCTTTTCCCCATCCTGCATCTCCCCTCTGGTGTAGGTTAGGGACGACTGCAGTGTGGATACTGGCTTGATGGCCCCAACATCCTTTTACTGATATGGTAGGCAACGTTTTCCATACTCAGTAGAATTTTATATAGACAACTTGAATATTGTTGAGTGTATCAGTGGTTCATTTTTTGTTGTTGCTTGAGTAGTCCATTTTTGTGTATACCACAATACAGTTATCCAGTCACCTGTTGGTGAACAGTTGGGTTGTTTCCAGTTCTTACCTATTACAAACTGTGAACCAGAGTACAAGTATAAGTCTTCATATAGACATTTGGTAGGGGTTTTTTGGGGGGGAGGTTGTCTTTTTAGGGCTGCATATGGAAGTTCCCAGGCCAGGGGTCTAATCAGAGCTATAGCTGCTGGCCTACGCCATAGCCACAGCAGTGCCAGATCTGAGCCACATCTGTGACCTACACCACAGCTCATGGCAACACCGGATCCCCAACCCACTGAGTGAGGCCAAGAATCGAACCGCAACCTCATGGTTCCTAGTCAGATTCTTTTCCAATCTGCCACGATGGGAACTCTGGACATTATTTTCATTTCTCTTATATGAACATTAGGAGTGGAATTGGGGGATTGTATGGTTGGTGGATGTTTTTTCCTTTATGAGGAACTACCATACTCATTTCCCAAGTGGTTATAACATTTTACGTTCCCATGAACAGGCTATTAGAGTTCCAATTCTTCCACATCCCTATCAACACTTGGTATAATTATTCCGTAATTTTAGCTGATACAGTAAAAGTATGGAGGTATCTTACTGTGGTTTAAATTTGCGTTTCCCAAATATGATAATGCTGAACATCTTCTTTACATGCGTTTATTTGCCGTTTGAATATCTCTGGTGAAGTATCATATCCTGTGCCCCCTTTAAAAACTTGGGTTGTATGTTTTATTATTGAGTTTTTAGAGTTTTATATATATTCTGAATAAAAGTCCTTCATCAGATATATGATTTGGAGATTTTTTTCCCCTAAGAAGTAGCTCATCTTTTCTTTTTCCATTGTATAAAAAAAGTGCAGTTTAGAAATTTCATCTTTTATGGACTGTGTTTTTAGTGTACTAAAAAGTCATAATCCACAGTCTCAAAGATTTTCTCCTGTGTTTTATATAGAAGTTTTAGTTTTAGGTTTTACGTTTTGTCTACGGTCCTTTTTAAAAAAAATGAGTGTTGCAAGAGTAGTTATGTTAAGAGAGGTTTGAGGATTCTTAGATATTAAATTGCCATCAAGTTGACTTTTTCTTATATATATCAGTACTTTTTTTTTTACATGAAGATCTCTTGATTCATAATTTTGTCATCTAGTCAATATGAATAGTCTTCTTGTCGCTGTAGATGGATATTCTTCCTATGTATCTTTGTCCATGTTATTGGTGAAAATGTCCACAGAATAGTTTCTGAAAGTATAGCTCTCTTCACACCATCATCATTATTAGCATCCTTGGGATGTAATTAATTATATACACATTCTGGAGTTCCCGTCGTGGCGCAGTGGTTAACGAATCCGACTAGGAACCATGAGGTTGCGGGTTCGGTCCCTGCCCTTGCTCAGTGGGTTAACGATCCGGCGTTGCCGTGAGCTGTGGTGTAGGTTGCAGACGCGGCTCGGATCCCGCGTTGCTGTGGCTCTGATTTGACCCCTAGCCTGGGAACCTCCATATGCCTCGGGAGCGGCCCAAGAAATAGCAACAACAACAACAACAACAACAAAAAAGACAAAAGACAAAAAAAAATTATATACACATTCTTACACATATGATAGCATGCTGAGTATTTATCTAATGTGGTTCTTTTGGTTGCAGATGGGTCCACTTCACAACTTATTTCAAGGAAAGATGGTATATTGTAGGTGTATATTTGAAGCAGCTAAATGGTTACAGTTACTTCGGGAGGAGGTGGCAGATCCACAAACCTTAATTTCCAGTCCAATCTCACTTACCTCTGCATATCAATTTCTGAATCTGTAAAATCAGGATACTATATCATAAAGCTATTATACAGAAATAATATGATAAATGTGAAGGTTATTGATGCATTTTATGGAACTGTATAAATACTGTGTGGCAGTTGATACATGTATAAAATCACATCTCTGCATGTGGTACTTATTTGTAATTGACAAATGTAAAACCAGTGATAAAGTTATTTTTATGATGATAGGCATTCCTTGACTTTGAATGCTTTTTGCATTATATACTATTTTTTATTGTCTTCAGCTCCCATGCTTCACTTCTCAATGTTTTTAGCTGTTAATGGTTTCTTGGTAGAATTCACCACCTCCTGCTTTACTTCCACCCTTAAAAGAAAGCCAAAACAAACAAAAACACCCCTAATGTTGATAGACCTCATTAAAATGAAGGGAAATAGTATGAGGATTAGTTAGTTGTGTCTTTCCCCCCCATTCATTAATAATAGTTTTTAATTATGTTACATTAGTTCCAGAGATGAACATTCTCTTTGTTCATTAAAGTACTACTTAATAACTTCTCATATACACAGAGACTTATTTTGACAAGTATACACCATTTCTTGAACACTTAACACCATAGCCATGAAATAGAATATGGTTTTTATGTACCTCGGGTTTATGAAGAAATGTTATACCCTTTGCAGAATGCAGAGAAAATAATTTTTTTTCTATTCTAAACTGTTAAATTAATAGATCTTCGTTAGATATATACTGCCTGAAAAAGCAGGCATGGAATTGATAGGGAAATGTTATCCTTCTGTCATGTTTGGATTCTATATGTGTAAGCTTATCATGCCAGTTGTCTCAATCCTATTAAACTGAACGGGTATTTGTTTATTAAATAGAAAGTCTCCTTAGAGTCACTATCTTTGGACTGTTCATGTCACTATGGATTAAAACTCTTCTTCATAGGTGTTACAAACTATAAATAATATGCTTACCAAGCATATGGCAGTTTATTTTAATTTTGTCACGTGTTGGTTGTTGGAATTTTACAGTATTGCTCAGCTCTATGAAATTATTATTGATGTGAATTATAAAAGACTGATTTCATTTCTCAGTGGTTTTATTTTTCAGAATTTCTGTGGACGTTTGAATTTACTAAAAGTTTTTAGCTGATTCTAAAATTTTCCTCCTTATTTTTCTTACATGCATCTTAAAGGCTGGTTTTAAGGGGTGTGGCAGGAGGTTCTGGACTCGATGAGTTTCCACCGAAATGTCGGAGAAGTCAGGCCAGAGCACAAAAGCAAAGGATGGGAAAAAGTATGCGACCCTCAGTTTATTTAATACTTACAAGGGTAAATCATTAGAAACTCAGAAAACTACAGGTGAGTAAAATTGGGTGGTATTTATGGTTTTTTTGTTATAATGGTTTTTATTTATTTATTTACTTACTTACTTAATTATTTTGGCTGGGCCTGTGGCATGCAGAAGTTCCCAGGCCAGAGATCCAACCTGCACCACAGCAGCAACGAGCCACAGCAGTGATATAGCACTGATTCTTAACCCTCTGAGCCACCAGGGAATGCCTATGGTTTTATTACTGTAAAAGGCACACTAGAGCTATTGCTATTAGGAAATAGAGCAAACCTATGTGAGTGCCAGCCCTATTTACATTGGGCTTTTTATGTACATACACATCTTTTAAGGGATATGAATTAATATTTTAAAATTGAAAGTTTATAAATATATTTTAAAATATGTTTGTTATGGCGTTCCCTTGTGGCACAGAGGGTTAAGGACCCCATGTTGTCACTGTAGCAGCTTATGTTGCTCCTGTGGCATAGGGTTTGATCCCTGGCCCAGGAGTAAAAATAAAAAGTGGCCAAAAAATTAAAAAATAAAATGTTTATTTTTTTCCTGTTTGTTATCAGCAGAAAGTAGAACTACGTTGTTCCAGAGGGGAAACTTGGTCAATAAGATTAATAGGCATGAAGCTATCTATATATTAATGAATTTATCTTAGCACTTTTAGTTAGAGGATAGATTCCTATGGTTTTTTGTTTTATTTTTTTTTTTATACCTTGAACCCATTGTTTACAGTGAAGAGTGAAAACTGGACCATGTACACATGCTAATGCATGGTGCGTTAACAATGTTCATTGGAGTTCCTGTTGTGGCTCAACAGTAATGAAACCGACTACAATCTGTGAGGATATGGGTTTGATCCCTGGCCTCTCTCACTGGGTTAAAGATCTGGTATTTCCATGAGCTGTGGTGTAGGTTGCAATTGCATCTTGGATCTTGTGTGGCTGTGTCTGTGGCTGGTAGCTGTAGCTCCAATTCAAGACCTAACCTGGGAACTTCCATATGCCACGGGTGTGGCCCTAAAAAGCAAAAAAAAAAAAAAAATGTTCATTAACATAAAGGCAGCATGTTTATTCTTTAACATGAGAAGTTTTTTTAATAATTCAATCAGTTTTATTTTTTATTATAGTTGATTTACAATGTTGTGTTAATTGCTCCTGTAGAGCATAGTGACTCAGTCATACAGATATATATTCTTTTTCTCATACTGTCTTCCATCATATTCTACCCCAAGAGATTGGACATAGTTCCCTGTGTTGTACAGTAGGACCCCATTGTAACAGGCAAAGTTTTGAGTTTAAAATAGATTCCCTGAAAAAAATTATAAAACATTGTTAGTGTTTTCTTTTTCGTAGTTTATAGGGTTGCTTGAATTGTTAGTATTTTTTACAGCATCTGTTCAATGGCTTGATAGGTTTTTTTTAATATAATTTCTACATTGTGTTATGTTGCAGGTGTGTGTCTTAGTTTTTAAAATTTTATCTTAAAATATTCTGAAATAATAATTCAAGATCCCATTATTTCCTACTGTCTTTCTATTTAGTTTTAAGAATAAAATAGTTACTAAGAAAGTTGATGTTATTGATCTTTAGTTGCAGCTCGACATGGATTACAGAGTCTTGGAAAAGTTGGTATTTCACGGCGTATGCCTCCGCCTGCTAACCTCCCAAGTCTCAAAGCAGAAAACAAAGGCAATGATCCTAATGTGAACATTGTACCTAAAGATGGCACAGGATGGGCATCAAAACAAGAGCAGCATGAAGAAGAAAAGTGAGTCAAAGTATACTAAACAATGAAACCATTCCAATTTCTTTGTGGGAACTTAGGTTTGAGTTCCTTGTATGTGCTAGGTGTTGTGCTATGTATATTACATGTCTCATGCCCTTTAAAGTCGTTTACATAGTCATCGTTTGTGTAATTTTTCCTGTGAGTGGGTTCAGTGACTATTTTCATGTGTCAAGGTAGAACAGATGACAGAATTGCTAATCATAGCTTTCCTTGTATCATTTACTGTGTCAGATTCCTCCTTCCTCTTCCATCCTCACCAATCATTTTCTTTCTAAAATGATTTGAGTTGATTCTGTTAAATTATTTCCATGAAACTAAGAATTTCTGTCTGCCCGATTCATTGAAAGTATGCCTGATACATATCATAGGTACTCAAGTAATATTTGAATGAATAAAGAATTAGTAGGAAAGTTTGATGGAGTTAGTAATGTCCTTCTTAATCATTCATTCAGTAAAAACTTAGCATTCTGTATCAAGGATTATTCAAGACTCTTGGTTTATTGAATGAACAAAACCAAGTAGTAGTAGTTTGTTTTTGGTTTTGGTTTTTTTAGGTTTTGGGGGGTTTTTTTGAGGGTTTTTCTTTGACCACACCTACAACATGCGGAAATTTCCAGGCCAGGGATCAAGGCTGTGCCACAGCAGTAACAATGCTGGATCCTTAACTCACTGTGCTACCAGGGAATTCCTAAATAGTAGGTTTTTTTTTTAAAATAAGCATATGAGTACTTGCCTACATCTATCACTAAATTTTTATATTCTGGTTTGGGGAGCTTTATATAGTAAATATGACTACTTGGGTAAAGCTTGTTAAAGACTTATTGTTCTCTACTTCTTATTCACAGAATTATTTTGTAGTAGCAAGTTAGTTTCAGGTCTGAGTCTACCAGAAATATATTGCACTTTTTAAGTCTATTAACTACCTTTTTCATTTTTAAGACTTAACTGATTACAAGTATTGTATAAAATTATAGACTCTTTTAAAACAGCTTTTACTCAGGGGGATGCATCAGGCAGGTTGCTTTTACCTCTTTTAAATAACAGTAATGTGTACAGTGGTGAACCTGTTGACTGCCAAATGGAGAGCTTCCTTAGCATTAGCGCCCGGCTAATCCCACCAATCCAGACTGTATGTATGCCTGTAATGTTATTTCTAACTATAAATATTCATTTTTTCTTTTCCTTTTTTTTTTCTTTTTTTGGCCACACGGCATGCAGAAGTCCCCAGGCCAGAGTTTGATCCCATGCCACAGCAGCGACCTGAGTGCTTCAGTGACAACCTGCTGAGCCACAAGAGAACTTCTCATGTTCACTTTTTGTTAGCTTTATTCATTAATGAGTGTTTCTTTTCTTTCTTTCCTTCCTTCCTTCCCTCCCTCCCTCCTTCCTTCCCCTCTCCTCCTTTTCTTTTCTTTCTCCCTCCCTCCCTCTCTTTGTTTCTTTCTTTGTTCAAAATTAAGAATAGAGCTGTCATCTCCACAGGTTATTCAAGGGTAGAAATGAAAGGGGATAAAATAGCTTACTTCATTTAAAGGAATGTTGCAGAGGGAAAATATTGTGTGGGGGTGTGCAACTATTAGTAAATGTGTAGCCAAAATAACTTGTATGCAAATTTAACTTAACATGCAATATTTTATTATATGTAAACATATAATATCTGAAATAATGGATTCATATTTTTTTTAAGAGCACCAGAAGTTCCACCAGCACAACCAAAACCTGGGGTTACAGCTCCCCCAGAAGTAGCACCTGCTCCCAAATCATGGGCCAGTAACAAGCAAGGTGGGCAAGGAGATGGTAAGTGGACCTTAGCCTGGGGAAACTGGTTAGGTTTGACAGTTACTGAACAGCCATGCAGGAGATAAGGGGTGGATTATGGTGTTCTGGAGAGGGTAGAGAATATTGTCAAAAGATACAATCAGCCCTTAAAAAAATGGTCTTTTAAAAAGTCCCTTGGGCTAGTTAAATTTTAGTGTTATAGGCCATGTATGAGCGAGTAATAGGGAATAAAGAAGTCTTTAAGATACCCTCCACCCCAGTTATTTTGTCTTTACCCTAGATGACTAGACGAAACCTTGTGCCTTAAAGTGTGAGACACACAAGTACCAATACATTTGCCAGTTGCTTGAAATCATATTCATCTCCATCTGTGCCCCAAACCTCTTCTGCTTCAAACACAAAGCTTAAGATTTCCATGGTAGAGGAAAGTTAGAGAGTAGCCATAAAGCACAGTAGCTGTAATACTTCCCTCCCACATAGGATTGATGGTCACCCCAACAAAGTTTAATTTTCCCACTTATAAAACATATCTATAAAACATTGTATGGAAAAACCCATCTCAAGTTCCTCAAGCTAATAAAATCAGCTCTTTTAATTTATGGAAGTATAAAAATAAATAGGCAGGTAGGTAGATAGGTGAATGAGTGAATAGTGAGGTGCAGTCAGTATCTCAGCAGTAAATTAAATGAAAACATTTTAGCCTCACATGATACTTGTAGTGTTGATTCATAAATTCTATTTTAGTAATATTGCTTGAACTGTTCTTAGAGTTATTTATTAGCAAAGGAATTCGACTTGTATTAAAAGTGAAAGGAGTCATAATAAAAGAGAAACAGAAACGAAGTTCTCCTCACTTGCCTCATCATCTTTAATGAGTCCCCTGGAACAGTGTCTGACAGATTGCTTTCTTAGATTTGTATCTCCTCATGGCTGTTGATTAACTTTCCAAGGGATTTTAATTCTAGGTAAATTTAAAAGTTTTACAGATATGAACAGTCATCATTGAAATGGGCAATAAGTTATCCAAAGAAGACAGCTCTATCCTGGGAGGGTTTTTGAATTATCCTCAGTATAAAATTTACATGTAATTTTTTTTGTTTTTAATTTATAGGAATCCAGGTGAATAGTCATTTTCAGCAAGAATTTCCCAGCCTGCAGGCAGCTGGGGATCAGGAAAAAAAAGAAAAAGAAGCAAATGATGACAGCTATGGGCCTGGACCCAGTTTACGCCCACCAAGTAAGAATACTTTCTATTTAATAAAATACAGAATGAGATCATATTTGTGTAATATAACCTTCTGTGTCTGCTATTGTATTTATGATGACTCACCTAGTTTGAAAAGGCAGATGATAACTATGGTTGCTTGCCATTCAACTGTGGTTTTTACTTGTAGAACATCAGTTTAACTTGAGAACTTAATGAAAGTATAAGTCTTGGGTCTCATATCCAACCTATTGAATCAAAAGTGAGCATTTTCACAAGATGCCTAGGTAACTTGTTTGTGCAGCAATATTTGGTCATTTTTACAATAATAACATTTTTGAGCAAGCATCCCCCAATATGCAAATGTTTATTTATAAATTATCCCCGTTTCTTTTTTCGTTTTTCTTTTTTTGATTGTATCCATGGCATGTGGAAGTTCCTGGGCCAGGAATTGAACGCTTGCCATGGCAGTGACAATGCCAGATCCTTAACCTGCTGTGCCACCAGAGAACTCCCATTTCCTAGGCTATTAATATTCAGGGATCCCTTGCTTTCTAAACTCAAACCAAAGAACCAGATCAATTTGAATATTAGGAGATACTTGTATTATGTACATTATAAAGCAAAATTTATAAATAGAAATATAAAATATTTGATTTTTAAATGTCTCATTAATTATGTTAGATTCAGAGTGTTGTTATCACATACCTCAAAGGATCTTGTGGGAGGGAGGTTCCTCTTTAGAGTAATGGTTACAAATCCATGTTTCTGACAACCTGATGTATTTTGTATTTTTTTTTTGGTTCATTTCTTGGCAAGTCTGGGTAAATCGTCTTTGTAATTTTTATTTAATTTTTATTTTTAATTGCTGTAATGTGGTTGATGAATTTGTAATAGGAATAAATGTGTCAGCTCCACCGTTTTCTTGTTTATTTTCACTACTTATCTATTGTTGCATAACAAATTTGGCTGCTAAAAAACACCCAGTGAACTGAATTAGACTTAGCATTTCAAATAGTATCTGAGGGTCAGGAATCTGACAGCCGCTTATTTGGGGGTTCTAGCTCAGGAACTCAACAAAATTGCAGTCATCTGGTGATGACTTGACTAGGGCCGCTGTTTCAACTCACTTATGGTGGCTCATTTTTGTGGGGGCAGCTCAAAACATGGCTTCCTCAGAAAAAATTAGGAGAGGCAGACAGATATCTCAGACCCAAGATGGAAACCACTACCCTTTTCATAGCCTATTCTCAGAGAAGACATGCTGATACTTCTGCCTTATTTTGCAGGTTACACAGACCAATCCAGGTACACTATTGAGGGGGGACTGTACAAGGTGTGGTTACCAAGAGATAGAGACCATTCAGGCCGAACAGGGTTTCCTTGTAAAACCATTTATTTATTTGGTTAAGTGTAGTTGAATCAGATAATGCAGTCATAAAATCTGTTCCCTTGGGCGTGGGTAACTAGCAGTAGTAGACTGAAAATAAATGGTAAGTATCACTGTCAACCCTTCTGTGTTATAGAACTCCCCCCCCCCCCACTTCCTTCAGGACATCTCGGGTATAACAGTGATTTTAATCTCTGTATCAAAGGTTGGTGAAGCTTTATAAGGAAGCTCTAATATTTTCTTTCCCCAACCTCATTGTTTGCTTTTGCTAACACCCTCTGAAGTATATACTCTCTGCTTTAGAAGCCATTGCTCTTGACTACCTCGACAGCTTCAAAGCCTGGATTTTTAGTACAGCCTAGATTAGACTTCTGCTCTTCCTTCACTCTGCTTACTTGCTTAAATTTTCTTGAAATATGCCTGTTTTTGTTTGACCCTGTTCCATTCCTACATTTTTTTTCTTATTATCTGTCTTCATACCAGATGTTGCTTGTTGGAGAGATGGTGGTAAATCTGTTGGTTCACCTTTAACATCTGACCAAGATGAAAAGCCTGGCCAGGATGAAAGCACAGCCGGAACATCAGAGCAAAATGATATTCTTAAAGTGGTGGAAAAGAGAATAGCTTGTGGTCCCCCACAGGCTAAACTGAATGGACAACAGCCTGCCCTCGCTTCCCAATACAGAGCTATGATGCCTCCCTATGTAAGTATTGTCATATCAGCAGGTGGTTAAATAAGATGTTTTTGATCTGAACTTGAAGGAAAGAATTGGAATGGGAAAAAGTTTTCATTAACATATAACTAAAAATTAACATTTTCTTTGATTATGAATTTAGGAATCAAATCACAGAAAGTATCAGCAGTACCTCTGTTTTTAATCCTTAATAGACATCGTAGATATTTTCGGATTTCCCATCGTGGCTCAGTGGTTAATGAATCCGACTAGGAACCTTGAGGTTGCGGGTTCGATCCCTGGCCTTGCTCAGTGGGTTAAGAATCCGGCGTTGCCGTTAGCTGTGCTGTAGGTTGCAGACATGGCTCTGATCCCACGTTGCTGTGGCTCTGGCGTAGGCCAGCGGCTGTAGCCCCAATCGGACCCCTAGCTTGGGAACCTCCATATGCCGCGGGAGCAGCCTTAGAAAAGACCAAAAAAAAAAAAGAGAGAGACATCGTAGATATTTTCATATCACATTACATTGTTTTTAGGTATTGCAAATATCGTTTGTACTCAGCATTGCTTCAAAATAGTTATTAGAGTTACTTAGTGAAACATACATTATTCTGTCACAAATTTTTTTAAAAAAATATTGTGGCAAAAATAGAATTTTAGTATAATTATTTGCCTTAACATAACTGTGTTTTTGATGATGCATTTAAAGACATACCTGCCTTAGTTATAAAGTTTTTATTAGCTTACCTTTTAATTTTTTTTTTCCAACTTATTATGAAATACTTTTTCTTTCAATTTTTTTTGGCCACACTTGCAGCATGTGGAAGTTCCCTAGCCAGGTCGAACCAGAGCCACAGCAGTGACCCAAGCCACTACAGATCCTTAACCCCACTCTGCCACAAGGGACTCCTGTTATGGATTTTTTTTTTTTTTTGCTTTTTTTGCCTTTTCTAGGGCTGCTCCTGCGGCATATGGAGGTTCCCAGTCTAGGGGTCTAATCGAAGCTGTAGCTGCCAGCCTACACCAGAGCCACAGCAACGCGGGATCCGTGCTGTGTCTGCAACCTCCACCACTGCTCAGGGCAGTGCCAGATCCTTAACCCCCTGAGCAAGGCCGTGGATCAGCCCCACAACCTCATGGTTCCTAGTCGGATTCATTAACCACTGTGCCATGACGGGAACTCCTGGAATATTTTTAACATTTGCAAGAATAGAAACCTGCTTCCTCCCATGTCTGCCATACATCTTTAACAGTATCGATTTGTGGTCCATCTTGTTTCACCTTTTTTCCACCACTTGGGATTACTAAACAAATTCTAGGTATGTCATCTCATCCATATATATTTTAGGTTGTATTTTAAAATATAAAAACTAGGGGGAAAATGCACATGGTATTATCACACCTAAAAAGAAAATTCTCTTTAAAATACCAAGTCAGTATTCCATTTTCATAACCTCTATTCTTGCAGAAGACCATTAATCTCAAAGGGAAGAACAATCTAGTTCATACATTTGTTTTTCTTAGGAGTTAACTCCTAAATATTCAAGCTCTAACTACCCATGTTTTCTGTCGTGTTACTAAATTATCAAATATAATTACTTGTTAGATATTTTCTTAAAAAATTAGGGTTTATGGCAGAAATCACTCTTAGATGCTGATCTGACCTTGGATAACGATTTCCATCCAACTACTTGTCTCCTAATAATTTTCACATTGTGCTTCCATTGGTCCCTGAATTTCCAGGTATAGGGGTCAGACGGGATAAGGGGAGGTGAGAGGGAGACCAGGTAAGCTTTGTTCCCAGTTTCATCAGTGAATTTATTCAAATAAAGTGTTTCAGTAATTAGCAAAAATGAAAATAGTGAAGACTTATAGTTGTTTCTACAGTTAATTTTGTGGCAAATCCCTAAATCTTAAACACTTAAGATCACACGAAATTAATGCCTATACCTGAATAATCAGCAGAAGGGTATAATGCAGCTTAACCTATGAACATTTGCCTCCAGTAGTGTATTTGCTAACTTCAGTGTAGAAGTGTGATGCAACCAAAAATTCTCCAGAGTATATCTGAAACAAAAAGCTTCCCCAGTTGAGTTTTAGCTGCTGCTCTAACCCTACTTAGAAATGTCTTCTTTACACAGCAGGATCATATAAATATAACCTTTCTTCAAGTACAAAGTAATTTCCTCATCTAATAGTTATTTTTTAAGAGAGAAACTAATCTATTTCAGGATATAAATTATGTATTTAATGTAAACAATTTCACATTTTTAAAAATATATATAATTTAATTTGGATATAAGCAAATAATAAATAGCCAAGCACTATTTGACATTTCTACCCGTCCAAATCATAGAATGAATCCCTTGGCATTATTATTTGTCTTCATAATCTATCTTAAAATTCTCCTAGATTCAGCTTCTCAAAGCCAACTTCCCATAGGGCATCATCTTTTTTGTTTTGTTTTTGTCTTTTTAGGCTGCACACACAGCATATGGAGGTTCCCAGGCCAGGGGTCTAATCAGAGCTGTTGCTGCTGGCCTAAGCCAGAGCCACAGCAATGCCAGATCCGAGCTGTGTCTGCAGTCTACACCACAGCTCACGGTAACACCAGATTCTTAACCCACTGAACGAGGCCAGGGGTTGAACCCAACTCATGGTTCCTGGTTGGATTCATTTCCACTGTGTCACGAGACGGGAACTCTGAGAGCATCATCTTTGGTCCACCTTTATGTAATTACTAACTGTGCAGTAACTTGACTCAAAATATGCCTGTGCCCTACCCATAGAAAATCTCCCAGTTAGCTCCCACCCACCTCCTTCAACTCCTTTAGGTTATGGGCTATCCTTTATCCTTTTTTTTTTTTTTTTGTCTTTTTGCCACTTCTTGGGCCGCTCCTGCGGCATATGGAGGTTCCTGGGCTAGGGGTCGAATCGGAGCTGTAGCTGCCAGCCTACGCCAGAGCCACAGCAACGCGGGATCCGAGCCTACACCACAGCTCACGGCAACGCCGGAACCTTGACCCACTGAGCAAGGGCAGGGACCGAACCCGCAACCTTATGGTTCCTAGTCAGATTCGTTAACCACTGCGCCACGACGGGAACTCCGCTATCCTTTATTCTGAACTGAGTTCCTATTTACCAACAAGTCTGCTTTCACTTAATCTACTTTTGCATTAGGATGAAGTCTCACATTATTTCCTTTCACATATTTGAATTTGGTTAAGAAAACTTTGCAGTTTTCTGGGGTGCGGGCATGTTGTCCTTTTTAGTTTTTCATTTTAATACAGTCTTTTTTAAAAATGTAACTTTGGGTGTAATGGGATAACAAGTTCTTAATATGATGTGTCCTAGTGATTACCTTTATTTGTAATGACTTGGTGAAAGAGTAGTCTTAGAAATGGCTTGTTATCGAGGGTCATCTATATGTATCTATACCAGTAGGTAAAATTAGTTATTTATTTTAATTACTTCTATAAATTATAATTTTAGGATTAGTGTGATCTTTTTTTTAAAAAAAAAAATAACTGAGTAGCTAAATTTATAAATTTTTGTTTCCTTTGTTCAGATGTTTCAGCAATATCCAAGGATGGCCTATCCTCCTCTTCATGGTCCCATGAGGTTTCCACCTTCTTTATCTGAAACAAACAAGTAAGAATATTAAGTGATTAAAGTTTGCAAGGTGTATATATGCGCCTTAAGATTTTCTGGAGGTTGAGTGTATAATGGTGTTATATTTCTGTCCTCAAGGTACAGTTGCCATTAACAAGTAATTGGCTGACCTTTATAAGACAGAACAGAAAATATTATATTCTTCTAAAACTTTAAATCAATTGACATAAAATGATGAAAACTGAAAATCATGGTCTTAAAAAAATAGATGACACTTGCTTCTCCCTTATTCCTTCCATGATGTTGATAACCCCCCCATGTTTTTTTTTTTTAATCTAGGACTGGAGCATTCTCTTAAACGATGGGTTTTTTCTTAAAGTTTTTCCTTTTGAGATTAGTATTAGTCTTTAGCCATATTATCCTTTAACATATATTTGCTTTGTTCAGATGTTTGAAAACTTTGTCTGCATTAAATATCTGCATAAGAAATGTGTTATATATTGTCTTAAATTTATGTGTTAATTTTATACCTCTTTGTAGTCATATGAGGTGCAAAATAATTTGTATGTCATGCCATAGAAAGTAACACTGTTGAATTGAAATGAACCAAATTCCAGTCTTTTAATATTGTCCTAATTTAGTATCATTAAAACTTAATATCCTTTTCCTTTATAACCTGTCATTGGGTTAGAGGCCTTCGAGGAAGAGGCCCACCTCCTTCATGGGCCTCTGAGCCTGAACGCCCCTCCATCCTTAGTGCATCAGAACTGAAGGAGCTTGATAAATTTGATAACCTAGATGCTGAAGCTGATGAAGGTTGGGCAGGTAAGAGGCAAAGTTAATTAAGCACTTTTAGTTTTAAGATGCTTTGAAACAGTCAATCTGAGTTCTCCTCAATTTAACAGGTGCTCAGATGGAAGTAGATTATACAGAACAGCTAAATTTCAGTGATGATGATGAGCAAGGAAGTAGTAGTCCTAAAGAGAACAGCAGGTAAGTTATGATTTTTACTAATAATAGCGTGAATTGATTGATGCTACAGTACAAACCATATTTGCAAAGAGCTTCATTAATAGATATTTGCTCCCTACTTACTGAATTTCTACATTCTACTCCAAAGGACTTTTACTGAGTAGGAAGGCAGTTAATGAGCCAGCTTTTTTAAAAGTACAGATAATCAAAGAATTGAGAGTTTGATGTTTCTGAAGAAAGTACATATATTTAAAAGGACGATAACTTAGATGCTTGTCATCTAATTTGAGATATTTTGAGAGATAGTGTTAAGGACCATTTAAAACTTGTTACTTTCTTGACCTGATTAATATTTACAAAATTGGAGAAAAATTACTTGGGTTTCAACAGCTGCTTCAAGTCTTTTAATTTCTTAAACTTAGCAAGGAGCAATAAGGTCTTGGAAAACAGGAGCCCTTCATCTTTTTCTGGAATATAGGATCATCAGGGTCAAGATATGGCTTATGTAGCATAAAAGCTGGGCTCTTAAAATACACAGGAGTTTGCATGAACACACTGCTATAGTTTTTCAGCCATGATGTTATAATACACTGTTTCATGATTAGTTGTGAGATGCCTGTTATGTATTGTGACTTAAAATACTGTAGTTTGATTTCTCTTTCATTAAATCAGAATTGATTAGAATATATTAATTAATTATCTGGAATATTACTCAGTTGCATTCAGATGAGAGTTTGGGGGTAAATAATAGAAGATGGTGGAATCGGAGTTCCCGTCGTGGCACAGTTGTTAACGAATCCGACTAGGAACCATGAGGTTGCGGGTTCGGTCCCTGCCCTTGCTCAGTGGGTTAACGATCCGGCGTTGCTGTGAGCTGTGGTGTAGGTTGCAGACGCGGCTCGGATCCCACGTTGCTGTGGCTCTGGCGTAGGCCGGTGGCTATAGCTCCGATTCAACCCCTGGCCTGGGAACCTCCATATGCCGTGGGAGCGGCCCAAGAAATAGCAACAACAACAATAACAACAACAACAACAAAAGACAAAAAAAAAAAGAAGATGGTGGAATCATATTTTATGTCAAATATGAGTGTCCATATTTGACAAGTGATATATTGCACATTATATTTTATGATAATCTGGCCAATCCCAATCCCCATCACATTGTAAATGTATAACATGTATTTCTCGAGTGAATAAACTAGCACTTCTGGGTTACAAAATTATCTCATTCCTTGTTACATTACCTCCTACCACCCTGAAAGTAATGTCTTTTTTACATTAAGAAATGTAAAATGCATTTTCTATGGTATAGTCTGTCTACTGTATTTTTTATTTCACCTGGATTTTGATTCTTCAGTGAGGATCAAGATTCAAAAGGCTCTGAAAACACTGAAAACCGAAAAGAAGCAGATGAAGTTTACAACACTAAATCATCTTCTCAGATACCTGCCCAGCCAGCTGTAGCAAAAGGTCCCTATGGGAAAGGACCTCCATTTAATCAGGTTTGTTGAACTCATGGAAATCCTTGTCACTATAGACAGATGACAAAGATGAATTAATCTCATAATCACAGAGTTGGAAAAAGACTTAAGGAAAGGGAAATATATGTTTTTTCTTAAATAGCGCTAGATCTAAACCATAGTTTTATTGCATAGTATCAGGAATGCATCAATACAGTGATGATAAATGATCAGTACAGTGAAAACTAAAGTTTCACTTTTTTTCCCCTTGAAACAGCTTGGTCATGTCAGAGTAGAGGGATAAATTGTTTTTCCAAACTAACTTAGCTACAGTGCTTTATGGTTTACTGATGCTTTGTACGTCCTAGTTAGTTAGTATTCATCTGTGAAACTGTATGCTGAGTAGGGAAATCTATGAAGTCTGAGCCATTTTGAAGAATGTTATTTAAAAGGGGAAGTATGTGGGCAACAGATACACTGATTTTACTTCTAAGATGTAGCAAGAACTGCATTGCCAAATGAAAATTAAAAAGGGCTATATCTTCCAAGTGTCACTTAATTCGCAGTATTCTTAGCATGTATTGGTTGAATTCATGCAGAACAGAGCAGTTGGTGCCTTCAGGGAGATAAAAGTAAGTAGCAAACAGTCTCAGTGAAAAGAAAAGGAGAGAAAAAACTAGCAAGCGTTACAGCGTGGTATGTACTATGTGCTGTGATAGAGTGCACATAGTTCTTAGAAAATTCTGTGTAAAAGATTTCACAAAAGATTTGATACTTGAAACAGGAGTTAACCAGTAAACAAAGGAAAGAGAGCGATTCCAAGCAGTGGAAGGAAACAGGATGAGAATAGAAAAGTGTGGAGGAAGCATGGCCTAGTCAAGAAGTCCCCAGTAGTTTGTAGTTTGATAGGGGAGAGGAGTAAGAGAGCTGTGTAAGATCTAGTAGTTACTACGTTTTGTATACTATACAAAAAAGTTTGAATTTTATTCTTAAGGTATTGGTTCACCATTGCAAAATAAATTCGAATTCTGAAAAAGGATTTTTAAAGTAATTTTAAAAATAAAATCTGTGTTTTATGTGACTTCTAACTTATTGGCATAATGGGGAATGATAAAAGAACAGAGGAATATCATAGACTGTATCTTGATATTTTGATTTGTGTGTGTGTATCCCTGATACATATGTTAATGAGTGAATATTGCACATTTAATATCTGTTTCCACTGTTTTAGATGTTTCTTTTCTTTATCTAAACCTCACGGGTTTAATTTGCCATTAGAAAAAAAAAAAGAACTGGGTTTACATAAATAAAAAATTGAAATTAGAGGCATACTTTTCTATAGCCATATTACCTGAGCTAGAATTCCAGAATTTGTACACTCGAGATTCTACTCTTAACAAAGTTAATTCGAGGTTATAACCTTTTTGAAATGGCCGAGAAATTCTGTTTATAGAACGTAAAGTTAGCTTGCAGTGAGTAATGTACTTTTATTTAAAAAGAGGTTAAAGATTTTTATTTTTTGTAATCTTTTGGTCTTTCTTAAAAGCAGTACATTCAGAAATATTTCAGATGTTTTTCAATCTTGTTTTGTAAAAATCCTTTTTTAATAATAGGATCGTGGACCATCCTCACACTTGCCACCACCTCCAAAGTTGCTTGCACAGCAGGTAAATCTTAACTAAATTCTTGTTAATGGTCTGTATGTATTATTCATCCTATTTGTTTTAATGGAAAGGTTCTGTGTATGTTTCTAATTTATAATTTTTATGAAACAATTGGTGACTTGACCTTGTAGCTCCTGCATGTCTTCCTCTTTAGCCTGTCCCTCTTTCTTCTCAGGTGATGAGCATGCTCCTAATTTTTCTAAGAAAATAAGAAGCGCCTTTTCTTCCCGTTTCAGTAGGCTTCCTGTTCTGACTTTCTTCCTGTTGTCGTTGCTCCTGGGGACAACCCTTCTTATTCCCTGGATCCCATGATCTGTCATGTACTAATAACATTATTTCTCATCTCTAAAAAATGTTTAAAACACAACACTTCTTTACCTCCCACTACCCTCCACCCCCGCAGTGTCTTTCCTATATCCCTGTTCCCCTTCGTGGCAGCATTGTTTTAGGGAGCTATTTATACTTACTGCCTTCACTTTTCTCATTTGCCCTCTTCACTTATACTTTCATCTCCTACTATACCTCTGAAACTGTTATTATCAAGGTTAGTAATGACAATTCCGTCTTGCCAGATACAGTTCTCTTGTCTTCATTTACTTCATCTCAGCAGCAGTTGACATAGTTAATCTCTTCATCCCTCTATCCTTTTTAAAACACTTTAAAAATTTACTTTTGAGACATCACACTATTTTGGCCTCTTAAATTTATTCTCCTTCCGGACCTCTTGTCCTGATCTCTGGGTCATCTGGTACCCACTCAGTGTGTATCTTGAGCCCTTAAAACTATATCCTGACTTCAAAAGTTGTGTATTCAACACATCAGCTCAGCATTTCCACTTGGACTTCTGATAGATATCTGACAGTTAATATGTCCAAACCATAACAAACCCCAACTCCCACACTTAGTTCTGCTACTTTCTTCCTCTGTCTTCCCTATCTTAGATAATGACATTGCCCAGGTTAAACCTGAAAGTGACTCTTTTTTTTTTGCTTTTTAGGGCCGTACCTATGGCATATGGAAGTTGTCAGGCTAGGGGTCATATCGGAGCCACAATTGCCATCCTGCGCCATAGTCACAGCAATGCAAGATCCAAGCCACATCTGCAACCTACACCACAGCTCACAGCAATGACAGATCCCTGATCCACTTAGTGAGGGCAGGGATCAAACCTGCATTCTCATGGACACTAGTCGGATTCATTTCCACTGTGCCACAATGGGAACTCCCTGAAAGTCACTCCTAACTTTTCTTTTTTTTACCTTACATCCAGCCTAATCCATAAGCAAGTGATGTTACCTCTACCTTTAGAATATATTCCTACACTGAATTCTTACTGTCTGCTCACCAAAGTACTACCTCTATCCCAAATTCTCCTTAACAGTAGATATAACTTTTAAAAAATAGATATAAATATATTAGGTCAGTTATTCCTTGCTCAGGTTCTTTTTATGGTTTTTAAGTTCTCTATTTATTTCGTCTTTTCTCCCTTTCTGTTCTTGCCACACAAGCTTTTATTGCCATTGTTTTTATTTTACCCCCCGAGACATTTTATTTGCTGTTTTCTGTAACCAGAAGACTTTCCCTGAGGTTCTTCCTATGATCAAAATTTTTGTTAACATAGTAACTACTTCATAGGCTTCCCTAATCACTCTACTCTGATAGGTACACATAACATAACCATCATCATCATCTCCACCAGTTATTTTCCTTTTAACTGTCTGATGCTCTTTATAGCATTTCTGTACTCATGCAAGCTAAAACTAAAACATCTAGCAGAGGAATTTCTTTAGTGGAACAGTGGGTTAATGATCCAGCTCATCTCTGTGGAGGCTCCAGCTTGATCCCTGGCCCAGCCCAGTAGGTTAAGGATCCAGCATTGTTGCAGTTGATCACAGTTCCAGTTTGGAATTCGATCCCTAGCCTGGGAACTTCCATATGCTGTGGCTGTGGCCGAAAAAGAAAAAGGGAAAAAAAAAAAAAAAAAAAAAACAAAATGTAGAAGCATGAACTTGGGCCAACAGAAGTGTCTTAGATAAGACAAAAAAGGCAGGAATTAGAAAGAAAATAGAAATTAATGAGTTGGACTTCAAAAAACATCTCTAAGGCATAAAAAAGATGTCACAGAAAAAAATGTTAATCTGACAGTTATATTGAGATTATCTAAGTGTATTTAAAAACCTTTACAACTCAATAATTAAACAACCCAAAAAATGATTTGAACATTCATTTCATAAAATAGGTATATAAATGGCCAATAAACTCATGAAAAGATGTTCATTACTTTATTCACCAGGAACATGCAAATTAAAACCACATTGAAATTTCTTACACAGCCAAAATTTAAAAGGCCGATGACACAAAATGTTGATGAGGATATAGAGCAGGTGACACCCTCATACAATGCTACTGGGGCTCTAAAACCTTGTAATCACTTTGGAGAACATTTTGGCAGTTTCTTCTACAGTGAAACACATACCACATGACTCGGCAGTTCCACTCTTAGGGTTATCCTAGAGAAATAAAAACATACATTTACACAAAGATTTAGGCATGAATGCCCATAGCTGTTTTATTCCTCGTTTAAAAAGTAGGAGTAGGAGTTTCCATTGTGGCTCAGTGGGTTAGTAACGTGACTGGTATCCATGAAGATGTGGGTTTGATCCCTCCCTCCCTTAGGGGCTTAAGGAATCCAGCATTGCCCTGAGCTGTGGTCTAGGTTGCAGATGCAGCTCAGGTCCTGTGTTTCTATGACTGTGGAGTAGGCAGGCAGCTGCAGCTCCAATTTGACCCCTAGCCTGCAACTTCTATATATCACAGGTGTGGCCCTTTAAAAAAAAAAATTGTATGTCCATTTACAGATGAAACAGTATGCCTGTGGTAGAATACTATCCAGCAGCAGAATGTAGCAAACTATCTCTATATACAGTGACCTCAACACTATTACCCCGAAGTTCCCTTGTGGTACAGCAAATGGGTTAAGGATCTGGCATTGTCGCTACAGTGGCTCCGGTCATTGCTGTATCATGGGTTAGATCCCAGGCCAGGGAACTTCCACATGCTGTAGGCACAGCCAAAAAAAAAGCTATTACCCTGAACACAAGAAGCCAGATACAAAAGAGACTATAACTTGATATATCCGTTTATATGAAATTCTCAGAAAGGCAAAACTGTATTGTCACAAGTATATAACTAGGAGTTGCCCAGTGGCACAGTGGGTTAAGGATCTGGTATTGTTACTGCTGTGGTACAAATTAGATCCCTGACCACAGAACTTCCCCATGCCAAAAAAACCAAAAAAGTAGATCAGTGGTGGTTGAGGTCAGGGGTTCAAGCAGAGGACTGATGAACATCCTCTGTATATTAATTGGGGCAGTAGTTACATGAGGGTGTCATTTGGCCAAACTCATCAGATTATACAGTTAGGATATATGTATCACATTTCATGTAAATTATACTTGAAGGTGCTTTTTTTTTTTTTAATGCTTTCTCTGTGAGTTTACAGCATAAAGTGCTTACATTTATATAGTTACTTGTTTTTGCCACTTATCTTTGAGCTATAGATAAGTAACTGAACACCAGGTAGAGTAAAGCAGCTTTCCTAAGATAGCACTGTTAGTAAATGGTAGAGTCTGGATTCATGGTTTTTGTTTTTATTTTTTTTAGTATTTAGTCCAGTGTTTTCATCATCATTATTTTCTCTTTGTAGGAATGTTGACTAGTTACATGGCTTCATCCTAGTAGTAATTTAAAAAATACATACGTATATATTTTATAATGTAATATATATATATTTTTATTTTATGGCTGCATTTTTGGCATATGGAAGTCCCCAGAACAGGGAATGAATTCAAGCCACAGCTGCGTTCTGTGCCACAGCTGTGGCAACACTGGATCCTTTAACCCACTGCCCCTGTGTTAAGGATTGAAGCCACACCTGTGCAGCAATCTAAGCCTCTGCATTCGGATTCTTAACCCACTGCACCACGGCAGAACTCCAAAAATCAGTATTTTTGATAGAAAGATTTTTCAGTTCCTTGATGTTTCAGCTCTTTGTGTGCTTTTCCCGTTCTGCTTGTATTTGCATAGTTGCTGGCAGGGATTTCAGACTTTGTAGTAGTAATTGCTTTAGAACATTAATTGAAAATTAGGAGTTCCTATTGTGGTGCACCGGAATCAAAAATCCAACTAGTATCCATTGAGGATGCGAGTTTGATCCTTGGCCTCGCTGAGTGGGTCAGGGATGCTGAGTGGGTCAGGGATCCAGTGTTACCATGAGCTGTGGTATAGGTCGCAGGTGCAGCTTGGATCTTGCGTGTGGCTGTGGCTGTGGTGAGGGCTGGCAGCTGTAGCTCCAGTTCAACCCCTAGCCTGTGAACTTCTATATATGCTGGGAATCCAGCCCTAAAAAGCAAAAAAAAAAAAAAATTTAAAATGATTGAATCTCAGTCTGTCAGATGATTCTGATATTCAACAATGGGATCTAGCAATGCCTTTCTGGATTTTTCAGTTTAAAAACAGAATTCTCTCCATAAGCTGATTTCTAGGAATGTTTCTTTTCCTCCAAGGTGGCAGCAGGAGCAGTGTTTCCATCTCCTTCACTTAGCTTCTTTGTGTGCTCTTTCCTTGTAACTGTACCTCAGTTTTCTTAGCATTTACATGGTGCCATGCTACATCTTTATGGACTCCTCCTTCTGTAGGCATCCCATCTCTGGCAGTTCCTGCTAAAGCATTCTCATTCTGAATTTCCTTTGTCTCTAAATTTAGATTTTGAAATTCATGTTATGACAGTCTATTTGACCTAACAGATAACCGAGTGAGCAAATAATGTCTGGCATAATAAATAGGTACATACATGCTCAGTAAGTATTAGATGATTGGATTAATTATTCTGGAAACCTAGATTTACTATTTTCCCCATCTTGTTACTTGTTTGCATTTTAATGTGGGTTTTTTTTTTTCAGGATTTTTTTTTTTTTTTTCTTTTTAGGGCTGCACCCATGGCGTCTGGAGGTTCCCACACTAGGGGTTTAATTGGAGCTACGAGTACCAGCCTACACCACAGCCACAGCAATGCCAGATCCAAGCCGCGTCTGTGACCTACACCACAGCTCTCGGCGACACCAGATCCTTAACCCACTGAGTGAGGCCAGGGATTGAACCTGCAACATCATGATTCCTAGTCCAGTTCCTTTCTGCTGCACCACAATGGGAGCTCCTTCAGGAAAATTTTTGATGTTTTATGGAGAATTTTTCTCCCTCACTGTGTCTATGATATTTTCAGTGTGGTCATACTCATCTGATAATTTATCTTAATGTTTTAGCATCCTCCTCCAGACCGACAGGCAGTACCTGGAAGACCAGGCCCTTTCCCCCCCAAGCAACAGGTCCCAGATGAAGATGAAATATGGAAGCAAAGAAGACGACAACAGTCAGAACTTTCTGCAGCAGTGGAACGTGCTCGTAAACGGCGTGAAGAGGAAGAGCGAAGAATGGAAGAACAGAGGAAAGCAGCGTGTGCAGAGAAACTGAAACGATTGGATGAAAAGCTTGGCATAGTGGACAAACAACCCTCTCCAGAGGAAATTAGAGAAAGGGAACGAGAAAAAGAACGAGAGCGTGAGAAAGAACTTGAAAAAGAACAAGAACGGGAGCGAGAGAAGGAGAGGGAAAAAGAAAGGGAAAGACAACAGGAGAAGGAAAAAGAACTGGAGCGAGAGCAGGAAAAACAGAGAGAAATGGAAAAGGAAAGAAAGCAAGAAAAAGAGAAAGAAATAGAACGGCAACAAGAGAAGGAAAAAGAACTGCAGGTGATGAAAGAACAGGAAAAGGAATGTGAATTGGAAAAGAAAGAAAGGGAGAAAATGGAAGAAAAAACTGAACACAGAGAACCTACTTTAGAGCCTATGGTAGAAAAACCAGAAAGTGAAAACAACTGTAATAAAGGTATGATAGTTTTGTTTGTTCTTATATAAGCTTTACAGAAGGCTTCGTTGTTATAGTGTGGATGTTGGATGTTTGTGTATTTTTAACATACGTAATCCAAATAAAAGTGGTGTATTTGGGGTAGAAATTGAATTTTATTGAATGCTTTACTATATGTTTTTCTATAATTTTTTGTTATCATAAAATATATATAAACATAAAATTTTAGCATCTCAACCATTTTTAGGTGTACAGTTCAGTGGTATTAGAAACATTCATAATGAACCATCACGACCATTCATTTCCAGAACTCTTTTTATCTTGTAAAATTGAAATTCTATACCCACTAAACAATAACTCTTCCCCAGACTCTGGCTAGTGATTCTGCTTTCCTTCTGTATGATTTTGACTATTCTCAGAAGCTCATAGAAGTGGAATCATACAATATTTTTCTTTTTGTAATTGGCTTTATATCACTTAGCATAATATCTTCAAGTTTCATACATATTGCAGAATTTTCTTGTTTTTTAGAGCTAATAATTCATATATATATATATATATATATATATATATACATATATACACACATCACATTTTGCTTACCCAGACTGTTGATGGACACTTAGGTTGAGTTTGTGTTTTACCTATTTTGAATAATACTAATGTGATTGAAAGTGTACAAGTATCTCTGAGACCCTGATTTCATTTCTTTTGAGTACAGACATCTTAGAGATGTTGAAGGTTTAGTTCCAGACCACTGCAGTACAGCAGATATGGCAATAAAGGGAGTCACATGAATCTTTTGGTTTCCTGGTGCATATAAAAGTTTATACTACTCTCTAGACTATTAAGTGTGAGGTAGCTTTCTGTCTAAAAAAATACATATATCCTAAAAATGCTTTATTGCTAATGCTAACCATCACTGAGCTTTCATTGAATCATGATAATTTTGTTGGGGTAAGGGAGAATCTTGCTTCAGTTTTGATGGTTGCTGACTGAGCAGGGTGGTGGCTGCTGAGGATTGATCTGGCTGTGGCAATTTCTTAAAATAAGATAACAATGGAGTTTCCTTTCATGAGTGATTTCTCTGTAGCATCAACGCTATTTGATAGCATTTACCCATAGTAGATCTTCTTCTTTCAAAATTGGAGTTAGTTCTCTCAAACGCTGCTGATGCTTTACCCTTTTTTATTTTTTATTTATTTATTTATTTATTTTTGTCTTTTTTGGGCCGCATCTGTGGCACATGGAGGTTCCCAGGCTCGTTCTAAGCTAATGGCCTACACCACAGCCACAGCAATGCCAGATTCAAGCTGAGTATGCAACCTGCACCACATCTCACTGCAATGTCGGGTCCTTAACCCACTGAGCGAGGCCAGGGATTAAACCCGCATCCTCATGGATACTAGCTACGTTCATTACTGCTGAGCCATAATGGGAACTCCCCTGCCGATGCTTTATCAAGTTTATGTAATGTTCTGGTATCCTTGGTTGTCATTTCAACAGTTTGTTACAGCATGTTCATCAGGAATAGATTCCATCTCAAGAAATCACGGTGTTCATCCATTGGAAGTAGCTCCTTATCCCTTCAAGTTTTATTATAAGATTGCAGCAGTTCAGTCACATCTGCAGACTCCACTTCTAATTCTAATTAATTCCAATTAATTCTTGCTGTTTCCACCTCATTTGTAGTTACTTCCTTCACTGCAGTCTTGAACCCCTCATAGTTATTCAGTACTAAGTTGAATAAAAGTGCACCCCAGGCACCCTTGTCTTCTTCCATTGAATGTGGTGTTAGCTGTGAGTTTCTCATAAGTGGCTTTTATTATGTTGAGGTAGTTCTCTTCTATTCCTAGTTTGGGTATTTTTATCATAAAAGTATGTTGAATGTTGTCAGATCCTTGTCTGTATTAATTTTGATGATCATGTTATTTTTCCTTCATTATGTCACTGTGTTATGTATTGATTGATATTTGTATGTTGAACCATCCTTGCGTATCCTTGGAATATATCCCACTTGGTAATGGTGTATAATCCTTTCAGTATACTGCTAAATTCTGTTTTCTACTATTTTGTTGAGAATTTTCGCATCAGTATTTATAAGAGATATTTGTAGTTTTCTTACAGTGCCCTTGTTTGACTTTGATATCAAGGTGATGCTTACCTTATAAATGAGTTAGGAAGTGTCCCCTCCTCTTCAGTTTTTTGGAAGAGTTTGAGAAAAATTCATGTTAGTTTTTTAGTCTTTATTTTATTTTATTTTATTTTATTATTATTTTTTTTGCCTTTTCTAGGGCCACTCCCTTGGCATATGGAGGGTCCCAGGCCAGGGGTCTAATTGGAGCTGTAGCCTCTGGCTTACACCAGAGCCACAGCAATGCCGGGTCTGCAACCTACACCACGGCTTACGGTAACACCAGATCCTTAACCCACTGAGCAAGGCCAGGGATCGAACCTGCCACCTCATGGTCCCTAGTTGGATTCGTTAACCACTGAGCCACAATAGGAACTCCTGATGTTAGTTTTTTTTTGTTTGTTTGTTTTTGTCTTTTTGCCATTTCTTGGGCTGCTCCGGCAGCATATGGAGGTTCCCAGGCTAGGGGTCTAATCGGAGCTGTAGCTGCCAGCCTACGCCAGAGCCACAGCAACGAGGGATCCGAGCCGAGTCTGCAACCTACACCACAGCTCATGGCAACACCAGATCCTTAACCCCCTGGGCAAGGGCAGGGATCGAACATGCAACCTCATGGTTCCTAGTCGGATTCATTAACCACTGCACCACGACGGGAACTCCAGTTTTTTTAATGTTTAGTGGAACCCATCACTGCAGCCATTAGGTCCAGGGCTTTTCTTTGCTGTAAGGTCTTTGGATACCAACTCAACCTCCTTACTAGTTAAAAATCTATTCACATTTTCTATTTCTTTTTTCTTTTTTCTAGAGCCTCACCCGTGGCATATGGAGGTTCCCAGGCTAGGGGTCCATTCAGAGCTACAGCTGCTGGCCTACATCACAGCCACAGCAACACAGGATCCAAGCCACATCTGCCACCTACACCACAGCTCACGGCAATGCCAGATCCTTAACCCACTGAGCAAGGCCAGGGATGGAACGCACAACCTCATGGTTCCTAGTCGGATTTGTTTCCACTGTGCCACTACGGGAACTCCCACATTTTCTGTTTCTTTGCGACTTTATTATTGGTAGGTTTTTTGTTTTTTGGAGTTCATCATTTCATTTAGGTTATCCAATTTGTTGGTGTACAGCTATCCAGTTTGTTGGTATATAGTTGTACATAATTCTCTCATAATCCTTTTTATTTCTGTAGAATTGGCAGTGATGTCCCAATTTCCATTTCTAATTTTGATAATTTGAATCTTTTTTTTCTTAGTTCACATTCCTAGCTAAAGATTTGTCAATTTTGTTGATCTTGTCGAAGAACCAACTTTTGTTTTCATTGATTTTTGTCTATTTTTCTACTCTCTATTTTATTGATCTCTGCAGTGACTTTTATTTCCCTTCTGGTAACACTGGTTTTAGTTTGTTCTTACTATCTTTAACTCCTAAGTTGTAACTCTGGGTTATTGATTTGAGGTCTTAACTGTTTTGTTTTGGGTTTTTTTTGTCTTTTGTCTTTTTGTTGTTGTTGTTGTTGTTATTTCTTGGGCCGCTCCCACGGCATATGGAGGTTCCCAGGCTAGGGGTTGAATCGGAGCTGCAGCCACAGCAACTCGGGATCCGAGCCGCGTCTGCAACCTACACCACAGCTCACGGCAACGCCGGATCGTTAACCCACTGAGCAAGGGCAGGGACCGAACCCGCACCCTCATGGTTTCTAGTCGGATTCGTTAACCACTGCGCCACGACGGGAACTCCCTTAACTGTTTCTTAATACAAGCATCTATAGCTATAAATTCCCCCTTTGCTTTGCTTTTGCTGCGTCCAATGTTTTGATATGTTGTGATTTTGTTTTCATTTATCTCTTAAGTGCTTTCCAATTTCCCTTGGCAGTTTCTTTTTTTGATCTTTTAGTTGTTTGATAGTATTTGCTTAATATCCACATATTTGTAAATTTTCCAGGTTTACTTCTGGTGATTTCTACCTTCATTTAATTGTGGTCAAAGAGGATACTTTATGTGATATCTATCTTTTAAAATCTTTTGAGGAAAAAAATTTTTTTAAATAAAATAAAATCTTTTGAAAGTTAATCTGTGACATAACATGGTCTGTCCTAGAAAATGTCCCATGTGCAATTGAGAAAAATGTATATTATGTTGTTGTTGGGTAGAATGTTCTGTGTATGTCTGTTGAATTTAGTTGGTTTATTAAGTCTTTTTTCCTTACCTTCTATATGGCTAATCTATCCATTGTGGAGATTGGGATGGTGGAGCCTCTAATTATTAATGTAGTGCTATTTATCCCTTTAATTCTGTCAGTACTTTGTTTCATATGTTTTGATGGTCAGTTATTAGGTGTACAAATATTTATAATTGTTATCTTGCTGTGTTGAATCTTTTATTAGTTTTTGATTTTCTTTGTCTCTTGTACCTTTTTTTATTTACTAAGTCAATTTAGTCTGATATTACTATAGCCACCTTCTTCTCTTTTGGTTTCTATTTCCATGGAATATATTTGTCCATCTTTTTATTGTCAGTCTATTTGCATCTTTTTTTTTTTTTTTGTCTTTTTGCCATTTCTTTGGCCTCTCCCCACGGCATATGGAGGTTCCCAGGCTAGGGGTCGAATCAGAGCTGCAGCCATCGGCCTACACCAGAGCCACAGCAACTCGGGATCTGAGCTGCATCTGCAACCTACGCCACAGCCCACGGCAACGCTGGATCCTTAACCTACTGAGCAAGGCCAGGGATCAAACTCGTAACTTCATGGTTCTTAGTCGGATTCGTTAACCACTGTGCCATGATGGGAACTCCTGTTTGCATCTTTGGATCTAAAGTGAGGGGTTTTGTTTGTTTGTTTGTTTTGGTTTGTTTTTTTTTTGGTTTTTTTATCTTCTTAGTGCCACACCCATGGCGTATGGAGTTCCCAGGCTAGGGGTCAAATCAGAGCTACAGCTTCCAGCCTACACCACAGCCATAGCCACAGCCACAGCAACAAGGGATCCGAGCTGAATCTGCGACCTACACCAAAGCTCACGGCAATGCTGGATCCTTAACCCACTGAGCTAGGCCAGGGATCGAACCTGAAACCTCATGGTTGGTTCCTAGTCAGATTTGTTTCCACTGAGCCACAACAGGAACTCCTAAAATGAGTTTCTTATAGATATCATCGTATAGTTAGGTGACTTTAAATTCTATTCTACCTGCAAAATCATATTGGCTTTATAGTTGGCAGGTGGCTGATTTTTCTACTCTTTTTCTGATTCGATGACATTTAACCAAATAAAATATTATTTGTTCACACGTGTTAATACCTCTAAAACTTAAGTTTAATAGAGCTTAATGGGAATTTTGGATTGTCATAATTAAATGAGTACTCTCAGTTCATAATTTTATATTTGTTTTTCTACCGGTTTCAATGTAGTATCATTGATATGCCTTTCAAAAAAAGCCCTTTCCAGCTCTAATCAACTTTTTTGTTCCTCCTTAATTTGGCTTATAAACTCTAAGTAATAAAATTTTGCTACCAGAGTTCCTTTTGTGGCTCTTTGGGTTAAGGACCTGACATTGTCTCTTTGAAGATGTGGGTTCTATCCCTGGCCTTGCTCAGTGGGTTAAAGATCCAGTGTTGCTGTGGCTGTGGTATAGGCTACACCTGCAGCTCAGATTTGACTCCCTAGCCCAGGAACTTCCATGTGCTGTAGGTATGACTGTTAAAAAAACTCCAAACTTGCAAAGTTGTCTTAATGAATTAATAGCTTGCATTAATAGTTAAAATAGAAATAGTTTTACTTCAATATATTTTCTGTTGTGGAAATTTTTTTGACCTCAAAACCCAGGCTCTTTCTATAAAAACTTGCCACTTGAAATTATAAAGCTATTTAAAATTTTGCTTCAAGTTTTTATATTCTGGGTTATGTTTGAACTCGGTCCTTAATATAACTATAAAAAGAGTTAAAAAAAAAAAAAGAGATACAACCAGTGTAGATTATTTGTTTAGTTTATATTAAACATTCTAAAGCTAGATATTGATAATGGCCTTTTATTATACATTATAAGCACTTTGCTCAAAACACTCAAAAAAGTAAAGTAAAATTCTCACCACAGAAATGAAAAACATTGGTATGCTTTAAAACTGATGAATTCCGAAAGAGAACAGCCTTAGGGAATCTCATTCACAGTTAATGAGAAAGGACCATGGGTTAGAAATAAGGAAATTGGAGTTGATATAGTGACTCAGCGGCAATGAATCCGACTAGCATCCATGAGGATGCAGGTTCGATTCCTGGTCTCAATCAGTGGATTAAGGATCTGGCATTGCCGTGAGCTGTGGTGTAGGTCCAAGACTTGGCTCAGATCTGGCATTGCTGTGGCTGTGGTGTAGGCCACTGGCTATAGCTCTGATTGGACCCCTAGCCTTGAAACCTCCATATGCTGTGGGTGTGACCCTAAAAAGCAAAAAAAAAAAAAAAAAAAAAAAAAAAGGAGAGCGAGAAATAAAAGAATTCAGTTTAGTCCAAGTTCTGCTAGTAAATACATGCATTGACCCTGAGTAATTAATTTAACTGTGATGACCATATGTACATAAATTAATTCTGGTTTTGTTTTTAATAATCATGATTTAGTGGCACTTTTTTTTTAAACTCAGTGAATTTTATTATATTTATAGTTGTACAACAATCATCACTTTAGTGGCACCTTTATCTTCATTCACATTTTATGTGTCTTCTGATGGCAGTTTAATTTTAGCTAGGTTTATCAGTGAGATTTACTCTTGATTTTTAAGTGTTTCACCTACTTGGCTCTTTTCCCTCCAAGATTTTATTATTATTATGATTATTTATTATAACATTCTTAATATTGAATATAATACAAAGTGTGATTTGTGATTCTTTACTGCATTGTTTTACATTGGCATTACATTAGATTTCCTTTTAAAAATCCAACCCTAATTCTCTGAAAAAAGAATTTATAACATGCATAGCTTTGTAATTGTGACAAATGACATTTTCTAGAACGCATTAGCTCTGTTTTTTATTTATTTTTTGCCTTTTAGGGCCACACCTGTGGCATATGGAGGTTCCTAGGCTAGGGGTCTAATGGAGCTACAGCTGCCAGCCTATGCCACAGCCACAGCAACACCAGATCCGAGCCAGGTCTGCGACCTACACCACAGCTCACACCAATACCGGATCCTTAACCCACTGAGCAAGGCCAGGGATTGAACCCTCAGCCTCATGGTTTCTAGTTGGATTCGTTTTTGCTGCATCCTGACAGAAACTCCGAATAATGATTTATACTTGAAGATAGCTAGTGATCAACCTGTTGTCATCGGACTTTGATTCATTAGTTTTCTTTATAGATAATCCCTTGACCAAAAAATATTTTTAAATAAACCAGTATATTTTATTTTATTTTTATTTTTTGGCTTTTTAGGGCCGCACCCATGGCATAAGGAGGTTCCCAGGTGAGGGGGTTAAATCGGAGCTGCAGCTGCTGGCCTATGCCACAGCCACAGCAACACAGGATCCTAAACCACAGCTCACAGCAATGCTGGATCTTTAACCCAATGAGTGAGGCCAGAGCTCAAATCCGTAACCTCATGTCACTAGTCAGATTTGTTTCTGCTGCACCACAGCGGGAACTCCCAGTATGTTCTATTTTAAATATTTATAGGCCATTTGTTTTTTCATGTAAGCCCTAGTGCACCACAAGAAAATGTTGACGGTAGTGTTAATATTTACTGAAACAATGAAAAATAGGTAGTATTTGAAGTGGTTTATTGTAACAAAATATCAAATACAGACTTTTGTGTGGTAAAGCATTTGGGCATGTGATTTCTGTCTGTTAATGTAATATTACCTCGTTGATAATTACCACTGTCAAAACACAAAACAGTGTTTAAGAGTAGAGGATACTTTTCTTCCTCATTAACTTTTAAAACACATCAATCTAATAATTTTACTCTAATACGAACATCGTGTATTTGATAAGTATCATAGATGAATATCATTATCTTTTACTTTGTCTTTGGGCAGAGGATGACCCAGTTTTCTCTAGACAAGACAGCAATCGCAGTGAAAAAGAGACCACTCAAGCAGCACATGAAGCAGAACCAGAATCTGGATCTCAGCCTCGGCCTGCTGTATTATCTGGCTATTTTAAACAGTTTCAGAAGTCTTTACCACCACGATTCCAGCGGCAGCAGGTAACAATAAAAACGTTTTATCTTGTAGGTGTGATTAAAAAGGTCTGTTCAGTAGTCTGAGAAATAATTTGACATAAAACTCAAAATACACAAAGCACACAAATTTTCCCTGAAAAATTGTCCCTTTTAAATTAATAAAACATTTATTGAAATGGGTTTTACTGTGAACTTCTATGTCATTCCTTTTTTTTTTTTTTCCCTCTTTCTCATTAAAGAGACCATCTTCCTTTCTAGGAAATGGTTTTTGTAGTGTAACTAATGAGTAATTAGTTACTTAAGTATAAGGCAAAATGTTATAACTTTTTTTGTTCTTTTGTCTTGCCCCTTCTCACTATCAAGTGTATTTTGAATTCTTTTCCCTCCATGATTCAGAAAAGCATATTTTCTGATATGATTGGTTACATTAATGTTTCGCATGTCTCAAGATGTTGGATCCTTTTTTAAGGAACAGATGAAACAACAGCAGTGGCAGCAGCAGCAGCAGCAGCAAGGTGTACTTCCACAAACAGTTCCTTCACAACCGTCTAGTGGTGCTGTCCCTCCACCACCACACAGACCTCTCTACCAGCCCATGCAGCCTCACCCTCAGCATTTGGCCTCTATGGGTTTTGATCCAAGGTGGCTCATGATGCAGTCATATATGGATCCACGAATGATATCAGGTAGACCAGCTATGGACATTCCACCCATTCATCCTGGTGAGTATATATATATATATATATTTTTTTTTTATTTTTTGGAGCTATAGCTGCCGGCCTATGCCAGAACCACAGCAACACCAGATCCAGGCCACATCTGCAATCCACACCACAGCTCACAGCAATGCTGGATCCTTAACCCACTGAGCAAGGCCAGGGATTGAACCCGCAACCTCATGGTTCCTAGTCAGATTCGTTACCACTGTACCACAATGGGAACTCCCAAAATACTATATTTTCTCTTTTACAGATATCATTTAAAAATTTTCAGATGGAAAAGTATCTACTATCTTACAGTATCTATTTTTCACTACATTGTTTTTGTTATTTTAAGTGTTTCAGCATTTGAATTTTGTCCGTGTTATATATTAACAGCTTTTCAACTTTTTCTGTCAGCATACCACTTGAGTTTCCTAACAGGTTATCGATAAACAAATAAATTAGCAGTCTTTATCAGAATAAACCCAGATAATCCATTACCAAAATGGTATTGAGGAAAATTTAGTGATGATAAAAATATGATCACACATCCCATCTTGATTTTAAAATTTAAGAGGCATAATTTAACAAGTTAATGGAATTTTCTTAGAAACTTTTCCTGAACATGATCACTATTAGTATAGTTCTCATAATGTTTAACATGCATAGATTCAGAATGCTTGTTACCCGATTTTTATAGGCATTTTCTTTAAAATAAGCTACTCTTGTGGTTTTGCTTGTTTTGCTTCCTTCCTGAATTTTTAAATCTCTTTAACAGCAACAATAAAAATCTCATTCACAGAAAAACTCCATAGTTTTTGCTGATTATTTTATGAGTTAATCAGTTTTACTTGGCAAAAAGTTTCTTTGGTTTAAGAGTAGAGAATTCCAAAGAGTGAGTAATTAATAACCTAGAATAATTAATAACCTAGGGTTTATAATGATGTTTCCTTTGTTCCACCTACTCCTCCCCCCTAATATCTAATATCTTTTTCTGACCTTTTGTATAGGAATGATTCCACCTAAGCCATTAATGAGAAGAGATCAGGTGGAAGGAACACCGAACAATTCTGAGTCATTTGAGCACATAGCTCGAACTACAAGAGATCATGCTATTTCCCTCTCTGAGCCTCGTGTGATGTGGGGGTCAGATACCTATCCTCACACTGAGCCTCAACAGGCCACTACTCCCAAGGCGACAGAAGAACCTGAGGATGTCAGGTAATTATTTATTAGGAGACCAATAGAATATTGTGGGAAAATGAAAACCGTAGCCTCCTTGCAGATCATTCTGTTTTGGGACTGAGCCACAGATCAGATTTTCTCCATTTAGTATGCCTCATTTCATTTTAGGACATAACATATTTTCTTTTTTTTTTTTTTTTTTACTTTTTTGTATTTATTAGGGCATTTTGTAACAGTACTGTACACTTAATTAAATGATGAAACTGGAGTTCCCGTCGTGGCGCAGTGGCTAACGAATCCGACTAGGAACCATGGGGTTGCGGGTTCGGTCCCTGCCCTTGCTCAGTGGGTTGACGATCCGGCGTTGCCGTGAGCTGTGCTGTAGGTTGCAGACGCGGCTCAGATCCCTTGTTGCTGTGGCTCTGGCGTAGGCCAGTGGCTGCAGCTCCGATTAGACCCCTAGCCTGGGAACCTCCATATGCCTCGGGAGCGGCCCAAAGAAATAGAAAAAAAAAAAAAAAAAAAAAGATAAATGATGAAACTTAGTGGTGGATGTTAAAAATTGGTGAGATTTTACTGTTGGCTAGGTACTGGACATGTATTAAGGCCAAGTTAAAGACAAATATTAATTTACAGAGTTACCCTGAAGTAGCAAACATTTGGTGATTTCTAATAATTTATAACTGTAAAGTTAGAACTTCTGCCCTTTTATGCAGTGCATTTTATGATGTTTTAAATTCTGATTCAGTGGGTAAGGTAGACTACTCTAGTGCACTCCGGTTGTAAGTGGAAATTATTAGTTTTGGTGGATTAAAAATTCACATCAGCATTGTCTGAACTTCTTTTTCTTAAGGAATCAGCTTTATTTGTTTTTTGTATTGTTTTTGTTTTGTTTTGTTTTGTTTGTCTTTAGGGCCACACTTGCAAATGGTGGTTCCCAGGCTAGGGGTCCAATTGGAGCTGTTGCCACCAGCCTTCACCAGGGCCACAGCAACACCAGATCCGAGCTGTGTCTTTGACCTACACCACAGCTCATAGCAACACCGGATCCTTAACCTACTGAGCGAGGCCGAGGATCGAACCCACAACCTCATGGTTCCTAGTCAGATTTGTTTTTGCTGAGCCACGACAGGAACTCCAGCATTATTTGTTTTTAAGTGTATAATGCAATATTGTTAACTGTAAGCGTAATGTTGTACAACGGAACTCTAGAACTTTTTTATCTCGCACAGTTGAAATTTTATACCCATTTAATTGCAACGCATTTCCCCCTTCCTCCCAGTCCCTGGCAGCCAAAATTCTGTTTTTTCGTGGATGAATATGATTACATTATATAGCATATATAAGTGGGATTGTGCAGTGTTTGTCCTTCTGTGACTGCCTTATTTCACTTGGTGTAATGTCTTCATCCATGATGTAGCATATAACACAATTTTTTTTTTGTCTTTTTGTCTTTTTGCCTTTTCTAGGGCTGCTCCTGTGGCATATGGAGGTTCCCAGGCTAGGGGTCCAATTGGAGCTGTAGCCACCGGCCTACGCCAGAGCCACGGCAACTCGGGATCTGAGCCTTGTCTGCGACCTACACCACAGCTCATGGTAACGCCGGATCTTTAACCCACTAAGCAAGGGCAGGGATCGAACCCACAACCTCATGGTTCCTAGTCGGATTCGTTAACCACTGCGCCACGACGGGAACTCCTTTTTTTTTTTTTTGATGCTAAACAGCATTCAGTTGTATGTATATACCACATTTTCTTAACCCATTCATCTGTCAGTGAACATTTAGGTTATTTACATCTCTTGGCTGTTTTGAATAATGTTGCACTAAATTTTTGTAGCAATATAAAGCTCTTTATGATTAGGATCCATTGTTTTGTTCTTAAATTAGAGGAATCACTTTGCTGTACACCTGTATGTGATATTTTGCCTTGATGGTAACATCTTTGAATTTTCATTTTCATAGACCTGAAGCCCCATTGGATCAGGAACAGATAACTGCTGCTTATCCTGTAGAACACAGTCAGTTAGAGGCTCATCCAAAAGCAGACTTCATCAGAGAATCAAGTGAGACAGAAGTTCAAAAGTTTTTAAGCAGATCAGTGGAGGACATTAGACCTCACCATACTGACACAAATAATCAGTCTGCTTGTTTTGATGTATCTGATCGAAAGACTATATCCACTCCTCAAGAAGAGCGAATTTCATCTGGAGAAAGTCAGCCTGCCCGGAAAAGAAGTGTTTCCCATGGATCTAACCATACTCAGAAATCAGAGGAGCAGAGAAACGAACCATCTGCAAGCATTCCTAAAGTAACTGGCAGGTGCCTTGATTCAAAAGAACCAGCAGAAAGGCCAGAGGAAAAACCAAAAAAAGAGGGCTTTATACGCTCTTCTGAAGGACCAAAACCTGAAAAACCATATAAGTCTAAATCAGAAACTCGTTGGGGCCCAAGACCAGGCTCTAACAGAAGAGAAGAAGGTAATGATAGGCCTGTGAGAAGATCAGGTCCTATTAAAAAACCTATACTTAGAGATATGAAAGAAGAACGAGAGCAAAGGAAGGAGAAAGAAGGAGAAAAGGGAGAAAAGGTCACTGAAAAAATTGCAAAACCTGAAAAGACAGAGAAGAAAGAACCTCTTCCTCCTCCCCCACCACCCGTGGCACCAGTTCAGCCACAGTTGGTTCCACCACCACCTCAGCCAGAATCAGAGAAATTTCCTTCAGTGGAAACTTCAACACTGGTGCAAAAGCCACCTCAAGATACTGAAAAGGCTTTGGAACCTGTAAGTAATGTTGAAGTAGAGCCAGCAGCTAAAACTGTAAACCAGCAAACTGTCTCAGCACCAACGGTCAAGGAAGAAAAGCAACCAGAAAAAATCAGCAAAGACCTTGTTACAGAAAGAACTCGACCAGATTCAAGACCAGCGATTAAAAAAGAATCAACTTTACCCCCTAGGACCTATTGGAAAGAAGCAAGAGATAGAGATTGGTTTCCAGATCAAGGATACAGAGGTCGAGGCCGAGGTGAATATTACTCCAGAGGGCGAAGCTATAGAGGCTCTTATGGAGGGCGTGGGCGGGGCGGTAGAGGGCACACTCGAGATTATCCTCAGTATAGAGACAGTAAGCCACGAACAGAGCATGTGCCCCCAGGACCTCTCAGGCAGCGAGAAGAAAGTGAAACACGAAGTGAGAGCTCTGATTTTGAAGTTGTTCCCAAAAGAAGAAGGCAACGTGGCTCAGAGACTGACACAGACAGTGAAGTTCATGAAAGTGCAAGTGACAAGGATAGTTTAAGCAAAGGTAAACTTCCCAAAAGAGAGGAGCGGTCTGAAAACAAAAAACCTATAAAGCCTCAATCTTTCAAGCCTGAAAATCATGTCCGAATAGATAACAGACCTCTAGAAAAACCTTTTGTAAGGGATGATGATAAATCTAAACCAGGCTTCCTTCCTAAAGGAGAACCTACAAGGCGAGGCAGAGGGGGAACATTCAGACGTGGCGGAAGGGATCCTGGAGGTCGCCCGTCACGCCCTTCCACCTTACGAAGACCTGCCTATCGGGACAATCAGTGGAACCCAAGGCAGGCAGAAGTTCCTAAACCAGATGATGGAGAGCCACCAAGAAGACATGAGCAGTTTATTCCTATACCAGCAGATAAACGGCCTCCAAAATTTGAGCGAAAATTTGACCCAGCTAGAGAGAGGCCCCGAAGGCAGCGTCCTACCAGACCTCCAAGGCAAGATAAGCCTCCCCGATTTAGACGGCTAAGGGAGAGGGAGGCTGCTTCCAAAACCAGCGAGGTGGCAGTGCCCACAAATGGTACAGTTAATAATGTAGTTCAAGAACCAGTTAATACTGCTGGGGATATTTCTGGAAATAAGACACCAGACTTATCTAATCAGAACTCTTCAGATCAGGCAAATGAAGAATGGGAAACAGCTTCTGAAAGCAGTGATTTCAATGAGAGGCGCGAAAGGGATGAAAAAAAAAATGCTGATTTGAATGCACAGGTGGTTGTAAAGGCTGGAGAGAATGTTTTACCTCCAAAAAGAGAAATAGCAAAGAGAAGTTTTTCTAGTCAGAGACCTGGCATAGATCGCCAGAATCGGCGTGGCAATAATGGTCCACCCAAATCCGGAAGGAATTTCTCAGGTCCTAGAAATGAAAGGAGAAGTGGCCCACCATCAAAAAGTGGCAAGCGAGGGTGAGTACTTTGTTTTAGATATTATTACTTTTGTACTTTCAGGGAAGCTGAAAGTAGACTTCTTGGTTGAACTGTGCAACCACGTCTGTAGAGGGCCAAGACGTTAACCTCCTGTAATTTTTCCAGTTTTGAAAGTGTAAGGGTGCTTAAGAAAGAGGTTAGTGTGTCTTAGCAGCCTTTGTCTGTTTTTAAATTTCCCAGAAGAGTCTTCTTAGGAATTTTTAGCTTTGGGAAAATCTGTACACCTAGTGTGGGACACATACAGTGTCTTCCATTTGGTAAGTCATACTGGTAAGTAAGCCTGCCTTTCTTGGCTTCGCTTTGGTAGACTGTGGTGTTCACAGGTGTCCTCTGGGACTTACAAATTAATGTTTTAACCTTATACTTTGTCACTCTTATCAGTTTCTAGAGAGTGAATGTTGAAACTTACATAAATTATATTCCCCTCTCACATTGCAAACCTACAATAAATGATACAGCTGAGAGGGCTAGAAAGCAAAGTCCTGCCCAACCACCAAGTCTACTGATAACATAAATACGATGCCACTGTTATTTTTTAAAGATTTGTTAAGAAGAATTTTTCTAACCTATGCTAAACTTGGTCTGTTCTTTTTAAATATTAAAGCGTTTGTATAGTTATTTTTTATATATTTTTTTAGTACTAGATAGCATTATAAAGCATTATTCCTAGTTTTAAATCTAGGCGCTGGTACTTACTGGTTGTATAAACTCTGCTTCCTCACCAGTAAAATGGAGAGAAAGTAATAGTACTTATAAAAAGAGAGTTCCTTGATGACTCAGTGGGTTAAGGATCTGATGTTATTACTGCTGTGGCACAAGGTAGGGAACTTCTGTGTGCTGTGGGTGTGGCCAAAAAGAAAATGCATGAAGATTTAGTGACATGATATTTTTTAATTAGTTAACAACACCTGATATATAGTAAGCAACTATTATGGTGTACCTCGTTTTTTAAAGACCAGATTGCCAAATTTGCAGCCTAAGCTGGTAAGAAATTTATTCAGACAAAATAATATCTTAATCTGTATTGGTTAGTTACTTACACTTAACATTTGAGGTTACTACATTTGTCAGTGAAAATATTTTTACTTTCTGATAATTCAGAAAAACGTCCAGGGACGTGATACTACAAGTTGTGTTTCTTGTATAAATACCTTTGGTTTCTGAAGTGAATGGTTTCCATGTTAAAACTTTTAATATGTATTTTATATATAAATCTGATTGACCTTTTAGAAAGGCTATGCATATTATAAGCATAGAATGCTTTGAAATTTTTTTCATTTGTTTGCCCACTAGTTTATACATTGGACTAGCTTGAATTAAAGAAATTTTCTGCAGTAAACAATGTTGATTAGCTCATTCACAATGTAATGGACACAGTAAGAATAGACATAATAAGTACCTTTAGGGGATAATTAGAATTCTAGAATTTAATTGCTAAAAAGAACTCTAAGGAGCTAGTCTATCTCCTTTATTGGGTAGCTCAGTCTTAATGAAGTTGTACCCAATAAAAGTCATCAAAGCTTGTTGCTTTTCGAGTTTAGTGTCTTCTATCTCATTGTTACTTCTTCTTAGACTAAACTTTAGAATCTGCCACTAAGAGCATTTTTATTTTGTTCAGTTATGTGGAGGTAGTAATATCTCAAATTATTATTTTTGTAGGCCATTTGATGACCAGTCAGCAGGCACAACTGGTGCTGATCCTGTCAATGGCAGCTCTGCACATCACCAGGAAGGAGCACCTAATGGTACAGGACAAAAGAACTCCAAAGATTCTACTGGGAAAAAAAGAGAAGACCCCAAACCAGGCCCTAAAAAACCCAAAGAGAAAGTGGATGCACTCTCACAGTTTGATCTCAACAACTATGCAAGTGCGTCTCAGGTCCCTTTTATCTATGTGTCTGTCTATCTGGCTGTTATATTAAGTAAATACTATAGTTAAAGAACTCACAAACAGTTGGGGAGTTCCGTAGCCTGGGAACCTTCATATGCCTCGGGTGCGGCCCTAAAAAGACAAAAAGACCAAAAAAAAAAAAACCCCAAAACAACAGAGCATTAGACTTCAAGGTAGAGATAGAGGCTGGTTATCAGTCACTGATATAGATTGAATTGAAATAATGCCAGCTTTGACATAGCTTTGAAGTTTAATAAAATTCTTATTAAAGAAGAGTTCCCTCATGGTGCAGTAGGTTAAAGACCTGGGCATTGTCATTGCAGTAGCTGGGGTTGCTGCTATAGTGTGGGCATAATTCTTGGCCAGGGAACTCCACATGCCATAGGCATGACCAAAATAAAATACTTCTCATTAAAGATAATCCACAGAGTTTCACTGTTTTTACTCTTAATACTGTTCTTTCAGTGTTAGAGATGTAGATGAGAATTTTCTTTCATCTAGTTGATACATACTAAATGTTAAATGGGCCTAGGACCTTGGCATTATTATCTCTAGACCAGCTGTTCTCAAAGTGTGGTCCTCAGACCATCAGCACAACCTGGAAATTTGTGAGAAATAAAAATCCTGGGCCCTACCCCAGACCTACTGAATCAGAAACTCTTGGAGTGTGAAGCAGTCTGTCTTTTAACAAGTTCTCCAGATGATTCTGATGCACGCAAACTTTTGCGAACTAATTTTAGATTACTGTTTTAGGATTCACATGAGAAAGAAATCAACTTATCTTGATTGCATGTTTTAAGAATTTTTAGATATTTAGAGCTCTTGTTCTCAGTAAGGAGGATTCTGCACCCCAGGGGACATTTGGCAGCCTCTGTAGACTTGGGTTTTTTGGTGTTTTTGTTTTTTTGTTTTTTTGTCTTTTTAGGGCCACACCCATAGCATATGGAGGTTGCCAGCCTAGGATTCCGGTCGGAGCTATAGCTGCTGGTCCACGCCACGGCCACAGCCATGCAGGATCTGAGCCGTGTATGAGACCTGCACCACAGCTCATGGCATCGCTGCAGCACTGGATCCTTAACCCACTGAGCGAGGCCAGGGATCGAACCCACGTCCTGTCCTCATGGATGCTAGTCGGGTTCACAAACCACTGAGCCATGACAGGAACTCCCCTCTGTTGATATTTTGAGTATCATTACTGGTGGCTGGATACTACTAACATCTTAGTGGGTTTAGGTCAGGGATGCTGCTAAACATCCTGCAGTGCACAGGACAGCCAGCTCAAAATGTTAAGTGCTGAAGTTGAAAAGCTCAAATTTAGAGCGATTTTAAAAAAATCCATAGGAAGTTTGGATGCTAATCGTATTATGATCCATGCGAAGAGTCTATCATCCATCTAAAACACAACAGTTGGAAAATGACAAGATTACAAAAGTCCACAAAACATGGCAAATTTGTCTTCTCAAATATTTGTTTACTAGTTTTTCTTCTTTCAAACAACTTTTGAAGTAGAGATTTTTCCAAAGTATTATATTACTGTATTAAGACATAGTATAAAAAGATAGGGAGTCTCTTATTTGATGGTGAAAATTGAGCTATTTGTTTTGACTTGTTAATTTTAAGAATCTTCTTATCATAAATCTGAAATATTGGGGTTCAGGACATCTTTGAAATCCTTTGAAATTTGCTCATTGAGATGAGCAAATGATGAGCAAATTCTCTGTTTTATACAGTTAATTTCTTAAATGATTTAAAATACAAGTAGAAGTATCATAAATCAGAATCAATTGGTTTTTTCCTTTAAAATCAAATTTTTATTAGAGAAACGATAATAGTAATAGGTTCGTAAAGAGTAAAAGCCAGCTTTAGGATTTATTTTTTGTTTCCCTGTCAGTGTTTCTATAAACGCATATTTTTAGCTATTTAAAAATTGTTCGTAGGTAGATTCCCCATGACGCACTCCATGGTCATATTTTCTTGCAACCTCCTGCAAGTTAATCACCATTCTAAATTGCTATGTAGCATTCCCAAGTAAATAGCTACTTTTATTATGTGTTCCCCAGTGAAAATAAAATGAAAATAATTTATTTGGATTGCCTCACCCTTTTCTCTTTATTGTGTAAACATACCTGCAACCCCAAATCACATCACCTGGACTCTTAACTTTAAGGTATTAGGTAATGGATCTAGATTTCTTATGATTACTGGGATATAGAATTTTTTTTTGGGGGGGGCATCTTTTTAGGGCCACACCTGCGGCATGTGGGTGTTCCCAGGCTAGGGGTCGAATCGGAGCTGTGGCTGCTGGCCTACGCCATAGCCATAACAGCTTGGGATCCAAGCTGAGTCTGTGACCTATACCACAGCTTACAGCAATGCCGGATCCTTAAGCCACTGAGCAAGGCCAGAGATTGAACCCTGAGTCCTCATGGATCCTCGTTGGGTTCGTTACCTCTGAGCCACCACGGGAACGCCTAGAATAATTTTAACAAGATAGCCAGAATAATTGTTAGACAGTGAGTTGAAAGTATATCTTGAATTATTCTTCTGCTAAGTTATTATGATCTATGCCACTACATTCACATGGAACTTTTATGTATATTTCTTGTTTTTAATAGCTAGACATTGTAGACAGTGGTCTACATAAGATAGAGGCACTGGAGTTGCCATCGTGGTGCAGTGGTTAATGAATCTGACTAGGAACCATGAGGTTTCAGGTTTGATCCCTGGCCTTGCTCAGTGTGTTAAGGATCCGGCGTTGCCGTGAGCTGTGGTATAGGTTGCAGACGCGGCTCGGATCCCGGGTTGCTGTGCCTCTGGTGTAGGCCGGTAGCTACAGCTCCGATTAGACCCCTAGCCTGGGAACCTCCATATGCCTCGGGAGCAGCCCAAGAATAGGCAAAAAGCCAAAAAGCAAAAAAAAAAAAAAAAAAAAAAAAAAAGACAGAGGCACTAAGACTCATTAGGCCAGCTTAGTTCTTAAGAATAGGAGGGATTGGAGTTCCCATCGTGGCGCAGTGGTTAACGAATCCGACCAGGAACCATGAGGTTGCGGGTTCGGTCCCTGCCCTTGCTCAGTGGGTTAACGATCCGGTGTTGCCATGAGCTGTGGTGTAGGTTGCAGACGCGGCTCGGATCCCTTGTTGGTGTGGCTCTGGCATAGGCCGGTGGCTACAGCTCTGATTTGACCCCTAGCCTGGGAACCTCCATATGCCGCGGGAGCGGCCCAAGAAATAGCAACAACAACAACAACAAAAAAGACAAAAGACAAAAAAAAAAAAGAGAATAGGAGGGATTGAAGAGTGAAATGATTTGACCAAGATAATTTGATTTTTTTTTTTTTTAAAGGCGTTACTGCTACATTGCTTGAGGAAAAAAAAATATGTCATTTAAAGTAGATAGTTTTAGGACTTTCATTTTTAACCTGTTTATGAAATCTTTTCATAAATATATGAAATCTTCAAATGTTACTAGTGGTTCTCCCTTTTTCTTTTTTCCTTTTTTGGCTGCCATGTGTCATACAGAGTTCCCAGGCCAGGGATCACATCCAGTTATGACCTACCCACAGCTAGAGCAATGCCAGATCCTTTAACCCACTGTGCCAGGCTGGGGATCAAATCTGAGTCCTAGGGCTGCAGAGATGCCCCTGATCCTGTTGTGCCATAGCAGGAACTCCTGTTGTTCATTTTATGGTGTGAAAAATGAGTTATTGTATGAGTTATAAGAAGTAGATCTTTGTCTTTTTTTCTTGTATTTATTTAATCACTACTGGACTAAACATGTCTATCTTTTCATTTGAAAAAAAAAAAAAAAATTTAAATATTTTTCTGTACCCATAGGTGTTGTTATAATTGATGACCATCCTGAAGTAACGGTAGTTGAAGATCCTCAGTCAAATTTAAATGATGATGGTTTTACCGAAGTGGTATCCAAAAAACAACAAAAACGTTTACAGGATGAGGAACGCCGAAAGAAGGAAGAACAAATCATACAGGTTTGGTGTTTCAATTTGTTGCTAGTTATTTAGATTGTTGACCAGGATATATTAGGAAATGGTCAAGCTTTCTGTCTACCTAAAAGGTCAAGGCTGTATTTATTATTCAAGTGTTGAGAATGACCTCACTTTTACAAATTTAAGCTCTTTAACCAGAATTGAGGTAAATTTTAAATAGAATACAATCACTGTAGCTCACAATTTGCCTTAGAGAGGACCATCTTTATTTCAAAACTTATGTAATTTGCCCACCTTATTGCATTGCAGAGTTAATTTTAAATTATCTTGGAAATCGAATGAATACACCTGCCATAATATCTAATAACTTGAAGGTTCTTGACCTATACAGGTTTCTGTTGTAATCTAAATTAGTTCATTTAAATACATAGTATGGATCACAATAAGTTAATTCATTTAAGTCAACCCAAACACCCATTTTGCTAATTGCTAACACAGTACAAAAATAGAGCACATGGGTCATAGTGATAGAGAGCCCTAATAGAAGGCTTAAAAACAGGGAACACTAAAAATCCTATGTGGGTGGGATTTTTAAGTTTAATTGAATAATCCTTGGGACTAGAGTTTATTTACTTATTAAAGGAAGGTACCTTAGTGCCTATATCCTGTGTAGCATAATGCCCAGCAACACTCCCAGAATTAGTGTTTCTGTAGCAAACAGGAGTTGAATGAAATCAGTAACTTTTTGTCAGGTGGGGTCGGGTTTTGCTGCCAAGTGATTTAGTGTTGAATTTTTTTTTTAATGTTTTTTATTTTTTCCAATATAGTTGGTTTATAGTGTTCTGTCAATTGTACTTCCTTAATTTTTTGAATTTCAGAATTATGGAAAAAGATTGTGGACCTATAGATCAAGAATGTATAATACATATTTGTCTTTTTTTTTTTTCCCAAATAGCATCTTGGCTTCTTATAATTAAAATCTCATTTAGCAACCTTGACATTTTTATTCTGTCGGGGACTTATTTTGAAAAGTAAAAGTGCTAAATTAATATGTAGCTTTGTTGGAACTTCCATTCATGAACCATTATTTTCAGCTTTGTTATTGACCAAAAAAAAAAAAAAAATGATTCCTGCCAACTCTTTAAGGTTTGGAATAAAAAGAATGCAAGTGAAAAAGGAAGAAGTCAGACTTCCAAGCTCCCGCCAAGATTTGCCAAAAAACAGGCTACGGGGACCCAGCAAGCACAGCCTCCAGCCTCTGCTCTGGTCTCAGCTCCCGGTCCAGGTTCAACCTCAGCTCCTGTTCCAGCCACAACTTCAGCTCTAGTTCTAGCCTCAGCCCCAGCCCCAGTTCTAGCATCATCCTCGGCTCCAGTTTCAGCCCCACCTGCAGTTCCAATCTTAACCTCCACCTCTGCTGCCCTTCCAACATTAGCCTCTGCCTCAGCTCCAGTTCCAGCCCCAGCCTCCACCTCAGCTACAGCCACAGCCTCTTCTTCAGTTCCAGCTCCAACCCCAATCCTTGCCTCAGTTTCCACATCAGCTTCTGTCCCCATCCTTACCTCAGCCTCAATTCCCAGCCTTGCTTCAGCCCTAGCACCAGCTTCAGTTCCATCTCCAGCTGTCTCAGCCCCAACTGTCCCCACATCAACCCCAGCTGCCCCCGCCTCAGCCTCCACTACCCCTGCCTCACTCCCAGCCCCAACCCCAACCCCAGCCCCAGCTCCAGCAGCAGCCCCAACCCCTGCCTCCACCCTAGTCCAAGTCCCAGCACTTGCCCCAGCTCCAGCCTCCACTGCCCCAGGCCAGACTCAGGGACAGATTCACAAAACAGTCCAGAGTCCACTGCAGACTACAACACAGTCTTCAAAACAGCCACCTCCTTCAATTAGACTACCTTCAGCTCAGACACCTAATGGCACAGATTATGTAGCCACAGGAAAATCCATCCAGAGCTCACAGTCACATGGCACTCTTAAGACTGAATTATGGGATAACAAAGTGGCCCCACAAGCTGTACTGAATGACATCTCTAAGAAATGTAAGTATGCAGCAAAAAGTGAGGGTTGGGGAATGGTATGGGAATTTGGGGTTTGTTTTCAGTTTTATTTATATACTCATTATGTTCTTTTGTAGTAATCTTTTCCTAGCTTCCTTCTTAAAGCACTTGTTTTTAAGACAATTGTGTTATACTTTTAACAGACATATTTTATGGGCACAACTTTGTGTTGATAAAACAATGTACAATGCTTTAGGGGGAGTTATGTTTATTTTGTCATGTGAGAATTTCTAAGTAACTATGTGAAAAGTCAGTTTTTTTATTGTATGCTGCCATTAAAAGGCAGGCTTAAATGGATTAAAGATTATTAGCTTCTAAGTTTTAACGGTCACATTTCCTATGGCTTCTTCCTTTCAGTAGGTCCCATTAGTCCACCACAGCCACCTTCAGTCAGTGCATGGAATAAGCCCCTAACATCATTTGGATCAGCTGCTTCATCAGAGGTAGGAATAGACTTAATGGCTTTTGTGGGGTTCCTGTGGCAGTTTCCTTTAAAACAGTTTCTCAAACTTTGGCATGCCTAAGAATCACCTGGAGAGCTGCTGCTGCTGCTTCTTCTTTTCAGGGCCGCACCCAAGGCATATATGGAGGTTCCCAGACTTAGGGGGTGATATCAGAGCTGCAGCTGCTGGCCTGCACCACAGCCACAGCAATGCCAGATCCGAGCCACATCTGTGACCTACACCACAACTGACATCAACGCTAGATCCTTAACCCACTGAGCGAGGCCAAGGATCGAACCTGCATCCTTGTGGATACCAGTCAGATTCATTTCTGCTGGGCCATGATGGGAACTCCCTGGAGAGCTTATTAAAGTACATTTCTGGGACCCATGCTCAAGAGTTTCTGATTCATTAGGTCTGGGTTGAGACCGGAATACATTTCTAGTAAGTTCCCAAGTGATGCTAATCATACTGAATCTCAATAGTTATAAGCTGCTTTTCACCTTTAGACATATTAAGCTTAACATTTTAAAAACTGTACTTTTAAGAAAAAAGTCCCTGTGATACAGAGAATATAAGTGCAATTACTATTTTCTGGACTGTTCTACTATATATTTAATATGGTATGAATGTTTGAATAATTAGTATAACTTAGGAGCAGAGTTTACAGGAATTGTACTAACATAATTTCTCAAATGTGTAGTTTTGGTAAATAACTGTTTAGACCAGCAATTCTTTTTTTTTTTTTTTGTCTTTTTGCTATTTCTTGGGCCGCTCCTGCGGCATATGGGAGGTTCCCAAGCTAGGGGTCTAATCGGAGTTGTAACTGCCAGCCTACGCCAGAGCCACAGCAACTCAGGGATCTGAGCCATGTCTGCGACCTACACCACAGCTCACGGCAACGCCAGATCCTTAACCCACTGAGCAAGGCCAGGGGTCGAATCCGCAACCTCATGGTTCCTAGTCGGATTCATTAACCACTGCGCCACGACGGGAATTCCCTAGACCAGCAATTCTTCATTGAACAAAAAAAATTTATTGAGCACTTGCAATGTATCAGGCACTGTTCTAACTTGTGGCCTTACCAAAGGGGGGTGGTGGTATAAAAACAGAATAAAATCCCTGCACTCGTGGGGCTTCCATTGCAGTGGGAAGAACCAACAATAAATAACACGATGTATTAAATGGTGGTCAGTGCTGAGGAGAAAAGCAAAGTAAGGAGGGTGTATAAGGAAATTCCCAGGGATCAAGGTGGCGGAGGAGTAAGATGTGGCACTTACTTTCTCCCACAAACACATAAAAAAAAACCATCTAAGTATAGAATGATTGCACAGAACATCTACTGAATGCTGGCAGGAGACCTTAAACCTCCAAAAACGGCAAGAAATCCTCCACGTAATGGCTAGAACAAAAGGAAAAAAAGAGAGAAAGAAAATTCCCAAGGGATGGGAGACAATTTAAAATAAGGCAGCCAGGAAAGGCTACTTAGGTGACATTTGAAACACTTGGAGGAGGTAAGAGAGCATGCTGTTTAGTTATCTTAGAAAAAGCGAGTTCCTTGGTACAGAGAATAGCAAATACAAAAGCCTCGAGACAGAGCATGGCTGGTGTGTTTGAAGAACATCAGGGAGGTCTATGGCTAAACTGAAGTAAGGGATAAAATTGGAAAGATAGTAGATGGGGGATATGTTAGGGCCTTTGGGAGAGATAGAAAGGCAATAGATGGTTTTGAGAAAAAGATGGGATCTGACTTTTAAAAGACTACTGTTAAGTAGTCTGCTGAGAACAGTCTGGGGGGAGAGAGTCAACATTAGGATGGTGTTGTAGTAATCAAATGATGATAACTTAAACCAGACCAGGGAAGTGACATTAAAAGAGGTGAGAAATGGTTGGGCTCTGGGGTATTTGAAGATAGAACCCACAGATTCACTGATGGATTAAATGTATGTTGGAAGGAGGTGTCAGAGTTATCTCCAAAGCTTTTGACTCGAGCAGCAAGAGAGGGATAGTTTCCCATCAGTTAAGATTGGGAGGATATAAAATGAATCATCATTGGGGAAGAAGAAAAGGGAGTTCAGTTTGGAACTTTGTTAGATTTAAGATGTATATTACATACCTAAGTGGAAATGTGTCAAGTAGGTAGTTGGATATAAGAATTTGTAGTTCAGAGAAGATGGTCTCGTTCGGCAGTATGAATTAAAAAATCATTGGGTGATGCTTAAAGTGATGAGGTTGAAAGAGATCAGCAAGGGAGAATGAGTTATAAGAGTACTCAGGAAAGAGAAGAGAATTAAAAGAAAAAAAGAGGAAAAAAATTCTTAGATTTGAGAGATGGAGAAGCTAAATGATGGGAAAAGTATCCTGGAATCCCAAGTGAAAGATAAGTTTAAAGAAAGAAGGATAAATCAAGTTGTCAAATGCTGCTGGAAGGTCAAATAAAACAGATCCCGAGCATTGACAGCTGGCATTAACAGCTGGAGGTTGCTGGAGACTTTAACAAGAATAATGTTGGAGCAGCAGGTGCCAAAGTGTGAATAAGAGAAAATGGGAGAAAAGATGGGTACATTTACCCCTTTCTATCCAAGGGTTTTTTGTTTTGGTTTGGTTTGGGTTTTTTTTTGGGGGGGGGGGGTCCTTTTTAGTGCAGCACCTGAGGCATATGGAAGTTCCCAGGCTAGGGGTTGAATCAGAGCTGTAACCGCGAGCCTGTACCACAGCCACAGCAATGCCAGAGCTGAGCTGCATCTTCGACCTACTGCACAGTGGCAATGCCAGATCCTTGACCCACTGAGCAAGGCCAGGGATCAAACTCAAGTCCTCATGGATACTAGTCAGGTTCATTACTGCTGAGCCACTATGGGAACTACATCCAAGGAGGTTTGAGTCCCCCCCATGGATACTAAACTCCAAGGATGCTCAAGTCTCTTATACAATGATACAGTATTTTGCATATGATCATCTCTAGATTACAATTCCTAATACAATGTAAGTGTTAGGTAAATACTTGCTGGTATGCAGCAAATTCAAGTTTTGCTTTTGGGGACTTTCTGGAATTTTTTTTTTTTTTTTTTTCATTTTAATACAGGGGTGGTAGAGCCCATGGATGATGAATGAAGGAGGGCCAACTAACTCTATAGCAGACCTAGAGAAGTTGTGCTGTAAAGGGGAAGCTGAGAAATGTAGATGAAGATATAGTTGAGATATCTACCCCTGGGAAGTCTTTCCACTATCCTTATACCCCTAGTTCAGCTTTTTGACTTGGGTCTAGAGTAGTCCTCATCATCTGTTTTGATTTTTAAAGTTCTATAGAGAACTCTTTGTACAAGTAGAATTAAGAGTCACTGGATTCTATATTTAAGATCCTCAGTTTAGGAGTTCCTGTTGTGGCTCCATAGGTTAAGAACCCAGTGTCGTGTCCCTGAGGATGCGGGTTTGATCCCTGGCCTCACTCAGTGGGTTAAGGATCCGGTGGTGCCACATCGTAGCATAAGTCGCAATATGGCTGGAATGCAGTGTTGCTGTGGCCGTGATGTAGGCAGGCAGTTGCACCTCTGATTCAGCCCCTAGCCTGGGAACTTCCGAATGCGGCAGGTGTGGCCATAAAAAGGGGAGAAAAAAATATATATCCTCAGTTTAATCATTTTTCTTCTGTTGACATTATAATTAATTAGCATTTCTTATACAGAAAGTTGTAGGTTTTTCATACTGATAAAAAGGATGGATTAGGAATTTTCTTTGTTTTGGATGGGTGTGCTGGTTTAATAATTTTGTTAAAATGTTTGGTCTAGGAATTCCCGTCGTGGCGCAGTGGTTAACGAATCCGACTAGGAACCATGAGGTTGCGGGTTCGGTCCCTGCCTTTGCTCAGTGGGTTAAGGATCCCGCGTTGCTGTGGCTCTGGCATGGGCCAGTGGCTACAGCTCCGATTGGACCCCTAGCCTGGGAACCTCCATATGCCGTGGGAGCGGCCCAAAGAAATAGCAAAAAGACAAAAAAAAAAAGTTTAGCGTAGGCTTTTTAATTGACATTAAAGTGCAGAAATAATAATCCCTCAGCTGCAATATTTTTGTTATAGACATTCTACTACAAATTTGTGATATTAAAAGGATGCTTACATTCTCCTCCAGCCACTTGGAGGAGTAAGATATTTAGTTGGTATTTCATTTTTCTCACACACATTTTTTTCTCATCCTCTTTATGTTCTTTATGTCAGTTTCTGGATAGAATATTATTTTATCATCTCTCCTTGCCCTACATTTTATATACTTTTTTGTTTCAAAGGATATAATATTCTTAATGTCTAATGTTCTCTAATAATCCTATTAACGGTCAATCAATTTGCCTATTCGTTTAACTATTTACAAGTTCTTGTCTTTTATATAATTAATAGCTTTCAGTCATTAAGTACTGTAGCATTCTGTTCTTCCAAGACTAATTACATTTATACTGAACTGACTATAAAATTTCAACATTGACTAAAACAGATGTTTATTCTAAGTTACATTGATAGATAATTTTCCTCTAGTTTGAAAGTGAATATTCAGATATTAAAAATAGGTCTAGGAGTTCCCTTCAGGCCCAGTGGATTCAGGATCTGGTGTTGTCCCTGATTTGTCTCTGGTTATTGCTGTGGAATTATAAGACCAAGTCTTGAAGTTGAACTTTGTCTCCGGTGGGTTTGTTTATTTGTTCTTCCATGAATAGATTAAGTGTAGCTTTCCTGGTTTCAGTTACCTGGAGTCAACCACAGCCAGAAAATATTATATGGAAAATTCCAGAAATAAACAAAATTGTGCATACCTTTCTGAATTAATAGCTTAATGAAATCTCATACCATCCGGCTTAGGACAAGAATCATCCCCTTATTCAGCATTCCTGCCCACCCACTACTGACATTGTAGCCATCTTGGTTATCACATTGACCGATCATTTTGCCGTGCTTGTGTTCAAGTAACACTAACTTAATAATGGCCCCAAAGTGCAAGAGAGGTACTGCTGGTAATTTAGATTTTTTCCTTACTGTGTGTTTATAAATTAAACTGTGTCACGGATATGTATGTATAGGAAAAAACACAGTATATGTAGGCTTCAGTACTATCTGTTGTTTTGGGCATCTGCTGAGGGTCTTGTTCCATCTCCTTCAGATAATAGGGGACTGCTGTAGTTGTTATGAACATCCTCCAGTTTACAGAGCCCCGTGTCATCTAGACTTCTGCTTGTCCATCTTCTACCACTGTTCCTAATACCTGCTGTGTTCCGTCTGGCCTCACTAGTTTGTTTGTTTGTTTGTTTGTTTAGCCTTTCGGGGGCCACATGTGTGGCATATGGAAGTTCCCAGGCTAGGAGTCAGATAGGAGCTGCAGCTGCCAGCCTACATAACAGCCATAGCAATACTGGATCCTTAACCCACTGGGCGAGGCCAGGGATTGAACCCACATTCTTATGGATACTAGTCAAGTTTGTTGCCTCTGAGCCACAATGGGAACTCCCACTAGGTTTTTGTTGTTGTTGTTGTTGTTGTTGTTTTAATTCTTGACATTTATATTAGGTGTTTGCCCTACCAGAAACATTTCCCACTGATCTTACCTTTTTTTAAATTTTATTTATCTATTTTTGCTTTTTTTAAAATTACTCAAATGAATTTATCACATCTGTAGTTGTATAATGATCATAACAATCTGATTTCACAGGATTTCCATCCCACAGCCCAAGCACATCCCCCCACCCCTGATCTTGTCTTTTTGATCAATTTCAGCATGACTTCATAGGGACTTTTAAGTGGCTTAACTATATTTTAGTTTTTGCATATCCCTTATCTAACTTTTTAGTTATTCATCCATTGTAATGCAAATTCTGCATGTTAGATTTATAATATCTGTCTGGATCAGTGCCTAACAAAGAGATGGTGTTACATAAATTAGCACTTTCATTGATAAATGGATTCCTAAGGTCCATACACTCCATTACCAATCCAGAGTACTTCTTTGTATAAATTCACTTTCTTTTCTTTTTTTTTTTTTGGTCTTTTTTGCTATTTCCCTGGGCCGTTTCCGCGGCATGTGGAGGTTCCCAGGCTAGGGGTCTAATCGGAGCTGTAGCCACCATCCTACGCCAGAGCCACAGCAACGCAGGGTCCGAGCCGCGTCTGCAACCTACACCACAGCTCACGGCAACGCCGGATCGTCAACCCACTGAGCAAGGGCAGGGACCGAACCCGCAACCTCATGGTTCCTAGTCGGATTCGTTAACCACTGGGCCACAACGGGAACTCCTCACTTTATTTTCAAAACAAAAGTAGGTAACACTGGAATTCCTATCTTTCTTTGCTCTCCCATTAATTCATTCACCTGTTTCTCACTGGTGGAGCCTCTAGGTATTTGTTGTTTTATATCTATTTTAACTTGAGGCTATAATTTGCCCTTAAATCCAGGGCATTAAAGCCAGGTCTTATAATATTTAAGTCTTACATTAGTTTTTATTTTATTAGCTTTTTTCCTAATAACAGAACAATGGTGTTTAAGATAATGTTCTCTTAAGATGTAATGTCAGTTAATCTCAGATGTAGATTGCTTCACACTTCTGTTGTACTTTTTTTTTTTTTCCTGTCTTTTTGCCTTTTCTAGGGCCGCTCCTGCGGCATATGGAGGTTCCCAGGCTCCATATCGGAGCTCCATACAGGTCTAATCGGAGCTGTAGACACCGGGTTACACCAGAGCCACAGCAACTCAGGATCCGAGCCTCGTCTGCGACCTACACCACAGCTCACAGCAATGCCACGTCTTTAACCCACTAAGCAAGGGCAGGGATCGAACCCACAACCTCATGGTTCCTAGTCAGATTCGTTAACCACTGCGCCACGACAGGAACTCGCTGTTGTACTTTTAAAATATGTTTTACTCCGTAAATCAGTCAAATTTGAACTCTGCTTTGAAGCAAATTTTTCAATGTTCTCTTACTAGGGAACAAAGAATAGTCAAGAAAGTGGAGTTGAAATTGGAATTGACACAATTCAGTTTGGTGCTCCAGCTTCTAACGGGAACGAAAATGAAATTGTTCCCGTGCTTTCAGAAAAAACTACTGACAAAATGTCTGAACCTAAAGAACAAAGGCAGAAGCAGCCACGGGCAGGCCCTATCAAAGCCCAGAAGGTAAAGACAATTCATGTTCCAGATATAATTGTATGAAAGCCACTAGCACTTATGGAGAATAAATAACAGCTTTAACATTGGGTTTAGTTTTCTTGAATATCTTTGATCATGATGTGTTTTGTCATAAACATTGAATTTAGCTTCCAGATTTGAGTCCAGTGGAAAACAAAGAACATAAACCTGGTCCTATTGGAAAGGAACGTTCATTGAAAAATAGAAAAGTAAAAGATGCCCAGCAGGTGGAGCCAGAAGGACAAGAGAAACCAAGCCCTGCTACAGTCAGAAGTACAGATCCTGTGACAACAAAGGAAACCAAAGCAGTTTCAGAAATATCTACTGAAATAGGAACAATGATTTCAGTATCATCCACAGAATATGGCACTAACGTAAAGGTAAGCAACATTGCCAGGTCAGGTGAACCAAATTAGGTCTAAAATGAGTGGGAAAAACAGCAACAGTATTTTTTTTCCTTTTTCTTGAGACATACAGTTCTGTAGCTTATATGAGTTACTATTCCTACAGAGAATACTTTATTTCATGGTGTGCATATGTGAGCTAAAGAAATTTCTACCATAAATTATTTCTTTCTGTGGAAACTTAATTCTGGACTGTTGAGTAGTTTTTTGTTTGTTTGTTTTTGTCTTTTTGCCTTTTTCTAGAGCTGCTCCCGTGGCATGTTGAGGTTCCCAGGTTGGGGTATAATCGGAGCTGTAGCCACCAGCCTACGACAGAGACACAGCAAAGCCAGATCCGAGCCTCGTCTGCAACCTACACCACAGCTCACAGCAACGCCAGGGATCAAACCCGCAACCTCTTGGCTCCTAGTTGGATTCATTAACCACTGAGCCATGACACGAACTCCTGGACTATTGAGTAATTTAAAGTGGAAAAAGATTTATATGAGATTAGAATACTTTTCAGTGGGTTCGTAGACTTTGAAAGAATTACTCTGTGTTTTTTTTTTTTACTTTATCAATGGAGTTACAATGGAGCCCTCTTTATCTTGCCCACTGATGAGATTCTGAAGTTAGGAAATAAGATAAACTTTTAGTAACTCCAGTATAGCCAGTTTTCTTCCAAATTTGTTGGAACAGATCATGTTTCATTGGTTGAGCACCAGAGAAATGGTTGACTTGCATTTAGGGACTATGGTTTTGTTTTGTTTTGTTTTTGATTTTTAGGACCACACTTGAGGCATATGGAGGTTTCTAAGCTAGGGGTCGAATGGGAGCTACAGCTGCTGGCCTACACCACAGCCACAGCAACGTGGGATCCAAGCCAATGCAGCCTACAGCACAGCTCATGGCACCACCAGATCCTTAACCCCATTGAGTGAGGCCAGAGATCGAACCCTCAACCTCATGGTTCCTAGTTGGATTTGCTTCTGCTGTGCCACAATGGGAACTCCGCATTTAGGGACTATGTTGAATGAAAGATTCATATTTAAAAATACTCAGTAAGGCAAGATATACTGAGTGACGTATGGGACTAACACTTGTGGGAACAGCACATTTATATCTGCTATTTGGTGTTCACTCTGGACATGTATTTATTGAGGAGAATGGTAGATGGAATCTTTCATATTATTTGAATATTTTCCTCTTTTTAATTGTCGTACAACTCAGTGCATGGAAATAAAAAGCTGGTGTGATCCAGAGATTCATTATGATAAATAAGGAGTTTATCCTAAAACCTAATTAATTGTGATAACTGAAATCTTGATGTTTATCCATATTTTTATTTTATTTTGAAGAAAATAAAATATCAATAGTTGAAAGTAAGATATAGATTGAATATAAAAACCAACTAGAGGAGTTCCTTTCGTGGGGCAGTGGAATCGAATCTGACAAGGATCCATTAGGATTCGGGTTCAATCCCTGGTCTTGCTCAGTGGGTTAAGGATCCGATGTTGCTCTGAGCTGTGGTGTAGGTCACAGATGAAGCTCAGCTCTGGTGTTGCTGTGGCTGTGGCGTAGGCCAGCAGCTATGGCTCTGATTCAACCCCCTGGCCTGGGAACTTCCATATGCTGCAAGCGCGGCCCTAAAAGGCAAAAAAAGAGAGAAAACAACCAGAGTTCTTTTAGTAATCCACAGAAATAAATATTTGGTATTGTAACTAATACTACGCAGTATTTTTTTTTAAATGTATAGGACCCCAGCAGTGGTTGAAACGTGGGTCTGTGTTTATTTTATCCAACTGTTGGTCTTAAGATTTGTTGGGTTTTTTTTTGTTTTTGCTTTTTAGAGTCGCACCCTTCGGCATATGGAGCTTCCCAGGCTAGAAGTTCAATCAGAGCTGTAGCTGCCAGCCTACACCACAGCCACAGCAACTTAGGATCCTCAACCCACTGAGCGAGGCCAGGATTTGAACCTGCGTCCTCATGGATGCTAGTCAGATTCATTAACTGCTGAGCCACGATGGAACTCCCGGTCTTTAAGATTTAAATGAGTTAAGTCTTGAGTTGAATCTGCTCCCCTCTCCTGCTTTCTTCTAAAACAACTTTACAACTATTAGGCTGTCATTAGAAAGTAACTCTTAAATTCAGTTTAAAACTTTTTTTTTTCCTATTACTACTCCACAGGAATCTGTAACAGACTATACTACACCTTCTTCTTCTCTGCCTAACACTGTGGCTACTAATAATGCAAAGATGGAGGATACTTTGGTTAATAATGTAAGTAATCAACTTGAGATATGACAAGTTTGGGTAGGAACCTGGCTATTGTTACATAATACATACTTTATGACCAGTATTTAACTCTTGGCAAAAAATTGACAGTACGTTTGTATTAAGGAGCACTATAATATAATTAGGGGAAATAGAGCTGAGTTGTTGTTTTTCCCTGAAAGTCATCAGCCTTACATTTAATATCCAGGCTTGTGGTGCTCAGACTTGGTTTCATAAGCACTAATCTTATTAACCTAGTTTTGCTAAAAATTTTTGTTCTTAGCTTCCACATTCTATAGATTCTACATTTGGTTGGTAATTTTGTTCTTAAATGACACCTTTTTTTAACTCAGTGAAAACTATTCACTTAAAACAAAAAGACAGTTATATTATTATGAAATATTTATGTGTGTCTTTTGGAATTTAAAAAATTATACTGGACCTTAATCTTCATTCCTCTTGTGAGGACCAAGCTATAATGTATATGTTAGTACTTCAAAAACTTTTAAATGCTCTATTAAAAGGTGATAGTAAGTAATTTAAGATTAGTCTCCCAAAATCATCTATGTTATAATCTAAGGCTCTGTTAAATATCAGTAGAGTCTCTTGGAGTTCCCGTTGTGGCTCAGTGGTAACTAACCTGACTAATATCCATGAGGATGTGGGTTTGATCCCTGGCCTCATTCAGTGGGTTAAACTGTGGTGTAGATGTGGTGTAGGTGGTGCGCTTACAGCTCGGATCCCATGTTACTGTGGCTGTGGTGTAGTCCAGCAGCTGCGATTGCAATTCAACCCCTAACGTGGGAACTTCCACATGCCGCAGGTACGACCCTAAAGAGCCAAAAAAAACTTCAGTATGGTCCAAGATTTTACCTAGTTCACTGGCTGACTGGGTGAAAAATTGAAGCCAAAAAAGTTAGGTAACCTTCATGGTAGAAGAGCGTTTTAGAGGTTATTTGTATGGCTCTTTTGTTTTGTAGGGCAGGTATGGTAGAGATTTGGTCATCTGCTCTCTTTTTAGACTATAACTCTATAATATACAATAACTTTTCTTTTTAAAAAAAATTCTTTACAGATGCATTTAAAGGTCTTGTAAAAGCCTTTAACTGTCATTTTAGGAATAAAAATCTCAATTATGTCTTATTTTAATGTCTTTCCTATGTTTCTCTTTTCTTCCTTCTAGGTAGGTATATAATCTTTTAGGTGAGATGCACTAGGGATCATTGAATACAAATGTGTAGTCCAGCTGAAGGACTTGTACCTTTTTTAGGGCCACACTCATGGCATATGGAGGTTCCCAGGCTAAGGGTTGAATCGGAGCTACAGCTGCTGGCCTCCACCACAGTCGCAGCAACGCCAGATCTGAGCCACATCTGCAACCTACACCACAGCTCACAGCAATGCCAGATCCTTAACCCACTGAACAAGGCCAGGGATCGAACCTGTGTCCTCATGGATGCTAGTCAGATTCGATTCCACTGAGCCTGAGCCATGGTGGGTACTCCTACTTGTGTTCTTGAATCTCGTTATAAGAAAATTGACCAGATTGCCAGACGGAGAACAGTTTATTTACCCTGTCATGTTAAATGCTTCTCAAAACCTGTGGATCCAGTAAATTGTGGAAATTATATTCCTTAGAGCTTTGCTATACAGTGTATGGTCCATGGACCAGTAGCATCAGCATCACCTGGTAGCTTGTTTGAAAAGCAGAATTTCAGGCCTTACCCCAGGCCAACTGAATAAGAATCTGCATTTTGACAACACCTGCAGGTGTTTTGTTTAATACATTAAAATATAAGAAGCATGGCCTTTGAGTTTGTATTTGGAGCAGATTCTTTTTTCAGTTAATCTGTGCATGAATAAGCAGATACTCTCTTTTCAGAAGTTTGATTTAAGATGTCCAAAATTATCAGTTATTGTAAATATAGTGTAACACTAAGTAGTCAAATATTCCTCTTGGCTCAGATGAAAAATAAATAACCTCAGAATACATTAGCCTTATCTTTAATTGTGCTTTTGTAGCAGACTTAGTTGAATTGTGATATGTGTTGCCTACTTTTCAGGTGCCCTTGCCCAACACCCTCCCCCTCCCTAAGAGGGAGACTATACAACAGAGCTCCAGCCTAACTTCAGTTCCTCCCACTACTTTCAGCCTCACCTTCAAGGTATGTACAACATCCATCTCTGAAAAGTCCTTGATTATTGCATGCAAGGGGTCATAAATTAATAATACTTTTGGTATTTTTACTAGTTTTGTGTAATAAACAACAATACTAAGCTGAGGAAATGGAGCAATGTCAAATTATACCTTAAAATTTTATTTCTAATACCACATAGCAGTGACTTGATAGTGCCCTATTTAAAGTGAACTATCATGGAGTTCCCAGTGTGGCACAGTGGAAATGAATCCGACTAGTATCCATGAGGATGCGGGTACAATCCCTGGCTTTGCTCAGTGGGTCCAGGATCCAGCATCGTAGATCCTGTGTGGCTGTGGCATAGGCCAGCAGCTGTAGCTCTGATTTGACCCCTAGCCTGGAACTTCCATGAGCCGTGGCTGCGGCCCTGAAGAGCAAAAAAATAAAATAAAGTGAGCTATTATGCTTATGAATTTTGTCTTAAAAATACAGGAGAGTGTGTTACATTTCATGTTTGTACTGAGTTCCTCTTAGAGGTCTTTAATGTGTTTGTGGGAGAAGGTGAGCATGACATCTTATTCCTCTGCCGTCTTGATCCTTCCCCTACCTCTTAGAGGTCCTAATAATTATAGGATATATTAGTTGTGTACAAAACAACTAACTTGATGTCGCGTATTTTTATCTTGAGCACCAATGATGGTAAGAATGCTAATTTTCTGTCTTTCCTATATGTCATGTGTGAATTGAATGAATGCGGTGTAATAGTGATTGAGAATATTTTTATGAAGATTGAAATTTTTGAATAAGGATCCAAAAGAGATTTATTTATTTATTTTTGGCCGTGCCTGTGGCATGTGGAAGTTCCCAGGCCAGATACTGAACCTGCCCCATAGCAGCACCCCAGGCTGCAGCAGTGATGATGCCAGATCATTAACCCACCATGCTACAGGAGGACTCCAGCTTTTTTTTTTTTTTTTTTAATCTCCTACTGTGTTTATAATTTTGAGCTTCATTACTAATACTTTTTTTATAATGGAGTTATTTTAGAGCATTTTAAACCAGTTGTTCACCTCAAGTTTGTTCAGTGTTTACAAAGTATAGATGTAGAATTAAGTGAGGATTTTTTTTTCTTTAGGATTTTTTTTTAGGTGTTTTTGTTTATCTCTTTGGTGCTCTTTGTTTAGTTTTATAATCTGGGCACGTATTTAATCCTCCACTATATCAGGGCTTTCTCTTGCTGCAATGGTTGCCAGTGAATCTTTCTGATTATCTTCAGGAGAGGGAGAAACTAAGTTGTTTTATAATGTGGCCAGTGTTCCCACCCATCAGCACTGAGAAGCCCCAGGCCAAACAATAATCCAGGTAGGATCACAGTTTCACCCATCAGTAAACAGGCTGCTTAAATACCTCCCCCAGGCACACAGCCGCCTCTAATCTCACCCAGAGACAAGCCCCACCCACCAGAGGGATAGGAATCAACCCCACCTACCAGTGGACAGGTACCAGCCCCTCCCATCAGGAAGCCTATAGCAAGCCCCCTATCAGCTTCAGCCACCAGCAGGGTAGACATCAGAAGTAAGAGAGACTGCAACTCTATTATCTGCAAAAAGGAGACCTTACCAAAAACCTATAAAAATGAAAAGTCAGAGAACTATAACTCGGATAAGGAAATAAGAAAAAATCCCAGAAAAACAGCTAAGTGATCTGGAGATTATCAGCCTCCAGGAAAAAGACTTTTTTCTAAAAAGAAAAAAAGAAAAATAGAATCTTAATTTTCCTACTGCTTATGAAATGAAGCCAAAGTGGCCTAAATATTATTCGAGTTTGATTAGCTATAGTTATATTTTCCCTCTACAGTAAAACTGGTATAAAAGGCATTGTAGGAATTCCCATCGTGGCTCAGTGGTTAACGAATCTGACTAGGAACCATGAGGTTGCGAGTTTGATCCCTGGCCTCTGTCCGTGGGTTAAGGATCCAGCGCTGCCATGAGCTGTGGTGTAGGTTGCAGATGTGGCTCGGATCCCACGTTGCTATGCTCTGGTGTAGGCTGGCGGCTACAGCTCCGATTGGACCCCTATCCTGGGAACCTCCATATGCCGCGGGAGTGGCCCTAGAAAAAGGCAAAAAGAGGGAAGAAAAAAAAAAGGCTTTGTAGTCTGTAAAATTGCTCTAAACCATAAGATCTCAGATAGTACAAGCAAATTGCATTTTGTCTTAACTTCCTGAGTGGTGGTGTGGGGTTTTTTTATTTATTTTTTTACCCTCTAAGACTTTTGTTTTTTAAAAAAATACATTTGAAACCAGAAAGGTGACTATGAAGAAAAGAATCAAACAAACATAAAAGTGCGCTATGTTTTAAATTTGTAGTAATGATATTAGTCACTAAGGAAAAGTTAATGTATATACAGTGTGTGTTTTGACAGGAAAGTAGAAAGAGATGTAATATTTCTCACATTCTTAAACTTGAAAGTTGGTATCTCAGGGACCTACAAACTTGCCAGCAATGATATTCCAACTTTTTATTTGTGAAAAGTACCCTCGTGTAAGTCATTACAGCTGAATTTTATAGATTATCTTGGGTTTTTCCTCTGGGCTCAGTATTTTGACTAGTAGAACTAAAAACTTCAAAGTCTCAGTATCTGTTCCTTTTCTGTTCAAGGATAGTTGAGGATCTGTGCTCTTCAATTCAGTATCCACAAGCCACATGTAGTTATTGAGCACTTGAATGTGGCCAATCCAAGTTGAGGTGTGTGCTGTAAGTGTAAAATAAAATAGATGATGGATCTGAAATGTTAAATTTTTAAATTAAAACATCTCAGTTTTGGTTTTTTTGGGTTTTTGTTTGTTTGTTTGTTTGTTTGTTTTTTCTTTCTTAGGGCCACATTTGCAGCATATGGAAGTTCCCAGGCCAGGGGTCAAATCAGCTGCAGCTGCTGGCCACAGCCACAGCAACATGGGATCCGAGCTGTGTCTGAAACCTACTGTACAGCTCACAGCAATGCTGGTCCTTAACCCACTGAGTGAGGTGAGGCCAGAGATCGAATACTCATCCTCATGGATACTAGTCAGGTTCATAACCCGCTGAGCCACAACAGGAACTCCCAAAACATCTCAATTTTTATATTGATTATAGGCTTTAATTTTTTGGTTTTATTGGGTTGAATAAAATACATTACCAAAATTAGTTTTACCTCTTTATTTTTAAAGTGTGGCTACTATAAGATTTTAAATTATACGTGGCTTGCATTTATATGTCCATTGAATAGCTCTAGATAAAATAAGACCTGTTTCTGCCTTTTAAGAAACAAAACCTACAGGTAAAACCAGCAGCTACAAACAAATGGCAGCACTCAGTACCTGAAATGCTTGATGAGGTCTAGATGTGAAATAAGAAGTATTTCCACTATACCCAAGCCTAAAACCTACCTGGTTACATTGCCTTTTAAGGCACTGTAAACATAAAACAGCCAAACAAAAGGTGCCTGTCACTTGGCATTTCAGAATTGTTGGCTTAAAAAGAAAGACTGGAGGGAATGGGTATTTGTGGAGGGTCTCTAGTGTCCTTCCTACGGGAATTAGAGCCCTAAGTCAGTCTTAACAGGGGTATGACGTATCTGTTTGCTTATTTACTGGTAGGAATGGGGTTCATGTTTAGATGATACAAGAGCTTTATATTTCACTGATTTGTTTGCCAGTCTTCATCAAGCTCTCTACAGAGACTGTTAAAGCCCAGTGCCTCCCAGTTTGAGTAAAAGAGTAGTGATAAAGGGGGAAGTGAAAGGTTTGAAAGCCTTATGATCCTCATCTTCTATTTTTGTGGGTTTTGAAAGATTATATTTGGACTATATATATATATATATATTTGTGTAGATATGTGTATTCTGTTAGCTGCAGTGATTTTTTTTTTTTTTTTTGCTTTTAAAAAAAAGTGTTCATTTTGTTGCAGATGGAGTCTGCACGTAAGGCATGGGAGAATTCTCCAAATGTAAGGGAAAAGGGATCTCCAGTAACTTCCACAGCACCTCCAATTGCAAGTGGCGTCAGCAGTAGTGCCAGTGGACCAAGCACTGCTAATTACAACTCATTCTCAAGTGCATCGATGCCTCAGATTCCTGTTGCTTCAGTCACTCCCACGACTTCACTATCAGGTAGAAGTCTTTTATACTTTTTCTTTAAATTTCCCAAATTATTTAAAAATTTCTTATGAGCTTTTCCTGTTTACCATCCCCCAAAATATTATTTATAAAAGAGGTAAGATTGCCCATGAGATAATTATCATCTGTTTTATAAATTTGCTGCATTTTACCTCCTCCCCTCTCTCTGCCCTCTCCCGGTTTTAGTTTGGCAAATATTTATTGATGACTTACTAAATTAGTTTGCTTTATCTTCTCTTCTTCCTACCCCAACCCCCAAAACAGATACTAATAAGCAATTGGTAGGAAACTTTCTTTTTCCTCTAAATTTTTCTGTAAATTTTGCCTTTTGATTTATATTACCTAACTCATATACAGCTAATTAGACCAATTCAGAAATAACACAGAATCACAAAGCTTTTAAATTTTTTATGATCTATATCTATTTTCTGGTGAAGAGTTAGGGGTAGAGAGTTTCCAGCCTGTGTTATTTGAGTAGATCATAATTTGGGAGTTTGTTTTTAAGGGGAGCCCATCGGTACCCCAAGTTAGAACATGTTTTTCTTTCTTAAATTTTTTTGCTAGTGTATAATCTTTTCTTTGAACTCTCTCTCTCTCTCTCATGTGGAGCTTTATTGTTCTTAAAGGATCAGAGAAGATATTTCAGAAATATTTGACTTAGGAAGGTGTACCCTTTTACCATATGTATAACTGTGTTTATTAAAAATAGAAATGTCGGAGTTCCCGTCGTGGCGCAGTGGTTAACGAATCCGACTAGGAACCATGAGGTTGCGGGTTCGGTCCCTGCCCTTGCTCAGTGGGTTAACCATCCGGCGTTGCCGTGAGCTGTGGTGTAGGTTGCAGACGCGGCTCGGATCCCGCATTGCTGTGGCTCTGGCATAGGCCGGTGGCTGCAGCTCCGATTGGACCCCTAGCCTGGGAACCTCCATATGCCGCGGGAGTGGCCCAAAGAAACAGCAAAAAGACGAAAAAAAAAGAAATGTCATTTTAAGCTTTTCTAGTATTCTCTGTTTCCAGAACAGTGGGAAACTCCTTTCCAGCACATGTAAAATATGTCCAGAACAGAATTTACTTTCTTTGACTAGTTCTATTTAATGATTACAGTAATTATTTTCAATGTTCTGACTTTCTCTACTAGTTTTAAGGACCAGAAGAACTGGTCTTTGGGTTGTAATATAGTTATTTTGATATTATTTGCAATATGTATTAAGATAAACCCAGAGATACAAATCTAAACGAGTATTCCAACTGTAATTTTCCCCTCTTTAAACCCGTTTGGCACTCCCCACCATCCATTTGCAAGGCATCTTCATTATGCTTCCCAGTGTGAGCCCCTGACTGCTTGGGTGGGTGGGTGTGAGGCTGTAAAGGTACCAGGGGGAGCGTATGGTAGAAGATTAGGAGATAAAGGGATGGGGAAGATTCCTGGTTCTTTCCTTGGAGCTCAGCTACTTTGTTTCCTTTGGATCTAGTTTCCCCACACTCCCCTCAACTAGGGTAAATTTTTAACAAGGACCTTCCTGCCTAGTCATTCTACTGGTAGAGGCTTAAATGGAAGAACAGAGGTATCTCAGTCTTGGTCCTCTCTTTGGCAGAACATCATTTGATGTCTGAAAATAATGATAACCACTGCATCTCTCTTTTGTATCAAATATCAGTATTGTCATTTTTCTCTAGTATTGCAGTCATTATAGCTCACTGATCAACAGAAATCATTGACCCTTCAAGATCTTAAGTTTTAGAATTCTACTTATTTATTCATAGTTTGTGTGCTTTTAAGGTATTACTAAATATCAGTTTTTGCTGGTATATGTACAAGGAGAGAAAGGAAATAACCTTCAGTTTATATGACATTTTAAAAGCAATTTACATTAGTTTTTTATATTAATAATTATTTTAAGTAGCAGCACTTTGTCCTTCTATGTTCTTATGTCGATGCCTGGCCACTAATGGATGTTCAAACATTTATTTATAAATAAATGAAGCTCTGAAGATTATTATCCTTAAGGTGTTTTGCCAGAAAAGGGGGGGGGGATCTAACCTTAAGTTTATGTGACTTTTTAGAAATAATTGTATTCTCTCAAGGCCCATTTATGTGCTTGTATTTATGCCTAGCCATAAATGAATGAGGTACTTAATTATCCTTTGTGATGATTAAAAACTAAATATTAGTTTGAGATTAAACTGTAACAATGCTGTCAGCTCTCAGCCTCCTTATTTTCTAAGTTTATTTTAAAATTTTCTCATTTTAATTTTCTGTTTATATTTCTTCAGATTTTATAGTCGTGTTTGCATTTGGTGTTGTGTATCTTCATTTTATAAGCCACCTCATAGCCACTTTTGGTCTGAGGTGTAGTATATAAATAAATGCATAATAAGTACATAGTGGACATAAATATTAATTTTCCAGTTCCTGCTTGGTGGCTGAGTTTACTGTGAACAACAGTGGTACTTTAATATTTCCCCCTTATTTTATCCGTCTCCCAAATGTAGGAGCTGGTACATACACTACCTCTTCTTTGAGTACAAAATCTACAACTACATCAGACCCTCCTAATATTTGTAAAGTAAAACCCCAACAATTACAGACAAGCAGCCTGCCTTCTGCAAGTCATTTTTCACAGTTAAGTTGTATGCCTTCCCTTATTGCCCAGCAACAACAGAGTCCACAAGTCTATGTGTCTCAGTCTGCAGCAGGTAAGATTTTTAAGATTGAATATAAGGAATGTAGAAAATGAAGACATCTTAAGTGCTTATTTTTCTCTTCCCCTTTCAAGTTTAAATATTTTTTTATCTGCTTTGCAAACATGTTTCCTCATAGGATTGCATGCTGTCTCTCTTTGATGAACATTCTGAGGCTCTTGGCAATTGTTTCTTGCACATAGGTTACATTTAGTAGACAAATTAGTATCCAGTACAGTCCATATACATGGGTTCTGAGTCTACGGATTTAGCCAACAGTATATCAAAAATATTCAGGAAAAGAATTCCTGTCGTGGCACAGTGGTCAATGAATCTGACTAGGAACCATGAGGTTGCAGGTTCAATCCCTGGCTTTGCTCAGTGGGTTCAGAGTCTCGCGTTGCCATGAGCCTGTGGTGTAGGTCGCAGACGTGACTTGGATCCCACATTTTTGTGGCTCTGGCGTAGGTCGGCAGCTACAACTCCAATTCGACCCCTAGCCTGGGAATATCCATATGCCGCAGGTGTGGCCCTAGAAAAGGCAGAAAAAAAAATTTTTTTTTTTTCCAGGAAAAAATTACATAAAATTCCAAAAAATCTTTAATTTTCTGTACCCTGTTTACATAGCATTTACATTGTATTAGGTATTGTAAGTAATATAGAGATGATTTAAAGTACATGGGAGGATGTGCTTAGGTTATATTCATATGATGTACATTTTACATAAGAGACAGGCTTGAGCATTTGCAGATTTTGTTATCTGACACCTGACAAAATTGATGATAAAGTTTGTGAGGAAGAACAAACCTAAGGACAATGAATAAGAAAAACATTATATACTCGAGGTGGGGGGCGGGGGGGGGGTAACTTGTCCTGCTAATTATCACAATGTTAATCTGAGTTAATGAATAACATTGAAAAATATTCAAGCTCACTGATGGTTTGAATTCAGAATAAAAGGACAGTGAAGCTATTTGTGTCTTCCCATGTGGGAAATACTAAGAAGATTGATAATACCCAGCACATTTAATACCTAGCACCTATAAGGATCACAGGTATTATTTTATGTGTACATACTCACTGTAGTAACAGTTTCAGTTTATCTGTATGATAAGGTTCCAATTAATTAATCAAAGGTAAGTATACAGGGTGTTCATTATTGCAATAGTATTTATTAATGACAACAAATTAAAAACAATATGGGAAGTTCTCCAAAACATACTGTTGTATAAAAATGTTAACGCAAAGTAATATATATAAACAGAAATCTGTTAAGAATCTGTATACTAAGTTCTTTTAATTATTGTCAGTTATTTTTGAAATATTTTGCTAAATTCTACTTGGTAAATCTAAAATGGGACTAGATTTGGTGGTAAACAGACAGTTCATTTTCAGTTTTAGTGGATTGTGTAAAATTTTTCTAATTTATACCCCAGTGGCAGAATGAATATGAGTGTGTATTTTTTCCTACCCCAAGTACTAGAGTTTCATTGTTTTAATTTGCATGTACCTGTTTGCTAGAAGGTTTGCATCTGTTTGCATTTGCATCATTTCACATTTCTAGTTTTTCCTTGACTGTATTAATTTTCAGAGGGCTCACATAATTTGAAATCTGCTACAAAGCTTGGTTTTTGGTTATTGATTTTAAAATTCTGGATTTTAAACACTTACTACTATTTGTTTTTCTTGCCAATCTCTAGCTCAAATCCCTGCTTTTTATATGGACACAAGTCATTTATTCAATACGCAACATGCACGATTGGCTCCACCTTCCTTGGCTCAGCAACAAGGCTTCCAACCAGGTCTCTCTCAGGTAAATATCATAGACTTCTTCCATCCTATATTTGTTTCTTGGCATATTTATGGTGTAATAGTATTTAGGATTTAATGTAGAACTAGTAATGGGTTGAAAGGAAATTTTAGATGTTTATATTTGGTTTGTTTGAAAAGGGAACTTTTCAGAGATAGCATTAATCTTTTGTTTCATATATCAGATTTTTATTTTTCCAGGTGTTATAATTTGTGTATATAGTATTCATGTATTATTTTTTTCATTACATTGTAGCCAACTTCAGTTCAGCAGATTCCAATCCCTATATATGCACCACTGCAAGGACAGCATCAAGCCCAACTGAGTCTGGGTGCTGGGCCTGCTGTTTCCCAGGCTCAGGAACTATTCAGTTCTTCACTTCAACCATATAGGTAAATGCTTTAAAATTATGTTTGTAATGTTGGGAACAGCACAATTGCTGAGCCTTCTTGTCATATCCCTACTCCTCCTCTTCCCTCAAAAAGCTTTTATAGACTGCATTAAATAGTGTTGATTATATGTCATGATTGAGCCTCTGATAATTTCAGTCAGACTTTATTGAACAAAGTAAAGCCTTAAAGCCTCTTGAAGAAGAGGCTAACAACAATCCCATAAAAGTTAGAAATCACAGAAAATAGCTGTTAAAGGACCTAAAAGTTGAAAGCGCTATCTTGATGCTAACAACTGTAAATCCAGACATGCTCTCTGTAAAAGCTGAGGCGTGGAAAATGACAACAGTATGTTAGGGGGCACAGGCCAGAGTGGAATACAATAAAAGAGAGAAGTAGAGTATCTGACAATGGAAGTGGTGATGAGTGTGCTAAGTAGCATAGAGGAAACCATTCCTTTGAAAGATTTGCTGTAAATTTTCTTCGTAATTAAGCAAGTAATGAAAATTGATCTTTATTGATCTTTCCTTATATATGATAGTTATTCAGCCCTTTACATGCACTAACTTACTTAGTTTTCACAAAACCGTATATAGTAGATTAAGTCATCCACATTTGACATTTGAAGAGGATGGGTTTTGTTTGTTTAACCTAATATTACATTTCAAATAAGTGGCAGAGCCTGGATTTAACCCAAGTTTTCTCTCATCTTCAACTTAATGAGATTGGAAGGATAAGGTGAGAATCGAATGATAGCAGTGACAGCATAGCTCATTCATCATCATGGTATACCTGTCATTGATACTCTATGGACCTGTTGATACTTTATGGCCCTAAACCATCAAAAAGAAAAATAAATTCCTTTCAGGACATCTAGTTTAAAGAAGGTTGCAAAATTAGGCATTTGTTTTTAGAAATTTGTTGTTGAAGTGGTTCAAGTAGAATTTCCGTAAGAAGTTGGCGTCAGTGGTATAATTTACTTCTTTCAGATCACATGTTTTTACTGCTAAAAGAAGGTAGGCTTGGCTGATCAAACTTTCTCAAAGGAGCAGAATTATTAATAAACTTAATAAATGTGGCTCTCACTTTCATTTTAAACTTCAACAGATTTAGAAATAGCAAACATTTAATCTCACAAACCCATCTCCTTTTCCTTGGTACTGGCAGTTTGAAACATTGTTTTAAAAAGTTTGCAGCTGCTTTTCAGCTCTGTTAAAAAGTTCAGTGATCAATTAATGATGTCTTCCATAGGCACGATAGATGGATTAGCAATATATTGACATTCTATATTTGTACCCCGTGTTTAATAATTGTCTTGAAAGAAGTACTTTTAAGATCAGACCTGCTCAATAAAAATATAATACAAGCTATGTATGTAATTGTGGCAAGTGGCTTCTTAGAAAGCACCAGTTTTGACTTTGAAGGTGGTTGTTTGTATCCCTACCACATCACTCTGCTGTTTCTTGCTCTTAAGCTAATTAGCATAGTGTTTACTAACAGAGGATCCTTGAATTAATTAATTTCTATCAGAACAGGGTGGTTTTAACAGCATACTTATGTTTTCACATTTTCTATTTGAAAGGAATTATATGTAGACATTGTAAAGATTACTTATGACCCTAGAGTGGCATTTCTGCTCAGTGGATTTTGTTCCTACCGCAGGTGTGAAAATTCGATCCTCCATCACAGAAATAATAGGGCAGTCTGTGGTTAGATTTCAACCTATTATACACTGTAGTCACCATGCTATACGTTACATTCCCATGATTTATTTTATAACAGGAGGTTTATGCCCTTTGGCCATAAGACTGTGTTGCATATTTGAACTACTAAGAGAGTAGATCTTAAAAGTTCTCATAAGGAGTTCCCGTCGTGGCGCAGTAGTTAACGAATCCGACTAGGAACCATGAGGTTGCGGGTTCGGTCCCTGCCCTTGCTCAGTGGGTTAACGATCCGGCGTTGCCGTGAGCTGTGGTGTAGGTTGCAGACGCTGCTTGGATCCTGCGTTGCTGTGGCTGTGGCGTAGGCCGGTGGCTACAGCTCCGATTCAACCCCTAGCCTGGGAACCTCCATATGCCGCGGGAGCGGCCCAAGAAATAGCAACAACAACAACAACAATAGCAACAACAACAACAACAAAAAGACAAAAAAAAAAGTTCTCATAAGAAGAAGGAAAAAAATGTTGTAAATATGTATGGTGACAGATGTTAACTTGACTTACTATTAGTCCATTGCACTTAAGTTAACAAAACAGAACTTTGTAGGTAATCCCAATGTGAACTACTACTCTGCTACATTCCATAGAGGTCTTGAGACCTCCTATATATGGGAAAGATGTGCACCCTCCCTCCCTTCCTACCTTGCTTCGTGTACCTGCAGCATGTGGAAGTTCCCAGGCTAGGGGTCAGATCAAAGCTGCAGCTGCCAGCCTACACTACAGCCACGGCAACACCAGATCCTTAACCCACTGAGCGAGGCCACGGATCAGACCCACATCCTCATGGACATTAGTCAGATTCTTAACCCGCTAAGCCATAACAGGAACTCCCAGGACTCTAAATCTTGAAACAAGTGCTTTAGACATAGTCTGTATTCTCTGCCTCTTTAAGTATGCTAATTAGAGTACTTGGTTATTTGGGATACTCATTCTTAAGATTCCAGATAGATTTGACTTCTAAAACACAAACCTTTTTCTCTTTAATGCTTCTGCAGATCCCAGCCAGCCTTCATGCAAAGCAATCTATCCCAGCCATCTGTGGTGCTTTCTGGTACTGCCATCCACAACTTTCCAGCTGTCCAACACCAGGAACTTGCCAAGGCACAGTCGGGTCTTGCCTTTCAACAAACGTCGAATACTCAGCCTATTCCAATATTGTATGAACATCAGCTGGGTCAGGCATCAGGACTAGGAGGTTCCCAGCTGATTGATACACATCTTCTTCAGGTAAGGCAGGGATTAGAATCATGTACTGTCTTTATTTTCCTATGCAGCAGATTATTTAAGGAAACAGTTTTTAAAGAAAAAATGTTTTTTGACACAATGAAAAACCAAGATCTTCCTTTCTAATGCTAAAATTCTTAGAGATTGCTTTGAAGCCGTAACCTGGATATCTGAATTGGAATTTTTTTGTCTTACTGCTATTTTCTTACAAAATATTTTCTAGGCCAGAGCGAATCTTACCCAGGCTTCAAATCTTTATTCTGGACAAGTACAACAGCCTGGTCAAACAAATTTTTATAACACTGCCCAGTCACCGAGTGCTCTCCAGCAGGTAAACTATGGCATGGTAAATTTCCTTAATTTTCTTTATCATTTTTATTGTTGTTGTTTCTCTTGCTTTTGTTATTAGTGGAGAATTTAAGTAGAACCAAGATGGGGCAGTGATGCGGTGATTTTAGTCTTTTCTCTGAAGTGTCCTAGGAATTCCATAGTGTCCACATGCTTCAGTCCTACACCACCCCTCTCCCCACCCCGGCTTGAATCGGTTATGCTTTTTACCTCTTTTTAAAATGGATTCCATGTAATCATTTAACAAAAGATTCCACAGATGTAAAAATCTGAAAACCATTGTCAGGATATGCAGTTACATGTGTCATAAATGCTTTGCCCATCTGCACTAGAGATGAAGGAAGGCTTTGAGGACCACCACACCAGTTAATGTAATACATAGGACTGTGTGGCAAAGCATGACAGAGTTAAATGACATTCACTTTTCTTAAGTATATGAATGCAATAATAATTTTCAGTGAAAATTCTATGTTTTTATGAAACTATCTCCTCCAGCAGTGTCATTAATCAGCTTACTCTGAAGTTGGTGGAAGACTGGAGGAGAGAGGCAAGCCACTTAGCATTTTCTCGTAGCTTTCTTTGGGGTAGGGTGGGGTGGGGTTGTTTCACCCGTGACATGCAGGAATTCCCAAGTCTGGGATGGAACCTTTGCCACAGTAGTCACAACATCAAATTTTTAACCACTAGGCCACCAAGGAATTCCTCTCATAGCTATTTTTGGTGGGTATTGAGGGTGTGACAATTCAAAAAATACCGCATTATTGACATTTCAGTTAAATAGTTTATATGAAAACTGGAATTTTTTTGAGTTTTTTTGTTTTGTTTTGTTTTTTGTCAAAGCTCATTTTGACCACACAGTATAAAAATGTCTGGTAAAAATGAAAGTGGTAACCACTTTCCTAAATTGTATCGTCTTGATTTTACTATATTTTATCTGACATATAGATTAATTCAAAGATAGTCTTAATTATTTCATGTATATTTAATTTCTCCACTGCTAATCTGTTTTATTGTTGCACTTTTAGTAGAAGAAGGGAGATAGTTTTATTGAACTGTTATTCAACATTAATAAAAGAATGGAGATAGTTACTAAGCAAAAACATTGATATGTGAAATATTTTAATAGATTGAAATATTCTGTTTAAAACCTTACTCAAAAGTATTTGAAGAGTCATGTATATAATTAAAGACATGTATACAAGTGGAAGCAAGTTGCTACAGTTTCTATTTGCTTATTTTCTAGGTTACAGTACCTTTACCAGCATCCCAGCTTTCCTTACCTAATTTTGGATCTACGGGGCAACCTTTAATTGCTCTGCCTCAGACTCTTCAGCCCCCATTACAGCATACCACCGCACAAGCACAGGCCCAGAGCCTGAGTCGTCCTGCACAAGTAAGCCAGCCTTTCAGGGGATTAATTCCTGCTGGAACACAGCATAGCATGATTGCAACCACAGGAAAAGTGAGTAAAGAGAAATTTGCCCACTTTCTTCAGGAATTTAAGGCCATCTGTGTAGTCTGTAAAAATAAAATGCATCAGTTTTAACTGCCCTCCAGGAAATGTCAAAGCTCAGTATATTTATTTTTTAGCTACTCACTGTTAATGTATTTGGCCCCCTTTGGTTTTTCCCTAATAACAAAGAATTCATAAATTTTGTGGAAGAATTGAATTTGCACAGTTTGTTAGACATTTCAGCCACAAATTTGGCCCTGATAATTCCATGATACTTAAAACCCAATAGGATTTTTGTACTCAGGTTCTTTGCTAGATGAAGTTATCATACATAGAATACTAAATCCAGCACTTTAGTTTATGGAGTTGTAGAAATGTTAAGTTTATTTTATACTCTTTTTCAGATGTCTGAAATGGAACTAAAAGCCTTTGGAAGTGGCATTGATATAAAACCAGGCACACCGCCAATCAGCGGTAGAAGCACCACACCAACATCTAGTCCTTTCCGGTAAAATGGGCATTTAAATTCGCTTATAGAATTTCCAAATGACTGAGCCCATTTGTTAGATGTGTAAATGTCACCTTTCCTACAGTAAGCACAAAATATTCTGATAATTTATCCAAAGTGTTAAGCTGTTAAATAATTAAGAACTTATTTGTTATACTCTATTTTAAGAAAAAAGTTTAACCCAGAGAAAAATATAGCTGCTTTGCCTTCTCCTGTCTGTCTTCACCTCCATTGTCTCTGGGTCTGCTATCCTACTATTTGGTGACTAACTTTCGTAAATTTTCATCAGCTACCAAGTATGATGAATCTGCCAAGATAATGTCTCTAAAAATCTACCAGCATTATTTATGTGGCACTCTTGTACTGACCAGTGATGGCTTCTTTCCAAGGGCTACTTCCACAAGTCCAAATAGCCAGTCCAGCAAGATGAACAGCATTGTCTATCAGAAGCAGTTCCAGTCAGCCCCTGCCACTGTGAGAATGACACAACCATTTCCTACACAGTTTGCACCCCAGGTGGGCAGATATAAGTGAGAAATGAGTATTATTTACTTGTAAGTGATTACTAATCTGGTTAATTCTGATTTTGTAATCTTGCCTTACTATAACCAACTTAGAAGCAGTTTTTAGTAAATTTTTGATGTTCAAATATACTCTCTACAGATTTTAACTAGACACAAGTAGTAACCATATGGTTCTAAAGCAGACAATAGAAATATAGTCAAAAGATTCCCCACACAGCTCTGATAATTTGTTTCAGTCCTGATCCTTTTATCTTTTTGAAGAAGTTGGCTTTTCAGAGAAGGGTCCCAGTGCTTAATATTTTCTAAGTTTAAAGTAGGGGTTTTTTTGGTTTGTTTTCTTTAAGATAACTCTACATAGTTGAGGTAGATACTCTAATTTATGTGTAAAAATGTTTGCTTCTCTTTCCTTTGCTGATCATATGGGAGGAATAACTAAAATTAATAAGAATTCTCACGTACTTGTTGAATTAGTATTATTTTCATTTATCTTCAGATTATGTTTGGTATAGGTATGTGCCTTTTCTGCAGTTATATCTTTTTTAAAAGATATCCTAATAGCCTTTCTATCTCCCTTTCACAATTTGTAGCTGAAATGCTAGAATGAACTGAAGTGTCATAGCATGCTTTGCCTAATTTTTCTGTTAGATTCTCCAAGCATGGCCTGCTTGTTCTTGATCCTTGTGATAGAATGGCACAAACCCATACACTTCCTTTCACTAGCAGAATGGGCACAGATTTACTCTGGGATAAGCCAACCTGGTCTAGTTGGCAATTTTTTTTTTTTTTTTTTTAACAGTTCAATGTTGTATGTTTTGTTTTTTTCACTCAGATTCTCTCTCAGCCTAACCTGGTCCCTCCATTGGTAAGAGCCCCACATACTAACACCTTCCCAGCGCCTGTTCAGAGGCCACCAATGGCACTGGCCAGTCAGATGCCTCCTCCGCTGACCACAGGCCTCATGAGCCATGCTCGTTTGCCACATGTAGCCAGGGGTCCTTGTGGATCACTATCTGGAGTCAGAGGTAATCAGGCCCAGGCTGCGTTGAAGGCTGAACAAGACATGAAGGTTAGTACAGTGTTAACAGCCAACAGAGCAAGAATCTGTCTCTGAACCATGTCTTAAGATGCCTCTAGACCCGTAACCACGTATCCAGGCATTCAATGTCTTAGCCGACTTAACCAAACTAACTACTTTTATTCATCCCCCCCCCTTTTTTAATTTCCTTTTTGTTCTCCTATTCCCCCTCCCATTTTTTTTATGTTTTTGTTTTTTTGCAACTATAGTCAGCAAACAAGTTTAATAACATTTTAATTTAAACTGTGGCCAAATGAATTGCGTATAAAATAAATATTTGAGGGAGATCTGAGTTTAGCTGCTATGTTTTTTTGAAGAGCAAATAAGTAAAATGAATTATTATAGGCTTCCCCATTTTCTTTTTTCTTTTTCTTTTCCCCTCCTTCCTACCCCATCTCCATCCCCTAATCCCGAGATATAAAGCATGGTTATGTGAAAACTCTGGAATGGGTAAGGCATATTACATATCTTGATTTTTCTTCCCTCCTAAGTCTTCCAAGTATAGTTTTCTTCTCAAACTGGTTTCATTTGCTTTTTTTAATGTGTGCCATCTGAGATGGCCGTATTTCACAACAGATTGTATAGTTGTAGATGAAGAACTCAAAAAGCACTTTGGGATCCTTCGTGATAAAAGGCACTGATTAACATGAAGTTTACTAATGCAGAAGGGTGCCTTTAGGAGTCTGTGTGGGGACAGTTTTTATAGCATAAATCTTACCTGTCTGCCTGTACAGCTAGCTGGTTTCTTTCTATATTATATTTACTTAGACTTAACTTTAGCGGGCCTAGAAGTTTTGCCAATTTTGTCACTACGTATCAGGTCAGACTAGAACAAAAAAAAAAAGCTTACGGCCTTCAAAGGGAAAATGCCCATAATAATGCTTTACTCTTAATGAGAAACATGTTTATGACAATCCTGTGAGAGAATTCAGTTGACTGACCAAAGTTTCTTTCTGGATTGGTATCCCTTGTTGCTGATGAGTGATAAAATTTAAAGACTACCCTGCCATGAAACTCTTGTTAAATATTACCCACTTTTACTAAGGATGTGTGCCTAGGATAGCCATTCATTCATAACTATTAAAAATACATCTTTGGGAACTATCTGGCTTTGATATCCAGTTCTTCTCCTGCCATCTTGGCACTTGATTTTCATACATGCCCATGGTGGAAATGACATTAGAACTAACTAATGGGGTGGGGAAGGGTACAAATTTCATAAAAATTGCTTCAGAGCTTTGAATAGTACAGGTTACCTATAGAACATAAAGGGCATTTGTTATGTGCAAGAGGTGTAGAAACTTTAGTTTTAATTGTGTATGTTACAGTGGTATGATTTACAGATTGACGTAAGTATATTCTTTGGGGGCACAGAGTCAATAAAACTAGGAAATAATTTTACCAGCTCAGAATGTGGTAGGAGCGATCAGAACTTAGTGATCAAGTGAAGTTGTAGTTACTAATTTCTGATGCTCTTCCCCTGCAGAAGAGAGCTGTGGGAAGAGGACTCAGCCACAAGACATTTGGTCCTAGGTGTTGGTAATGCCACAATATAAGTGCTTCCTTTTCATTTTATTGTAGACCACATATTGATAACTAGAAGTTTAAAGTATTACATATATGTTTTCAAATTTGCAAGCAGGCTCCCCAAATAAAATTTGATACTAATAAGCTTTGATCCAAAAAAGATAAAAACCAAGAGCAATTTCTATTTTATTGTTTTATAAAAGGGCAAACTTTGAAAAGATGGTGGGAGGTGGTCCTGTTCTTTTCAAATGTTTTTTGAAAAGTCACATGGAATATTTTCAAAGTTAGGAAGAAATCTATCCATTAAAAGCCGAAAGATCATTGAGGTACTTTGGGGACAAACCAACATGGGGAAGACTGATTTGTGATTGGTAAAAGAATTTGAATTGAGATTGAATGACAGGCTTTGGTAATACTGCAGCATTTTCAGTTTCTGTTTCTCATTTTTTAAGGCAAAGCAGAGAGCAGAGGTTCTTCAGTCCACGCAACGGTTCTTCTCTGAACAGCAACAGAACAAACAGATAGGAAGCAAAGCCCAGAAAGTGGACAGTGATACAAGTAAACCTTCTGAAACACTGACAGACCCTCCTGGTGTCTGTCAGGAAAAAGTAGAAGAAAAGCCACCCCCTGCACCCACCATAGCCACCAAACCTGTTAGAACTGGACCAATCAAACCTCAGGCGATCAAAACTGAAGAAACAAAATCTTAAAGGCTATGGTTTATTGCAGAGGGTTGGGGAGGGGAGAAGGGAAAGAGGGAGAATGAAGTCAGATAATGCCAGTAGCCAAAAGGGTAAAGTGGTCTCTGACATTATCCTCTCCAGAGCCTAGAGGTGCACAAGGGACATAGGAGCAATTTACGCTGACACACAGCTGCTACACCAGTAAAATGAGGCTTTGCCAGCTTGCACCCACTATGTAACATGCACTCTGTTGATGGCCATGCATCTTCAGTCAGAATTTATATATTCATATGTGCACACATTCCTGGAGTGCATATAACTTAGCACTAAAATCCTTATGGTTAGATAAAATACCAGAAATATGAGGGAAATAAACTGCAGAGAAATAGCTCAGCCTGAACAGTGTACTGATCTCAGCTAAGACATCAGATGTGATTTCTTTGCTCCCTTGTGTTCTTTTAATGCGGTGATATAGCATTTATAGGTTTGGTGGTGAAGAACAGAAGATAACTGGTGCTGGATAGAGGAGCCTTATTTTTTATTATGGCAGCTTGCTATTTTTATAACATGGTGATTGAGTTGAACACAATCAAAGTACAGTAACTGATCTCCCCTTCTTCCCGGATGAGTGAGCAGATGATGATATATTCATCCTCGAACATATCCATATGGGCAATGTTTGGCTACTGCTTCTGTTTGAAATGATGCTGTGTTTTGGTTGTGGCCTGAAGCTTTGAAGTGCTACTTGGCATCTCCTTTCTTCCATGGAGCTCTTAGCATTCAGAAACATCAGAGCTGGTCAAATACTAGTTAGGTCACCTGAGTCTTGCTTGCCTCTACAGAGTCATCTTTGTATGAATCCAGTGGTGGGTTTTGTTTATTTTTAAAACGGTTTTTAACTGATGTTCATGAAGAGCAGTGAGTACCTAGAGCTGTGCCACTAAAGAAAGGAAATTCTATCTAAGAAGGTGCATTTCTGTACCAGAGCTGTGTCATAACCATCCTTTGGGCCCTCTGCTGGAAAAGTAGAATCAAGTCTCGAATAATGCCTTTTTAATTATATCCTCTAGTATTATAGATGTAGGACAGTACTGTATCATACCTCTGTGAATGTAAAATATCTTGTACCTGCTTTATGATATGTAGTAGTGACTGTGCTTTATCAGAGCTGTTTTTAATGACGTTATTCTAGAATGTTTTCTTTCCAGATGATGATTGAGAAGCTAATTAAAAAAAATGGTGCCAGGTACCACGACAGTAACAAAATTTTGTTGTTTTCTGGGGTTTTGTTTTTTACCTTTTTTTTCTTTTTTTTTTTTTTTTAAATGGAGTGTGCTAGTTGTCTCTATAATTTTGTTCAGATGACTGCAGAACCTGGAAAAGCTATTGCTGCTATTGATGCATAACATACTGCTATTGGTCTTTTTATATAAATAAATAAATAAATCTATATATATATATACATATATATATAATTTGAATTTTTGGAAACTTTAGCTGTGCTGTCAACTTTGGAAAAAGTATCTCAGTTGTACCGTGTTGGGTTGGCATTGTACAGAAATTAACAGCCATATTGGTCTAGAAACGTTAAACATAATTTTTTCCATTTGTACAGGGGTAACGCACTGTATTAAATATGTAAGGTCTTATCTACATGGGTTTGATTACAGAAACTAATAAAGTATTCTCTAAATAATGAATCTTGGAGCTTCTTATCCATTCCTAAAATCTGAAGCAAGAAGTTTGTCAAGTACCAAAAAGAACAATCAAGACTGTATTATGCTCTAGGAAAAAATTAATCATCCCAGAACTTGATTTCTGACTTTGAAGAAGTGCAAAACCTATTCAGTCAAAATAAAGGTCGTTGAAGAGGATAATAGTCATGGCCCCTGTTCTCAGGGTAGCGCTGCTCATGTTGAAAACTGTCAAGAAGTTCCCTGGTGGCTCAGCAGGTTAAGGACCTGGCATTGTTACTGGTGTGGCGTGAGTTTGATCCCTGGCCAGAGAACTTCTGCATGCAGCAGGTGCAGCCAAAAAAATAAAAGGAGGAAAAGAGAAATCTTTCTCATATTTTTGCTAGCATATTCGTAGCCATCATCACCCACACAAGCAGAATGTAGGGGAATTTGTTTTACCATTTACTCAATTTGTGACGTACTGAACGATTTCAGTTGCCTAAAATCCCATCTCGAGAACACATGGCTTCCAGACCCAGGTTTAGGAAAATTAGTAATCCAGTTACTGATAACCTGTGTGCCTTCTTTACTCACAGATACTGTGATTCTTAAACATTTAAAATACCCAAGTACCAATAAACTCTACCTTGATGTTCAAGATTTTCAGTCTCAGATTCTTCTCAAAATATGCTCTAATTTGGTATGATGGTGAAGGTTGGGAACACAAACCTGTACCAAAATGCTATTGTCACTATGTTTATTTGCCTTCTTGCCAACTCACTTCCATTACCACTGTCTCTAATGTTCTAATCCTCCTAAATTGTAGGACTTAGAGAATGACCAGGTGTGTGCTGTTCAGTTGATTGTGTTAGCTTGAAACCTTTAATCCTTAGGCCCTTTACCAGCTAGGATCTACAGTGGGAAAAAAAATGGCAGTGAAAGTCTAGTCAGTGAAAGTAAGATATCTGTGTACATATATCTTCTCCAGTTGGTCATCTAAATCTTATCTCTTGAGTTCAACAGTAACCTAAAAGATATTTCAGCTAGAGGTTGACGATAGACTTGGTCACATAACCTCAGCATTCTCTGCCCTTTGAACTCCTCTGGTAAAGGAAAAGAGAACATATTTTTATCCTTAGTTAATAACAAATTGTGTTTTATGATAGAGTGTTTGGGGGGTATGGTTGGGGAATGAGAAGAGTATAGTTTGAAAAGGTGTTTAATTGTTTTCACAATACAGATTACAGAAAGTAAAGCTCAAGCGTACATTTGGCTAGAGGCAAGATGTGGAAGGTGGAATGAGAAAACATCATAGGTTTGAAAAAGCAGACTGTCGGGAACCTAAATGTATGAGGTATTTTTTTTCTAATAGGTCATCAGTGGTTTGTTTGTTTGTTTGTTTGTTTTATATAGCGTATTACATAGCTTCTTAGCATTTTCAGTGTTTTCACATTCTCTTTCCAATCTCTTTTTCTCTCCATAGTCTGCAGTCTCTTTTTCTATCTAACCATGTTGACCTATTTGTGAAAAGCATCTTAACTATATTTTAGGTGCTTTAAGAAATTTCAGCTGTAAAATTTTTGCTTGTAAAATTGAACAAGAGAACAAGACAATGATGTCTTAATGTTATACTGGCCATCTTAACACTTGCATGTTGTTTCTTTCACATTGCCAAAGAGAAGTGTTTCTTTTTCCTTGGCCCTTTTCCTTCCTTTTTGTGCTGATTTTCATACATTCAGTAGGGCTGAGTCCACTGTTGACACTCAAAGTAGTGACTCTATATTGTTTTCCTGAAATATCCAGTAGATGATGGCAATAAATTTCAAGCCAAGCATGCTATTGATTTTCAGCCTTTCTGTGGTAAGGTGACTATGATGTGATGTCACTTAGATTTTTTTTTTTCTTTTTGTCTTTTTGCCATTCTCTTGGGTCCCTCCCATGGCATATGGAGGTTCCCAGGCTAGGGGTTGAATTGGAGCTGTAGCCTCCAGGCTACGCCAGAGCCACAACAACGCAGGATCCGAGCTGTGTCTGTAACCTACACCACAGCTCACGGCAACGCTGGATCCTTAACCCACTGAGCAAGGCCAGGGATCGAATCCGAGACCTCATGGTTCCTAGTCGGTTTTGCTAACATTGAGCCACGACGGGAACTCTGTGTCACTTAGATTCTTAATAGAAGCTCTCAGATCTTTCTAGGCTGGTGGCTGGTCAAAGTGAGAAATCACAAAATGTGGATACTGTACTAGCATAATTTTAGGTATGTATTTTCCATCCAACCTTTAGGTGACATCTTTGCCATTTCTTTGACATGTCTGCCAAACCAGAGGTCTTTTACATATAGTGAGTATAGAATTTTCCTTGAATTTTTAGATACTTTGTTAGTTTTCCCCACACCTAATTTGACAAGAATTTTTAGAGTGAAAATTGGTAGAGATCAAGTAATGTAGACTTAAGCCTACTAGTTAGGGGCATTAGTCCATAATGTGTTATCTGGAAAGTGATTAAAGTTTGGGTAAAACTAATTTAGTCCGTATTCCAGTATGGAATTACTCCAAAGAATTATTTTCAAAAACATACCCATTTCCCTTGCTGAGACTATTGTACCATAAGAGAAGTAAATTTTACCCATACTAGAGAGTTTAAGGAAGAGATGAGATTCTAGACTAGTTAGGCAAGGGGTCATGTATCAACTGTGTCATGCTGGGAATACTGAAAACAGGTCTTATTTACCTCAACATAGTGTAGTGAGGGAGGTGCAGATCCAGGTGGTAGCTTGAGTTCTTAAGTTTGCTATTACTGATACCTGACATCTATTTCCTGGGTCCCTCATTCTGTCTTCTTCCAGTCAAGCCCTCTCCCTTCCCCCTGCCATACATCTATCTATACTGCTTAACTTCTAAATATGATTGAGACCTAAAAGTATTTAGGCATTACTAATCTGGTCTTGTTTCTCACCATTGTGGAGGGTGGGGGGGGTGGCATGAAGAACAAAAAAATAGCTTTATTGCTTTGCCAGGCAAAGCAGGTAAGAGCAGGTTAATACCCTAAAGACTGTGCCCCACTTTGGGAAAGAATAGGAAGTGGTTTTATAGTTCAGGGGTAGAAAATAGGGTTACAGATAAGGATCTGGATAGATGCAAGCTTTCCTTCTGCAGAGCTGCTGTTTAGTGGCCCCAGGACTGGTTCTGGTGGTTCTTCTCTCTGGTTTTCTTTTGTTGGGGGTTTTAGTTGTGCAGAACTCAAAAGATATTGTTATGTATATTCGTTAGAGAGGAACCAGAAACCTACCTCCAGGACTGCACTGTTGTTTGTTCCTCTGCATCCCCTTCCTCCCCTGATTAACAACTGTTGAAACCTGCCCTTTGGAACTCAGAGAAGGTCATGGAGGCTGAAGCTTACACTCTAAAAACAAGAAATGGGGGACACACAAGATTTCCCAGGAGTCCCACTGGGCCATGCTTGGTTTTATTCCCTCCTTTCCTTTGATACTCCTCCATCTTGAGAATAGGTGTTGGACAAAAAAAGGGAGTAACTTTTTCACCATTTCTTGATACACTAGCTAATAAGTGGTGTAATTTTTGTTCTTAATTTTTTTTTGTCTTTTTTTTTGCCTTTTCTAGGGCTGCTCCCACAGCATATGCAGGTTCCCAGGCAAGGGGTCTAATCTGAGCTGTTGCTGCCGGCCTACACCAGCACCACAGCACATAGGATCCAAGCTGCGTCTGCGACCTACACCACAGCTCACGGCAATGCCAGATCCTTAACCCACTGAGCAAGGCCAGGGATTGAACCCGCAACATCATGGTTCCTAGTCAGATTCGTTAACCGATGGACCACGATGGGAACTCCTAAATGGTAGAATTGTATGTAAAGTTTGGTCTTTACTGGTTTCTGAGCAAAAAAAAAAAAAAATCAGTAGTTTACTCATCTGAGATGAAAAGGGAACCCAGAAATGTGTTATTTATTAATCAGCCCCAGGGTTCCAGATGAATAAATCCCAGATTCAAGGATGATTTAAGAGGGCTAGAAAGAGGATAGACAGGTGTATTCTGGTCATCTGGAATTAAGATTTGTTTCCTCTTAAACATCTCAGTTACCAGAATTTTATATCTGGCTTAAAGTCTCATGGGTAAGAAACAGTTACTCAAAAACATTATTTTTTTGGCTAAGTGGTTCTTTGTTTTCTCTCAGCAGCCCAGAATCAAGGTATAGTTCAAGTGCTTCATTTTTTTGTTTTTGTTTTGTTTTGTTTTGTTTTCATCCTCCCAAAGGTATATTAGGACATAATCTTGGAGAACAGAATGGCCAAGTAGGACTCCCACACAAGGCAATCCCATTTTTAACCATGAGGAAAGGTACACAGTACTCCTCTATTTATTCCAGAAATAAGTATCATCGTTGCTAAGTCCTAAATGTTTAAAGCCAAAAAAAAGCATGTTTCCCCCCTCCAAAGAGCTCAGTTTAGTCAAAAAAAGCTTTAACAGAAGTGATATTTTGCTGGTAGTTTTAAGTTACTGAAGATGGAGGAGGGAGTGGGAGGGCCTGGGAGTCTGGGGTTAATAGATGCAAACTATCGCATTCGGAGTGGATAAGCGATGAGATCCTGCTGTATAGCACAGGGAGCTATGCCTAGTGATGGAACATGATGAAAGATAAGGTGAGAAAAAGAATATATGTATATGTAACTGGGACACGTTTGCTGTGCAGTAGAAATTGACACAACACTGTAAATCAACTATAATGGAAAAAATTAAAGTCATTTTTTAAAAAAGTTACTAAAGAGACAGGACCTGGCCACTAGTATCAGACCATGCTCACACTCCTTAAGTTCCCATCCACACCCCTAGTACAAACACTTCTCCCAAGTACATTTTGACCAGAGGATACAGAGAAAATAGCGATAATACAGAGTATTAATAATTAATAATACTCTCTTGGCCGCACATGTCCCAAAACGCTTCCTCCTTAGTTCTGCTATGTCTGCATGGAAGTAATAAACACTTAAGAAACAGCCTGTGTGCCAGCCAGTCCCCATTGCCATGTATCAATTGTTGCCTCCAAATACCTTTACAAGGTAGGTAATGTTTTTATTCTCATTTACTCATGAATGAGGCATAGATCATTTGCCCAAGGACATGCAGTACGTTTAGGAACCAGGATTTGGTCCAGGCAGTCTGATTCTCAAGGCATAAATTCTTAAATACTGAGCTGCAGGGTTATGAAAGCACTGTGCTTGAAGTTACTAAGAAAAACACAATGCATGTCTTTCCAGCTCTAAAATGGAAATGAAATAAAACATATATACATGTGTATGCACAATATGCCTGGTGTTTGGTGTGCTACGATAAAGTGATTAATTGATTACCTGCCTTACTGAATCTATATAGTTTAAACTAGTGTTCTTCAGAAAGCTGGAGTTTTCATATGGCTCAACGGGTTAAGGATCCAGCATTGTCACTGCCACAGCTTGTGTCACTGCTGTGGTGCATATTCAGTCTCTGGCTTGGGAGCTTTCATGTGCTGTGGGCACGCCAAAAAAAGAAAGCTGGAATTTCTAGCCCTTCCATTATGTGAGCATAAAATAAGTGTGCATCCTACAAGAAGACCCTTACCTGCATGCTGGTACCCTGATCTCAGCCTCCAGAACTAGATAATTATGGAGGAGCACCCAAGATGGTGGAGTAGAAGGGTCCTAAGCTCATCTCTGAAGCGGTTGAAAATTACTACAGTCTGGAGAGCAACCACCATTGAAAAATACTGAAACCCACCAAAAAAGAAAAGATTTTCTACAACTAAAGACATAAAGAATGAACCATAATGAGACCAGTAGGAGGGGCAGACCCACCACATAATCAAATCCCATATCCCCCAGGTTGACAACCCACAAACTGATGAATAATTATATTACATTTTCTCTCATAGGAGTGAGAGTTCTAAGCCCTGCATCAGGCCTCCCAACCTGGGGCTCTAGCACTGGGAAGATGACCCCCCAAGCATTTGGCTTTGAAAGCCAATGGATACTCGATTGCAGGAGATCCACAGGATTGGACACTGCACTCCTGAAGGGCACACATAAAATCTCCCATGCACCAGGACCAAGGACAAAAGCAATAATTTGATAGAAGCCTGGGCTGGACCTATCTGCTAGTCTTCTAGGGTCTCCAGGGGAGATGGGGGTCAGCTGTGGCTCACCCTGGGGACATAGACGTTGGTGGTCAAGGAGCATTCACATATGTGTGAGAATTCCTGGAGGCTCACATTTTGGCATCACCCAACACCCTGTAGGCTCCAGTGCTGGGATTCTAAGACCAAACAACAAACTGGGCAGGGAGACAGCCCCACCCATCAGGCTGCCTAAGGACCCTAAGCCAGCAGCCACCTCTAGATATGAACCTAGTCAGAGCCCTGCCCACCAGAGGGCCAAGACCCAGCTCCACCCACTAGGGGGCAGGCACCAGCCCCTCTCACCAGCAAGACTGCACAAGCCTCTAGATTAGCCAGTGGGCAGACACTAGAAGCAAGAAAACTATGGTCCTAAAGCCTACAGACTAAATAAAGGCCGGATCCTATCTTGGGACCAGCTGGCACCCGGACCTTAAGTGACAAAAGGGACTCACAGGACATCTATAGAGGGCCACTTCTCAAAGGCTGAGAAACATAACTAGCCCAGCACATACATAAAAATACCAATAGCAATTTAGACAAAATGAGGTGATAGGAATGTTTCAGATGAAGTAACAGGAGAAGACCCCAGAAGAAGAACTAAGTGTCTTAGGCTGGGTACAGGCAACGTACCCAAGAAGAAGTGCAGAGTAATGGTTGTAAAGATGATCAAAGAACTTGGGAGGAGAATGGATGCACACAGAGTGAGAAATTAGAAGTTTTTAACAAAGAATTACCAAATATAAAGAAGCACCGAACAGAATTAAAGAGTACAATAACAGAAATGAAAAGTACAGTAGAAGGAATCGATGGTATAACAAATGAGGTGGAAGAACAGATCAGTGATCTGGAAGACAGAGTAGTGGAAATTACCGCCACCAGCCAGAAAAAGAAAGAAGAAATGAGGACAGACCTCTGGGACAACATCGAATGGCTCAGCAGTTTAGCAATCAGGCACTGTCACTGCTGTGGCTCCATTTGCTGCTGTGGTACAGATTTGATCTCTGGCCCAGGAGCTTCCACATATAGCAGGTGTGGCCTAAACAAATGAATGAATGAATGGAGTACCCAAGGAAGGCATCACTGTGCAGACAATATTGAACAAAGACTTGAAGGAGGAGAGGAAACAAGCTATGTAGATATTTGGGACAGCATATTCTAGGCAGGGGCAACAGCAAGTAGAAGCCTGGCTTGATGAGGGAGAGTAATAAATTTTGAAATCAGAGGAACTGGGGGTGAAGGAAGGAGGCTGATTGTTATAAGCTTTGAAGGCCACTGCCAGGATTTTTGGCTTTTGCTCTGAGTAAAATGGAAAGGTATTGGAGAGTCTGGAGCAGAGGAGTAATATGACATTTTTAAAGGATTGAGTTCTCTGACTGTATGTTGAAAGAGGGACAGGAATGAAAACAAGCAGTCCAGTCCGGAGGCTTTTGCAATTATTCATGCTAAAAATAAAGGTGAATTGTGGACCAGGAGGGAATAGTGAGGGTAGTGAGAAGCAGTTGGATTCTGGATAAAACTTGAAGAGTTGAGTTCAAAATCCATCTGCTGATACATTGAATGTGAGTTTGGGAAAGAGAGCTATAAGACAAAGGTGACTTCTAGATTTGAGCCCTAAACAGATGTGGCTGCCATGAAGAGAAATGGGAAAACAGCCAGTGGAGCTGTTTTAAAGGAGCTGATCAAGAGTTCATTCTTGGACACATTGAGTTTAAATGTTTATTAGTAAATGGAGATGTCGAGTAGGCTGTTGGTGTATCAGTCTGGAGTTCAGGAGAGAGATCTGGACTGGACAGACAGGACCTCGTCATCCTATAGATGGAATTAAATGATGTGACTAAATGAGACCAATAAAGAAATGAATGTAGAGAAGAGATTCAAGAATCGAGCATTCCATGCTCTAATGCTGAGTCTAAGAAGATGAGTCTCAGTTCCCATCGTGGCTCAGTAATTAACAAATCCGACTAGGAACCATGAGGTTGCAGGTTCAATCCCTGGCCTTGCTCAGTGGGTTAAGGATCCGGTGTTGCCATGAGCTGTGGTGTAGGTCACAGACATTGCTCGGATCTGGCATTGCTGCAGCTGTGGTGTAGGCTGGCAGCTACAGCTCTGATTAGACCCCTAGCCTGTGAACCTCCTTATCCCAAGGGTGCGGCCCTAGAAAACACACACACACACAAAAAGAAGATGAGAAGAAATAGGCAAAGGGAACTGAGAAAGAGTAACTACTGAGGTTGGAGCAAGAAGAGTGTGCTGCAGAGTTTCCTGGTGGCTCAGTGGGTTAAGGATCTGGCATTGTCACTACTGTGGCTCAGGTCACTGCTGTGGTACAAGTTTGATCTCTGGTCTGGGAACTTCCACATGCTAAGGGTTCGGCCAAACCAGACCCCCACTAGAAAGAAACAAAGAAAGAAAGAGAATAGTGTAATGATAGTGTAGTGTCAGAGTACCTGTTGCGACTCAGTGGTTAACGAATCTGACTAGCATCCATGAGGATGCAGGTTCAATCCCTGGCCTTACTTACTCAGTGGGTTAAGGATCCAGCATTGCTGTGGCTGAGGCATATGCCCAGCAGCTGTAGCTCCAATTTGACCCCTAGCCTGGGAACTTCCATAAGCCTTGGGTGCAGCCCTAAAAAGAAAGCGCGCACCACACACACACACACACACACACACACACAATAGTGTAATGTTCTGGAAGTCAATGAGGAAATGTCTCAAGGAGTAGGGAATGATTTACTGTCCCAAACCACCACTAATGGTTAAGTGAGATGAGCAATATTTGGGTAAATCTTCACTGGAGTGGATTTGATAGCAAGTGAAAGGAAAGGAATTGAAATCGGTGAATAAGCAACTCTTTCTCAAGAAATTTTTGTTGATCTGTCTTGTGGTAGAGAAAACCGTGTTCAAGAGAGAGTTTTAAGATGGGAGAAATAAGCTTTGTACACTGGTGGGGAAGATCTAGTAGAGAGGGGAAATTTGATACTCAGGCATAGAGGACTCCTGGAGTGAAGACCTGAAGTGGAGGAGAGAGGATGGAGTCAGGAGCCTGAGTGCAAGGGTTGGCTTCTGAAAAGAGTGCTCATCATCATTCATCTGTACTAATGAGGGAGAAGGCAAAGAATATGGTGCAAAAGATAGAAGCTGGGTAGATGTGGTGGTGGTGGGTAGTTTTGGAGGTTCTTAGGATTGCTTTCATTTTCTTCAGCTGAAAATGAGAATTGGGAAGGAGGATTGGAGGCTTATGAAGAGAAGAGATGGGAGTTCCCGTTGTGGCGCAGTGGTTAGCGAATCCGACTAGGAACCATGAGGTTGTGGGTTCGATCCCTGCCCTTGCTCAGTGGGTCAAGGTTCCAGCATTGCCGTGAGCTGTGGTGTAGGTCGCAGACGTGGCTCGGATCCTGCGTTGCTGTGGCTCTGGCGTAGGCTGGCAGCTACAGCTCCGACTCAACCCCTAGCCCAGGAACCTCCATATGCGGCCCAAGAAATGGCAAAAAGACAAAAAAAAAAAAAAAGAGAGAAGAGATGGTATCTAGCTTGGGGTAAGTACCCACCTGAAGTTTGCAGTCATGAAGTTCAATTGAGATGAGTCATCAAGCTGTGTGTTTTTCTCTAGCCATACGCAGCTGCATGGGTAGAGGCGCCAAGAGGTAGTGAGTTGAGAATAACTTCAGCCAAGCAGGTGCACACTAGAGGGTGGGTCAGGGGAGCTGAGAGTGGACTGCAGGGACTCACATCCCATGTCACTGCTAATTATCCTATTGCCTCAGCTATGTGTACATGCCTATAACAATTATACCCAGCTTACCCATTTTAGAGAGACTGAGAGTAAATATATCATGTTCAAGATGAACTTGATGTGCTAGAACCATAGCCTTTGGTTGCTGTGGGGATGGCAAGATAATATAGTTCCTAGAGGTGCCTCTTCTTTGGCCTTCCAGTTCAAGTCTTCCCACGAGGACCATAAGGGTAACCCACCCTGTCCCTCCAAGAGGACCCCCCTTTTTGATGAGCACATCCTCACGACAATCCCCTATCACTTGAGATATCCTTGGTCTATGTCCCATGCAACTAAGAGAGCCTAACAGAGAAGTTTCAGTGCCCCTATTGTAAAATTAGTAATAATATTGGTAGTCACATATTTTTCCGTTGTTCCTAGAGCTTACACATTCTTGTTTAATTGTTATTTTTGTGAGTGGAAAACCGTATTCATTATATGTGTGAAATTTGGGGCCAAGTAGGCTATGCTTTGAACCTCAGCTTTATCATATATTATGGCACAAGTAGCAGCTGCTTTCCACTGTGATTTCATTATAGTTAATAGCAAGAAACACAGGCTCTATTACCGCCAAACTGCTTTATTACCAGGGCTTCTCCTTACCTATCTGAAGTGTAAACTTCACATTTGGACATCAGGATTCAGAAACACATTTGAGATAAATGTGTAACATCATAAAGGATGGCTAGCATAGAAGGGAGGCATTTTTCCAGGTTCATGTTGCCATTAGTCACTTCCAATGGATCTGACAACAGCAGTCTTCCCCAGGGTTCCTGCAAAAGAGCTCAGACTTTGTTCTCCAAAGTCCTTGGGCCCAAACAGCAACACACAAACCAACACAAACCAAACTAAGAAATTAGGAGTTCCCGTCGTGGCGCAGCGGTTAACAAATCCGACTAGGAACCATGAGGTTGCGGGTTCGGTCCCTGCCGTTGCTCAGTGGGTTAACGGATCCGGCGTTGCCGTGAGCTGTGGTGTAGGTTGCAGACGAGGCTCGGATCCCGCGTTGCTGTGGCTCTGGCGTAGGCCGGTGGCTACAGCTCTGATTCAACCCCTAGCCTGGGAACCTCCATATGCCGCGGGAGCGGCCCAAGAAATAGCAACAACAACAACAAAAAGACAAAAGACAAAAAAAAAAAAAAGAAATTAGTACAGCCACTGCATCCTTTCTGAAATTTATATCCAATAAATGCTTCTGATATATTCAAACACAATACAGAAATTTGTTTATATCAGACTTTAGTAATCACATGGCTAAAGGAAACAGATGGGAGCACAATGCTATTGCAGGTTCTGAGTTAATTGAAGTAATCGTTGGGTTCCCACTAGGAACACAACACTGCCAAGCCCTGGGATAGGAGGCAAGGAAAAAAAAAAAAAGGGCTCCTGCTTTCAAAATATAATATAATTGAGTTTGTGAGGAAAAGGCTTACATTCATGGTATTAAATGAGGGGCAGCATACACATACTTAGGTTCATATTCATTCCTCGACTAAAAGTATATGTATTGAAACATGGATTTTAAAAGGCCAAGCATTCCCTGGTGGCCTAGCAGTTAAAGGATTTGCTGTGGCACAGGTTTGATCCCTGGGCCGGGAACTTCTGCAGGCCATGGGTGTGGCCAAAAAATTAAAAAATAATAAATTAAAAATAAAAGGCAAGAAACAGATAAAATTAGGGACTTTTGCAAATACTTCCTCAATCCTCACAACTGCCCTAGGAGAGAGTGTTAATTCTCATTTGCAGGTAGGAGAGCCAAGGCTCACTGAAGCTCAATTGCTTGTCCAAGATCACTCAGCTCAGAGTGAGAGTCGTGAGATCAATCAAGACTTTTCATTTCAAAGCCAAACACCTGCCACCTCAGCAGAAGTGCTGTGAGTCATCAGGAAGGAGCGGGATCAGTGATGGTGCTGGGAAAAGGGTGCACATGAATTAGTTTTTTAAATGTAGTCATTAAGTAGCAGGTCAAGCCGGCATACTCTCCAGCCTCTAAGCTGGTGCTTCCTTTTTGCCCTTCCCCTGCACTGCACTCAAGACCCATCCCTCCCTGTGACTTCTTTGGGGATTTCTCATCAAGGTCATTTCTGCAGGGAAAATCTGTGTCAGCTGCTACCTTCTAAGGCCTCGACCCATTAACCCATTAACTCAGGCTCCTGAGAGAGATTGGCTGTGGAGGGATTAAAAAAAAAGTAGGGAAGGCCATTGGCTGTGGTGGTGGTGGTTTTGGCCTTTTCCTACTCTGAGGAGGTGGAGTAACTGATAGGTGGTTACAGAGTCTGTAATAAGGGCATTTCTTTCAAGACCATGAGCTGAGGTGTAGAAGGAATTATATCCTATGCTGATCTGGGATCAAAATGTGAGTCAGTTGGGCTTCCTCCTAAGAACAAAACTTTCTAGCCAGAAGATCAGGCTGGTGGGCTCAGGCCGCTGCAATTTGTGTTCTGAGAATGGCCGTGTCACCAGAGAATGTGACCAGGTGTCCAGAAACCAGGCTGGTCTCTTATTTCTTTGCAAGTGGCTTAGCACGGAATGGGAGGGTGGCTTGGCTTTGTAGTGGAGTCTTTGAATCTTTGTAGTGGAGGCTCTGTGCCTCCTGAAGCTATCTAGTTGCTCTACTGCTCAGTTTCCCCATAGGTTCAGTGGGTATCATAATAATTACCTTGCAAAATTACTGTTGTTAGTAGATAAGATACCTAGGACACCCCAGAGTGTCCGACACTAAATAGGTCCCACTCCTATTTCTCTCAATATCAAGCCTCCAGTGTCTCTGCCAGGTGCTTATCTGAACAAGTAGCTTTGTTAACTCCAGCTTTGTCCATGAACCTTTCCTGTTCTTTGGAAAATAAGTGCTCCAGGAAGAGCACTCTTTGCATGTGTCAGGCATGCCAAACAGCCCTTGTGGGAAGGGCTCCAGAGAAGTGGTGCTCGTTAGAGCGGAAGCAGCTTGGGACAGGGCCTCGCTGTGCAACTTGGGGAGAGACAATTCACCTCTCTGGGTCTCCATTTCCTCAGCTGTTCCCTGGGGGGAACCAAAGCTGCCCTTGATTTCCGTCTCGCAAGATTGAGGTAGTAATACCTCTTCTACCTAATGGCAGGGAGGCTCTTGCTCTCCCCCTCACAGCAGGTATTTGAGAAAATATCTGCCTTGTGAAACAGTGGGACTGGGGGAATGGGGTGTGGGGGTGGCAGTTGGAGACAGCTGTGTGGAGAACCCACTAAGAACAGAGCAGTGAAAGTCCTCTGCAAACCCCGCCATGCTGGACCCAGGAAGAGCAGGCTTGATCATTGAAGCAGGTGCTTTTGTTTTAGATTCACAGGTGCAGTGAATCTCAATCCTCTGACCGCAAGGCCATGGCTGAGAAAGGCTGCATGGGCAACAGCATTAACCTTCTCTACAGAGATCTGGTCTCGGAGGTGAACAGGCGCAGAATCACCATGACCATGAGGTACTCCCAACCTCTTGGGGCGGGCGGGGCGGGGCGGGGAGGTTGGGATGGCACATACATGCTGATGCCCACCAAGCACCTGAAACTCCCCCAGATGCTGGTTTATGTAAATGTATTCAGTGTATTCATCCGTTGCAGGGAGGCAGGTTTTACGGATGAGAAAATACTTTGTCGTCCACTGTCACATGGTCCTTCAACAGGCAATGATAAGGGTGCTGGGACGAACTTCAGATCAGTGTCTCCTAATTGGGAGGTGGGGATCACTTAGATAACCTGATGGAAGTTATGATGTACCCTCCCAGTATAAAAATGCATGACACTGCAAAGTTGGAGGATAGCATGGACTCCCTGAAACTTGTCCTCATTCCCAACTAGACTATAGGTTCCCCACAGGCAAGGACGGTTTCTCTCCTTCACCACCGTGGGCCTGGTGACCACGACTATGCTAGCGTGCCCTGAGAAAGGGGAGATCTCAACAGCTTGTCTGGCCCAAAGAAGAGGGTTTGCCTGTGCTGCATGCCGGAGTTCTCAAATGAGTCCACTGCCTGACACCTTCCCCTGGCTGCAGGGTCAGTGGATAAAATACAGGATGCCTAATTAAATTTGACTTTTAGATGAACAACTAAAAGGTTTTTTTGGCCCAAGTATGTCTGTGTGATATTTGTGATAAACTTACAATTAAAAAAGAGTCATTTTTCTGAAATTCAAATATAATTGGGCATCCTGTATTTTCATCTGCTAAATCTGGCAAGCCTACGATGGCCACTGTGGGGTGTCCTCTCTCTGGTCTAAGATCTCCAGATCCAGGCGGGCACCTAAGACATCCCATATATAAAGATGAACAAGGAAAACATTAGGTCTCAAATTTATATGAAAACTGAACTCTGTTGATGATCAGCTAGATGCTGCCTCTTCCTGTGTGTCAAGAGGTCATGAATAGATTCTGACTTTCTCAACGTAAGGACAGAAGCTATAAAACTGGAGGAAGTCGGGGGGCTGCTTCACTCACAGCAAATGCCAACATGTTGCAGTTTGTCTTTGTGTGTTGAGGGGGACTTAACTTTGTGGGTTAAATTATAGAATCTAGTCTTAATGAATGTAACCCTCAATGGAGATAAGTGGCTAACAAATTTCTGCAAAGAAACCTGGGTTGAAATAATGTAATGATGCAAATATGAATATTCAATTGGCAGAGTTGATACTTTTGTTTTGAGTTCTGTAGGTAGAGTATGAACTTAAAAATAGTGATTTTATTAAACCTGATAATTTGGCCAAAGAAAGAAGCTATTGATTTGAAATAGGGACTTCTATCTAGAATCATTCACTATGCCTCTTGACCTTAGAGTTTATGGGATGCAAGGTATTATTGATTTTTTTAAAATTATGTACAATTCCTTGGTTAATACAGGTAGGGAGACATTAAACCTTTACTGATGGGGCTATGTGGCAAACTTGACACGTCCAGTTAGACGGTGAGAATGGGCATTGTCTCCAGTGGGCTGTGGTCTCTGTGCTCCAACATCCACTGAAGAAGGAAGAGGGAGTAGCTCATTTGGTTGGGGATCCAGCATTGTCACTGCCGTGGCTCAGGTTGCTGCTGTGCTGTGAGTTCAATCCCTGGTCTAGGAACTTCCACATGCCGTGGATGCAGCCAAAAAAGAAGGAAGAATTCTGATGATTTTGGGGGGTCTCCTAGCTTCTTCCCCTGTTACCTCCTCCCCATTCCCTCACATGCCTTCAGCAACATTAGGGATCAGCTCTGACTGGGAGATCTGAGTTTGGATTCCAGTTCTGTCTTATACTGGTGACATGATCTGGGTAAATCACCTTCTATCTCAGCTTCTTCAGCTGAAAAACTTAATTGTGAGCTGTGATTGAGAATCTGAACATAGTTTGTAGTTAACTCCCAAGGCCCTGGAATGTTGTAGGTATTCAGAGAATAGTTAAATCTGAGCCTTTAATCACTTACCAGGTGAGTCGTATTCTTTTGAAGGCAGGGTTTGCCCAGCTCTGAGTAGAGTAGGAAAGCCAGATGATTCTAGGAGAAGGGGGAGAGGACCAGGTAGGCTGGGGGGGGGCGGGGCGGGAAGGAGGTGAGAGAGGAGTGGGGACTAGGCAGAAAGGAGAGCTGAAATGACCATAGAATATCTGGAGTGCAGATAAAACCCTGAGGGAGAGCCTACCCTAGGCTGAATGTACAGAGAGCTGGCTGGTAGGGGTGGACCACAGCTACACTGGCTCCATGGGACCAGTAGAGAGGGTTAAGTTCTCTCTGAGAAGAGCAGACACACAGTTAAAATGTAAATAGCATACATCTCATTTTTGCCAGGTGATAGCCCTGAAAACATGGGTAGGTGAGTCAGGATGTCCTCTAAAATGTAAAGTGTTCTCTTTCAGTGCCAGGATCCGGGGGTTTGTTTTTTCTTCTTTTTAAAAGCCCCTCCTTGGAGTTCCTGTCGTGGTGCAGTGGTTAACGAATCCAATGAGGAACCATGAGGTTGCAGGTTCGATCCCTGGCCTCGCTCAGTGGGTTAAGGATCTGGCATTGCCGTGAGCTGTGGTGTAGGTTGCAGATGCAGCTCGAATCCCACGTTGCTGTGGCTCTGGCGTAGGCCAGCGGCTACAGCTCCGACTCGACCCCTAGCCTGGGAACCTCCATATGCCGCGGGAGCGGCCCAAGAAATGGCAAAAAGACAAAAAATAAAATAAAATAAAAATAAAAGCCCCTCCTTATTTAAATGACATTCAGTGTGCCTCTCCTCCCAGAGAAGAGAAATTTACCAAGAAAAGTGATGAAGCGGGGGCAATACTCTCAGATGTGGATGCAGAGCAAGCCCCTCCTCCTAGCACAGCCGGCCCCGAAGTACCCCCAGCCCCACCTCCCTCTCCAGCTGAGGACGCCAAAGACTCCTCAGCTTCTAAAGCATCAGCCCTTTTGAAGTAAACCTTGACAGAATACTCCAGAAAACAGTTTCCCTGAAGTCCTTGGTGTTGTCTTTGAAGACTGTCTTGAAATAGCTTTGTTCTTTGCTAGTTTTCTTCTCCTGCAACCACTGTTGAGCACTGTTCTTACTCATGCACTTACAGTAATCCTTGGTTTCTCAAGCCACACCTCTGATTAATGTCTATGTTTGGTCTTTAATTTATGTCACTCTGCAGAATACGTATGATAGTCAGTTGTATTTGAATTAAAAAAAAAATGATCAAGCCTGAGTGTTTGTTACTAAATTTGGATGAGTGAAAAGTCCAGGCTTCTGTGAATTTAAAGACTTGAGCTGCAGAGAATGCTGAGGTGTTTGGGTTTTCAAAACTCGACCTTGGGGGAGTTCTCTTGTGGCAAATTGGAATAAGGATCCAGAGTTGTCACAGCAGCAGGTTAAGGATCTGGTGTTGTCACTGCTGTGTGTGGGTTCGATTCCTGGCCTGGGAACTTAAACGTGCCGTGGGCATGGCCAAAGAAAAAGAGGGAAAAAAAATTCAGAAGGAGGGGAAGGGGTTTGAAGGACCATCACTTTATTGCCAGTTGTTTCTGAGCAAGTCCCAGGATGTTATTCCTGTTCATTTGTTTGTTCAAAAAAAAAAATCCAGGGAGTTCCCACCATGGCACAGTGAGTTGTGAGTCTAACTGCAGCAGCTCCAGTGGCTCTGGAGGCACAGGATCGATCTCCAGCTTGGCATAATGGGTTGAAGGATCCAGTGTTGCTGCAGCTATAGTTCGGTTTCAGTCCCTGGCCCAGGAATTTCCTTGTGCTGTGGATACGACCATAAAATTGAAGAAAAAGATTATAACACTTAGTTGTATATGTGAATAAAAAAAACTTGGATGCCCACAGGGTTGAACTGATTGTCTTAAATAAAAATATCCGGTACCTACTGTGTGTGTTGGGCACTGGTCCAGGGACATATTATTGAGCAAAACGCCCCTGCCCCACAGAATTTACATTCCCATAGAGGAAGACTGACAGTAAGTATGTCTACAACACATAACAATAAATGTCTGACAACATGGAACAATAAATTATATGTTAGATGATAAATGTAGTGGAAAAGACATTTAAAAATAACACAGGGTAAGAGATATTAGAAGTGGCAGAGGAAGCATCAGGTCAGTTGCGGTTTTAATTTATTTTTATTTATCTTTTTAGAGCTGCACCTGTGGCATATGGAGGTTCTCAGGCTGGGGGTCGAATCAGAGCTGCAGCTGCTGGCCTACACATCAGCCACAGCTATGCTAGATTTGAGCTGCATCTGTGGCCTACATCACAGCTCTTAGCAATGCCGAATCCTTAACCCACCGAGTGAGGCCAGGGATGGAACCTGAGTCCTCATGGATACTAATAGGGTTTGTTACTGCTGTGCCACCACGGGAGCTCCCCACTTGCGATTTTAAGTAGGGTGGTCTGGATAGGCCTCATTAGAAAGGTGATGTTTGAGTAAAACCTTGAGGACAGTGATAGAATTAGGCGTGAGGACATCAGGGACAGAGAAAAGAGCCAGTGAAAAGGCCATAAGACAGAGAAAGATGTGCCTGGTGTATTCAGGGGAGGGCAAGGCTTGGCTGCCATAGAGTGAACCAGAGCCCAGTAGCAGAAGATGAAGCCACAAGTGGTGTGGGAAGGAGGTAGAGCCCATGGGGCTTTGTAAAGACTTTGAATGACCTGGGAAGGCAGGATCTAGCTGCTGTGTAGAGAACAGGCTGCATGAGGTGGGGGAAGAGAATCACTTCAGAGGCTACTGGAATAACCCAGGAAAAAGGCAATGATGATTTGGACAGGTAGCAGTTGGGGTGGTGAAAAATATGGTCAGATTCTATATATATGTATGTGTTTGAAGCTAGAACCCACAAAAGTTTCTGATAAGTTATGAAAGAGAAGAGTAAAGGATGACCCTGTGGTGTTTAAGCCTGAGCAGCTGGAGTTCCCTTCAAAGATGAGTAGATTGGATGTGTCTGGGCATGGGTGGGTAGGGAAACAGAAATTCCATTTTGCTGGCTCGATATGGCCTCATAGACATTTAAAAAGAGATATCAGAGTTCCTGTGGTGGCTCAGCAGTTAACGAACCCAGGAGGACGCGGGTTCGATCCCTGCCCTTGCTCAGTGGGTTAAGGATCTGGCATTGCTGTGAGCCGTGGTGTAGGTCACAGATGCAGCTCAGATCTGGCATTGCTGTGGCTGTGGTGTAGGCCGGTGGCTACAGCTCTGATTAGACCCCTAGCCTGGGATTCTCCATATGCTGCAGGTGCAGCCCTAAAAGACCAAAATAAATAAATAAATAAATAAATAAATAAATAAATAAATAAATAAAAAGAGATATCAATTTGGCAAATGACTATGTGAATCTGGAGTCCAGGGGCAGTCTGGCCTAGAGATAGAGATTTGAGGGGGACCTCAGCATAGAGAGAGCGCTTAAAGCCATGATGCTAGTTGAGATCACCAGAAGAATGAGTAGATAAACCCTAACGTGAGCCCAGGGCTATGCCAGTCTTAAGAGGTTTGGGCTGTGTGATAGTCAACTTTTGTGTCAACTTGACTGGACCAAGGGGTGCCCAGATTAAATATTATTTCTTGGTTTGTCTTTGAGGGTGTTTCTGGATGAGATTGAATCTGAACTGGTGGACCCAGGGTCGACTCCCCTCCTGAGAGTGGGCATCATACAATCTGTTTAGGGACTGAAAGGAACAAAAAGGTGAAGGGAGGAGGGATTCACCCCTTTTGCTCCCTGCTGCCCTGTTTGAGGTGCGACATTGGTTTTCTGCCCCTCCCGTGGGACTGATACCTTTGACTCCTCTCATTCTTAGACTTTCCTGGGTCTCCAGGTGGCAGATGGCAAGTTGTGGGACTTCTCCACAATTGCATGAGCCAATTCTTCATAATCTCTTTTTTACATCTACGCCTGTCATTATACCTATATACCTCCCATTGGTTCTATTTCTCTGGAGAACCCTGTCTAATATAGGCTAACAGGAGGAACCAGCAAAACAAAACAAAACCCAACGAAGGAGCAATCCATGATGGGGGAGGAGTCTAATGTTCTGGAAGCTAAAAGCTACCTGAGGTAATAGTTTCCTTCTTCCCTTTTTCCTCCTTCCTTCACCTTCTTCCCTCCTGAAGCCAGAAGCACTAACTGATGGAAAAAAAAAGGAAAAGTGGGCAGGGCTATGTGGGCAGGGTTTGCCTCACCTGTGAGTGCTGCAACCACTCGTCTCATCATCTTCCACTCTTCATTCAACACCTGGCAGCCAAAGGTGCTTAGAAGGGTGGATGAGGAGTTCCTGTCGTAGTGCAGTGGTTAACGAATCCGACTGGGAACCATGAGGTTGCGGGTTCGGTCCCTGCCCTTGCTCAGTGGGTTAGGGATCCAGCGTTGCCATGAGCTGTGGTGTAGGTCACAGACGCGGCTCGGATCCCGCATTGCCGTGGCCCTGGCATAGGCTGGCAGCTGAAGCTCCGATTCGACCCCTAGCCTGGGAACCTCCATTGGCTGCGGGAGCGGCCCAAGAAATGTCAAAAAGACAAAAAAAAAAAAAAAAAAAAAAGAAGGGTGGATAAGTTCATGCACTGCCTTCTGAGTTGTCTAGTCTTAAGAATTTGCAACAAGTAGAGTAGAGAGGAAATACCCGGTTACAATGAGATGAATTGTTTTCACCACAGCCTCCAATTCATATGTTAAAATAATAACCCCCCAAGTTCCTCAGAATGTGACTGTCTTTGAAGACAGACTTTTAAAGAGGTAATCAAATTTAGGTAAAGAAGTAATTTTTAGGTAATTACATTTAGATAAAAAGATAAATTCCTTAGTTTTGCTCACCCAAGGTTATGGCTTACAAAATTCATACCCATGACAGCAGATAAGAACCAAAATAAAGCTAGTGTGAATGAGGATAAGTTGAAGAAAAGATGAAAAGATTGTTCGAGAAGGACTGAAAACACCAGGAGATGGGAGTGGGGAGGTGTGTGTGCCTGGTGTCATCATGGGCAGCACCTCAAAACCAGGTGCAAGCCTCTTAGTTACACACACACACACACATCCTAACTTCAGTATCCTTTAATCACAGCTCCCAACCCAAGGGAATGATCTGATCGTTGGAATCTGTACTCTTCTTTTCAGCAAAGTAAACCACAAAGTTCAAAGAGAATGTTGTGTAAGATTATTTTATTTTACGAGGCAAAGGTTCTGTCATAGCCAACTGGATTCCACCTGAAGCATTAAAAGCCAACCATAGTAAACACATGTATGTTCAGCTCTGGCGCCAGAGGCCCTCTCTTCCTTCAGAAGTGCTGCTGTTATTGCAGCTCACAGTAACCCGGCAACATGTGAGTGCAGGGGCTGGCCCTGGGTTCCACATGGGGCAAACCTGTTTTTCCCAAACTCTTTTCTAAACCTATCCTCTTGAGCCAGTGAGGGCCAGTATTGTGGTTTTCAGGAAGAAACTATTACTCATTATGCGTTTGCCTCAAATCACCAGAAAACTCAAACTATCTTGGTTACATATCCCTTTAAAAGCTGACAGAAGAAAAGCATCTGCTATCATGGGAAACCCCAGCTTGCTCTTCCCACCCAGTGGGACGTGGTGACCATGCACATTCTCCAGGATGAGTGCAAGCTTGAAAAGAGAAAAGCTCTGTGGGTGTTGCTGGCTGGCTCTCCCCTCAGGAGCCTGGACCATCATCCCCCTTCTGCCTTTTTTGACAGCGCTTGGTGGCTTTTCACATCCGGGAGAGCCTGATGTCATAGGTGACCATGTTGAAGTTGTCCCAGGCGAAGAGCTTCTTCTCCAGGGGGTTGTAGTCTATCATGCTGCTGTACTCGTAGCGGTTCTTGAACGGGATGGTCAGGGCCCTGCTGCTGCCCGTGCTTGTGTCGTAGGCGAAGTTGATGGTAGCCTCAGGTGATGAATAGCTGCTGACGGTATACAAGGTGCCACAGATGATGAAGGCGTTGGCGACGGACTGCTTACGGATGTTGGTCTCCCAGGTTCCCTCAAGCTCCAGATTCTCTGGGTTCAGTTTGGAGAGGACAATGGCGCCTTTGGCGGCCTCCGTGCTGTAGATGACCCAGAGACCTGTCTCATCCACTGCCAGGTCGATGTCAGTGTAGCCACCCCAGGAGTAGGGGAACTGTCCATGGTAGCCGGCTCCAGGGATTTCCTTCTCAGCCTTCAGGGTCTCGGTGCTCAGCTCATACCTGATCACCGTTCTGGAACTGGCGCCCTGGAAGTAGAGGCTGCCCTGGTACACCACGGCACCTGTGCTTTCCAGCTGCCTGGGCAGCACGTGCACCTTGGAAGGGTAGCCCTGCGCAAACTGGCTGATGCGGTCGTACTCAAAAACCTGGCGGATGTCCGTGCCCACTGTGTCAATCCTCCACGTGGTCTCCTGGGAATAGGGGTAGGTGGCCTTGGGGTCTCTCATCCACACGCCATACTTGCCAGTGATTGTCTCAGCTGTTCTCAGGGTGACAGGCTCTCCTACCCAAACGAGTTCTCCACATCCTGGTGAATTAAAACAAAAACGGTGTGTCTACCATCTTTCCATGATGTGGAAGCATGGCAGAGCTAGAAGAAGTGAGAACCCCTGAGACACACCCTTGGGGTTTAAACCCAGGCTTTGCCACTGGCTGACTGTGTGACTTTCAATAAGTTGCCTGGGTTTCTAAGACTCAATTTTCTCCTTTGCAAAAGGGGCTGATCATAGTGGTTTGAGTAGTAGGGCTGTTGTAAGTTTTAAATGTAATTATACATGCTAAGTGATTGTATAAATACCTGCCAAATATTATATGAGCGCTATATGATATGAATTGAGCTATAACTGATCCTTTAACACCACAGGTTTGAACAGTATGGGGCCGCTATATATGTGGATTTTTTTTGTTCAATAAATTTTACTTCTATTTGGTATCAGTTATAAAGATGAAAGATTCACAGAGGGCTTCACACTCTATTTGTAATATTTGACTTAAGGTGGGCAAGATCTCCTGGTGTTAATTATATTACTCTATGATTTTCCTTTTTTTTTCTTTTGCTTTTTAGGGCCACACCTGTAGCACATGGAAGTTCCCAGACTATGGGTTGAATCAAAGCTGAAGCTGCTGGCCTATGCCAAGCCACAGCAATGCAGGATCTGAGCTACTTCTGTGACCTGCATTTCAGCTCAGGGCAACACTGGATCCTTAACCCACTGAGCAAGGCCAGGGATTGAACCCATGTCCTCATGGATACTAGTTGTGTTCATTTCCACTGAGCCATGACAGAAACTCCTCCTCTATGATTTTCCTGTCTGATGTATTATTTTAAAAAAATGAGACAATAACCAAGTCATAACAATCTCTATAAAACAAAGCTTTACAAGTCCTTCCCCAAGGGACCATGTATTTCAGCCATCATTTTACTATACTAAAACTTGAATATAATTTTTTAAATGAAGATATGGTTGAACACTTAGATTTATTTGAATCACAACTGATCTCTATATTTTAATGGGCATTTCAATTTCCTTATAGAAAGCAGAAACTCTTTGCTACCCATATCTCAGGGAATCATATTTGGAATATTTCAAAACTCCCCATCCTCATGCTTCTCCTTCTATACTAGCAATAATTGTCAATAATAAGGATAGTCACTATTGCTGAAAACTAGAGTCTTTGTCTTAAAGTCAGGCTTTCAGGGAACACCTTGCAGAGGGGCAATTGTACTTTTCCTAGGTACCCAAAGTTCAGAAAAGATACCTTGAGTAACAGAGTGTATTGGGATGGCTCATGCTGTCCATCTGGCCCCAAGATAAAGACATGAAGGATCTACTGAAAATGTCATTTTTTGCATTTTCAGGTGCAATCAATTCTTTGTGTTGACCAGGTAGATGAAACAGACACATCTGTCATTTTCCCCCAGTGCAGCCTAGTCCCCATCCCAAGTGTAGGTGATGCGATATAGAGCTTAGGTAGGGAGAGGCCACCTTCCTGCCAGTGTGCCCTGGGAAGGGAGCAGAAAACAGTTCTGTTCTTCCCCCCTTCCCTGCCTCTGCTTCCCGGGAGGTTACCTGTCCACCCCTATCTCCCTGATAGTGGGCTGACCAACTCCAAATACAGAACTAGACACAGATAAAGACCAGGTGGGTACAGAAGAGGAGAAATTTAACTCCATACCACTGCCTCCTTCTTCACTGCCGGAATGACCAGACACACTCTCCTTCAAGATTCGAGCAGCAGGAACCTCAGTTAACTCTGACTTCAGTTCTTGAAAGTCCAAGTTCTCCACATTCCATTTAGAAACTATATTAAAAGCAAAAGGCAAAATTGTATTGTGAGGAAAAAGGTCTAACAATAGACTAGGTTGAAGGTGGGATTTTTTTTTTTTTTTTGGTCTTTTTGCCTTTTCTAGGGCTGCTCCCTCAGCATATGGAGGTTCCCAGACTAGGGGTTTAATCAGAGCTGCGACCTACACCACAGCTCATGGCAATGCCGGATCCTTAACACACTGAGCAAGGCCAGGGATCAAACCCGAAACCTCATGGTTCCTAGTCAGATTCGTTAACCACTGAGCCATGACAGGAACTCCTGAAGATGGGATTTAAATAGGCTTCCAAAGATATGATGATGTTTGAGATTTGGTTTAAGATAATAAGTGGGGTGAGATTGTGGGGAGGGACCATGAAACAAGATTGGGCTAAGTTTACAACTGTCAGAGCTGGGTGAAGGATATGTTGGGATTTGTGTTATTCTCTCTACTTTCATGAATGTTTGAAAAATTCCATAATACAAAGCTCATAAATAATAAATTGCATAGCAATGTCCCTCGCACAGAGTATTCAACATAAAGTAAATTAAAATAATTCCCACTAGAAGGTCTGATACATGAGTAGGTGGTGTTATGAAGGGATATTGGAAAGATCCTTAGCTTCTTCTAGGATGCCTGAAATAATTCAACAATTGACAGTCCCCTGCATGACTTAAGCTTCTATTTTCTTGTCATAATGCAAATGGTCTTGTAAGGAGGAAGATATTAAGCTTTACATGCTTTTCTGATATATTCGGTCAGATCCTTTTCCAAGATCAGTTTGGGACAAGGAAGAGAGTGTGCAGGATTCCTACTGGAATTTCGAGGAGAGTTTGAGGCATGGAGAAGGCAAGAGCTGTGGATGACACTGGCTAGACATTAAGTCATCACAGTGGGTCACACACTGCTACATTGATTTGAGAGCGTGCGGAAGTTCTGAAACACTGAAAATAGCTTCTTCGTGAACAGAGGTGATTAACAGGTATTTATAGCTCTTTCCACATTTCAGAGAAGTTTTATATAAATTACTTATGTGCTCTGGTACCTTCACAAGTTTTAGAGAAATAGAATAAGGCTTTAGGACTATAATCTGCACCTAATTTAATTATTGCCACCACTTACTAAGTGACCCCTATGAGCCGGGTACCCTGCTAGGCTCTTGCTATTATTACCTCTATTTCACATAACAGTCCTGAGAAGGAATATTATTATCTTCATTTTGCTGAAGAGGAAACTGAGGCTCAGAGAGGCTAAGTAGCTTGCCCAAGATCACGAGTGGTGGGACTAGGACTTGACCCACATCTGCCAAGGTCATGGCAGTTGTGACCCTTTCTTTTATTTTTCATTTATTTATTTTTTGGTTGCTTTTTAGGGCCACATCCATGCCATATGGGAGGTTCTCAGGCTGGGGGTTGAATCTGAGCTGTAGCTGCTGGCCTGTGCCACAGCTGCAGCAACTCAGAATCCAAGCCATGTCTGCGACCTATACCATAGCTCACAGCAATGCAGGATCCTTAACCCACCGAGCAAGGCCCGGGATCGAACCTGCATCCTAATGGATGCTAGTCAGATTCGTTAACCGCTAAGCCACTCTGGGAACTCTAGTTGTGAACCTTTCCATCCTCTGGTAGGCATGCATGTCAGCTTAAAAGGGATTCTCGGAGTTCCCGTCGTGGCGCAGTGGTTAACGAATCCGACTGGGAACCATGAGGTTGCGGGTTCGGTCCCTGCCGTTGCTCAGTGGGTTAACCATCCGGCGTTGCCGTGAGCTGTGGTGTAGGTTGCAGATGCGGCTCGGATCCCGCGTTGCTGTGGCTCTGGTGTAGGCCAGTGGCTACAGCTCCGATTCGACCCCTGGCCTGGGAACCTCCATATGCCGCGGGAGCAGCCCAAGAAATAGCAACAACAACAACAACAAAAGACAAAAGACCAAAAAAAAAAAAAAAAAAAAAAGGGATTCTCTAGGTGCTGAATGCACCCTTCCCTAGATGCTCTCTAAAAAATAAAGCATTTTTCCTTTAAAAGGAACACAATGTTAAGCTGAGTAGAGGGCGCTAGAGAGGCACTGTGAGGGAGCTGGTCTCTCCACAATGTTATGCAGGGGCTGGCAGCCTGACTGTGAGGACATCTGGTGGCACCCGCCTCAGACAGAGTCCAGGACACGGTTCCTCTGTGACCTCACAGGCTTGGCCTGGCCATAACCTTTCCACAGCCCTCTCAACGCAGAACCCAGAGTCTCTGCATGAGGACCCCCGTGCTTTGCCGGCCTCCCCGTGCTGGCTCAGCAGGGCTCCTGCAGCCTGTCCCAGACTCCCCTGGCTCCTTGCCTGCACTTAGGAGGTGGCCTTTCCAATTCCAGCCTGGGCTAACCAGCCAGAATCTCTGCTCTCTGATGGGATGAACCCCACCTTTCTCAATGAGGTTGGAACCCATTCCAAGTTTGTCCTTCCTCTGGTACCCTCCCTCAGCCCTGGGGTGCCACGTGGAGTTTACTTTATCTCATCGTTACTCTTTAATCAGTTAATCCTTTCTATCAAACATCCCTGACTCCGCTTGTTGTGTGGTTTCTGTTTCCTGCCTGAACACAGACTGCTACCAGAAGCTCTGCGAGAGGCTCAAAGATGCTGCTCAGCATTCTGGGGTGACCCACTCCTGGAGCCTACTCACATTCCAGTGGGGGCTCTCACACACCCACACAGTTCCCAGGTGGAGCACCAGAGAGCTGCTCTTCCTCCCCGAAGAAGCGGTACAACAGGTGCCTGGCTGGTGTCTAGTTCCTTTCCTGGTCCCACTAAGGCCCTCAGGGCTCTGACCAAGGGGCCTTTCTCTCCCCTTTCACCCCCAAAACTCTTACATTGCTCTTTGTAGGAACCACACCTCATGTGCTTTCTTTGGAATAAACAAGAACCACAATAAAACATAATGTCAGGGAATGGCTTCCAGAACGACCGTGAGGCCAGTTCTCAGTTGGCAGGTGGGATGGTTGGATTACAAGCCTGTTGGCTGCTGCTTGGCTGTGTTAGCCAGGAACACTTGGCAATGGTCGAAACTCCCAGAGTAGAGGCATCTGGCATGAGAACCAAAGCCTGTGGGAGAGGATGCAGGGCCCAAAGGCAGGGAATCCATTGTGTGAAGAGGCCTGGACTGGGCCAGAAGTTGTAGCTTCCTCTCTGAGCCTTAGCAGTCTTAGATCATGGAGTTCCCTGGTGGCCTAGTGGTTAAGGAGCCAGCATTGTCACTGCTATGGCACAGGTTTGATTGCTGGCCTGAGATCTTCGGTGTTCCTTGGGTGTGGCCAAAAAAAAAAAAAAAAAACTCTTAGCTCAAACTATAAATGAAACAGTCTCAATAAAAAAAAATATCAAAACTAAAATTTCTCTGGAATGTTTCAAAATCACTCAAATTTCATTCTGAATGTGGGGGAAAAACAAAAAGAGGTTATGAAAAGATTAAGGACTATATTGTATCAGACAGCTGAACATTTTTAGGACTTTTGTTTGTTTCTATTAAAATTCAATCCTTCTGTGGTTGAAAAGTCCATGTCTGTTATAAAATTCAGGAAATACTTTCTTCATGCTTCATCCTATCTATTAATTCTTATTGATAGACACATGCTAGAGAGTTAAACTTAGAAACCTGAATTCATTAACTCAGTTGCATTCCATACACACACACACACACACACACACACACACACACACATGGTACATAAACTTACATACCATATATATTTATATACTTATATATATATGCAAATTATATTGTAATATTTTTGTAGTGGAGTTATTTTCTACCACTGCCCCAAAAGTTAGGTCAATATTATGTAAATGAAGAGGATGAAGGAAAAAGAAGGGTACCAACATAATCACAAGTTGTCACGAATACTCTAGGAAAGTGAAGATTATCTAGCAGATTACTTTCCTGGGTGTCGCTCCAATGCATACACTTTCCAGAATCAGTGTGCGCTATAGAAACAAAAGCACATGTTGATGTTTTGATTGTCAAGTGGCAATTGTTTTGTTGCTGTTTTGCTTTGCTTTTTAGGGCAGCACCTGTGGCACATGGGGGTTCCCAGGCGAGGGGTCTAATCAGAGCTACAGCTGCTGGCCTATGCCTCAGCCACAGCAATGCAGGGTCCGAGCCGCCTGCGACCTACACCACAGCTCAAAGCAAGCGAGGCCAGGGATCGAACCCACTAAGCGAGGCCAGGAATCGAACTCACAACCTCATGGTTCCTAGTCAGATTTGTTTCCTCTGAGCCACGATGGGAACTCTGTCCAATGGCATTTTTAAAGAATAGTGTGACGTAAGCAAAAGAAGTCTTTTGTAATTATCTTTGTAATTATGGGTGGTCGCTCTGTGCCAGCCACCATGCTGGATGCCTCCACATGGGGGAATTATTCTCCCCATCTGATGGGTGAGGAAGTGAAATCTGCAATGCTCATGCTAAGCAGCTGCTGTGCCCCTCCTGCGTATCTTGCCTACCTTTCTCCAGCCATTGCTGTGTCCACCTGCCTCCCACAGTTGGCACTTATCAGAACCTGCCTCAGCTGCCCTGCCCCAGCTTCTCTGACTCTGTGCCCATATCTGTGTGTCACAGGAGTGTGATACACATCAGGGGATGACCTGTGGCCAATAAAGTCTCAGATCTGGAGATAAATGCTGCCTTCCTCTGCTGGACGTGACACAGCTTCTCAGAAGTCATGGTGGGGTAAAACCTTTGCCCCGTGGGGACAGCCACCACTCCTGGTTGGTTCTCCTTCCTTCCCTGCAGCACTCTCTTTACCCCTGATTCTCCTCCTCAGCATTGTGGCCCATATAAACACTGCACATGAGCCCTCATCCCAGGCTTTGTTTTCTGGAAGGACCCGTTCAAAGCAGAGGAGAACTAAGGGGAGGGGAGGGCTTCTCTTGTGACGCTATAACCAACACTGGATTATTTTCAGTATTCTGTATTTTCCTCTTTGGGCTTGTTTAAAAGATGTCCAGACATTTCACTACAAAACTATTACTACAAAATTATGTATATATGTGTGTGCGTGTGTGTGTAGCTATATATATACATATATATCCCTGATCTCAATTCCATATCTATGTATACATGTACACACACACACACATATATATATATATCCCTGATCTCATATATATATGTGTGTGTGTATATATATATCTATACACATATATGTATATATCCCTGATCTCAGTTCAGGGATTGAACATGGGCTGTAGTGGTCAAAGGGCCATATCCTAACCACTAGACCATCAGGGAACTCCCTATATGTGTATATTATTTCAACTCATACACACATATGCACAAACAAGTGATTTCCATGATTCTAAGGAGATTTTTTTCCATGTAACAATCACACGATAAAGAAAGTGGTGGTGACAGTTTGAATTATAAGTGGAGTAAGAAAACATCCACCTTCTCAGGACTCTCCCCTGCTTCCTTGGCCTCACTAAGCCCTCACTCCCCTTAGGCCCACCCTCCCTGCATAGAGCACACCTACACCTAAATCCCAGCCAACCCAAACACCCCTCCACCATCACATCCACATGCCATGAGGCACATCTTTTGTTCCAAGCAGTTCTTTCCCTGATATTCAAATGTAACTCTTCTATCTTGCATCTTTAGATTCTATAAGCTAGAGGTCAATTCAGGGTCCTGAAGAGCCACTGAACTCAGAGGAAGGGCCTGAGTTCTATTGCCGACTCTGCCGCTAGGGGGGCTGGGAGACAGCAGGCTGCTGAGTGACTCTCTGGGCCTCAGTTTCCACATCTGTACAAATGAGCTAGAGGCATCAGATTCTCTCTGGGCCCCCTTTCCAGCTCTGCATTCTTGTGCTAATGTAATTTCCTGCTCAAAAAACCCACAGCTAGAAAGGAGCTTCCAAGTCTGGAGTTCACTATAATGGGCTGCTGCCTTTAGTTCAAAAGTAGAGCAGCTGGAAAGGACAAAAAGAAATATAAAATCAGAGAACGCATCAAATAAATTCCCAAAGACTTGTTAAATGACCACAAAACTATAAAAAAAAATTGCCTCTATTTTCAAACACACACACACACACACACACACACACACACACACACACACACACACACACATAGGTTTTGTTCTTTCAGGTAACAGTGTGAAATACATAATGACTCTTAACATTTCTATTAATAACGATTCATTTGTGCTCAAAGACCAAGTTCAACAAGTCTCATCTCCACCCCTGATCAGCTGTTCAACCTGGGGTCCCTCAGCATTTCAGACTTTATTTTCCTTCATTCTAAAATTTAGAATTGGCTCTCTTTCAACTCTATCACTATAGGATTCTTTATACCTTAGAGTTATTTCATTTGAGCCCCATAAAAATTATTACCCACAGCATGTAAAAATTCCTCAGCCAAGAATCAAACTCTAGCCATAGCAGCAACCTGAGCTGCTGCACTGGCAATGCTGGATCCTTAACCCACTGCTCCATAAGGGAACTCCCACAGCAGGAATTTTCATTGCCATGTTACAGAGGAGGAAACAAAGGTACAGAGGCTAAAAAACTTGCCAGAGGTCACATCAGGAATTCATTCAGGTTTTTCAGTCTCAGACCTGTGCAGATCTTGCCTTTTATGCAGAAATCCTTTTTAGAAAATAGTTTCCCTCATTTTATTTTGAAGATTTTCAAACCTTTAGAAAAGTTGAAAGAAAAGTACAATAACCCTACATGTGCTGTTCACTTAGATTCACCAATTGTTAATATTTTGTCACATTTGCATTCTTTTTCTTTCTCTCTTTATTTATTTATAGTCTCTGCTGAACCATCTGAAGTAAACTGTAGCCATTCTGACACCTCACCCCTAAGTACTTGAGTAGGTATCTCCTTAGAACATGGATATTCTTCATAACCACTAGAGCATATCTCATCCAAGAAACTGAACATTAATTCAATAACACAATCTGACAAGTAGCGTATATTCAATTTTCTTCAAGGATCCCTTGTAGCTTTGTCCCCCTGGATGCAGGAGCCACTCCAGGGTCATGTACTGCATTTGGCCACCACATCTCTTCGGTCCCCATTAATCTAAAACAAGCCCCCTCCCGACTCCTTTTTTTTCTTTCTTTCTTGATTTTGACATCCAGACTAATTGTCAATTAACTGGATTTACTTGTTTGTTTCTTTATGATTGGAAAACTTATTTAACAGCAAATATTGGGGAGCACAATTTCACAAAAAGTGACACAAATACTGTCTTCCTAAGTACTGAAAGAGTCCCCCTTCCCCCAGTGTGCACTCACGGACTCACCTTCTGGCTAGAGCCAGGATAAACACAACATCTCAGGTAGCAAAAGCCGCTTCAAAGTGACTTAAAAGCACAGGTTCTCAGACTGGAACAAGAGCAGGAAATCTTCCAAAACAACATATTAGGGCACCCACAAAGGGTTGCTTTCTCTTTATTTTGCCAAGGAAGGACATTAAAAAAGGGACCTTACCGCTTATCATCATTTCATAAATCTATTGTCGTTTCGTAAATAGAGGTCATTTTAACAACAAAGACTCAATCTCTGAACAGAGATTCACAAAAGGATAGTTTTCTAAAAAGGGTAGTTGGCAACTTGCTGCTGATCACACAGGCACCTCACCTTGTCCTTACATATTCCCATTGCACCATGGATTGTGAAAACTGTCAAGGGTAGGCACAATGAACCCAGAACTACTAACCTCAGCAGAACTCTCAGGAGCTAAACGACCAGCAATATGTGAAAGTGATTGCTTTGCCTTCTTTAATCTACATTGTGCTAGATGGGTGGTCTCTGGGAGAAAGGGGGAGGGCAAGAAGGACAGGCCTGGGTCACCTGTAACAGGTGCATGAACGTGTCACCTTCACCCCACATTCTTACCTTCCCTGGAGCCCAACGGCACATCCTGAGACATGCTGTGAGCCTGGGGACACTGGACCTTCAGCTTTGCTAACTCCTGGCTGCTGCTCTCCAACCTCCTGGCCAGATCCTCATTCTCTGTCTCCAGTTGCCTCTTCTCCTCCTCCAGAGCTGACTTGTCACGGGCGAGGTTGTTGTAAGTTGTCTCCAGCTCCCTGTTTTGAGTTTCCAGCTGTTCTCGCTCTCTCCTCAGGGTACCCAGCTCCTTCTCCAGCCCCTCCTGGGCCTCCCAGGGCCCGGTAGCCTGGCCCAAGATCAGCCGGTGAAGGAGAGCCTCCAGGGAGCTCAGCCGGGCTTTGGTGGACTCCAGGGCTGCACGCTGTTCGCTGCTGTCTCTCTGCAGGTCCTGGAGGGCTGACATGGTCTGGCCCTGCTCGGGGCAGCTGGACTCATTGGGGCTGGCTACCTTGAAGGTGTACTGGCATTGGCCACTCCGGTCATTGGCCTTCCACAGCTGGGCTGTCCTGGCCCCTGCACTCCACACCAGACAGGCCAGCAGCAGCAGCTGGACAGCTGGCATCTTGGGCCTGCAGCGGCAGCAATGTGCACAGAAGCCCTCAGTTCAGAGGCTGGGCGAGGCTGCCTCTGGAACTCTCCTCTGCGCTGTGAGGTGTCTGGATGGGTGGCCCTGCTGGTTCCTGCCCCAGCTCCACAGAAGTTTATATACATGGGGGGAGCCAGCCCTGCATGGGGGGAGAATGAGGTGGCCACATGAGGCCGGGTGGGGCCGTGCATAAGGGGGTGTTTCTATGCTGCCAGCAAGATACTTAGAAAATGAACTTACAGAGGTTATGTTTCGAATTTCTTTTAAAAAAAGACTGTCCCACTTTATGCACCCCACATCCCCTAATAGTCCTTTTGTCTCTACCTTATTTTCACACATACACTCAACACATGCCTACCTCATCCTGCATGCCTGCTTGTGTGCTGATTTCAACAAGGAACTTATTTCTAGTTTATATTTCCATGTTCTCTCCAAACTTTATTGAGAACATGCTTTATGTCAGGCATTGTTCTAGAAAACAGGGGCACAGATATGCCTAAGAAACAGTTCCTCTGCCCTGTAGCAGAGACAGAGACAAATAGCCAGTTAGAATATAAGGGCAGCATGCCACCAGGCTTCAGGGAATACTCATCCTATAAAAGTATTTGGAAGCCAAATTCTTCCCCTCACTTTAAAACAAGTGTGGGCATATCTTTGGGAGGACGTTTGGATTCCAGTCTTGCATCAATGCTAGCCTCTAGACTAGTTCTCATTCTGTGTGTGTGTGTGTGTGTGTGTGTGTGTGTGTGTGTGTACAAATGTCATCAACCTCACTGATGAAATCTGTGGAACCCTTCTCAGGAAGATGTTTTTCAATGTATCAAATATATAGGATTGCAAGGAGAACACATGATATTGAAATACTACTATCAATTTTTTAAATTTTAAATATACGCATCCTTTTAATTTAATTTATATTAAAAATAAGGTCTAGCTGGGGTGTCTAATTTCAAAGTAGCTTCAAGTGGCAATCCTATTGCATGCTATCTGCAAAAACTGCAATTAAATGTAAAACGTCTGTGGCCTCTATTGGTGGCGACAAAGTTGCAGGTAGTGCTAAAACACTTTGGATTTATGACTAGATCATGATGGAATCAATTTTTTTTTTTTTTTTTGCTTTTACTGTGGCACCAGTGGCATATTGAAGTTCCCAGGCTGGAGGCTAAATTGGAGCTGTAGCTGCAGGCCTATGCCAAAGCCATGCCAGATCGGAACCACATCTGTGACCTATGCTGCAGCTTGTGGCAATGCTGGATCCTTAATTCCCTTAGCGAGGTCAGGGATCAAACCCGCATCCTCATGGATACAAGTCAGGTTCTTAAACTGCTGAGCCACAAGGGGGATTCCTAAAATGTTAAACCCAAATTTTAGTTTGAACGTGGTGAAAATAAAGGTGTAACATTTTTTTCACATCCAAATTCATCATGGGCTATATGGACCCAGGTTAATAATCCCTACTTTGTATTAACAAACCTAAAGAGAAAAACAAAAAAACAAAAGAAGTGGGAAAAAATAAAAACCTGCCAAACATGCCAAGAGAAGGACCATGCAATTCAGAATGTGTACTGCAGCCTCATTAGTAACTTTTAAAATAATATTTGCATTTGAGCAATTTGTGTTGTCTGATACCCATAACATCTTCAATATTTGTGAAGTGAATATTTCAGATGTCCCCTGGCCAGCTCACTGTGAGACTGGGAAATACATTTTGCTCTGAAGAGTCTATTCTTATTTGATTGATTCTAAAGTTAGATGTGCACTTGAGATACTTACAGATGGGTGTCCGTTTACTGCTGACTGAAGGGTAATGGCCTCAGTCCCTGAATCAGATAATAAACATTACCAGAATGATTTTTTTTTTAAATAACATCAGCAAAAACAGATTTAAATATATTGCTTTTACTCTTAGGAATGTTTTCTTTCTGCTAAAAGGACTAAGATCATTTCTAGGCTGCCAATGCTATGGAAAAGAGGAAAAGAGTTCTGGACAAAGAGAATTTTAAGTAATTGTGCTGCCTTCAATTGGCTCAGGATTACTGTGCTCGTAAAGGAAGAACAGAAGACTAGAGGGCAGGTCTTCTGACTTTCCTTGAAGTGATTTCCGTTCTGAGATAGGGCACTGCCTTGGATAATCCAGAAGTATACCATCTATAATTCCCAGGGGTTTCCAGTCAGTCCCACTGCTCTTTAGGGAATTTTTATCTTTTTCATACATACTTTATCCCATGCTTTTATCTCTCCTAAGCTCCAGGCCAGTCACTGTTGAGCTGCGTGGGTGCCAGGCAGGGGTGAAAGAGTTTAATAACCCTTGGCATTTTTGCTTGTTCCAACCCTGTTTTTGAACACCAGGCAAAAGCAGTCATTCTCAGTGTTCTTTATAGTTCCTGGCAAATGCCATTGTGCTTAGGGAACGAAATGTGGTTGATGGGTGTGTTGACCTTTTCTCAATTGCTGTGGTTCAGGTTCATTTCTTCCCCTGGAGCCTGATGTGATAAGGACTGACCAAGCACCCATATTGTGCCTTCCTCCACTGACCTGTCACCACCACCCTCACAACACCTCACTGCTCGAGCTCTGCCTGCTGCCCGCTCTCGGCATCTCCCTCTCAGCCTTCATGGACTGCTAGAGCCACAAGGGCACTTACAATGAAACTAAGGCCCAGACAAAGAGAGGAACTTACCCAAGGTCACACAGTCAATGAGTGGCAGAACCAGAAAGAAAACTGATGTCTCGGATTCCAGGGTTTTCCACCTTCCTGCATAAGCCAACTCCACCCAAGTACCCACTAATTAATTGCCCAGAGTACATGAAAGACTCCAGGCACTTCCAGGAATCAGCACTCTAGGGAATGAGCTAGCTTCCTATATTCCCATTAAGTAAAGCCCTTTAGTGAAGGAAAACCTATGCATAACCATGAGTTTTCACAGCTGATTTTACAAAAGTGCATCCTTCCATGAAAGAGGATTATTTCCCTAAAAGCGGGAAAAAGGGCTCACTGGAACACACAGGAAACTCTCCAGCCCTGTGAACAGCAATAAACATCTGGTTGGCTTCCTCCTGCTCTTTTCGCCCTTCTGCATTTCACCGCCCTCTCTGCGCCAGCCCCCCTACTCCCCGCAGTCCCCTACTTCTGGAATTCTCCTGGACGTGGAGACATTTTTCCCCCTGAGGAAACACTGTCCACTCCAAATTGGTTGTTAGGCTTTGTGTTCCAGCTCCATTTCCTTTCTGGAGCCTGGAGCCAGGGAGTGTCCAATTCAGATGCTCCCAGCAGCCTGCAAAGTTGGAAAACCCTCAAGGGGTGTGTGCGGCCAACCGCAGAGCTGGGGTTGTGGCGGGAGCAGCAAGGAAGGCGCTGGCCTGGGGCATCCCGTTCAAGATGGGGACGGCAGGGGGCGCTAGGGAGCAACGTTCTTAAGAAGCATTCTGACATTTCTATTCAAGGTTGTGTTTATTCCCGTTCTTTTGCCCTGAGATTTAAGCTAGTTGGCTACCGATTTTCTTCTGCAGTTCTTCCAAGTGAGACTGGAACCTTCATGAGGGTAGGGCTGAGACTGTTTCACTCATCATTTGTGTCTTCAGGATCAGGCAGATGTAAGTGTTCAATACATTTTCAGTGGATGCCTGGATGCAGACATGATTCAAAAATTGAAAATAAAAGAGCCCTCAGGAATGAGAGAAAAGCCTCCGGTTGTGCTATCTTCTGGGCTGCTCAGGACCCACTGGGCACCACATTGGTGTCTGTGAGCAGGGCTCTCCCAGCTGAGAGGAAATCTTTGCTGGGGGCACTTCTCCCCCCAGAAAGCACTCACATAGTCTCAAATGGGACTGTTTCATGTATACCTTCATTTTGCTACAGATACGGAGGCTTCCTGCAAAACAGGGTGAATTAAAATGGTAACTGACTAGTAAGGACCAGGCAAGGGACTGATGAGAAGCAGCCATCTTAACCTGGGAGCTCAAGGCTTTTGTGTTTCCCTGATGATTCATGGTTGAAATACATCAGTATTAAGCACCTGCTGTGTGCCAAGGACTGTGGCACATACAGGAATGTGTAAGAAGCAGACCCTACCATCAAGGATCTCTCAAGCTGTAACACTGGGTAAGGCTAGCAGAGTAAGGTAAATGCTGGAGAAGCCTAGGGGAGGCAGGTGGCCCTTGTGAATAGCAAGGCTTCACAGGGGAGATGAATTTGTAGTGGGACCTAATGAGATGACATGTTTACAGTGGCACAGGCATTTGGGTTGTGACTTGGTTACAGGTCTGCCTTGGGTTCTTTATGTGTACCTTGTGTCTAATGACTAGGCATGCAGAATCACTCTCAGATTAATCATGTCTCATTCCTTTGTTGCTGCCTCCCACCACTCTTTGACCCAAAGCAGAAAGGAAGAGGAGGTCTTAAGTCAGTGAGCCCTGCACATTCTTTTCCATTCAGCACTTGTCCAAGGTTTATCCATGCTGTTCAGGTGGGAGCTGGTCCTGGGCATTGGGGCATCCTTTTCCTGTTGTGAGAGAGAGAGAGAGACTTCCAAAGGCAGAACCCAGCAGCTGTAGCCACAAAGTAAAGCCTAGGAGCTTGTCCTTGCCTGGAGAAGAAGGCTTTTTTTATGAGGCCTGGATGCGTATGGGGACAGTCCCCTGGGAAGTCCTGAGAGTTCCAAATGTTATGCTAGCATCTAGACCATGTCACACCACACTTAAATTATCACAATGGCACTGTTGGCAATTTTCAGCCCACAGATTTTACCACTAGTTCCATGAAACCCCTATGAAGCCTTAGTATATGATATGGTAAGCTGATTTCCTTCCAGCTATTAATGAATAAGGTTTCTACTAGGTATGGAGGGAATATGGAGATATGAAAGGAAGCACAGAAAGAAGAAGTGAGACCTTTCAAAAAAATCAAACAGTAGCCCACTTTGAAAAAGAACATCAGACCTATGTTACCAAGGGCCTTGATAGATCAGGGTGGAGGAACTAGGCTTGTGAGGATCGTGATTTCTAATGATTTCTTTTTTTTTTTTTTTTGTCTTTTTGCTATTTCTTGGGCCGTTCCTGCGGCATATGGAGGTTCCCAGGCTAGGGGTCGAATCGGAGCTGTAGCCACCGGCCTACGCCAGAGCCACAGCAACGCGGGATCCGAGCCACGTCTGCAACCTACACCGCAGCTCACTGCAATGCCGGATCATTAACCCACTGAGCAAGGGCAGGGACCAAACCCACAACCTCATGGTTCCTAGTCGGATTCGTTAACCACTGCGCCATGACGGGAACTCCTCTAATGATTTCTAACCCATCAGGAACTGGGGTACAATATTCTTGTGTTCCTGACTTTACAAAATCATTTCTCTTGTCTAAATTGATCATGTGCCACATATTCATATTTATCTTATATTTAAAGTGATTAAAATTAGTTCTCTTTTGTAAGTTGAGATTCCTTAAGAAAACTGGACCTATTAAAGGATTTAGGGTCCCTGCTAGCAGACCCTGCTGATTTGAATACACTCAGTGTTCTAGGTGCCTTTGAACTGCTACTGCTTGTTCTTTCATCTTTCCCTTAAAAGCCTGACTTAATCCAGTCAATGGTGTCTCCCAGTACAGGCGAGATGTTATGAACATGTTCAACCACTTTATCATCCTCTGTTATTTAAACCTACCCCGATTCCATTTGCTTCCTACATTTGAAGAATTTTTATTTTGCTGTTATTTTTATGTCCTTTTCTTGCCTTGCATTGCTGAGCTCGCCTCCTCACAGTGATGCTGTCTGGGTTTTTTGTTGTTGTTGTTGTTGTTGTTGTTTTTTGCTTTGTTTTTAAAATAAAGATCCCCTCTGGGATCTGATCAAATCATGTTTTTTATGTTTTTCTTATTTTTCCCTCAAGTTCACAAGGAAGTCCCTTCCTAAGCAACAGGTACTTAATTATCAATTTGGAAATATCTTTTTCTGAGCTGTTTTCCTTATTCACTGACCTTTAGTTCTCATTATCATTTCCTGAAATTAAAAACAGGGGAAAATCTTATTTTCCATTATTATTTGCTCTCTTGGAAATTTACTGTGGACAAGTGCCATAAGGTGATCATGCTGGGTCTCTTAGCGCCTCTCTGATGGACTTACCTTATGGGATCTCATGCTTCCTGAAGGAAGAGCACCAGTCGCTGAAAACAGAAGCAGACACAGCCTAAGCACTTTCCTGGCACTGATACTTGTCCTTGTCCTGATTCTTTATTATTCCACCAAAGACATACATCTGAATAAGGGCCAATGAGTTTATAGGACAACTTCCACATATCTTATTTAACCTCTCACAATAACCCAGAGGTAAACTGGGCAACATTCATAATTCTTCATTTAACAAGTGAAGACACTGTGAATCAAAGGGATTGACTGATTCCGTCAAGATCCTACAGATGGTAAAAGGGACCAGGACTTGGCATCCAGCTTCTAAATTTAATGCTGTTGCAGGGAAGGCCTCAAGAATGAACTTTCCAGGGCTCTTCAGATGTTTCCCCTCCATCCAGTCTACTGACTGGCAACTGGAAGACTAGGTTGCCCATCCCTGCGTCTGCTTTGGGTTGGCCCCACGGATGGGACAGTGTGTGCCATACTGTGTGGCCAGACCAGAAACAATGAGGCTGTGTGAGGCCTGCAGGTGTAATGCTTCCTTGGGATAAGCACAGAAATCCTTCTGTTTTAGTTTCAAGGTACAGATTCTCATTCACAGTTCCTCAAGAAAAAAGGGTGTGTGTGTGAGGGAAGTGCTGTGTAGGGAAGGAGACTATGGTAAGTGTTCTCCTAAATTGAAACCAAAACTGAGCTGTTGAAGCATGACCGGGGGCACTGTTCTCCCAGCTTCTCAGGAGCTGCGAGAACTCTCTCACAGTGGCTCGGTCTCTCCATGTGTCCACTCTCTTCTCTACTTTGTCACTCTCATCCTGCTGACTTTAGCTTTCATCTGGTCCCTAATGTTCAGCCCAGGCCTGAGCCTACCTCCCAGCCTATGACTCTGGTTACTAACTCAGTCTCTGTTTCCCAAAACACATTCTTGAGAGATTCGTTTGGCTGAGAGCTCCTTCTTCGAAGCCGACCACACCAGTCAGAGGTTGTCTAGCTGCCCATTAAAGTTCTGCCCTTGAGGAGTTCCCATTGTGGCCCAGCAAAAACAAATCCGACTAGGAACCATGAGGTAGTGGGTTCAATCCCTGGCCTCGCTCAGTGGGTTAAGGATCTGGCATTGCCATGAGCTGTGGTGTAGGTCACAGATGCAGCTCAGATCTGACGTTGCTGTGACTGTGGTATAGGCTGGCAGCTGTAGCCCTGATTGGACCCCTAGCATGGGAATCTCCATATGCCGCTAGTGCTGCTCCAAAAAAGCAAAAAAAAAAAAAAAAAAGTTCTGCCCTTGGGACAGAAACTCAACCTTAATCCATTCAATTATGTTTTGTGGAAGGGGATGAGGGGACTATTTAGAATAGAAAAGAAGTTCCCAGAATTCCCATCGTGGCTCAGCAGAAATGAATCTGACTAGTGTCCATGAGGACATAGGTTCAATCCCTGGCCTTGCTCAGTGAGTTAAGGATCCAGCATCGCCACGAGCTGTGGTGTAGTTTGCAGATGTAGCTCAGATGTGGTGTTGCTGTGGCCATGGCATAGGCCAATGGCTACAGCTCCAATTCAACCCCTAGCCTGGGAACCTCCATATGTCCCAGGTGTGGCCCTAAAAAGACAAAATATAAAAGAAAAAAAAAAGGAAAAGGAGTTCCCTCACCTACCAGCCTGGTAGTTAAGGATCCTGCTTTATCACTGCTATGGCTCAGGGCAGGGCTATGGCACATGTTCCATCCCTGGCCCTAAAACTTTCACATACCATGGGCACAGCCAAAAGAGAGAGAGAGAGAAAGGAAAGCCCACTGGCCTTATGATCATTCTGAGAGATAAGTACCATTAACCCCATCCTATAAAGGAGGAAACTGGAAATTAAGTCATTTATCAATCCATGAACAGGTTGAACACAGTCTAGCACCATGCCCTCACATCTTCCACAACCCACATGCTACTTACTACTCACCCCCTGTTCTACCTCATCAAAATGACATAAAAATTAGACAATTTTAGTCCTGCTCTATATTAAGTTTATGCTGATTTTTTTCTGGCAGATAATTAGTATATACTTTACTTTCTGAGAAAAACTGAATTTTATCAATAGAAAATCATGAAAGGTTATTAAAATTTTCCCATTGTATTGCTTTTAATCTAAAAGTGGAAGATTAATAATCAGCCTGAACTTGTTTTAAGCGATTTGTTTGTTTGTTTGTTTGTTCTTGGCCCCACTTGCAACAGGTGGAAGTTCCCAGGCCAGGGATAAAGCTCACACCATATCTGTAACCAGAGCCATAGCAGTGATGATGCCAGATTCTTAACCCACTGAGCCACAAGGGAACTCCTTTGTGATTGTTAAATAACTTATCTTAAAATTTTATTTAACTTCTTCCAATCTTTTACGTTATTCCTCATATTTCTGCTCTATAGGAGTTAGTATATTATGGCAAAAAGAGGTTGGGACCTAGATATTTCCACATGGTCTGTATACTCCTTCTGTCCCTGAGGGCACTCGTCAACTGGCCGTGCCTCAGTATCTGCAGATTTAAATGCTTTCAGAACTCAGAAGGTTCTTTTGGAGATCAGATGCCAAATCAGCAAGAGAGTCTTTAGAGCATGGCATCAGGATCTTTTTTTCTTTCTTTCTTTCTTTTTATGGCCACATCTGAGGCATATGGAAGTTCCTGGGCCAGGAGTCAAGTCATAGCTACTGCGGCCGGCCTGTGGCACACACAGCCACCGCAACCCTGGATCCAAGCCACATTTAGTCTACCTATGCTGCAGTTTTTGGCAACACCAGATCCTTAACATACTGAGAAAGGCCAGGGATCGAACCTGCATCCTCATAGATACTAGTCGGGTTCTTAACCCACTGAGCCATCACAGGAACTCCTGCATTAGGAGCTTGAATGCTCTTTATAAAGCTTAACTCATCCTTACCTTTAGTGGAGCAAAGGAACCATGAGGATGAAAGTTTCTCCTGAATTCTTCCTGTGGACATTGCTGGATGATACAAGGGCTATGAGTCATTTCCTGACACAATGGCCTCAATTGCACACTAGGTGTTTTACATATAGTGTCTATCATCCTTTCCACTACCCTTCCCGATGCTTACTAATTTCCTCACACGACTTCTGAATAAATTCAGTTTCTGAGTCTTGAAGAAAAACATGTTGGCAGGTACGGGAACTGAGACGTTCACCCAACTCTCCCCCCAGGGTCAGGGCTTCCTGTGTGACTGGTTTGTTCTTCCTTACTGGGGTAAATTTAAGTCAGCTTACAGTTGATAAGTCCTCAGTGTGACCTGTATCATTAAAGAGAGGGATTTCATTACTGGAACATTTTGTCGTTCATTTCCTTTCTAAATTTTTTTATTCCACAGGGAACAGAAAATCTCTTCCCTGCTGATCAGTTAAATTCATGTAACAGATTTCAGTAAGTACGATTCAAAGGGTTTTTAATTAAGAAATCATTATGAAATAATTTATTTGTAAAGCTGGAACTAGGATCTTCCCACCAGCAAAACTGAGTAATGAGAGAATGCCAAGGAGGCAGGCACACACATTCACTTGAAGTTGGCAGTTTGGCTTTCAGTGAGAACAGTTTGTCCTTTAAAAATCCAGTGCTGGTAGGTTATAGCCAAAGCTCCAGGGGGAAAAGTTTGTCTCAAAAGAAAGAGGTATCTTCTTTCTGGCTTTTTGCCCTACATAAAAGTGGAAAAACATCAAATGCAGAAAATCAAGAAACGACCTTATGTCAGTGACCCCTGAGCATCCTGATGGGAATTAATTACGTGCCTTGCAGATTATCTGTGAATGTATTTCAGGTCCAGCGAGTTTCCTGAACAAGCTCCCAATCTCTCAGGCAACTTTTCACAGAATCTAGCTAGCCCATGGGAAATCAGAATGATTTTACTCTTAGCACCAACAAGCCTGAAGAAAAAGGTAAATTCTGCCAGAAACAAAAATAAAAAACAAAACCAAGAATATAGGGCAGCCTGGGTTAAATGTAATTTTGCTTTTTTATTTTTTCAAGTTTATATCATTTTTTATCATTGCAGCATTTAATGTTGATTCTGTACTCTTTCTGGAATATTGCTTCACTCTTGTTGCAGCAATACTGACATTCCCTGGGTCTCCTGTGCCCTTCTGACTGTTCCTCCTCTTTCTTAGCTGGGTTCTTTCCTTCCTTCTGCTCTATATCTATGGATACAAATTTCATATTATGGAGTTCCTGTCGTGGCTCAGCAGAAACGAATCTGACTGGTATCCACGAGGTTGCAGGTTTGATCCCTAGCCTTGTTCAATGGGTTAAGGATCCAGTGTTGCCGTGAGCTGTGTGTAGGTTGCAGACAGGGCTCGGAACCTGCATTGCCGTGGCTGTTGTGTAGGCCGGAGGCTATTGCTCCAATTCTACCTCTAGCCTGGGAACCTCCATATGTCTCGGGTGTGGCCCTAAAAAGACAAAAAAATGCAAGTTATAATGCATTTTATGTTTTAGATAATAATTATACCTCACCATGCATTGAGTGCCTGTTGTGTTCCAGACATTGTGCTGTGTACTTTATGTGCATTATCTGTTTTTACCTCACTGCATGTAGTCCTACAAGGCAGATGTTCTCATCCCAGCTTATTGGTGAGGGATCTTAGGTTCAGAGATGACCAGAAATTTACCCAAGTCACACATGTAGAAATTTGTGGAGCCAGGATTGAGAAAGATGACCCTCTGGCTCTTAAGCCTATGTTCCCCCTCTATGCCACCTGCTTGCCTTGCCCTGGCGTGTGGTCAGGTGGGCAGGATGGACTCATAGGCAGGTGTTGACCTGGGCTATGTGTATGCAGCTAAGGGCAAGGTGGAGGATATGAACCAAGAATTACCGGAATGGGAGAAAAAAATAAGAGGTAATATCTAAGGTCTATTACTTTTTTAAAAATGGAAAAAATTTTGATGTGTTTATATGCTAAAGGGAAAGTGCCAGCAGAGCAGAAATGTAAGAATTGACAATAATAGCGGCTGACACTTACTAAGCATAGCTGTGTGCCAGGGACCATGCTAAACACTTTAGCAGGGTTATATCACTAATCTTTCATAACACTTATAAAGTAGGTGCTGTTATGATTGTGATATTTTACAGATGGGAAAAGTGAGGCTTTGTCTAAGATTATCCAATAAAGGCAATTTAAATAGAGGGGATCTGAGCTGCAGAGCTCAGGAATGCAGAGGTAGACGCCTTTCCTGGTGTGGAAGCCAAGCTTCTGTTTAAGGAGTACTCAGTAAATGCCAAAGCTTTATTTACATTATTTATGATATCCCTCAGGATAGGTAGATAAGACCTCAATCCCAATCCCCACATTAAAGGTAGAGAAAACGGAGCCTGTGTGGCTAGTGACTTGCTCCAATTATTCATCTTGTTTCTCTAAACACTGTCATGAATGATGATAAATGCAGGCTCTACATCCTCTAATCATTATCGGAATTTGTTTCCAACACTTCTCATCTAGGGAAGTGGAATGAGAATTCCTAGCTCAGGAAGTGATATGCTCAGAGCAATGTTTCGGGATTGTTTGGCTGCACTGCCCTTCTAAAGAGGTTTGACTCAACTTATGTGGTCAAGATGCTGGCAATCATATCTTTGCTTTTGACAGTGGAATTCTTTTTTTTTTTAGCTTTTTAGGGCCATACCTGAGTCATATGGAGATTCCCAGGCTAGGGGTTGAATTGGAGCTAAAGCGTCCAGCCTACACCACAGCCATAGCAACAAGGGATCCTTAACCCACTGAGTGAGGCCAGGGATCGAACCTGCATCCTCAAGGATCCTAGTCGGGTTCGTTAACCGATGAGCTCAGAAGGGAACTCCTGACCGTGGAATTCTTTTTTGTCTTTTTGCCATTTCTTGGGCCGCTCCTATGGCATATGGAGGTTCCCAGACTAGAGGTCGAATCGGAGCTGTAGCCGGCGGCCTACGCCAGAGCCACAGCAACACGGGATCCGAGCCGCGTCTTCGACCTACACCACAGCTCACAGCAACACCGGATCCTTAACCCACTGAGCAAGGCCAGTGATGGAACCCACAACCTCACGGTTCCTAGTCGGATTCGTTAACCACTGCGCCATGACAGGAACTCCCTGACCGTGGAATATTCTTAATCTTACTTTTAATGATACAGGTATGGTACTGTTTGTGAAATGAACACCCATTTCACTGAATAAGGCAGCTGATTTTCTTTGCTAAAAATTGTGATGCATGGTATATTTTGTTTTAATTGTAAAAAGTTTCTGAAAATAATCAATTAGTAGTAATTGAAAAAATGTTGAAAGAGTATAAGAAATGTGATATAAATTTTTGATGAATGAGAATCTTAAAAGATCCCAACTAAAGACAGTCTGCATGCTATTAATTTTAGACTTAATTGACCAGCAACTAGTATCTGAAATGTTTGTGTTGGTTCCTATTTTCTAAAGCAAAATCCCATTATACACCTCATTTACCCTTTATCACAACTGATATATCAGTTGAATACTTTCATCTACAAGTGACGGGAAACTTGGCTTAAATAGATGGAGGTTGGTTTTTCTCATTTAATGAGATTTTGTGAAGTGGCATTCTGGAATTGGGGTGGGATCTCAACAGTATCATCAGGGATCCATGTTCCTGCCACCTCCCACCTCACCATTCTTATAAGATTGTTGGCCTCTTGCCCTCACCATGTGACAGCTGCTCCAGGCATCACATCAGGTGTTTAAGGGTGGAAGAAGGAGAAAGGGAAGGAGCAGGCACTAGGGACAACTTTACTTTTATTAGAAAAGCAAAAACATTCCCCATAGGCTTTCATTGTCCAGAACTGTGTCACTCAGCCGACCTAGCTACAAAGGAGAGAGGAAAAGTGACCCTTTAGCTTCTCCAGTGAGTCTATAGTGAAGGTGAGCTAGAGTGAAGCATTTTGATGTGGAAGTCTGGTTAGCCAACCAACAGTGTGGGCCACATAGGATTCTTTTCATCTCCATGTACAGATGGGAAAGCTACTGTACATACTGCTCACTCTGTCACAAAGAGCAGAGCTGGGGTACAAACTTAAGTCCCCTGATTCCAGCACCCATGTAATCTCCACTGGACTACCCAGTCTTTCTAATTCCTCTCAGGAAGAAGACAGCTCTCAAAGGTGTAGAGCAATGGGGGCATATTATAATTTTTGCTTTTTTTGCTTTTTAGGGCCGCACCTGCAGCAAATGGAGGTCCCCAGGCTAGGGGTCAAATCGGAGCTACAGCTGCCAGGCTATACCACAGCAACAGCAACACCAGATCTGAGCCACATCTGCAACCTTCACCACAGCTTACAGCGATGCTGGATCCTTAACCCACTGAGCAAGGCCAGGGATCAAACTTGCATCCTCATGGATACTAATTAGATTCTTTTCCACTCCAGGGATATATTCTAAACAGATCAATTTTAAACCAGTAGCTTTATATCAGTATATCATATGATACCGTCATCGTTATTGTTCAATAAATATCATTATTATTCTACTTTCATAAATATGTTTAACAACTAAGCTTAAGATGGATACAGCCCTAAAAAGCAAAAAACGAAGCAAAACAAAACCCCAACCTCAAAGGCATAGCTTAAACAGCAATCAGATATGGATGAAGAGAAGGCTGATGAGCTGGAAAGTAAATAAAGTAAATTAGAAAATATTCCAAGATGGCACCATAGAGAAATAAAGAGATAGAAAATAGGACAGAAATTATGGGGCTTGGGAAGAGCTGACATGTTCTTTTAAATTGTTTCTTAGATATTTTTTTTCTTGATGAAATAGAGGCTATTATAAGGCAATAAGTCTTTAGGGTTTTTTTTTTTGGATTAAAATATAGTTGATTTACAATGTTGTGCCAATTTCTGCTGTACAGCCAAGTGACCCAATTGTGTGTGTGTGTGTGTGTGTGTGTGTGTGTGTGTGTGTGTGTATTCCCTAGTTCTTTAGTTTTTTTTTTTTTTTTTTAATTTGAGAAACTAAAAAAAGAAAATTACATGGAGGGAAAGTCTTTTTTTTTTTTTGTCTTTTGACCTTTTAGGGCCGCATCTGCGGCATAAGGAGGTTTCCAGGCTAGGGGTCCAATCGGAGCTGTAGCCTCCGGCCTATGCCAGAGCCACAGCAACACCAGATCTGAGCCGTGTCTTTGACCTACACCACAACTCACCGCAATGCTGGATCCTTAACACACTGAGCGAGGCCAAGGATCGAACCCGCAACCGTTTGGTTCCTAGTTGAATTCATTTCTGCTGCACCATGATGGGAACTCAGGAAGGAAAGTCTTAAGAAGGGATCTGGACCTGAGGTATGTCAGCATGCAACCTCATGGAAATTTCTTTTATTAGAGAATTAGAATAAATAGCGAGGCAGTTAAATAAAGAATATAGTTGCTGTGAGGGCAGATGTAGTTAGGACAGACAAGCTATGTTTACGCATTTGATATCCAAACTCTAAATGGAAGAAATTTTAAAAAAAAATCTTTATGGGAGAATGAGATAAATAATAGTTAAATGGTGATATTTAATGCTTGAGTTTAATGTGATAGGACAGCCTAACTTGTACGTTGGTGAATATATTCCTTTAAGTCTTACTCCAAATATTTATTTATATTAAAGCAAAATAGTTGGGAGGGAAGTAGGAAGGTTAAGCTCATATTTGTATTTTTTGTTGTTAAATCATCCCGATTATTTCGGTCACATCTGGAGCAAGTTTACAATTGGGGACCCCTGCCAAATACAAGGGTCCAATATTTACTTGGAAATATCAACTACAGTCACAAGCAGAATGCCAAGAAGGAAATCATCAATCTCTTTAGAGCTGACTTGTATTTTCAATTATTACAGTACAGCAAGTATCTGATCACAATTTCCGCTCAGAAATAATATAAATTAGCCATGAATGGGCAAAGGCAGGAGATGCTAAGGATTAAATAGAGCATGAAGGCCTTTAGTAAGAAACAACCTGTTTACAAACATAGGGCTGGACAGCTTTTGGAAGTTGTCAAGCAACCATGGCCCCAACCAGGCTTTCTTGTAATAAAGTAAGGAAGGAAAAATATCATTCCAAATTTAAAAAGTAGATTGGTAAAAATTTTAGCAACGTGCTTCTGGGAAAGCTATTTTCTCTCCCCCTAACCTCCCCTTTTAAGTAGGGCATACTGTTCAGAAGTCAAAATCCGCTGGCCAAGTTTCTAGGATAAACAAGACTTTGTGGCTCTAGAATGAGCCCTGTCTTGGAAGCTGATTTAGTTTGGAAACCGGGGTGAAGGGAGAGGAAGAGAGGTTCTTAAATGAAAAGGAATATGAAATTTAAAAGTAAATAATGATTGGATTTCATTCCTGGCACCAGTAGTTCACCAGGCAACTGGGGGCACATATTACAAAATTCAAGCCAGTTTGGCTAAGCCCAGAGCTGGCTGTAGACTGAAGGAATCTCAAATGTGTAAGCCATCAAGAAGTGGACTTGGGGAGTTCCCATGTGGCACAGGGAGTTAAGGATCCAGCATTGTCACTAAAGTGTCTCATGCCCCTGCTGTGGTGTGGTGGGCTCCACCCCTGGCTTGGAACTTCTGCATGCTGTGGGATCAGCAACCCCCTCCCCCCAAAAAAAGTGGGACTTGGGCTGTGGTTACAGAGGTGAGTTTTAGAAGAAAACATAAGATTTTGGGGAAAGTAGCATAATATAAACTTTGGGGGAAAATGTATGCTTTTTAGGAAGAAACTAACAGTACTTAAGATACAGAATAAGATGTTCCATTGAATAAATTAGATAGAAAAATCTGGTAAGTATCAGAAATGAAAGAAAACAAAGAAAATAAAGGTGGTTGTGGTTGTTGGCTGGTATTTGCTTGAAATGGAAGGTTTTAAAAGCTTTCTTTTAATTCTGCCTTTACAATGATGAAAAGGCCTCTTGATTCAAGAAAAGTAAGTGTTTCATCTTAAAGAATAGTAGACAAGTTCAGGTTAGTGCTCATTAGCAAGATTGAGGGCTAAAGGGAAAGAGTTGCAAAATGATGATATTTTTCCAGTTTTTAAGATAAAAGAAGGCATTGTTCATTGAGCTAGTAACATTTTGTATTAACAAAAATTATATTTTTTATAATTCTAAAAGTCTACTTTTTTGCCCTTCAGCTTATGGAGATATAAAGAATTTTGATTTGTTTTAAATGCTTTGAAATACAGTTCCAATGATTGCAGCGAGGTATAAAAATTAACAATGTTTTAAAAATTGTATACTCTGGGAGTCCCGTCGTGGCTCAGAGGTTAACGAACCTGACTAGTATTCATGGGGACTCGGGTTCGATCCCTTAGCAGGTTAAGGATCCGGCGTTGCCATGAGCTGTGGTGTAGGTCACAGATGTGTCTCGGATTCTGAGTTGCTGTGGCTGTGGTGTAGGCTGGCAGCTGCAGCTCTGATTCAACCCCTAGCCTGGGAACTTTCACATGCCGGGTGTGCCCTAAAAAGATCAAAAAAAAAAAAAAAAACCGAAAGAAAAAAATTGTACAATCTGATGTAAAAGAGTCAATGGCAACCTAAGTTTTTCTTAATTGTGCGTTGTTTCTAAACCCTGTAAAAGATCAGTTTATCTTAGGATTTATCAACCACTCCACACTTGACATTTTGAGCCCGATAATTCCCAGATGTGGGGGCTGTTTTGTGGATTTTGGAACATTTAGCAGCATCCCTGACCTCTCCCTACCAAACCCTAATAGCTTCCCCAACCCTAAGCTATAGCAACCAAAAACATCTCCAGATGTTGACAGATTGTCCTGAGGTCGGGGGCGGAGGTGGATGTGTGTGTAAAATCACCCCCAGGTGCAAATCACTAGTTTGAATAGTGTTGAGAGAAACCACTTAAGATGCATCTTCTAATTACAGTAGAAATAAAGCAAACTTATTTTCTTAATAGATTTAGTCTCAATACTAGAGTGTTTGTGACAAAGTGACTGGCGTTGAGATGATGCATATAAAGCACCTAGACTGTGGCTGTCACTGCTTGAGAACTTCAAAATGTTAGTGATGATACTGATGGCTCCCAAGAGGACAGAAAGAAAGAGGGGAGGAGGGTGAGGAAGGAGGAGGACGGAGAAGAGGGAGAGTGAGAGGATGATGACGACAGAGCATAGCTGTACTTTCCAGGCTCGGAAGTGTGAGACTCTCAGGTGACACTGCGTCGGCGCTTGTGACCAGAAAGGAGATAGTGGAGAGAGAGGCAGTCAGGTGGGGCTAGAAGGATTCGATGGGTTTTTCCTCAAATTTTTTGGTGTTCCTTGTTACAGTGATCTCTGAGGCTTAATTCCTTTACACACATGGCATTTTCTGGTCCCAAATAAGGTTGCTTTGGCTTTGTCAGGGCAGCTATCAAACAATTTGGATTTATTTCCAGGACAGATTGAGAGAAATAGATCTAATTATTCACTGATTCAGTTCATGCTTTAAATTTCCTCATATTGTATTTATATCTATTGATGTCCACATCCATTTTGCATGTAGATTCAAAAAAATATTATTGGATGTAAGGCACTCAGTAAATGCTGATTGCATATACTTTCATTAACTCAGAAGTGTTGGCTTGTGCATTTAATGAGTGGATCCCGCTGTGTAGCACTGAGAACTATATCTAGATACTTATGACGGAGCATGATAATGGGAGAAAAAAGTATGTGTACATGTATGTGTAACTGGGTACCCATGCTGTACAATGGAAAAAAAATAGTGTTGGGGAAATAACAATAAAATATACATATATATATATAAAAGAGCAGATGGGGGACTCAGAAAGTGTAAGCAAGTTAAGCTAGTTAAAGCTAGTTTAGTAAGTGAGTCTGGGCTGATCCTCACATGTGAACACAGGTCTTTCTCCTCACAGGCCCACAGCTGTTTTTGCCACCCCACAGCTGCTCCTTGTGAATGTGTGGGCTTAAAACTCAGCAGAGGCAAACCACCCAATTCCTGAGAGATGGCAGATGGCCGACTTCCTCCTCATACTTCTCCGGCCTCGCTCTTTTCCTCTATTCCTCCTGTCAGTCCCTGAGGCCTCTCAGTAACATCTTGCTGCGCCTCGTCCTGCCTCGGGAGCCAGACTTCAGGAGTTGGTGTGAAGTCGCACTTGGGGTCCCCATTGCACCGAGCTACAACCCTTCCAACAACTGTGACAGTGGTGACTCACTTTGGTTTTGCACCAATTGCAGAGAGCAAGAAGGACACTTCAAGGGGCTATAGGACCTTGCTCTCTAGCCAGGCAGATATCGGCCAACAGGTAGATGTGAGTACAATTGGACTGATGTGAAACTGTTGACATGATGTCGATAGCAAGTCTGTGTGCCCCATGCACAGTGAGGCCAAACAACCCCAAATGTTGGAGTTTGGGGCAGAGGAGGGTTTACTGTAGGGCCTTGCACCCCAACTCCAAACTCACCAAAGGGTTTCAGTAAAGCATTTTTAAAGACTAGGTGAGAAAAGGAGGTCTCAGGATATGTGATCAGCTCTTGCACAATTCTCTGCTTGGCTGCTGGTGAGGTCACAGGGTGGTGTCACAGGGGTTATCAATCCTTGGGTGTCAGTAGGTCTGGGGGCAAGTTAATGTCTTCTATTTGGTGGAGGATTTCCATACCTGTAAAACAACTTATCTGAAACTTATCTGAAACTTCAGAGAGGAGCTAAAGCAGAGGAATGGGGGAAGGGCCTGTCCTGGGAAGCCCCCTTAAGGTCCTGCTTGGTACAGATATAGTTTCTTCTCTTGGTAAATTGTTGCTACCCTGAGCCCTTGCCAGTCCTGCCCTAGTCCTAGGCCCATCCTCCCAAATATTTTTAAATATTTCTAATATTACCTTGCTCAGGCTAGGGCTTTGAATAATTTTAGCTAATGACTGAGTTCTATTAAAAAATTGAGCTTGCAGGTCACACCAAGATGGGTGGAATATTAAGAGGAGAGATTTGCCAATTAGATGGGATACATGGCTAGTAATTGGAATTGACTTCAGAGGATTGGGTTGGAAATACGGTAGTAAATCTGAAGCTGGGTGTTGATGATAATCACTGCCTCAAAGGGAAAGGTGAGTGGAGAATAAAGAAAGAGGACAGTGCCTGGCACAGGGTGGTGTTCAATAAATACTGTGACACAAATAATTGAATACATGACTGCATGATAAGTAGAAGTACCACCTCAGGATATTTGTTTTTATGACGGTTGAACAAGATAATTAATCAGTGCAACACATGAGAAGCACTTGGTTTATGTCGGTTTGGGCTAGGACATAAAGTTGAACCCAACCAAAGACTATGATTTAGACAGGAACATGAAGTTGAGAAATGAGAAACTGTATGCAGCAAGGAATTGATGGGCCAGAGAAAGGTCTGGTATCTTTTTTTTTTTTTTTTTGTCTTTGTAGGGCTGTACTGGTAGCATATGGAGGTTGTCAGGCTAGGGGTCTAATCCAAGCTACAGCTGCTGGCCTATGCCACAGCCACGCAATGCCAGATCCGAGCTGCATTTGCGGCCTGCACCACAGCTCACAGCAACATCAGATCCTTAACCCACTGAGCAAGGCCCGGGATCAAACCCGAAATCTCATGGTTCCTAGTCGGATTTGTTTCCCCTGTGCCACGATGGGAACTCGGAAAGGACTGGTATTTTAAAGGAACTGAAAGATAATGAGCAGAGAAGAAAAGCCACGACAGAGCTCTGGCACGTGAAAAAAATTTCTCCTGATACTGGTTTTAGCGGAAGTAGAACAACCAGCTCTATGAGTTAATTCTCCCACTATACTCGACTTTACTAAACTTACACTACTGAGCTCAACATGGGCCCCATTGTTTTCCCCCACTTTTTGGCTGCATCCATGGCCAGGAATTGAACCCACACCACAGTTGCAACTGGAGCCTGGTGGTGAACATGCCAGATCCTTAACCTCCTGCACCACCAGGGAACTCCATGGGCCCCATCTTTTAAGATAAATGTTGATGTTGAGAATGTGTAAATGCTCTAAGAGAGTGGCAGATGAGCAGGATCAACCCAATGGCTGTGTGACACCTGGCACTCTCAGAAGCACAGCACTTGGTTAAAAGCTATGTGACTGTCTTGACATTTTTAGTAATTTTATCTTTGAACTTGTGTTTTGTAAGTGAAGTCCAATGGGAGAGAGCCCACTGTGGGTGCTCATGTCTTCAAGCCTCGGGGTGTATCCTTAGTCAGCACTGGTAGACATTACCTGATGTCTATGACACGATTACCTTGTACTTGCTTTGAGTCTCACTGAACCCCCACAAATCATGGGCCCCCTGATCCCTGTGCTGGTGTTTCACTTCAACATGTCTACAATGGCAGGGGTGACTGCAGCCACAAGAGGCCACACTATCCATCAGAACCAGACCTTGCTTGCAATGCAGAAAGAAGATGATGGCATTCCAAGAATAGGAATGACCTAGTAACCCTATCATATCCTTTCTTTCTTGGGTAACTTGACTGTATGAGGCAAGCCCTTATACTGAAAAGGATGATAAAAAAGGGAAGGGAAACATAAGGCCGCTCATAGTTCCTTTTCCTTTCTCATCATCAGGTAGAGAGTATTGGTAGAATGTGCACATATCAAGAAGTGAAACAAAATGTGTTGTGAAGCATGTTCATTGTTGTGATAAAAATGGAACATTGCATTTATGAGTCACAAAATACAAACTGTATTTTTGGTGATACCGCACATAAGACAAAAGCTCTTAAAATTTGTATTTAAAACTGGTGTTGTGTAAATGGTAGGATTCTTTCTGGCAGTTAAAATTTATTTTTAAAAAATTTTATTTAGTTGATTTATAATGTGTTAATTTCTGCTATACAGAAAAGTGGTGTGTGTGTGTGTATATATATATATATATATATATATATATATATATATATATGTTTTTTTCATATTTTCCATTATGGTTTATCACAGGATATTGAATATAATTCCCTGTATAGATAAACAACTAGATTCTTCCCTTCCAGGAGTTTTATAATGTCTTATTTTTAAGTCTTTAATCCGCTTTGAGTTTATTTTTGTGTATGGTGTGAAGGTGTGTTGTAACTTCATTGATATTCATACAGCTGCCCAACTTTCCCATCACCACTTGCTAAAGGGACTGTCTTTTCCCCACTAAATATTTTTGTGTCTTTTGGTGAAGATTAATTGTCCATATAGATGTGTAGATTTGTTTCTGGGCTCTCTATTCTATTCCATTGATCCAAATGTCAGTTTTCTGCCAATACCATGCTGTTTTGATTACTGTAGCTTTTGTAGTATTGTCTGAAGTCTAGGAGAGTTATGCCTCCTGCTTTTTTTTTTTCCCCTTAGGATTGCTTTGGCAATTCTGGGTCTTTTGTGGTTCCACATAAATTTTTGGTTTGTTCTAGTTCTGTGAAAAATGTCATGGGTAATTTAATAGGGATCACATTAAATCTTTAGATTGCTTTGGGTAGTGTGCTAGCAGCTAAAATTAAAATTTTTCTTTACCTAGAATGGCAATTACATCTACTCTGCTTTTTAAAAATTATTTTTTGAAAAATTACAAAATATACAACATAAAATTTACTGTCTTAAGTATTTTTAAGTGTAATTCAGTGGCATTAAGTACTTTAACATTGTTGTTAAACACTGCCATCCATCTCTAGAACTCTTTTGTCTTATAAAACCAAAATTCTCTGCCCATTAAACAATCACTTCCTGGAGTTCCGGTCGTGGCACAGTGGTTATCGAATCCAACTAGGAACCATGAGGTTGCGGATTTGATCCCTGGCCTTGCTCAGTGGGTTAAGGATCTGGCATTGCTGTGAGCTGTGGTGTAGGTCACAGACGCGGCTTGGATCCCATGTTGCTGTGGTTCTGGCACAGGCCAGCAGCTACAGCTCTGATTAGACCTCTAGCCTGGGAACCTCCATATGCCACGGGAAGCGGCCCTAGAAAAGGCAAAAAGACAAACAAATAAACAAACAAACAAAACACAATCACTCCCTGTTATTCCCTCCTTCTAGCTCCTGGCAACCACCACTTTACTTTCAGTCTCTGAATTTTGCTAGATACTTCATATAAACAGAATCATAGAATATCTGTTCTCTTGTGACTGCCTTATTCCATAATGTTTCACTTAGCATAATGTCCCCAAGAGTTCAGGCATATTGTAGCGTATCACCAGATTTCCTTCCTTTTTTAAGGCTGAATAATTTGCCTTTGTATATACATACCATGTCATCTTTATCCATTCATCTCTTGATGGACATTTGTTTGCTTCTATCTCTTGGCTATTGAGAATAATGCTGCTGTGAACATGGGTATACAAATATCAGTTCAAGTCCCTGCTTTCAATTCTTTGGTTATGTGCCCAGAAGTAGAATTGGTGGATCATATGGTAATTTCAAATTTTTGAGGAACTGCCATAATATTTTCCTTAGTTGGTGCACGAATTTACATTTTCTTTAGTGGCTGCACCAATTTACATTCCCACCAACAGTGCACAAGTGTTCCTGTTTTTCTACATTACTTGCTAAAGGTTGTTATTTTCTTTTGTTAGTAGCCATCCTTTTTTTAAATAATGATTTTTATATTTTTCCATTATAGCTGGTTTACAGTGTTCTGTCAATTTTCTACTATACAGCAAGGTGACCCAGTTACACATACATACATACATTTTTTTCCTACATACCATTCTCCATCATAAGGGACTAGAGAGTAGCCAGTATAGTAGGTGTGAGTTGGTATCTCATTAGGGTTTTGATTTGCATTTCCCTAATGGTTATTGATGTTGATGCTGTTATACTTTTTTTTTATTTGCTTTTTAGGGCTGCCCCTAGGGCATATGGAGGTTCCCAGGCTAGGGGTCGAATCAGAGCTACAGTTGCCGGCCTATACCACAGCCACAGCAACACCAGATCTGAACCGCACGTGTGACCTACACCACAACTCACAGCAAGGGTAGATCCTTAACCCACTGAGGCCAGGTATCAAACCGTCAATCTCATGGTTCCTAGTCAGAATCGTTTCTGCTGTACCACAATGGGAACTCTTTGACGCTGTTAAACTTAAGAACTTGATAAATAATTTTAAAGGAGGAAGCTTTACATATTAGTACTTTAATGTCCTTTTCTCTGTGCATTTTTTAAATTGAAGTATAGTTGATTTACAATTTTATGTTTTCAGGTATACAGCAAAGTGATTCAGTTTTATATATACATATATTTATAAATCTGTATTTCAGATTATTTTCCATTATATGTTTTTACAAGGTATTGAATATTTTCCCCTGTGTTATAGTGTAAATCCTATTGCTTATCTGTTTTAAATATGTGTAGTGTGTATATCTTAATCCCATACTCCTACTCCCTTTCTTTCTCCTTTGATAACCGTAACTTTTTGGTGTCCATGAATTTGTTTCTGTTTTGTAAATTCATTTTTATTATCTTCAGATTCCACACATAAGTGGTATCATATAATATTTGTCTTTTTGAACAAGTTGCCCCACATTTTTATTCTGCACTGGGTTCTGGAAATTGTCACCAGCTCTGCTGATGGGAAAAAGGAATAATTGAGAAAATGGTCTGGATAGTGACTTAACCCAAGTTTAGGAAATCTCTTTGCAAGGAGATAATGATCACTTGTTGCCCCTCACTCTTGACTATGGAAATAGAGAAAATAGACCTGGTGAGCTTTAGAGTTTGTTTATAAAGGAAAACCACCTAGCACAAAGTGATGCAGCTTGATGTAAAAGATGTGGTTGATTTCACATTGGATTTCAGTTGGGTTTTTTTTTTTTTTTTGTCTCTTGTCTTTTTAGAGCCTCACCCTTGGTGCCTGGAAACTCCCAGGCTAGGGGTCTAATCTGAGCTGTAGCCGCTGACCTACACCACAGCCAAAGCAATGCCAGATCTGAGCTGCATCTTCGAACTACACCATAGCTCATGGCAATGCCGGATCCTTAACCCACTGAGTGAGACCAAGGATCAAACCTGTGTCCTCATGGATACTAGTCAGATTCATTTCCTGCTGAGCCACAGTGGGGAACTCCTGGATTTCAGCTTTGACTCTGTCATAGTCACCTGTGAAAATACTGGGTTAATTGTTAAATTCCTCTCTGAGCCCTGATTGGTCAGGAGGGCAGTGGGGGCAGGTCCTGAGATGGGGCCATTGTTGTCTTGGAGGGTACTTGCCTTGTTTGAGGCTCTTGCAATGCTTTCAAACAAGCAGGAGTGAAGGGGGAAAGGGATACTTATCTGTCAACCAGGAGAATTGGGCCATTTCTGCAGGCCTAGAAGTTAAGGGGAATCTGAGGATTCAAGATTCTCAAGTGCATCCAAGCAGCTATCCCCATTCCAAGTCTCTAGTCCTATTCCTTCCCACCCAAGACTCTTCTTGGGTGTACACTTGCCTAGGCTGAGGAGTCCTTCTTCGAAGTTGTGCCAACTCTTAGGGTTTAAGTCCTGAGCCTGATTGCAGCTCTCTTTTCTTCAGCCTCAGGAAATGAAGGCCTCTTTAAATATTTCCAAGGAGATTCTGATTCTCACATTTTGTTTGAAATTCATGATTGTTGCCCTGCACCTGCCTGTTAGGGGCTACATGGGGGCTCATTGTTGCACCTTCCATTTTCCTTTTCAAAGCTATGAGTGATTTTGGGCAGTTAGGTACCCTATTCCAGAATTACTCTAGAATCTGTACCTCTCAAATGCCAGAGATAAGGCATGAATTTATGCATCCTCTCCACCTGTATCACTTCCTCTTTACAGGAGGTGAACATTTTAGCAATTGCTTCCAGGAGCTATTGGTTTCAATCCCCCCCCCCCCATCACCAGTGATGAGAACTATATTGCCCTCCAATCAGTGGGTGATCTAACTGAAGAATCTCATCCTTTAGAATTGGTTTTCTGGGACTACTCCTGGTACCAACCATTTTTAATTAGGTTTCTTAGAAACAGTCAAACCTAGGGGTTTAGGCTCATTTGTCTGCTTTAGGAGCACTCCTCTGGAGAAAGCCTGCACCATAATAAGGGATGCAGGATAAGGAAAGAGAATTGGCTAAGCAAGGTTGTGGTATCTGGTAGAGTCTAGTCTCTGCTAATCCAAGAGGGTGTGTGTACAGCTCTGAAGCACACACACATCACGACATAAAATTGTCCCACTTTGAGACTCAGAGTCAGCCTTTTGAACTCCAGTATTAGTCAGGCATTGGCTCCAGGGTATGCTTAGGGGTGGAGCATGAGCTCCAGGTGAACTGCCCCGTGGCTGAAGGCAGCTCTCCAGAGAAGGAGGCAACTGTGAGCCATTAGCAGCCACCATTTACATATAGTAGCTGAGGAATAGGCAACTGGCATCAGATGTAGCTTCCACCCTGCTTTTGGATGGTGACTAGTATGGACTATTTCACTAGGACCCCTTACTCTCTTGTTTCTAGTTGGGTTTAAAACAAAGCAAAACAAAACAAAAAACCCCAAAAAACAAACAAAAAAACACAGAGAGCCCTAGCACTGGATCACATAGAATGAAATCAAGGTTTCTATGCACCTGGCTTCCTCCCTGTAAGATCATCTTAGCTGACTGCATCCTTTGATCAAGTCAAGATAGCCCAGTCCTCATAAATGTCTCTTTCCAGGTTTTGATAACCTCTCCGTTCCCTCATCCTTCAAACCTGAGTGTTACATTAC